>NC_058522.1:466740343-467990343 GCF_904849725.1 Hordeum vulgare subsp. vulgare
TGTGTTTGTCGAGATCCGATGAATTGTGGATTTATGATTAGTTTATCTATGAATATTATTTGAGTCTCCTCTGATTTCTTATATGCATGATTTCGTATCCTTGTAATTCTCTTCGAGTTATGGGTTTCGTTTGGCCAACTTGATCTATAATTCTTGCAATGGGAGAAGTGCTTGGTATTGGGTTCATACCATGCAGTGTCCTCACCTAGTAACAGAATGGGTAGCGAGGCACACATCATGTTGTTGCCATCAAGGGTAAAAAGATGGGGTTTATATCATATTGCATGAATTTATCCCTCTACATCATGTCATCTTGCTTAAGGCGTTACTCTATTTATTATGAACTTAATACACTAGATGCATGCTGGATAGCGGTCGATGTGTGAAGTAATAGTAGTAGTTGCAGAAAGTATCGGTCTAGTTATCTCGGATGTGATGCCTATATGTATGATCATTGCCTTAGATATCGTCATGACTTTGTGCGATTCTATCAATTGCTCGACAGTAATTCGTTGACCCACCGTAATACTTGCTATCATGAGAGAATCCTCTAGTGAATACTATGGCCCCCGGGTCTATTTTACACATTATATATTCAGATCTACAAAAAAAAACACGAAAAATACCTTGCTGCACTTTTATTTATATTTAACTTTCATCACTATCAGATCTCACCTTGCAAGTAATCGTGAAGGGATTGACAACCCCGTTATCGCGTTGGGTGCAAGTTTGTTTGTTTTTGCGCAGGTTCATTGGTGCCTCATCTTGATACTCCTACTGGATTGATACCTTGGTTCTCAAACTGAGGTAAATACTTATCTCTACTTTGCTGCATCACCCTTTCCTCTTCAAGGGAAAAAACCAACGCAAGCTCAAGAAGTAGCAAGAAGAATTTCTGGCGCCGTTGCGGGGGAGTATTCAAGTGAAGCATATCTACCAAGTACCTATCGCAAACTCATCTCTTGCATTTACATTATTTGCCATTTGCCTCTCGTTTTCCTCTCCCCTACTTGTAAAAAACAAAATTTACCAAAGTATTTGCCTTTTTCATTCGCCCTTTCTTTTGCTTGCTTTCTGTTTGCTTATGTGCTTGTGTGCTTGCTAAGTCACCATGTCCGAAAACACTAAATTGTGTGACTTATCCAATACTAATAACAATGATTTTATTAGTACTCCAATTGCTCCCACCACTAGTGCGGATTCATATGAAATTAATGGTGCCTTGTTGAATCTTGTTATGAAAGAGCAATCTTCCGGCATTCCCAGTGAAGATCTCGCATCCCATCTTAATACCTTTATTGAGTTATGCGATATACGAAAGAAGAAAGATGTGGATAATGGTATGATTAAATTGAAGCTATTTCTGTCCTCATTACGAGATCGAGCAAAAACTTGGTTTTCAACTTTACCCAAAAATAGTATTGATTCATGGAACAAGTGTAAAGATGCCTTTATTTCCAAGTATTTTCCACCTGCTAAGTGATAACCCACAAGTATAGGGGATCGCAACAGTTTTCGAGGGTAGAGTATTCAACCCAAATTTGTTGGTTCACCAAAGGGGAAGCGAAAGAATATTCTCAAGTATTAGCAGCTGAGTTTGTCAGATTCAACCACACCTGAAATATTAGTGTCTACAAGCAAAGTAGTATGATAACAATGGTGCCAGAAACGATCTGTTGACGACTGACTATTCCTAACTGTTGTATCAATGGCGCCAGTAGGTTGCACGTGGGCGAGTAATTATTCTTCCCCGACAACAGTGTCAAAACAGATCTTGCAACAAGTAACAGCAAAGTAGCAAGGAACAACAGTAGCAGCAGCAGCAAAGTAACAGCAGTAGCAACAGTAGCAGCAAAGTGGCCAAATCCCTTTTGTAGCAAGGGACAAGCCTAGACAAAGTAACGTAGCACGGACCAGTAGTAAAAGACTCGTAGGCAGTGGATCGGTGATGGATGAGTATGACGGATGTGATTCATCATGTAACAGCTATAACACAGAGAGATATGTAACTAGCTCCCGTTCGTCAATCTAATGTAGGCATGTATTCCGTATGTAGTCATACGTGCTTAGGGAAAAGAACTTGCATGACATCTATTGTCCATCCCTCCCACGGCAGCGGGGTCCTAATGGAAACTACGGGATATTAAGGTTATCCTTTTAATAAAGAACCGGACCAACGCATTAACACGCGGTGAATACATGAACTCCTCATACTATGGTCATCTCCGGGAGTGGTTGCGGCTATTGTCACTCCGGGGTTGCCGGGTCATAACACATAGTAGGTGACTACAACTTGCAAGATAGGATCTAAAACACACATATATTGGCAACAACATAATAGGTTCAGATCTGAAATCATGGCACTCGGGCCCTAGTGACAAGCATTAAGCATAGCCAAGTAGTAGCAACATCAATCTAGAACATCGTGGATACTAGGGATCAATCCCTGTCTAAACTAACTCGATTACATGATAGATCTCATCCAACTCATCACCGTCCAGCAAGCCTACGATGAGATTACTCACGAATGATGAAGAGCATCATGGAATTGTCGATGGAGGAAGGTTGATGATGACGAGGGCGACGATTTCCCCTCTACGGAGCCCCGAACGGACTCCAGATCTGCCCTCCAGATGAAGAACACGAGGTGGTGGCGCCTCCGTATCATAAAACGCGATGAAACCTTCTCTCTGATTTTTTTCTGGGCGAGACGGAAGATATAGAGCTGAGTTTGGGGCGGTGGTGCCACATGGGCCCCACAAGCCCTCACGGCGCGGCCTAGGGGGGTGGCCGCGGCCGGTGGGCTTGTGGCCCACTGGCACACCCCCTCCGGTGGATCTTTGTGGAGGTATTTTTCTTTTATTCCAGAAAAAACTCCGTAAATTTTCAGGACATTCCGAGAACTTTTATTTCTGCACAAAAACAACACCATGGCAATTCTGCTGAAAACAGTGTCAGTCCGGGTTAGTTCCATTCAAATCATGCAAATTAGAGTCCAAAACAAGGGCAAAAGAGTTCGGAAAAGTAGATACGACGGAGTCGTATCAACTCCCCCAAGCTTAAAGCCTTGCTTGTCCTTAAGAAATTCAGTTGACAAACTGAAGGAGACAAAAGAAAAACTTTGACCAACTCTGTTTGATCTTGTTGTTCCAACTATGTCTAACTCATATCCAGAGTTTCAGCAAGATCACAAGAAAACCACATAAGCAAATGACATCTAGGTCTCATGGTAGACTCACATCAATGGCATAATCAACTAGCGAGCAAATAATCATAAGTCTCAAACGTCAACACTTCAATCAAATCAACATGAAGCAGTACGAATAGATGGTATCTCGCTAGCTCTTTCTAAGACAGCAAAACATAAATGCAGAGAACCTTCAAAGACCAAGGGCCGACTAAACATTTTAATTCAAGGCAATGAAGATCCAGTCACAGTCATACTCAACGCAGTTAAAAGCAAAGCATAAAAATGACAGAGGTGCTCTCTAATTGGTGCTTTTGTAAGAGGAGGATGACTCAACAGGAACATAAATAGACAAGCCCTTCGTAGAGGGAAGCATTGATTTGCACACGTGCCAGAGCTCAAGCTTTGAAAACAGAGATAATTATTTTGGGTCGCATGCTTTCATTGTCAACGCAATGATTAAGAGTTCTCAACATCTTCCACGCTACACATGCTATAGGCGGTTCCCAAGCAGAAAAGTAAAGTTTTGACTCCCCCACCACCAATCAACCACACTCCACGGCTAGCCGAATCCTCGGGTACCGTCCATACCAACAACAATCGTGGGGGAGTTTTGTTTGCAATTATCTTTTCGATGTGAGTATGGAACTGGGAATTCCAATTACCGGCCCCTTTCTCGTGAATGATAGTGAATAAACACATATCAAGGATAACACGCCTAGCATGGAAGATACTAATAGCCCCCTGTCACCACATGAGCGGTTCGGGCATGCAAAACAAATTATTTCTTGAAGGTTTAGAGAGTGGCACATGCAAATTTACTTGGAACGGTAGGTAGATACCACACATAGATTGGCATGGTGGACTCATATGGCACAACTTTGGGTTTATGGAAGTGGATGCACAAGCAGTATTCCCGCTTAGTACGAGTGAAGGCTAGCAAAAGACTGGGAAGCGACCAACTAGAGAGCGACAACAGTCATCAAAATGCATTGAGATTAACTAACATTGAGTGCAAGCATGAGTAGGACATAAATCACCATGAACATGAACATCATAGAGGCTATGTTGATTTTGTTTCAACTACATGCGTGAACATGCGCCAAGTCTTGCCACTTGAATCATTCAAAGGAGGATACCATCCTATCATACTACAACATAGTCATCTCAACATTCATGTGGGCATCTAAGTCAAACCATTATAAGCTCCTAGCTAAGTAAGCATGGCATAAGCAACTATGATCTCTAAGTTGTCATTGCAAACATGTTTATCTCACAACAAAGCTGAACTAGGAACAGTTAGCTAGTCATATTTACAAAAACAAAATAGATCGAGTTCATACCAGCTTTTCCGGGCTCACTCACTTCATCATATATCGTCATTATTGCCTTTCACTTGCACGACCGAACAATGTGAACAATAATAAGAGTGCTCGTGCATTGGACTACACTGGAATCTGCAGGCAAACACAAAGGAGAAGACAAAGTAATATGGCTCTATGACAGCTAAACAGGTATGCATGCAAGAGCCACTAAACATTGTAACCATGGTCTTCTACCTTGACCGAAAGAAAAAGAAAACTATTTACACGGGAAAGCTCCCAACAAGCAAAAGAAGAAAAAAAATTGGTTTTTCTCAAACTGGACAGACACATGAAAATAAAACGAGAAAAAGAAAATAAACTAGCATGGATGATACGGTGGCAAAGTGTGAACACCGGCTAACAAAGTGAAAGCATAAGCAAAAATGTAAAGTCGGTGAGAACACGTACTCCCCCAAGCTTAGGGTTTTGGCCTAAGTTGGTCTACTCCCATGGAGGGAAATAACCAGCTCCGGGGTACTCCGGAGTGGACTGAGGATGCCACTACTATGTGAGCTCCTCTGGCTCCCACTGATAAACTGGCGTCAGGTACTCGACCGGTGGCTCAGGCACGGGCACCTGTGGTTGGGCCAAGCCCCAATATGCGTAGATGTCGGAGGGCATAATAGTGTACCTGCCTGCATGAAGATTGAACAAAGAAGGAGCAGGCAAAGTAATAGTCTCACGAGTACCCTAACTAAATACCAGGTTATAAATCATCCTTCTATTTATAGCTCTATCAAGAAAGTCATGGCGAACCATGCTATCATAATCTAGATATCTCTCGGGAAGAAGAATCTCTTGTTCCTCGTCCAGTCTAATAGGTATCTCAAAATGTCTAGCAAGATGAGTAGCATAGATACCTCCATAGACAACACCTTTAGAACGGTTTAGGTTCAACCATTGAGCTACTATAGCGCCCAAGCTATAAGTTTTATCGTTATAAAGGGCTTCGCGCAAGACCGCAAGATCTGGGGAACTAAGTGACCCAGCTTTCCCACAGCCAATCAAACATTCTCCCACAAATAATGAGAAGTACCGAAGCACGGGAAAATGAATGCTAGCAGCTCTAGCGCAAGACACTCCTCTCTCCTATCCTACAACAATTGTATCGATGAAAGCTTCCAAGTCCCGTGGACGAGGTTCATGAATATCCCCAACGTAAGGTAATTGGCAAACATTGCAAACATCCTGGAGTGAGATGCGTTGGGGGATATCATAAAGTTTGAACTCAACCATAGGAGGATTCTTCCTCGGATAGAAGTTAAAGCTTTGTACGAAGATATTAGTGAGGAGGAGGTATTGCGTACACTTATCTTCAACGAAGGCGGTAAGGCCTGCGTTCTCCACCAAGTGATAAAAGTCCTCATAAATTCCAGCGGCGCGTAAGAACACATCGCTTGGGCATTCGCATGCTCGAACTCCTGCGACTCGAGGGACCAAATACTTGGGCTTCTTCTCACTCCCCTCCTCCTTGGTGTCACTGCTTGACGAGCCTCTTGAGACCCTCCTCATCTTTTCCTTTTTCTATCTCTGAAAATTTCTGAAATTTTTAGTGATTCTAAGGAAAAGTGAACAAGGCTCAACAAAACTCATAGCAACTACTCCAACAAGTGCCTAGAGGCCATATTACGCATCAAAACTACTTGGGACCAGCTATAATTAGCATGCAAAGCTCAAGAACATGGTCACCAAGGGAGCAAAAATACGCGAAGTATAAGGCACTAGAGCAAAAACTAATTGGAGCAATGGAGGAGTCACTTACCGAGGAGTAATTTCCCCAAAACAGTTCGGAGAACGGTGATTTGAGCAAAGAGATCGAAAATCCCAGCAAGAGGAGCAAGAACACGGGTTTGAGCTGCGAAACGATTTTTTCTGGAGGTAGGAGAAACAGATGAGAGCAAGAATGAGTGGAGGGGGTGCCTGTGGGCCCCACAAGCCTGGGTGGCGCGGCCAGGGGTGTGTCCGCGCCCCAAGGGCTTGTGGCCCACTGGTGCATCCCCCAGACAAGCTCTGTGTCCTAGTATTTTTCAAAAATTCCAGAAATAATCATACTTGATTTTTAGGACGTTCGGAGAACTTTTATTTTCGGGGTACTTTTCTATCGGACGCTACAACAGAAAACAGGGAAAACTAATCTAAATCTAACATTTTTATTCTAAGCAACCTAAAGCGAAAGCTAGTAACATAGGTTTGTGACTCCTTGATTCATGCATCTCATGGTCATCGAAAGAAAATCCGTCAATTAGGTTGATCAAGTCTCCTTGACAAACGTCTTCGAATCAGAAAAGAGAACGGATAATTTTCAAATAGTCACTAGGTCACCTCAACGGGGATGTGTATCTCCCCAACAAGCAAAACATACTTCATCTTGACACGAGGAATAGGGCATTCAAAGCTCGCAATAAGAATCGATGAAGTATTTTCGATGGCATTGACGCAATGTACTCGATGTTGTTTCTTCGAAAATTGCACCGTATGCTCGTTACCGTTGACATGGAAAGTGACATTGCCTTTGTTGCAATCTATAACAGCCCCTGCGGTGTTTAAAAAGGGTCTTCCGAGGATGACAGTCATGGCATCGTCCTCGGGAATATCCAAGATAACAAAGTCTGTTAAGATAGTGACGTTAGCAACCACAACAGGCACATCCTCGCAAATGCCGATAGGGAAAGCAGTTGATTTGTCGGCCATTTGCAGAGAGATTTCAGTGGGTGTCAACTTATCCAGTTCAAGTCTATGATAAAGAGAGAGAGGCATAATACTAACACCGGCTCCAAGGTTGCATAAAGCAGTTCTAACGTAGTTGCCTTTAATGGAGCAAGGTATAGTGGGCACACCGGGATCACCTAGTTTCTTAGGAGTTCCACCCTTGAAAGTTTAATTAGCGAGCATGGTGGAAATCTCAACCTCAGGTATCCTCCTCTTATTAGTCACAATATCTTTCATGTACTTAGCATATGGAGACATCTTGAGCATATCTGTCAAACGCATTTGCAGAAAGACAAGTCTGATCATCTCAATGAAGCGCTCAAAATCCTCATCATCATTTTTCTTGGATGGTTTGGGAGGAAAGGGCTTGGATTTCTGAACCCATGGTTCCCTTTCTTTACCATGCTTCCTAGTAGCGAAGTCATTCTTATCGTATCTCTTATTATTGGGCTGTGGGTTATCAAGATCAGGTTTAATCTCCACATCCTTTTCATTGCTAGGTTGAGCATCTTCATTAACATCACTATAGATATTATCATTAGGCTCATATTCATCACCAGATTGTGTTTCAGCATGAGAGATAGAGGCATCATTTGGACTCTCAGGTGTAGCAGCTACAGGGTTGCTAGCGTGCAGGTTCCTATCATCTTTCTTCCTCTTTATAGCATGACTAGGTGCATCTATGCTAACTCCTTGAGAATCTTGTTCAATTCTCTTCGGATGACCCTCAGGATACAAAGGTTCCTGGGTCATTCTACCGCCTCTAGTGACGACTCTAACGTAATTGTCATTCAACTCATCGAGCAAGTCATTTTGAGCTTTAAGTACTTGTTCTACATGATTAGTAACCATAGAGGCATGTTTACTCAAAAGCTTAAGATCGTTGACGTTTCTGTCCACACAAGCACTTAAATGACTAAGCATACGAGCATTCTGTTCCAATTGTCTGCTAACATAATCATTGAAACTCTGTTGTTTGGCAACGAAGTTATCAAATTCATCCATGCATAATCTAGCAGGTTTATCAAAAGGGATATCACTCTCATCAAACCTACGCAGAGAATTTACTTCTACTACCTGTATCGGGTTATCGAGACCAAGGATCTCTTCGATAAGTGGTAGATTTTTGACATCTTCAGTTTTAATGCCTTTTTCTCGCATAGATTTCTTGGCTTCTTGCATATCTTCAGGACCGAGGAATAGAATACCTCTTTTCTTCGGAGTTGGCTTAGGAGGTGGTTCGGGAATAGTCCAAGCATTCTCATTACACAAGATGTTATTCAGTAGAATCTCAGCTTGTTCTACGGTTCGTTCCCTAAAAACACTACAAGCACAACTATCTAGGTGGTCTTTAGAAGCATCGGTAAGTCCATTATAGAAGATATCAAGTATTTTGTTCTTCTCAAGAGGGTTATCAGGCAAAGCATTCAGTAGCTGGATAAGCTTCCCCCAAGCTTGTGGGAGACTCTCTTGTTCAGCTTGAGCAAAGTTGTATATTTCCTGCAAGGCAGCTTGCTTCTTATGGGCAGGGAAATATTTTTTAGAGAAGTAGTTGACCATATCCTGGGGGCTACGCACACAACTAGGAGCAAGAGAAGTGAACCAGGTCTTAGCATCATCCTTTAGCAAGAAAGGAAAACAGCTTGAGCATATAGTAATGGCGGATCTTTTCCTCACTAGTGAATAGGGTGGCTATATCGTGCAGTTTGGTAAGATTGGCTACAACCGTTTCAGACTCATAACCGTGAAAAGGATCAGATTCGACTAGAGTGAATAACTCAGGGTCGACAGAGAATTCATAACCCTTATCGGTCACAAAGATAAGCGAAGTAGCAAACTTCGGGTCGTATTTCATCCTAGCATTCAAAGATTTTTCTTTCCACTTGCGCAGTAATTTCTCAACATCATAGCTATCCTTACACACAAGAAAATCCTCAGCTATCTCTCGCTCCATAACATAGCGCGTATGAGGCATATCACGCAATTCAGGCATAGTAGCAGGTTCTACTTCAATAGTATCACCAGTTTCAGAAGTATGATCACATCTAGCATTAATACTAGCAAGTTGTGCATCAAGGAATGCACGAAGAGGCAAAGAGTATCAAGCATAGCATCATCAGGCATAGTATCAAGCATAGCATCATCAGACATAGTATCAAGCATAGCATCATCAGGCATAGTATCAAGCATAGCATCATCATAAGCATCATGGGTAGCAGAAGTAGCATCATCAAGCACACGCAACATATCAAGATTTCTAACAGGAGGTGATTTCGCAAACTTACACATAACTGAAGGTGAATTAAGTGCAGAGCTAGATGGCAGTTCCTTACCTCTCCTCGTAGTGGAAGGCAAGATTTTAGTTCTTGGATCTTTCGGATTCCTCATAGTGACCAGTAGACGTCAATCCCAAGTGACTCAGAGAATATAGCTGTGCTTCCCCGACAACGGCGCCGGAAAAAGGTCTTGATAACCCACAAGTATAGGGGATCGCAATAGTTTTCGAGGGTAGAGTATTCAACCCAAATTTGTTGGTTCGCCAAAGGGGAAGCGAAAGAATATTCTCAAGTATTAGCAGCTGAGTTTGTCAGATTCAACCACACCTGAAAGATTAGTGTCTGCAAGCAAAGTAGAAGTAGCAAAGTAGTATGATAGCAACGGTGCCAGAAATGATCTGTTGACGGCAGACTATTCCTAACTGTTGTATTAATGGTTCCAGTAGGTTGCACGTGGGCGAGTAACTATTCTTCCCCGACAACAGTGTCGGAAAAGATCTTGCAACTAGTAACAGTGAAGTAGCAAGGAACAATAGTAGCAGAAGGAGCAAAGTAACAACAGTAGCAACAGTAGCAGCAAAGTGGCCCAATCCCTTTTGTAGCAAGGGACAAGCCTAGACAAAGTAACGTAGCATGGACCAGTAGTAAAAGACTCGTAGGCAGTGGATCGGTGATGGATGAGTATGATGGATGTGATTCATCATGTAACAGCTATAACACGGAGAGATATGTAACTAGCTCCCGTTCGTCAATCTAATGTAGGCATGTATTGTGTATGTAGTCATATGTGCTTAGGTAAAAGAACTTGCATGACATCTATTGTCCATCCCTCCCGTGGCTGCGGGGTCCTAATGGAAACTACGGGATATTAAGGTTCTCCTTTTAATAAAGAACCGGACCAACGCATTAACACGCAGTGAATACATGAACACCTCATACTATGGTCATCTCTTGGAGTGGTTCCTGCTATTGTCACTCGGGGTTGCCGGGTCATAACACATAGTAGGTGACTACAGCTTGCAAGATAGGATCTCAAACACACATATATTGGCGACAACATAATAGGTTCAGATCTGAAATCATGGCACTCGGGCCCTAGTGACAAGCATTAAGCATAGCCAAGTAGTAGCAACATCAATCTAGAAAATAGTGGATACTAGGGATCAAACCCCGTCAAAACTAACTCGATTACATGATAGATCTCATCCAACTCCTCACCGTCCAGCAAGCCTACGATGAGATTACTCACGAACGATGAAGAGCATCATGGAATTGTCGATGGAGGAAGGTTGATGATGACGATGGCGACGATTTCCCCTCTGCGGAGCCCCGAACGGACTCGAGATCTGCCCTCCAAATGAAGAACAGGAGGTGGCGGCGCCTCCGTATCGTAAAACGCGATGAAATCTTCTCTCTGATTTTTTTTCCGGGCGAGACGGAAGATATTGAGCTGAGTTTGGGGGCGGTGGTGCCACGTGGGCCCCACAAGCCCTCACGGCGCAACCTAGGGGGGTGGCCGCGGCCTGTGGGCCTGTGGCCCACTGGCACGTCCCCTTCGGTAGATCTTTGCGCAGGTATTTTTCTTTTATTCCAGAAAAAATCTCCGTAAATTTTCAAGACATTCCGAGAACTTTGATTTCTGCACAAAAACAACACCATGGCAATTCTGCTGAAAACATCGTCAGTCCGGGTTAGTTCCATTCAAATCATGCAAATTAGAGTCCAAAACAAGGGCAAAAGATTTCGGAAAAGTAGATACGACGGAGACGTGTCACTAAGATCATCTCTCTCCGTAATGATATTATGAATTTTAAGCAACTAGATCATGAACATGTTGCACAATCTTGGGAGAGAATGAAATTGATGATTAGAAATTGTCCCGCTCATGGCCTGAGTCTTTGGATGATTATACAAATTTTCTATGTTGGTTTGAATTTTGCTTCTAGAAATATCTTGGATTCCGCCTATGGTGGAACTTTTATGGAAATCACACTAGGAGAAGCCACAAAACTCCTAGATAATATCATGACAAATTATTCTCAATGGCACACTGAAAGGTCACCTACTAGTAAAAAAGTTCATGCTATAGAAGAAATTAACTCTTTGAGTGCTAAGATGGATGAGTTAATGAAGTTGTTTGCTAGTAGAAGTGCTCCTCTAGATCCAAATGATATGCCTTTATCTTCCTTGATTGAGAATTGCAATGAAAATTTGGATGTTAATTTTTTTCTTAGGAATAATTTTGGCAACAACAATGCTTATAGAGGTAACTTTAATCCTAGGCCTTTTCCTAATAATCCCTCTAATAATTTTGGCAATTCCTACAACAATGCTCATGGAAATTATAATAAAATACCCTCTGATCTTGAGAGTAATATTAAATAGTTTATTATTTCGCAAAAGATTTTCAATGCTTCCATAGAAGAAAAACTGCTTAAAATCGATGACTTGGCTAGGACTGTTGATAGAATGTCTCTTGATATTGATGCTTTGAAATTTAGATGTGTTCCTCCCAAGATTAATATGGATGAAACTTTGAAAGCTATGTGTGTTTCTATGAATGATAGTAAAGAAAGAACCGCCCAAATTCGTGCTAGACATGAATGGCTTAAAAAGGTGTGTTCTCGTGATGAGAATCACGAAGATCTTAAAGTGCTTGGTGTGACTCCTATTGAATCCTTGTTTTATAATGTCAATCCTAATGATGATGGGGCTGGATGTGAATCCACTTTGGTTGAGAAACGCCCCAATGATTCGGAGTCTATTTATCTTGATGCTAACAATACTAAAAGTGGAGTAGAGGATATCAAAACTTTGAATAGTGAGCGTATTTCAAGGAATTTAATTATGATAGTTGCTTGTTGATTGAATGTATTTCCTTGATGCAATCCATGCTAAACTCTCCACATGCTTATAGCCAAAATAAGGCTTTTACCAATCATATCATTGATGCTACGATGAAGTCTCTTCAAGAGAAACTTGAGTTGGAAATATCTATTCCTAGAAAACTTCATGATGAGTGGGAACCTACTATACAAATCAAGATTAAAAATTATGAATGCCATGCTTTGTGTGATTTGGGTGCTAGTGTTTCCACAGTTCCAAAATCTTTATGTGATGGTCTAGGTTTCAATGAGATTGATGAGTGCTCTCTTAATTTGCATCTTGCGGATTCTACTATTAAGAAACCTATGGGAAGGATCAATGATGTTCTCATTATTGCAAATAGGAACTATGTGCCCGTAGATTTCATTGTGCTTGATATTGATTGCAATCCGACATGTCCCATTATTCTAGGTAGTTCTTTCCTTAGGATTATTGGTGCTGTTATTGATATGAAGGAAGGGAATATTAAATTTCAATTTCCATTAAAGAAGGGCATGGAACACTTTCCTAGAAATAAAATAAGATTGCCTTATGAATCCATTATGAGATCTACTTATGGTTTGAGCACTAAAGATGACGATACTTGATTCTATTGCATTATGCCTAGCTAAAGGCGTTAAACGATAGCGCTTGTTGGGAGGCAACCCAATGAATAAATTTATTTTTCTTTTCACTCTCTGTTTTGTTGAGTCCAAACCATAATGATTCTGTTATGATTGTGTTTTCTTATGTTTTAATTAGTGTTTGTGGCAAGTAGAACCTTTGTGATTTGTTTTGGTGATAGTTGTATAATCATGCTGAAAAAGACAAAAACTTTGTGCTCACGAAATTATTTTTAATTATTATCCACGAAGAGATTTTGAGTTGATTCTTTTTTCTGCTGATTTATATGAACATTGCCCTAATTTTCAAAAAATTTCAGAATTTTTGGTATACCAGAGGTATACTAAATATACAGATTGCTACAAACTGTTCTGTTTTTGACAGATTCTGTTTTTTGTTGTGTTGATTACTTATTTTGAGAAAACTATGGTTAGTATCGGGGTGTACGAGCCATGGAGAAATGAGAATACAGTAATATAACATCAATCTAAATGGAAATCAAGATTACTACAGTACCTAAAAAGTTGGTGGTTTGTTTTCTTATGCTAATGATATCACGAGGTTTTGTTTAAGTTTTGTGTTGTGAAGTTTTCAAGTTTTGGGTGATGTTCTTATGGACAATGGAATAAAGAGTGGAAAGAGCCTAAGCTTGCCGATGCCCAAGTCATCCCAAGCCAAATTCAAGGACACCAAAAAGCCTAAGCTTGGAGATGCCCCGGGAAGGCATCCCCTCTTTCGTCTTCAATCCATCGGTAACGTTACTTGGAGCTATATTTTTATTTACCACATGATATGTGTTTTCTTGGAGCATCGTTTATTATAGGAGTCTTTGCTTTTTTTTATCACAATAATCCTTGCTGCACACCTTTTTGAGAGGGACATGCACTCATCGTAAATTTGTTAGAATACTCAATGAGCTTCACTTATATCTTTTGAGCTAGGCAATTTAGCTCCCATGAGCTTCACTTATATCTTATGAGCTAGATAATTTTGCTCCCATGATCTTCACTTATATATTTTGAGCTAGATAATTTTGCTCTAGTGCTTCACTTAAATCTTTTTAGAGCACGGCGGTGTCATATTTTGTAGAAATAAAAAACTCTCGATCTTCACTTATATCATTTTGAGAGTGCTCTCTCTAAGTAACTTGGTAATTGGCGTGTGTTATGAAATTAGTCCTAAATATGATAGGCATCCAAACAGGATATAATAAAAACTTTCATATTCAAGTGCATTCATTAGTAAGAGAAGTTTGATTCCTCACAATTGGTTTTGAGATATGCATATGGTAATATTAGAGTTATGTCAGTAGGATGTTGTGAATCTAAAAATACGTGTGTTGAGGTTAGTGATTCCCGTAGCATGCACGTATGGTGAACCGCTATGTTAGGAAGTCGGAGCATAATTGATTTATTGATTGTCATCCTTTCTGTGGCAGTCGGGATCGCGCGATGGTTAACACCTACCAACCCTTCCCCTAGGAGTATGCGTTTAGCACTTTGTTTCGATTACTAATAAAACTTCCGCAATAAGTATATGAGTTCTTCATGACTAATGTGAGTCCATGGTATAGATGCACTCTCACCTTCCACCATTGCTAGCCTCTCTAGTGCCGCGCAATTTCGCCGGTGCAGAAACCCACCATATACCTTCCTCAAAACAGCCACCATACCTACCTATTATGGCATTTTCATAGCCATTCCGAGATATATTGCCATGCAACTTCCACCGTTCCGTCTCATGACATGTGCCATAATTTTTATTTTTCCATTGCATGATCGTAAGATAGCTAGTGAGATGTTTCAACGTCATACGCTAAGCTAGATCGTTGCACATCCCGGTACACTGCCGCATGCATTTCATATAGAGTCATTATTGTTCTAAGTATTGAGTTGTAAGTAAATAAAAGTGTGATGATCATCACTATTAGAGCATTGTCCCATGTGAGGTAATAAAAAAAAGAGGCCAAAGATGCCCACCAAAAAAAAGAGAAAAAAATGAAATGAAAAAAAGAGGCCAACGAGCCCAAACAAAAAAAATGATGACAGAAAAAGAGAGAAGGGACAATGCTACTATATTTTTCCACACTTGTGCTTCAAGATAGCACCATGTTCTTCATGATAGAGAGTCTCTTGTTTTGTCACTTTCATATACTAGTGGGAATTTTCATTATATAACTTGGCTTGTATATTCCAATGATGGGCTTCCTCAAAATTGCCCAAGGTCTTCATGAGCAAGCAAGTTGGGTGCACACCCACTAGTTTTTTTTTGAGCTTTCATACACTTATAGCTCTAGTGGATCCGTTGCATGGAAATCCCTACTCATTCACATTGATATCTATTGATGGGCATCTCCATAACCCATTGATACGCCGAATCAATGTGACCATCTCCTCCTTTTTGCCTCACAACCTCCACCACACTCTATTCCACCTATAGTGTTGTATCCATGGCTCACGCTCATGTATTGCGTGAGAGTTGGAAAAGTTTGATAAAGTAAGAATGTGAAAACAATTACTTGGCCAATACCGGGGTTGCGCATGATTTAAATTTGTTGTGTGGGGATGATGGAGCATAGCCAGACTATATGATTTTGTAGGGATAACTTTCTTTTGCCTTGTTATTTCAAAAGTTCATGATTACTTTGCTAGTATGCTTGAAGTATTATTGTTTTCATATCAATATTAAACTATTGTTTTGAATCTTATGGATCTGAACATTCATACCACAATAAAGCAGTTACAAAGCACAAATATGTTAGGTAGCATTCCACATCAAAATTTTGGTCTTTATCACTTTCCTACTTGAGGACGAGCAGGAGTTAAGCTTGGGGATGCTTCATATGTCTCCAACGTATCTATAATTTTTTATTGTTCCATGCTATTATATTATCAACTTGGGATGTCTTATGTGCATTTATATGCCATTTTATATCATTTTTGGGACTATCCTATTAACTCAGTGCCTAGTGCTAGTTTCTGTTTTTCCGTGTTTTTGACCTTTTTCAGAAAAGAATATTAAACGGAGTCAAACGGAATAAAACCTCCGGGATGATTTTTTCCATAACAGAAGATACCTAGAAGACTTGAGAACCAAGGCAGGAGGTCTCATGGGAGGTCACGAGCCCCCTAGACGCACCCTAGGGGGCGCGCCTAACAGGCTCGTGGGCCCACCTTGCCTCCTTTGCCCTACCTCTTTCGCCTATAAATTCCCAAAAATCCTCAAACTAATAGGGAGAGCCACAAAAATACTTTTCCACCGCCGCAAGCTTCTGTCTCCGCGAGATCCCATCTGGGGACCGTTCTAGTGCCCTGCCGGAGGGGGATTCGGACACGGAGGGCTTCTTCATCAACACCATTGCCTCTCCGATGATGCGTGAGTTGTTCACCACAGACCTTTGGGTCCATAGCTAGTAGCTAGATGGCTTCTTATCTCTCTTGGAATTTCAATACAAAGTTCTCCAGGATCTTCATGGAGATCTATCCGATGTAACTTTTTTTTGCGGTGTGTTTGTCGAGATCAGATGAATTGTGGATTTATGATCAGATTATCTATGAATATTATTTGAGTCTCCTCTGATTTCTTATATGTATGATTTCGTATCCTTGTAATTCTCTTCGAGTTATGGGTTTTGTTTCGCCAACTTGATCTATAATTCTTGCAATGGGAGAAGTGCTTGGTTTTGGGTTCATACCGTGCGGTGTCCTCACCTAGTGACAGAAGGGGTAGCGAGGCACGCATCATGTTGTTGCCATCGAGGGTAAAAATATGGGGTTTATATCATACTGCATGAATTTATCCCTCTACATCATGTCATCTTGCTTAAGGCATTACTCTGTTTGTTATGATCTTACTACACTAGATGCATGCTGGATAGTGGTCGATGTGTGGAGTAATAGTAGTAGATGCAGAAAGTATCAGTCTACTTGGCTCGGACGTGATGCCTATATGTATGATCATTGCCTTAGATATCGTCATGACTTTGCGCGATTCTATCAATTGCTCGATAGTAATTCGTTCACCCACCGTAATACTTGCTATCATGAGAGAAGCCTCTAGTGAACACTATGGCCCCTGGGTCTATTTTACACATTATATATTCAGATCTACATACAAAAACACCAAAAATACCTTGATGCACTTTTATTTATATTTACCTTTCATCACTATCAGATCTCACCTTGCAAGTAATCGTGAAGGGCTTGACAACCCCTTTATCGCGTTGGGTGCAATTTTGTTTGTTTTTTCGCAGGTTCATTGGTGCCTCATCTTGATACTCCTACTGGATTTATACCTTGGTTCTTAAACTAAGGTAAATACTTATCTCTACTTTGCTGCATCATCCTTTCCTATTCCAGGGAAAAACCAACGCAAGCTCAAGAAGTAGCAGTCACTGACGACCGCTATGGAGTGATCTTGAAAATAATGTGCCACTTTCTTTGTTGTCAAATATATTCCATAAATAAGCTTCTGATAATGGGGATACCTTTGCTTCGAAGGAGTCAACACTTCTGAAATATAATAGACTGGACGTTGAACCTTGTAGGCTTTGCCCTCTTCTTCTCTCTCGACTGTCAGGACTATATCACAACTGGATTGGTGGTTGCGATGTATAGGAGCAGTGGCTCTTTGCTGTGCGGAGCAGCAAGCACCGGCTGGGTGGAAAGCAGAGCTTTGAGCTCCACAAACGCTGCTTCAGCTTCATCATTCCACTCGAATACATCCAACTTCTTCATCAATCGGTACAAAGGCAGTGCCTTCTCACCGAGACGAGATATAAATCGACTCAATGCTGTCAGACATCCTGTAAGTTTTTGCACATCACGCACTCGCACAGGGATGTGCATTCTGACGATGGCACCAATATTCTCAGGGTTAACATTGATCCCTCGTTCGGAAACGAGAAAGCCGAGTAACTTTCCCCCAGGAACGAAAAAAGTGCACTTAGCTGGATTGAGCTTGATGTCATATTTTCTTAAATTAGCAAATGTTTCTGCCAAGTCAGTCAGTAGGTCGGAACCTTTGCACGACTTGACAACAATATCATCCATGTTCGCTTCAATATTTCGACCAATCTGGTTGAGCACACACTTCTGGATCATGCGCATGAAAGTTGCACCAGCATTCTTCAGACCGAATGGCATAGTGATGTAACAGTAACACCCAAAAGGGGTGATGAAGGTTGTTTTTATTTCATCTGGACCAAACAGACAGATCTGATGGTAACCAGAGTAAGCATCCAAAAAAGACAAACGCTCGCATCCTGCAGTTGAATCAACAATCTGATCAATGCGGGGGAGCGAAAAGTGGTCCTTCGGACAGACCTTATTAACGTTTTTGAAGTCGATACACATGCGAAGTGAATTATCTTTCTTGGGAACCATGACAACATTTGAGAGCCACTCAGAGTGGTAAATCTCCCGAATGAATTTGGCTTCCAAGAGCTTCTCTACCTCCTTGCCGATTGCCTTCCTCTTCTCAGACGCAGATCATCGCACGCGCTCTATGACTAGCTTCACCTTTGGATCCACTCGCAAATGGTACTCAACCAACTCCCTGGGTACACCCGGCATGTCAGCACGCTTCCATGCGAAGATGTCCCAGTTCTCATGGAGGAACTGGGTGAGCTCGGCTTCCTATATGTTGCCGAGTGTCGTTGATATGTTGGTTGGAGCCGCATTGGGATCAGTCGGATGAACGTTAACTGGCTAGACCTGTCCTGCCGACTGAAAAACGGACTCAGAAGCTGGATTCTTGGCACGCATGAGGTCAGCTGGGTCAGCGGTCTTCCGGTACTCTTCCAATTCTACTACGGCCATCTGCTGGTCTGCAATCTTCAACTCTTGCTGCAAACACTCTTCAGCCCTCTGCCGATTGCTAGAAACAGTGATAACACCTTTAGGGCCTGGCATTTTCATCTTCACGTATACGTAACATGGTGTGGCCATGAAACGTGCATAAGCAGGACGGCCCAGAATAGCATGATATGCACTCTGGAAGTCCACCACCTCAAATGTTAGCTTCTCTTTGCGAAAATTTCTATCTGGGCCAAAACCAACATCCAGTCCCATCTGACCAAGTGACTTGGCCTTCTTCCCTGGGATTACTCCATGAAAGGACATGGCACTCTCGCTGAGTCGGGACATCGGAATGCCCATACCCTTGAGAGTTTCAGCATATAAGATATTGAGCCCACTCCCTCCATCCATCAACACTTTGCGGAGCCGAACACCTTAGAAAACTGGGTCGACAACCAGAGCTTGGCGACCTGGGGTCGGAACAACAGCTGGATGGTATGACTGATCAAATGTGATGGGAGTCTGCAACCATTTTAGGTACGTTGGGGTGGTTGGTACTGCCATATTGACCTCCCTGTTTATGACTTTCAATCAACTTTTGCTCTATACGTCAGCAAAAATCATCACGCTTGCTTTGACCTTGGGGAAATCTTCCTTGTCCTTAGTATCCTCTCCTTCTTCATGCTCTTTTCCACTCAATTGACCCTTGAACTCTTGGAGCAACAATCGACACTGTCGGGTGGAATGCTTTGGCAAGATCAGGTTGCCTTCATCATCTTTCTTCGTGTGAAAAACACATGGCTGATCCAAAACATCTGACTACATCTTATATATCTTTGGAGGAAATGATGCCTTGGCCTTTCCCTTGAATTTTGTTTCCACCAGAGCGGCTTCTTCTGCTGGGGTTGCAGTTTCAACCTTTCGCTTCTGCTTTCGATTGGAATTAGCATCAGCATTGTTTACTGGTTTACCCTTGCAGCTACGGAGGCGGTCTTCTTCTTCCCCGTTTGCATAACGGGTGGCTATCTCCATCATTTTACTCATTGACATGTCGCCTGAGCGACCAAACTTCAGATACAGCTCTCGATACCTAACACCTGCCTTGAAAGCGCAGACTTCTTGGTGCTCGGTAATATCCTGTGACGTGTGGTGAAGGGTGGTCCAGCGCTGAATGTAATCACGCAAAGACTCACTCCACTTTTTGCTACGGCAACAGACAACAGCGCCAGAAATTGACACGTTGACGGAGACTGGGTTGCGTTGGTTTTTCCCTTGAAGAGGAAAGGGTGATGCAGCACAGGAGCAGTAAGTATTTCCCTCAGTTTGAGAACCAAGGTATCAATCCAGTAGGAGAATCTCGTCAAGTCCAGAGTACCTGCGCAAACACAAAAGAGCTTGCACCCAACGCTTTAAAGGGGTTGTCAATCCCTTCAAGATTGATTGCAAAGTGAGATCTGAAGGCGGAAAGTGCAACGAAGTAAAAAAGTGTAAGGCTGAAAATATGGTGTGGAGTAGACCCTGGGGGCCATAGTGTTCACTAGAGGCTTCTCTCAAAATAGCAATTATTACGGTGGGTGAACAAATTACTGTCGAGCAATTGATAGAACCGCGCAAAGTCATCACGATATCTAAGGCAATGATCATACATATAGGCATCACGTCCGAGACAAGTAGACCGATACTTTCTGCATCTACTACTATTACTCCACACATCGACCGCTATCCAGCATGCATCTAGTGTATTGAGTTCATGACGAACAGAGTAACGCCTTAAGCAAGATGACATGATGTAGAGGGATAATCTCAAACCAATGATGAAAACCCCATCTTTTTACCTTTGATGGCAAGAACACGATGTGTGCCTCGCTACCCCTTCTGTCACTAGGCGAGGTCACCGCACGGTATGAACCCAAAACCAAGCACTTCTCCCATTGCAAGAATCATAGATCTAGTTGGCTAAACAAAACCCACAACTCGAAGAGAATTACAAGAATATGAAATCATGCATAAGAGAGATCTGAAGAAACTCAAATAAGATTCATAGATAATCTGATCATAAATCCAAAATTCATCTGATCTCGACAAACACACCGCAAAAGAAGATTACACCGGATAGATCTCCATGAAGATCATGGAGAACTTTGTATTGAAGATCCAAGAGAGAGGAGAAGTAGTCTAGTTAGTAGCTATGGACCCGTAGGTCTGTGGTGAACTACTCACGCATCATCGAAGAGGTCATGGTGTTGATGAAGAAGCCCTCCGTATCCGAATCCCCCCTCCGGCGGGGCACCAGAACGTGCCCCAGATGGGATCTTGCGGAGACAGAAGATTGCGGCGGCAGAAAAGTACTTTCGATGATCTCCTAACTTTTTTGGGATTTTTAGGGAATATATAGGCGCAAAACCTAGGGCAAAGGAGCCTCAGGGAGCCCACAAGCCTGGTGGGCCCCTGCCCTGATTCTCCGGCTCTCCGATCTTTTTCTGTTGCAGAAAAAATCTTTTTGGCAGTTTCATTCCGTTTGGACTCCGTTCAAAATCCTTCTCCCAAAGGGGTCAAAAACATGAAAAAATAGGAACTCGCACTTGGCACTGAGTTAATAAGTTAGTCCCAAAAAATAGATGAAAGGCATACAAAACATCCAAAGTTTGACAAGATAATAGCATGAAACCATCAAAAATTATAGATACGTTAGAGACGTATCAAGCATCCCCAAGCTTAACTTGTGCTCGTCCTCGAGTAGGGAAGTGATAAAGAATGAATTTTTGATGTGGAATGCTACCTAGCATAGTTGTCGTTTGCAACTTCTTTCACGTGACATGAATGTTCAGATCTGTAAGATTCAAAACAATAGTTTGCTATTGACATGAAAACAATAATACTTCAAGCAAACTAGCAAAGTAATCATGAACTTTCAAAATAACAAGGCCAAAGAAAGTTATCCCTACAAAATCATATAGTATGGCTATGCTCCATCATCCTCACACAACTAATATAAATCATGCACAACCCCGGTATTGGCCAACTAATTGTTTTCGCACTCTTACTTTCTCACACTTTTTATAACTATCACGCAATACATGAGCGCGGGCCATGGATATAACACTATAGGTGGAATAGAGTGTGGTGGTGGTTGTGAGACAAAAAGGAGGAGATGGTCACATTGACTCGGCGTATCAAAGGGCTATGGATATGCCCATCAATAGATATCAATGTGCATGAGTAGGGATTGCCATACAAGGGATGCACTAGAGCTATAAGTATGTGAAAGCTCAAAAGTAGAACTAGTGGGTGTGGATCCAACTTGCTTAATCACGAAGACCTAGGGCAATTTTGAGGAAGCCCATCATTGCAATATACAAGCCAAGTTATATAATGAAGATTCCCACTAGCATATGGTAGTGACAAAGCAAGAACCTCTCAATCATGAAGAACATGGTGCTATTATGAAGCACAAGTGTGGAACAAGATAGTAGCATTGTCCCTTCTCTCTTTTTTTCTCTCTTTTTTGGGCACTTGGGCCTCTTTTTTCTCCCTTTTTTATATTTGGGCTCTTTGGCCTCTTTTTTTTTATTTCCTCACATGGGACAATGCTCTAATAATGATGATCATCACACTTTTATTTACTCACACCTCAAAGCTCAAAATGATGATGACTCTATAGGAAATGCCTCCGGCAGTGTACCGGGATGTGCAACGATCTAGCATGACGTATGACATTGAAACATCTCGCTAGCTATCTTACGATCATGCAATGGCAATATGAGAGTGACGGCACAAGTCATGAGACAGAACGATGGGAGTTGCATGGCAATATATCTCAGAATGGCTATGAAAATGCCATAGTAGGTAGGTATGGTGGTTGTTTTGAGGAAGGCATATGGTGGGTTTGTGCATCACCGAGAATTGCGCGGCACTAGAGAGGCTAGCAATGGTGGAAGGTGAAATTGCATCTATACCATGGACTCACATTACTCATGAAAAACACACATATTTCTTGCGAAAGTTTTTATTAGTAATCGAAACAAAGTGCTAAACGCATACTCCGAGGGGAAGGGTTGGTAGGTGTTAACCATCGCGCAATCCCGACCTCAACACAAAGGATGACAATCAATAGATCAATTATGCTCTAAGTTCCTAAAATAGCGGGTCACCATACGTGCATGCTACGGGAATCACTAACTTCAACACAAGTATTTCTAGATTCACAACACCCTACTAACATAACTCTTAATATTACCGAATCCACGTCTCAAAACTAATTGAGAGGAATCAAGACTTCCCTTTCTACTCAATGCACATGAAGATGGAGGTTTTTGGCTCCTCTTTGGGTACCTATCACCATTGGGACTACTTTCATAGCATAAGCCAACTACCAAATCACGCACCGCCGTGCTCTAAAAGATATTAGTGAAGCTCATATTGCAAAAGTATCTAGCTCAAAAGATATAAGTGAAGCACTATGAGCATTCTAGCAAAGTCATGATGAGTGCATGTCCCTCTCTCTCAAAAAGGTGTGCAACAAGGATGATTGTGACACAACCAAAAGAAAAGACTCCTACGATACAAGACACTCCAAGAAAAACACATATCATGTGGTGAATAAAAATATAGCTCCAAGTAATGTTACCGATGGATTGAAGACGAAAGAGGGGATGCCTTCCCGGGGCATCCCCAAGCTTAGGCTTTTTGGTGTCCTTGAATTTGGCTTGGTATGCCTTGGGCATCCCCAAGCTTGAGCTCTTTCCACTCCTTATCTCTTTGTCCATGAGAACATCACCCAAAACTTGAAAACTTCACAACACAAAACTTAAACAGAAACTCGTGATAACATTAGCACAAGAAAACAAACTACAACATCTTTTGGTACTGTAGAAAACTTGAATTCTATCTATATTGGTGTTGGGATACTGTATTCTCACTTTTCCATTGCTAGTACCCCCCGATACTAACCATAGTTTCATCAAAACAAGCAACCAACTCAACGAAAACAGAATCTGTCAAAAATAGACCAGTCTGTAGCAATCTGTATACTTCGTATACTTCTCGTACCTCAAAACTTCTGAAACATTACGAATGCCTGGTCAAAAGGCATATCAACCAGTAGCAAAAAGAGTCAACTCAAAAGCTCTTTCTGAATAAAAATGACAAATCATCTCGTGAGCGAAAAGTTTTTGTCTTTTTCCAGCAGGATCAAACAACCATTACCAAGACTAATCATAAAGGTTTTGCTTTGCTCAAACACAAAAAGAAACATAAAAAACACAACCACAACAGAATTATGAAAGTGTGGATGCAACAAAACAGAAAGAAAAAGATAAATTCATTGGGTTGCCTCCCAACAAGCGCTATTGTTTAACGCCCTTAGCTAGGCATAAAAGCGATAGAATAACGTATCGTCGTCTTTGGTGCTCAAACCTTAAGTGGCCCTCATCACGGATTCATAAGGCAATCTTTTTTTCTTATAAGAAAGTGTTCCATGCCCTTCCTTAATGGAAATTGAAATCTAATATTCCCTTCCTTCATATCGATGATAGCACCGATAGTCCTTAGGAAAGGTCTACCAAGAATAATAGGGCATGTAGGATTGCAATCAATGTCAAGCACAATGAAATCCACGGGTACATAGTTCCTATTTGCAATAATAAGAACATCATTGATCCTTCCCATGGGTTTCTTGACAGTAGAATCCGCAAGATGCAAATTAAGAGAACACTCTTCAATCTCATTAAAACCCAAAACATCACATAAAGACTTTGGAATCGCGGAAACACTAGCACCCAAATCACACAAAGCATTGCATTCATAGTTTTTTATTTTGATTTTGATAGTAGGTTCCCACTCATCATGAAGCTTTCTAGGGATAGAGACTTCCAATTCAAGTTTCTCTTCAAGAGATTTTATCATAGCTTCGACGATATGATCGGTAAAGGCCTTGTTTTGGCTATAAGCGTGTGGAGAGTTTAACATGGATTGCATCAAGGAGACGCATTCAGTCAAGGAGCAACTATCATAATTGAATTCCTTAAAATCCAAGGTAGTAATTTCATTACTACTCAAAGTTTTAATATCTTCTACTCCACTTTCAATGCTTTTAGCGTCAAGATAGATGGACTCCGAATCATTGGGGCGCTTTTCAACCAAAGTGGATTCATATCCAGCCCCATAATCATTAGTTTTGTCACAAGAAAACAAAGATTCAATGGCAGTTACAGCAAGCACTTCAAGATCTTCGTGATTCTTATCACGAGAACACGCCTTTTTAAGCCATTCATGTCTAGCACGAATTTGGTCGGTTCTTTCCTTGCTCTCAATCATGGAAACACGCATAGCTTTCAAAGTTTCATCCATATTGATTTTGGGAGGAGCACATCTAACTTTCAAAGCATCAACGTCACTAGACATTCTATCAACGCTCTTAGCCAAATCGTCAATTTTGAGTAGTTTTTCCTCTATGGACGCATTGAATTTTTTTTGTGAGTTGATAAACTCTTTGATACTACTCTCTAGATCAGAGGATAACCTATTGTAATTTCCATGAGTATTGTTGTAGGAGTTGCCAAAGTTATTAGAGGAGTTACTAGGAAAAGGCCTAGGAACGTAGATTCCTATAAAAGCATTGTTGTTGCCAAAATTATTCCTTCCAACAAAATTAACGTCCAAGCTAACGTTGCTACTCTCAATCAAAGAAGACAAGGGAATATCATTAGGATTTAAAGGAGCACGTATACTAGCAACCAAATTCATTAACTCATCCATCTTAGCACTCAACGAGTTAATTTCTTCTATAGCGTGTACCTTCTTACTAGTAGGTGACCTTTCAGTGTGCCGCTGAGAGTAGTTCATGATATTGTCTAGGAGCTTTGTGGCCTCCCCTAACGTGATTTCCATGAATGTTCCACCTGAGGCAGAGTGTAGCGACCCGACTCAAAACGAGTCGAGCCTCTGTGTTTCTGTGCCATCCCCGGATCAGTATGCTGGCACACACAGTACATCAATGTATATATCAAAGTGCAATCACATGTAAATAGCATAAAACTGATATATACCTTAAATATCTCAGCGGAAGCAGTCAAGGGAGTGGAGTCCCAATAAACACCAACGGCAAGTTGAGTGTAGACCGTAACCCTGAATCGTACTCTTACTCGTCGAAGAAAAATATCTGCAACATAAGACGTTGCAGCCGTGTAGGTCAGCATATTGAATATGCCGGCAAGTCACATATGAGAGGGGGTAAAATATCATCTATACTATATGCATATATGGCAGGTGGTGTTGTAAGTTTTTAGCGTAAAGCAAATTTTCTCCTAGAACAAGAGGGGCTAAAAGCAAAAATATTACTACAAGGTTGGTTGTTAACGAGATGGTTCCGCCAACCAGTTCTCATACCCGAGTTGTCAATAATTACCCTCATCAAATATATATAATGGTGTTGAGAAATCCAGATAACTTCAGTTCCTTTGGCTCAAGTTGTCCATGACCGTGGACACGGCTAATCGATTAGGTTTGAGTACTCTGCAGAGTTTTGCACACGTTCCCCACAAGATTTGATCGCCTCCGTGTATGTCCTCGCACTTCAGGGGGTTTGAATACCGGATGATCAAAACATGGTCTTTCAACGGGTCCCTCTGAATCCCTGTCGGTGCCCATCCAATCCTACCGTTCTTCTACATCTGCTAGCATCGCCTGTCCAGAGTCGCCGCGTTGTCCAACCAAGCCAGAGCCCATAATGACTTGTAGCTGTGGAGGTAAGCCTTGGGTCTTGAAAATATCTGTCCGTCTCTTTGAGCCTGGGTGAAGCTTTCCGCGGGATGTCATGGCCTCTCCAGCATCCCGGGTCATCCACTGGGTTCTCCAGGGAGCCGATCAACCGTCCTGCACCTAGAGTTGCATTGCGTCCGAGGTCTTGAAAATCTTGTCTTAACCGGTCTTGATTATTTAATCAACCTCGCATCACTCGTGTTATGCACTCAACCGAAATCCCGTCTACTCAAGCATAGCAATATGAAATTTGTCGTCCCGGGGCCAAGTATCGGTGTTGTTGGGTGCCTACCACATGATACTACAATCTATACTACAATTTCCAAGTACCTAAGCAGCATGCAATTGGGCATAGGATGGTAGAACTACGATGCATAAAACATAGGTGATAGTATGATCAAAGTGACTTGCCTGGTATTACTTGATGAAGATAGTCGCTCTCAAAATCCTGATAATTCTACTCGCCACACCCCAAGCAATCTATCGTAAACAAATAGCATTCAATAAACATTCATGCCAAAGAGGAAGAACCAAAAGAACATAAGAACAAAACATGTCTTTGTGCAAAATAACAACATACTAAGGTTTAATAAAAAAAATAGGTTCTAAGTGTGTTGTAAAGGAAAGGTGAAAGGGGTCAACTCAAAAGAGTCAAAGGATGATCAACTATCGCTATATAAGCTCGACTTGCATACACTATGGGAGATGATAAAAAATATTGGGAGAACAACATGAATGTTGTTTGACAAATAATATAAGGCATAAGAATTTATTTGTAGAAATAATTTCTTGAAATGGAGCACTACAACGCAAGTTATAGCGAATTGAAGTATTAATAGAATTTGAATTCCATAAAGGTCAAATGTATTTGAATTGGAGCATGGTTGTTATGAATAGGAAAGTACACAACACTAGTGTTTAGGGCAAAAGAAATCAATGGAAAAGGTGCTACTGTTTGCAAGGTAAGATCAAATGAATGTTCGAATACAAATTTGAATCGCTCAAATTTGTAAGGTTCAAAGGTCGAAACTAATGATGTACTGGATATAGGAGATCAATATGAGCGTGTAGAAAAAAGAATTACTAGATTTGAAATAGCGGATCAAAAGATACAAATATTTGAATATAACATTGAATCGGCTTAGAACGATGTGAACACTTTTGGGCACTAATAGATAAATCTGATTTGATCAAAATTATAAGTTGAAAAGTTAAAAGTAATGATACAAACGGGAAGATTACTTTGATACGAATCCGACGCAATTGAATTCATCTAAAACGGAGCTACGGATAAAAAGATATGATCAAAAGAAGTTTGAATATGAATATGAACAAATTTAGAAATTTGAAAGTTTCAAAAAGTTGATATGATAGGTTCACAGGATAGGTGGGATCAAGACGAAACTCTAGGCGTTGGTTTCATCTAATTCGAATAAACGAGTGAAAAGTTATGACTATTTGAAAAATCAGGGCCAAGGTGTTTTACGGAATAAAAGTGCTACGTCTAAAGGAATTCTAGTACTAATGTGGAAATACGAAGACTAATTAATATATCTAATTACTCTACCGTATACTAGTGTAGGAATACTAGTCTAGAAATAATAAACTACGGAAGTATAAAAAAAACGAAGAGAAATACCTTTAGAATGAAGAGTGAGAATTAATTCCAATAAGGAGCCGACTTCGAGAAATCCCGCCGAAGAGAAAGAGAATATTTTTATTTAATAAATCTAGTTAAACCAAAAGATTGATTTAACCCGAAATAGATGATTTTTGGATGCTCCTATGGATCTATATTTATAGGTGGAAGGGAGGTCTAATGGTCCATAGATAGGCAATGTGGGACTAAACATATACGTAAAGAGGAGAAAATAGAAAAAAGAGAGAAGAAGTGCCGCATGGGCCATGGATTCGGCCAGCCCTCGTAAGTAGTACGCCCACGCACGGCCTTTGTTTTTTTTTTTTGCGAGCGAACAATTTTTTTAAAACAAAGAAGAAAAACGTATAAATGAAAAAGAGAGAACATTTTATATAGACATATTATATATCAAAATTTTCAGAATAAAATTTTCTGATACATGAACATATTTTCAAAACCAAAAAAAATACTTTTTTAAAAAAAATATTTTTTTGCAATAACTTTAAAATGAAAAGGAATTTGAATTTCAAATAAATTTCAAATACTTAAAATTTGAATCAAGACATAGTCTCTGATTTTGGAGGGTCATTTTCCTCCTCTCGTTTGATTTTTTTTTAATCAAAGGGTTTTGAAAATACTCAAACTCAAAATTGAAAAGGGATTCAAAATAGAAAATTTTGGGAAAGTCATTTTATTCCCTCTCATTTTTTTGAGAAGTTTTAAATTCCACTCAAGTTTCGATCACTCAAACAAACAAACAATCAATCTAATAATTATATTAACATTTCAAAATTTATAATTTTGGGATATTACACGGAGTCCAAGATATTTCTAGAAGCGAAATTCGAGCCAACATAAAAGATTTGTATAATCATCCAAAGACTCAAGCCATGAGCGAGACAATTTCTAATCATCAATTTCATTCTCTCCCAAGATTGTGCAACATGTTCATGATCAAGTTGCTTGAAATTCATAATATCATTACACACAGAGATGATCTTAGCCGGCGGAAAATACTTGTAAATATAAGCATCTTTGCACTTATCCCAAGAATCGATACTATTTTTGGGCAAAGAAGAAAATCAAGTTTTTGCGCGATCTCGCAACGAGAAAGAAATAAGCTTCAATTTAATCACATCATTACCCACATATTTCTTCTTTTTCATATGGCAAAGCTCAATGAAGGTATTGAGATGGGATGCGGCATCTTCACTAGGAAGGCCAGAGAATTGCTCTTTATAACAAAATTCAGCAAAGCGGCATTGATTTCGTATGACTCCGCACTAGTGGCGGGAGCAATCGGAGTACTAATAAAATAATTATTATTAGTATTCGAGAAGTCACAAAGTTTGGTGTTTTCATTCATAGTGACTTCAGCAAGCAAGCAAGCACACAAGCGAGCAAAGATGAAGCGAAGAAAAAGGGCGAACGAAAAGGCAAACGAAAAAGGCAAATTGGTGAAGTGGGGAGAGGAAAACGAGAGGCAACTTGCAAACAAAGTAAATGCAAGAGATGAGTTTGCAACACTTACTTGGATGAGTTCTTGACTTGATCCTCCCCGGCAACGGCGCCAGAAATTCTTCTGTTGCGGCAACAGACAACAGCGCCAGAAATTGACACGTTGACGGAGACTAGGCTTGCGTTGGTTTTTCCCTTGAAGAGGAAAGGGTGATGCAGCACAGGAGCGGTAAGTATTTCCCTTAGTTTGAGAACCAAGGTATCAATCCAGCAGGAGAATCTCGTTAAGTCCAGAGTACCTGCGCAAACACAAAAGAGCTTGCACCCAACGCTTTAAAGGGGTTGTCAATCCCTTCAAGATTGATTGCAAAGTGATATCTGAAGGCGGAAAGTGCAACGAAGTAAAAAGTGTAAGGCTGAAAATATGGTGTGGAGTAGACCCTGGGGGCGATAGTGTTCACTAGAGACTTCTCTCAAAATAGCAAGTATTACGGTGGGTGAACAAATTAATGTCGAGCAATTGATAGAACCGTGCAAAGTCATCACGATATCTAAGGCAATGATCATACATATAGGCATCACGTCCGAGACAAGTAGACCGATACTTTCTGCATCTACTACTATTACTCCACACATCGACCGCTATCCAGCATGCATCTAGTGTATTGAGTTCATGACGAACAGAGTAAGGCCTTAAGCAAGATGACATGATGTAGAGGGATAATCTCAAACCAATGATGAAAACCCCATCTTTTTAGACTTGATGGCAACAACACGATGTGTGCCTCGCTACCCCTTCTGTCACTGGGTGAGGTCACATGAACCCAAAACCAAGCACTTCTCCCATTGCAAGAATCATAGATCTAGTTGGCCAAACAAAACCCACAACTCGAAGAGATTTACAAGGATATGAAATCATGCATAAGACAGATCTGAAGAAACTCAAATAAGATTCATAGATAATCTGATCATAAATCCACAATTCATCGTATCTCGACAAACACACCGCAAAAGAAGATTCCATCAGATAGATCTCCATGCAGATCATGGAGAACTTTGTATTGAAGATCCAAGAGAGAGAAGAAGCCATCTAGTTACTAGCTATGGACCCGTAGGTCTATGGTGAACTACTCACGCATCATCAGAGAGGTCATGGTGTTGATGAAGAAGCCCTCCGTATCCGAATCCCCCTCCGGCAGGGCACCAAAACGTGCCCCAGATGGGATCTTGCAGAGACAGAAGCTTGCGGCAGCAGAAAAGTACTTTCAATGATCTCCTAATTTTTTTGGGATTTTTAGGGAATATATAGGCGCAAAACCTAGGGCAAAGGAGCCTCAGGGAGCCCACAAGCCTGGTGGCCCCCCCAGGCCGCGTCGTGAGGGCTTGTGGGGTCCCTTGAGGGCCCCTGCCCTGATTCTTCGGCTCTCCGATCTTTTTCTGTTTCGGAAAAAATCTTTTTCGCAGTTTCATTCCGTTTGGACTTCGTTCAAAATCCTCCTCTAAAAGGGGTCAAAAACATGGAAAAAACAGAACTGGCACTTGGCACTGAGTTAATAAGTTAGTCCCAAAAAATATATAAAAGGCATACAAAACATCCAAAGTTTGACAAGATAATAGCATGAAACCATCAAAAATTATAGATACGTTGGAGACGTATCACTTTTGTACGTAGTGTTGTAGCTCAGAAAGGCCAGCAGAACGCTTGCACGTGCCCTCGTAGGTCTTGATGAACACTTGGGGCCAGATCCGCCCAACAACATATACTTGAAGGAGCCAATTAATTCAACCATGCACGGGCTGAGCCATCGAGCATCAGGGGCAAATGCTTCATTGCAACATTGCCGTTGCCACCACCAATCTGTACTGCAACTCGGTAATCATCTAACCAAGTCTGAGGCTTGGACTCGCCTGTGAACTTACTGACTCCAGTTGCCAACCTGAAGTTAGGCGGGATATCAGCAGAGCGGATTGCTCTACTGAAACACTCGGGACCAGAAAATGCAGTTCCACTTCCACTCAGTTGATCTATGTAAATACCTTTCCGGTAGGCTCTGCCTCTGTCAATCCTTCTCTTCGCAAGCACATCCCTCGCATCAAATCCGGGGTTCCGCTCATCACCGAACGGGCGCCGGTCATCATAGTGTCGGGGCGCATACGAGCCGCTCCTCGGAGGAGAATGCACTCGACGCGGCGGTCATCACGGTGATGACAAGGGGGAAGCTAATTCCGACCCTGGTCTCTGTGCTTATACTCTCGGTAACCTCCATCTCTGTGACGCTGGGGTGAACATGGACTGTATACTGACCGGACTGTCTCCGCCCTTGGCGAATTGCTATGCAATCTATTGATCGACTGTGAAACAGCCGAATTCTGCTGCTGTGCTGCTTGAAACAAAGCGCGAATCTATTCTAAACCTCTGCCTACCTCTGAATCTGAAGGATGGATTGAATCTGCTATTTTGACTGCGGCTGCGACATTAAGTACTGAAGTACGATATACCTCACTATTGGCGCAATGGTCGCGTGAGAAGGGTTGTCGTTGACGTCGACTGGAAGTTTGATGACAACGTCGACCGCGTCCGGACGACGGTTCACCGACCTCGTGCTCGCCGCGACCGAACCCAGGTGGCTCTCCACGGATCCCGCCATGAAGACCTCTACTGTCGGGTTGCAGCTCTCGCACTCGGAAGGAACGTCAGACTAGACTGACGCCGAGTGGATCGGGTTCTAAGGAGGAATAGCAGGCTCGATGGCTGCAACCTGAGGGGTCGACAAGGACAACGCCTAACGAGCCACCGCGTGCTTCACCCACCGCTGGAGTCGAGAGCGGCCGGATCGCTTGCGGTGACGTACGCGAAGTGAAGAGCCGGCAACGGGGCCAACTGCTGTAGAAGGAGAACGCCGAAGGAGCTTTCACGGAAGTGCGTCCCTCCATGGACTAGAAGCGTCTCGACGTCGAGTGGCGCTTCTAGGAGCCACCCCAAGTCGTCGACGACGAAGATGAGGGCGCTGAAATGGATCTCATCGCCCTTGAACGAACTGTCGCCGAAAAACATGATGAAGAGTGAAAAATGCAAACTTGCCGGAAGTTGTTTAGACGCCTCAACCACGGTGGGTGCCAACTGTCTAGGAATAAACCTGACAGTAGAGGGGTAGGGTACGAATGGAGAGGGCAGAGTCCTAGCTACAGCAAGATTGTACGCAAGATGTATGAGTTCAGGCCCCTCTCTTGGAGGTAATAGCCCTACGTCTCGGGTGCTCATGAGCTCTTGCTGTCGGGACCCCGATCCTAAGCCATAGGAATCCAGCCTGTAACACATCGCATCACTTTGTGGTCTCACGCACGGTTAACTCCACGGCTGCAGCCTTACCTTAGCCGGGACCGTTTGCGTCTTTTGACTCACGTATGCGATAGTGTCGCTAGCAATCCAATGTCAAAGAACCCGAATCGACATGTCTAGTCATAAACCAAAGTGGCAGTACCGCACAAGGACAGGCATACATGACCCAACAAAGCAGGTGTCGGTCATCATCGAATGTAGACGATTCGTAGCAAGCTACAAGGACTTCATTACATCGCGTGACATTTCCCCAAAGGGGACAGACACAGCAGCTAAGAAGGACACATGCCGGTCAACCAATGTGTCCGGAGCAGTAGCGAACTACCAAGGCTCGTTGGATCACAAAGGGGCATTTCCTTGTAAGGAGTGCTACTAAAGTTCACGACTAGGTAATCGAACCCCATACATATCAAGTACGACACACGTACGCATGGCATACCGATATGTATAGATACATCGATGGCATCACAACATAACCATAAACATACAAACTTTATTTAAGAGGCTCGGAAGAGCCACACACATAATATTACACATCAAGGGTCTCACGACCCATGATAGCAGTCATTCAATTACAAGCCAGCGGAAGAGTTATAAACTGTCTGGGTACAGACAGGGCAACTAGAAGGCACATGGCCTGACTATACTACAGAGCCGACGTAGGGCCAGATCGTAGCTGGGACACCAGCTACTCGTCGTCGTCGATGTCTACGAAGAACCCTCCATTAGGGTCATTAGCAACCTCTGCAACATGTATTAAGCAAACATGAGTACGAAGGTACTCAGCAAGACTTTAGGAGAACTAACTACTCATGCAAGGTATCAAAAGGTATTGTGGGGTTTCATGCGGGAAGCCAGCATTTGACTCGTGGCTAGACAACTTGCATTTTGAAATTAGTTTTGACAACTTGATTTCTCGCACACGAGTCCACTAACACCACAACAATACACTATCGTGGAATCATTCCGTCTCCATACGGAAATGCCGTCCACGACACTCACGCTTATCTTGACAATTTTATGAGTAGCCATTGAAGTTATCTATGAACAACATATGTCTCCAAGTAGTCCATATCCGCGGACGCGGCTATTCGAATAGATCATAACCCTGCAGGGGTGTACTTCGTCACACACGCTCTCGCCACTTATCGCTATGTGCATGTCATGCACCTCGGCAACCTTCAAGCGGAAGCCCAGCGAGGGAGTCGGCCACGACCGTTAACCACACTAGTACCTAGTCCAGGTTTATCGCCTATCAGAGAGTAACCCGTACGGAAGTCCGGCTGAGGTTTCCGCCACGGCCTCAACGATGTGCGCAGGGTTCCCAAGCCCACCATCCGGGTGCCACTTGGTACACCGTGCCACTGCCTACCGCATCACGGCCCACCTCTCAGGTCAGCACCATGCACGGCCTCCAGCATTTCTATAAACACCAGAAACTACTTGCAACTCCTGGACCGAGTACTAAGTGATTAATAGGCCGAGCGGGGTCATATTTCAGGGCCCAGCATGTGGTAGTATCTAGTCTTGGAATACATACACGGAACTCAGCTCCTAAGGACGGTTCCAATGAAACAACCCGCCATGTACTCCTACACGGCCTTTCACCGGTACCTTTACCAACTCAAGTTCAACACACAACCTTTGCTCACCAAACACGTTCCCCAATTCTGTTCATCTCCCAGATGACAGACCATACACAACTCTAAGCATAGCATGCATAGCAGGATAAGGCACATCACAGCTCAAGCAACTACCAGGTATGCTAGGTTGCAAGGTTTGGCTATTTACTGTGACAAGGTTAAGTCATGCAAAGGAAGTGGGTTCAACTATCGTGGCAAAAGCAGTTGAAGCATTTGATCTTAAATGCAATAAATAGGTGCAGGAGCAAGAACATGGGAGTTATCGGAATAATCAAAGGGGTTGCTTGCCTTGTTGCTCAGAGGAGGAACGATATCCGTCAGACGGATATTCGGTGGAATCCGGGGGTGCGAAGCCTACCGAAATGAATGGCAACATTCAATAACAATCATATGCACTCAAAATGATGCATGAGCATGGCATGAGAATGCAAGGTGATAAGTTATTATTTTCAACATGTATTAGGTTTAGAGTTGATTTGAATCACATTCGAATAGCAATTCAAACGGGGTATTCTCGGATACCGGTTTAATTGATTCGACCTGATGCTCAAATCAACTTTGATGTTAACATGCATGAAATGTCATGTTATGGTACTGATTTGTAATTAGGACAGTGGTGAACATTGTATATATAATGGAATTTGAATATTTTTGCAAATTCCATTTATAAAGTGATTATAAGAATTGAATTATTCCTCATTCCACAATTTAGGGTGCTGTAACTTTTTCAAACATAGTTGAAAATAGCATAATCAGAATCCTTGAATTTTTCTGATACTTTTTCATATATAAATTATTTTCATTGGAGTTACACATTAATTTCTATGATTTTTACAATTTTTAGCAATTTCCTGGAATTAGTTTTATACCGGAAATTCTAAGTATTGCATCAGACTGACGTCAGCAGGTCAGCCGACCTTTTCGGGTCAAACCTGACAGGGGGGCCCCACTGGTCAGCCTCTCTGGGACTAATCCCGCGCTGACCAGCCCTAACTGAGGTTTGACTTGGCCTTGGGCCCACTTGTCAGCGAGAGATTAAGCTCTTAATCTGCTGGATTAGCTTTGCCAAGTCGGCATCCACCGGCGGCGAGGTCATCCTCGCCGGCGGGGAGCCTCCGGCAACCACCAGCACGGCGGACGGGCTCGGAAACGGCGCACAGGGGGCCAAATGCTGCGCGGAGAGCACCAGAGGAACGGCACGTCTCCCGCAGCTTCATTTCTGCACCTAGCCGGGGCTGATCTAGCCGGAGATGACGCCGGCGACGAGCTTGGCGGCGGCCAAGGCTCGGGCGTCATCGGGGTCTTCGAATCAGAGGGGTCTACGCTCGGTTCTTAGCTGCTACAGCATCTACGCGTCGACCTGGAGCTGCTGGTGCCCTCGGAAGGACGAGCTGATCATCGGAGGGCTACCGGCGACGAGCGGCAGCGGCGGTCCTCGTCGGGCTCCGGTGAAACTAGAGCTAGAGGACGGGATCGACGGGGAAAACTTAGGGGAAACGACCGCATGCTCACGGGGAGTGTAGAGCAGAGCTTAGACGGCTCGGGGAAGGCCTGGGGGCGACGAATCGACGGGAGAGGTCCGGCGGCCGGAGGTGGAAGACGACGGTGTTGCGGGCGTTGCAGGGCTCGAGGAAGCTTCGGCTTCTGCAGAGATGACCAGGGCGACGAGGCGGAGCTAATGGCGTGCTCTGGGAGGGAATCCTATGGCCAGGGGCACGGGCAGCTCGAGCTCGAGCTCGGCTCTAATGGCGGCAGCAAGGAGGAGGAGGAAGAGAACCGAGGCGGGGAATGGATAGGGGAGGCTCTGGGGAGCTTATCCCCGTCGTCGCCAGTGCGAGGCGGCGACCAGGCAGGCACGCAGGTGCGTGGCCGCGCCGGAGGGGGCGGCGGCCACCTCCTGCTGCCTACTGGCGCGAGGGAGGGGACGAGCCAGGGATGGGCCGTGCCAGGCTTAGGCGACAGGTAAGGTTTTTCCATTTTTTTCTATTTTTGTTTTTCTGTTTTGCTAATTAATTCAGCTCCAACACAAAAAGTAAAAAACTATTTTAGACCTCCTGAAATATTTGTTATAATATCCCCAACCATTTCCAAGCTTTTCAACATTTTTGGAAATTTATAGTTTCTGATTTCAAATTTAAAACTTGAAACGAGTAGCCTTTTTCATTTATTCAAAAAGCTTAAGGTGTCAAGAAAATAGTTTTCTCGAGTGCTCATTTACTTTCATGATTTATCAGAAAGTTTGAACATTTCTTGAGGCCATTTTGGGTTCATTGATTTTGAACTAGTTTGAGATTTCCTTTAATTGAAATGGTGGCTAGGGTTTTGAGTTTTTCCTTTGCCACTTTGTTGCTTTTGTTGAAACTTCTTAGATGCAAATGCAAAGAAGACATGAGCACAATGCTATCTTGCTTAAGGGTTAGGGATGTGACAACTCACCCCCACTCAAAAGAATCTCGTCCCGAGATTTAGAAGTCGTCGGGAATAATGCTAGCTGTTATACTCTCACGAACAGGAAGAAAATGAGCCACTTTGGAAAGACGGTCAATGACCACAAAGATAGCATTATTTCCTTTCTTGGTCTTGGGAAATCCGGTAATGAAATCCATGCTAACTTTATCCCATTTCCATTCAGGAATAGCTAAAGGTTGAAGGGTGCCAGCAGGCCTTTGATGTTCTGCCTTAACTCGACGACAAACGTCGCAGTTAGCAACGAACTTAGCAATTTCTCTCTTCATCCTAGTCCACCAGAACCTCTGGCGTAGGTCCTGATACATCTTAGTACTACCGGGATGAATGGTGAGAGGAGAATCATGAGCCTCTTTAAGGATTAACTACCTTAGATGTGGGTTCTTAGGAACCACTAAACGATTCTGGAAGAACACAACACCTTGATCGTTCATGGAAAATTCTTTAGCGTTTCCGCAAAAAATATTCTCCTTGATCCATGATATTCCCTTGTCACGCTTTTGGCCAGCTATAATTTGATCCTTAAGAGTAGGCTTCGCCACCAGGGTAGAAAGGAATCCTTGAGGAACAATATGAAGATTCAACTTCCGAAAGTCCTCATGGAGATGTGGTTGACCTTGTTGTAGCATCAAATTGTTACAATAAGATTTACGACTTAGTGCATCGGCCATAACATTGGCCTTCCCCGGGGTGTAAGTTATCCCTAAGTCGTAATCCGAGATCAACTCAACCCATCGTCTTTGCCTGAAATTCAAATCCGGCTGGGTGAAGATATATTTCAGACTTTGGTGATTAGTGAATATTTCGCAACGATTACCCAAAAGGTAATGTCGCCAGATTTTTAGAGCATGGACCACAGCTACAAGCTCAAGGTCATGGGTGGGATAATTATCCTCATGTGGACGCAACTCTCGAGATGCGTATGCGATCACATGACGATCTTGCATGAGAATGCAACCTAATCCTTGTCGCAAGGCGTCGCAATAGATAACAAAGTCCTTAGAAAAATCTGGTGGTAGCAACACAGATGCGGAAGTCAGGCGTCTTTTCAGTTCCTGAAAACTATGCTCACACTGTGGTGTCCACTCGAACTTTTTATCCTTCTTGAGGAGTTCAGTTAGAGGCTTTGCAACCTTGGAGAAATTCTCGACGAAGCGGCGACAATAGCTCGCTAGACCAAGAAAACTCCTAACTTGCTTAACCGATTCAGGTTGAGTCCAATCAAGGACAGTTTGAACTCTCTGGGATTGACAGCAATACCCTTACCAGAGATTACGTGGCCTAGATAGGTCACTTCTGGTAACCAGAATTCACATTTTGAAAATTTGGCATAAAGGCGATGCTCTCGAAGTTTCATCAGTACCAGCCTTAGATGCTCGACATGTTCTTGTTCATTCTTCGAGTAGATGAGAATATCATCGAGGTATACCACGACGAATTTATCCAAATACTCCATGAAGATTGAATTCATCAGTCGGGAGAAGGTGGCTGGGGCATTGGTTAAACCGAAGGACATGACGGTGTACTCGTATTGGCCATAACGAGTAACAAAAGCCGTTTTTGGAATGTCCCCGTTCTTAATCTTGATTTGATGGTATCCCAACCTCAAATCCATTTTGGAGAAGACTGAGGATCCAGCGAGCTGATCGTACAGGTCGTTGATCCTGGGGAGCGGATACTTGTTCTTAATGGTGACCAGATTAACTGGTCGGTAATCTACAACCATCTGATCCGTTCCGTCTTTCTTCTTGACGAAGAGGACGGGACAAGCCCAAGGAGAAGAGCTAGGACGAATGAAACCCTTGTTCAATTCCTCATCTAATTGCTTCTTAAGTTCGACTAGCTCTAGGGGTGCCATCTTATAAGGTCTTCTGGCTATTGGGACAGTTCCCGGAACAAGATCTATCACAAACTCTACATCTCTGTCAGGTGGAATTCCTGGCAGTTCCTCTGGAAAAACATCCGGGAAGTCACGGACTACCGGAATGTCTTCAAGTTCCGGAAGAGGGTTGGCATTTAGGGAATAGAGTTGGCATTTGGCAACTCGAGTAGAGACATTTACTATCTCACCCGAGGGATGGGTAAGCTGGACATTTCTAGAATGAGTATCAATCTTGGCATAGTGAACTGACATCCAGTCCATGCCCAAGATGATATTAATATCCGAAGATTTCAAGGCTATCAATGAGGCTAGAAAAACTAGCCTGTCTACTAGAATTTCATTGTCATAGGTTATCCTAGAGGTTTGCCATTTACTACCAGGGGTTTGGACAACCAATGGGATTGGCATATCACAAAATGACATGTTATGCAACTGTGCATAACTTTCCGAAATGAAGGAATGAGAAGACCCAGTGTCAAAAAGAACGGACGCTGGGTGATGATTAACAAGAAGCGTACCCAGCATGACGTCGGGATCCTCCGCAGCTTCTTCTGCTGACACATAGTTCACACGGCCACGTGCAGGAGTTGGCTTCACGTAAAAAGCTTTGCCCGACTTGGCTTGCCCGACGGACTTTCCGGGTTGCTTGACACCCACATTCTGAGGACACTCACGGGAATAATGCCCTGGTTCTTCACACTTGTAGCATATCACCTGGTTGGCACGTGGTGCAGCATTGCTAGCTGGACCACCATAAGCTTTTGCTGGAGGGTTGGCCTGATTCGTCTGAGGCGCCACGTAGGATGGCCTCGGAGTGTATCTTGGCGGCAGAGAACTGTTTGGAACCCACAGCCTGCGTTTTGGAAACGCGGAACCAGAAGATGAGCCAAAGTCACAGGAGTGCTTCCTTGTTGCTTCGAAGTCAGTATGACCAGTCTCCGCACTGATCGCCTTGTTGACTAGGGCTTGAAAACTTGCATACTCATGGAGGCGCAGGTCACGACGGAGCTCAGGGCTCAGACCCTTACGAAACCTTGCTTGCTTCTTGGCGTCAGTAGACACCTCCTCTGTTGCATAGCGGGCGAGGTTACCGAACTCGCGGCTATAGGCATCCACAGACAACTTGCCCTGAGTGAAGGCACAGAACTCCTCTCTCTTTCTGTCCATCAGGCCCTCTGGAATATGGTGCAGACAAAAAGCTGCACTGAAGTCTGCCCACGTGGCCACTGGTTCAGCGGGACGCATAGCTTCAAAATTCTCCCACCACAGATTGGCGGGTCCCTCCAGGAAATACGCCGCAAAGGTCACCTTGTCGGCCTCAGACACATTCGCCGAGCGAATCTTGCGTGAGATGCTGCACAGCCAGTCATCAGTGTCGAGGGGATCGACGGAATGTTGAAACTTTGGAGGATTCAGCTTCACAAAGTCATTGAGGGACACTGCAGCATTCCTAGGCTGTCGAGCTGTATTCTGCTCAATACGCTCTAGCAGTCGGTTGGTCTCCCTTTTGTTTCTTTCTGCCTCAAGCATCACTTCTACCAGAGAAGGTGGGTGAGGCAGGTCTTCCTGCGACGCTTGACTACCCTCACCTTGCTCATGAGCAGGGGCACGGTTCAACCTGGTGAACACCATCCTGACAAACAAACTCATAGCTTAGACCAATATCATATCAATACTAGCTATGGATTAAGAATATACTGAACACACGGAATGCGGAAATGAATATCCGAACAGCATGGTAACAAGCAACCGCTATATATACACCATGGTTCATACACACCCTTACATAGTTCAGTACACCCTTAACCGAAGAGCAAACTACTGAAATTCTGAAACTACTCATGAGAGGCTTACAAGCTGCCTATACATTATTTATCTAGGCCTCCGGAATTCATTTCACATTACAACCATAATTCACAAGTCACACAGGACTGTGAACGTACGGCTACTAGCATACTATCCTTCTGCTCACAGCTCAGGCATCCGCATAGAACATCTCGTAGAGATTACCTCCATGACCTGGAAGCTCAACCTGCGGATCAGGGAACACTCTAGCCTGAGATCCCTGGGATCCATAAGGACACGGATGTGGCCTTGGTCCCCTGACTGGTGGTAAGAGGGGTCCCCGAAGAGGTGTGACTCCTCCTATAGCTGGCCAGTCAACGTGGGCCGGAAGATGGGTTCTAACAGGATTCAGCATCTCCATCTCTCCATACCCTGTCTGCACTACCGGTGCCAGCTGCGTCAAAGTTGTCCACAAACGGGCACGGGTAGCATAAAGCTCCATGCGGAGAGCACGAGCATCCCTGTCTCTGTTCTCTAGCATCTCAACAGTGGACTGCAGAACTGGATCCTCCATAGAAGAATCAAAATAGACTCCACTGAGGTATCCGTCTTCACCAGACTGAGAGGCTGGAACATAGCAGAACTCTGAATTCTGCAGCAGTGCATGTCTTGCTCTCATAATAGTCAGCATTGAATAGGCAGCATCCTGAACTGCCATGTCAACGGTGACCCTCAACCCATAGGACCAATGGATTGGCTTCTCACCTCCAGGGTAGTCTGGAAATACCCTAACAGTGCAGATGTACTGGCTCTGGTTGAAGTCTCGGTACTGTTCCTCCACTGTGTACTCGGGGTACCAGCGGTAACCGCACACCGACATCACCCTGACCAGCATGGCCGTATGACCCGGTACATCAATGCACCTGGTCAGACGTACCACCTGACGAGAAGGACGGCCAGGCATCTGTAAATAGAGAGTAATGCAAAAGCATTAGAGCTGTGAATGCAAAATTGGGCAGCATAACGGCTGTAATTGCTCAAAACAAATTTTGAGACGACCCAAAAATGGAATAGCGTAACCACTCAACTATCAAGTTCAACTCTCTGATCATCAAACTTACTTCCTGCTTCCTAGGAATAAAGAAACCCAATATCTCTCGACCCGTAGTCCTATAATCTACCGATCAGAAACACGAGCCTAGGAGAAGATGAGTAACCTAGTCCTTAATTCCCGCAGAAAAGATGAGGATGACCAGAATAGAATGACTTGAGAAGAGAAGAAGAGTCTTATGTTCCCTTCCACAAACAATTCCCTTATATATAACTAAAGCAATTCTAGACTCAACTTCGACCAGTTTGGCTTAGTAATCCTACAGTCAGTCAGGCTCGGATACCAACGCTGTCGGGACCCCGATCCTTAGCCATAGGAATCCAGCCTGTAACACATCGCATCGCTTTGTGGTCTCACGCACCGTTTGCGTCTTTTGACTCACGTATGCGATAGTGTCGCTAGCAATCCAATGTCAAAGAACCCGAATCGACATGTCTAGTCATAAACCAAAGTGGCAGTACCGCACAAGGACAGGCATACATGACCCAACAAAGCAGGTGCCGGTAATCAGCGAATGTAGACGAGTCGTAGCAAGCTACAAGGACTTCATTACATCGCGTGACATTTCCCCAAAGGGGACAGACACAGCAGCTAAGAAGGACACATGCCGGTCAACCAATGTGTCCGGAGCAGTAGCGAACTACCAAGGCTCGTTGGATCACAAAGGGGCATTTCCTTGTAAGGAGTGCTACTAAAGTTCACGACTAGGTAATCGAACCCCATACATATCAAGTACGACACACGTACGCATGGCATAGCGATATGTATAGATACATCGATGGCATCACAACATAACCATAAACATACAAACTTTATTTAAGAGGCTCGGAAGAGCCACACACATAATATTACACATCAAGGGTCTCACGACCCATGATAGCAGTCATTCAATTACAAGCCAGCGGAAGAGTTATAAACTGTCTGGGTACAGACAGGGAACTAGAAGGCACATGGCCTGACTATACTACAGAGCCGACGTAGGTCCAGATCGTAGCTGGGACACCAGCTACTCGTCGTCGTCGATGTCTACGAAGAACCCTTAATAAGGGTCATTAGCAACCTCTTCAACATGTATTAAGCAAACATGAGTACGAAGGTACTCAGCAAGACTTTAGGAGAACTAACTACTCATGCAAGGTATCAAAAGGTATTGTGGGGTTTCATGCGGGAAGCCAGCATTTGACTCGTGGCTAGACAACTTGCATTTTGAACTTAGTTTTGACAACTTGATTTCTCACACACGAGTCCACTAACACCACAACAATACACTATCGTGGAATCACTCCGTCTCCATACGGAAATGCCGTCCACGACACTCACGCTTATCTTGACAATTTTATGAGTAGCCATTGAAGTTATCTATGAACAACATATGTCTCCAAGTAGTCCATATCCGCGGACGCGGCTATTCGAATAGATCATAACCCTGCAGGGGTGTACTTCGTCACACACGCTCTCGCCACTTATCTCTATGTGCACGTCATGCACCTCGGCAACCTTCAAGCGGAAGCCCAGCGAGGGAGTCGGCCACGACCATTAACCACACTAGTACCTAGTCCAGGTTTATCGCCTATCTGAGAGTAACCCGTACGGAAGTCCGGCCGAGGTTTTCGCCACGGCCTCAACGATGTGCGCAGGGTTCCCAAGCCCACCATCCGGGTGCCACTTGGTACACCGTGCCACTGCCTACCGCATCACGGCCCACCTCTCAGGTCAGCACCATGCACGGCCTCCAGCATTTCTATAAACACCAGAAACTACTTGCAACTCCTGGACCGAGTACTAAGTGATTAATAGGCCGAGCGGGGTCATATTTCAGGGCCCAGCATGTGGTAGTATCTAGTCTTGGAATACATACACGGAACTCAGTTCCTAAGGACGGTTCCAATGAAACAACCCGCCATGTACTCCTACACGGCCTTTCACCGGTACCTTTACCAACTCAAGTTCAACACACAACCTTTGCTCATCAAACACGTTCCACAATTCTGTTCATCTCCCAGATGACAGACCATACACAACTCTAAGCATAGCATGCATAGCAGGATAAGGCACATCACAGCTCAAGCAACTACCAGGTATGCTAGGTTGCAAGGTTTGGCTATTTACTGTGACAAGGTTAAGTCATGCAAAGGAAGTGGGTTCAACTATCGTGGCAAAAGCAGTTGAAGCATTTGATCTTAAATGCAATAAATAGGTGCAGGAGCAAGAACATGGGAGTTATCGGAATGATCAAAGGGGTTGCTTGCCTTGTTGCTCAGAGGAGGATATTCGGTGGAATCCGGGGGTGCGGAGCCTACCGAAACGAATGGCAACATTCAATAACAATCATATGCACTCAGAATGATGCATGAGCATGGCATGAGAATGCAAGGTGATAAGTTATTATTTTTAACATGTATTAGGTTTAGAGTTGATTTGAATCACATTCGAATAGCAATTCAAACGAGGTATTCTCGGATACCGGTTTAATTGATTCGACCTGATGCTCAGATCAACTTTGATGTTAACATGCATGAAATGTCATGTTATGGTACTGATTTGTAATTAGGACAGTGGTGAACATTGTATATATAATGGAATTTGAATATTTTTGCAAATTCCATTTATAAAGTGATTATAAGAATTCAATTATTCCTTATTCCACAATTTAGGGTGCTGTAACTTTTTCAAACATAGTTGAAAATAGCATAATCAGAATCCTTGAATTTTTCTGATACTTTTTCATATATAAATTATTTTCATTGGATTTACAGATTAATTTCTATGATTTTTACAATTTTTAGCAATTTCCTGGAATTAGTTTTATACTGGAAATTCTAATTATTGCATCAGACTGACGTCAGCAGGTCAGCCGACCTGTTCAGGTCAAACCTGACAGGGGGGGCCCCACTGGTCAGCCTCTCTGGGACTAATCCCGCGCTGACCAGCCCTAATTGATTTTTGACTTGGCCTTGGGCCCACTTGTCAGCGAGAGATTAAGCTCCTAATCTGCTGGATTAGCTTTGCCACGTCGGCATCCACCGGCGGCGAGGTCGTCCTCGCCGGCGGGGAGCCTCCGGCGACCACCAGCACGGCGGAGGGGCTCGGAAACGGCGCACAGGGGGCCAAATGCTGCGCGGAGAGCACCAGAGGAACGGCACGTCTCCCGCACCTTCATTTCTGCACCTAGCCGGGGCTGATCTGGCCGGAGATGACGCCGGCGACGAGCTTGGCGGCGGCCAAGGCTCGGGCGTCAACGGGGTCTTTGAATCAGAGGGGTCTACGCTCGGTTCTTAGGTGCTACAGCATCTACGCGTCGACCTGGAGCTGCTGGTGCCCTCGGAAGGACGAGCTGATCATCGGAGGGCTACCGGCGACGAGCGGCAGCGGCGGTCCTCGTTGGGCTCCGGTGAAACTAGAGCTAGAGGAGGGGATCGACGGGGAAAACTTAGGGGAAACGACCGCATGCTCACGGGGAGTGCAGAGCAGAGCTTAGACGGCTCGGGGAAGGCCTGGGGGGTGACGAATCGACGGGAGAGGTCTGGCGGCCGGAGGTGGAAGACGAGGGCGTTGCGGGCGTTGCAGGGCTCAAGGAAGCTTCGGCTTCTGCAGAGATGACCAGGGCGACGAGGCGGAGCTAATGGCGTGCTCTGGGAGGGAATCCTATGGCCAGGGGCATGAGCAGCTCGAGCTCGAGCTCGGCTCTAATGGCGGCAGCAAGGAGGAGGAGAAGATCCGGGAGGAGGAAGAGAACCGAGGCGGGGAATGGATAGGGGAGGCTCTGGGGAGCTTATCCCCGTCGTCGCCAGCGCGAGGCGGCGACCAGGCAGGCACGCAGGTGCCTGGCCGCGCCGGAGGGGGCGGCGGCCACCTCCTGCTGCCTACTGGCGCGAGGGAGGGGACGAGCCAGGGATGGGTCGGGCCAGGCTTAGGCGACAGGTAAGGTTTTTCCATTTTTTTCTGTTTTGCTAATTATTGTTTTGCTAAAAAGTAAAAACTATTTTAGACCTCGTGAAATATTTATTATAATATCCCCAACCATTTCCAAGCTTTTCAACATTTTTGGAAATTTATAGTTTCTGATTTCAAATTTAAAACTTGAAACCAGTAGCCTTTTTCATTTATTCAAAAAGCTTAAGGTGTCAAGAAAATAGTTTTCTCCAGTGCTCATTTACTTTCATGATTTATTAGAAAGTTTGAACATTTCTTGAGGCCATTTTGGGTTCATTGATTTTGAACTAGTTTGAGATTTCTTTTAATTGAAATGGTGGCTAGGGTTTTGAGTTTTTCCTTTGCCACTTTGTTGCTTTTGTTGAAACTTCTTAGATGCAAATGCAAAGAAGATATGAGCACAATGCTATCTTGCTTAAGGGTTAGGGATGTGACACTTGCGTAGTGTTTTTTGTGTAATACAGGGGGTGTGAACCCTTGTGCCAGAGGGGAGGGGTGGCTTATATAGAGTGCGCAATCTCTCATAAATACCTCACCATCTAAGGGCTCGATCAATATAAGTTAAAGATATACGTTACTCATAACGTAAGTAGGTAATAAATGCTACTAAAGAACATTGGTTGAGCGTGTGTCCGTTGGCAGTCGTGGGTGACTTCTGATCTTTTGTACCGACTAGAATCTTTCCAAGTGCCTTTGGTTTGTCGAGTGGATGTAAATTTAATCCGAGTGGCTTCGTATCGAGTGACTTTTAAATACCATCTTCATCGAGTCGGAGCTTTCTATCTCACCTTTGTCCTAATAATGAGGTGCCCTTGGGTAGGACATATAGGTCAGGCCTATGACCCTAACCTAGGTGCATATCCCCATCAGGGGTGGTTCCTTTCTCCTTTCAGCCCATGTATCCCTGTGATGACCCACAAGTATAGGGGATTAATTGTAGTCCTTTCGATAAGTAAGAGTGTCGAACCCAACGAGGAGGAGAAGGCTCTGATAAATGGTTTTCAGCAAGGTAATAACTGCAAGCACTGAAAGTAGCGGTAACAAGTGATGGTGTAGTGAGGTGAAACGTAGTAAGCGAAAAGTAACAAGTAACAAGTAGTAGCAACGGTGCAGCAAGTGGCCCAATCCCTTTTGTAGCAAGGGACAAGCCTGAACAAAGTCTTATAAGAGGAAAAAACGCTCCCGAGGACACACGGGAATTTCTGTCATGCTAGTTTCATCATGTTCATATGATTCGCGTTCGTTACTTTGATAGTTTGATATGTAGGTGGATCTGCGCTTATGATTAACCCCTCTCGCAAGCATCCGCAACTACGAAAGAAGAATTAAGACAACGTCTAACCATAGCATTAAACTAGTGGATCCAAATCATCCCCTTACGAAGCAACGCATAGACTCCGGTTCAAGCTTCTGTCACTCCAGCGACCCATCATCTACTTACTACTCCCAAATGCCTTCCTCTAGGCCCAAATATGGTGAAGTATTATGTAGTCGACGTTCACATAACACCACTAGAGGAAAAGACAACATACATCATATCAAAATACCGAACGAATACCAAACTCACATGACTATTATTAGCATGACTTATCCCAACTAGCATCAACTAAAAAGAGTAATCAACACTACTAGCAACCTTACAAGTACCAATAGGAGTCGCGAGACGGAGATTGGTTACAAGAGATGAACTAGGGATTGGAGAGGAGATGGTGCTGATGAAGATGTTGATGAAGATGCCTCCCCTCCGACGAGAGGAGTGTTGGTGATGACGAAGGCGACGATTTCCCCCTCTGGGAGGGAAGTTTCCCCGGCAGGATCGTCCTGCCGGAGCCCTAGATTGGATCTGCTCAAGTTCCGCCTCGTGGCGGCGACGAAACCACGAAAAAGCTCCCGAATGATTTTTTTTCTGGAACGAAACCCTTCATATAACAAAAGAGGGGGGCCAGTGGGCCGCCAGGGTGCCCACAAGCCCTGTTGCCGCGGCCAGGGGGGTAGGCCGCAGCAACCAGGCTTGTGGGCCCCTGGTTGCTCCCCTCTGACACTTGTTTCGCCCAGTATTTTTTATAAAATCCAAAAAAAAATCCACGTTGATTTGCAGAACATTTGGAGTTGCGCAGAATAGAGCACCTAGACTTGCTCCTTTTCTAGTCCAGAATTCAAGCTGCCGGCATTCTCCCTCTTCAAATAAACCTTGCAAAATAAGAGAGAAAAGGCATAAGTAAGGTTCCACAAAGGAAAATAATAGTCCATAAAGCGATAAATATCAACATGAAAGCATGATGCAAAATGGATGTATCACCCTCCGGGATAGGTGGACCTTCCTGGTGGACCCCCAGTACACTTTCGGTGGTTCCGGTACAATACCGATAAACCTCGAAACCTTTTTGACGACCAAAACTGGACTTCCCTTATATAAATCTTTACCTCCGGACCATTCCGAAACTCTTCAAGACATCCAGGATCTCATCCAGGACTCCGAACAACCTTCGGTAACCACATATACAATTCCCAGAACAACTCTAGCATCGCTGAACCTTAAGTGTGTAGACCCTACGGGTTCAGGAATCATGCAGACATGACCGAGACATCTCTCCGGCCAATAACAAACAACGGGGTCTAGATATCCATGTTGGCTTCCACATGTTTCACGATGATCTCATTGGATGAACCATGATGTCGAGGGTTCACTCAATTCCGTATGCAATTCCCTTTGTCTACCGGTATGATACTTTCCCGAGATTCGATCATCGGTATCCCTTTGCCTTGTTCAATCTCATTATCGGCAAGTCTCTTTACTCGTTCTGTAACACATGATCATGTGACTAACTCCTTAGTCACATTGAGCTCAATAGGATGATGTATTATCGAGTGGGCCCACAGATACCTCTCTGTCACACGGAGCGAGAAATCACAGTCTCGATTCGTGCCAGCCCAACACACACTTTCGGAGATACCTGTAGTGCACCTTTATAATCACCCAGTTATGTTGTGATGTTTGATACACCCGAAGCACCCCTACGGTATTTGGAAGTTGCACAACCTCATTGTCTAGGGAAATGATACTTGACATTATAAAAGCTCTAGCACATGAACTACACGATCTTGTGCTCTGCTTAGGATTGGGTCTTGTCCATCAAATCATTTTCCTAATGATGTGATCCCGTTATGAAGGACATCCAATGTCCATGATGAGGAAACCATGACCATCTATTGATCAATGAGCTAGCCAACTAGAGGCTCACAAGGGACATGTTGTGGTCTATGTACTCACACATGTATTACGGTTTCTGGTTAATACAATTATAGCATGAACAATAGACAATTATCATGAACAAGGAAATATAATAATAACCAATTTATTATTGCATGTAGGGCATATTTCCAACAATCTCACGTGATGATCGGACTTGGGTTGGTGTATTTGGATCACGTTACACTTAAAAAACCTAAGGGATGTTGATTTGAGTGGGAGTTCTTAAGAAATATGATTAGTTGAACTCATTATCATGAACATAGTCTAACGTTTCTTGCAAAGTATGTTGTAAAAAAATAGCTCGCGCTATAGCTGCCCTGTACTTTTGATATGTTCCTAGAGAAAAGTAAGTTGAAAGATCATAGTGGCAATTATGCGGACGGGTTCGTAAACTGATGATTGTCCTCATTGCTGCACAGAAAGATTATGTCCTTGATGCACCGCTCGGTGTGTCTCCCCCTCAAGCGTCCCATGTGGGTGTTGTGAATATGTGACATACACGTTTTTGATGACTACCTCATAGTTCAGTGCATCATGCTTTACGAGTTTGAATTGAGGCTCCAAAGACGTTTTGAACGTCATGGAGCATACAAGATGTTCCAAGAGCTAAAATTGGGATTTCAGGCTCGTGCCCATGTTGAGAGGTAGGAGACCTACGACAAGATTCTTTGCCGGAAAGATGAAGGAGAATAGCTCCATTGGTGAGCATGTGCTCATATTGTCTGGGTGCAATGATACGTCTCCAACGTATCTATAATTTTTTATTGTTCCATGCTATTATATTATCAACTTAGGATGTTTTATATGCATTCATATGCCATTTTATATCATTTTTGGAACTAACTTATTAACTCAGTGCCCAGTGCCAGATTCTGTTTTTTCATTGTGTTGAGGTTAGTGATACCCGTAGCATGCACGTATGGTGAACCGCTATGTTAGGAAGTCGGAGCATAATTGATTTATTGATTGTCATCCTTTGTGTGGCGGTCGGGATCGCGCGATGGTGAACACCTACCAACCCTTCCCCTAGGAGTATGCATTAAGCACTTTGTTTCGATTACTAATAAAACTTTCTCAATAAGTATATGAGTTCTTTATGACTAATGTGAGTCCATGGTATAGATGCACTCTCAACTTCCACCATTGCTAGCCTCTCTAGTGCCGCGCAACTTTCGCTCGTGCACAAACCCACCATATACCTTCCTCAAAACAGTCACCATACCTACCTATTATGGCATTTTCATAGCCATTCCGAGATATATTGTCATGCAACTTCCACAGTTCCGTCTCATGACATGTGCCGTCACTTTCATATTGCCATTGCATGATCGTAAGATAGCTAGCGAGATGTTTCAACGTCATACCCTAAGCTAGATCGTTCCACATCCTGGTACACTGCCGGAGGCATTTCCTATATAGTCATTATTGTTCTAAGTATTGAGTTGTAAGTAAATAAAAGTGTGATGATCATCATTATTAGAGCATTTTCCCATGTGAGGAAATAAAAAGAAGAGGCCAAAGATGCCCACCAAAAAAAGAGAAGAGGCCAAAGATCCCAAACAAAAAAATGATGAGAGAAAAAGAGAGAAGGGACAATGCTACTATCTTTTTCCACACTTTTGCTTCAAAATAGCACCATGTTCTTCATGATAGAGAGTCTCTTATTTTGTCACTTTCATATACTAGTGGGAATTTTAATTATATAACTTGGCTTGTATATTCCAATGATGGGCTTCCTCAAAATTGCCATAGGTCTTTGTGAGCAAGCAAGTTGGGTGCACACCCACTAGTTTTCTCTTTGAGCTTTCATACACTTATAGCTCTAGTGCATCCGTTGCATGACAATCCCTACTCATTCACATTGATATCTATTGATGGGCATCTCCATATCCCATTGATACGCCGAGTCGATGTGACCATCTCCTCCTTTTTGCCTCACAACCTCCACCATATTCTATTCCACCTATAATGTTATATCCATGGCTCACGCTCATGTATTGCGTGAGAGTTGAAAAAGTTTGAGAAAGTAAGAGTGCAAAAACAATTACTTGGCCAATACCGGGGTTGTGCATGATTTAAATTCGTTGTGTGGGGATGATGGAGCATAACCAGACTATATGATTTTGTAGGGATAACTTTCTTTGGCCTTGTTATTTCAAAAGTTCATGATTACTTTGCTAGTATGCTTGAAGTATTATTGTTTTCATGTCAATATTAAACTTTTGTTTTGCTTACAGATCTGAACATTCATGCCACAATAAATAAAGTTACAAAGAACGAATATGTTAGGTAGTATTCCACATCAAAAGTTCGGTGTCTATCACTTCCCTACTCGAGGACGAGGAGGAGTTAAGCTTGGGGATGCTTGATATGTCTCCAATGTATCTATAATTTTTGATTGTTCCATGCTATTATATTATCAACTTGGGATGTTTTATATGCATTCATATGCCATTTTATATCATTTTTGGGACTAACTTATTAACTCAGTGCCCAGTGCTAGTTTTTGTTTTTTTCCGTGTTTGTGACCTTTTTCAGAAAAGGATATTAAACGGAGTCCAAACGAAATAAAACCTGCGGGGTGATTTTTTCCATAACAGAAGATACGCAGGGGACTTGAGAACCAAAGCAGAAGGTCTCGTGGAAGGTCATGAGCCCTCTGGGCGCGCTCTAGGGGGAGCGCGCCTAGCAGGCTCGTGGGCCCCCCGTGGCTCCTTTGCCCTACCTCTTTCGCCTACAAATTCTCTAAAATCCCAAAACCAAAGGAGAGAGCCACGAAAATAATTTTCCGCCGCCGCAAGCTTCTGTCTCCGCAAGATCCCATCTGGGAACCGTTCTGGTGCCCTGCCGGAGGGGGATTCGGACATGAAGGGCTTCTTCATCAACACCATTGCCTCTCCGATGATGCGTGAGTAGTTCACCACAGACCTTCGGGTCCATAGCTAGTAGCTAGATGGCTTCTTCTCTCTCTTGGATCTTCAATACAAAGTTCTCCATGATCTTCATGGAGATCTATCCGATGTAACTTTCTTTTGCGGTGCGTTTGTCGAGATCTGATGAATTGTGGATTTATGATTAGATTATCTATGAATATTATTTGAGTCTCCTCTGATTTCTTATATGCATGATTTCGTATCCTTGTAATTCTCTTCGAGTTATGGGTTTCGTTTCGCCAACTTGATCTGTAATTCTTGCAATGGGAGAAGTGCTTGGTTTTAGGTTCATACCGTGTCGTTTCCCCACCCAGTGACAGAAAGGGTAGCGAGGCACGCATCGTGTTGTTGCCATCAAGGGTAAAAAGATGGGGTTTATATCATATTGCATGAGTTTATCCCTCTACATCATTTCATCTTTCTTAAGGCGTTATTCCGTTTGTTATGAACTTAATACACTAGATGCATCCTGGATAGCGGTCGATGTGTGGAGTAATAGTAGTAGATGCATACAGTATCGGTCTACTTGTCTCGGACGTGATGCCTATATGTATGATCATTGCCTTAGATATTGATACGTCCATTTTGCATCATGCTTTCATGTTGATATTTTTTGCTTTATGGGTTGTTATATTACCTTGTGGTACCATACTTATGCCTTTTCTCTCTTATTTTGCAAGGTTTATTTGAAAAGGGAGAATACCGGCAGCTGGAATTCTGGACTGGAAAAGGAGCAAGTCTGAGTCCTCTATTCTGCACAACTCCAAATGCCCTGAAAATCAACGTGGAATTTTTTGGGAATATATAAAAAATAATGGGCGAAAGAAGTACCACAGGGGAGATACTAGGGCCCCACAAGACTGGTAGCCGCCACCCCCCCCTCGTGGCGGCTACAGGGCTTGTGGGCAGCTTGACAGCCCACTGGCCCCTTCTTTTGCTATATGAAGGGTTTCGTTCCAGAAAAAATCAAGGAGGAACTTTTTCGTGGATTCTCCGCCGCCACGAGGCGGAAGTTGAGCGGATCCAATCTAAAGCTCTCGCACGACGATCCTGCCGGGGAAACTTCCCTCCAGGAGGGGGAAATCATCGCCATCATCATCACCAACACTCCTCTCGTCGGAGGGGAGTTAGCTCCATCAACATCTTCATCAGCACCATCTCCTCTCCAAACCCTAGTTCATCTCTTGTAACCAATCTCCCTCTCGGGACTCCGATTGGCACTTGTAAGGTTGCTAGTAGTGTTGATTACTCTTTGTAGTTGATGCTAGTTGGATTACTTGGTGGAAGAGTTTATGTTCAGATCCTTGATGCTACTCATTACACCTCTGATCATGATTATGATTATGCGTTGTGAGTAGTTACTTTTGTTCGTGAGGACATGGGATAAGTCATGCTGATAATAGTCATGTGAATTTGGTATTCGTTCGGTATTTTGATATGTTGTATGTTGTCTTTTCCTCTAGTGGTGTTATGTGAACGTCGACTACATAACACTTCACCATGTTTGGGCCTAGAGGAAGGCATTGGGGAGTAGTAAGTACATGATGGGTTGCTAGAGTGATAGAAGCTTAAACCGGAGTCTATGCGTTGCTTCGTAAGGGGCTGATTTGGATCCACTAGTTTAATGCTATGGTTAGACGTTGTCTTAATTCTTCTTTTGTAGTTTCGGATGCTTTCGAGAGGGGTTAATCATAAGTGGGATGCTTGTCCAAGTAAGGGCAGTACCGAAGCGCCGGTCCACCCACATATCGAACTATCAAAGTAACGAACGTGAATCACATGAACATGATGAAACTAGCATGACAGAAATTCCCGTGTGTCCTCGGGAGCGTTTTTCCTCCTATAAGACTTTGTTCAGGCTTGTACCTTGCTACAAAAGGTATTGGACCACTTTGCTGCACCATTGGTACTACTTGTTACTTGTTACTTTTCACTTGTTACGTTTCACCTCGCTACACCATCACTTATTACCGCTACTTTCAGTGCTTGCAGTTATTACCTTGCTGAAAACTGTTTATCAGAGCCTTCTGCTCCTCATTGGGTTCGACACTCTTACTTATCGAAAGGACTACGGTTTATCCCCTATACTTGTGGGTCATCAAGACTCTTTTCTAGCGCGGTTGCCGGGGAGTGAAGCGCCTTTGGTAAGTGTAATTTGGTAAGGAAATATTTATATATTGTGCTGAAATTTATTGTCACTTGTCACTATGGAAACTGTTCCTTTGAGGAATTTGTTCGGGGTATATTCACCACGAACGGAAGCACGAGGAGTTGTTCCTCAACCTGAGGTACCTACTGAAAATATCTTTTATGAAATTCCTTCGGGTATGCTGGAGAAACTGCTAGCTAATCCTTTTACAGGAGATGGATCTTCACATCCAGACTTGCATCTGATCTATGTAGATGAAGTTTGTGGTTTATTTAAGCTTGCAGGTTTTCCCGAGGATGAAGTAAAGAATAAAGTATTTCCTTTATCTTTGAAGGATAAGGCGTTTACATGGCGTAGGCTATGTGATGATACTGGATCATGGGACTACAATCGGTTGCAATTGGAATTTCATCAAAAGTTTTATCCTATGCATTTAGTCCATCGTGATCGGAATTATATTTATAACTTTTGGCCTCGTGACAGGGAAAGCATAGCTCAAGCTTGGAGGAGGCTTAAATCAATGATATATTCATGCCCCAATCATAAGCTCTCGAGAGAAATTGTCACTCAAAACTTTTATGCTCGGCTTTCTAATGAAGATCGTACCATGCTTGACACTTCTTGTACCGGTTCTTTTATGAAGAAGGATATTGACCACGAGTAGAATTTACCGGAAAGAATCAAACGTAACTCTGAAGATTGGGAGCTTGAAGAAGGTAAGGAGTCAGGTATGAATTTCCAGTTTGATTGCGTTAAATCTTCTGTTGAAACAGACACTTCTAGAGATTTTAGCGCTAAGTATGGACTTGACTTTGAGATAGTAGCTTCTCTATGTGAATCTTTTGCTGCTCATGTTGATCTTCCCAAAGAGAAGTGGTTTAAATATCATCCCCTGTAGAAGTCAACATAGCTAAACCCAATCTAGTTGAGGAGAAAGTCATTGCCTTTAGTGATCCTATTGTTCCTTGTGCCTACGATGAGAAACCACCATACCCTGCTAGGAAAAACGATTATTCTAAAGCTCCAAATGTGATACGTAGGGGTTACATTAGACCACTTGCACCCCCTGAGGAATCAGAGTTGAACCTAGTGTTGCTATTATCAAATATCTCTTAGCCGAAGACATAGACGGGCATGTTATCAAATTCTGTGAGGACTCTGCTAGAATTGCTAAACCTCACGCGAAAGACAAATACGGACCTGTAGTTGGCGTGCCCGTTGTTTTTGTCAAGATAGGAGATCACTGTTATCACGGTCTATGTGATATGGGTGCTAGTGTTAGTGCAATACCCCGGTCTCTCTATGATGAAATCAAAGATGAGATTGCACCTGCTGAGTTAGAACCCATTGATGTCACTATTACGCTAGCTAATAGAGACACTATCTGCCCCCTAGGAATTGTGAGAGACGTAGAAGTCCTGTGTGGTAAGACGAAGTATCCTACTGATTTCGTCGTCCTTGCTACTTCACAAGATAGCTTTTGTCCCATCATATTTGGTAGACCCTTTCTCAACACTGTCAATGCTCACATTGATTGCATTAAGAAGACTGTCACTTTTAGTTTCGAGGGTGTGTCTCATGAATTTAACTTCTCCAAGTTTGGAAGACAACCCCATGAAAAAGAGTCGTCTGGTAGGGATGAAATCATTGCTCTTGCCTCTATTGCCGTACCTCCTATGGATCCTTTAGAGCAATATCTGCTTGAGCATGGAAATGATATGCATATGGATGAAAGATAGATAAAATTGTCTTAGAACAATATCCTATTCTCAAGAATAATCTGCGTGTTGAACTGCTTGGGGATCCTCCCCCACCGAAGGGTGATCCTGTGTTCGAGCTTAAACAGTTGCCTGATACTCTTAAGTATGCCTATCTTGATGAGAAAGAGATATATCCTGTTATTATTAGTGCTCTCCTCTCGAATCACGAAGAGAAGAAATTACTAAAAACTTTGAGGAAGCACCGTGCGGCTATTGGATATACTCTTGATGATCTTAAGGGTATTAGTCCCACTCTATGTCAGCACAAGATTAAAACTGATCCTGACTTCAAACCAGTTGCTAAACATCAAAGGAGATTAAATCCTAAGATGAAAGAGGTCGTGAGAAAAGAAATATTAAAGCTTCTGGAAGCAGGAATCATTTATCCTGTTGCTCATAGTGATTGGGTAAGTCCAGTACATTGCGTACCTAAGAAGGGAGGTATCACCATCGTTTCTAATGATAAGAATGAATTAATCCCACAAAGGATTATTACTGGCTATAGGATGGTGATAGACTTCCGGAAACTGAACAAGGCAACCAGGAAAGACCATTATCCCTTGCCGTTAATCGACCAAATGCTAGAAAGGCTATCCAAACACACACACTTATGCTTTCTAGACGGTTATTCAGGTTTCTCGCAAATACCCGTTGCACAATCTAATCAGGAGAAAACCACTTTCACGTGCCCCTTCGGTACCTTTGCCTATAGACGTATGCCTTTTGGCTTATGCAATGCACCTGCCACCTTTCAAAGATGTATGATGGCTATATTCTCTGACTTTTGTGAAAAGATTGTTGAGGTTTTCATGGATGATTTCTCCGTTTACGTTTCTTCCTTTGACGATTGCCTCAGCAACCTTGATCGAGTCTTACAGAGATGCAAAGATACCAACCTCGTCTTGAATTGGGAGAAGTGCCACTTTATGGTTAATGAAGGCATCGTCTTAGGACATAATTTTTTTGAAAGAGGCATTGAAGTTGATAAGGCTAAGGTGGATGCAATTGAGAAAATGCCTTGCCCCACAGATATGAGAGGTATACGAAGTTTCCAAGGTCATGTTGGTTTCTATAGAAGGTTCATTAAAGACTTCTCTAAGATTTCTAGGCCTCTTACCAACCTCTTGCGGAAGGATGTTCCTTTTGTTTTTGATGAGGATTGTGAGGAAGCTTTCGAAATACTTAAGAAGACCTTGATAACCGCACCTATTGTTCAACCACCTGACTGGAACTTGCCCTTTGAAATCATGTGCAACGCTAGTGATTATGTTGTTGGTGCTGTTCTAGGACAAAGAGTTGACAAGAAGTTGAATGTTATTCACTACGCTAGTAAAACTCTAGACAGTGCCCAAAGAAACTATGCCACTACGGAAAAGGAGTTTTTAGCAGTCGTGTTTGCATGTGAAAAGTTCAGATCTTATATAGTTGACTCCAAAGTCACTATTCACTCTGATCATGCTGCTATTAAGTACCTTATGGAGAAGAAGGACGCTAAGCCTAGGCTAATCATATGGGTTCTCCTGCTATAGGAATTTGATTTGCACGTTGTTGACCGAAAGGGTGCTGATAATCCTGTGGCAGATAACTTTTCCAGACTAGAGAATGTCCTTGATGACCCACGACCTATTGATGACAGCTTTCCTGAAGAGCAATTATATGTCATCCGCTGTTCACATAGTGCACCGTGGTATGCTGATTACGCAAATTATATCGTAGCCAAATACATACCACCCAGTTTCACCTACCACCAAAAGAAGAAATTCTTCTTTGATTTGAGACACTACTTTTGGGATGATCCTCACCTTTATAAGGAAGGAGTAGGTGGTGTTATTAGACGTTGTGTGCCTGAACATGAACAACGAGAGATCCTGCAGAAGTGTCATTCCGAAGCCTACAGAGGACACCATGCTGGAGATAGAACTGCTCATAAGGTATTGCAATCAGGTTTCTATTGGCACACTCTCTTTAAGGATGCCCGTAAGTTTGTCTTGTCTTGTGACGAATGCCAAAGAATAGGGAACATCAGTAAACGTTAGGAAATGCCTATGAACTATTCACTTGTCATTGAACCGTTTGATGTCTGGGGCTTTGATTATATGGGACCCTTCCCGAGTTCCAATGGGTACACTCACATCTTAGTTGTTGTGGATTACGTCACTAAGTCGGTAGAAGCTATCCCCACTAGAAATGCTGATCACCGCACCTCTATTAAGATGCTTAAAGAAGTCATTTTCCCAAGATTTGGAGTCCCTAAATATCTAATGACTGATGGCGGTTCACACTTCATTCATGGTGTTTTCCGCAAGATGCTTGCTAAGTATGATGTCAACCATAGAGTTGCATCTCCTTATCATCCTCAGTCTAGTGGTCAAGTGGAGTTAGTAATAGGGAGATCAAATTGATCTTACAAAAGACTGTCAATAGATCTCGGAAGAATTGGTCTAGTAAATTTGACGATGCACTATGGGCTTATAGGACTGCTTATAAGAATCCCATGGGCATGTCGCCGTATCAAATGGTTTACGGTAAGGCATGTCATTTACCTCTTGAGCTAGAACACAAGGCTTATTGGGCAATCAAAGAGCTTAACTTCGATTTCAAACTTGCCGGTGAGAAGCAGTTGTTTGATATCAGCTCATTAGATGAATGGAGGGCCCAGGCATATGAGAATGCCAAGTTGTTCAAGGAAAAGGTTAAGAGATGGCACAATAAAAGAATATAGAAACGAGAGTTCAATGTAGGTGATTATGTCCTGCTATACAATTCTCGCTTAAGATTCTTCACAGGCAAGCTTCTCTCTAAATGGGAAGGTCCTTACGTTGTCGAGGAAGTATATCGTTCCGGTGCCATCAAAATCAATAACACGGAGGGAAATTTTCCTAGAGTGGTAAATGGGAAAAGAATCAAGCACTATATCTCTGGTACTCCCATAAATGTCGAGACCAATATCATCAATATCATAACTCCAGAGGAGTACATTAGGGATGTTTATCAGCCTGTTTCAGACCCTGAAAACGAAGACGTATGTGTTTCGGTCAGTAACTGGACTCTGAAGCTTTTCCAATAGGAAATTTCCTCCGTTTTGGAATTTTTGGATAATTAGGAAAATAAAAAGCAGTCCGGAGAGCGCACGAGGCGACCACAAGCTTGGTAGCCGCCACCTACCTCCCTGGCGGTGGCTACAGGGCTTGTGGGCACCTCGTGTGCCTCCCGGCCTCCGTTTTCTTGCGGAGCACTCCTTCTGGTCCAGAAAAAATCGTTATATATACGCCCGAGGGTTTTGATCTCCGTATCGTGCAGTTTTCCTATGTTTTCGTTTCAAGCCTGTTTTCTGCCGCAGATTTAGAGCAAAGATGTCTCAGGAATCTGTTGGGGAGAATAATCTCCCTCAAGTTCATGATGAAGTAGATGCTAATCTGAAAAGAGTAGAAGTCACGGAAGCCAGGGACAAAGCTAAGGAGAAAACCCAAGTTAGGGAGGAAATTCAACCTATGTTCAACATTGAAGACGTTGAAGGAATAGATTTTCTCCAACCCTTCCTCCACGTGCTATCTCCATCCTTGATTGAACTCTTGAGGTTTTGCGAAACAACTCGTGCTCGCAATATTTCCCTTTCTCGTGAAGTTGTTTTGCTGGAAAACCATGTCGCAGATCTCAAAGGTATAAATCAAAGATTGATAGCTCTCTTGGAAACTCCACCACCATCACCACCAAAGGAAGACAACTAAGCATTGGCATGGGCAATCCCCTTGGCTTTTGCCAAGCTTGGGGGAGTTGCCCTGGTATCGTACCACCTTTATATCTTTTGCTTTTACCTTTGTTTTAGTTCTTTCCTTTTCAGTTTTTATTTCTTCTCTTAGTGGAATAAGTCTTTAGTGTTTAGTTTGAGTCTTTTGCTTTGTGTCTCCCCCGATGTATTCAAGCTCGCGAGCTATTTAATAAAGAGTATCTTAGTCAAGGGCTTTGTTTTGTGCCGTGATCAAAAGTATGAAAACAACGATAGCATGAAAGATCTTGAGATGATCTTATGGAAAGGGATAGCTTCACATATAACAAGGATGATGATTGAAACTTGTTGAGAATAAACCAACATAGACCTCAGTCATTGTTGCAATTAATAAGAAGTAATAAGGAAAGAGAGGTTCACATATAAATATATCATCTTAGACACTTTCTATAATTGTGAGCACTCACCAAACTATTACATGCTTAGAAGTAGATGTTGGACAAGGAAGACAACATAATGAATTGTGTTTGCTTGGTTCCAAACAATGTTATATGATTAGAGATCCCTTAGCATGTGACGATAGCTTCCACCTCATTTTAGCCAAAACTCGCGCACCAAGTAGAGATACTACTTGTGCATCCATAAACCTCCAACCCAGTTTTTCCATGAGAGTCCATCATACCTACCTATGGATTGAATAAGATCCCTCAAGTAAGTTGTCATCGGTGCAAGCAATAAAAATTGCTCTCTAATATATATGATCTATTAGTGTGTGGAAAATAAGCTTTATACGAACCTGTGATGAGGAAGACATAAAAGCGACAGACTGCATAATAAAGTTCTTTATCAAGGAGGCAATATAAAGTGACGTTCCTCCGCACTAAGAGGACAAGCATCCAAACCTCAAAAGCGCATGACAACCTCTGCTTCCCTCTGCGAAGGGCCTATCTTGTACCTTTACGTTTTTCCCTTGTAAGAGTCATGGTGACCTTCACCAATTCCCTATTTTGCCTTTGTCCTGGCTACCGTCACATGCTTGGGAAAGATGTATATTCATATATCAACTTGGAGATGAGTACTTATGCTTTATTATTGTTGACTTTACCCTTGAGGTAAATGGTTGAGAGGCAAAACTATAAGCCCCTATCTTCCTCTGTGTCCAGCTGAAACTTTGATACCATGAGTACCACGTGAGTTGTAACAATTGTGGAAAACAAAAGAGATGATTGAGTATGTGGGTTTGCTTTACAAGCTCTCATTTGACTCTTTGTGATGTTATGATAAATTGCAATTGCTTCAATGACTATGGACTGTTGTTGGCTACTTCTCGGTAAGGTTTTTGTTTCATACATTTCCTTGTGAAGGAATTGTTACTTTCCCATAAGAATATTTATGATGCATTGCTGTTCTATGTGTGATCATGATGCCCTCATGTCCGTATTATGTTTTATCGACACCTTCATCCCTAAACGTGTGGACATGTTTATGGAACTTGGTTTTCGCTTGAGGACAAGTGAGGTCTAACTTTGGGGGAGTTGATACGTCCATTTTGCATCATGCTTTCTGTCACATCCCTAACCCTTAAGAAAGATAGCATTGGGCCCATGTCTTCTTTGCATTTGCATCTAAGAAGTTTCAACAAAAACAACAAAGTGGCAAAAGAAAAACTCAAAACCCTAGCCACCATTTCAATTAAAGGAAATTTCAACTAGTTCAAAATCAATGAACCCAAAATGGCCTCAAGAAATGTTCAAACTTTCTGATAAATCATGAAAGTAAATGAGCATTGGAGAAAACTATTTCTTCACACTTTAAGCATTTTAAATAATTGCAAAAGCCACTGGTTTCAAATATAAAAATTTGAAATCAGAAACTATAATTTTCCAAAAATGTTGAAAGTCTTGGAAATGAGTGGGGATATTATAACAAATATTTCAGGAGGTCAAAAATAGTTTTTACTTTTTGTTTTGGAGCTGAAATAATTAGCAAAGCAATAAATAGCAAAACAGAAAAACAAAAAAAGAGAAAATGGAAAAAGTCTTACCTGTCGCCCAAGCCAGGCTCGGCCCATCTCGCCGCTCGTCCCCTCCCTCGCGCCAGTAGGCAGCAGGAGGTGGCCGCCGCCTCCTCCGGCGCGGCCACGCACCTGCGTGCCTGCCTGGCCGCCGGTTCGCGCTGGCGACGACGGGGATAAGCTCCCCAGAGCTTCCCCTATCCATTCCCCGCCTCGGTTCTTCCCCTCCTCCCGGATCTCCTCCTTCTCCCTGCTGCCGCCATTAGAGCCGAGCTCGAGCTCGAGCTGGCCGTGCCCCTTGCCATAGGAACCCCTCCCAGAGCACGCCGTTAGCTCCGCCTCATCGCCCTGGTTGTCTCTGCAGAGCCGAAGCTTCCTCGCGCCCTGCAACGCCCGCAACGCCGTCGTCTTCCACCTCCGGCCGCCGGACCTCTCCCGTCGATTCGTCGCCCCCAGGCCTTCCCCGAGCCGTCTGAGCTCTGCTCTGCACTCCCTGTGAGCATGCGGTCGTTTTCCCTAGGTTTTCCCCATCGATCCCCTCCTCTAGCCCTAGTTTCACCGGAGCCCGACGAGGACCGCCGCTGCCGCTCGTCGCCGGTAGCCCTCCGATGTCCAGCTCGTCCTCTCGAGAGCACCAGCAGCTCCAGGAAGACGCGTAGATGCCGTAGCAGCTAAGAACTGAGCGTGGATCCCTCTGATTCAAAGCCCCCGACGACGCCCGAGCTTCGGTCGCCGCTCCGGCTCGTCGCCGACGCCTCTTCCGGCGACCCTAGCCTCCCCAGATGGTCCTGCCAGATCGGCCACTTCGCGAGCATGCTGTAGCTGCAAACCGCGTGCGTTTTGGTGCTGTGCAGCGCCGTCTAGATCGCCTCCGGCGAGTCCTCCGCCGCGGGTCTGGTCGCCGGCGACCACCCTCCGGTGGCCGTCGACGTGGCCGACCATTAGGGCGTAATCGCGCTCCCCTCAGTCGCTGCCAGAGGGCCCCACGCCTGGTCAAACCCCAATTAGGGGCTGGTCAGCGCGGGATTAGTCCCAGAGAGGCTGACCAGTGGGGCCCCCCTGTCAGGTTTGACCTGCACAGGTCGGCTGACCTGCTGACGTCAGCCTGATGCAATAAATGGAATTTCCAGTATAAAAATAATTCAGGAAATTGCTAAAAATTGCAAAAATCATAGAAATTAATCTGTAACTCCAATGAAAATAAATTATATATGAAAAAGTATCAGAAAAATTCAAGGATTCTGATTATGCTATTTTCAACTATGTTTGAAAAAGTTACAGGACCCTAATTTGTGAAATAAGGAATAATTCAATTCTTTAATCACTTTATAAATGGAATTTGCAAAAATATCCAAATTTCATTATAAATACAATGATCACACACTGCCCTAGATATAAACCAGTACCATAACATGACATTTCATGCATGTTAACATTAGGTTGATCTGAGCATCAGGTCGAATCAATTGAACCGGTATCCGAGAATACCCGTTTGAATTGCTATTCGAATGTGATTCAAATCAACTCTAAACCTAAAACATCTTGATTATAATAACCTATCACTTGCATTCTCATGCCATGCTCATGCATCATTTTGATTGCATATGTTTGCTATTGAATGTTGCCATTCATTTCGGTAGGCTCCGCACCCCCGGATTCCACCGAATATCCGTCTGACGGATATCGTTCCTCCTCTGAGCAACAAGGCAAGCAACCCTTTTGATCATCCCGATAACACCTATGTTCCTGCTCCTGCACCTATTTATTGCATTAGGATCAAATGCTTCAACTGCTTTTGCCACGATAGTTGGACCCACTTCCTTTGCATGACTTAACCTTGTCACAGTAAATAGCCGAACCTTGCAACCTAGCATACCTGGTAGTTGCTTGAGCTATGATGTGCCTTATCCTGCTATGCATGCTATGCTTAGAGTTGTGTATGGTCTGTCATCTGGGAGATGAACAGAAATGTGGAATGTGTTCGGTGAGCAAAGGTCGTGTGTTGAACTTGATTTGGTAAAGGTACCGGTGAAAGGCTGTGTAGGAGTACATGGCGGGTTGTTTCATTGGAACCGTCCTTAGGAACTGAGTTCCGTGTATGTAATCCAAGACTAGATACTACCACATGCTGGGCCCTGAAATATGACCCCGCTCGGCCTATTAATCGCGTAGTACTCGGTCCAGGAGTTGCAAGTAGTTTCTGGTGTTTATAGTAATGCTGGAGGCCGTGCATGGTGCTGACCTGAGAGGTGGACCGTGATGCGGTAGGCAGTGGCACGGTGTACCAACTGGCACCCGGATGGTGGGCTTGGGAACCCTGCGCACATCGTTTGAGGCCGTGGCGGAAACCTCGGCCGGACTTCCGTACGGGTTACTCTCAGATAGGCGATAAACCTGGACTAGGTACTAGTGTGGTTAACGGTCGTGGCCGACTCCCTCGCTGGGCTTCCGCTTGAAGGTTGCCGAGGTGCATGACGTGCACATGGCGATAAGTGGCGGGAGCGTGTGTGACGAAGTACACCCCTGCAGGGTTATGATCTATTCGAATAGCCGCGTCCGCGGATATGGACTACTTGGAGACATATGTTGTTCATAGATAACTTCAACGGCTACTCATAAAATTGTCAAGATAAGCGTGAGTGTCGTGGATGGCATTTCCGTATGGAGACGGAATGATTCCACGATAGTGTATTGTTGTGGTGTTAGTGGACTCGTGTGCGAGAAATCAAGTTGACAAAACTAATTTCAAAAAGCAAGTTGCCTAGCCACGAGTCAAATGCTGGCTTCCCGCATGAAACCCCACAATACCTTTTGATACCTTGCATGAGTAGTTAGTTCTCCTAAAGTCTTGTTGAGTACCTTCGTACTCATGTTTGTTTAATAAATGTTGCAGAGGTTGCTAATGACCCTAATGGAGGGTTCTTCGTAGACATCGACGACGACGAGTAGCTGGTGTCCCAGCTACGATCTGGCCCTACGTCGGCTCTGTAGTATAGTCAGGCCATGTGCCTTCTAGTTGCTCTGTCTGTACCCAGACAGTTTATAACTCTTCCGCTGGCTTGTAATTGTATGACTGCTATTATGGGTCGTGAGACCCTTAATGTGTAATATTATGTGTGTGGCTCTTCCGAGCCTCTTAAATAAAGCTTGTATGGTTATGGTTATGTTGTGATGCCATCGATGTATCTATACATATCGGTATGCCATGCGTACGTATGTCTTACTTGATATGTATGGGGTTCGAATACCTAGTCGTGAACTTTAGTAGCACTCCTTACAAGAAAATGCCCCTTCGTGATCCAACGAGCCTTGGTAGTTCGCTACTGCTCCGGACACATTGGTTGACCGGCATGTGTCTTTCTTAGCTGCTGTGTCTGTCCCCTTTGGGGAAATGTCACGCGACGTAATGGAGTCCTTGTAGCTTGCTACGACTCGTCTACGTTCGTTGATGACCGACACCTGCTTTGTTGGGTCATGTATGCCTGTCCTTGTGCGGAACTGCCACTTTGGTTTATGACTAGACATGTCGATCCGGGTTCTTTGACATTGGTTTGCTAGCGACACTATCGCATACGTGAGTCAAAAGACGCAAACGGTCCTTGCTAAGGTAAGGCTGCAGCCGTGGAGTTAACCGTGCATGAGACCACAAAGGAATGCGATGTGTTACAGGCTGGATTCCTATGGCTTAGGATCGGGGTCCCGACAGCGTTGGTATCAGAGCCTGACTGACTGTAGGATTACTAAGCCAAACTGGTCGAAGTTGAGTCTGGAATTGCTTTAGTTATATATAAGGGAATTGTTTGTGGAAGGGAACGTAACACTCTTGTTCTCTTCTCAAGATATTCTATTCTGGTCATTCTCGTCTTTTCTGCGGGAATTAAGGACTAGGTTACTCATCTTCTCCTAGGCTCGTATTTCTGATCGGTAGATTATAGGACTACGGGTCGAGAGATATTGGGTTTCTTTTATTCCTAGGAAGCAGGAAGTAAGTTTGGTGACCAGAGAGTTGAACTTGATAGTTGAGTAGTTACGCTATTCTATTTTGGGTTGTCTCAAAATTTGTTTTTGAGCATTTACAGCCGTTATGCTGCCCAATTTTGCATTCAGAGCTCTAATGCTTTTGCATTACTCTCTATTTACAGATTCCTGGTCGTCCTTCTCGTCAGGTGGTACGTTTGACCAGGTGCATTGATGTACCGGGTCATACGACCATGCTGGTCAGGGTGATGTCGGTGTGCGGTTACCGCTGGTACCCCGAGTACACGGTAGAGGAACAGTACCGAGACTTCAACCAGAGCCAGTACATCTGCACTGTTAGGGTATTTCCAGACTACCCTGGAGCGGAGAAGCCAATCCATTGGTCCTATGGGTTGGGAGTCACTGTTGACATGGCAGTACAAGATGCTGCCTATTCAATGCTAACTATTATGAGAGCGAGACATGCACTGCTGCAGAATTCAGAGTTCTTCTATGTTCCGGCCTCTCAGTCTGGTGAAGAGGGATACCTCAGTGGAGTCTATTTTGATTCTTCTATGGAGGACCCACTTCTTCAGTCCACTGTTGAGATGCTAGAGAACAGAGACAAGGATGCTCGTGCTCTCCGCATGGAGCTTTACGCTACTCGTGCCCGTCTGTGGACAGCTTTGACGCAGCTGGCACCGGTAGTCCAGATAGGGTATGGAGAGATGGGGATGCTGAATCCTGTTAGGACCCATCTTCCGGCTCACGTTGACTGGCCAGCTATAGGAGGAGTCACACCTCTTCGGGGACCCCTCTTACCACCGGTCAGGGGACCAAGGCCACATCCGTGCCCTTACGGATCCCAGGGATCTCGGGCTAGAGTGTTTCCTGATCCGCAGGTTGAGCTTCCGGGTCATGGAGGTAACCTCTATGAGATGTTCTATGCGGATGCCTGAACTATGAGCGGAAGGATAGTATGGTAGTAGCCGTATGTTCACAGTCCTGCGTGACTTGTGGAGTATGGTAGTAATGTGAAACGAATTCCGGAGGCCTAGATAAATAATGTATAGGAAGCTTGTAAGCCTCTGATGAGTAGTTCCACCATTTCAGTAGTTTGCTCTTCGAGTAAGTTTGTACTGAACTATGTAAGGGTGTGCATGAACCATGGTGTATATATACCAGTTGCTTGTTACCATGTTGTTCGGATATTCATTTCCGCATTCCGTGTGTTGAGTACATTCTTAATCCATAGTTAGTATTGATATGATATTGGTCTAAGCTATGAGTTTGTTTGTCAGGATGGTGTTCACCAGGTTGAACCGTGCCCCTGCTCATGAGCAAGTTGAGGGTAGTCAAGCTTCGTAGGAAGACCTGCCTCACCCACCTTCTCTGGTAGAAGTGATGCTTGAGGCAGAAAGAAACAAAAGGGAGACCAACCGACTGCTAGAGCGTATTGAGCAGAATACGACTCGACAGCCTAGGAATGCTGCAGTGTCCCTCAATGACTTTGTGAAGCTGAATCCTCCAAAGTTTCATCATTCCGTCGATCCCCTCGACGCTGATGACTGGCTGTGCAGCATTCCACGCAAGATTCGCTCTGCGAATGTGTCTGAGGCCTACAAGGTGACCTTTGCGGCGTATTTCCTGGAGGGACCCGCCAATCTGTGGTGGGAGAATTTTGAAGCTATGCGTCCCGCTGAACCAGTGGCCACATGGGCAGACTTCAGTGCAGCTTTTCGTCTGCACCATATTCCAGAGGGCCTGATGGACAGAAAGAGAGAGGAGTTCTGTGCCTTCACTCAGGGCAAGTTGTCTGTGGATGCCTATAGCCGCGAGTTCGGTAACCTCGCCCGCTATGCAACAGAGGAGGTATCTACTGACGCCAAGAAGCAAGCAAGATTCCGTAAGGGTCTGAGCCCTGAGCTCCGTCGAGATCTGCGCCTTCATGAGTGTGCAAGCTTTCAAGCCCTGGTCAACAAAGCGATCAGTGCGGAGACTGGTCATACTGACTTCGAAGCCACAAGGAAGCACTCCCGTGACTTTGGCTCATCTTCTGGTTCCGCGTTTCAAAAACGCAGGCTGTGGGTTCCAAACAGTTCTCTGCCGCCAAGATACACTCCGAGGCCATCCTACGTGGCGCCTCAGACGAATCAGGCCAACCCTCCATCAAAAGCTTATGGTGGTCCAGCTAGCAATGCTGCACCACGTGCCAACCAGGTGATATGCTACAAGTGTGGAGAACCAGGGCATTATTCCCGTGAGTGTCCTCAGAATGTGGGTGCCAAGCAACCCGGAAAATCCGTCGGGCAGGCCAAGTCGGGTAAAGCGTTTTATGTGAAGCCAACTCCTGCACGTGGCCGTGTGAACTATGTGTCAGCAGAAGAAGCTGCAGAGGATCCCGACGTCATGCTGGGTACGCTTCTTGTTAATCATCACCCAGCGTCCGTTCTCTTTGACACTGGGTCTTCTCATTCCTTCATTTCAGAAAGTTATGCACAGTTGCATAACATGTCATTTTGTGATATGCCAATCCCATTGGTTGTCCAAACCCCTGGTAGTAAATGGCAAACCTCTAGGATAACCTATGACAATGAAATTCTAGTAGACAGGCTAGTTTTTCTAGCCTCATTGATAGCATTGAAATCTTCGGATATTAATATCATCTTGGGCATGGACTGGATGTCAGCTCACTATGCCAAGATTGATACTCACTCTAGAAATGTCCAGCTTACCCATCCCTCGGGTGAGATAGTAAATGTCTCTACTCGAGTTGCCAAATGCCAACTCTGTTCCCTAAATGCCAACCCTCTTCCGGAACTTGAAGACATTCCGGTAGTCCTTGACTTCCCGGATGTTTTTCCAGAGGAACTGCCAGGAATTCCACCTGACAGAGATGTAGAGTTTGTGATAGATCTTGTTCCGGGAACTGTCCCAATAGCCAGAAGACCTTATAAGATGGCACCCCTAGAGCTAGCCGAACTTAAGAAGCAATTAGATGAGGCCTTGAACAAGGGTTTCATTCGTCCTAGCTCTTCTCCTTGGGCTTGTCCCGTCCTCTTCGTCAAGAAGAAAGACGGAACGGATCGGATGGTTGTAGATTACCGACCAGTTAACCTGGTCACCATAAAGAACAAGTATCCGCTCCCCAGGGTCAACGATCTGTACGATCAGCTCGCTGGATCCTCAGTCTTCTCCAAAATGGATTTGAGGTTGGGATACCATCAAATCAAGATTAAGAACGGGGACATTCCAAAAATGGCCTTTGTTACTCGTTATGGCCAATATGAGTACACCGTTCTGTCCTTCGGTTTAACCAATGCCCCAACCACCTTCTCTCGACTGATGAATTCAATCTTTATGGAGTATTTGGATAAATTCGTCGTAGTATACCTCGATGATATTCTTATCTACTCCAAGAATGAACAAGAACATGCCGAGCATCTAAGGCTGGTATTGATGAAACTTCGAGAGCATCGCCTTTATGCCAAATTTTCAAAATGTGAATTCTGGTTACCAGAAGTGACCTATCTAGGCCACGTAATCTCTGGTAAGGGTATTGCTATCAATCCCGAGAGAGTTCAAGCTGTTCTTGATTGGACTCAACCTGAATCGGTTAAGCAAGTTAGGAGTTTTCTTGGTCTAGCGAGCTATTGTCGCCGCTTCGTCGAGAATTTCTCCAAGGTTGCAAAGCCTCTGACTGAACTCCTCAAGAAGGATAAAAAGTTCGAGTGGACACCACAGTGTGAGCATAGTTTTCAGGAACTGAAAAGACGCCTGACTTCCGCACCTGTGTTGCTACCACCAGATTTTTCTAAGGACTTTGTTATCTATTGCGACGCCTCGCGACAAGGATTAGGTTGCATTCTCATGCAAGATCGTCATGTGATCGCATACGCATCTCGACAGTTGCGTCCACATGAGGATAATTATCCCACACATGACCTTCAGCTTGCAGCTGTGGTCCATGCACTAAAAACCTGGCGACATTACCTTCTGGGTAATCGTTGCGAAATATTCACTGATCACCAAAGTCTGAAATATATCTTCACCCAGCCGGATTTGAATCTCAGGCAAAGACGGTGGGTTGAGTTGATCTCGGATTATGACTTAGGGATAACTTACACCCCGGGGAAGGCCAATGTAATGGCCGATGCACTAAGTCGTAAATCTTATTGTAACAATTTGATGCTACAACAAGGTCAACCACTTCTCCATGAGGACTTTCGGAAGTTGAATCTTCATATTGTTCCTCAAGGATTCCTTTCTACCCTGGTGGCGAAGCCTACTCTTAAGGATCAAATTACAGCTGGCCAAAAGCGTGACAAGGGTATATCACGGATCAAGGAGAATATTTTTAGCGGAAACGCTAAAGAATTTTCCATGAATGATCAAGGTGTGGTGTTCTTCCAGAATCGTTTAGTGGTTCCTAAGAACCCACATCTAAGGCAGTTAATCCTTAAGAAGGCTCATGATTCCCCTCTCACCATTCATCCTGGTAGTACTAAGATGTATCAGGACCTACGCCAGAGGTTCTGGTGGACTAGGATGAAGAGAGAAATTGCTGAGTTCGTTACTAACTGCGATGTTTGTCGTCGAGTTAAGGCAGAACATCAAAGGCCTGCTGGCACCCTTCAACCTTTAGCTATTCCTGAATGGAAATGGGATAAAGTTAGCATGGATTTCATTACCGGATTTCCCAAGACCAAGAAAGGAAATAATGCTATCTTTGTGGTCATTGACCGTCTTTCCAAAGTGGCTCATTTTCTTCCTGTTCGTGAGAGTATAACAGCTAGCCAGCTAGCAGAGTTATATATCTCTCGAATAGTGTCTCTTCATGGTGTTCCCCTGGAAATTAACTCGGACCGTGGAAGTATCTTTACTTCTCGCTTCTGGGAAAGTTTTCAGAATGCCATGGGGACTCACTTATCTTTTACCACTGCTTTCCATCCTCAATCAAGTGGTCAAGTAGAAAGAGTGAATCAAATCCTAGAAGATATGCTCCGAGCTTGTGTTATTTCGTTCGGTATGAATTGGGAGAAGTGCCTTCCATTCGCCGAATTCTCTTATAACAATAGTTATCAATCAAGCTTGGGCAAAGCCCCTTTTGAAGTTCTCTATGGACGAAAATGTCGAACACCTCTTAATTGGTCAGAAACCGGAGAGAGGCAACTCTTTGGCCCGGACATGATCCAGGACGCAGAAGAGCAGGTTCGCATTATTCGTGAAAAGTTGAAAACAGCCCAGTCTCGTCAAAAGAGCCAATATGATCGTCATCATAAGGCTGTGACCTTTGAAGTTGACGAGAAGGCTTACCTTCGGGTTACACCTTTGAAGGGTACCCATCGATTCGGTATCAAGGGCAAATTGGCTCCTCGTTACATTGGACCTTTTCGCATTCTTGCCAAACGAGGAGAAGTTGCCTACCAGTTGGAACTTCCTCCGCATCTTTCCAAGGTTCATGATGTTTTCCACGTCTCGCAACTCAGGCGTTGCTTTTCGGATCCTATCCGTGAAGTGGACCACGAAACGCTTGATCTACAAGATAACCTTTCTTATCGAGAATACCCCGTGCGTATTCTTGATCAAGCTGAGCGTACCACTCGACGTCGAAACCTCAAGTTTCTTAAAGTTCAATGGTCAAATCATTCTGAAAAGGAGGCAACTTGGGAAAGAGAGGATCGTCTCCGACTCGAATATCCTGCATTATTCCCGACGACTTCTAAATCTCGGGACGAGATTCTTTTGAGTGGGGGTGAGTTGTCACATCCCTAACCCTTAAGCAAGATAGCATTGGGCCCATGTCTTCTTTGCATTTGCATCTAAGAAGTTTCAACAAAAACAACAAAGTGGCAAAGGAAAAACTCAAAACCCTAGCCACCATTTCAATTAAAGGAAATTTCAACTAGTTCAAAATCAATGAACCCAAAATGGCCTCAAGAAATGTTCAAACTTTCTGATAAATCATGAAAGTAAATGAGCATTGGAGAAAACTATTTCTTGACACTTTAAGCATTTTAAATAATTGCAAAAGCCACTGGTTTCAAATATAAAAATTTGAAATCAGAAACTACAATTTTCCAAAAATGTTGAAAGTCTTGGAAATGAGTGGGGATATTATAACAAATATTTCAGGAGGTCAAAAATAGTTTTTACTGTTTGTTTTGGAGCTGAAATAATTAGCAAAGCAATAAATAGCAAAACAGAAAAACAAAAAAAGAGAAAATGGAAAAAGTCTTACCTGTCGCCCAAGCCAGGCCCGGCCCATCTCGCCGCTCGTCCCCTCCCTCGCGCCAGTAGGCAGCAGGAGGTGGCCGCCGCCTCCTCCGGCGCGGCCACGCACCTGCGTGCCTGCCTGGCCGCCGGTTCGCGCTGGCGACGACGGGGATAAGCTCCCCAGAGCTTCCCCTATCCATTCCCCGCCTCGGTTCTTCCCCTCCTCCCGGATCTCCTCCTTCTCCGTGCTGCCGCCATTAGAGCCGAGCTCGAGCTCGAGCTGGCCGTGCCCCTGGCCATAGGAACCCCTCCCAGAGCACGCCGTTAGCTCCGCCTCGTCGCCCTAGTCGTCTCTGCAGAAGCCGAAGCTTCCTCGCGCCCTGCAACGCCCGCAACGCCGTCGTCTTCCACCTCCGGCCGCCGGACCTCTCCCGTCGATTCGTCGCCCCCAGGCCTTCCCCGAGCCGTCTGAGCTCTGCTCTGCACTCCCTGTGAGCATGCGGTCGTTTTCCCTAGGTTTTCCCCATCGATCCCCTCCTCTAGCCCTAGTTTCACCGGAGCCCGACGAGGACCGCCGCTGCCGCTCGTCGCCGGTAGCCCTCCGATGTCCAGCTCGTCCTCTCGAGAGCACCAGCAGCTCCAGGACGACGCGTAGATGCCGTAGCAGCTAAGAACTGAGCGTGGATCCCTCTGATTCAAAGCCCCCGACGACGCCCGAGCTTCGGCCGCCGCTCCGGCTCGTCGCCGACGCCTCTTCCGGCGACCCTAGCCTCCCCAGATGGTCCTGCCAGATCGGCCACTTCGCGAGCATGCTGTAGCTGCAAACCGCGTGCGTTTTGGTGCTGTGCAGCGCCGTCTAGGTCGCCTCCGGCGAGCCCTCCGCCGCGGGTCTGGTCGCCGGCGACCACCCTCCGGTGGCCGTCGACGTGGCCGACCATTAGGGCGTAATCGCCCTCCCCTCAGTCGCTGCCAGAGGGCCCCACGCCTAGTCAAACCCCAATTAGGGGCTGGTCAGCGCGGGATTAGTCCCAGAGAGGCTGACCAGTGGGGCCCCCCTGTCAGGTTTGACCTGCACAGGTCGGCTGACCTGCTGACGTCAGCCTGATGCAATAAATGGAATTTCCAGTATAAAAATAATTCAGGAAATTGCTAAAAATTGCAAAAATCATAGAAATTAATCTGTAACTCCAATGAAAATAAATTATATATGAAAAAGTATCAGAAAAATTCAAGGATTCTGATTATGCTATTTTCAACTATGTTTGAAAAAGTTACAGGACCCTAATTTGTGAAATAAGGAATAATTCAATTCTTTAATCACTTTATAAATGGAATTTGCAAAAATATCCAAATTTCATTATAAATACAATGATCACACACTGCCCTAGATATAAACCAGTACCATAACATGACATTTCATGCATGTTAACATTAGGTTGATCTGAGCATCAGGTCGAATCAATTGAACCGGTATCCGAGAATACCCGTTTGAATTGCTATTCGAATGTGATTCAAATCAACTCTAAACCTAAAACATCTTGATTATAATAACCTATCACTTGCATTCTCATGCCATGCTCATGCATCATTTTGATTGCATATGTTTGCTATTGAATGTTGCCATTCATTTCGGTAGGCTCCGCACCCCCGGATTCCACCGAATATCCGTCTGACGGATATCGTTCCTCCTCTGAGCAACAAGGCAAGCAACCCTTTTGATCATCCCGATAACACCTATGTTCCTGCTCCTGCACCTATTTATTGCATTAGGATCAAATGCTTCAACTGCTTTTGCCACGATAGTTGGACCCACTTCCTTTGCATGACTTAACCTTGTCACAGTAAATAGCCGAACCTTGCAACCTAGCATACCTGGTAGTTGCTTGAGCTATGATGTGCCTTATCCTGCTATGCATGCTATGCTTAGAGTTGTGTATGGTCTGTCATCTGGGAGATGAACAGAAATGTGGAATGTGTTCGGTGAGCAAAGGTCGTGTGTTGAACTTGATTTGGTAAAGGTACCGGTGAAAGGCTGTGTAGGAGTACATGGCGGGTTGTTTCATTGGAACCGTCCTTAGGAACTGAGTTCCGTGTATGTAATCCAAGACTAGATACTACCACATGTTGGGCCCTGAAATATGACCCCGCTCGGCCTATTAATCGCGTAGTACTCGGTCCAGGAGTTGCAAGTAGTTTCTGGTGTTTATAGTAATGCTGGAGGCCGTGCATGGTGCTGACCTGAGAGGTGGACCGTGATGCGGTAGGCAGTGGCACGGTGTACCAAGTGGCACCCGGATGGTGGGCTTGGGAACCCTGCGCACATCGTTTGAGGCCGTGGCGGAAACCTCGGCCGGACTTCCGTACGGGTTACTCTCAGATAGGCGATAAACCTGGACTAGGTACTAGTGTGGTTAACGGTCGTGGCCGACTCCCTCGCTGGGCTTCCGCTTGAAGGTTGCCGAGGTGCATGACGTGCACATGGCGATAAGTGGCGGGAGCGTGTGTGACAAAGTACACCCCTGCAGGGTTATGATCTATTCGAATAGCCGCGTCCGCGGATATGGACTACTTGGAGACATATGTTGTTCATAGATAACTTCAATGGCTACTCATAAAATTGTCAAGATTAGCGTGAGTGTCGTGGATGGCATTTCCGTATGGAGACGGAATGATTCCACGATAGTGTATTGTTGTGGTGTTAGTGGACTCGTGTGCGAGAAATCAAGTTGTCAAAACTAATTTCAAAAAGCAAGTTGTCTAGCCACGAGTCAAATGCTGGCTTCCCGCATGAAACCCCACAATACCTTTTGATACCTTGCATGACTAGTTAGTTCTCCTAAAGTCTTGCTGAGTACCTTCGTACTCATGTTTGTTTAATAAATGTTGCAGAGGTTGCTAATGACCCTAATGGAGGGTTCTTCGTAGACATCGACGACGACGAGTAGCTGGTGTCCCAGCTAAGATCTGGCCCTACGTCGGCTGTGTAGTATAGTCAGGCCATGTGCCTTCTAGTTGCTATGTCTGTACCTAGACAGTTTATAACTCTTCCGCTGGCTTGTAATTGTATGACTGCTATTATGGGTCGTGAGACCCTTAATGTGTAATATTATGTGTGTGGCTCTTCCGAGCCTCTTAAATAAAGCTTGTATGGTTATGGTTATGTTGTGATGCCATCGATGTATCTATACATATCGGTATGCCATGCGTACGTATGTCTTACTTGATATGTATGGGGTTCGAATACCTAGTCGTGAACTTTAGTAGCATTCCTTACAAGGAAATGCCCCTTTGTGATCCAACGAGCCTTGGTAGTTCGCTACTGCTCCGGACACATTGGTTGACCGGCATGTGTCTTTCTTAGCTGTTGTGTCTGTCCCCTTTGGGGAAATGTCACGCGACGTAATGGAGTCCTTGTAGTTTGCTACGACTCGTCTACGTTCGTTGATGACCGACACCTGCTTTGTTGGGTCATGTATGCCTGTCCTTGTGCGGAACTGCCACTTTGGTTTATGACTAGACATGTCGATCCGGGTTCTTTGACATTGGTTTGCTAGCGACACTATCGCATACGTGAGTCAAAAGACGCAAACGGTCCCGGCTAAGGTAAGGCTGCAGCCGTGGAGTTAACCGTGCGTGAGACCACAAAGGAATGCGATGTGTTACAGGCTGGATTCCTATGGCTTAGGATCGGGGTCCCGACACTTTCATGTTGATATTTTTTGCTTTATGGGCTGTTATATTACCTTGTGGTACCATACTTATACCTTTTCTCCTTATTTTGCAAGGTTTATTTGAAGAGGGAGAATACCGGCAGCTGGAATTCTGGACTGGAAAAGGAGCAAGTCTGAGTCCTCTATTCTGCACAACTCCAAATGCCCTGAAAATCAACGTGGAATTTTTTGGGAATATATAAAAAATACTGGGCGAAAGAAGTACCAGAGGGGAGCTACCAGGGCTCCACAAGCCTGGTAGTCGCCCCCCTGGTGGCGACTACAAGGCTTGTGGGCACCCTGACGGCCCACTGGCCCCCCTCTTTTGCTATATGAAGGGTTTCGTTCCAGAAAAAATCAAGGAGGAGCTTTTTCGTGGATTCTCCGCTGCCATGAGGCGGAACTTGAGCAGATCCAATCTAGAGCTCCGACAGGACGATCCTGCCGGGGAAACTTCCCTCCCAGAGGGGGAAATCGTCGCCATCATCATCACCAACACTCCTCTCGTCGGAGGGGAGTCATCTTCATTAGCACCATCTCCTCTCCAAACCCTAGATCATTTCTTGTAACCAATCTCCGTCTCACGACTCCGATTGGCACTTGTAAGGTTGCTAGTAGTGCTGATTCACTACAACAACAACCCCCTTCTACCAACAAATAGCTTGCAACAAAAAACAAGATGTGTTGCAGATGGTCCCACCCATCCCCACATTCCCACGTTTTTTATTTGACCTCTCCCACGTCTTGAGAGAAAGCCTCCTTAGATGTCTCTCGTATTCTCCCACCCGTAACAAAATATTCCCAAATTATCTATCGTGAGAAGCCCTAAAACAATCCCTCAATCCATAAGTTGTGGCGGCGCCTTCCCCTATGAATCTTCACTAGCTCTATATCTGTGCTTCTATATTTTCTTTGACTGCCCCTTTTCTGATCTATTTGGCGTCAATCATCTGGTTGCCCCTCTCTGGATTAGAATCTCGATCTTGTGTCAACAGTGCAGGGGCGGGATTGGTGGATCCTCGATGGACGACCTACAAGATCCACACGAAGATCAACCGCACCTACCCCGGCCACACCAACATCATATTCAGGCACGGCAACGTACATACACATTGAAGGATTCAGAAGTACAAACATGTACAACCTGCTATGAACTTGGTTCCTTAACTACTTTCGATTTCGTAGGAAATATTTCTAATCCCACATGTGTTTCCAAGGATCTTCTTAGGCCATGAGGCATATGTGTAAGTTCCTCAGATTGTGCTGCCCATGAGTACGTGCAGACGGCCGGGGACAACGACGAATGTATAAGATTTAAGGAACACACATGCTTTGTAAGTTTGGGTGGTGCTGCGTGCAGGATGGTGGAGAGCTTGCCGGAGCATATAGAGGGGTTCATGGCGGGGGAAACAGTGGCACCCATCTTCGTGGGGTAGTGTGACTCCTGCAGCAGCATAACGTTGGAGTCAAACAATGTGTACTCTGCGTTGTCATTTCTCGTCGACCACGGGATGCTCCGCGACCGAGCCACCTGATATAGGTACAACCAAGGGGCACTGCTCCTCGCCATGTTTGATTCTTGCCACAGGTTTGTGTTCCTTATATTTCGGTTGATTTATGTATATTCTTAAGCGAACTTAGCCGTATTACGAACACTCTACTGAAGATGCAGAAGTTAGAACTTATATGGATAGTACTAGGTGTAGTTCAGGTATTAGTTTTGTACTAATATAGTTGTTTAACCAAGGAGGAACAATTATTAGATACCGATACAAGTACTAGGAGAATCAAGATGACAAGCCAACTGAATGTTTCCTTTCTTACATCACCCATCTCATTTAGAAATATACTAGAAATAGCTTGCCAATTACAACCATAATCGTTAACTTGAAATACTGAGCCATCTCCCCTGGGGAATTTTTTTTTGTCAAAGCTATTGGTCATACGAACCTACGTCAAATTCAGTGTATTCCAGATTAACTTGGAAAGTCCATACTTAGGAAACCATTTAGGCTAGACACCTCTGTATATGTAATGATGTTCTGATGACTGGCAGCCGATCTACTACGTGATTGTAACTGCGAAACTTTGTATTTACTTCTCTGATCCACCAAGAGTATTACCTTATAGATGTGACAATTTTTCTAGAGCATATTTTAATTTAGTATACACGTACATTCGAAATACTGGTTAGTGGTCTTCTAAGTTATCATCCATATTCTGAACATGCAGGTTGAAAATACTAATTTATTCCGGAGTTCGAGGTCTATATATTAATATATTATTGTCACTGAACCTAGAATACTACTAGTACCAAGCTAGATTCTTTATGAGGTAATTCGTAATTGTAAGCTCTATAAATTGCATTAATGATTATTCATCGCCTCAAAAGAAATCAGATTATTAATAGCTATTACTTTTTTCCAGGCTTCTTTGTAGAAGAGAACACTTCCGGGATTACCGTAGGGCAATGGCTAGCTGCACTCTTATAAAATTATAAGATGCTATGATTTTTATCCTATGAACATGTACTTATATCTGGCTGTAGCTTTTCAAATCCTTCCTTCTTATTTTTTTGTGTTTTGTGTATGATACTCTACAGCAACATAAACTAATGATATTTACTGACAAGCTAACCTAATGTGTACACATATTTCACATTCAGTCTACAAAATATTTTGACCCTACTATTTATTTTTCGTATATCTTTATATTACAACTGCTAAATGTACAACTTATACATACATCTTGCTTCCTTTTCTATTATTTTTCGGAGCTTATATTGCATCTAAAAATGGATAATTGTCACCGCATCTCGAATTCCTAGAATTTTGAATACCAAATATTTTCTCGTTAATGGTTTCTTTGGTTTGCAACTCAGCAAACAACATAGTTTTGTATTTTAATAGGCTAAACGTGTCTAATGATCAAGCTGTCTTCTGTTGTTTATGTAAGCGTTTGTTTCTGCAATAATAACACGATGCACATTGATACGCCATTCATTAAATATACAAGGTGGGAAAATGATGATGGTTTAGAATGTGCCGCTCAATAGAGGTAGAGGGTTTAAGTATGCATGGCTTCACCTTTGTATGCTGCTCCTCCAAATTTACTATGCTAGTAATTTGATTTTATGCAATATATGTTACTTATCTCATTTCTTTGTTGTTGTAGATTGCCAAGATAAACGGATACGCCTGGCACAGATGCTTATTGCAAGGTCAAGAATGAAACTACTACTGGATAGTTCCACATTTTGTTTTAGATTTTTTTGCCAGATCAATGGTTCAAACATTATGTTTTAGAATGGCAGAGATGTTGATTGCAACATCGAGAATTGGGCTGCTGCTACTAGATAGTTCCTCATCTTGTAATATTTGGATAGTGTTCTTTGTAATGCAACAATCAATTTAATAAACGATGTTTTTTGTTTATTATATTGTGGTCCGTATATATGCTTTATCGCCATTTACCTCGTAACTCTAGATGACAATATATGAAATATCATTAATTTGTCTCTCTATGAATGACTGCTTCTAGGCATTGTAATGACCATTTATGTCCATTTGAAAATCATTTTGTGCAGGGTAGCCACCAATTCGTATGAAGCGTTGTTAGCTGCTAACTTTGTACGTTGCTAACTTACAACATTTATTCAACTCCTTTACCAACGCATGTAAATACGTTGTTGTAGACCCTTCCAACGCCACCTATGGCAACGCATAATAATTCGTTGGTATATAGCTTAGCAACGCTTATATAGGCCTACGACAACGCATCGATGCGTTGCTAAAGGGGGGTTCCTCTTGTAGTGATTACTCTTTGTAGTTGATGCTAGTTGGATTACTTGGTGGAAGAGTTTATGTTCAGATCCTTGATCCTACTCATTACACCTCCGATCATGATTATGATTATGCTTTGTGAGTAGTTACTTTTGTTCCTGAGGACATGGGATAAGTCATGCTGATAATAGTCATGTGAATTTGGTATTCGTTCGGTATTTTGATATGATGTATGTTGTCTTTTCCTCTAGTGGTGTTATGTGAACGTCGACTACATAACACTTCATCATGTTTGGGCCTAGAGGAAGGCATTTGGGAGTAGTAAGTAGATGATGGGTTGCTACAGTGACAGAAGCTTAAACCCCAGTCTATGCGTTGCTTCGTAAGGGGCTGATTTGGATCCACCAGTTTAATGCTATGGTTAGACGTTGGCTTAATTCTTCTTTCGTAGTTGTGGATGCTTGCGAGAGGGGTTAATCATAAGTGGGATGCTTGTCCAAGTAAGGGCAGTACCCAAGCACCGGTCCACCCACATATCAAACTATCAAAGTAACGAACGCGAATCACATGAACATGATGAAACTAGCATGACAGAAATTCCCGTGTGTCCCCGGGAGCGTTTTTCCTTCTATAAGACTTTGTTCAGGCTTGTCCCTTGCTACAAAAGTGTAACATCCCAAAATTATAAATTTTGGAATGTTAATATAATTACTAGATTGATTGTTTGTTTGTTTGAGTGATTGAAACTTGAGTTAAATTTATAACTTTTTAAAACTTTTGAATGAGAGGGAATAAAATGACTTTCCCATTTATCTTTTGAATTCAAATTCATCCATTTAAAATCAATGAGAGAAGATAACATGACTTCTTCAACTATAAAGAATTTGAATGAATGTGGCATTTGATTTTTTTTCTTCCTTTGGTTTTTGATTTGAATTTTATTTTTGGCACAAGATTTCAACCACATTTTTTTTCCTCACAATATACTTGCCAAGCAAGAAAGAGAGGAGGTAACATGACACCCCCCAAAAAAAAGAAAGGTCAGAAGAAAAATACTGCCAAAAATTTAAAGACAAAATTTGAATTTTATTGAATTTAAAAAAAAAATTTAAGTTTTTATTTTGTGAAAAATAAAATGTTCATGTTGTATGAAATTTTATTCTGAAAATTTTGATATATAATATGCCTATATAAAATATTCTCTTAATTTCGTTTATATTTGTTTTCGCTGTTTATTTTGAAAAAAATAAAAAAAGACACTATTCAACACGAAACACTGTTCATCCGAGCTTGCCTATGGGCTGGCCGAAATTTACTTGGCCCATGGGCATTTGGTCCCTCCTTTTCTCCTCTTTACGTATATGTTTAGTCCCACATTGCCAATCTATTGACCTTTAGACCTTCTTTCCACCTATAAATATAGACCCATAGGAGCATCCAAAAATCATCTATTTCGGGTTAAAACAATCTTTTGTTTTGACTAGGTTTATTAAATAAAAATATTCTTTTCTCTTCGACGGGATTTCTCGAAGTCGTCTCCTCATTGGAATTAATTCTTACTCTGCATTCTGAAGGTATTTCTCTTCGTATTTTTTTATACTCCCGTAGTTTATTATTTCTAGACTAGTATTCCTACACTAGTATACGGTAGAGTAATTAGATATATTAATTAGTCTTCTTATTTCCACATTAGTACTAGAATTCTTTTAGACGTAGCACTTTTATTCCGTAAAACAGCTTGGCCCTGATTTTTCAAATAGCCATAACTTTTTACTCGTTTATCCGAATTAGATGAATCCAACGCCGAGAGTTTCGTATTGATCCCACCTATCGTGTGAACCTATCATATCAACTTTTGAAATTTTCAAATTTCTAAATTTGTTCATATTCATATTCAAACTTCTTTCGATCATATCTTTTTATCCGTAGCTTCGTTTTAGATGAATTCAATTGCGTCGGATTCGTATCAAAATAATCTTTCCGTTTGTATCATTAGTTTTAACTTTTCAACTTATGATTTTGATCAAATCAGATTTATCTATTAGTGCCCAAAAGTGTTCACATCGTTCTAAGCCGATTCAATGTTATATTGAAGTATTTGTATCTTTTGATCCGCTAGTTCAAATCTAGTAATTATTTTTTCTACACGCTCATATTGATCTCCTATATCCAGTAGCATCATTAGTTTCGACCTTTGAACCTTACAAATTTGAGCGATTCAAATTTGTATTCGAACATTCATTTGATCTTATCTTGCAAATCGTACCACCTTTTCAATTGATTCCTTTTACCCCTAAACACTCATGTCATATATTTTTGTACGTAACGATCGTACTTCAGTTCAACTTCTCTTGCCTTTTGAATGCAAATTCAATTCATACTTCAATTCGCTATAACTTGCGTTGTAGTGCACCATTTCAAGAAATTCTTTCTACAAATAAATTCGTATGTCTTATACTATTTGTCAAATAACATTCATGTTGTTCTCCCAATATTTTTGATCATCTCCCATAGTGTATGCAAGTCGAGCTTATATAGCAATAGTTCATCGTCCATTACCTCTTTTGATCTCATTCATGCACTTTCACTTTACAACACACTTAGGGCCTTTTTATTAAACCTTAGTACGTTGTTATTTTGCACCAAGCCATGCTTTGTTCTTATGTTCTCTTGGTTCTTCCTTTTTGGCATGAATGTTTATTGAATGCTATTCATTTATGATAGATTTCATCGGAGAGTGACGAGTAGTCTATCAAGTTATTTCTCGAGAAATTCTTCTTCGTCCACATCGCCAAGCAAGTCATTTGATCATGTATCACTTATGTTTTATGCATCGTAGTTCTACCTTCCTATGCCCAATTGCATGCTGAGTAGGTACTTGGAAATTATGATTACATAATGTAGTGTCATGTGGTAGGCACCCAACAACCCCGTTACTATGCCCGGGACGACAAATTTCATATTGCTATGCTTGAGTAGACGGGGTTCTGGTTGAGAGTTTATCACGAGTGTTGTGAGAACAATTTAATAACCAAGACCGGTTAAGTCAAGACTTTTCAAGACCTCGTGATGCAATGCAACTCTGGGTGAAGGACGGTTGATCGGCTCCCTGAAGAAACCAGTGGATGACCCGGGATGCTGGAGACGGCCATGACATCTTGCGGAAAGCTTCACCCAGGCTCAAAGAGATGGACGGATATTTTCAAGACTCAAGGCTTACCTGCACAGCCACAAGTCATTATGGGCTCTGGCTTGGTTGGACAACGTAGCGACTCTGGACAGGCGGTGCTAGCAGATGTAGAAGAACGGTAGGATTGGATGGGCACCGACAAGGATTCAGAGGGACCCGTTGAAAGACCATGTTTTGATCATCCGGTCTTCAAACACCCTGATGTGCGAGGACATACACGGAGGCGATCAAATCTTGTGGGGAACGTGTGCAAAACTCTACAGAGTACTCAAACCTAATCGGTTAGCCGTGTCCACGGTCATGGACAACTTGAGCCAAAGGAACTGAAGTTATCTGAAAATCTCAACACAAATAATAATATTGATGTGGGAAATATTGATAACCTGGGTATGAGAACTGGTTGGCGGAACCATCTCATTAACAACCAACAGTGTAGTAATATTTTTCTTTTAGGCCCTCTCTTGTTGTAGGAGAAAATTTGCTTTACGCTAAAACTTATAACACCACATGCCATATATGCATATAGTATAGATGATATTTTACCCCCTCTCATATGTGACATGCCAGCATATTCATTATGCTGACCTACACGGCTGCAACGTCTTATGTTGCAGATATTTTTCTTCGACGAGTAAGAGTACGATTCAGGGTTACGGTCTACACTCAACTTGTCGTTGGTGTTTATTGGGACTCCACTCCCTTGACTGCTTCCGCTGAGATATTTAAGGTATATATCAGTTTTACGCTATTTACATGTGATTGCACTTTGATATATACATTGATGTACTGTGTGTGCCAGCATACTGATCCAGGGATGGCACAGATACACAGAGGCTTGACTCGTTTTGAGTCGGGTCGCTACAAAAAGGGATTGGGCCACTTTGCTGCACCGTTTCTACTACTTGTTACTTGTTACTTTTCACTTGTTACGTTTCACCTCGCTACACCATCACTTGTTACCGCTACTTTCAGTGCTTGCAGTTATTACCTTGCTGAAAACTGTTTATCAGAGCCTTCTGGTCCTCGTTGGGTTCGACACTCTTACTTATCGAAAGGACTACGATTTATCCCCTATACTTGTGGGTCATCAGATATCGTCATGACTTTGCGCTATTCTATCAATTGCTCGAAAGTAATTCGTTCACCCACCGTAATACTTGCTATCATGAGAGAAGCCTCTAGTGAACACTATGGCCACCGGGTCTATTTTACACATCATATATTCATATCTACATACAAAAATACCTTGTTGCACTTTTACTTATTTACCTTCCTTCTCTGTCAGATCTCACCTTCAAGTAATCGTGAAGGGATTGACAACCCCTTTATCGCGTTGGGTGCAAGTTTGTTTGTTTTTGCGCAGGTGCATTGGTGCCTCATCTTGATACTCCTACTGGATTGATACCTTGGTTCTCAAACTGAGGGAAATACTTATCGCTACTTTGCTGCATCACCCTTTCCTCTTAAAGGGAAAACCAACGCAAGCTCGAGAAGTAGCAAGAAGAATTTCTGGCGCTATTGCCGGGGAGTATTCAAGTGAAGCATATCCAAGTAACTATCGCAAACTCATCTATTGCATTTACATTATTTTCCATTTGCCTCTTGTTTTCCTCTCCCCCACTTCTAAAAAAATTACAAAACTATTTTCCTTTTTCGTTCGCCCTTTCTTTTGCTTGCTTTCTATTTGCTTGTGGTGCCATGTGCCTTATATTTGCTTGCATCTTCGCTTGCTAAAAATCTATTGATATGGATCCTCATCCACTTGCTAATCTTTTCAAAAGACCAAATTATTATGAACAATTTGCTAGTGAGTTGAGTGCACTTGACTATCTCTATGGAGTTTTGTTTGAAAATCATGAATCTGAAATTTTTGATGAAGTGTTGAAAGAAGAAAATTATAAAGTGGTTCATGATATCTGCTTGAATGAAAAACATGATTGCCATGTTGTTAGTATGAATTCTCTGAATATCTATGATTTTAATGATATGAAAAACCACAAGCTTGGGGATGCTATGCTTGATGAAGATGATATTTGTTTGTTTCCCAAGTTTTGGTGCTGACCCTTATGCTATAACTGATCATGAAAAGAATGCTTTGTGTGATAGTTATATTGTAAGATTCCTTCATGATGTTACTGAAAATTACTATGAGAGAGGAGCATATGCTTTTACATATTGCAATAATATCAAGCTTCCTCTCTATGTGTTCAACGTTTTGAAGTTATGCTTGTTTTGCCTTCCTATGCTAGTTAATTCTTGTTCCCATAAATTGTTTGCTCACAAAATCCCTATGCATAGGAAGTGGGTTAGAGTTGAACGTGTTTTTTTGCCATTCATGATGCTCTTTTGCATATCTCAACTACTACTTTTTATGTGAGCATCATTGAAATCGTTAAGCCTAGCTAGGGGCGTTAAACGATAGCGCTTGTTGGGAGGCAACCCAATGAATAAATTTATTTTTGCTTTTAACATTCTGTTTTGTTGAGTCCACACCATCATAATTCTGTTATGATTGTGTTTTTTATGTTTTAGTTAGTGTTTGTGCCAAGTAGAACCTTTATGATTAGTTTTGGTGATAGTTGTTTAATCATGCTGAAAAAGACAGAAATTTTGTGCTCACGGAGTTATTTTTAGTTCCTATCCAGAAAGAGCTTTGGAGTTGATTCTTTTTTCTGCTGATTTATATGCAAATTGCCCTAATTTGCAAAAATAAATCAGAATTTTCGGGATACCACAGGTATACGAAATATACATATTACTACAGACTGTTCTGTTTTTGACAGATTCTATTTTTGTTGTGTTGATTACTTATTTTGATGAAACTATGGTTAGTATCGGGGGGTACGAGCCATGGAAAAGTGAGAATACAGTAATATAACGTCAATCTAAATGGAAATCAAGTTTACTACAGTACCTAAAAAGTTGGTAGTTTGTTTTCTTATGCTAATGATATCACGAGTTTGTGTTTAAGTTTTGTGTTGTGAAGTTTTCAAGTACTGGGTGATGTTCTTATGGACAATGGAACAAAGAGTGGAAAGAGCTTAAGCTTGGGGATGCCCAAGTCATCCCAAGCCAAATTCAAGGACACCAAAAAGCCTAAGCATGGGGATGCCCCGGGAAGGCATCCTCTCGTTCGTCTTCAATCCATCGGTAACGTTACTTGGAGCTATATTTTTATTCACCACATGATATGTGTTTTACTTGGAGCATCGTTTATTATAGGAGTCTTTGATTTTTGTTTTGTCACAATCATCCTTGCTGCACACCTTTTTGAGAGGGACATGCACTCATCGTGAATTTGTTAGAATACTCAATGAGCTTCACTTATATCTTTTGAGCTAGGCAATTTAGCTCCCATGAGCTTCACTTATATCTTTTGAGATAGATAATTTTGCTCTAGTGCTTCACTTAAATCTTTTTAGAGCACGGCGGTGTCATATTTTGTAGAAATAAAAACTCTCGATCTTCACTTATATCATTTTGAGAGTGATCTCTCTAACTAACCTGGTAATTGGGGTGTGCTATGAAATTAGTCCTAAATATGATAGGCATCCAAAGAGGATATAATAAAAACTTTCATATTAAAGTGCATTGATTAGTAAGAGAAGTTTGATTCCTCACAATTAGTTTTGAGATATGGATATGGTAATATTAGAGTCATGTTAGTAGGGTGTTGTGAATCTAGAAATACTTGTGTTGAGGTTTGTGATTCCCATAGCATGCACGTCTGGTGAACCGCTATGTTAGTAAGTGAGAGCATAATTGATTTATTGATTGTCATCCTTTGTGTGGCGGTCGGGATCGCGCGATGGTTAACACCTACCAACCCTTCCCCTAGGAGTATGCGTTTAGCACTTTATTTCGATTACTAATAAAACTTTCGCAATAAGTATATGAGTTCTTCATGACTGATGTGAGTCAGTGGTATAGATGCACTCTCACCTTCCACCATTGCTAGCTTCTCTAGTGCCGCGCCACTTTCGCCGGTGCACAAACCCACCATATACCTTCCTCAAAACAGCCACCATACCTACCTATTATGGCATTTTCATAGCCATTCCGAGATATATTGCCATGCAACTTCCACCGTTCCGTCTCATGACATGTGCCGTCCCTTTCATATTGCCATTGCATGATCGTAAGATAGCTAGCGAGATGTTTCAACGGCATACCCTAAGCTAGATCGTTGCACATCCCGGTACACTGCCGGAGGCATTTCATATAGAGTCATTATTGTTCTAAGTATTGAGTTGTAAGTAAATAAAAGTGTGATGATCATCATTATTAGAGCATTGTCCCATGTGAGGAAATAAAAAAAGAGGGCAAAGATGCCCACCAAAAAAAGAGAGAAGAGGCCAAAGAGCTTAATAAAAATGATGAGAGAAAAAGAGAGAAGGGACAATGCTACTATCTTTTTGCACACTTGTGCTTCAAAATAGCACCATGTTCTTCATGATAGAGATTCTCTTATTTTGTCACTTTCATATACTAGTGGTAATTTTCATTATATAACTTGGCTTGTATATTCCAATGATGGGCTTCCTCAAAATTGCCCTAGGACTTTGTGAGCAAGCAAGTTGGGTGCACACCCACTAGTTTTCTTTTTGAGCTTACATACACTTATAGCTCTAGTGCATCCGTTGCATGACAATCTCTACTCATTCACATTGATATCTATTGATGGGCATCTCCATAGCCCATTGATACACCGAGTCGATGTGACCATCTCCTCCTTTTTGCCTCACAACCTCCACCACATTCTATTCCACCTATAGTGCTATATCCATGGCTCACGCTCATGTATTGCGTGAGAGTTGAAAAAGTTGGAGAAACTAAGAGTGCGAAAACAATTACTTTTCCAATACCGGGGTTGTGCATGATTTAAATTCGTTGTGTGGGGATGATCGAGCATAGCCAGACTATATGATTTTGTAGGGATAACTTTCTTTGGCCTTGTTATTTCAAAAGTTCATGATTACTTTGCTAGTATGCTTGAAGTATTATTGTTTTCATGTCAATATTAAACTTTTGTTTTGAATCTTACGGATCTGAACATTCATGCCACAATAAAGAAAGTTACAAAGAACGAATCTGTTAGGTAGCATTCCACATCAAAAATTCGGTCTCTATCACTTCCCTACTCGAGGACGAGCAGGAGTTAAGCTTGGGGATGCTTGATACGTCTCCAACGTAACTATAATTTTTGATTGTTCCATGCTATTATATTATCAACTTGGGATGTTTTATATGCATTCATATGCCATTTTATATCATTTTTGGGACTAACTTATTAACTCAGTGCCAGTGCCAGTTTCTGATTTTTTTCGTGTTTTTGACCTTTTTCAGAAATGGATATTAAACAGAGTCCAAACGGAATAAAACCTGTGGAATGATTTTTCCATAACAGAAGATACGCAGAGGACTTGAGAACCAAGGCAGGAGGTCTCGTGGGAGGTCACGAGCCCCCTAGGCGCGCCCTAGGGGGGAGCGCGCCTAGCAGGCTCGTGGGCCGCCGTGGCTCCTTTGCCCTACCTCTTTCGCCTATAAATTCTCTAAAATACCGAAACCAAAGGAGAGAGCCACGAAAATACTTTTTCGCCGCCGCAAGCTTCTGTCTATGCAAGATCCCATCTGGGGACCGTTCTGGTGCCCTCTCGGTGGGGGATTCGGACACGGAGGGCTTCTTCATCAACACCATTGCCTCTCCGATGATGCGTGAGTAGTTCACCCCAGACCTTCGGGTCCATAGCTAGTAGCTAGATGGCTTCTTCTCTCTCTTGGATCTTCAATACAAAGTTCTCCATGATCTTCATGGAGACCTATCCGATGTAACTTTCTTTTGCGGTGTGTTTGTCGAGATCCGATGAATTCTGGATTTATGATCAGATTATCTATGAATATTATTTGAGTCTCCTCTGATTTATTATATGCATGATTTCGTATCCTTGTAATTCTCTTCGAGTTATGGGTTTCGTTTGGCCAACTTGATCTATAATTCTTGCAATGGGAGAAGTGCTTGGTTTTGGGTTCAAACTGTGCGGTGTCCTCACCCAGTGACAGAAAGGGTAGCGAGGCATGCATCGTGTTGTTGCCATCAAGGGTAAAAATATGGGGTTTATATCATATTGCATGAATTTATCCCTCTACATCATGTCATCTTGCTTAAGGCGTTACTCCGTTTGTTATGAACTTAATACACTAGATCCATGCTGGATAGCGGTCGATGTTTGGAGTAATAGTAGTAGATGCAGACAGTATCGGTCTACTTGTCTTGGAAGTGATGCCTATATGTATGATCATTTCCTTAGATATCGTCATGACTTTGCGCTATTCTATCAATTGCTCGATAGTAATTCGTTCACTCACCGTAATACTTGCTATCATGAGAGAAGCCTCTAGTGAACACTATGGCCCCCAGGTCTATTTTACACATCATATATTCAGATCTACATACAAAAATACCTTGTTGCACTTTTACTTATTTACCTTCCATCTCTGTCAGATATCACCTTGCAAGTAATCATGAAGGGATTGACAACCCCTTTATCGCGTTGGGTGCAAGTTTGTTTGTTTTTGCGCAGGTGCATTGGTGCCTCATCTTGATACTCCTACTTGATTGATACCTTGGTTCTCAAACTGAGGGAAATACTTATCGCTACTTTGCTGCATCACCCTTTCCTCTTCAAGGGAAAAACCAACGCAAGCTCGAGAAGTAGCATACTACAATCGCTTGAATCAAGTGGGAGTTGATCTTCCAGATAAGATAGTGATTGACATAGTTCTCCAAGTTACTGCCACCAAGTTACTCGAGCTTCGTGATGAACTATTGCATGCCAGGCATGGAGATGATAATCCCTGAGCTATTCGTGATGTTTTACACGATGAATGTAGAAATCAAGGAGCATCAAGTGTTGGTGGTTAGTAAAACCACTAGTTTCAAGAAAGGCAAGGGAAAGAAGGGAAACTTCGAGAATGGCAAGCCAGTTGTCATCCCAATGAAGAAACCCAAGGTTCGACCCAAACCCGAGACTGAGTTCTCTTGTTGTGAGGGGAACGAACAATGAAAGCGGAACTACCCCAGATTCTCGGCAGATAAGGAGGTTGGCAATGTCAACAAAAGTTTATTTGATTTACATGTTATTGATGTGTGACTTACTAGTGCTCGTTGTTGCCCCTTGTTATTTGATACCGGTTCAGTTGCTAATATTAGTAACTCGAAATAGGAGTTGTAGAATAAACAGTGACTTGCTAAGGGCGAGGTGTCGATGTGTGTTGGAAGTATTTCCAAGGTTGATGTGATCACCATCGTACGCTCCATCCACCTTCGGGGTTCGGGGTAAACCTAAATAAAAATGTTATATGGTGTTTGCATTGAGCATGAACATTATATTGATTTTGTTGCTTGCGAGACGATTATTTATGTAAGTTAGAGAATAATGGGTTATTCTGTTTACATGAACACTATCTTATATGATCATGCACCCAATGTGAATGGTTTATTGAATCTCGATCATAGTAATACACATGTTCATTTTATTGATGCGGAAATATGTCCAGTTAGTAATTATAGTACAACTTACATGTGGCATTGCCGCTTAGTTCATATTGGTGTAGAACGCATGAAGAAACTCCATGCTGATGGATCTTTGGAGTCACTCGATTTTTAATCGCTTGAGACATGCGAACCATGCATATTGGTGTAAAACACATGAAGAAACTCCATGCCGATGGATCTTTGGACTCACTCGTATTTGAATCGCTTGAGACATGCGAACTATGCTATGGCACCCTGATAGAGGGCTGACACAAGTCCGTCCCTAGGATAGGACAAGACGCACGTAAAGAGCATGATACAAAAATTCCAGGCAAATATGGCTTTATTAATATGATGGAGTGTTACAATACTGTTGCTTACAACAATATTACATGAATCCAAGGCTAGCTAAATGGCAGCAAAGGTCTTGATACAGCGGCATCGACGTCCCTGGCTGGGCTCCATAACTCGCAGGACTGGCTTGGTTACAATCTAGCACGACGAGTCTTCTCCTGCAACTGGCCACGTGCAAGGCCACGTGAGCACTTTAAATGTACTCGCAATACAACCAAATACATGGCATCCAAACAAGCGGATAACAAGCAAGCATAATAGTTATGTAATAACTATTCTAAGCATGGCATGGAATTAGCAGGAAATATATAAATCAAGCATAGCATGACATGAACTAAACATGTAATCTACCTTACTAGCATGGCAAAGATCACAACAACTACTTAACCAGCTTACTGTCACCGAATATCAACTTACTCTCTTCTGGGTTGTACCACAACCCTTGACATACTCGTCATCCAATCTGAACGGATTCATATCACACGGTCATCTGACCATTCATCATATAGCCTTCTCTTGGCTAACACATCATATTATCAACATCCTCTCATGTTCACACGAGACAAGTTCTTCCATCATTACTAACATCAATATGGTTGACCATCTACTGAGGTCTGATCGGGCTGTCCATTTCCGTGGACTCGGCTATTCGAATAGGTTTTACACTCTCCATAGGTTGCACACTTTACCCACACTCTGGAGCACTGACCTCGTGATCCCATTCGGGTGGACCATCATTGTTCCAACGAAACTTTCCTGACCCGTCACTCTCTCAACGTACCATCGGCAACCACTCCCTTCCGCAGTCCTGCCCTGGGTGGCCCTGTGTCCTCATGACACCTGCCACCATCGTGGCCAAACAAAACTGTCCCAACCGGGGACGGGTACCCAACTCAACTTAACTGGGCTCACAGGGTTATCACCGCCTACCTAATCAGGGTAGCGCGCGTGCATAACCCTCCTTCTTTGGAGGTACCGGTGAGAGATCACGCGGTTAGCTCAAGTCACGGTCCTCCCATATCGGTAAGAGGTGGTTGTGCGGATGGGCCCGGACAGGTGACTCTGATCAACCAACTAGGTATCTTATCCTGAATATTATCTGTCATAGCTGACACTACGATGTCACCGCTATCCGATAATTAATAATATTAAGCCACTATTGTTAAACTATATTCATAAACTGTTGGATGAAACACAAAGTAATCATAGACAGTAATCTCAACAATATAATATAAATAGCAAAGTATTACTTTACCGATTATAACTGTAGGTGGGACCTTTGGAACCCTCGCATAAAATCCCACACAGCACCTCACTATGTATTCGGATATAAGAATTTCGAATTTAATATGTAAGAGCAACATCTTAGGGCGTATATTGGATGAAAAGTAGTACTAGGAACTATTATTATGTCATCACACTTATATGCAAATGCAGATTAACAGGTGGTACAGATAAACACACAAAGTGCAAGCAAAGTTATCACGCAGGTCTAGAGCTCATAGTAGGAGGTTGGCTTGCCTGGGGGTCGAGGAATACTCCGGGAAGAAGAAGCAATAACACACCGGAAAGATTTGCCGGAGAGGGTTTCCCTCTCGGGAGGCTCAAACAAAGGTAAGGGGAAAACAGTCATTTCTACTGTGCAAACATATTATGAAAATGATACTATCGAAACGGGCTCGACGAGACGAAGACGTGGGCGCTAGTTTTACCTCAATCGGAGCTACGGTTGCGGAGATACGCTTGTTAGAGCACCAGGGAACAATCCGTATAAAGAATAACTACAAATAGGTCCATGGGGCTGAAACCGAACGCGCCCACGACCAGAATACGCTTTCCAACGGGGAAAACGTATTCTTAGAAATGCGCTTCCACTTAAAATGCGCGGGCCCGGGGTTTGACTTCCGCTCTCTCACTTACACCTGGGCCCCACCCCTCTTTCTCTCTCCTCTCCTCTCCTTCCTCTCTCCTGCCCGACACCTTCTCCTTCCTCTCGCCGCTGGGACACGGGAAATTGGGCCTCTCGTCAGCGGCGACAGGCGGTCGCGAGAGCGCCGGCCGGCGGGCCGAGGAGGTCGGGCGCCCCTCGCCGCGCCCAAGGGTGGCCACGGAATCGCCTGGGGGCGGCCTCCCGTGCCCTCGCCGCCGACGGGGCTGCAGCAGCAGAGCGACTGCATGGGCCGGCGCCGTCGGGGTCTCTCCGACCAAGGGGAGGGGGCGGCGACCTTGGGAGCCCTAGGGCTGCTCTGACCGAGGGGAGGGGAGAGGGGGAAGACCCTGGGGCTGGAACCACCACGATGATCAGATGGGCCTCTCGGCCATTGGAGAGGCAGGGAGCTCCAGGAGCTCAATTAGGAGGGGGGATGGGACTGCTGGGACTTGCTGCTCGACAGGAGGGCCTCGGGGCACGCTTAAATAGCCTCGGAAGGAAGATTCGTTGTGGTGTCGAAGCTCTACGGCGATGGCCGAAACTTCGGGACCATTGCAGCGTCTTCCTTGGCAAGGAATCGAGGGGAAGAGAGCTCTAGAGTGTGTGGGAGAGCAGTGGGGATCTTGCCGACACCTCAAGACAAGATATAATCCACTCTGATCGAGCTTACGTCAACTCGAACGCACAAAGCTCTGTTTTGGCATGCTCTGCCCACGGTCACCACGTGGCCATGGCCTTGCCTTGCCCCTCAAGCTGTCAAACCTTGTCTAAGCTTATATACACACTGTTCTAAGGTGAAATGACACAACACACACCACTGGGGAGCAATAGGTTCCAACAGCAAGGTGTTTGTGTTGTGGTGTCACCACCACAGTGCACCTCTTGGCATGATATTTGGCTGAGGTTGATCACTCACTTGGGTCACTATACTGGCCAAAATGCAGCACAATCCAATAAGCCTATGGGGCACTTCCTTTGTAACTTGGCATACTGACCAGAAATGAAAAAGATGATGCTGGGGTCAAATGGCTAAATGGAAATGGCTGAAAGTTGGAGGAGACTCATGATTTAGGCATATGAAGGCACTGGCAAAGATTCATACCATTTTCACAAATATAAATGGTACTTCCTTCACAATGCTTCATTCTGGACAGAATCTTAAATAATTTGTTGGGGAAGAAAGGAATGAGGAAATGGGATAATTTTTGGTGGAAAAAAAATGATTTAACATAATAAACCACCCTGCAAAATTTCAACTCAAGGGGAACAAGGAATCAAGCACTTCCATTACAAACAGAAGATCTGGACAGAATTTGCAAAGGGAGATTGTGCTCAATTGTTGAACTGGGGAACTTCATCTTTTGATGGAAATGATGATTATATGGATATGAGAAACTCCACAAATTATTTCGGATTTTTCCTAGCTACCAAAATGGTAGTTCCTTTGGAAAGGCCCCAAATGGGAATATTGGCTTAAAATAGGAAAATGCAATTTTCCTTTATTCTATGATGGCCAATATTTTATGAGAGCTTCATAGGACCTCAAAGAATATCTCTACAGGACTTCATTAGCATTGGAGATGGATATATATTTTCTTGGATTTAATTCCTCAGATAGGCAGAAACAGGAATTGATTCTAAAGGGGAAATATTGCACATGGCTTGGCAATATTTTTGCACAACTGGGGTCTATGAGGTAATGATGATCTCTGGAAAAACATTGGTGGATCAAGAGAGCAAGAGAAATGATGGCTCCTTTGAAATCACAAAGACAGGATTCCCAGTTCCAATATTTCGGAGCTAGGTTTTCCAAGAGGTTCGGAGTTTTCTCAGAAAGGACAAGAGGGCACAAGGATATGGGAAAAGCATTGAGAGGTTGAGGATAGACTGGGTTCACCTGGTCATTTGCCAAATTCCATAGGAAAAATCCGGGAGAGAAAAGCTAGGAAGGAATAACAACACAAAAATTGATAACCCGATTTTTGGGGTGTTACACATGCCTCATGGGCAAGATGACTAAAGACCTCGTTTTCCAGTTGATGAGGACATCAATACCATTGATACACCCATAGCCCCTGCTTCTATACATACTGGACTAGTTACTAGAGCATGCGCACGCCAATTGAATTACCACGTCCTTTCGTTTTATGGAAATCCTTCTATTTTTTTGAGGAAATCCTTCTATTGTTCATGAACATATGATGTTGCCTAAGTTAGATACTTCTGTTTCACTTATGAATGAAGGACCTGGCATGGACAATAAGGATGGCCATTGGAGCAGGAACAACCATGGAGGAGAAGGTGCATGCGTAGAAAAGAACAATGGAGCTTCTCGTGGTGATTTTCGGTATTTGAAGCCACCATAATGAGAGCATGAAGGCTTGGACGAAATATACATGATGACACTTCATAAATTTCGTTCATAAGACATTATAGGTGTTGTTGTAGGGTAACGTCGCGGGGAAACAAAAAAAAATTCCTACACGCACACAGGATCTATCCATGGTGATGACCATATACGAGGGGGGAGTGCATCTACATACCCTTGTAGATCGATAAGCAAAAGTGTACATAACATGGTTGATGTAGTCGAACATCTTCGCGATCCAAATCACAATTCCTCCCTCGATCTCATCATTATCTGTCCCGCGATCCCATCACGATCCATCCCGATCTAGTGCTGAACGGACGACACCTCCGCGTTCAGCACACGTACAGCTCGATGACGATCTCCGCCTTCTTGATCTAGCAAGAGGGGTGGAGAGGTAGATGAGTTTTCCGGCACGATGGCGTGGTGGTGGTGGTGGTGATATAATCCAGCAGGGCTTCGCCAAGCTATGTCGAACTAATCTAGAGGACAAAACGACCTAGAGGGAGAGGGGAAATCACGTAGCTTATTAGGATTAGGGCTACCTCAAATCCTCTAGTATATATAGGAGGGAGGGAGGGGAGCAGGCATCCTCAAAACCCTCAAGCGGTTCGGCTGAAGTGGAGGAGGTGGAAGAGTCCACCTGCAATCCAACTCCTAGTAGGATTCCTCCCTTCCCCACTTGGGTTTCTTTCCTTCCCACCTCCTAACTGCATTGGGCCTTAGTGGGGGATTTAGCCAGCCCACTAGGGGCTGGTAAACGTCCTCCCTCAGCCCATGAGACCCTTTGGGGTGGGAAGGCCCACCTGGTGGACCCCCAGAACCCATTCATCGTTCCCGGAACACTATCGGAAATGCCCGAAACATTTTCGGAGTTCAAAAACCACTTTCCTATATATCAATCTTTACCTCCGGACCATTCCGGAACTCCTCGTGCAATCCGGGACTCCTAACAACCTTCCGTCACGAACATACATAACTCAATAATACCGAAACATCACCGAACCTTAAGTGTGCAGACCCTACGGGTTCGAGAACCATGCAGACATGACCTAAGACACTCTCCAGTCAATAACCAATAGCGGGACCGGGATGTCTATATTGTCTCCAACATATTCTACAAAGATCTTTATCGGTCGAACCTCTATGTCAAGGATTCAGTTAATCCCATATGCTATTCTCTTTGTCCATCGGTACGTTACCTGCTCGAGATTCAAATGTTGGTATCTCCATACCTAGTTCAATATCATTACCGGCAAGTCTATTTACTCATTCTGTAATACGAGATCCCGTGACTAACTCCTTAGTCACACTGCTTGCAAGGTTTATTGTGATGTTGTATTACCGAGTGGTCCACGAGATACCTCTCCATCACACGGAACGACAAATCCCAGTATTGATCCATGACAACCCAACAGACACCTTCGAAGATACCTGTAGAGCACATTTATAGTCACACAATTACGTTATGATGTTTGATACACACAAGGTATTCCTCCGATGTCCGAGATTTGCATGATCTCATGGTCATAGGAATAGATACATTGACATGTAGAAAACATTAGCAATAAATTAACACGATCGTATGCTATATTCATAGTTTGGGTCTTGTCCATCACATCATTCTCCTAATGATATGATCCCGTTATCAAACAAACAACATCTCATGTCTATGGCTGGGAAACCTTGACCAGCTTTGATCAACGAGCTAGTCCTTCACAGGCTCACTAGGGACAGTGTGTTGTCTATGTATCCACACATGTATTTGAGTTTCCAATCAATACAATTCTAGCATGGATAATAAACGATTATAATGAACAAGGAAATATAATAATAACCAATTTATTATTGCCTCTAGGGCATATTTACAACAGTTGCGTCACCTTATTTTTGGGCCACGCCCATGTAATTTCGAAATACCACTTTATAGGTTGTTTTTAGAGTCTGCATGTGTGGCGAAACAGAGTTAGGGTTGGTTTCAGACCCCTCCTCCAAGGGGTAACGAAATTCCCCTCTATTCCTCCATATATACAGCCCTTAGGGCACCGTTTAGACTTGGGTTTTTGTTTAGATTACAAGTTTGCCATAGCTGCAACTTCACGTTCTTCATTTGTATTCTACGACCAGACCAAGACGTCACAGAACTCCACTTTCAGCAATAAAGCTTTCCTCTTATATTTGCAATATCCAGATTGCATTTTACGTCTCTTGTTGGTTCTTCGTTTGCGTGCAGGAAACAGACCCTCGTGGTCAGCTTGATCATGCTCCGACGTGGTCAGTAACCTCTGGGAGTTGGTCTAGTGATTGCTAAGGCGGGACGTCTTCGCACGTTCGTAGTCGGATCGTCAAAGTCTACTCCACCAAAAATGTTAGCCACCATCTCATCACAAGATAAGGGAAACTTTGCCTCTATCAAGTGGTATCATATGTCCTTGTTGCTCGGTGAGATTTAACTATTTTTCATAATTTAGATCACATATGTTCTTCATACCTATAGTCAACGCAAAAAAGCCAAAAAATAGGGTTAGTTCTTCCTATCCGAACCAATCTGAGCCTTTTCCAATTTTTTGTTCGGTATTTTGCTTTGTTAAACTTGCGGTTGCATCGACGTGTCGAGTTGCTGGTCTTAGAATCCAATCCTTTAGAGTTTCGAGTTTTATTCACAAGTTGTTACGCCGCTACCTCATCTTCGATCTTGCTGCCACCTACCACTATCATCACCGTTGTCATATAGCATCACCCATTATTATCGTCATCATTACCATATATCCCACCATATATCCGCCAACAATCTGAGTCCTTTACATATTAGGTATCGTTTTGAGATTCCTTTGATTTCGGTTTCACGTTTCCTTGCCTCGGTAGGTTTCGAAGAAAAAGAGTCTGGCACAGTTTTCAGAGCAGTCTTTAGGCCAAAATATCAATGGCCAAAGATATTTTTCCCTATCCTATTTTTAGGCTAACCAGAGCGTTTTGAGACACTCGCTATCATAGCAATTTTTTGTCACAATTTTTGGTTGTCCCAAAAAAAACTCAAAAAAATTCGTGCATATCCTGTTTTTAGTCCTTCGGAAGAGTTTTGAGACACTCGCCATTATAGTGAATTTCAGGAAAAAAAGAGCGCAAAAAAAATCAGAGTGGCTCTTCCCTTGATTACGTGTAGCGTCGTGATTTTGTTGGTGTTCTAGGCTCGTGTCTCTAGTACGGTCTAGCCTAGGACTAGCACGGTACCGTTGTTGAGCGTCCTTTCAACTTTGCATCTATAAAATGATTATTGATGACCCTTTTTGCTACCATATTATAAGCCTTCCCAGCTCCACACACATCTACTTCGTGTGTTTCACACTACGTGGCAATCGCTTTGAGAGTTTCGACTACACGGGTTGTCGGTCACCACGTGCTACTGGGTAAGAACTGGTAAGAGTTAGAGATTTACTTCACGAATTTGTGACACACCGCCAGCACCACTTCCTAGTAGTCTGTAGGTTCATATTATTCTGTGTCCCTATTGCTGCTAACCATGCTAGGATCACAAGCCATTGAGATCGACTGGGAGAGCCTAAACAACCAGGAGCTCCATGATAAATTTCAACAAATGATGGCTGACGAAGTACAAGACTTCGTGACCAGCCTTCGAGAGGCCATGGAGAAGCTAGACGGTTTGAAGAATACATTCGACACCAAGATGGAGCCAAGTTCAATGAGGTGCTTGCCTGTCTACCACCACCAGCTACAACTTTCGTCCCTCTCCAACAACAACAACAACGATAGCAACGAGTCTTGGATTTTGTGGGACCAGCGCGACGTGTGCCTTCCGACCAAGCATAGAATTCTGGTGTTGTTGCTCCTGCTGCTGCTCCTTCTACTACTACTGAGGTTTTTGTGGCTGAGCACGGAGGATTATGATGGTGATTACGAAGATGAGGGAGAGGTTGCTCCAAATCAGCACCCGTGACAACAACCACCACCACAAGCATCGGGTCGTCCACATGGATACAATTGCAATGGTAGGGATGCACCACCCCCGTAGGTACGGGATCATGACCATCTCCCTAAACTTAAATTGAATATTCCTACATTTGATGGTATATATGTTCCTGATATATATCTTACTTGGGACTTAGAAACAGAGCAACATTTTACATGCTTAAAATTTCGTGAGGATAGACATGTTGATGCTGTTGTTTGTTCCTTCACTAGTTTTGCTTGTGTTTAGTGGTCTCAACGTTGTAGAATACATCATGCTAATATTCCAACTACTTGGGCTGCTTTGAAAACTTCTATGCGTAGTCGTTCTGTTCCACCATATTATAAACATGAGTTACTTCAAAAATTGCAGCGTTTAAGACAAGGAAAAAATGCTGTAGAAGAATATTACCAGGAATTACAAACTCGCATGATTAAATGTGGTATCGTTCAGGACAATGAAGCTATGCCTGCATGTTTTATGGGTCGATTAAATAGATATATTTAGACTACTTTAGAGTATAAGGATTATAACACTATCACTCGTTTATTCCATCTTGCTTGCAAAGCTGAACGTAAAGTGCGGGATCGACATGCATTGGCCGAAACTGACTTTTTTGCAGGTCGCACTTCATCATGGACGCCACGAACCTCATCTGCTTCCACACGTCCTATTGTGGCACCACCTATTTCGGCCACTAACTCCAGTCGAGATAGCAGGAAATAGGCACTGGCCCCACCTTCCGCCAAGAGCACACCTTCCGGGCCTGCACAGAGCGTGTCTTCGTCCGTTGCATCCATAGGTCTAACACATGAGGTTATATGTTGTTGCTGCCAGGGTGGAGGTCACTATGCGAGAGACTTCCCATCCAAGCGTGTGACGATTGTTACTCAGGATGGTGGATATGACTCCGCTAGTTCTTATGATGAGGCAACTTTGGCTCTTCTTGCCAATAACAAACAGGGTGCCAATGATAGTGAACAAGAAATACAATACATGGACACTAACTACGCTGACAGGTATGAAAGTTTATTCGCTCAACGTGTTTTGAGTTTGAAGGTAACACATGTTGAGTAAAATCAGCAGCACAATTTGTTTAATACAAAAGGAGTTGTGGAGAAAACTTTTGTTCGCGTCATCATCGATGGGGGGAGTTGCAACAACTTGGTTACCATGGAGATGGTGGAGAATCTCTCTCTCACCACCAGACCACATCCTCATCCTTATTACATCCAATGGTTCGACAATAGTGGCAATGTTAAGGTAACACATACTATTCGTGTGCAATTTAGCATTGCTACATATTCTAGTTATGTTGATTCTGATGTGGTACCCATGCAAGCATGTTCTGTTTTACGTGGTAGACCATGGCAATTTGATAAAAAATCTATACACCATCGTAGGACAAATCAATATACTCTTGTTCATAAGGATCACAATATAACTTTGCTTCCAATGACTCCTGAACATATTATGAAAGATGGCGTTGCTAGAGCTAGTATAGCAAAACTTGAGCTAAGTAAGAGTGAAAAACAGATTGTGGCAAAGGAATTGGAGCAACACAATAAGCCTAATAAACCATCATCTAGCGTTGCATCTGAAATATAATCAAATAGTGGATGCTTACTTGCTACTAAACCTCATATTACTGATCTGGATTTTACAACATTTGTTTTCTATGCATTTGTGTGCAAAGAGGTATTACTTTCATTCAAGGATGTGCCTCCCTCTTTGCCTCCTGCTGTCACTAACATTTTGCGTGAGTTCGCTGACGTCTTTCCACAAGACGTGCCACTGGGATTACCACCTATTAGAGGGATTCAGAATCAGATTGACTTAATTACCGGTGCATCGCTACCTAATCGTGCACCATGCCGTACGAATCCAGAGGAGACGAAGGAGATTATGCGTCAAGTACAGGAGCTGCTCGAAAAAGGTTATATATGTGAATCCCTTAGTCCTTGTGGTGTTCCTATTATCATAATGCCGAAAAAGGATGGTACATCATGTATGTGTGTTGATTGTAAAGGCACTAATAATATTACTATTCATTATCATCATCCTATTCCTAGGCTATATGATATGCTTGATGACTTAAGTGACTCTACAATTTTCTACAAAGCTGATTTGCATATTGGATCCCATCAAATTCGCATGAAATCGGGAGATGAATGGAAAACAACATTTAAAACTAAGTTTGGATTATATGAGTGGTTAGTCATGCCTTTTGGGTTAACTAATGCAACTACTACTTTTAAGAGATTAATGAACGAGGTTTTACGTGCTTTCATTCGATGACTTGTGGTAGTCTATTTTGATTATATACTAATTTATAGTAGATCTTTGGAGGAACACCTGGAACATTTGCGTGCTATTTTTCTTGCTCTACACGATGCACGTTTGTTTGGTAACCTTGGGAAGTGCAACTTTTGGACCGACCAAGTCTCTTTTCTTGGCTATGTTGTTACTCCACAGGGAATTGAAGTTGATAAAGCCAAGATTTAAGCTATTGAGAGTTGGTCGCAGCCCAAAACAGTCACACAAGTGAGGAGTTTTCTTGGCCTCCCTGGTTTCTATAGGCTTTTTGTGAGAGATTTCAGCACTATTCCTGCACCTCTCAATGAGCTTACAAATAAGGATGTGCCTTTTGCTTGGGATACCACACACGAAGAAGCCTTCATTGTATTGAAGGATAAGTTAACACATGCTCCTTTACTCCAACTTCCTGATTTTAATAAGACTTTCGAGCTTGAATGTGATGCTAGTGGGATTTCATTAGTAGGTGTGTTATTACAAGATGGTAAATATGTTGCATACTTTTCATAAAAATTGAGTGGGCCTAGTCTAAATTATTCTACTTATGATAAGGACTTATATGCTCTTGTTCAGACTTCGGAAACATGGCAAAAAAAATTGTGGCCCAAAGAATTTGTTATACATTCTAATCATGAATCTTTGAAACATATTAAAATTCAAGAAAAACTGAACCGTCGACATTCTAAATGGGTTGAATTCATTGAAACTTTCCCTTATGTCATTAAACACAAGAAGGGTAAAGAAAATGTGATTATTGATACATTGTCTCGTCGTTATACTATGATTTCACAACTTGACTTCAAAATATTTGCTTTGGTGACCAACAAAGATCAATATGTGCATGATGATGAATTTAAAGTTGTGTTGCGGAATTGTAAAGAAGGGAGAACATGGAACAAGTTTGTCATTAATGATGGATTTGTGTTCCGCGCTAACAAGCTATGCATTCCAGCTAGCTCCATTCGTCTTGAGGAGGATTAATGGGGCACTTTGGCGTGAAGAAGACGGGGGACGTACTTGCTACCCATTTCTTTTGGCCAAAGATGAGACGGGATGTTGAGCGTTTTGTGGCTCGCTGCACTACATGTCAAAAATCTAAGTCACGACTCAATCCTCATGGTTTATATATGCCTTTGCCTTTACCTAGTATTCCTTGGGAGGATATATTGATGGAATTTGTTTTAGGTTTACCTCGAACAAAGAAGGGGATGGATAGCATATTTGTTGTCGTTGTTAGATTTTCCAAAATGACACACTTTATACCATGTCATAAAAGTGATGATGCTGCTAATGTTGCTGATTTGTTCGTTTGTGATATTATTCGCTTGCATGGTGTGCCATACACAATTGCTTCAGATCATGATGCTAAATTCCTTAGCCATTTTTGGATATGTTTATGGTCTAAGTTGGGGACTAAACAGCTTTTTAGTACTACATGACACGTCCAAACTGATGGACAAACTGAAGTGGTCGATAGATCATTGACTACTGTGCTTAGGGTTGTTTTGAAGAATAACTTTAAAATGTGGGAAGAATCCTTGCCTCATATTGAATTTTCTTATAATCGCTCATTGCATTCAACTACCAAGATGTGCCTTTCGAAATTGTCTATGGTTTCCTACCTCGTGCACCTATTGATTTGTTGCCTCTCCCATATTTCGAGAAGGTTAATTTTGATGCTAAACAACATGCTGAATAGATCTTAAAAATGCATGGAATAACTAAGGAAAACATTGAGCGTATGAATGCTAAATACAAACTTGCTAGAGATAAAGGTAGAAAACATGTTGTCTTTGCACCTGGAGATCTTGTTTGGTTACATTTGCGTAAGGATAGATTTCCTGATTTTTGCAAGTCAAAGCTAATGCCACGTGCTGATGGTCCTTTTAAGGTGTTAGGGAACATAAATGGTAATGCATATAAACTTGAGCTGCCTGCAGAGTTTGGGGTTAGTCCCACTTTTAACAATGCAGATTGAGGCCTTATTAGGGTGAGGAAGATGAGTTTCTGTTGAGGACGACTTCGGTTCAAGAAGGGAGGATGATCAGGACATCTATACCATTGTTTCAACTATAGCCCCTGTTGTTATACATACTGGACCGGTTACTAGAGCACGAACACGCCAATTGAGTTACGAGGCACTTTCCTTTCTTGGAAATCCTTCTAATGTTCATGAACATATGATGTTGCCTAAGTTAGATACTTTTGTTTTACTTATGAATGAAGGGTCTATCATGGACAAGAAGGATGTCCATTGGAGAGGGAACAAGCATGGAGGAGAAGGTGCGCGCACAGGAAAGAACAATGGAGCTTCCTGTGGTGATTTTCGCACTTTGAAGCCACCATAATGAGAGAATGAAGGCTTGGAATAAATATACAAGATGCCACTTCATAAATTTCATCCATAAGCCATTATAGGTGTTGTGTCACCTTATTTTTGGGCCAGGTCCATGTAATTTCGAAATACCACTTTATAGGTTGTTTTCACAGTCCGTATGTGTGGGGATGCGGAGTTAGGGTTGGTTTAGAACCCCTGCTCACAAAATTCCCCTCTAATCCCCCATATATACAGCCCTTAGGGGACCGTTTAGACTTGGGTTTTGTTTAGATTACAAGTTCGCCATATCTGCAACTTCGCATTCTTTGTTTGTGTTCTACAACGAGACCAAGACGTCACAGAAGCCCACTTTCATCAATAAAGCTTTCGTCTTATATTCGCAAAATCCAGATTCCAATTTCAGTTTCTTGCTTGTTCTTCATTTGCGTGCAGGAAATAGACCCTCGTGGTCAGGTTGATCGGGCTCCGGCATGCTCAATAACCTATAGGAGTTGGTTTAACGATTGCTAAGGCGCGACGTCTTTGCACGTTCGTAGTCGGATCGTCAAAGTCTAGTCCACCAAAAACGTTAGTCACCATCTCATCGCAAGACAGGGACAACTTTGCCTCTATCACCAGTAAGATGGAATGGTGATACGTCTCCACCATATCTATAAAAAAATGTTTCATGCCAACATTATTCAACTTTCACTTATTTTTGGCAACAATTTATATGATTTATTAGACTAACATATAGATCTAGTGCGCAATGTCAGTTCGTGTTTGTTGCATGTTTTTGTTACAAGGAATATCCATATCAAACAAAGTACAAATGCGATAAAGAGTTACGAAGAATTATTTTGGAATAGATGTGACTTTTGGGAGTTTTAAGCAACATCAACAAAGGCCCACGGCCTCCACTAGGTACGAGGGTGCGACCCATACCCCCTGGGCATGGTAGTGGTTAGTGTCCACAAGTAAGTCGGTTGGGGATCTTCTTCGGACGCAAGAAAGATAATGTATGGAAATAAATTGTGTAAAAATTCATCCCAATCGGAGTTGCGGATCTCTAGGAATATAATAAATGGGGAAGGGCGAGAAACGAGTAGCGCAAAATAGGAGATAACAGAGGGAGATATCCAATCTCGGAGGGGCTTCCACCCCTCCTCCTCCATGGAGGCCATGGACAAGAGGGGGAACTCTCCTCCCATCTACGTGAAGGCCAAGGAAGAAGGATAAGGAGGAGAGCCCTCTCCCCCTCTCCCCCGGTGGCTCCGGAGTGCTACCGGGGCAAGGGGCGTGTTGGCGATCTACATCAACAATCTTGCGGCAGTCAACACCAACTCTCTCACCATCTATGCAGCGGTGTAACACCTCTTTTCCCATTGTAACTATCCACTAAAACATCGTGCTCAACACTACATACTATTTCCCAAAGATATGTAGCTATCGTATGATGATTGAGTAGATCCGTTTTTTCCTATGGGCTAATTGGTGAAATTGCTATAATTGGTTTAATTTGCTTGTGGATATGTTGTTGTCCTTTGGTGCCCATCATATGAGCGCGCGTGTGGATCACACCATAGGGTAAGTTGTATGTTGATAGGAATATGCATTGAAGGGCAGGAGTGACAGGATACTTCTTCCTAACATAGAAATTGATGCATACTGGATTGAAGGGGGACCAATATATTTCTTAAAGCTATGGTTGGGTTTTGCCTCAATGAAAGTTAGTAGTTGTGGATGCTTGCTAATAGTTCCAATCATAAGTGCATGGAATTCCAAGTAAGGGATGGCATGCTAGAAGTGGCCTCTCCCACATAAAAAATTGCTATCGGTCTAGTAACGTAGTCAATTGCCTCGGGATAAATTCTTCTCTTGTGTTACAAAAAGCTTGCTACTACGCTACAATATTTATTGTCTTGCAATTAATTTCTAGTTTTATTCTTGGAATCTACTTCTAGTTTTATTCTTTTTTTAGGTAAACAAACGTGAAGTGTGCGTAGAGTTGTATCGATGGTCGATAGAACTTGAGGGAATATTTGTTCTATCTTTAGCTCCTCGTTGGGTTGGACACTCTTATTTATCGAAAAGGGCTACAAATGATCGCCTATACTTGTGGGTTATCAAGACCATTTTCTCGCGTCGTTTCCGAGGAGCAATAGTGTGGGGGTGAATATTCTCGTGTGTGCTTGTTTGCTTTATCACTAATTAGTTTTTATTTTGTTCTTGTTTTCTATTTTTAGTTATGGGTAGGAAATGCAAAATACCAAAAAAATAGTTGTACCTACCGAACCAATGGTTGAAGAACCACCCAAAATCTATCATATTGGTGAAGGTTTTTACTTGGATCATGTTCGATCGCTATGTGCTTGTGCGGAAACCCCAACTAGTTTAGTTGAGGGCAAATTATTAGTTGAGCATGCTTATTATGTGCGACACTGTTATCTCAAAAAGGGAAACTTTTATGGCATCATATTAATACTTTGCATTGCTATGCTTGGAATTTATGTGAAATATATGATTTTACTTGTTGTTCTGAAGACCCTAAGAAACACCTTCCCTACCAATGTGAGTTTAGTGATAATGGAATCTTATCTTCTTATGCTAAAGGTGCTTATAGTTATTATGGTGTTGAACAAATTGTAGAATCTGCTCGTGTTAGGGGTGCTTATGAAATTGCTTCTTTGATTGAAAAGTATGATGCTACTCTTTAAAAATCTGAAAAATTTGCCAATTTTAAATATTACTACGAAAACTATGCTTCTAATGCTTATATTAAAATATATATTGAGGACTCCTGTGCTGTCAAAGAAGAGACTAATATTTTGCAAGAGCCTATGGAAGAAGATATTGATGAAACTATGAGCTCGTTGGAAGAAAAAGATGATGAGTAGAGTGAAGAACAAAAGGAGGAATAGTGGATTAGCTACCCGTGCCTACCTTCTGATGAGAGTAACTCTTCAACTCATATATTTTTTAATTTCCCTTCATGCTTACCGAAGGATAAATGCTATGATAACTGCTATGATCCCGTCGATTCTTTTGAAATGTCCCTTTTTGATAAAATTGATGCTTGATATGCTTGTGGCCAACATGCCAATATGAATTATGCTTCTGAAGATAAACCTGTTATAGTTCCTTATGTTAAAAATGAAGTTGTTGTTATTGCACCCACGCATGATAGTCCCATTATCTTTTTGAATTATCTCAACTACACTATTTCAGAGAAGTTTGCTCTTATTAAGGATTATATTGATGGGTTGCATTTTACCATTACTCATGGTGATTTTGATTGATATAATATGCATGTGCTTGCTGCTCCTACTTGCAATTATTATGAGAGAGGAACTACATCTACACCTCTTTATGTTTCCAACACGATAAAATTGCAAGAAATTGATTGTGTTATGTATTAGCCTTTACTTCATGTGCATGAATTGTTATTGTATGGCATCTCGATGCATAGGAAGAGAGTTGGACTTCGTCATTGCATGATACATGTTGCTTTGTGCTCACTACTAAATTACAAATCATTGTTAATTAAAATTGCCTTTGATTTACCTAGGGATCCGGGTGGATGCATTACTTGAGAACTTTATGCCTAGCTTAATGGTTTTAAAGAAAGCGTTGTGAGGGAGACAACATAGAAGTTTTAAAGAGTCATTTATTTATGTTGTGTGCTTTTATAAAGTTTAAAAATAAAAAATATAGAGTGAAACCTAAAACTTTTCAAAAAGGAAAGTGAAAGTGAGAAAGACGAACACCAATGAAGTGGGGGCGTCCTTGAACTATTGTTCATGCCCATGGAAACTTTGTGAATCTCAATTACAGAAACTTTTGAACAAAAATAATTACCCCCTTGTATAAATCCATTGTATTATAATAATAATGTGCCAAGATTTTCCTTTAGGATGGTTAGATTGCTTGTTGGTATGTGTGGTGCAAAAAAAAAGAAACTTTGTCTCTAGTGCGTGAATTTACATCTTTCAGTGGAACCTCGAAAGTTTATGAAATTTTTACGCGGTTATGATATGCAAAAATTTTATTTATTGCTAATTTTTCAAAAAAATTAAAGTTACAGAAGTATGGTCAATGTTCACATTACTACAAACTGTCTTGTTTTTGACAGATTCTATTTTTGATGCATTGTTTTGCTCGTTTTGATGAAACTATCGATTGTATCGGTGGTATAAGCCATGGGCAAGTTATATTAGAGCAGATATAATCGAAAAAAATGAATGGGTTTGCAAAAGTACTTAAGGTACTAATTTGCATTATTATACTAACGGATCTCACGAGTTTTTTATGAAGTTTTGTGTGGATGAAGTGTTCGAACATCGAGGAGGTCTCGATATGAGAAGAAGGAGGAGAGGAAAGAGTTCAAGCTTGGGTATGCCCAAGCCACCCCAAGTAAATTGTAACATCCCGAGACCAATGCTCCAGAAGATTCCCCTTTTATTCTGTGTCATCGTGTGATTTATTTGGTTGTCGCATTCATCATCGCATCATGCGCATCATGTACATTGCATCGGCACTCCGTTGCCGCCAGTTTTCAAAACATGCATCCGTTATGAGTTGTTGGTTCTCTCCATTATCGTCGTTGACCGTTTTGAGACCATCCACACACGCACGCGCTCGTGGCATCATTAAAATCCTGTTTCAAAAGTGTGTATAAAATATTCTCAGATTGGGTTGAAAATTGGCGTGCGGTCTTATTTTAATGTAGGTAGGCTGCGTGCCAATTTTTGTCGCAATCGGAGCTCGTTTGATACTCGTACCGTTTATTATATAGCGGCACTATCGCCGGTATAATTGTCGGATTTTCGGTGTTTTAAAAAACTCTGTCATGGGCAGCACCATTTCCCTCTCATCCCTACATAGCCAAACTACACATCCCACTAGACCAATATAGCCACTTCCCACCTCAAACCAAACCCTATATAAGAACCACCCCGCGGAAAGAGCTCTCTCACTTCACTAGGGTTTCCCCCTAGCCAAATTTGCAGCCACCCCAAAAAAACCACCTGCTAGATCTACCTCCTCTCTCTCCCGAAATCCATCTCTAGGTCAGATCTGGACCATTGGATCCCCATCCAAAGGCCCATAATCACCCAAATCCCCACCTACCGAACATGTTTGTGGTCAAACCGGACACGTCTGAGCGACCATAGAGCTAGCCAGATCCCGCAACGCTCCCGTGCCCAAGCTCCTCCTAGAGATCGCCGCCGCCAAGCCGCAACCAGGCCGTTGCTGCCCTACTCCGCCTCTGTCTGCGGCCTCCCCACATCGCGTCGCCCTGCTGCCTCGTCGGCGGGTCACTGGAGGCTAGCCCCATGCGGCGCAGCCTCTCTTCCCCAGCCCCGTGCAGCGGCCACTGGAGGTCTGGTGTCGATCCTCCGCCTCCGGCCGCCGTCCGCCGTCGTCGCCCCGATTCGGGCGGATACGGCTAGGCCCGGATCGGCGGACCCCGTCCCATCTCTCGCTGTCGCGCTCCCGTGGCCTCGCTCGTCGAAATCGCCACCATGGCCTCCTGGCCTCAATCTTGAGCAGAGGTCGGGAGGAGGGCGAACCACCCTAGCGGGCCTCGCGGGCCCGTGCGCCTTCGGCCCAGCTGGCCTCCTCCACCCGAAGCCGGCCTAGTCCAAAACCTCTCGAGCCAGCCCAAGTGGCCTAGGTGAGCAGCCCCTCTATGTTGCGCCTGAGCGCGTGTTAGCCTTCCCGCGCCCGTGTTTCAGCCCAGATGTTCTTTTCTTCTGTAGAGCGATTTTGCTATTTTAGGAGTGCAACCAAATTACAGATTAGATGCCTTTTTAAAATGTTCGTATCTATTAAACCATGCGTCGGATCGAGGCAAGTTCTATATGTAAAATATGTAGAATTTCGTGTAGATTAATATTTTCCAACTTGCATGCATATTTAAAGACGTTTGACTTGCTGTTTGCATAGTCTTGTGTGCTATTATGTTAGGTGATTTATTCCGTACCTATTTATGTGTGCATACAGATTGCTCAAACCCGTATGTAAGATGTTCATGTTGTTTGCACCGCATTTCCATGCATGGTAAAAATAGTTGTCTTTTTTTTTCATGTATGCGGCATAAATAGTTTGTTAAGTCGGGTTTAGGTCATATTCTCGCATATATGTGGTGGCACTAGTTTATTTAGAAACCCACATATTATATATGTTTTTGGGGTATAAAAATCCATACAATTTAACTGTGCATTTTTTGAGTAAGTTAGCGTGCAGGATATATTGACATGATGCCTTTTTGTTTATTTTGTGTGAATTATTCTGTGCATGATATGAATTAGTTGTGAACATGAGATATGTCCTTGGACATGTATGCTAGATCTTGGTAATTTTGGTTGCTAAATAAATCCATGTTTAGTTGTTCTTTGCTTGTTGCCAACATGGTAGAAAACAGTGATGATTTGAGATGCTGAAGTATTTCTAAGCTGAAATCTGTAATATTTTGTTGTTGTCTTGCCATGCGCTTTGCTAGTGATCTACAGCCACTACAAGAAATATGTCAACTAACGACCTTCAATATTGGTCACTGAAAGGTCATTGATTTCCATTTGTGACCTTTTTATGACCAAAAACAAAAGGTCTAAAGCTGAGGGTCTTTAATGAACTATAACGACCTTTTTCTGGATTGGTCGTAGGATTTTATGACCAAACAGAAGGTCGTAGGTTTAACGACCAAATGGTTTGGTCACTAGCAATCTACATGCACCACGTCAGAGCCACCGTGGCAGGCTGACGTGGCAGAATTATAACCAAATGAAAGGTTCGTAAATAAGATTCAGCCCGGTCCATTCCGGTCGTCTACATGGGTCGGACCCAATAATTTGGCCTTTTATTTTCTGGGATAGAATCTTTTACTGAGCAGGTTTTTTATTAGTCCACTTTTCTTTTGGGCCTTGGCCTACTCTTTTTAGTCGAGTTCTTGTTTGGGCCTTGGCCTGCTCTTTTTTTAGGCCCCAGCCTTTTTAGACAAATTCTAATTTGGGCCTTGGCCTACTCTTTTTTTAGGCCCAAGCCTTCTTAGTCTATTTCTTGTTTGGGCCTCGGCCTTTTTGCTGTCCAAACTAAGTTTAGTGCCCAAACAAAATGGTCCAAACAAAACTTAAATAATTGACAACTTCACAAAATACTTCATTAGGTTCACAGGTTCAAATAGAGCAAGACATTGTTTCATCACGAGAATGACCAATCACTTAAATAATTGAAAACTTCACAGGTGCACATCTTCACAAAAACTCATCACGCATTTCCATCGAGCTCTCAAAGTCCATGCCCAGCGGACTTTCCTGATGGTCCGTCGCAGCCGCCATAGTTGCTTTCTGCCTTGTGACTCTATCAGGTTGATCAGGTTCCACGATCCTGTTTGTTTGTCCTCGAGGTGGGGCCATCACCCTTCCTGGAGGCATTGCAGCAGATGCTTCTGAGCTCTTCCTCTTCTTGCTGGCTGTCTTCAGTGCCTTCTATAAATAGCATAGAAAAAATTAGATCACAAGATAAATATGTGAGCACAAGGAAACATAGAGCATACAAGAACCCGAACCCTCCAAGCAAGACAGAGTTTGCACCTTAACAGTCTTGTGCACTACAACTTCATCCTCCTTAGGATTGTACTCTGGGTCATCACTCATAACTCCACTACCTTATTAAACCCCATTAGTTATACCTTCTTGTACATCATTTGATTTCCTGATCACTGACGCTATTGCATCAAAGCCAATGGACTGGAATATCCGATTGTTCCTCATCATATTTCTAGCCCTAACCTTCTCGTACTCGATGAGAGGATGATCATCTTTGCAAGGCAAAGTAAACATAATTATTAGGTTAATTGTTGGAATGCATGGACAGCCAGCCAAACATATCTTATGATATTTTATTATCATTTAATCCTACTTATTCAGCTAAGGAAGAGTAACAGCACACAGGCACAGCTAAGCCAGCTAATTCAGATTATAGCAATACATTTGCATAATAAAATCTGACAGTATTTTACATTACCAGCCTCCAAGATATTTTACTTAGCATATTACATTTCACTTAGCATATTAAGACACATTTTATAAATCTGACAGTATAACCACAAGGAGCAACTTGCATACCACTGGTTGGCCTCGGGTTTGACCTTGTTATCCTTGACATGGATGATCTTGAGGTGGTGCTTGCAAAATAGAATAAACAACAATCAGATACAACAGGGATAAAGTAAAATGATGCACTTATATCAATAAAGGAAAGCATTTAGACGAGCATGCACATACATGTAATACATGTGAAGCTAGCAAACTTGTTGGATCAACAATATAGTGATGTAGTTAACGCATCACTACTAATACATGTAAAACACTTGGACGAGCATGCACATACACGTGTAGCAATGCACATACAGTTAATGCATCAGTACTAAACTGACAGTTGAAGCAAGCAACTAAATTGAAACACTTGGACTAGCATGCACATACAAGTGTAGCAATGCATCAGTATTAGAACATGTGAAATAGGAGGTAGTAATGTACTAAACTAATAGTTGAAGAAAACTATATATGTGAAGCAGTGCATTAACTATTTACAACAATTACTTTTATGTTTTAACTTGCAATTTTATCCATGTACCTACAATCATCTATAAGAAAAGTAATTACTCAACTGTATCCCTAATGGAGGCAAACATATGCATTCATAGCAACTGGTTGCCCAACATTTGGTGAATAAAGAAGCAAGCAGTGTGCAAGCAAGCAAGCAAAGTGCATAAGTGCTACTAATACAAGCAAGCAAGCAAAATAAGTGCTACTGATAGAAACAAGCATAGTGCTACTGATAGAAACAAGCAAGCAAGGAAGAAAATTGAAGAGGAGCAAGCAAGCAAGTACTCTTGATACCAACCCTAGTAGCTTCTTCTCCAAGTGCTACTGATACAAGCAAGTATTGCTGATGGAAACTCTAATTAACCATGTATGCTAGCAAGCAAGCAAGCCATAGTAGTCAAGCAACATGAACATGAACCCTAACCCCATGAAGCAGACTACCAGAGGGGAATAGAACAAACCACTAGGAATAAATCCCATGAACATGAACAAGAACCTCCAGGAGCTCCTAGATTGACTGAATCCAAACCCTAGATCGACCAGGTGGGGGATGTACCCCCATTTGTTACCCATCACAAATGCAGGACCCCATGATCCAGGCCCATGACAAATACAACCCTAACCCCATGAATCTAACCCTAACACCATGAACCCTAACCCTAACCCCATGAATGTAGCGAACCATCCAAATTGATCGAGCCCCATGAACCCTAGAAGAACACATGAGGGGGGTCTATCAAACCATAGAAGAACACATGAGGGGGATCTATCAACGGGAGATGGGTCGAGGGGAGAGGTACCTATCGTCGTTGACTGTTGATTATGTAGATGTACCCGCTGTCGTCGTCGATGTAGTCGTAGCCGTCGACGTCGATGTAGATGTAGCCGTCGTCGTCGATGTAGATGTAGTCGTCGACGTCGTCGATGTAGTCGTCGTCGATGTAGATGTAGCGGTTGACGTCGTCGATGTAGTCATCGTCGGGGAGAGGGGAGAGGGGCGGAGGGGCGGCGCGGAGCACGGGAGGGGCGGCGGGGCGGCGCGGAGCAGGGGAGGGGCGGCGGAGTGGGGAGTGGGGAGTGAGGAGTGGGGAGTGGGGAGTGGAATGGAGAGGGGAGTGGGAGAGGGAGTGGTGGGTCCCGCGTGGTAGTGGTAGAAGGAGTGGAGGGAAATTTTGGTGGGGTGGGAGGGAAAACTTGGTGGGGTGGGAGGGAAAATTTTCAATAGTTTTTTGCGGTTTGGAGGCGGACTTTTTCTTTTTATTTTTTATAAACATTGTAGAAATAATGGTTAAAATCATACCGAATAGTTCAAGAAGACATAGGTACTCAAATTTATATATCTTTTCTAGTTGGCAGGTCACATGTGATGATGCGACACGAAGGTTTCCCATTTTTTTGATTTTTTTTTTGAATTTTTCATGGCCGTTTCAAAATGCGGTCGAAACGGCGGGCATGTACGTTCCTACCTAGCGGTTGAATCTTGGAAACCTTTTGGTGTTTCTATGATTAAATGGATACTTGTGTACCTAGAAATAATTTTTGGAAAAAATAAAGAGCAAATAATAAGGCAGCCGTAGTTCAAATTTGACCCGCTTCCAACTGATTCGACATAGATTTTTCTTTTTCACGAGAGATGGATAAAAGCTTTTGACACCCAACCATTTTATCAATTGTACATTAAGTATGTCCTAGTATGTTATAAAAATGATTTGGACCAATTTTGAAACAAATATATGGTAGGTCCTTCACAAAAAAAAACTCATTTCAGGCACTTGAAAAATGAAAAATGATTTTTTCATACAAGGAAGATGAAAACTTCCTTAATCAACATTGTTTGTCACTCCAACATGCACCATTATGCAAAATATGAGACCATTTCAACAAACTATGCCATGAATATGGCCATGACATTGATCATGTGGCTTGAAAGCCATGAATCTTCACACATGATAGCTCATTTGTGTGAACACTTTTTAAAAATAATTGTCGTATTACAAGTTTATTATTTTACATGGTATCTTTATCACATATGATGACATAATGCAAAAGTTTCCCATTTTTATTTTTATTTTTGAATTTTTCATGATCGTTTCAAAATGCGGTCGAAACGGCGGGCATGACCGTTCCTACCTAGTGGTTGAATATTGGAAACCTTTTGGTGTTTCTATGATTAAATAGATACTGGTGTACCTAGAAATGATTTTTGGAAAAAATAAAAAGCAAACTATAAGGCAGACGCACTTCAAATTTGACCTGCTTCCACGTGATTCGACATAGATTTGTCTTTTCTATGAGAGATGGAGAAAAGATTTTGACACCCAACCATTTTATTAATTGTAAATTAAGTATGGCCTAGTATGTCAGAAAAAATGATTTGGATCAATTTTGAAACAAATATATGGTAGGTCCTTCACAAAAAAACTCATTTCGGGCACTTGAAAAATGAAAAATGATTTTTTCATACAAGGAAGATGAAAACTTCCTTAATCAACATTGTTTGTTACTCCAACATGCACCATTATGAAAAATATGAGACCATTTCAACAAACTATGCCATGAATATGGCCATGAGATTGATCATGTGGCTTGAAAGCCATGAATCTTCACACATGATAGTTCATTTGTGTGAACACTTTTTAAAAATAATTGTCGTATTACAAGCTTATTATTTTACATGGTATCTTTATCACATATGATGACATAATGCAAAGGTTTCCTATTTTTTTGATTTGTTTTCAATTTTTCATGGCCGTTTCAAAATGCGGTCGAAACGGCGGGCATGACCGTTCCTACCTAGTGGTTGAATATTGGAAACCTTTTGGTGTTTCTATGATTAAATAGATACTTGTGTACCTAGAAATGATTTTTGGAAAAAATAAAGAGCAAACTATAAGGCACCCGTAGTTCAAATTTGACCCGCTTCCAACTAATTCGACATAGATTTGTCTTTTTCACGAGATATGGGTAAAAGATTTTGACACCCAACCATTTTGTCAATTGTAAATTAAATATGGCCTAGTAAGTTAGAAAAATGATTTGGACCAATTTTGAAACAAATATATGGTAGGTCCTTCATAAAAAAAAAATCATTTCGGGCACTTGAAAAATGAAAAATGAATTTTTCATACAAGGAATATGAAAATGTCCTTAATCAACATTGTTTTTCACTCCAACATGCACCACTATGCAAAATATGAGACCATTTAAACAAACTATGCCATGAATATGGCCATGAGATTTATCATGTGGCTTGAAAGCCATGAATCTTCACACATGATAGCTCATTTATGTGAACACTTTTTAAAAATAATTGTCGTATTACAAGTTTATTATTTTACATGGTATCTTTATCACATATGATGATATAATGCAAAAGTTGCCCCTTTTTTTAAAAAAAAATTGAATTTTTCATGACCGTTTCAAAATGCGGTCGAAACGGCGGGCATGACCGTTCCTACCTAGTGGTTGAATATTGGAAACCTTTTGGTGTTTCTATGATTAAATAGATACTTGTGTACCTAGAAATGATTTTTGGAAAAAATAAAAAGCAAACTATAAGGCAGACGCAGTTCAAATTTGACCCGCTTCCACGTGATTCGACATAGATTTGTCTTTTCTACGAGAGATGGAGAAAAGATTTTGACACCCAACCATTTTGTCAATTGTAAATGAAGTATGGCCTAGTATGTTAGAAAAAATGATTTGGACCAATTTTGAAACAAATATATGGTAGGTCCTTCACAAAAAAACTCATTTCAGGCACTTGAAAAATGAAAAATGATTTTTTCATACAAGGAAGATGAAAACTTCCTTAATCAACATTGTTTGTTACTCCAACATGCACCATTATGCAAAATATGAGACCATTTCAACAAACTATGCCATGAATATGGCCATGAGATTGATCATGTGGCTTGAAGGCCATGAATCTTCACACTTGATAGCTCATTTGTGTGCACACTTTTTGAAAATAATTGTCGTATTACAAGCTTATTATTTTACATGGTATCTTTATCACATATGATGACATAATGCAAAGGTTTCCTACTTTTTTTATTTGTTTTCAATTTTTCATGGCCGTTTCAAAATGCGGTCGAAACGGCAGGCATGACCGTTCCTACCTAGTGGTTGAATATTGGAAACCTTTTGGTGTTTCTATGATTAAATAGATACTTGTGTACCTAGAAATGATTTTTGGAAAAAATAAAGAGCAAACTATAAGGCACCCGCAGTTCAAATTTGACCCGCTTCCAACTAATTCGACATGGATTTGTCTTTTTCACGAGATATGGGTAAAAGATTTTGACACCCAACCACTTAGTCAATTGTAAATTAAATATGGCCTAGTAAGTTAGAAAAATGATTTGGACCAATTTTGAAACAAATATATGGTAGGTCCTTCATAAAAAAAATCATTTCGGGCACTTGAAAAATGAAAAATGAATTTTTCATACAAGGAAGATGAAAACTTCCTTAATCAACATTGTTTGTCACTCCAACATGCACCATTATGCAAAATATGAGACCATTTAAACAAACTATGCCATGAATATGGCCATGAGATTTATCATGTGGCTTGAAAGCCATGAATTTTCACACATGATAACTCATTTGTGTGAACACTTTTTAAAAATAATTATCGTATTACAAGTTTATTATTTTACATGGCATCTTAATCACATATGATGACATAATGCAAAGGTTTCCCATTTTTTTGATTTTTTTGAATTTTTCATGGCCGTTTCAAAATGCGGTCGAAATGGCAGGCATAACCGTTCCTACCTAGTGGTTGAATCTTGGAAACCTTTTGGTGTTTCTATGATTAAATAGATACTTGTGTATCTAGAAATGATTTTTGGAAAAAATAAAGAGCAAACTATAAGGCAGCCGCAGTTCAAACTTGACCCGCTTCCAGCTGATTCGACATAGATTTGTCTTTTTCACGAGAGATGGATAAAATCTTTTGACACCCAACCATTTTGTCAATTGTACATTAAATATGGCCTAGTATGTTAGAAAAATGATTTGGACCAATTTTAAAACAAATATTGTTGGAATATGCCCTAGAGGCAATAATAAATTAGTTATTATTATATTTCTTTGTTCATGATAATCGTTTATTGTCTATGCTATAAATTGTATTGATTGGAAACACAATACTTGTGTGGATATATAGACAAAACACTATCCCTAGTAAGCCTCTAGTTGACTAGCTCGTTGATCAAAGAGGGTCAAGGTTTCCTGACCATAGGCAAGTGTTGTCACTTGATAACGGGATCACATCATTAGGAGAATCATGTGATGGACTGGACCCAAACTAATCGACGTAGCATGTTGATCGTGTCATTTTGTTGCTACTCTTTTCTGCGTGTCAAGTATTTATTCCTATGACCATGAGATCATATAACTCACTGACACCAGAGGAATACTTTGTGTGTATCAAACGTGACAACGTAACTAGGTGGCTATAAAGATGCTCTACAGGTATCTCCGAAGGTGTTCGTTGAGTTAGTATGGATCAAGACTAGGATTTGTCACTCCGTGTGACGGAGACGTATCTCGGGGCCCACTCGGTAATACAACATCACACACAAGCCTTGCAAGCAATGTGACTTAGTGTAAGTTGCGGGATCTTGTATTACGGAACGAGTAAAGAGACTTGCCGGTAAACGAGATTGAAATGGGTATGCGGATACTGACGAACGAATCTCGGGCAAGTAACATACTGAAGGACAAAGGGAATGACATACAGGATTATATGAATCCTTGGCACTGAGGTTCAAATGATAAGATCTTCGTAGAATATGTAGGATCCAATATGGGCATCCAGGTCCCGCTATTGGATATTCACCGAGGAGTACCTCGGGTCATGTCTACATAGTTCTCGAACCCGCAGGGTCTGCACACTTAAGGTTCGACGTTGTTTTATGCGTATTTGAGTTATATGGTTGGTTACCGAATGTTTTTTGGAGTCCCGGATGAGATCACGGACGTCACGAGGGTTTCCGAAATGGTCCGAAGACGAATATTGATATATAGGATGACCTTATTTGATTACCGGAAGGTTTTCGGAGTTACCGGGAATGTACTGGGAATGACGAATGGTTCCGGATGTTCACCGGGGGGGAAAGCCCACCTGGGGGAAGCCCATAGGCCTTAGGGGTACCACACCATCCCTTAGTGGGCTGGTGGGACAGCCCAAGAATCCCTAAGCATAGGAGAAAGAAAAATCAAAGTGAAAAAAAAGGGGAAGTGGGAAAGTGGAGAAGGACTCCACGTTCCAATCCTAGTTGGACTAGGATTGGAAGGGGAGGACTGTCCCCCTTGGTTCGACCGAACCCCTTGGGACTCCTTGAGCCCCAAGGCAAGGCCCCTCCCCTCCCACCTATATATACGGAGGTTTTAGGGCTGATTTGAAAAAACTTTGCCATGACAGCCCGGCCACATACCTCCACGGTTTTTCCTCTAGATCGCGTTTCTGCGGAGCTCGGGCGGAGCCCTGCTGAGATTAGATCACCACCAACCTCCGGAACGCCGTCACACTGCCGGAGAACTCATCTACCTCTCCGTCTCTCTTTCTGGATCAAGAAGGCCGAGATCATCGTCGAGCTGCACGTGTGCTGAACACGCAGGTGCCGTCCGTTCGGCACTAGATCGGAGCGGATCGTGGGACGGATCGTGGGATGGTTCGTGGGACGGTTCGCGGGGCGGATCGAGGGACGTGAGGACGTTCCACTACATCAACCGCGTTTATTAACGCTTCTGCTATGCGATCTACAAGGGTACGTAGATCGGAAATCTCCTCTCGTAGATGAACATCACCATGATAGGTATTGCCTGCGCGTAGGAAAATTTTTGTTTCCCATGCGACGTTCCCCAACAGTGGCATCATGATCTAGGTTCATGCGTAGATGTTATCTCGAGTAGAACACAAAAATTTTTGTGGGCGGTGATGTGCGATTTGCTGCCCTCCTTAGTCTTTTCTTGATTCCGCGGTATTGTTGGATCGAAGCGGCTCGGACCGACATTACTCGTATGCTTACGAGAGACTGGATTCATCGCTACGAGCAACCCCGTTGCTCAAAGATGACAGGCGAGTGTCGGTTTCTCCAACTTTAGTTGAATCGGATTTGACCGAGGAGGTCCTTGGAGAGAGGTTAAATAGCAATTCATACATCTCCGTTGTGGTGTTTGCGTAAGTAAGATGCGATCCTACTAGATACCCATGGCAACCACGTAAAACATGCAACAACAATTAGAGGACGTCTAACTTGTTTTTGCATGGTATGCTTGTGATGTGATATGGCCAACGACGTGATGTGATATATTGGATGTATGAGATGATCATGTTGTAATAGTTAATATCGACTTGCACGTCGATGGTACGGCAACCGACAGGAGCCATAGGGTTGTCTTTAAACTAACGTTTGTGCTTGCAGATTCGTTTACTATATTGCTAGGACGTAGCTTTAGTAGTAATAGCATAAGTAGCACGACAACCCCCATGGCGACACGTTGATGAAGATCATGATGATGGAGATCATGGTGTGGCGCCGGTGACAAGAAGATCGTGTCGGTGCTTTGGTGATGCAGATCAAGAAGCACATGATGATGGCCATATCATGTCACTTATGAATTGCATGTTATGTTAATTCTTTATGCACCTTATTATGCTTAGAACGACGGTAGCATTATGAGGTGATCTCTCACTAAAATTCCAAGCTCAAATTGTGTTCACCCCGACTATGCACCGTTGCGACAGTTCGTCGTTTTGAGACACCACGTGATGATCGGGTGTCATAGACTCAACGTTCACATACAACGGGTGCAAAACAGTTGCACGCGCGGAACACTCGGGTTAAATTTGACGAGCCTAGCATGTGTAGACATGGCCTCAGAACACATGAGACCGAAAGGTCGAGCATGAATCGTATAGTTGATATGATTAGCATAGAGATGCTTACCACTGAGACTATTCTCGACTCACGTGATGATCGGCCTTGAGATAGTGGATTTGGATCATGTACCACTCAAATGACTAGAGAGATGTACTTTTTGACTGAGAGTTCTTAAGTAATATGATTAATTGAACTAATTATCATGAACATAGTTTAATGGTCTTTGCGAATTACGATGTAGCTAGCGCTATAGCTCTACTGTTTTTTATGTTCCTAGAGAAAATTTAGTTGAAAGTTGATGGTAGCAACTTTGCGGACTGAGTCCATAAAACTGAAGATTGTCCTCATTGCTGCGCAGAAGGCTTATGTCCTTAATGCACCACTCGGTGTGATACACCTCGAGCGTCGTCTGTGGATGTTGTGAACATCCGACATACACGTTTTTGATGACTGCACGATAGTTCAGTGCAAAATACTTAATGGCTTAGAAGCAAGGCACCGAAGACGTTTTGAAACGTCACGGAACATAAGACATGTTCTAAAGAGATGAAATTGTGATTTCATGCTCGTGCCCTTGTTAAGAGGTATGAGACCTCCGACAAGATTCTTTGTCTACGAAGTAAAGGCGAATAGCTCAATCGTTGAGCGTGTGCTCAGATTGTCTGAAGTACGATAATCACTTGAATCAAGTGGGAGTTAATCTTCCACATGAGATACTGATGGTTCTCCAGAGTCACTGCCACCAAGCTGTGAGAGCTTCGTGATGAACTATAACATATCAAGGATAGATACAATGATCCTTGAGCGATTCGCGATATTTGACACTGCGGAAGTAGAAATCAAGAAGGAGCATCAATAGTTGATGGTTAGTAAAACCACTAAGTTTCAAGAAAGGTCAAGGGCTAGAAGGGAAATTCATGAAACAGCAAAACAGTTGCTGCACTAATGAAGAGACCCAAGATTAAACCCAAACCCGAGACTAAGTGCTTCTGTTATGAGGGGAACGGTCACTGAGGCAGAGCTACCCTAGATGCTTAGTGGATAAGAAGGCTGGCAAAGTCGAAAGAAGTATATTTGATATACATGATGTTGATGTGTACTTCACTAGTACTCCTAGTAGCGCGAGGGTATTGGATACCGGTTCGGTTGCTAAGTGATTAGTAACAAGAAATGAAAGCTATGGTATAAACGGAGACTAGCTAAAGGCGAGGTGACGATAAGTGTTGGAAGTGTTTCCAAGGTTGATATGATCAAACATCACACGTTCCCTCTATCATCGGGATTAGTGGTAAAACCTAAATAATTGTTGTTTGGTGTTTGCGTTGAGCATGAACATGATTGGATCATGTTTATTGCAATACGATTATTCATTTAAAGAGAATAATAGTTGTTCTATTTGCTTCAATAATTACCCTCAGTGGTTTATTGAATCTCGATCATAGTGTTACACATGTTCATAATATTAGTGCCAAAAGATACAAAGTAATAATGATAGTACCACTTAGCTGTGGCACTGCCACTTGAGTCATGTTGGTATAGATGCATGAAGAAACTCCATGAGAGATGGATCGTTTGGACTCGCTTGATTTTGAATCACTTGAGACATGCAAAACATGCCACATGAAACAAGAGAGTAACTTGTTGGGAATAATACATTTTCGATGTGTGCAGTCCAATGAGTGCTAAGGCTCGCAGTGGATATCGTTGTGTTCTTACTTCACTGACGATTTGAGTAGATATAGGAGTATTTACTTGATGAATCACAAAGTCTGAAATATTGAAAAGTTCAATTCTGTTTTAGAGTGAAGTTCGTCGTAACAAGAGGATAAACTGTCTACGATATGATCATAGAGATGAATATTTGAGTTATGAGTTTTGGTACGCAGTTAAGAAAATGTGGAAATTGTTTCGCAGTTCATGCCACCTGGAACACCATAGTGTGATGATGTGTCTGAACGTCATAGCTACACCCTATTTGATATGGTGCATACTATGATGTCTCTTATGGAATTACCACTATCGTTTATGGGTTATGCATTAGAGACAACCGCATTCACTTTAAATAGGGCACCGCATATTTCCGTTGAGATGACACAGTGTAGACTGGGGCTTAGAGAAATCTAAGCTGTCGTTTCTTGAAAGTTTGGGGCTGCGATGCTTATGTGAAAAAAGGTTTCAGTCTGATAAACTCGAACCCAAAGCGGATAAAAGCATCTTCATAGGATATCCAAAACAGTTGGATACATCTCCTATCTCAGATCTGGAAGCAAAGTGTTTGTTTGTGTAAACGGATCCTTTCTCGAGGAAAGGTTTTTCTCGAAAGAATTGAGTGGGAGGGTGGTAGAACTTGATGAGGTTATTGAACCATCACTTCAACCAGTGTGTAGCAGGGCACAGGAAGTTGTTCCTGTGGCGCCTACACTAATTGAAGTGGAAGCTGATGATGGTGATCATTAAGCATTTGATCAAGTTACTATAAACCTCGTAGGTCGACAAGGTCGCATACTACTACAGAGTGGTACGGTAACCCTGTCTTGGAGGTCATGTTGTTGAACAACAATGAACCTACGAGTTATGGAGAAGCAATGGTGGGCCCGGATTCCAACAAATGGCTGGAGGATATGAAATCCGAGAGAGAATCCATATGTGAGAACAAAGTATAGACTTTGGAAGAACTTGATGGTCGTAGGACTATTAAGTGAAGATGGATCTTTATAAGGAAGACAAACGATGATGGTGAATCGTCACTATTAAGAAAAGCTCAACTTGTCGCAAAGATGTTTCCGAAAAGATCAAATAGTTGACTATGATGAGACTTTCTCACTCGTAGCGATGCTAAAAGTCTGTTGGAATTATGTTAGTAGTTGCTGCATTATTTGTGAAATATTGCACATAGGAAGAGAAAACATTGTTTCCTCGACGGTTTCCTTGAGGAAAGATTGTATATGATACAATCAGAAGGTTTTGTCGATCCTAAGGATACTAGCAAGTATGCAAGCTCCAGCGATCCTTCAATGGACTGGTGCAAGCATCTCAGAGTTGGAATATACACTTTGATGAGATGATCAAAGATTTTGGGTTTGTACAAGGTTTATGAGAAACTTGTATTTCCAAAGAAGTGAGTGGGAGCACTATAGAATTTCTGATAAGTATATGTGGTTGACATATTGTTGATCAGAAGTAATGTAGAATTTATGTGAAGCATAAAAGGTTGTTTGAAAGGAGTTTTCAAAGGAATAACTGGATTGCGCTACTTGAACGTTGAGCATCAAGATCTATGGAGATAGACCAAAGCGCTTAATATAAGTTTCAACAAAATGCATGCCTTGATAAGTTTTTGAAGGAGTTCAAAATAGATCAGTAAAGAAGGAGTTCTTGACTGTGTTGTAAGGTGTGATTTTGAGTAAGACTCAAAACCCGAACATGGCAGAATAAAGAGAATACATGAAGGTCGTCTTCTATGCCTTAGCCGTAGACTCTAAAGTATGACATGCTGAGTACCGCACCTGATGTGTGCCTTGCCTCAAGTCTGTTGAGAGGTACAGAGAGTGATCCATGATTGAATCACTAGCAGCGGTCAAAGGTATCCTTAGTAACTAATGGACTAAGGAATTTTTCTCGATTATGGAGGTGATTAAAGAGTTCGTCGTAAAGGGTTACGTCGATGCAAGCTTTGACACTATTCCGAATAACTATGAATAGGAAACCGGATTCGTATAGTAGAGTAGATATTTGGAGTATTTCCGAATAGCACATAGTAGCAGCATCTATAAGATGACATAAAGATTTGTAAAGAACACATAGATCTGAAAGTTTCAGAACCGTTGACTAAAACGTCTCTCACGAGAAAGACGTGATCAGACCCCAGAACTATATGGGTGTTGGATTCGTTAGAATCACATGGTGATGTGAACTAGATTATTGACTCTAGTGCAAGTGGGAGACTGTTGGAAATATGCCCTAGAGGCAATAAAAAATTAGTTATTATTATATTTCTTTGTTCATGATAATCGTTTATTATCCATGCTATAAATTGTATCAATTGGAAACACAATACTTGTGTGGATACATAGACAAAACACTGTCCCTAGTAAGCCTCTAGTTGACTAGCTCGTTGATCAAAGTTGGTCAAGGTTTCCTCACCATAGGCAAGTGTTGTCACTTGATAACGGGATCATATCATTAGGAGAATCATGTGATGGACTAGACCCAAAATAATAGGCGTAGCATGTTGATCGTGTCATTTTGTTGCTACTGTTTTCTGCGTGTCAAGTATTTATTCCTATGACCATGACATCATATAACTCACTGATACCGTAGGAATACTTTGTGTGTATCAAACGTCACAACCTAACTGGGTGGCTATAAAGATGCTCTACAGGTATCTCCAAAGGTGTCCGTTGAGTTAGTATGGATCAAGATTGGGATTTGTCACTCCGTGTGACGGAGAGGTATCTCGGGGCCCACTCGGTAATACAACATCGCACACAAGCCTTGCAAACAATGTGACTTAGTGTGAGTTGCGGGATCTTGTATTACGAAACGAGTAAAGAGACTTGCCGGTAAAAGAGATTGAAATAGGCATGCGGATAATGACGATCGAATCTCGGGCAAGTAACATGCCCAAGGACAAAGGGAATGACATACGGGATTATATGAATCCTTGGCACTGAGGTTCAAACGATAAGATCTTCGTAGAATATGTAGGATCCAATATGGGCATCCAGGTCCCGCTATTGGATATTGACCGAGGAGTCGCTCGGGTCATGTTTACATAGTTCTCGAACCCGCAGGGTCTGCACACTTAAGGTTCGACGTTGTTATATGCGTATTTGAGTTAGATGGTTGGTTACCGAATGTTGTTCAGGGTCCCGGATGAGATCAGGACGTCACGAGGGTTTCCGGAATGGTCCGGAAACGAAGATTGATATATAGGATGACCTCATTTGATTACCGGAAGGTTTTCGGAGTTACCGGGAATGTACCGGGAATGACGAATGGGTTCCGGGTGTTCACCGGGGGGGCAACCCACCTCGGGGAAGCCCATAGGCCTTGGGGGTGGCGCACCAGCCCTTAGTGGGCTGGTGGGACAGCCCAAGAAGCCCTATGCACAGGAGAAAGAAAAATCAAAGAGAAAAAAAGGGGAAGTGGGAAAGTGGAGAAGGACTCCACCTTCCAATCCTAGTTGGACTAGGATTGGAAGGGGAGGACTCTCCCCCTTGGTTCGGCCGAACCCCTTGGGGCTCCTTGAGCCCCAAGGCAAGTCCCCTCCCCTCCCATCTATATATATGGAGGTTTTAGGGCTGATTTGAAAAAACTTTGCCACGGCAGCCCGACCACATACCTCCACGGTTTTTCCTCTAGATCGCATTTCTGCGGAGCTCGGGCGGAGCCCTGCTGAGATTAGATCACCACCAACCTCCGGAGCGCCATCACGCTGCCGGAGAACTCATCTACCTCTCCATCTCTGTTGCTGGATCAAGAAGGTCGAGATCATCGTCGAGCAGCACGTGTGCTGAACGTGGAGGTGTCGTCCGTTCGGCACTAGATCGGAGTGGATCGTGGGACGGATCGCGGGATGGTTCGTGGGACGGTTCGCGAGGTGGATCGAGGGACGTGAGGACGTTCACTACATCAACCGCGTTTATTAACGCTTCTGTTGTGCGATCTACAAGGGTACGTAGATCGGAAATATTCTCTCGTAGATGAACATCACCATGATAGGTATTGCGTGCGCGTAGGAAATTTTGTGTCTCCCATGCGACGTTCCCCAACAAATATATGGTAGGTCCGTCACAAAAAAACTCATTTCGGGAACTTGAAAAATGAAAAATGAATTTTTCATACAAGGAAGATCAAAACTTCCTTAATCAACATTGTTTGTCACTCCAACATGCACCATTATGCAAAATATGAGACCATTTCAACAAACTATGCCATGAATGTGGCCATGAGATTGATCATGTGGCTTGAAAGCCATGAATCTTCACACATGATAGCTCATTTATGTGGCTTGAAAGATATTTGCAACAAATAAGAAGTCACTTAAGCCAATCTATGAACAAATAAGATACAACAAGTAAGATCAACCAATCTATCAACATACTTGGGTTGAACAAAGATAAAGTCACTTAATCATGCATAATTAAGAGATTCTTCTCATCTTGTATTACAACATTGCTACAAAAGAGCAACCCACCAACAATAGCATAGTACAGTTACAAACATAGCATAGTGGAGTCACTTAATAATACATAATATAGAGATTCTGATCATCTTGCATTACAACATTGGTACAAAAGAGCAACACAGCAACAGAACAACACATCAACCATAGCATAGTGGACTTCATCTTCATCTGATCAGCTCATCCATCCAAAATGTCCCTCATCATCTTCAACTTCTCTTGGTTCTTCTCCAATGCCTTCAACTGATCAGCAATCTGGATCTTCAGCTCATCCCTGCGTTTAATCAGATTCTCAATTCCTTTCTTCAGACCATCAATGTGAAGGTTGAGCACCAAAATTTAATCATTAAGTTTGTCCTTCTCCTTCAAATGATTTGCCTTCTGGGTCCTAATGACCCCGCCTTGAGCTTCTGCAAGGTTGAGGAGTTGATTCACATCTTCTACTAGTTTGTCATAGTTTGCATCAAGATTTCTTTTCTCCTTTGTGAGGTGGTGAATTTTCAGTGAATTCTCCAAATTATCATCCCTCCTAGCACTCTTGTTGTCTTCCAACATTTCCCACAGTTTTAACAATGCATTTTGCATTGTGGGAGGCCACTCTTGGTCTACCCAACCAACAAAACCACAGTTTTGAGGTGGCTGCAATACAAAATAACCAGAAAATAACAAGCCAGAATTCTATAATAAACATGCAATGACAGTGCTGCAATAAACAAGCAATGACGGTGCTATAACAAGCCAGAATCTTTTAGCTAAACTAGCAATGACAGTGCTGTAATAAACAATGACAGTCTGAATATTTGAGCTAAACAAACAATGACAGTGATGTAGTAAACACTTACAGTCTGAATCTTTTGAGCCAGATAGAAAAAAACAGAAGCAACTTCATGCATGTCTAACACTAAAGAAGATAGAACTAACCGGCTGAGCACACACTAAAAATCTTCTCCCTGTCTCAAATCCTTCGAATGCTGCGCGACGCTCAGGCGGCAGCCCATGCTTCGAATGCTACGCGACGCTCAGGCGGCAGCCCATGCTCCAAGCAAACATCAAGGGCAGAATTCTCGATGCCCATGTAGTCTTTGTCTTTGATGCTAGCAGGGATCTAAAGAAGAACCAAGAAACAGAGATAAGTCCCCAATGTGAAGAAACCGAAACCCTAAACCTAACCCTAGCTCTACAAATTACCCGGTACATCATGCCGTCCGAGGAAGAGCTGATGTCCAGGCTCGATAGGTCGTTGCTACTCTCATCCTCGTAAACCATGGCGCGGCGGAGGTGGTGGCGGCCGACAAGCTTCGGCGACGAGGGGGGCAGAGCGCGAGCAGAGTAGACTAGCTTGGGCGACCAGGTTCGAGCGAGACACAAAGACCGACCGAACCGGTTCGTGCCGGCCATGTTCGAGCGGGCCATTTTTTTAAGGTGTCTATGCCATTTGTTTTTTTTAAGATGTCCCGGACGACACGTGGTTGACGGGACGTTGCATTAACTATCACATCGTATAAAGAGGGAACTGCCACTTCGTCTCCCTCGTCTCCCTCGTCGCCTCGTCTCCCTCGTCGCACCGTCTCCCTCGTCGCCTCGTCTCCCAATGGAGGGTGCTCGTCGCGCCGTCGCCGTTGCGGATCTGCTTGAGGTGCCGAAGCAACAGGAGGACACGACCGCAACCACTGTCGCCGCCGCTGGGGAACTTGAGGAGGTGCCTGTGCCGAAGCAGGAGGACACGACCACAACCGCTGTCGCCGCTGCGGATCTTAAGGAGGTGCCGAAGCAGGAGGACATGACCTCGAGCGGTGTTGCCGACGATGAGGTGGGTTTTTTATATAGGGTTTTCTGGTTTTTTTATAGTTGATTCGTGCTTGAATGCTACATAGATTTATATAGAGAGACTTGGATTTCTTTAATTTCAATCTTGATTTGTGCATGTGGATGTGGTAATGCTTCCCGTTCCCCTGCTTTCGTAGTTATCGTTGATAAGCAGGAGATTTAGCATATATTCAGAGAGCAGAACACAGTCTGCTTTTGCATGTGTTGGCGAACCTTTGCATTTTGTTGGCTTGAATCAATGGAATCTTTATCTTATTAGTAAAGATTTCACCTAAGTCATGTGCTTGATATATACGAACACCCATTCCTAAATTTCGCCTAGGTCTGCCCCCTCTCTTGCATTTTATTGGGATTACTAGTAAGGATTTAATAATAGTTAGGTTTTGAATTGGGATCTTGATTGCTGCATGTGCTTAGATTTTATTATGTGTCAGATATGTTGATAGATTTGTTGTGGTTATCCCCTCATCGGGGCACGGTAGGGGCTGACCAGCCCAATAGTGCAATGTTCTGCTATATAAAATGCAGAACAGAGATAATCGTCTTATGCAAACAAATAAGAAAAGATAATGAAGTGATAATTACAAATTGCTTGCAGACATCACATTTTGGATGAAAGCGCTCGTTGTAACAAGTTTTATGGTATGGATGGTTTCCTCACATGGAGAACTGCATGTTTTTGTTGGTAAAGTCAATACCAATGCAACTGCTTAATTAGTACACAAAACAACAAAGAGCTACCTCATAGTCATATATTGGCTGATTACAAGCATGGCAGCAAAAGCACTTTGGATGCCAAACAGCTCCCATGCAACTAACAAAACGTCCATGGCCAATTTCATTGTGACATCCAGCACATGTCCTGACAAAAGAAGTGTATACATAACATATAGTTACAGAGTACAGTTTGATTTTTTGAAAGGACATTTAAATCTTTGTATGAAGGATCGAAAGATTGTATAAGTGAAATGCACAAAGGACACACCCACTGCAGAGAGAATAGGGTGGCTGATGCAGCAACAATATGAATGTAATTAGAAGCACATTGTTGAATGCTTAACCTTTTGAATACTGTGTTACATAGTTTGTACTAATCGAATTACTTATATTGTAGGAAAAGGAAGCTGCAGGCATGAAGAGGAAGCTCGCCAAGACTGGGTTCAAGAGCCCGTATGACTCTAACTATGACGACGACGAATCGTATGAGGTAATCCCAACTATTTTAGTTCAGCGTAAGCACTATATGAATGCATGTTGGTGGGCTTTTTAATGAAGTTGATGTAGAGAGTGTTTTAATGTTGTTTGTTTAATTAGATTATTGTACATGACTTTTTTCTTTATTTGTTCATTAAAATTTGGTAAATGGGAATTATCTGATGTTTGTTCATTGCATCATTCTGAATCAGAAGTGTGTGTTCTGGATCCATAATGCCTATATGAATGCATAATGTGTGCGCAATTAATTTGTGTGTGCAGTATAACTCTGGAGATCACGTGGAGGACGGCAACAAAGAGTCCTTCATTGAGAAGGAAGCCAAGAAGATCAGGGAGAAAGGGAAGGCGGCCTACTTCAGGAGGGGAATGTTCAGATGCCCATACTGCACCACAAAGCCAAAGCCTAGGGATGGGATTTATGAACACCTTATGTCGCATGCACGCGGTTTATCGCGGAGTGCTGATCAAGACATCAAGACCAGGGCAGAGCATGCAGCCCTCCTGACGGCTCTAGGTCCCATTTAGTCACCCTCCATGATCCTCGGTTTATCGATGTCGTTGTGAACTGTTGTACTTTTGCGCACTGATGTTATCGGGATGTTGTGAACTGTGTTGGAATGTGTTATACTTTTGATGTTATGACAGGATGTTATGGCTGCTTCTATTTTGCTGCTACTATTTTGCTTCACTGATGTTATGGCGGGATGTTATGGTCGACTGGTTAGCAACAGGCAACATCTCAATTCAGCTTTGTGATGTAGATAGCAACAGCAATAGCAACAACTGCCGATGGGTGAGGTGGCCGTGGCGTCAGCACCACCACCGTTGGTCACCAGCCTAGTAACGACCATTCATATTGGTCATTATCACCTAGAAATAAGGCAGTGCCAGGTGCTGTCTGCTTTATGACCTTTTCCAGTAAACAAGTGATGACCTTTCTGATGAAAATGGTCGTTGGTTTTTGGGGCTAGGACCCCTCCAGACAGCTTACGACTAAATGCTGTCAAATGGTCATAGATTTATGACCATTCCTTCCAGCATCACTGACAAAAGGTCGCTAGTTGACATATTTCTTGTAGTGAGCGCCTTTGGGCTTTGTGCAATGGAGTTATTTGTAGTGCTTAAGATTCTATATCATGTTGTAAATTTTCATGTCATTCTATGCCCTGTAGTATATAATTTTACTGATGGCAATATGCCTTCTAGTTGAAAACAGCAGTGTCAGAAACTGTGTTTTCACCAAGTCTGAATTTGTGTGCAACTTGCCATTTTGTGAGTTCTTTTCCTAGTGATCCATGCTTCCATGATAGTTCTGTTTACTAGGGTGTTGTTGTGCATATTGACCACTACCACCTCATGCCATGTTTGAGTATTTTAGAATCATGTAGCTTGTTGTTTCCGAGTGTAGAAAATGCCATGTTGCTGTTTTTGGCAGATTGTAGCTATTTCTTGTTTTGCTTGTAATTGTTGAACCGTTGCTCCGTTTTGAACATGTCATATATGAAACTTGCTTAGAATATTATGTAGTTTTGTTATATGTTGTTGCCTTCATGGTTTGGAATGCTTGTGGCTGTAATTTGCATACATATTGCAGTCATGGCATCATATCTTGCGGTGATCATATCTTTTGAACCGTAGCTCCGTTTGCAATGATCTCTATATGTAAACCGACTAGAATGACGTGTAGTCTCGTGTGATGCACTTTGTTTTTTCATTTAACAAATATAAAATGTGTTTAGGACAGATCTGGACAGATTTCGAAGTTAACACATGGGGTATGTTCGGAGATGCTATATGTCGTTTCCGACCTCATTTAAAATGCCTAGATAGGTAGTTTAATTACGCTTCACCTCTTGCCATATTTAAACAACATTTAATATTGTCATGTACCTAAACAGGAGTGAACTAAATATTTGAATGTGCAGTTTTTTCACTTAATGGTAGTGTTCGTGTGACAGCCCGATGCCGACGTTCTAGAAGATTCCCCTTCTATTCCGTTTTCGTCGTGTGTCTATTTTCTTTTGTTGCATCATCATCGCATCATGCGCATCATCAGCATTGCATCGGCATCTCCGTTGCCGCCAGTTTTCAAAACCTGCATCTGTTGTTAGTTGACGGTTCACGTCGTTGTCCGTTTTGAGCCCGACCGCACACGCACGCGCTCGCGGCATCGTCAAAACCCTGTTTTTAAAGTGCGTTTAAAACTTTCTCCGATCGGGGTGAAACTTGGCATGCGGTCGTAATTTGTTTTAGTTAGGTTGCATGTCGAATTTTGTCGCGATCGGGTTCGTCTGGTACCCGAACGGTCGACCGTAGCTGCACTGTATTCGGTCTATCGTCGGATGTGTTCCGGTGTTTTAAATTTGTAGTCGCGCCCCCCCGTTCTCCCTCTCGTCTCCGGATACCCACTCTACACGACCTCGTAACCGTTCCCGCGTTCGGAATCGTCCGAATCCGACCGCACGGTTGGAATCGGAACGAAATTCCGGCTAACCTAGCCCCCATTTGTCGATAAATAGACCCCCCGGGTATTATTTTTAGACAACCCCTCCTTCCACCTCGGGATGTGCGCCCCTCAAACCCTAATCCCCACGCTCTCTCCCATAGCCTCTCTCTCCCCAGCCACCGTGGGCCCGCGGAGCCCATCCGAGGCCCGCCCTGGTCCGGATCATGCCGCCCCCAGCGAGCCAGCACCTCCATCCCGCGCTACCGCCCTCCCCGTCGGCCCTGCCTCCAACCGCCGCTCGTCGGAAGCACCGCCGGAGCGCTTCGCCGGAGCAGCCGCGACCTGGCCGGAGCTCCGCCCTCTTCCTCCCCATCCCCTTCTCTCATCTCGGTCTCCCTCTCACGCTTCTTCTCTCCCTCTCTTTGTTCGCAGGAAGCCGCCATGGGAGACGTCGGCGATCTCCTCGCCCCGGCACCGGTTCGAGCCGCCACCGGCCGGAATGGGACCGGAGGCCCCGGATCCGCTCGGATTTGCCGCCTCCCGGCCGCCTCCGTGCCTTGGCCGGCCGCCCTCACCTCCGGCCGCCGCATCCATGGTTGCGTGCCGCCGCATCCCCGTTAGGCCCGTTAGTTATTTAGGATTTTCGGAATTTAATTAAATTCCAGAAAAATATCCGTATATTAGATTGCCCGTATCTTTTAATCCGTAAATCGGATCGCGACATGTAGCATATGGTTTTCATTTAGTTTCTCGCGTAGATCACGATTTCACAACTTGCATATTTATTTAACATTGTTTGACGTGTCGAATGCACAGATTAGTGTGCTGTCTAGATAGGATAGACGCCGTATTTATTTTTCGCGCAAGACCAGGTTGCTCGTATGCCATAGATAAAATGCCCGTGTTTTAGAAACCTATTTTCCATGTATTTTAGAGCAGTCATTTGTATTTTTACGTGTAGAGAATTCCGCTAGTTTATTTTTCCGTGTCAAGGTTATTTTCTCGCATTTACGTGTGGTGAAATTAATGTTGCGCAACCCCACATATTTTATATGTTTTCGGGGTAGAAAAATCCATGGGATTTTTCTGTGCAATTATTTTTAGCTTTTGAGCAAGTTAGTTCGCGTGATATTTTACCGTGTTGCCCTCCTGTTTATTTCGTAGGATTTATTCCGTGCTTCGTTTGTAGGAGTTTTCAACTAGGGAGTTGTTCTTGGGTGTTTAGACTAGCCCCTGGTATTTTTGGTTGCAATAGAAATGCAAGTTTAGGTGTGGTTTGATTGCCCTCAAGTTGCTAGAAATAGTGCTGAAATATTTCTAAGTCTGGAATCTGTTATATTTTGTTGCTGTCTTGTCTTACTTGTATCTTGTGATTTGTAGCTCTTTTGAGGTTGGTCCAATGGAGTAAGTTGTAGCCCTTGTGTTTCTCTAGCTTGTTGTAAATTTTCATGCCATTTGGAGTCCTGCAGATATAGGTTTTGCTGATGTCAATATGCCTTCAGATCGAAAACTGCAGCTTCAAAAACTGCTATTTTCACTAAGTCCGAAATAGTGTGTGGGAAGCCATTTTCTGTCTTCTTTTCCTAGTGATCCATGATGCCTTGTTAGTTGTTGTTAGTTGTTTGTTGTAGTGATTCTTGCCCTCTTTCGTTCCATGCCTTGGTTGATTATATTTGAGTTAAGTAGCTCGTAGTTGTGGGGTGTAGAAAATGCTATGTGGCTGATTTTGGCAGATTGTAGTGATTTCTTGTTTTGCTCGTAGTTGTTGAACCGTAGCTCGGATTTGATCGTGTCTTATATGAAACTTGATTAGAATCTTGTGTAGTTTCATTTTCTCTTGCTGGTTGTATGTTTTGAAGTGCTCGTAGCCGTTGTTGCACACATATTGCATTCATGCCATCATATCTTGCGGTGTCCGTATCTTTTGATCCGTAGCTCCGTTGGAGATGTTCTCTATGTGTAAATTGCTTGTCACGATGCGTAGAATCATGTGAACCTATTTGTTTTGCTGTTTAACAACTAATTAAAGGTGTTAGTTCAGATCTGGATAGAATTGTAAATTAACATGTGAGGTCGTCTCGGAGGTGCTATATGTCATTTCTGACCTCATTTAAAATGCCTAGATAGGTAGATTAATTACGCTTCACCTCTTTCCATGTTTAACCACATTTAATATTTCCGTGTATCTAATCGGGATAGAACTAAATAATTAAACGTGGAGTTTCGTCAATATGCAACTCGTTGCATATTGGACTTCACTTAATGTGTAGTGTTTGATTGTGTGATTTGTCATGCCGTGACTTGCATGTATTCAGTTGCTCATGCATCATTTGTGTTGTGCATCGTGTGGTGAATTCCGTGTGTTGATTTGTGTTTCCGGTTTGCTTCGTCTCGATAGAGTTCCGCAACGTGCCAGATTGTGAGGACCCGTTCGACTACGTCGGTTCGTTTGCTTCACGGAGGCATTGTTCTTCCAAGCGGGATCTCAGGAAAGATGACCATTTCCCCAGATACCATTACTATCATTGCCATGCTAGTATTACCGTTTCTATCGACTATGTCTCGTTACCTACCACATGTTAAATATCAGCCTCTCAACAATGCCATGAAAACCTTCAACCTGTTCAACCTAGCAAACCACTGATTGGCTATGTTGCTGCTTGCTTAACCCTGTGTTAGTGTTGCTAGTTGCAGGTGCAGTTGCTTCCATGTGAAAACATGGGTTCCTTGTTATATCACCCTATTTAATGCTATTTAATTTAATGCACCTATATACTTGGTAAAAGGTGGAAGGCTCGGCCTTTCTAGCCGGGTGTTTTGTTCCACCTTTGCCCCTTAGTTTCGGCTAGCAGAGTTATGTTCCATAATTGAGCGCTCCTGACACGATCGGGGTTGTTATGGGGACCCCCTTGATAATTCGTTTTAGATTAAAGTTGGTCTGGCAAGGCCCAACATTGGTACTACATTTGCCCAACATAATAATTCTGTTAAATTGAACTGCATAGGGAGTTAGCGCTACCCGAGGAGTAATTCTACATAATACAGGTAGGGCCAGTGCTGATGGTGCTGGTCCAAAACAGAGCACTGTGCGGGGCCACCGCGAGGAAACTCGAGGTTTGGCACTCGTACGCGTCACATAGTCCTGAGAACGGTATACACGGCTCCTATCGGGTACGTCGACACGTCGGGCGGCCTTGCTGGATTAGTTTTACCTTTGATGAGATACCTTGTGCATCGGGATTCCGGTGATGCTTTGGGTAATCTCAGAGTTGATGTTTCCACTAGGGAATCCGACGAGATCGCGAGCTTCGTGATTGAGGATTTCTATGCGGCTTGTGGTAATTTGTGATGGACTAGTTGGAGCAACCCTGCAGGGTTAAATATTTTCGGAAAGTCGTGCCCGCGGTTATGTGGCAACGTGGAAACTTTGTTTAACACTGGTTCTAGATAACTTGAAGTTAACTTAATTAAAATATGCCAACTGTGTGCGTAACCGTGACTGTCTCTTTCGTGAGTTCTTTCTCCGATCGAGGACACGGTGGGGTTATGTCTGACGTAGGTAGGTGTTCAGGATCATCCATTTGATCATCAGTAGCTCACGTCCGTTATGCGTAGATATTCCCCCTCTTATTTTTATTGTACTCGTAAGTTAACCACCAAATATATTGTTAGCCGCTGTTGCAGCCTCACCACTTAACCATACCTTACCCATTAAGCTTTGCTAGTATTGATACCTTTGGAAATGAGATTGTTGAGTCCCCTGTGGCTCACAGATTACTCCAACACCAGTTGCAGGTACGGGTAAAGGTTACTTGACGCGAGCGCGTTGATTGTTCATTTGGAGTTGCTTCTTCTTCTTCTTCTTCTTCTTCATCGATCTAGGATGGGTTCCAGGCTGGCAGCCTGGGATAGCAAGGATGGACGTCGTTCTTCTTTTGTCGTTTGTTTTCGTCCGTAGTCGGAACCTGCTCTTACTCTTGATTAATATGTATTGTACTGCTGTGACTCTGATGTAGCTTGTGGCGAGTGTAAGCCAACTCTGTGTAAATATATCTCTTCTTTTCAGTACATGTACTTGTAACGATATCCATTCTTGCGACACGACGAGATGCGCTTCTATCCCTGACGAGGCATTCGTGCCAAATTGAGGATAGGGTCGCATCTTGGGCGTGACAGTTTGATTGTTGTGAATTGCCATGCCATGCCCAGCATAATTGAACCGATCATGCATCATATCGTGCATGTGCCGTGGTGAATATCGTGTGTTGATTCTTATTTCTGGTTTGCTTCATCTTGATAGAGTTCCGCAAGCGTGTCGGAATGTGAGGATCCATTCGACTACGTCGGTTCGTCTGCTTCATGAATTCTTTCTTCTTCCAAGCGGGATCACACGCAAGATGATCATTTCCCTAGATATCATTACTATCATTGCCATGCTAATTGTCTCGTTTCTTTTGCTATGTCTTGCTGCCTACCACATGTTAAATATTAGTCTCCCAACATTGCCATGAAAACCTCTAATCTTTCCACTGCCCAGCAAACCTTGTTTGACTATGTTTCTGCTTTGCTCAGCCTTTTGATAGCGTTGCTAGTTGTAGGTGGAGTTGCTTCCATGTGCCAACATGGTTTCCTTGTTATATCGCCGTATTATTGCTAATTAATTTAGTGCACCTATGTACTTGGTAAAAGGTGGAAGGCTTGGCCATCTAACCTGGTGTTTTGTTCCACCTTTGCGGCCCTTAGTTTCAACTACAGGTGTTATGTTCCATAAATGAACGCTCCTAACATGCAGGGGGTTGTTATGGGACCCCCTAGGATTTTGATTGGGGATAAAGCTCGTCTGGCAAGGCCCAACATTGGTACTATATTTGCCTAACATAATAATTTTGTTAATGCTGAAAACATAGGGCGTCATGAACCCGAGGAGTAATTCAACATAATACAGGGGGGTCAATGCTGATGGTGTTGGTCCCAAACTAGAGCATCTTGCGGGCTATCTAGGGCAACCCGGGACTTTAGTTACTGTATGCTTAGATCATCCGTCGTGTCCTGAGAATGAGATACGCGGCTCCTATCGGGATCGTCAACACGCCAGGGGCCTTGCTGGACTTGTTTTACCATTCTCGAGTTCTTGTGCATCGGGATTCCGGTGATGCTTTGGGCTATCTCAGAGTTGAGGTTTTCCACTAAGGAATCCGAGGAAATCACGAGATTCGTGGTCGAGGGTTTCTATGCAACGTGTGGTACTTTGTGATAGACTAGTTGGAGCACCCCTGTAGGGTTAAATCTTTCAGAAAGTCGTGCCCGCGGTTATGTGGCCAACTTGGAAAGTTTGTTTAACATCCGGTTCTAGATAACTTAAAGTAAACTTAAGTAAAATATGCCAACTGTGTGCGTAACCGTGACTGTCTCTTCTCATGAGTTATGTATCCAGAAGAGGACACGGTGGGGTTATGTCTGACGTAAGTAGGTGTTCAGGATCATTCATTTGATCATCATTAGTTCCCGTCCGATTATGCGTAGATCATCCCCTCTTTTCTTCTTGTACTCGTAAGTTAGCCACCTCAAATAAATGCTTAGTCGCTTGCTGCAGCCTCACCACTTAACCATACCTCACCCATTAAGCCTTGCTAGTCTTGATACCTTTGGAAATGAGATTGTTGAGTCCCTGTGGCTCAGATATTACTACAACCCCAGTTGCAGGTATAGGTAAAGCGATACTTTGACGTGAGCGCGATGATCGTTCTATTTGGAGTTTTGTTCTTCTTCTTCATCGATCTAGGATGGGTTCCAGGCTGGCAGCCTGGCATAGCAAGGATGGACGTCGTTCTTTTATCGTTTGTTTTCATCCGTAGTCAGACCCTGCTCTTCTACATGATGATTGTATATTGTTGTATTGATGTGATATTGATGTAGCTTGTGGCGAGTGTAAGCCAACTCCTTATACTCATCTTTTTAGTACATGTACTTGTAACGATATCCATTCTTGCGAAACGATGAGATGCGTTTCTATCCCTGTCGAGGCCCTCGCGCCAAAATAAGGATAGGATCGCATATTGGGCATTACATAAATATCCAAGGATACTCAGGCGTATAAGCCTGGGTATGCCCCAGAACGTATCCCATTTTTCTTCGACAAGTATCACTATGTTTTCGTCTTCATTTCGTTCATGTGATATGCATAAATTTTGGAGCGTCTTTTGTGTTTATTTTTGACTTTTATTTTATGCACCATGCTGGTATGAGATAGTCCATGGTTGATTTATAAAATGCTCATTGTACTTCACTTATATCTTATGAGTATGTCTTTATAGGATGCTTCATGTTCTTCACTTATATCATTTGAAGTTTTGGATTTCATGTTTCTCTACATATAGAAAACCGTTATTTGTAGAATTCTCTTTTGCTTCACTTATATTTATTAGAGCGTGGTATTTTGTAGAAAGAGTTAAACTCTCTTGCTTCACTTATACCTATTTTGAGAGTCAAAAATAATTGGTCATTTACATGGTTAGTCATAAAATCCTACATAAAACTTGTAGATCACTGAGTATGATATGTTTGATTCACTTCAATAGTTTTGCTACATTAAGATAGTAATATGTGGGTGAACTAGTTGATGGTTGTGGATTAGTAAGAATATTTATGTTAAGGTTTGTGATTCCCGAAGCATGCACGTATAGTCTCTGGTTATGCGATGAAGTTCGAGCATAATTTATCCTTCATTGAAATCCTTTGTGCTGTTGTAATCGGAGTCGCGCAATGGTTAACTCCTCTCAACCTTATCCCTAGGGGCATGCGTGTAGTGCTTTGCTTCGAGAGAGCTAATAAAATATTGCAATAAGTATTTGAGTTCTTTATGACTAATCTGAATCCATGGATATACGCACTCTCACCTCCACATATTTGCTAGCCTCTTCGGCACCGTGCATTTCCCTTTCTCACCTCGAGAGTCGGTGCAAACTTAGCACGTGCATCGAAACCCCGTTATATGATACGCTCTATCACACATAAGCCTTATTATATCTTCCTCAAAACAGACACCATACCTACCTATTATGGCATTTCCATAGCCATTCCGAGATATATTGCCATGCAACTTCCACCGCTTCCGTTTTGATGACTTGAGCACTCATTGTCATATTGCTTTGCATGATCGTGAGATATCTAGCATGATATTTCCATGGCTTGTCCGTTTTTTGATATCCGTGCTATGCTAGATCATTGCACATCCTCGTACACTGCCAGAGGCATTCATATAGAGTCATACTTTATTCTAGGTATCGAGTTGTAATATTGAGTTGTAAGTAAATAGAAGTGTGATGATCATCATTATTCATTATTAGAGCATTGTTCTAGCGAGGAAAGGGTGATGGAGACTATAATTACCCACAAGTCGGGATGAGACTCGAGAAAAAAAATAGAAAGAAAAAATAGAAAGAAAGAAAAAACCAAAAAATGAGAGAAATCATAGAAGGAGCATGCTAATTCCACAATTGTGCTTCAAAGTAGCACCATGTTTTTCATATGGAGAGTCTCCTATGTTGTCACTTTCATATACTAGTGGGAATTTTTTCATTATAGAGTTTGATGCACACCCATTTAATTTTCATATTGATCTTTCATACACTTATAGCTCTAGTGCATCTGTTGCATGGCAATCCCTTCACCTCCCATTGATATCTATTGATGGGCATCTCCATAGCCTGTTGATACGCCGAGTTGATGCGAAACTTTCTTCCTCACTTATAAACTTTTGAAGCCTACCACCATATTCTATTACACCTTTATGCTATATCCATGGTTCACGCTCATGTATTGAGTGAGTAATAAAAAGTTGAAGCACATTAAAAAGTATGATCCAATTGCTTGATTTCACATCGAGGTGCTCATGATTTATACCTTATGATAGGAAGACCAAGCATGACAAGCTGTACGATTTTGTAGGGATAGCTTTCTTTAGCGTTGATATTTTGAAAGACATGATTGTTTATTAAGATGCTTGAGTATTAATGTATTTATGTCTAATTATAGACTCTTGCTTTTAATCACTTGTATTTTAATATTTATTCATGCCATGATTAGACATTTGTTCAAGACTATGTTAGGTAGCATTCCACATCAAAAATTATCTTTTTATCATTTAAATACTCGAGGACGAGCATGAATTAACCTTGGGGATGTTGATACATCTCTGTCGTATTTATAATTGTTTATTGTTCCATTCCAATATTATACAAGTTTCAAAAATTATCTTTTTATCATTTAAATACTCGAGGACGAGCATGAATTAACCTTGGGGATGTTGATACATCTCTGTCGTATTTATAATTGTTTATTGTTCCATTCCAATATTATACAAGTTTCACATATTTTTGCAACATTTTATATGATATATTGGACTAACATATTGATCGAGTGCCAAGTGCCACTTCTTGTTTGTTGCATGTTCTTTTGTTTCGTGGAACATCCATATCAAACAAAGTCCAAATGCAATAAAAATTTACAAAGAATTATTTTTAAATACATGTAATATTTTTGTGTTGGAATCAACTTCAATGGAGGCCCACAACCTCCACTAGATACGAGGGCGCGTCCCATACCCCCTGGTTGCGGTGGTGGTTAGTGGCCACACTAAAAGTCGGTCGGGGCTCTTCTTCGAGTACAAGAAAGATAATTTATGGAAAAATCGTGTAAAAATTTCAGCCCAATCGGAGTTTCGGAAACTGTAAAGGGCCCGAAACCAGTGGCCCGAAACAAAAGATAACACAGGGAGAGATCCAATCTTGGAGGGGCTCCCGCCCCTCTGCTGCCATAGAGGCCATGGACTAGAGGGGGAACTCTCCTCCCATCTAGGGGGAGGCAAAGGAAGAAGAAGAAGGAGGGGGCTCTCTCCCCCTCTCTCCTGGTGCCACCGGAGTACCGCCGGGGTATGGAGCATGACGGCGATCTAGAACAACACTCTTGCCGCTGTCAACACCAACTCTCTCCCCCTCTATAAAGCGGTGTAACACCTCTTTTCCCATTGTAACTCTCTACTTAAACATGGTGCTCAACACTACATACTATTTTCCAATTATATGTTGATTTCCTATTATGTTTGACTAGATCCGTTTTGTCCTATGGGATAATTGGTGAAATTGCTATGACTGGTTTAATTTTCTTGTGGATATGTTGTTGTCCTTTGGTGCCCATCATATGAGTGTGCGGGTGGATCACACCATAGGATTAGCTGTATGTTGATAGGACTATGCATTGGAGGGCAAGAGTGACACAATACTTCTTCCTAACACAGAAATTGATGCATACAGGATTGAAGGGGGACCAATATATATATTAATGCTATGGTTGAGTTTTGCCTCAATGAACTTTAGTAGTTGTGAATGCTCGCTAATAGTTCCAATCATAGGTGAATAAAATTCCAAGTAAGGGGTGACATGCTAGCAGTGGCCTCTCCCACATAAAAACTTGATATCGGTCTAGTAACATAGTCAATAGCCTAGGGACAAATCCTTCTCTTGTGTTACAAAAATCTTGCTACTACACTACTATATTTATTATATTGCAATTATTTCTAGTTTTATTCTCGCAAAGTACTTCTAGTTTTATTCTTGTTCTAGGTAAAGCAAACGTTAAGTGTGCGTAGAGTTGTATCGGTGGTCGATAGAACTTGAGGGAATATTCGCTCAACCTTTAGCTCCTCGTTGGGTTCGACACTCTTATTTATCAGAAATGGATACAAACGATCCCTTATACTTTTGGGTTATCAAACGGGCAAGTGGCTTATTGGAAATAATATATTTTCATGTATGGAGTCCAATGAGTGCTGAAGCACGTAGTGGATATCATTATTTTCTACTTCACAAGTAATTTGAGTAGATGCGGATATATTTAATTGATAAATCACAAGTCTGAAATGTTGAAAAGTTCAATCAATTTTAGAGTGAAGTTGAAGATCATCGTGACAGGAAGATGAAATTTCTACGATATGATCGTAGAGGTGAATATCTGAGTTACGAGTTTGGTACATTTATGACAATGTGGAAATTGTTTCACAAACTCATGCCACCTGGAACACCATAGTGTGATGGTGTGTCCGTACATTGTAGTCGCTCTCTATTAGATATGGTGCATACTATGATGTCTCTTACCGGTTTGCCACTATCGTTTTGGGGTTATGCAATAGAGACAACCACATTCACTTTAAATAGGGAACCATCTAAATCCGTTGAGATGACATTGTATGAATTAGGGTTGGGCAAGAAACCTAAGTTGTCATTTCTTAAAAGTTTGGGGTTGTGACGCTTATGTCAAAAGGCTTCAGCCCAATAAGCTCGAACCCAAAGTGGATAATTGCATCTTCATAGGATACGCAAAGGAAACAACTGGCTATACCTTCTATCTCAGATCCGAAGGCAAAGTGTTTGCCGCTAAGAACGGTTCCTTTCTCGAGAAAGAGTTTCTCTCGAAAGAATTGAGTGGGAGGAAGATAGAACTTGATGAGGTTACTGAACCATCACTTCAACCGGAGAGTAGTATGATGTAGAAAGATGTTCATGTGGCGCCTACACCAGTTGAAGAGGGACCTAATGATGGTGATCATGAAGCTTCAGATCAAGTTACTACCAAACCTCATAGGTCGACAAGGACACATACTACTCCTGAGTGGTATGGTAATCCTGTCTTGGAGGTCATTTTGTTGGATAACGATGCACCTACGAGCTATGGAGAAGCGATGGTGGGCCCGGATTCCACTAAATGGTTGGAGGCCATGAAATCCGAGATAGGATCCATGTATGAAAACAAGTGTGGACTTTGGAAGTATTACCTGATGGTCGAAAGGTATGGATCTTTAAGAGGAAGACGGACGCGGACGGTAATGTCCCCACTTATAAAGATCGACTTGTCGCAAAGAGGTTTCTGATAAGTTCAAGGAGTTGACTATGATGAGACTATCTCACCCATAGCGATGCTAAAGTCCATTGGATATATGTTAGCAGTTGTTGCATGATACTTGTGATCTGCGTTGGGTTTTCCGTGAAGTGGAAGGGGTTATCGCGGCATAATGTGGGTAAGTATTTCCCTCGATTATGAAACCAAGGTTTATTGAACCAATACGAATATCAACAACAACCGTCTTCAGCGGTTACACGCAAAAGAAAAAACAACTTGCACCCAACGCGGGTAAGAGGGTTGTCAATCCACTTTGTCTCGTTATCTGCAAGCAAGTGAGTTGTGTAGATAATTGTGGATAATTGTAAATTGCAAAATAAAATGAAAACAAGTAAATGGCAGCAATGTATTGAAGGTTTTGTAAATGTTTGGTGAATAGACTCGGGGGCCATAATTTTCCCTAATGGCATCTCTCATGAAAACAACATATTATGGGTAAACAAATTATTTTGGGCAATTGATAGAAAGGCGGATAGTTTTGCGATATTCACACTAATGAAATAGTCCGAATCCTACCTTCACCTATTATTGTTACTCCACTCATTGACCGCTATCCACCATGCACCTTGAGTATGAAGTAAAACAGAGTAATGCATGGAGAACGATGACATGATGTAGACAAAGTAAACTCAAGAAATATGAATAAACCCCATCATATTACCTTAGTAGTAGCAACACAAAGACGCATCTTGTCCCCTTCTGTCACTAAGATATAGAAATTTGCCAAGTTGAACCTACTACAATGCACCTCTCTCACCGAAGAAATATCAATCTAGTTGGCCAAACTATTTCAATAGACCATAGAGAATTATAACACTATCATAATCATGCACATAAGAATCATATTAGTATTTGGAGAAGACTCAAATATTTAGCATAAACAATCTGAATATAAACCCACAATTCATCAAATCCCAACAAACGCATCGCACAAAAGGATTACATCATATGGATCAAAGCGAATATGCAATAATCATTATATTCAAGATCGAGAGAGAGAGAGAGAGAGAGAGAGAGAGAGAGAGATTGTCATCTAGGTACTAGCCATGGACCCGTAGGTGCGTGGTGAACTACTCACACATCATCATGAGGGCAGGAGGGTTGATGAAGTGGCCTTCCGTGATCGATCCTGCTCCGGCAGGGTGTCGGAACAAAGCTCCAGATGGCCTCCCATTGGAACAGAGACTTGTGGCAGTGTAAAAAGTGTTTTGCGACTGCCTTTTGTTTTTTGGATATATGAGAATATATAAGCTACAGGACAGAGTCGGGAGAGCCTCGAGGGGCCCACAAGCCATCACGGGGCGATGCCCCCCCCCCCCGCGAGGTTGCGCCGTCTTGGCTTGTGGGGCCCTCGGGTGGCCTCCAGCCTTCTTCCAATAATCATTGGTCTTATTTTGGTCCGGAAAAAAAATCTCCAAAAGGTTTCTAGTCAATGGACTTCGTTTGGTATTGAAAACCTGAAAAGTGAAAAACATGCAAAAACAACAAGTGGTACTAGGCACTTGGTCAATAGGTTAGTGCTAGAAAATAATACAAATTGGTAAATAAATACCCAAAAGAATCCTAGAATGTTAATATATCAGCACGGAACAATGAAAAATTGTAGATATGTTGCAGACATATCACTGCATTTTTCAATTATGAAATCTCGCACATGCATGTCGAAACATCGTTTCCTTAACTATTTCCTTGAGGAAAGGTTGTATGTGATGCAACCATAAGGTTTTGTTGATCCTAAGGATGCTAAAAGGCATGCAAGCTCTAGCGACCTATTTATGGGTTGGTGCAAGAATCTCGGAGTTGGAATAAGCACTTTGATGAGTGATCAAAGCTTTTGGTTTATACAAAGTTTATGAAGAAACTTGTATTTACAAGAAAGTGAGTGGGAGCACTATAGAATTTCTGATAAGTATATGTGGATGACATATTGTTGATCAGAAATGATGTAGAATTTCTAGAAAGCAAAAAGGGTTATTTTAAAGAGTTTTTCAAAGAAAAAACTCAATAAAGAAACTTAAATGTTGGGTGCCAAGATCTACAAAGATATATCAAGACGCTTGATAAAACTCTCAATGAATACATACCTCGACAAGATTCTGAAGGAGTTCAAAATAGATCAGTCAAAGAAGGAGTTCTTGGTTGTGTTGTAAGGTGTGAATTTGAGTAAGACTCAAAGCTCGACCACGATATAAGAAAGAGAAAGGATGAAGGTCGTCCCCTATGCCTTAGTCGTAGGCTCTATAGTATGTCATGGTTAGTACTGCACTTGTAGTGTGCCTTGCCATTAGTCTAACAAGGGGTACATGAGTGATCCAGGAATGTATCACTAGACAGCGGTCAAAGTTATCCTTTGTAACTAGAGGATTAAGGAAATGTTTCTCAATTATGGAGGTGATAAAAGATTTCATCATAAAGGGTTGCGTCGATGCAAGCTTTGACACCAATCCCGATGACTCTAAGTACCAAACTGGATTCGTATAGTGGAAATCCATTTGGAATAGCTCCAAGTGAAGTGTGATAGCAGCATCTACATTATGACATAGAGATTTGCAAAGTACACACGGATCTGAATATTGCAGACCCGTTTACTAAAACCTTTCTCACAAGCAAAACATGATCAAACCCCAAAACTCATTAGGTGTTAAGCACATGGTGATGTGAACTAGATTATTGACTCTAGTGCAAGTGGGAGACTGTTGGAAATATGTCGTAGAGGCAATAATAAATGGGATTTTTATTCCCATGCCCCTGGTTTCTTAGTCGTACTCAGTTTTCCCCCACACACTCATTTTGGGTATGTTTTGAGCCATTTTTCAGGGGCAAAGGTGAGGAAAATGTGAAAGCAGAATTTCATCGCATGTGGAAAAGTGACCAAAAACTAAGGAAATGGGGAAAACTGAGTACGACTAAGGAACTAGGGGCATGAGAATAAAAATCCCATTATAAATTGGTTATTATCATATTTCCTTATTCATGGTAATCTTTTCTTATGTGTGCTATAATTGTATTGATTGGAAGCTCAAATACATGTGGGGATACATAGACAACAGAGAGTCCCTAGTAAGCCTCTACTAGACTAGTTTGTTGATCAAAGATGGTTAATGTTTCCTAGCAATATACATGAGTTGTCATTTGATAATGGGATCACGTCATTAGGAGAATGATGTGATGGACAAGACCTAAACCGTAAGCATAGCATTTGATAGTATCACTAAGTTTATTGCTATACCTTTTTGCATATTAATGTATCTGTTTCTGAGACCATGAGATCATACAACTCCCTCACAGTGGAGGAATGCCTTATGTGTATCAAACGTCACACCATAACTGGGTGATTATAAATATTCTCTATAGGAATCTCCGACCGTGTCTGTTGGATTGGCATGGATTGAAACCGGGATTTGTCACTCCGTGCGATGGAGAGGTATCTTTGGGCCCACTTGGTAATACAACATCACAAGAAGGTTGCAATCAATGTGACTAAAGAGTCAGTCACATGTGTTAGAGCATATTTCTCCATATGTGGTTTTGGTAATTGATGACAATCCCTATGGACTAATGGTTGCCTTAAGTTATATTCGAAGGATTTGTCCATAGGCACTTCTTGAAGTCCATCTGTTGGTTTCAAGGAGTTTGCATGATGACCAAGGTGGTATTCAAGATATTATCCAAACAATGGTCATAAAGACACAAGGTTGATCAAGACTAAGTCAAAGAGTAAATTAAGTTGATCAACACAAAAAACGTACAAACCGAGAGGGATCAAGTGATCCCATGGTATGGTAAGCATTGTCCACTACGCTTTCGTGTACTAACCCATGGTCTTCGTGAATGTTCTATGTGGGGTTTGGTGTGTTTCCATGGGCTTGAGTCAATAGGAAGATCTCATACAACGCATGGAGGATGATGTCAAGTGGTGATCATCATTAAGATTGCGGTGTGCAAGTTTAAGTGGAGCGTCACGAAGATATCTTGCTTGAAGCTTGCCATCCATTGTGGTGGAAATGGACTTGTGAAGATGTGCTGAAGAGTGGCTCACCCATAGTGGAGTATGGGGAGCAATTTACAAGTCTTCATCGAGCCAGCACAATCAAGAAAGGTGGACCATCTTGAGGAAGTCGAGATCGTCATCATCTAGCTCAAGTGGACTATGTGCAAGGTATAGGGTTGTCCTTGATAGGTTTTCTATTTTAGGATAGATTGTCGTACTATCAAGGGGGCTCTCAAGTGAGTAGCTTGATCGTATCGTTCTTTGAGAGGTCAAACCATTTGCATCCTTGCATCATCTTTCTTTGTTCTTGTTTGGTGGTTCTCTTTGTGAGTTTTAGAGCTTATGGTCATCTTTATGACAAGCTCGAGTTCATCCAAAATGGAATCCATATGCATCTTCTATGATGTTCTCGATGTTGGAGTTTTTGCTCGTACTTCACTCATAGAGGTTTTCACATCTCTATATCATTGGAATTTTTATGCTACCTCTTCTTAATCCAACAAGCTTGAGTTTGCATAATTCGGAGCTCGTATGCGAAAGATATGGCAGTTATGGTTTTCATTTGTTGCCTGTGGTCTACCTGAAATGATCCAAGCGGTAGTACCGCTCCCTCGAGCGGTACTACCTCTTATCTGATGGGGAACGTCGCATGGGAAACAAAAATTTGCCTACGCGCACGAAGTCCTATCATGGTGATGTCCATCTACGAGAGGGGATTTCTGATCTACGTACCCTTGTAGATCGCACAGCAGAAGCGTTAGTGAACGCGGTTGATATAGTGGAACGTCCTCACGTCCCTCGATCCGCCCCGCGAACCGTCCCACGAACCGTCCCGCGATCCGTCCCACGATCTAGTGCCGAACGGACGGCACCTCCGCGTTCAGCACATGTACAGCTCGACGATGATCTCGGCCTTCTTGATCCATCAAGAGATACGGAGAGGTAGATGAGTTCTCCGGCAGCGTGACAGCGCTCCGGAGGTTGGTGGTGATCTAATCTCAGCAGGGCTCCGCCCGAGCTCCGAAGAAACGCGATCTAGAGGTAAACCGTGGAGGTATGTGGTCGGGCTGCCGTGGCAAAAGTTGTCTCAAATCAGCCCTAAAACTCCACTATATATAGGAGGAAGAGGGGGAGCCTTGCCTTGGGTCTCAAGAGGCCCCAAGGGGGTCGGCCGAGCCAAGGGGGGAAGGTCTCCCCTTCCAAACCGAATCCAACTTGGTTTGGAAGGTGGAGTCCTTCTTCCCTTTCCCACCTCCTCCTTTTTTTTCCTTTTCTCTTTGATTTTCTTCCTATGGCGCATAGGGCCTTCTTGGGCTGTCCCACCAGCCCACTAAGGGCTGGTGCGCCACCCCCAAGGCCTATGGGCTTCCCCAGGGTGGGTTTCCCCCCCCCCCCCCCCCCGGTGAACACCCGGAACCCATTCGTCATTCCCGGTACATTCCCGGTAACTCCGAAAACCTTCCGGTAATCAAATGAGGTCATCCTATATATCAATCTTCGTTTCTGGACCATTCCGGAAATCCTCGTGACATCCGTGATCTCATTCGGGACTCCGAACAACATTCGTTAACCAACCATATAACTCAAATACGTATATAACAACGTCGAACCTTAAGTGTGCAGACCCTGCGGGTTCGAGAACTATGTAGACATGACCCGAGTTACTCCTCGGTCAATATCCAATAGCGGGACCTCGATGCCCATATTGGATCCTACATATTCTATGAAGATCTTATCGTTTGAACCTTAGTGCCAAGGATTCATATAATCCCGTATGTCATTCCCTTTGTCCTTCGGTATGTTACTTGCCCGAGATTCGATCGTCAGTATCCGCATACCTATTTCAATCTCGTTTACCGGCAAGTCTCTTTACTCGTTCCATAATACAAGATCCCGCAACTTACACTAAGTCACATTGCTTGCAAGGCTTGTGTGTGATGTTGTATTACCGAGTGGGCCCCGAGATACCTCTCCGTCACACGGAGTGACAAATCCCAGTCTCGATACATACTAACTCAACTAACACCTTCGGAGATACCTGTAGAGCATCTTTATAGTCACCCAGTTACTTGCGACGTTTGATACACACAAAGCATTCCTCCGGTGTTAGTGAGTTATATGATCTCATGGTCATAGGAACAAATACTTGACACGCAAAAAACAGTAGCAACAAAATGACATGATCAACATGCTACGTCTATTAGTTTGGGTCTAGTCCATCACGTGATTCTCCTAATGACGTGATCCAGTTATCAAGCAACAATACCTTGTTCATAATCAGAAGACCCTGACTATCTTTGATCAACTGGCTAGCCAACTAGAGGCTTGCTAGGGACAGTGTTTTGTCTATGTATCCACACATGTATATATGTCTTCATTGAATACAATTATAGCATGGATAATAAACGATTATCATGAACTAAGAAATATAATAATAACTGATTTATTATTGCCTCTAGGGCATATTTCCAAGAGTCCCCCACTTGCACTAGAGTCAATAATCTAGTTCACATCACCATGTGATTCCAACGAATCCAACACCCATATATTTATGGGGTCTGATCACGTCTTGCTCGTGAGAGACGTTTTAGTCAACGGTTCTGAAACTTTCAGGTCCGTGTGTTCTTTACAAATCTTTATGTCATCTTATAGATGCGCTACTATGTGCTATTCGGAAATACTTCAAATATCTACTCTACTATACGAATCCGTTTCACTACTCATAGTTATTCGGATTAGTGTCAAAGCTTGCATCGACGTAACCCTTTACGATGAACTCCTTAACCACCTCCATAATCAAGAAAAATTCCTTAGTCTATCAGTTACTAAGGATAAATTTTGACCGCTGCTAGTGATTCAATCATGGATCACTCTCTGTACCTCTCAACAGAGTGCAAGGCACACATCAGGTGCGGTACTCAGCATGGCATACTTTAGAGTCTACGGCTAAGGCATAGAAGACGACCTTCGTATATTCTCTTTATTCTGCTGTGGTCGGGTTTTGAGTCTTACTCAAATTCACACCTCACAACGCAACCAAGAACTCCTTCTTTGCTGATCTATTTTGAACTCCTTCAAAACTTGTCAAGGCATGCATTTTGTTGAAACTTCTATTAAGCGTTTTGATCTATCTCCATAGATCTTGATGCTCAATGTTCAAGTAGCTCAATCCAGGTATTCCTTTGAAAACTCCTTTCAAACAACCTTGTGTGCTTTACAGAAATTCTACATTACTTCTGATCCACAATATGTCAACCACATATACTTATCAGAAATTCTATAGTGCTCCCACTCACTTCTTTGGAAATACAAGTTTCTCATAAACCTTGTACAAACCCAAAATCTTTGATCACCTCATCAAAGTGTATATTCCAACTCCGAGATGCTTGCACCAGTCCATTGAAGGGTCATGGGAGCTTGCATATTTGTTAGTATCTTTAGGATCGACAGAACCTTCTGGTTGTATCAACTACAATGTTTGCTCAAGGAAACCGTTGAGGAAACAATGTTTTGACATCCTATGTGCAATATTTCATAAATAATGCAGCAACTACTAACATAATTCCAATAGACTTTTAGCATCGCTACGAGTGAGAAAGTCTCATCATAGTCAACTGTTTGATCTTGTCAGAAACATCTTTGCGACAAGTCGAGCTTTTCTTAATAGTGACTTATCACCATCGTCGTCTGTCTTCCTTACAAAGATCCATGTTTACTCAATAGTCTTACTACCATCAAGTAGTTCCTCCAAAGTCTACACTTTGTTTTATATATGGATCCTCTTTCGGATTTCATGGCCTCAAGCCATTTGTCGGATTCCAGGCCCACCATTGCTTCTCCATAACTCGTAGGTTCACTGTTGCTCAACAACATGACCTCCAAGACAGGGTTACCATACCACTCTGCAGTAGTACGCGACCTTGTCAACCTACGAGGTTTGTAGTAACTTGATCCGATGCTCGATGATCAGCCTCATCAGCTTTCACTTCAATTGGTGTAGGCGCCACAGGAACAACTTCATGCGCCCTGCTACACACTGGTCAAAGTGACGGTTCAATAACCTCATCAAGTTCTACCACCCTCCCACTCAATTCTTTCGAGAGAAACCTTTCCTCGAGAAAGGATCCGTTTCTAGAAACAAACACTTTGCTTTCGGATCTGAGATAGGAGATGTACCCAACTGTTTTGGATATCCTATGAAGATGCATTTATCCGCTTTGGGTTTAAGCTTATTAGACTGAAACTTTTTCACATAAGTGTCGAAGCCCCAAACTTTCAAGAAATGACAGTTTAGATTTCTCTAAACCTCAGTCTATACTGTGTCATCTCAACGGAAATACGCGGTGCCCTATTTTAAAGTGAATGCGGTTGTCTCTAATGCATAACCCATAAACGATAGTGGTATTTCGATAAGAGACATCATAGTATGCACTATACCAAATAGTGCGTGGCTATGACGTTCAGACACATCATCACACTACGATGTTCCAGATGGCATGAACTGCGAAACAATTTCCACATTGTCTTAACTGCGTACCAAAACTCGTAACTCAGATATTCATTTCTATGATCATATCATAGACAGTTTATCCTTTTGTTACGACGAACTTCACTCTGAAACAGAATTGAACTTTTCAATATTTCAGACTTGTGATTCATTAAGCAAATACTCTTGTATCTGCTCAAATCTTCATTGAAGTAAGAACATAATGATATCCAATGCGTGCCTCAGCACCCACTCGACTGCATACATCAAAATGTATCACTTCCAACAAGTTACTATCTTGTTTCATCTCAATGAAAAACAAGGCCTTGCTCATGTGGTATGATTTGCATGTTACTAGTGATTCAAAATCAAGTGAGTATAAAGATCCATCAGCATGGAGCCTCTTCATGCAATTTATACCAACATGACTCAAGCTGCAGTGCCACAAGTAAGTGGCACTATCATCATTACCTCGTGTCTTTTGGCACCAATATAATGAACATGTGTAACACTACGATCGAGATTCAATAAACCATTGAAGGTGATTATTCAAGCAAATAGAGTAACCATTATTCTCTTTAGATGAATAATCGTATTGCAATAAACACGATCCAATCATGTTCATGCTTAACGCAAGCACCAAATAACAATTATTTAGGTTTAACACCAATCCCGATGGTAGAGGGAGCGTGCGACGTTTTGATCATATCAATCTTGGAAACACTTCCAACACGTATCGTCACCTCGCCTTTAGCTAGTCTCCGTTTATGCCGTAGCTATCATTTCGTGTTACTAATCACTTAGCAACCGAACCGGTATCCAATACCCTCATGCTACTAGGAGTACTAATAAAGTACACATCATGTATATCAAATATACTTCTTTCGACTTTTATCAGCCTACTTATCTACCAAGTATCTAGAGTTGCTCCGCCTCAGTGACTGTTCCCCTCATTACAGAAGCACTTAGTCTCAGGTTTGGGTTTAATCTTGGGTCTCTTCATTAGTGCAGCAACTGTTTTGCCGTTTCACGAAGTATCCCTTCTAGCCCTTGCCTTTCTTGAAACTTAGTGGTTTACTAACCATCAACTATTGACGCTCCTTCTTGATTTCTACTTTCGCAGTGTCAAACATCGCGAATCACTCAAAGATCATTGTATCTATCCTTGATATGTTATAGTTCATCACGAAGCTCTCACAGCTTGGTGGCAGTGACTTTGGAGAACCATCACTATCTCATCTGGAAGATTAACTCCCACTTGATTCAAGCGATTGTCGTACTCAGACAATCTGAGCACACGCTCAACGATTGAGTTTTTCTCCTTTACTTTGTGGACAAAGAATCTTGTCGGAGGTCTCGTACCTCTTAACAAGGGCACAAGCATGAAATCACAATTTCATCTCTTTAGAACATCACTTATGTTACGTGATGTTTCAAAACGTCTTCGGCGCCTTGCTTCTAAGCCATTAAGTATTTTGCACTGAACTATCGTGTAGTCATCAGAAACGTGTCTGTCGGATGTTCACAGCATCCACAGACGACGCTCGAGGTGCAGCACACCGAGTGGTGCATTAAGGACATAAGCCTTCTGCGCAGCAACGAGGACAATCCTCTGCAAAGTTTGCTACTATCAACTTTCAACTAAATTTTCTCTAGCAACATATAAAAACAGTAGAGCTATAGCGCAAGCTACATCGTAATTCGCAAAGACCATTAGACTATGTTCATGACAATTAGTTCAATTAATCATATTACTTAAGAACTCCCACTCAAAAAGTACATCTCTCTAGTCATTTGAGTGGTACATGATCCAAATCCACTATCTCAAGTCCGATCATCACGTGAGTTGAGAATAGTTTCAGTGGTAAGCATCTCTATGCTAATCATATCAACTATACGATTCATGCTCGACCTTTCGGTCTCATGTGTTCTGAGGCCATGTCTGCACATGCTAGGCTCGTCAAGCTTAACCCGAGTGTTCCGCGTGTGCAACTGTTTTGCACCCGTTGTATGTGAACGTTGAGTCTATCACACCCGATCATCACGTGGTGTCTCGAAACGACGAACTGTAGCAACGGTGCACAGTCGGGGAGAACACAATTTCGTCTTGACATTTTAGTGAGAGATCACCTCATAATGCTACCGTCGTTCTAAGCAAAATAAGGTGCATAAAAGTATTAACATCACATGCAATTCATAAGTGACATGATATGGCCATCATCATGCGCTTCTTGATCTCCATCACCAAAGCACCGGCACGATCTTCTTGTCACCGGCGTCACACCATGATCTCCATCACCATGATCTCCATCAATGTGTCGCCATCGGGGTTGTCGTGCTACTCATGCTATTACTACTAAAGCTACATCCTAGCAATATAGCAAACGCATCTGCAAGCACAAACGTTAGATTAAAGACAACCCTATGGCTCCTGCCGGTTGCCGTACCATCGACGTGCAAGTCGATATTAACTATTACAACATGATCATCTCATACATCCAATATATCACATCACATCGTTGGCCATATCACATCACAAGCATACCCTGCAAAAACAAGTTAGACGTCCTCTAATTTTGTTGTTGCATGTTTTACGTGGTGAGCATGGGTATCTAGTAGGATCGCATCTTACTTACGCAAACACCACAACGGAGATATATGAATTGCTATTTAACCTCATCCAAGGACCTCCTCGGTCAAATCTGATTCAACTAAAGTTGGAGAAACTGACACTTGCCAGTCATCTTTGAGCAACGGGGTTACTCGTAGCGATGAAACCAGTCTCTCGTAAGCGTACGAGTAATGTCGGTCCAAGCCGCTTCGATCCAACAATACCGCAGAATCAAGAAAAGACTAAGGAGGGCAGCAAAACGCACATCACCGCCCACAAAAAACTTTTGTGTTCTACTCGATAAGACATCTACGCATGAACCTGGCTCATGATGCCACTGATGGGGAACGTCGCATGGGAAACAAAAATTTGCCTACGCGCATGAAGTCCTATCATGGTGATGTCCATCTACGAGAGGGGATTTCTGATCTACGTACCCTTGTAGATCGCACAGCAGAAGCGTTAGTGAACGCGGTTGATGTAGTGGAACGTCCTCACGTCCCTCGATCCGCCCCGCGAACCGTCCCACGAACCGTCCCGCGATCCGTCCCACGATCTAGTGCCGAACGGACGGCACCTCCGCGTTCAGCACACGTACAGCTCGACGATGATCTCGGCCTTCTTGATCCAGCAAGAGAGACGGAGAGGTAGATGAGTTCTCCGGTAGCGTGACGGTGCTCCGGAGGTTGGTGGTGATCTAATCTCAGCAGGGCTCCGCCCGAGCTCCGTAGAAACGCGATCTAGAGGTAAACCGTGGAGGTATGTGGTCGGGCTGCCGTGGCAAAAGTTGTCTCAAATCAGCCATAAACTCCACTATATATAGGAGGAAGAGGGGGAGCCTTGCCTTGGGGCTCAAGAGGCCCCAAGGGGGTCGGTCGACCAAGGGGGGAAGGTCTCCCCTTCCAAACCGAATCCAACTTGGTTTGGAAGGTGGAGTCCTTCTTTCCCTTCCCACCTCCTCCTTTTTTTTCCTTTTCTCTTTGATTTTCCTCCTATGGCGCATAGGGCCTTCTTGGGCTGTCCCACCAGCCCACTAAGGGCTGGTGCGCCACCCCCAAGGCCTATGGGCTTCCCCGGGGTGGGTTGCCCCCCCCCCCCCGGTGAACACCCGGAACCCATTCGTCATTCCCGGTAACTCCGAAAACCTTCCGGTAATCAAATGAGGTCATCCTATATATCAATCTTCGTTTCCGGACCATTCCGGAAACCCTCGTGACGTCCGTGATCTCATCCGGGACTCCGAACAACATTCGGTAACAAACCATATAACTCAAATACGCATATAACAACGCCGAACCTTTAGTGTTCAGACCCTGCGGGTTCGAGAACTATGTAGACATGACCCGAGTGACTCCTCGGTCAATATCCAATAGCGGGACCTGGATGCCCATATTGGATCCTACATATTCTACGAAGATCTTATCGTTTGAACCTTAGTGCCAAGGATTCATATAATCCCGTATGTCATTCCCTTTGTCCTTCGGTATGTTACTTGCCCGAGATTCGATCGTCAGTATCCGCATACCTATTTCAATCTCGTTTACCGGCAAGTCTCTTTACTCGTTCCATAATACAAGATCCCGCAACTTACACTAAGTCACATTGCTTGCAAGGCTTGTGTGTGATGTTGTATTACCGAGTGGGCCCCGAGATACCTCTCCGTCACACGGAGTGACAAATCCCAGTCTTGATCCATACTAACTCAACTAACACCTTCGGAGATACCTGTAGAGCATCTTTATAGTCACCCAGTTACGTTGCGACGTTTGATACACACAAAGCATTCCTCCGGTGTCAGTGAGTTATATGATCTCATGGTCATAGGAACAAATACTTGACACGCAGAAAACAGTAGCAACAAAATGACACGATCAACATGCTACGTCTATTAGTTTGGGTCTAGTCCATCACGTGATTCTCCTAATGACGTGATCCAGTTATCAAGCAACAACACCTTGTTCATAATCAGAAGACCCTGACTATCTTTGATCAACTGGCTAGCCAACTAGAGGCTTGCTAGGGACAGTGTTTTGTCTATGTATCCACACATGTATATAAGTCTTCATTCAATACAATTATAGCATGGATAATAAACGATTATCATGAACTAAGAAATATAATAATAACTAATTTATTGTTGCCTCTAGGGCATATTTCCAACATTATCATCGATAGTACCGCCGGGCCGATGGTAGTACCGCTCCAGACGGTAGTGGCCCAGCTTGTAGCGCTGGCTAGTACCGTTGCCCATAAGTTCGACACCTTTTTCGATCGGACTTTGCAGCAGTGGTGGGCGGTAGTACTGCCCGTAGGGGGGCTGCTTGCAGTAGTGCCACATAATGCTAAGAAATCCAGAGCCCAAACCTAAGGATGGGACATATAATGCTAACAAAATATCAGCCAACCAAAGTTATTGGTCATTCTTGTTTACTCTAATTTTAACTAGTATAATTGCATACTTGCAATGCATGTTGATATTAGAAAGAAAATTAGTTGCACATTGATACTAGGTAGGATATTAATTATGTACTAATTACATAGATAGTATAGCCATTCACATTTGGTATGATGTTAATTGCATGCTAAACATGTTTAGCGCTCGCCATTGGAGCAACATAGGTTATTGGATTGACATGGTGTGATAGCCAGGATTTATTGGATCTAACTCTTTGGATCCTTAGGGCCTCTTTGATTCGTAGGATTCTTAAAATGCAGGAATAGGAAAAACATAGGAATAGAGTGGCATGTCCTTTTCTACACTACAAGATTTGGAAGTGTGTTTGATAGCACATGAAAAACAAAAGAATTCTACAAAGAGGTTTGAGTGGATGAAAATTTTCCTCCAAAATGTAGTACAAATGAATCCTATGAAAAAATTCCAAAGAATTTCAATCCTACGAATCAAACGACAATCGTAGGAAAAAAATCCTAAGGATACAAATCCTCCAAAAATCCAATGAAATTCCTTTGTATCAAAGGAGCCCTTATATTGGTATATAGATTAGCCTTTAAAAACACACACAAACGCAGACGTTCATATACACACACATACATTAATACTCCCTCCGTCCGGAAATACTTGTCTTAGAAATGAATAAAATGGATGTATCTATAAGCAAAATAAGTCTAGATACATCCATTTCTAAGACAAGTATTTCCGAACGAAGGGAGTATAAAATTACTCACATGCTATCCCTAAGAGCATCTTCAAGAGAATGAGCCAATACATCTAGAAATCCGTGAACTAACCACAAATGTCACGTAGTGAGAGGGGGCTGCTGCCTGAGAACTGTACCTATAAGCATAACGGGACAAGGGAGTGATACAACACTTGATCCGACCCAACAAGCGAGTCAATAAATCAATCAAACCTACCCTGGCCATCCGTAGCAGTTCGCTGAGAGAGGCGTCCTCCGAGCTCTGGCTCGTTTTATCCGGTATACAAGACTGACACTTACATAAACTCTGTTGCTCCACGCCCCCACGGTTACGCCGTTCCACCAGAAGTTGAGACGGACCACAAAACCCTCTGCGGCCTCACAAGCAGTCAAGCACGGCTCCGGTTCGAGACAAAGCTCGGCCGGCCCAGATTGCATGCGAGCCAACAAAGCAAGCCAGGCCAGGCAGACCGGACGCATCGCATATCAGAGCAACCTGGCAACAAGTGGCAACCAACCGGCAAGCAACCTGAAACCCAACCCAAAGCCGGGCCAGGCCGCGAGCGAGAAGGGAGCGCGTCGTTTTGTCCCTATCAGGCGCGCCTTTCCGCGTCCGATACGTCCCAATCAGCGAGACCCCGGCGGTGCGGGGCCGCTCTCCCTCCCTCCCTCCCTCCCTCGCTCCCGGCCGCGCCCGCGCTTTCTCCGATGCAAGCAAGCAAGCGAGCGGGCTCGCATGTGTCCGTGTTGGCTAATCGGCCCCCGCCTTTTGCACGGCTTTTCCCCGTCTTCCCCCGACTAGGAACCACCGCGGCGAATAACAATCATGACCGGCCGCGACCCGCGACCGGGAATAATACTAACAGGGAGAAAAGACGAGAGATTCCGTGCCTACCGACGGATCCTACACCGACGCTGGTCAATCGATCGGGGCCGGTCAAACGCTCGCTGGATCGCGCGGCTGACGGTCCCGCGCGCGGATCCGTGCCGGCCGGGGTGCAGTGCATGGTCGAGCGCACGCACGTACGTACCACGGATCCACATTGATGGCCACCTTCTTCTCGCCGGTTGCTGCAACTGCCGCCATGCATGCCCACGTCCTGCCTGCACACCACAACGCGGACGGTCCAACTTGCTCCGTCAGCTTTCAGAATTTTCCAAACACACACAGAGCGCACCACGCTTTACGCCATCTCATCTCATGTAGCAAACCAAGCTCCGCGGACGATCCCATGATAGATCTGCAAATGCTTTCCTCCAGACTCAACCATGATACCACAGCACAGCAGCAGAGCGTGCCCGCCATCTTTCCGTCGTAGGGAGAGGTGAGGTGGTGAGCTAAAGCTGCCTTCCTCGCCAGAAATACCGGAAGAGCCTGCCTGACAAACTACAAAGCACGAAAAAACTCACAACTCAGATGGAAGCAAACATCCACGCATGCATGCATGCTGCATGCATCGATGGCAGGACGATCGAGTCCGTTCGCTTTGCCGGGCCGTGCCGTGCCGTGCCCCCCAACTTTCTTCCGGGCCGGTGCTCGCTTTACGCAGGCAGGCTACAAGGCTAGCTCGCACTAGCTGCACCTGCAAATGCTGCATGCACTCGAGGCATCAATGTGCAGCATGCGATCTGCAGGGAGGAGAATAGAAGGCGCTCATTATTCAAGCCCGTGCACGCACCATGGTCCATGGAATGCATTGCCATGTCCGTATCAGTGTCGCCTCTGCCCTCACTTTTGCGCCCCCGGACCGTCGGCACAAAAAGGAGCCAAGGGTGGCGCGGCAGTCTTTAGTTTCCACTGACAAAAGAAAAGCTCCGGTTCAGCATTCATTTGTCGCCTCCAATTCCATGTAGCCGGTCGCTTCCTCAGTAATCATAGTGAAATACTCCTATTGATTGATTACTAGACAAATTAGCAGGGACAGAAAATGTGATTGCAACATTTTTTTACTTCATCCGTCATAGTTTAGAAGACGCGCATAAGCGATCTCTCTCTGACACCAAAGTGAATCGTGATTGGTTCTAATTTTCTTTACAAGTGCTTACATAATAACTTCACAATGCTTAATTATTTGAGAAGATGATCTACAATAAACAAAGAATCCTCGTGCATGGAGCTTTTTTATCCCATGTGCATACCGTTCCCATTATGCATGTAGCCAACTAGTACTTTTAATTAACTAAATAGTAAATATCGTGCATCTTAACCTTCTTTTATTTTGAAAATGCATGTAAACAGAAGTGCGTCTTCTAAACTGTGACGGAAAGAGTAATTAAGAAAAACTCTTCCCTTTCCGGAATGAGAAAATCAGAGTAAATAGATATGCAACTGGGCTCTTTCTCCAAGTGTTTTATCCTTTTTTCATTGGCGGCTAGAAAAAAAACATCCTCTCTACATGTCACCCGGACGGCCGATGATGGTGAGCAAAATCTTAGTGCCTTCGCTCCGACTAGTAGTCGAAGTTAGGGTACTTTACTCCTCGCATGTGTGGTGCTCGGGGACGGTGCCGCTTCTTTAAATTAGTCTTTCGGCTCTGATCCTCCTTGAGCTTATCCATTTATAAGTAGTCAACGAAACTTTGGTGTAGGCTCCTATCGTCTTCTTGAACCGTGAGGCTAGGGTTTCATGTCGTGCATACGCGATAACTAAATTTGTTGTCAGTTGGTCCTTAAGACACATGTGAAGGCGACGACTACGATCCCAGTGCGTTGGTTCTTAAGAAACATGCACAAAGACTTCGAGTCTGTCGTTGACAAGGATAAATCGGCTCATGTAGAGGAGTGGTGGCAACGACGTGTCATCGGCGGCGTAGTCTAATGACGGTAGTTGTCACTGATGGTCGAGGGATGTCTATATAACATATACTCCATCTGTTTTATAATGTAATGCGTCCGTGTTTTTTAACATTTAAGTTGGTTATAAATTTAATCAACACGATATAAAAATGAATTCAAATATTTTTTTGTTCCCGTCGTCCGTCGGTGTGGTTAAATTTATGGTCCAACTTAAATTTCGAGACGCACGAGGGCACTATATTATGGAATGAAGGAAGTATTATGTTTGAGGTGAATTGTACTTCCAGGTGAACTTTCGTAACAGATCTAACAAAAATAGGCAGATAATTGACAGCCTCAACTGATATCATGGCAAACAGGAAGCAATGTCTGATCCTATGTGATAAGCAAGCAAGCATGCATGCATGAGTGCGCACGACAAGGGCAAGCGACGAAGACGCTATCTGCCTGGGAAATGGCTCGTGACATGATACCACGCTTGGAACTGAAGCAGTGATTAGTAGGGCCGACGATTAGATGTTTCAAAGGCGTCGTTTCATATAGCAGCATGCCCTAGCTGCAGTACATGGCAGCACAGTACAACACTGCACCACCATCATCATCAGATTGCCTGCACAAGGCATGGGTTGACTTTAATCTCCTTTTTTCTAACGTTGACAGCGGAGAGGGAGGGAGGGGGGGGGGGGGGGGGGAGCCCGGCCCTTGCATGCGGGCCACGGACACGGACAAGGCCAGGCCGTCACAGTGCCGTATATATACTCGAGTTTGGTGTGTGTGACCACCACGCAGACGCAGGCAGATGCATAGGCGATGGAGTAAGTCGTACTTAAGGTCACCATTACACCATATGATCGTGCTGCTAGAGGCCGGGGACCCGCGGGTACAGTTTATTTGACTGGATCTCTAATTCTGTCTATTCGTGTCAGCAAGTACAACAAGACGCAACAGTTGTGGTCACTGTTAATCGCTTTACCACACCTCGCCATTTGCCATTTATGCGAGCGGCACGCTCGTATATGTGACATGGCATATCTGCTCGTTAACTAATCCGAGGTCTATCCTTTAGAGATGTGCATTTGCTCCATTAAAAAACGAAGATGGTAAATTTCGGATTTTAAATATGGAACCCTTCTCCTCTCATTTAACCGATGAGGTAAATCTTTTGTCTTCGTTTCAAAAAAAAAAAAATGGCAACCCACGCATTTTTACGACAACTTTAGTTTCCGCGAGATAGACGGATAACATGATAATTTTTTGACAAAATTAATGAATTGGGACAAAGATGTCATGTTTTAACAACTAAAATTGCCACCACGCATCAACTAAATTTGTCATGGAAAAATGTTCGGGATAACATTCTTAAAAACCAAATGTTCAGAATTTATCGGGACCTTTAAAAAACAATCGGTGCACATAAACACAAATTGGGTGCTCATTTGGTTCAAACCACTACATTAACTCATTAAAACAAAATTGGTGCAAATTCAGAATATTTTACATAAATAGTTTAGATAATTTAACTTAATTTTAACTAGAACTTACTAAAACTAATCGCTATCCATCTCATTCTCGAGCCTCTTCCTATCCGATTCGGTCAGCCCTCCGATCATGACAATGAAAGTCCTATACCCTTGAAAATCAATATTTTTATGTGGCAAATTTCCACAGGTGTCATTTTTATTAGGGATAACTTGAAGAAATGTAAGTGGCTAGGGCATCCCACATGTTCTGAGCAGGAAAATGCCAGGCATATGTTGTTTGGATGTCATATGGCAAAAGTGGTATGGGGAGCTATTTGCCAAGTTATTTGGGGTTGAGTGTAGTCTTAGTAACATACTCCCTCCGTCTGATAATAAGTGTATTTTTTTCCTTTTTTATCAGTCAAACTAGTTAAACTTTGACTAACTTTATTGAGAAAAGTGCTAGCATTTATGACATTAAATTAGTATCAATAAATTTGTCTTTACATGAGGTTTTTAAATATATCATTTTCATGTCATATATGTTGCTACTTTTTTCTATAAAGTTGATCAAATTTTAAAAAGTTTGATAAAGTACTAATCTATTTGTACACTTATCTATGGACGGAGGGAGCATGGCAGAGCTTGACCTGCTTTAATTTTTTTCTTCCCGGTGGCCATAAATTCTAATCCCTACGTCTTAAAATAAGTGACTTAAAAATGACTTTACTTTAGACTAAAGTTAGCATAAAATTGAATTGTTTTTAAGTCACTTATTTTGGTACGGAGGAAGTATATGCTTGAGATTGTTGTTGTATGCTGTGGAATTTGGACTTTGAGGAAGAAAGTTACATTTGATGGTCATGTGGCCAGGTCTCCTATTGGTATTATATTTACCATATGCTCATTGTTGATGTACTAGTCGGGTTTGTTCAAGGATGTGGACAACAAAAAATCTTAATAGTGAGGTGCAGGTGCTGATGAAGGAAACCGCTCGTCGGACGTCGCTTTTGGTCCCAGCTAGTGATGGAGGTGCTGATACTTAGGCCAAGATGGTCGAAGATGGTTGATGTTGTTGAAGTCTTCTTGAAGTTTGGAGTCTGGGTTGCTGGAGATGCTTCTGTGGTCTAAGTTTAGTTTTGATCCTTGTTGGGCCTATCTTTTACGGAGTATGTAGTATGTTCACTTGATCCTGTGTATTGTGTCTTTTGAACTGTTCGTAGTTTTTAGTGGTAGCAGGTTTTCGTCCTGTAGCTAGAGTATCGATGCTGAGCTCTATATTGCGGGTCCTGTAGTACCAGGACGACACTGGTTAGTTTTTTTTTAAACGGAGGCAAAATATTTACCACATATATTAAATAAGAAGGAGCAAGAGTTTGATACAACACACTCAGATCATTGACGCTAGTTAGTTGTTGGTATGTTTGTTAGTATCAACAAACTTTGTGTTTCCGTTAAGCGATTAATGAAAAGGGGCAGCCCAGTTGGAAAAAAAGATGTTAATAGATTTCATTGACTAGCCGCAGCTCCTATACATGGTGTTGGTTAGCAATGGCCGTATTTGGCGCTGTGCTGGCGAAAGTGCATAGGAGCTCTGGGGTGTTACGCCCCCCTATATTCAAAAATAATTCAGTAATTCAAAAACTCAATTTCGGACTCTCAACATCCACACACCTCAATTTCGGACTCTCAAATCCATGCAACTTCATGCACGTCGATCATACACGTCAATATTACACATAAATAACAAATGTTTGGTAGCAAAAATAAATAGCATTTACATACAATTTATTTAAAGTGCACAACTCAATCATCAGCTCCTTGGCTTTCATTGTAGTTCACATATGGTCCTGAAGATCACTGAGTAGCTTCGCGTGCACATGATGATCTCGAAAATTCTGATGCATTTGTAGAACGAACAATGTGTCGAACACGTAGAGGGCAAGGAGAGCTCGGGACACTAGTGGGGACAGGGCCTTTAGCCCCGGCCCGTAAGGGGCTTTAGTCCCGGTTCACCAACCGGGACTAAAGGGACGGGACTAAAGGCCTAACCTTTAGTCCCGGCCCTGTTCCAAGCCGGGACTAAAGGTGCTCCACGTGGGCGCCTCGTAGCGCCCCAAGGGCAGGCCCTTTAGTCCCGGTTCGTTACACGGACCGGGACTAAAGAGTTTCAGATTTTGTTTTTTTTTTAAATGAAATTATTTTTGGGTTTTAGGGTTTTAGGGTTTAGGTGTTCGGGAGATTAACGTGATGCCTCGTTTGATGTTCGGGAATTAGTTTTCATATAATTTAAATAGAAATAATTATGCATATATATATAAGATTAACTTATCTTACAAGCGAGCATATATATACAATTATATGGAGATCTGAATTATCGGGACTAGAGCCCGTCTATTCGATTACATGGACGAACATCAGTAATGGCCCCTAGCTACACTAAATCGTCCTTTATCATCTATAGCTTCCGTCCTCAGAAAGGTCGCAAGCTCCTGTGCAACAGCAATCGCGCGTTGCTCTGGTAGGACCTTCGTCCTCATGGCCGTGTACTATATAAGAAGAGGAGATGAATATGAATATCAATCATGATAACAAAGAATGACGGGTAAAAATAGAGGTGTGAATGTTCATTGCTTACGTCGAATCTGTGATCCTTGTGCTCAGAGGTAAACGTGCGAATGGTCTCGCAAACATAGTATCCGCATAGATGCGTTCCCCGTGGTTGTTGGTCGCACTTTACGAGAATAGAATATATATAATCAAAATAATAATCTAGCATCATAAATGTATTGAAAATAGAAGTATATCATACTACTACTTACCTCAGCCGTTCTAAAGGTCAGCTTCTCAGGCTCGATACCGGGAGTCACGCACTTGAACCGCTTCCAAACCCTGCCCGACAAGGATAATGATTTGCGAAGTTTTTCATTAATTGATATATCAGAAAATCATCGAAAGAGACCGATAGAGCGCAAGAATGATTGAAATTACCCTTGGAGCATGTCCTGCAGGCTTTGGAACTGTTCCAAGGGTCTCGATAATGGGTCGAAGGCATCAACTCTTCCCTTATCAATTTGAATGTCCAACAGAATCCAATGGAAGCTGCACATGTGTGTGTGTGTGTGTGTGTGTGTGTGTGTATATATATATATATGTGTGTGTGTGTGTGTGTGTGTGTGTGTGTGTGTGTGTGTGAGTAACTTATCAATTACACTTATAAGTGAATGGACACAACAGAGTAAAGACCCTCACCTGAAGTTGTATGGAAACAGTATGTGGTCACATAGATTTTGATATGTTACAAACCTTAGAAGGTTTTCCTCCGTCTCCTTGGGTTTATCAGTTACCGTCGCTATATGTATTTTATCTGGGTCAATAAACCCAATATTTAGGATGTTCTTACTTTTACAATCCAGAATCTTTATTCTGCATAATAGAGTACAAGTTATATATAGACAATGAATTGAAATAACTAAACAAGTTATATGTAGACAACGAATTGAAAAACTTACACACAATAGCAACTCATAAGCGATTTGTCGAGGGCGTCGCCATTTTACATCTCGAAGAGTTCATCAAAGACGATATGGATTTCTTTGGGGCGGCCGTAGTACTCCCGTGGGACACTCACCACGATCATCGTTCTCCCATTCTTTGATTCACTTAAGTACCATGTATGCAAGTAACGCATATTTGTTGGGACATCATCTTTGCTGACCAAAGGCGCTCCCATGACAAACTGTGTCTTAGGGGCTACCACAGCCTTGGGTAACCTGTCGTCTTGGGAAGCCAGAATGTCTTCAACCGAGATACCCCATTCAGCCGCCCACTTCTTTGCTAATTCGAAATCTTGCCCCTGCACCGGAGGGGGGACATTCTCGGTTAACACCTTGAGGGGTGGGATCGACTGTTTGGCCTGTTGTCCAAGCTGAGGAACGTCTGATTTTTTCTTGTTGGTAGTTGAACTTGATTTGCTCCCACTTGCACTTGCACGTGATCTGCTCTTTTTCACTTCCTTCTGCAATGTGCGTGTATAGTCATCAGGCTTATGGTGTAAGTCATATTGTGATGGAAGGGTCGCGAAGTATTTTGCAAATGCTATTTGCTTCTCGGTGTATTCCGGGCGGGGCTCGGGTTCCTTCTTTTTCATATGCGCATCATGATGTTCCTTTGCTATCCTGGCGTTTTCCTCGGGGGTACGATCATAAGGTCTGAAAGGAAGATTAGCATGAGGTACCTTTGGGAGGGGCGACCGTTTGCGCTTTGGGGGGCTCCGTCGCTTAGAAATCGTCGGCGGAGCGTTCTTGGTGGCACGCTTCCGCTTAGTATCCGGAGCGGGCGGCGGCGGAGACGGACCACCCAAGTCCGGCGGCGGTGATCGAGATGGACTCGTGTTGTGCTGGCCGACGTCATGTGGAGGGCTTGGAGGTAATGGAGGTGTAGGTGACCTGCGACGACTCGGAGGCGGTGTTGTCCTTGGGGCAGAGCCTGGAAGCTTGATGTAGTTTTTGTCCCATAGGATGACTCCACCCAATACTTCTCCGAGTGTCCTCTCATCTTCGGGTCCACCTATGTCGAGCTCCATATCATGAAACCACGCCATGATTTCATCCACCCCGACTTTAGCAAAGCCAGCTGGAATCTCATGGCCATGCCAGCGTGCATCGGGGCCAGAAGGTAAAGCTTGTCCGACGGCCACCTTCATGGATATGTTCTTAAATTTCTGATGGAGTTCACATGATGTTGACTCCTTGATTCCATCCACGGGGTAGCCGGGACCGCCCTCTATCATTCTTCGTGCATCGTCGGGCGGGGCCTCAGATTCAGCCACGCTGCTTTTCCGCTTAGATGGGGTAGCGGTAATATCAAATGCAGGATCTTCCTGGCGCGCTACTCCTCTAAGCTCATCAATCTGCTTCTGTTGCTCGTTAATCCTGGCAAGCAACTGGTTGAACTTGTCATTCTCCTCATCCTGCTGCCGCTTCTTTGCTCTCTCTCGGCTTCTGTAAGTGTCTTGGTCTCTGGCAAACCCAAGCCACCACGGGTAAGAAGGACCGAAGCCTCGCGTTCGTCCTCCATGTTCGTCATTGCCGAGGACCAGTGTGAGCAAATCTTTCTCTCTATCTGCAGTGAACTTTCTTTTTCCCTCCTTAATTTCTTTCACTATCCTTTTCCAATTCTCCCTGGGTATCCTAAGACCGTCACTGCACATGAGGTCCCCTGTTTCTTCGTCGTACGAACCACCATGCGCAAGGAACCAATTTCTTGCTCTCAATTCCCACTCATCACGGAGTGGTTCAGGTACGATGCCTTTATCTAGCAGATCTTGCTCTTTCTTATCCCACTTTGGGATGGCAGTCTCATAGCCCCCTGGACCCAGCTTGTGGTGATATTTCTTCTTGTCGGCATTTATCTTGTTCTTTTACGATAATGCCTGGGCATCTTCTGACTCCTTGTACTCTTGAAATGCCTTCCAGTGATTCGTCTGCTTGGCTAGATACCCCTCGAATACTGGCACTTTCTTTGTCTTCAGATAGTTTTTCCATAGCTTCTTCTTCCAGCTACGGAAAAGTTCGCCATCTTATTTAGAGTCCACTGCTTGACTTTGGCCCAAACGGATGCACTTCGTGTACAAAACGGACAATCTCTCTCGAAGTATCACCGTTTCGAACGAGAACTCGTCTCTTACAAAGGGATTTCATTTTTTTGAACTAAATTGAACTCCATACTTTTTGTGTGTTCAAAATGCAGAAATTCAAAGGCACATCACAAAATTTCAACAATTTCTGACTTCATTTGGTATTCTTCGTGCATTTACTTTTTTTGAGCTAGTTGACGCTGAAATTGAAAAGCACTACAAATGAACTCTGAAAATGTTGAAAGTTGGCATGCTATCATCATTTCACCCACATAGCATGTATTAAAAAGTTCAGAGGGCTACGACAAAAACTGGATGCACTTCGTGTACAAAACGGACAATCTCTCTCGAAGTATCAGCGTTTCGAACGAGAACTCATCTCTTACAAAGGGATTTAATTTTTTTGAACTTATTTGAACTCCATACTTTTTGTGTGTTCAAAATGCACCATTCAAAGGCACATCACAAAATGTCAACAATTTCTGACTTCATTTGGTATTCCTCGTGCATTTACTTATTTTTTTTGAGCTAGTTGACCCTCAAATTGAAAAGCACTACAAATGAACTCTGAAAATGTTGAAAGTTGGCATGCTATCATAATTTCACCCACATAGCATGTGTTAAAAAGTTGAGAGGGCTACGACAAAAACTCGATGCACTTCGTGTACAAAACGGACAATCTCTCTCGAAGTATCAACGTTTCGAACGAGAACTCATCTCTTACAAAGGGATTTCATTTTTTTGAACTTATTTGAACTCCATACTTTTTGTGTGTTCAAAATGCACAAATTCAAAGGCACATCACAAAATTTCAACAATTTCTGACTTCATTTGGTATTCTTCGTGCATTTACTTTTTTTTTGAGCTAGTTGACACTGAAATTGAAAAGCACTACAAATGAACTATGAAAATGTTGAAAGTTGGCATGCTATCATCATTTCACCCACATAGCATGTGTTAAAAAGTTGAGAGGGCTACGACAAAAATTAGATGCACTTCGTGTACGAAACGGACAATCTCTCTCGAAGTATGAGCGTTTCGAACGAGAACTCATCTCTTACAAAGGGATTTCATTTTTTTGAACTTATTTGAACTCCATACTTTTTGTGTGTTCAAAATGCACCATTCAAAGACACATCACAAAATTTCAACAATTTCTGACTTCATTTGGTATTCTTCGTGCATTTACTTATTTTTTTGAGCTAGTTGACCCTGAAATTGAAAAACACTGCAAATGAACTCTGAAAATGTTGAAAGTTGGCATGCTATCATCATTTCACCCACATAGCATGTGTTAAAAATTTGAGAGGGCTACGACAAAAACTGGATGCACTTCGTGTACAAAACGGACAATCTCTCTCGAAGTATCAGCGTTTCGAACGAGAACTCATCTCTTACAAAGGGATTTAATTTTTTTGAACTTATTTGAACTCCATACTTTTTGTGTGTTCAAAATGCACCATTCAAAGGCATGTCAACAATTTCTGACTTCATTTGGTATTCCTCGTGCATTTACTTATTTTTTTTGAGCTAGTTGACCCTCAAATTGAAAAGCACTACAAATGAACTCTGAAAATGTTGAAAGTTGGCATGCTATCATCATTTCACCCACATAGCATGTGTTAAAAAGTTGAGAGGGCTACGACAAAAACTCGATGCACTTCGTGTACAAAACGGACAATCTCTCTCAAAGTATCAGCGTCGATGATGGTCGCTACTCCTACTTCCCCTAGTGCATAACCAATATCTAGCACAAGGAGAAGAAGGAGAAACGACCCCCCACAGCAATAGTCGACATTCTTCTTCTCTCATGTATGGTGGACACTCCCTCACCTGATTTTTCGACCGTCGATGATGGTTGCTACTCCTTCTTCCCCTAGTGCATAACAAATATCTAGCACAAAGAGAAGAAGGAGAAGCAACCCCCACAACAACAGTCGGCATTCTTCTTCTCTCATGTATGGTGGACACTCCCTCACCTGATTTTTTGACCGTCGATGATGGTCGCTATTCCTTCTTTCCCTAATGCATAACAAATATCTAGCACAAGGAGAAGAAGGAAAAGCGACCCCCACAAAAAAAGTGGTTCCGCGGCACGCCACGTGGTTCCGCTGCACGCCACGTGGGACTAATTGTTGGAATTATGCCCTAGAGGCAATAATAAATGTGTAGTTATTATTATAATTCCTGTATCAAGATAATACTTTATTATCCATGCTATAATTGTATTGAATGAAGACTCATTTACATGTGTGGATACATAGACAAAACACCGTCCCTAGCATGCCTCTAGTTGGCTAGCCAGTTGATCGATGATAGTCAGTGTCTTCTGATTATGAACAAGGTGTTGTTGCTTGATAACTGGATCACGTCATTGGAAGAATCACGTGATGGACTAGACCCAAACTAATAGACATAGCATGTTGATCGTGTCATTTTGTTGCTACTGTTTTCTGCGTGTCAAGTATTTATTCCTATGACCATGAGATCATATAACTCACTGACACCGGAGGAATGCTTTGTGTGTATCAAATGTCGCAACGTAACTGGGTGACTATAAAGATGCTCTACAGGTATCTCCGAAGGTGTTAGTTGAGTTAGTATGGATCAAGACTGGGATTTGTCACTCCGTGTGACGGAGAGGTATCTCGGGGCCCACTCGGTAATACAACATCACACACAAGCCTTGCAAGCAATGTAACTTAGTGTAAGTTGCGGGATCTTGTATTATGGAACGAGTAAAGAGACTTGCCGGAAAAACGAGATTGAAATAGGTATGCGGATACTGACGATCGAATCTCGGGCAAGTAACATACCGAAGGACAAAGGGAATGACATACGGGATTATACGAATCCTTGGCACTGAGGTTCAAACGATAAGATCTTCGTAGAATATGTAGGATCCAATATGGGCATCCAGGTCCCGCTATTGGATATTGACCGAGGAGTCTCTCGGGTCATGTCTACATAGTTCTCGAACCCACAGGGTCTGCACACTTAAGGTTCGACGTTGTTTTATGCGTATTTGAGTTATATGGTTGGTTACCGAATGTTGTTCGGAGTCCCGGATGAGATCACGGACATCACGAGGGTTTCCGGAATGGTCCGGAAACGAAGATTGATATATAGGATGACCTCATTTGATTACCGGAAGGTTTTCGGAGTTACCGGGAATGTACCGGGAATGACGAATGGGTTTCGGGAGTTCACCGGGGGGGGGGGGGGGGGCAACCCACCCCGGGGAAGCCCATAGGCTTTGGGGAGACACACCAGACCTTAGTGGGCTGGTGGGACAGCCCCAAGGAGACCTATGCGCCAAGAAAAGAAAATCAAAGGAAAAGAAAAAAAAAAGAGGGAAGAAGTGGGAAGGGAAGGGGACTCCTCCCACCAAACCAAGTCCAACTCGGTTTGGGGGGGGGGGAGTCCTCCCCCCCTTGACTCGGCCGACCCCTTGGGAGTCCCTTGGACCCCAAGGCAAGGTCCCCCTCCCTCCTCCTATATATATGGGGCTTTTAGGGCAGATTTGAGACGACTTTCTCACGGCTGCCCGACCACATACCTCCATAGTTTTTCCTCTAGATCGTGTTTCTGCGGAGCTCAGGCGGAGCCCTGCTGAGACTAGATCATCACCAACCTCCGAAGTGCCGTCACGCTGCCGGAGAACTCTTCTACCTCTCCGTCTCTCTTGCTGGATCAAGAAGGCCGAGATCATCGTCGAGCTGTACGTGTGCTGAACGCGGAGGTGCTGTCCGTTCGGTACTAGATCGTGGGACTGATCGCGGGATTGTTCGCGGGGCGGATCGAGGGACGTGAGGAAGTTCCACTACATCAACCGCGTTCTCTAACGCTTCTGCTGTACGATCTACAAGGGTACGTAGATCACTCATCCCCTCTCGTAGATGGACATCACCATGATAGGTCTTCGTGCGCGTAGGAAAATTTTTGTTTCCCATGCGACGTTCCCCAACAGTGGCATCATGAGCTAGGTTCATGCGTAGATGTCTTCTCGAGTAGAACACAAAAGGTTTTGTGGGCGGTGATGTGCGTTTTGCTGTCCTCCTTAGTCTTTTCTTGATTCCGCGGTATTGTTGGATTGAAGCGGCTTGGACCGACATTACTCGTACGCTTACGAGAGACTGGATTCATCGTTACGAGTAACCCCCTTTGCTCAAAGATGACTGGCAAGTGACGGTTTCTCCAACTTTAGTTGAATCGGATTTGACCGAGGAGGTCCTTGGATGAGGTTAAATAGCAACTCATATATCTCCGTTGTGGTGTTTGCGTAAGTAAGATGCGATCCTACTAGATACCCTTGGTCACCACGTAAAACATGCAACAACAAAATTAGAGGACGTCTAACTTGTTTTTGCAGGGTATGATTGTGATGTGATATGGCCAATGATGTGATGTGATATACTGGATGTATGAGATGATCATGTTGTAATAGAAATATCGACTTGCACGTCGATGGTACGGCAATCGGCAGGAGCCATAGGGTTGTCTTTATACTAACATATTTGTGCTTGCAGATGCGTTTACTATTTTGCTAGGATGTAGCTTTAGTAGTAATAGCATGAGTAGCACGACAACCCCGATGGCAACACGTTGATGGATGATCATGGTGTGGCGCCGGTGACAAGAAGATCGTGTCGGTGCTTTGGTGATGGAGATCAAGAAGCACGTGATGATGGCCATATCATGTCACTTATGAATTGCATGTGATGTTAATCCTTTTATGCACCTTATTTTGCTTAGAACGACGGTAGCATTATGAGGTGATAATTCACTAAAATTTCAAGACGAAATTGTGTTCTCCCCGACTGTGCACCGTTGCTACAGTTCGTCGTTTCGAGACACCACGTGATGATCGGGTGTGATAGACTCAACGTTCACATACAACGGGTGCAAAACAGTTGCGCACGCGGAACACTCGGGTTAAGCTTGACGAGCCTAGCATGTGCAGACATGGCCTCGGAACACATGAGACCGAAAGGTCGATCATGAATCATATAGTTGATATGATTAGCATAGGGATGCTTACCACTGAAACTACTCTCGACTCACGTGATGATCGGACTTGGGATAGTGTAAGTGGATCATGAACCACTCAAATGACTAGAGAGATGTACTTTTTGAGTGGGAGTTTAGCATATAATTTGATTAAGTTGAACTCTAATTATCTTGAACATAGTCTAAGTCCACTTTGAATATATTTGTGTTGTAGATCATGGCTCACGCAAGTGTCATCCTGAATTTTAATACGTTCCTAGAGAAAGCTAAGTTGAAAGATGATGGAAGCAACTTTGTAGACTGGGCTCGTAATCTTAAGCTAATCTTACAAGCTGGAAAGAAGGATTATGTCCTTAATGCTGCGCTAGGAGATGAACCACCCGCTACGGCTGATCAGGATGTTAAGAACGCTTGGTTAGCACATAAGAAGGACTACTCAATAGTTCAATGTGCAGTCTTGTATGGCTTAGAACCGGGACTTCAACATCGCTTTGAGCGTCATGGAGCATTTAAGATGTTCCAGGAATTGAAGTTTATCTTTCAGAAGAACGCCCGGATCGAGAGGTATGAGACCTCCGATAAATTCTATGCTTGCAAGCTGGAGGAAAACTCGTCTGTCAGTGAACATGTGCTCAAAATGTCTGGGTACTCAAACCGTCTAGCTGAACTGGGGATTGAACTCCCGCAAGAAGCTATCACTGACAGAATCCTTCAATCACTGCCGCCAAGCTATAAAGGCTTTGTGTTGAACTACAACATGCAAGGGATGAACAAGTCTCCCGGCGAGTTGTTTGCGATGCTGAAAGTCGCAGAGTCTGAACTCCGTAAAGAGCATCAAGTGTTGATGGTGAGCAAGACCACTAGTTTGAAGAGAAACGGCAAAGGCAAGAAGGGCAATTCGAAGAAGAGCGGCAAGCCTGTTGCCAATCCGCCGAAGAAACCCAAAGCTGGACCTAAGCCTGAAACAGAGTGCTTCTATTGCAAGGGTATGGGTCACTGGAAGCGCAATTGCCCCAAGTATCTGGCAGATAAGAAGGCGGGCAAAGAAAAATCAGGTATATTTGATATACATGTTATTGATGTGTACTTAACCGGCTCTCGTAGTAGTGCCTGGGTATTCGATACCGGTTCTGTTGCTCACATTTGCAACTCGAAGCAGGAACTGCGGAATAGACGAAGGCTGGCGAAAGACGAAGTGACGATGCGCGTAGGAAACGGTTCCAAGGTTGATGCAATCGCCGTCGGCACAGTGTCACTTCAACTACCATCGGGATTAGTGATGAACTTAAATCATTGTTATTTAGTGCCTGCGTTGAGCATGAACATTATATCTGGATCTTGTTTATTGTGAGACGGTTACTCTTTTAAGTCTGAGAATAATGGTTGTTCTATTTCTATGAGTAACATCTTTTATGGTCATGCACCGAATGTTAGAGGATTGTTCATATTGAATCTTGATAGCGATACGCATATACATAACATTGAGACCAAAAGAGTTAGAGTAAACAATGATAGCGCCATATTATTGTGGCACTGCCGCTTGGGTCATATTGGTGTAAAGCGCATGAAGAAACTCCATGCTGATGGACTTTTGGAGTCACTTGACTTTGATTCACTTGACACGTGCGAACCATGCCTCATGGGCAAGATGACTAAGACTCCGTTCTCCGGAACAATGGAGCGTGCAAGTGACTTGTTGGAAATCATACATACCGATGTGTGTGGTCCAATGAGCGTGGAGGCACGCGGCGGATATCGTTATTTTCTCACCTTCACTGATGATTTAAGTAGATATGGTTATGTCTACTTAATGAAGCACAAGTCTGAAACATTTGAAAAGTTCAAGCAATTTCAGAGTGAAGTGGAAAATCATCGTAACAAGAAGATCAAGTTCCTACGGTCTGATCGTGGGGGTGAATATCTGAGTTTCGAGTTTGGTACTCACTTAAGACAATGTGGAATTGTTTCGCAGTTAACACCGCCTGGAACACCACAGCGTAATGGTGTGTCCGAACGTCGTAATCGTACTTTGTTAGAGATGGTGCGATCTATGATGTCTCTTGCTAATTTGCCATTATCATTTTGGGGTTATGCATTAGAAACAGCTGCATTCACTTTAAATAGGGCACCATCAAAATCCGTTGAGACGACACCATACGAACTGTGGTATGGCAAAAGGCCAAAGTTGTCGTTTCTTAAAGTTTGGGGATGTGATGCTTATGTCAAAAAGCTTCAGCCTGAAAAATTGGAACCCAAAGCGGAAAAATGCGTCTTCATAGGTTACCCAAAAGAGACAGTTGGGTACACCTTCTATCTCAAAACCGAGGGCAAAGTGTTTGTTGCTAAGAACGGAACTTTTCTCGAGAAGGAGTTTCTCTCAAGAGAATTGAGTGGGAGGAAGATAGAACTTGACGAGGTTGTCGAACCTCTCATCCCTCTGGATGGTGGCGCAGGGCAAGGGGAAACCTCTGTCATTGCGACGGCGGTTGAGGAGGAAGTTAATGATGATGATCATGAAACTCCAGTTCAAGTTTCTGTTGAACCACGCAGGTCGACGAGATCACGCACTGCTCCAGAGTGGTACGGTAATCCCGTCTTATCAATCATGTTGTTAGACAACAATGAACCTGCAAATTATGAAGAAGCAATGGTGGGGCCAGATTCCAACAAATGGCTAGAAGCCATGAAATCCGAGATAGGATCCATGTATGAGAACAAAGTGTTGACTTTGGAGATACTACCTGAAGGCCGCAAGGCTATTCAGAACAAATGGATCTTTAAGAAGAAGACGGACGCTGACGGTAATGTGACCGTTTATAAAGCTCGACTTGTGGCAAAGGGTTTTTCACAAGTTCCAGGAATTGACTACGATGAGACTTTCTCTCCCGTAGCGATGCTTAAGTCCGTCAGAATCATGTTAGCAATAGCTGCATTTTTCGATTATGAAATCTGGCAGATGGATGTCAAAACGGCGTTCCTTAACGGTTTCCTTAAGGAAGAGTTGTATATGATGCAACCCGAAGGTTTTGTCGATCCTAAAAATGCTGACAAGGTGTGCAAGCTCCAGCGATCCATTTATGGATTGGTGCAAGCATCTCGGAGTTGGAACAAATGCTTTGATGAGGTGATCAAAGCATTTGGGTTTATACAAGTGGTTGGAGAATCTTGTATTTACAAGAAAGTGAGTGGGAGCTCTGTGGCGTTTCTAATATTATATGTGGATGACATATTACTGATTGGAAACAACGTAGAGCTTTTGGAGAGCATAAAAGGTTACTTGAATAAAAGTTTCTCTATGAAGGACCTAGGAGAAGCTGCTTACATTCTAGGCATTAAGATCTATAGGGATAGATCAAAACGCCTGATAGGACTTTCACAAAGCACATACCTTGATAAAGTTTTGAAAAGGTTCAAAATGGAACAGTCCAAGAAAGGGTTCTTGCCAGTGTTACAAGGTACGAGATTGAGTAAGACTCAGTGCCCAGCAACTGATGAAGATAGAGAGCATATGCGCTCCGTCCCCTATGCTTCAGCCATAGGTTCTATCATGTATGCGATGCTGTGCACTAGACCGGATGTTAGCCTGGCCATAAGTATGGCACGCAGGTTCCAGAGTAATCCAGGAGTGGATCACTGGACAGCGGTCAAGAATATCCTGAAGTACCTGAAAAGGACTAAGGAGATGTTTCTCGTGTATGGAGGTGACGAAGAGCTCGCCGTAAAGGGTTACGTTGCTGCAAGCTTTGACACAGATCCGGACGACTCTAAGTCGCAAACCGGATACGTATTTATTCTTAATGGGGGTGCAGTAAGCTGGTGCAGTTCTAAGCAAAGCGTCGTAGCAGATTCTACATGTGAAGCAGAGTACATGGCTGCCTCGGAGGCGGCTAAGGAGGGTGTCTGGATGAAGCAGTTCATGACGGATCTTGGAGTGGTGCCAAGTGCACTGGATCCAATAACCTTGTTCTGTGACAACACTGGTGCCATTGCCTTAGCAAAGGAACCAAGGTTTCACAAGAAGACCAGACACATCAAACGACGCTTCAACCTCATCCGCGACTACGTCGAGGAGGAGGACGTAAATATATGCAAAGTGCACACGGATCTGAATGTAGCAGACCCGCTGACTAAACCTCTTCCACGGACAAAACATGATCGACACCAGAACTGTATGGGTGTTAGATTTATTACAATGTAATTCACATGGTGATGTGAGGGCTAGATTATTGACTCTAGTGCAAGTGGGAGACTGTTGGAATTATGCCCTAGAGGCAATAATAAATGTGTAGTTATTATTATAATTCCTGTATCAAGATAATAGTTTATTATCCATGCTATAATTGTATTGAATGAAGACTCATTTACATGTGTGGATACATAGACAAAACACCGTCCCTAGCATGCCTGTAGTTGGCTAGCCAGTTGATCGATGATAGTCAGTGTCTTCTGATTATGAACAAGGTGTTGTTGCTTGATAACTGGATCACGTCATTGGGAGAATCACGTGATGGACTAGACCCAAACTAATAGACATAGCATGTTGATCGTGTCATTTTGTTGCTACTGTTTTCTGCGTGTCAAGTATTTATTCCTATGACCATGAGATCATATAACTCACTGACACCGGAGGAATGCTTTGTGTGTATCAAACGTCGCAACGTAACTGGGTGACTATAAAGATGCTCTACAGGTATCTCCGAAGGTGTTAGTTGAGTTAGTATGGATCAAGACTGGGATTTGTCACTCCGTGTGACGGAGAGGTATCTCGGGGCCCACTCGGTAATACAACATCACACACAAGCCTTGCAAGCAATGTAACTTAGTGTAAGTTGCGGGATCTTGTATTACGGAACGAGTAAAGAGACTTGCCGGAAAAACGAGATTGAAATAGGTATGCGGATACTGACGATCGAATCTCGGGCAAGTAACATACCGAAGGACAAAGGGAATGACATACGGGATTATACGAATCCTTGGCACTGAGGTTCAAACGATAAGATCTTCGTAGAATATGTAGGATCCAATATGGGCATCCAGGTCCCGCTATTGGACATTGACCGAGGAGTCTCTCGGGTCATGTCTACATAGTTCTCGAACCCGCAGGGTCTGCACACTTAAGGTTCGACGTTGTTTTATGCGTATTTGAGTTATATGGTTGGTTACCGAATGTTGTTCGGAGTCCCGGATGAGATCACGGACGTCACGAGGGTTTCCGGAATGGTCCGGAAACGAAGATTGATATATAGGATGACCTCATTTGATTACCGGAAGGTCTTCGGAGTTACCGGGAATGTACCGGGAATGACCTATGCGCCAAGAAAAGAAAATCAAAGGAAAAGCAAAAAAAAGAGGGAAGAAGTGGGAAGGGAAGGGGACTCCTCCCACCAAACCAAGTCCAACTCGGTTTGGGGGGGGAGTCCTCCCCCCCTTGACTCGGCCGACCCCTTGGGAGTCCCTTGGACCCCAAGGCAAGGTCCCCCTCCCTCCTCCTATATATATGGGGCTTTTAGGGCAGATTTGAGACGACTTTCTCACGGCTGCCCGACCACATACCTCCATAGTTTTTCCTCTAGATCGTGTTTCTGCGGAGCTCAGGCGGAGCCCTGCTGAGACAAGATCATCACCAACCTCCGGAGCGTCGTCACGCTGCCGGAGAACTCTTCTCCCTCTCCGTCTCTCTTGCTGGATCAAGAAGGCCGAGATCATCGTCGAGCTGTACGTGTGCTGAACGCGGAGGTGCCGTCCGTTCGGTACTAGATCGTGGGACTGATCGCGGGATTGTTCGCGGGGCGGATCGAGGGACGTGAGGACGTTCCACTACATCAACCGCGTTCTCTAACGCTTCTGCTGTACGATCTACAAGGGTACGTAGATCACTCATCCCCTCTCGTAGATGGACATCACCATGATAGGTCTTCGTGCGCGTAGGAAAATTTTTGTTTCCCATGCGACGTTCCCCAACACTAATGGTCTTTCATTTTTAAATGACTGTTTTAATCAAAAACAGTTGTGTTACAAAAGGGATTTCATTTTTTGAACTTATTTGAACTGAAGACTTTTTGTATATATATGTGGTCGAAATGCATGATACCATGAAGTTAGAAAGGGCTAAACCATTCAAAAGTAGCAAATGAAGTTAGAAAGGGCTAAACCATTCAAATTTGGAAACTATAATGGCACAAACAGAAACTAGACATATATAAATTGGTCCAAGTAGTACATGATACTAGTCCAAACAGTACATAATAATAGCTACCATAGATATATATATTCGAGATGACGCTGGCAATAGTTGACGACTCGAATCAGAATGTCCACCTTATTCGAGGTGACGCTGGCCATAGTTGACGACTCGAATCTTGCGGTACAACTCGTATGAAACGTATGCATCTTTTGTTGCATACTCAATGTTGATACGATCAAGTGGGGCCTTCTCCCAAAGTTTGTGCTGAGACTTTGGGAAATTGGTCTTCATATTACCATATTCCTCGTCGATCAAGGCAACTGCCATATGAGCCATCGAAGTCCTGACATGTCGAAGCCTGAATAACGTTTGGAGATCAATGAGGCAACCAGTTGGTATCTCAATACCGAAGATGTACCTCATCTTCAGCTTGTCGTTCGTTATGTCAACGGTAGCAAAAGTGATGCCGCTGCGAAGGAAGTCCATGAGTTCTGGACAATGCTTGTCACTACTGCAACAGAAACAAATTAAAATGGAATAAATGTTACATACTACTGCAATAAGGAAACATGTTTCACTACAACTAAAGAGAAAATTATCTTTAGGATTCAAATAGAACATATTGCTATCCTATGCAATTTTCGTATCCTACGAATTGATCAAGAAACCGTAAATTAACTATGACATATATATATATATATATATATATATATATATATATATATATATATATATATATATATATATATATATATATATATATATTCTCCCACGGTTTTGCAAATATTCAATAAGCTAGACATATTGCATATTGCTATCCAATGGAACCTAGAGAGATCACTATAGCTATCCAATGGAACCTGGAGAGATCACTAGCTATATGCAATTTTCATGACTATGACATATCATATTGCTATCCAATGGAACCTAGAGAGATCACTAGCTATATGCAATTTTCATAACCTTGGATCAAAGAACACCGCATAAAATTGTATCACCACAACTATGATTTCAATGGAACATATTGAACCAATTAGATTTTTCAGATTGTGGAACACTATTCCAATCAGATTGTGTTCCCTTCAACTAAACAAAATTGTTTCACTACAACTATTTGAAGCGAACCAACTATGATTCCAATGGAACATATTAAACACTAGTTGATTCTAATACGATTTTTCAGATTATGGAACACTATTCCAATCAGATTGTCTTCCCCTTCAACTAATCAAAATTGTTTCACTACAACTATTTGAAGGGAACCAACTATGATTGAAACAAATAAACTTACAATGTCATTACCTTGGATCAAAGAAAGCCTCAAAACTTACCTCGCCCATTGGAAGATCAAGACATGGTGTTTGAAACATAGTTGGATGACGGCAACACCACGTTGATCGGCCGTGTACTCCAGATCAAACCCCAAGAACTTCTCATGATCCACTGCGGCGTCAAGCCATCGTTCCTTCAACTGTCTAAGAAAATGCGGCACCTCCCTGCTCTCGTTCGTGTACACGACATCGAGCTTGGTCTTGCCATGTGCGAGCACCTCTCCAAAGTGAGTTGGCATGGTGAAAGAAGAGAAGGGAAGAAGAGAGGGGAAGAACAGAGCGAGAGCGAGAGAGGAAGAAGAACAGAGAAAGGGCGACGCGACAGAGACTCTGCTTCGGTTGTGGTTTTGGGAAGCGGGATGCAAACCGTTTGGGCCTTTAGTCCCGAGTTGAGCCACCAATCGGGACTAAAGAGGGATACCAACGGTTGCCACCACTACAGCAGGCCACGTGTCAGACCTTTAGTCCCGGTTTGGGACACGAACCGGGACTAAAGAGGGATACCAACGGTTGCCACCACTACGGCAGGCCACGTGTCAGACCTTTAGTCCCGGTTTGGGACACGAGCCGGGACTAAAGGTGGCGCACATGCGGGCTGCCCACCGCGTAGGCCTTAATCCCGGTTTGGGAGACGAACCGGGACTAAAGGCTCCTTACGGGCCGGGACTAAAGCCTCGAGGGAGGCATTGAGAATTGGGGCGACGTGGCCGGGCCTTTAGTCCCGGCCTAGAGGCAGGCCGGGACTAAAGGGTCCCGGCCAAAGGCCCGTTTTCCACTAGTGGGAGTTGCTAGACATACAACGGTGATGTGTGGGCCGGAGAGGAGGTTCCGGACGACAAAGACGGGAGACAGAAGTGTAGTGCCGGTGCTAGCGACGCAGACGCTCGAAATGGCTATGAAGCGCGCGTGGCGATGGAGCTGCGATACGGATGACGCGGAAGAGGAAGAAGTAAGGAGAGAATTGAATCCGACAGATCGACGAGGTGAATTTGGTGCAATTTATGATGGGGTCGCACTTCGGCTGCGGCGGCCAGCATGCAAACACGACGACGGCGAGGACGCGCGAGGCAAGCGAGCGCAGCGACAAGGCCGACAGACATGAGCCACACGAGGTTGTCGGCTACCTCCCCCAATGTGTGGTTGCAGGTGGGACAAAGGTGTCCGGGTGTGACCAGGCCTTACGAGGCAGTCTCATAACATCCTTATATTTATGACGGGTTTGAGGGGTGCGATCAGGCCTTACTAGGCAGTCCCGACGTATAGGGATCAAATGAGGTGTTTGGTTGGGTTACTTTTTTTTGACCGAACACTGACTGGACGGGTGTTCCGATGATTTAGGAGTGAAATAGGGGTCCGGCTGTAGATGCTATTAGAATCCATGTATTGATTCATTTTTTTTGTCCGGTCACTGATCGACCTCCTAGTCGTTTTGAGACAGATTTGACAGATCGTGTTTTAGATACTCTAAATAGGAGGACAACTTAGTACGGCAGCATTATTGACCTCTACCGTCCGCTTACAGTGTGGCATTCAGACCGTGCAGGTTTGCTGGCCGTCCTCGCTTAACCAGTACGTGAACTTTTACCGCTGTTGCTGGCGCCGTTGTGGACAAGAACACTGTAATCTGGGAGTCGTCAGGTTCAGGAGGAACTAGTGTTGCCAGTGGGCTTAACGATCGGCAACTAAAATATTAGTGGGAGTAAAGAACAGCGTACATCACCTGGAATATTGGTGGGAGGCGTTTAATTTTCTCTGTGTGCAGAGGTGGGGTATACGTACATACATACATACATACTACACCTACGTTGGCATACATCACATGCAATGATTCACCGATAGGAAACCGGGAGCGGCAGGTTCGCAGCAAGAACAGGCTATCCTACCTCTCCCAAAACAGAAATATGCCACACTCGCCTTTCGGGGCGTGCAGCAAGCATGGCATACATTCATCATAATGCAAAGCTTGCTCCTCCTCCTCCTGCTGCTGCTACAGCCTACAGCGCTCGCTCCAAAATCAATTGGGTTTTTATTACTACGTACCAGAAGAGTTGAGCGGGACCACGTACGTTAAGACTCCGATCTATGAGCAGTACAAGAATCGAGTGGCAACAACGTTGCAGCACATTGGGTTTGGCCAAGTTCGGACCAGAGCCGACGGCCTTGGCGAAGCGAGCCGCCCAGCATGCATCCAGCGCTCCAAGTTCAGCACCAGCTTGTCCGGCGTCGACGATCGACATGGCTGCCTCCCAATCCAAAGCCAAGTCAGACGGCGAGGAGAGCGGCAAAGAGATGTTGGAGGGAAAAGATGGCTGCATTTTCGAGCGCTGCCGCTGCGGCCTCTCTCTGCTGCGCCCTTTCTCTCCCACTGCATCGATCTCCGGCGCGACGTACGGCGAGCACATGCATGCATGGCATGGCAGCGCAGGCCCAAAAGCTACAGCGATCGATCCGACTCGCCACTATACACACGGGTGGAGTGCTCCGCTAGCCTGCCCGGCCTCCGTCCCCCTTTCCCGGTCTCGCGCTTCCACATAGCAACTGGCAAGCAAAGCTGCACTGCACTGCACTGCACGCACACCCTCCCTTGCGCATGCAGTCCGGTCAGGCGGCGAGGCGTGATCAGCTCAGCCCAGCCGGGCATATGCTCCGTCCGTGCTACAGCGACACGCGCTGACATGCACATACCGTAAGGCGAAGTACGTCGTCATAAATTTGTCCCGGAGCTCCATCCCTCCATGGCTGGCTCCCTGCACCTATCCACCCGTGATGAATGCAGCTAGCGGCAGCGTGCGCCCCCCTACCCTGCGCTGCGCTGTAATTAAAGGCGACTGATGGAGATCGATGCATCGATCGACCGATCGGTGGAGCGAGTAAAAACGGAAAGCCACGCAGGACAGAAGCGAGTAAAATCGGCAGATAGAGCCAGAGCGTGGGCAGAACTAATCAAGGAGGAGAAGAACCTTAACATGGCTCGCGAGGTGGGGGGAGTTAATGCATGCGGGGGGCAGGACGCGAGCGAACGGCTGCATTAATTCATGGCGGAAAAGACAGAGAAATCGGGCGAACAACAGTGGAGCACGTCATGGAGTGTGGCTCTACAGTTGCGCTGCATGGATCGATCATGGCGGTCTCCTTCTTGGATCAACAGGGCCGTGCCCCAAGTTAGTGAGGCGAGGCGGGGAGGAGAATGGCCAAGGGAAGAACGGAATGCAACAGTTGTCTATCTTCTTTAGGACTGGCAAGGCAAGGCAAAGGCATGCAGTTGGTAGGGATGACTAGCAGACCTGGACGAATAGCCCGACCCATGAGTAAAATTGCAGCTAGCGACGACAAGAAAGAAAAGGAGAAAAAAAATACTCGAGGAGCACGCACGGAATCCATGGCCATGCAGGCAGCCCCGATCCCCAGATATAATTCCTCGATCGCCAGCTATCTAGCTGAGCTGATCGATCAAGCAGTAGTAGTACATTCCCAGGAAGAACCAAATCAGCAAATGGCCATGGCGCCATAGCTAGGGATTACATTCCTACTTACTCCACTAAACAACATGAGCAACAGTAGATAAATAAAAACAGAATGCAATAGAATAGAATAGGGAACCACCTAAATCCATCCAAGAACCAAGGAACTCTCGCTACGGATTAACCTAATGTAAGCCAGCCAGCCAGCCAGCCAGCCATGCACCGCTCCGGCCGGAGGGGAACGCCGTCAAGCGCGAATGCAATGGCTATAAGCTGAACAAGGAAGCAACATGCAGATGCTGGTACCTATCGGGGGGCTAGCCATGCCATGGTGGGTCGATCAGCTAGCTCGGCTGAGGCCCATGACGCCAGATGCGTCGTGCATGCGGCTTTTTCTTGGGGTGGTGGTGGTGGTTGCATGCGGCGTCAAATGCTGGGCGGCTTCTTGCCGAGGGTGTGCTTGTTGTTGTGCATCCAGACCTTGAGGACGTGGCGCTTGACGCCCACCTCGTCGCAGAAGTGCAGCACGGCCGCCTCGTCGTGCTTCTGGATGCGCCACCCCACGCGCTCCGCGAAGGCCAGCATCTTGTCCTTCTGCTCCTGGGTGAACTTGGTGCGGAACCGCTTCTTGCCGGACCCGGACCCGGAGCCGTACCCCGACGGGCCCGCGCCCAGGGACATGCTGCTCAGCGGGGCCAGCGCCGACATGGGCCCTGCCGCCATGCCCGACAGCTCCTCGGCGTCGTCGCGGCCGCTGTGGGAGGTGGACGGGAGCGCCAGCGGTCGAGGGTGGCCTGCGGCAGCGGCGGCGACCGCGGCGGCTGCGGCGGCCATGTGGTGCTGGTGGTGGTGCAGGTAGCCCGCCGGGGTGCGGTAGTAGGGCGAGAACTGGTGGTGCGGCACGCCTCCGTAGGGGACCATTGCGGTGGGAGAGAAGGGCGAGCCCTCGGCCCCCGCGGGGAAGTCGGACTCCCTCCGGTGGAAGTTGCGGTGGCAGTTGCACGCGGCGCAGCGGAGCGCGTCGATGCTGCCCTCCTCGCCGGCGGCGATGAACTCGCCGCAGCCGTCGACGGCGTGCCCTCCGATGCCCACCGCGTGGTTCTTGAGGCACTCGCGGTACCTTGCGCCGCCCGGGACCTTGGCACGGCCGCCGAGCTCACCACCACCGCCGCCACCACCAGGAGGCTTGTTCGGCGTAATCCCGGCGCCGGCAAGCCCCGTGGACAGCGGCGGCGGAGTCTCGTAGCTGGAGCTCACCGGCATCGGCATCGGCATCGGCATGGACATGTGCATCTCCTCGTCGCCGTCGTCGTGGTCGTCGAAGTCCATGCTCATCTAGCTAGGCTAGGCTAAGCAGAAGCTGCTGGGTTTGCCGGCGTGTTCTCGAGAGGAGGCCGGGCTAAGAGAGGGCTTATTAGCAAGGGTTAAAACTGGGATGAAGGGATAAGAGACGCAGGAGAGAGTGTGGACACCATCTGGCTAGCTGCCAGTTTTGACGACGCGCTGCACCAAGGCTGCAGCGCCTGCCTAGGCGATGATGTAATAAGATGCACACACACACACTCTCTCTCTCTCTCTTCTCTCTCTGTAGCGAACTCGCTTTCTCTCCTGTTCACCGCCTACCTCCCTCTCGAGTCGCGCACTTGTCTGATCCCTCATCTCTCCACCCGGCCAAGGCGTGATGTATGTTCTTTTGCTTCATGCTCATGTCTTTGCTGTCTGTCTGTCCCTCTCCGCCCCGCCCTTCCCTTTTCGACCGGTTTGGCTCCAATGCCTTTTAAATTCAGGTTCCGAATATTTGATCGTGACATCTGGTCCTTGCATTTTTCTTTTCTTTTCTTTCTCGTGTCTAGAACATGGTCAAGGTCAACACAAGATCCCCGCTTCTTCTTGTGCTTCAGGAGGTGAAATTCATGAAGGCCAAACCTCTCTGGCAGCATCAGGCAAATTTATATCTACCCTAACCGAAAACTGTGTTCCCGGGTCGAGTGATGTAAGCAACGCTAGCTAAGCTAGCCTTTCCCCAGAGCATCGAAGTGCGCAACCCGTCATTTTCAGGTCCTAATTAACTAGTATCTGCACCGCACGCAAGCATACAAAACCCCCCACTGTGCTCCTCCTGCACGCTCTGCGTTTCTACCGTCCGTCCACCGTGTAGACGTAGCCAAGAAAACGTCGAGGCTGGTATAGTAATAGTAGTACTAGTAGTAATACAGTGCGTTTCTACCACTCGCTCGGCTTCGGGGCTTTCGGACGCTACCATAAACTAGCACGCACTTCCAAATCCTACATGCAAATCAAGTACTCCTACTACTGGTATACAGCTAAAGCAGGACGGACGCAGTGGGGCGAAATGACGGAGGAATAAAACGTAGAGCTCCGTCATAGCCATAGCCAGGCCGCCGGCCACCCTAGCTGAGTTCACAGCGGGCGCTGAGCTAGGACGGTCCCCGGCCGGTAACTCGCTCTCACCTCGCCGCAACAGCAATGACCCTGATCGATCTGGCTGGCGCGGTGGCGCATAGTTGACCTGAGCTGGGCTGGGGGTTTCGGTTTCTTGCCGTGCCGTGGTGTGGTGTGGTGCGCCGCTTAAGCGGCTGGCTAGCTAGTCTCCAACTCCGGCCGACTTAATTGCCCGTTTAAGCCATGCTAGCAGCTTTGTCCCATGCGCCCGCGGAAACGGCCCCATGTCACGGCTATAAACAAGCTAAGCTAGGACGGGCGGCAGGATAAGCCTTTGCTTTCTTAAGCTACGTACTACGTGGGTCGACGGCCAGGTGGGTTCACGGCCGAAACCACGTGTTTTGGCCTGCGGGCATGGGCGCGTGCATGCGCGGCATGTCTCGCCACTTGCGACGTCACACCCGGCTGTGATCGATGCCGCTGCTGGGCCGGGTGCGCATTTCTGGAAGGAAACTGCCCGCGCGATTTAATTCCGGGCGGGCGGACGGACGAGGAATTATTAAGGCGGCAGATGCCTTATCTGGAGGTGTGATGTGATAAAGGTTTACTCCTAAGCAGCACAGGTCCACAGGCTGCTAATCTTGGCGATCTCCTCCGAGCCGTCGTGCGCGTGGCGCCGGGCCGCCCGCCGGTTGCTTTCGGCCGCGGCGTGGACGCGCCGATCCGGCCGTGTGTTTGCGTTTTACGTGGACACGGCGGGGGAGGGCGAGAGCTTTGCTTGTCCTCCTTCGCGGCCCCGGGAAATTGTTTCGCTTCGCCGCTGCATTGATGCGGACACGGACCGGATCCAAGTTGATTTGGTGGGCCTATATGACAGCATCCTCGTGTATGATGGTTTGCCACAGCTCGCAATTTAATTCCACTCATTGCACGAAATACTAAACGATTGTCCTCCTGAGGCCTCGTTTGACACGGAGTATTCGGAAGGTTTCAAGAGAAAAATCCTCGAAAGGGTAAAAACCCCACAAAACCTCGGACGCCCATTTGATAAAAGGGGTTTGCTTAGCCGAATCCCTTCCGTTCCCCTTCTATCCATTTCTATCCATGTGTTTCAGAATCTTCCTCGACGGACTGGTGGAAGCAAAGCGTCGAGTATTTGAGAGGATTGAGTGAAAGAAGGGATTCACCAAATCCCCTCCTCCCCAAATCTCTCCAATTCCCTTGTACCAAACAAAGCCTAAGGATTTAGGGCATCTATGTGAAAATTGTACATTAAGCGTATGCATTGCCGCAGGGACGCATCCGTGTTATATAGGGGCGCTAAGGCCGGAGATTACAAGGGTAGTTAGGCTTATGATTGATCTCCAAGGAAACTAGCTTAAACGGGATCTTATCCCTAAGCCTAACAAACTACAAGATGTGTTACATACGGTTTATACACCACCGTGACATACAATGTTTAACACTCCCCCTCAATCACAACTATCTAAGTTGAGATTGCGTCGAAATGCCTCAAGCTGCGTGAGAGTAAGAGGTTTGGTAAAGCCATCATCAACTTGATCACCTGTAGGTATAAACCGGATATTCAACAACTTGTCTGCAACACGTTCCGAACAAAATGATAGTCAATCTCAATGTGCTTTGTCCTCGCATGAAAAATTGGATTAGCAACTAAGTACATAGCACCAAGATTATGACACCAAAGAGATGCTGCCTTTGGATGTCGTATCCCTAGTTCAGTCAACATGTTCTAAACTTATCCCTAGTTCAGTCAACATGTTCTGAACCCAAATAACTTCAGCACTAGCATTGGCTAGGGCCTTATATTCTGCTTCAGTGCTTGATCTAGATACAGTAGGCTGTTTACACGCATTCCATGATACTAGGTTACCTCCTAGGAACACTGCAAAACCTCCTGTAGACCTTCTGTCATCTGGACAACCTGCCCAATCTGCATCGGAAAAAGCACTTACATGCATTGAGTCTGACCTGCTAATCTTGAGAAAATGACTTTTTGTCCCTTGCAGATACCTAAGTATCCTCTTTACTGATGTCCAATGTGTACTGGTAGGAGCATGCAAAAACTGACATACCTTATTTACTGAATAAGAAATATTTGGTCGAGTTAATGTTAAATACTGCAATACTCCTACAACACTCCTATATCTTGTGGAGTCTTCCGCTCCAAGTACTTCCCCATCATGAATAGATAATTTTTCAGATGTGGACAAGGGTGTAGAGGAAGGTTTGCATCCCTTCATACCTATTCTCTGAAGTATTTCTTGCACATATTTTTCTTGTGACAACATGATCCCACTGGGTACCTTTTTAACTTCAATGCCAAGGAAGAAGTGAAGGTTACCTTGATCTTTGAGAGCAAAATCTTTACCCAAATCCTTAAGAAGGGCTTCAACTGCTTGAGGTGATGAACTGGTGACAACTATATCATCAACATAGATGAGCATAAAAATAGTTACCCCATGCTTATGACAAAAGAAGAGTGATGTATCCCCCTTGGATGGAACAAACCCTAGAGATTGTAACTTGAATGACAAACGAGAGTACCAAGCTCTAGGTGCTTGTTTCAGCCCATACAATGCTTTATCAAGTTTGCCCACATAACGTGGTGAGTGTGAATTCTCATACCCGGGAGGTTGCCTCATGAATACTTCCTCTTCCAGAACGCCATGCAAGAACGCATTCTTCACATCTAGCTGTCGCATGCACCAGTCACGAGACACATCAACTGAGAGAATCAACGTGACAGTGGCAGCCTTGACAACAAGGCTAAACGTGTCCTCATAGTCCAATCCATACCTTTGCTTAAACCCCTTAGCAACCAGACGTGCCTTATATCTGTCAACAGTACCATCATATTTTCGCTTAACTTTATAGACCCACTTACAATCAATAACGTTTCTCCCTGAGGCAGGGGGAATGAGACGCCACGTCTTATTCTTGGTAAGAGCAGAGTATTCCTCATCCATTGCAGCTTTCCATCGAGTGTCACCAAGTGCTTTGCTACTTCTCGATCTTGCATTGGTTTTTCCCTTGAAGAGGAAAGGGTGATGCAACAAAGTAGAGATAGGTATTTCCATCAGTTTGAGAACCAAGGTATCAATCCAGTAGGAGTATCAATCCAGCAAAAACAAACAAACTTGCACCCAGAGCGACAAATGGGTTGTCAATCCCTTCACGATTATTTGCAAGGTGATGTCTGAAAGTGAAAAGTGCAACAAAGTATTTTTGGTGTTTTCGTAGATCTGAAAGTGAAAAGTGAAAAGTGTAAAATAGACCTGGGGGCCATAGTGTTCACTAGAGGCTTCTCTCATGATAACAAGTATTACGGTGGGTGAACAAATTAGTGTCGAGCAATTGATAGAATGGCAAAAAGTCATAACGATATCTAAGGCAATGATCATACATATAGGCATCACGTCTGAGACAAGTAGACTTAAACAGAAATTCGTGATATCATTAGCATAAGAAAACAAACTACCAACTTTTTAGGTACTGTAGTAAACTTGATTTCCATTTAGATTGATGTTATATTACTGAATTCTCACTTTTCCATGCCTCATACCCCCCGATGCTAACCATAGTTTCATCAAAATAAGCAATCAACACAATCAAAAACAGAATCTGTCAAAAACAGACCAGTATGTAGCAATCTGTATATTTCGTATACCTATGGTATCCCACAAATTCTGAAAAATTATGAAAATTAGGGCAATTTGCATATCAATCAGCAGCAAAAAGAATCAACTCAAAATCTCTTTCTGGATAGGAATTAAAAATAATTTCGTGAGCACAAAGTTTCTATCTTTTTCAGCATGATTGAACAACTATCACCAAAACTAATCATAAAGGTTTTACTTGGCACAAACACTAAAAAAACATAAAAACACAATCATAACAGAATTATGATGATGTGGACACAACAAAACAGAAAGTGAAAAGAAAAAATAAATTTATTCATTGGGTTGCCTCCCAACAAGCGCTATCGTTTAACGCCCTTAGCTAGGCATTAATAATTTAATGATGCTCACATTAAAGATAGCAATCAGACACGAAGAGAGCATCATGAAACATGTGACAAACATATCTAAGTGTAACATACTTCCGATGCATAGGCATTTTATAGGAAAACAAATTATCAAGACAACCAATAGCTACCAGATGCAAGGAAGAAGAAAGAGACAATAGCAATCTCAACATAACGAGAGGTGATTTAGTGATATGAAAATTTCTACAACCATATTTTCCTCTCTCGTAATAATCACATGTGGAATCATATTCAAATTCAACAAAATAACTATCACATAGGATATTCTTTTCATCATCCACATGCATGCAAAGTTGACGCTCTTCAAAAATAGTGGGATTATCATCAACTAAAGTCATGACTTCTCCAAACCCACTTTTAATATTATTGCAAACATTATTATCAATATCATATTCATCATGAGGATTAAACAAATTTTCAAGATCATAAGAAAAATCATCACCCCAATCATGATCACTGCAACAAGTAGTGGACATAGCAAAACTAGCATCCCCAAGCTTAGGGTTTTGCATATTTTTAGCATGATTGACATTAATAGAATTCATAGTGAAACCATTGCAATCATGCTTTTCATTCAAGGAGCCCTCGTGAATCACTTCATAAATTTCTTCATCACAGTTTTCAGATTCACGCATCTCAAGCAAAACTTCATAAAGATAATCTAGTGCACAAAACTCACTAGCAATTGGTTCAACATAATTGGATCTCTTGAAAGGATTAGCAAGTGGATGAGTATCCATATCAATAGATACTTAGCAAGCAAAGATGCAAGAATATTGAAGGCACATAGCACACAAACAAAGGAAAGGCAAACGAAAAAGGAAAAAAATTGTAAATTTTATTTTTTCAGAAGTGGGGGAGAGGCCAAAATAATGTAAATGCAAGAGATGAGTTTGCGATAGTTACTCGGTATGCTTCACTTGAACACTCCCCGAAAACGGCGCCAGAAATTGGCACGTTCACGGGAGACTATCTTGACTTGATCCTCCCCGGCAACGGCGCCAGAAATTCTTCTTGCTACTTCTTGAGCTTGCATTGGTTTTTCCCTTGAAGAGGAAAGGGTGATGCAGCAAAGTAGAGATAAGTATTTTCCTCAGTTTGAGAACCAAGGTATCAGTCCAGTAGGAGTATCAAGATGAGGCACCAATGAACCTGCGTAAAAACAAACAAACTTGCACCCAACGCGATAAAGGGGTTGTCAATCCCTTCACGATTATTTGCAAGGTGAGATCTGAAGGTGAAAAGTGCAACAAAGTATTTTTGGTGTTTTCGTAGATCTGAATATATGATGTGTAAAATAGACCCAGGGGCCATAGTGTTCACTTGAGGCTTCTCTCATGATAGCAAGTTTTACGGTGGGTGAACGAATTACTGTCGAGCAATTGATAGAATCACGTAAAGTCATGACGATATCTAAGGCAATGATCATACATATAGGCGTCACGTCCGAGACAAGTAGACCAATACTGTCTGCATCTACTACTATTACTCCACACATCAGCCTCTATCCAGCATGCATCTAGTGTATTGAGTTCATAACAAATAGAGTAACGCCTTAAGCAAGAAGACATGATGTAGAGGGATAAATTCATGCAATATGATATAAACCCCATCTTTTTACCCTTGATGGCAACAACACGATGCGTGCCTCGCTACGCCTTCTCTCACTAGGTGAGGACACTATTGGAAATATGACCTAGAGGCAATAATAAATTAGTTATTATTATATTTCCTTGTTCATAATAATCGTTTATTATCCATGCTAGAATTGTATTGATTGGAAACTCGAATACATGTGTGGATATATAGACAACACACTGTCCCTAGTAAGCCTCTAGTTGACTAGCTCGTTGATCAAAGATGGTCAAGGTTTCCTGACCATAGGCAAGTGTTGTAACTTGATAGAAGGATCACATCATTAGTAGAATCATGTGATGGACTAGACCCAAACTAATGAACGTAGCATGTTGATTGTGTCATTTTATTGCTATAGCTTTCTGCGTGTCAAGTATTTGTTCCTATGACCATGAGATCATATAACTCACTGGCACCGGAGGAATACCTTGTGTGTATCCATCGTCACAACGTAACTGGGTGACTATAAAGATGCTCTACAGGTATCTCCGAAGGTGTCCGTTGAGTTAGTATGGATCAGGACTGGGATTTGTCACTCCGTGTGACGGAGAGGTATCTCGGGGCCCACTCGGTAATACAACATCACACACAAGCCTTGCAAGCAATGTGACTAAGTGTAAGTCATGAGATCTTGTATTACGGAACGAGAAAATAGACTTGCCGGTAACGAGATTGAGATAGGTATGCGGATATCGACGATCGAATCTCGGGCAAGTAACATACCGAAGGACAAAGGGAATGACATACGGGATTGCCTGAATCCTTGACACTGAGGTTCAACCGATAAGTTATTCGGAGAATATGTACGATCCAATATGGGCATCCAGGTCCCGCTATTGGATATTGACCGAGGAGTACCTCGGGGCATGTCTGCATAGTTCTCGAACCCGCAGGGTCTGCACACTTAAGGTTCAGCGATGTTTTATGCGTATTTGAGTTATATGGTTTGTTACCGAATATTGTTCGGAGTCCCGTATGGGATCACGGACGTCACGAGGGTTTCCGGAATGGTCCGGAGACGAAGATTGATATATAGGATGACCTCATTTGGTTACCGGAAGGTTTTCGGGCATTACCGGAAAAGTTTCGGGTTCATCGGTAGTGTACCGGGAGTGCCGGGAGGGGTGCCGGGGACCATCGGGAGGGGTGTCACGACCCAAGGGGTCTCATGGGCTATGGGAAGAGATAAACCAGCCCCTAGTGGGCTGGAATAAGTTTCCGCCAAGGCCCATAAGGTTTGAGAAGGAAAAAACACAAGGTGAAAGAGTTTCCAAGTGGGAAGGTGGAATCCTACTCCAAGTAGGATTGGAGTAGGACTCCTCCACCCCCAATTTCGGCCAAACCTTGAGGGTTTGAGGCTGCCTCCTCCCCTCCCTCCCTCCTATATATACTGGGGTATTAGGGCTGATTTGAGACAACTTTGCCACGGCAGCCCGACGACATATATCCACAGTTTTTCCTCTAGATCGTATTTCTGTGGAGCTCGGGCGGAGCCCTGCTGGAATAGATCATCACCAACCTCCGGAGCACCGTCACACTGCCGAAGAACTCATCTACCTCTCCTTCTCTCTTGCTGGATCAAGAAGGCCGAGATCATCGTCGCGCTGTACGTGTGCTGAACGCGGAGGTGCCGTCCATTCGGCACTAGATCGGGAAGGATCATGATGAGATCGCGGGACGGATCGTGATGAAGTTCGCGGGACGGATCGTGATGAGATCGTGGGATGGAGTGTATGACTACGGTGATTTGAATCACGCAAGCTGTTCCACTACATCGTCCGCGTTTCTTAACGCTTACCGCTGTGCGATCTACAAGGGTACGTAGATCGGAAATCTCCTCTCGTAGATGAACATCACCATGATAGGTATTGCGTGTGCATAGGAAAATTTTGTTTCCCATGCAACGTTCCTCAACAGTGGCATCATGAGCTAGGTTCATGCGTAGATGTTATCTTGAGTAGAACACAAAAGTTTTTGTGGGCGGTGATGTGCGATTTGCTGCCCTCCTTAGTCTTTTCTTGATTCCGCGGTATTGTTGGATCGAAGCGGCTCGGACCGACATTACTCGTACGCTTACGAGAGACTGATTTCATCGCTATGAGCAACCCCGTTGCTCAAAGATGACTGGTGAGTGTCGGTTTCTCCAACTTTAGTTGAATCGGATTTGACCGAGGAGGTCCTTGGAGAGAGGTTAAATAGCAATTCATACATCTCCGTTGTGGTGTTTGCGTAAGTAAGATGCGATCCTACTAGATACCCATGGCAACCACGTAAAACATGCAACAACAATTAGAGGACGTCTAACTTGTTTTTGCAGGGTATGCTTGTGATGTGATATGGCCAACGACGTGATGTGATATATTGGATGTATGAGATGATCATGTTGTAATAGTTAATATCGACTTGCACGTCGATGCTACGGCAACCGGCACGAGACATAGGGTTGTCTTTAAACTAACGTTTGTGTTTGCAGATGCGTTTACTATATTGCTAGGACGTAGCTTTAGTAGTAATAGCATAGCATACACGACAACCTCGATGGCGACACGATGATGGATATCCTGATGATGGGGATCATGTCGTGGCGCCGGTGACAAAAAGATCATACCGGTGCTTTGGTGATGGAGATCAAGGAGCACTTGGTGATGGTGTTAGAGCATATATCTCCATATGTGGTTTTGGTAATAGATGACAACTCCTATGGACTAATGGTTGCTTTAAGTTATATTTATAGGACTTGTCCATAGACACTTCTTGAAGTCCATCTGTTGGGTTCAAGGAGTTTATATGATGACCAAGATGTTATTCAAGGTATTATCCAAAGAATGGTCATAGAAACACTAGGTTGATCAAGATCTCAGACAAAGAGTAAATCAAGATGATCAACACACAAAGCGTACAAGATATACCGAGAGGGATCAAGTGATCCCATGGTATGGTAAGCATTGTCCATTACGTGTTTGTGTACTAACCCATGGTCTTTGTGAGACTCCTATGTGGGGGTTAGGTGTGCTTCCATTGGGCTTGCGTCAAAAGGAAGATCTCATACAACCCATGAAGGATGACGTCAAGTGGTGATCGCCATCAAGATTGTGGTGTGCAAGTTCAAGCGGATCAGCACAAATATATCATTGAAACTATTGTCAATGATCATGTGCTGACAAGGACAACCTCATGTGCTAACAAGGACAAGATCAAGATAAGCATTCCTGAGCACTACATGCTTGATTCTTGTGGATGTACACATGGTGGACAGGACAAGATCAAGATAAACATTCTTGAGAACTTCATGCTTGATTCTTGTGGATGTTCACATGGTGGAAAAATGAAGATGAATACATAAACCAGGCTTTCCACATTGTGTATGGGAGAGCTACTTGAAGACTTCATCATGTATTGCTTTCAACTTGAGCCAAGAAGGAACAACAACATCAAGCTCAAGTGAAAGGGCTAACTCAAAGGTATCAGTTCCTTTGACGTTAGTTGTGCGGAGTGATGATCAGCGAATAAAAGTATACACTCAAGTATGGATCATCAGTTTCCCTTTCATGATTCTTGAGTCTTTAGGGATCCCGCACTATTAAGAGGGGATCACAGGTTTTGCGATGAACTTGCTCAAACTACATCTCCACTATTCTGCTCAAACTACGTCTCCACTGCTCTGCTGTTATCTGAAAACAGGACCAGTGCCTCGGACATCCGGCCTCCTCCGGAATTTCGAGGCCCGGACATCTGGACTCCTCCGGATGTCCGAGGCCCGGACATCCGGCCTCCCCCGGACGTCCGAGGCCCGGACGTCCGACCAGCTTCGGAAATCCGGAACTATGCACCAGAGAAACTTGAGTTCTATAACTCGGATTTCCGGCTCCCTCCGGACATCCGAGCGCCGGATGTCCGACCAGCTTCGGAAATCCGAAGCACTACACCAGAAGAACATAAGCTCTATAACTCGGATTTCCGGCTGCCTCCAGACGTCCGAGGCCCGAACGCCCGTCCCCTTTCGGAAATCCGGAACCTCCCACCAGAAGAAGTTGAGTCGAATAACTCGGATTTCCGGCCTTCTCCGGACGTCCGGTCGCTGTTCAATTCACAGTATTTTCAGTGATATCTACATGCCTCGGACGACCGACCCCTGTCGGACGTCCGACCCTTCGCGGACGCCCGGACTTCCAGAAATTGTCGGACGTCCGGACCCTGTGTGACTTAAAGTGTCCCCAACGGCTGTTTTTCTCTCCACGCTATAAATACCCCCCTCCCACTTCGTGAGAGGGTTGCCCAACACAACCTTATCCTCATAAGAACACATTTCCACCTCACACATATTTGCTCACTCCAAATCTTAGATCTCAAGAGCATTTGTGAGCCCCTTTGAGAGTTGTTCCAATCAAAAGATAGATCTTCTCCCTCTCCTTCTCTCAACCCAAGCTATTTGTGATTTGAGCAAGTTTTGAGCATTCCCCGTGATCTTGTTACTCTTGGAGGTTGGAGACTCCTAGGCGGTAGGAGTTCTTCGGAGAGGAATCAATCCGTGTGATTTCCCCCGGAAAAGTTTGTGAGGGTTTGGAAGCCACCTCAAAGGCTTACCACTAGTGGTTGAGAAACACCTTCGTGGTGTTATCTCAAAGGGAGAATAGGGTGAGCCTTCGTGGCGTTGGTGTGCCTTCGTGGTAACATCCACCTCTCTAACCGTGACTAGCTTCCCTCCAAGGAAGTGAACATCGGGATACATCTTCGTCTCAGTGGCCTTGGTTATCCTTAACCCTAACTCCTTACTTGTGGTTTACTTGTGTTATTTGAGCATACATACATTGCTTATTGCTTGTGCTCATTATATTGTGTCGGCCATTTCTTGTACAAGATTAATCATTCAAGCATACCCTCTATATCCACACGTTCATACTTGCATCCCTTGATACATCGTGTTGATATAGTGTGATCTAGTATCTTGTGTTGTTCACCTACTTGTCGTGTGAAATAGCTCAAGTAAGTTTGTGTAACTTACTTGTGCTTGTTAGTAACTGTATTGTGTCCATCTTGGTGGATCGTGTTGTTGATGCACGTTGCAGTGCCTAGTGCATTTAGGATTTGTGCTTGACAAGTACCCTCTTAGTTTATTTCCGCATTAGGTTCAAGCCAAATCCGAAGAAGTTTTTAAATAGCCTATTCACCCCCCCTCTAGGCGTCATCGAGGTCTTTTTCAATTGGTATCAGAGCTAGGTCTCTCTTTAATTAGGTTTCACGACCTAGAGAGTATCAATGTCGACTATTGGATTAGTGCACAATGGCATCTTTGACTTTGATGGCACAAATTATACCCTATGGAGAATTCATATGCTTCATCACTTTCGGGCCATGGGCCCAAATACTTTAGGAATTGTTCTTGTAGGGATTGCCGACAAAAAGGATGATGCATAAGTCCTGAAGTGTTTAAGTCTATCTCGACTTGCAAGTCAGCTCATGAAGTTTGGACTAAACTTGAAGATATATATGGTGGGTCCAATCTTGATGAAGACGGTATTATGATGAAGGAGTTGGTGCATGAACTCTTCACTCTTTTCGATCTTAAAGAGTCCACCACTACTTCCATATCCGATTGCTTGCACACCTCAGCATCTTCAATCTCACAAGGTAATGACATGGTGAGTGAAGAAATATATGTTGATGAAAATGTCATAGCCTCTATGGACACGAGCATATCTAGCACCGCACATAGTGTAAATTATTGTGCTGATAGGTCATGCATTTCACCTAAAGATTCCTTGACAAATGTCTGTGGTGATATGCCTGCTTCCTCGTGTCCTCTTGATCAAAATATCTTGTTTCTCCCTAGTTGCTCTATGACTAATCATTTAGGGGATATCAATAAATATGAAGTACTTTTGACTAATGAAGAATCTGATTCACCAAAAGAATCATCATCAACTCCTCCAGTTCACATGTGCCTCATGGCAAGAGGTAATAATGAGGTATCATCTTCCCTGTGCAATAACGATGATATTTGCGATGAGGATGATGATGATGACTTGACTGAAAATATCTATGTGATCAATAAAATTCTTCATAAAGCTAAAAATAACGCTCTTCAAAGATTCCAAGATGTTGTTGCTTACTTTGAAAATTGTAATGATTCACTTAATCATGAACAAGCTAAAAGTGAACAACTTGAACATGAACTTGAGAAGAGTCATCAAGCATGTAGATACTTAGGATCTTCAAAAGGAGAGATTGAAGTTGCTCATGATAAACTTAAAAAGGATTTTGAGATCCTTCTCCTTGAATGCAATAATGTCAAGGGAGAGCTCATCAAAACCTCTAAGGTCTATGAGGAGCTTCAATCTACTCATGAGAAGTCTCTATTTGCTACTTACTCCTCTCATATTGTTGATGATACTTGTACATTTAACTCTACCTCATTTGAAGTATCAACATTGAAGGAGAATGTTGAGCTACGTGCTCAACTTGATTTACTAACTAGCAATTATGGGAAGTTGGAAGAAAACCATGTAATGCTCACAAGCTCTCATGCCGATCTTCTAACATCCCATAATGTGCAAAAGTTAGCTCATGAGGCTATCATCACCAAGGTAACATCAAGCGAGCCTCATGTGGACAATGGCATTACTTCTAGTCAAAGTACTATATTTCCATGTGCTAGTCCTCGTAATTCGTCTCCTCATAATGTTGCTACCTCGTGTGATGAATTACTTTCCTTGCCTTTTTGCTCTAACATTGAAGCTTACACTTCCTCTAGTACTTGCATTGATACTAACTGTGGAGAGGAATTCAAAGAGCTCAAGGCCCAAGTCACTTCTTTGAAGAAAGACTTGGAACAGTGTCATGAAGGGATGCCCACACTCAACAACGTCCTGTGTGAGCAAACATCTCCGAATGACAAAAATGAGTTTGGAGTAAACTCAAACAAGAACAAGAGGGGCCTAGAACAAGTCAAGAATTCGGCCAAAATCATTTGCTTCAAGTGCAAAGTTAAAGGGCACCATGTTAGATCTTGCCCTCTTAACACGAAGTCTCAAAGTTACAAGCAACAAGGGAAGCGACCACAAACTCAATCACATATTCAACTACAAGTTGAAGGAAGGCCTCTTCCCAATAAGACCCAAGCCAACACTCCCGAGGTGAGAAATCAACTGGGAAGAAAGCAAAGGGTAGATGTTGCTACTTATGTCGTGAGAAGGGTCACGTCGCTTCGTCTTGCACAAGAGGTAACTTATCCAACCCAATCACTATTGATGATATCTATTCCCTTGGGAAGGATAAGGTTGGCAATGTGTTTGCCAAGTTGGTTGGTACTCAAGATGGTGTCAAGAAAAGAACCGTTTGGGTTGCCAAGCCTATTGTGATTAACCTCTTAGGACCCAACGTAGTTGGGGACCAACAAGCTCAAACTTGATCAATAGGTGACTTTGGAGGACATTAGAGACTTGGATACATAATGAAGAATTAAGGGTCTTCATCATTCATATTATCTCAAGCCAAGTCATCTGGATTATCGAGTTTCTATCTTATATCCAATGTGCCTCCTTGCGGTAGCTTATACTTAAACTGTCTACATTGTTAGGTGCTTGCCCCTTTGCTTGTTGTGGTTTTGTACCTTGCATGCGTTTTTATATGTTGTGCTTCCAACTTGCTTATCTTGAGTAATCGAGTATGTGTATGTTGGTTTGCACATCATGTACATGTGAGTCTTGTATTGAGCCTATTTGCATCTTGTCTGTATTTTTGTTGGCTCTTGTGAGATATTAATGGACTATCCCATTGTGGGGGAGTGATGTGCTTTGCACACCTCACAATCCTATAAATGTGTATACATGGGGAATACCACTTAGTTTTGATGCTTCAAGATTATCTAGTGTCTATGTGGTATGTCTTACTCATGAGAAATTCAAATTCTATATGGTCCATTAAGTATCTCTTGTTGGTTTTAATTTGCCACTTGTTAATGTTATTGGTTTATCACATTATGGGGGAGTAATATGCTATGTGCATATTACAAACCTAGAAAATGTGTACATTTGACGTATTGCCACTTAGTGTTGATATTGTAAATTATCTAGTTCCTAGGTGGCATGTTAAGCTCTACAAGTGTCATTTGCTTGCGTTTTATGGGTAAAGATGATCTTGGATATATTTGTGATCTACCAATGAGTATCATTTCAAAAATACTTCTTGTCCTTGACAATTGGTATTCCCATCATGTGATTGGAATTGCTAATCATCTTTACATTGGATTTTGTGTTTCGTTTGTCTTCCTTGCCTCTTATGAATCTATTTTTAACATGTCTAGTGTTTTTATAGATATAGAGAAAGTGATGATCCCATCGTGTGCGTTTTGTATTCAAATGCAAGTTCTATATAAGCACATCCCTTGGGGGAGCTATCCTATTCTCTTTAAAACACTCTCTTTATTCACCCATCATAAAATCATTTGATCCCCATCAAGTGTGTGTTGATGGGAGGCAAGTCTTGCTCTTTATGATGCTTTGTGCCATCATGAAAATTTGTAGAAGGCTTTGTTTGTTGGAACCTAGCTCTCTCTTGGAAACTAGATACTTCGTGTTTGTTTTCCTTCAATTGGTTTCTTGTTGCCTTCTATTTGGCATATGTCAATGGATATCTCATTCCTTGAGGTATCTTTTAATTGATATCCTTCAAGTGATAGTTCTTTTGTTTTAGGATCTTATTATCACTTGATACCTTGTCTTTTGGTGACTTATCAACTTTGTGTTGAGTTGATTCTTGAGAGTCTTGAGCATGCGTATCTAGCTACTATATACAACTTCTTTTGCTTGCTTTCCTCCTTTGACCCAATATATATAAGGGAAACTCCACCCTGTCATAAATTGGCTAAAGTGTGCATGAAATTCAAATTCATATCTTTATGCACATATGTGTGTGGAGTTTGTCCTATGTATTGCTGGTTTTCTAACTCTTTGGTCCCAATGAGTTTGGGCACCATTTTGTTTGTTTTGTTGTTCCAGGAACAACTAGAGATGCATTGGATGCTCGGCTCACCTATAAGGAAGATGTTGAGACCATGTGATTATCGGAGCCAAGTTAGGATGATCAAAGAACAACTATCTACTACATCAATCCAATGTTGTCTCGGTAACAAGTATCCACTTCATGCATTCTTTTCTTGCAAAGGACCCAACCTGTCTTTTCTTTTCCAGGTTGCGTCATGGCATGAATCTCTTGATTTGTTCTTGTAGTACTTGTTTTCTTTCTCAAAGCATCCGAACGATGATGTCTTACTGCTAGTTGGGATGTCTTTGATGTTCGTATGTTGGAAGTTCATATTATACAATAAGAAAATATTAGGCCATGTGTTATGCTTCCAAGCAAAAGATCTCATTGATATATTTATGATTTCCCTTTTTGGATATCTAGTGTTCTTCCTTCTTGTAACCATTTCGTGTGTACATCCTTCTTTGTGGATATATATATCATCATGATTGTCTTCTACTTAGAATCTTGGTCACATGAGAGAAGTTACATCTCTAATTGATATCCTCTTTTCTTTCACGTCCACCGCTGCATTTCCTTTTTCGGTTTTGGTGGCAACGTGAAAGGATTTGTTTTGAGTGCGTATCTTATTTTCCTACATCTTTGGTGCACTCTTTGGCCGTGAAGATTATTTTTCCTCATGCTTGTCTCGATGAGGGTTTTGCCATTTTCAATTAGTATCCCTCCTCTTGACAAGATTCTTACTTCCTATCTTCACAATGGGTTGTCACAAGCGTTGGTTCTTATTTTGTTTATTAGTAAGCTTGTGAACCCATTTTCTAGTATGTGTGTGTGGGAATGATATGTCTTGCACTTTGTATCTCATATTCATCAAGACTATGTTGATGAGCAATGCTCATCCTTATCTTAAGTCTTCTCAAGTGTTTTGCCATGACTCACACACATTACTTTGGTTGAGCTTATTCTTAAGTTGCTTCCTTTACATGTTGCTCAACCATTAGTTTTGTGCAATTGATATGCCTATTGTCTCATCTATCTTCTTGCACTTGTTGTGTGTGTCTATTAATTCTGGGGGAGCAACGATCCTATTTTGTGCACCTGTGTCAAATACAAAAATCTCATATTAGTGCACAAATCATGGGGAGCTTCTCTAGTTTTTTGATAAAGCACTATGTTGCCTCTATCATAATATCTTTTATTCATGTGGTTCGAAGGACCATATGATTGTTTGTTCCATCTGGAATTCTTTGATTGCTTGCCTCCATCTTTGTATGTCTTTGTGGCATACGATCCTTTTATTTGCAATCTTTGGGTCCTCAATATAGTTTGTTTTCCTCCAACTACTTATCATTGTATTTGTGTATTTTTCTACACTCATTTGCTGAGAAGTACACACTTTTTGGAGGACCACCTACTATTTTGGCTTTCTAAACTTGTCGTCCATTTTGGCAATCGATGCCAATGGGGGAGAAGTTTAGAGAGTTTACTTTGGATATGTTTAGAGGGTTTTGCTTTTATTGCGTAAGCATTTACATCTTGCACACATGCATTATTACCTCGTATGTGTGCGCTTGGTTATGCTTATCTCCTTATATAAACTCTCTTGAAGTGGTTGTCTTCAATTACCAAAATGGGGGAGATTGTTAGAGCATATATCTCCATATGTGGTTCTGGTAATTGATGACAACTCCTATGGACCAAAGGTTGCTTTAAGTTATATTTATAGGACTTGTCCATAGACACTTCTTGAAGTCCATCTGTTGGGTTCAAGGAGTTTATATGATGACCAAGATGTTATTCAAGGTATTATCCAAAGAATGGTCATAGAAACACTAGGTTGATCAAGATCTCAGACAAAGAGTAAATCAAGATGATCAACACACAAAGCGTACAAGATGTACCGAGAGGGATCAAGTGATCCCATGGTATGGTAAGCATTGTCCATTACGTGTTTGTGTACTAACCCATGGTCTTTGTGAGACTCGTATGTGGGGGTTAGGTGTTATTCCATTGGGCTTGCGTCAACAGGAAGATCTCATACAACCCATGAAGGATGATGTCAAGTGGTGATCGCCATCAAGATTATGGTGTGCAAGTTCAAGCGGATCAGCACAAATATATCATTGAAACTATTGTCAATGATCATGTGCTGACAAGGACAAACTCATGTGCTAACAAGGACAAGATCAAGATAAGCATTCCTGAGCACTACATGCTTGATTCTTGTGGATGTACACATGGTGGACAGGACAAGATCAAGATAAACATTCTTGAGAACTTCATGCTTGATTCTTGTGGATGTTCACATGGTGGACAAATGAAGATGAATACATAAACCAGGCTTTCCACATTGTGTATGGGAGAGCTACTTGAAGACTTCATCATGTCTTGCTTTCAACTTGAGCCAAGAAGGAACAACAACATCAAGCTCAAGTGAAAGGGCTAACTCAAAGGTATCAGTTCCTTTGACGTTAGTTGTGCGGAGTGATGATCAGCGAATAAAAGTATACACTCAAGTATGGATCATCAGTTTCCCTTTCATGATTCTTGAGTCTTTAGGGATCCCGCACTATTAAGAGGGGATCACAGGTTTTGCGATGAACTTGCTCAAACTACATCTCCACTATTCTGCTCAAACTACATCTCCACTGCTCTGCTGTTATCTGAAAACAGGACTAGTGCCTCGGACATCCGGCCTCCTCCGGACTTCCGAGGCCCGGACATCCGGACTCCTCCGGATGTCCGAGGCCCGGACATCCGGCCTCCTCCGAACGTCCAAGGCCCGGACGTCCGACCAGGTTCGGAAATCCGGAACTATGCACCAGAGAAACTTGAGTTCTATAACTCGGATTTCCGGCTCCCTCCGGACATCCGAGCGCCGGATGTCCGACCAGCTTCGGAAATCCGGAGCCCTGCACCAGAAGAACATAAGCTCTATAACTCGGATTTCCGGCTCCCTCCGGACGTCCGAGGCCCGGACGCCCGTCCCCTTTCAGAAATCCGGAACCTCCCACCAGAAGAAGTTGAGTCGAATAACTCGGATTTCCGGCCTTCTCCGGACGTCCGGTCGCTGTTCAATTCACAGTATTTTCAGTGATATCTACTGGCCTCGGACGACCGACCCCTGTCGAACGTCCGACCCCTCGGGGACGACCGGACTTTCGGAAACTGTCGGACGTCCGGACCCTGTGTGACTTAAAGTGTCCCCAACGGCTGTTTTTCTCTCCACACTATAAACACCCCCCTCCCACTTCGTGAGAGGGTTGCCCAACACAGCCTTATCCTCATAAGAACACATTTCCACCTCACACACATTTGCTCACTCCAAATCTTAGATCCCAAGAGCATTTGTGAGCCCCTTTGATAGTTGTTCCAATCAAAAGATAGATCTTCTCCCTCTCCTTCTCTCAGCCCAAGCTATTTGTGATTTGAGCAAGTTTTGAGCATTCCCCGTGATCTTGTTACTCTTGGAGGTTGGAGACTCCTAAGCGGTAGGAGTTGTTCGGAGAGGAATCAATCCGTGTGATTTCCCCGGAAAAGTTTGTGAGGGTTTGGAAGCCACCTCAAAGGCTTACCACTAGTGGTTGAGAAACGCCTTCGTGGTGTTATCTCAAAGGGAGAATAGGGTGAGCCTTCGTGGCGTTGGTGTGCCTTCGTAGTAACATCCACCTCTCTAACGGTGACTAGCTTCCCTCCAAGGAAGTGAACATCGGGATACATCTTCGTCTCAGTGGCCTTGGTTATCCTTAACCCTAACTCCTTACTTGTGGTTTACTTGTGTTATTTGAGCATACATACATTGCTTATTGCTTGTGCTCATTATATTCTGTCGGCCATTTCTTGTACAAGTTTAATCACTCAAGCATACCCTCTATATCCACACGTTCATACGTGCATCCCTTGATACATCGTGTTGATATAGTGTGATCTAGTATCTTGTGTTGTTCACCTACTTGTCGTGTGATATAGCTCAAGTAAGTTTGTGTAACTTACTTGTGCTTGTTAGTAACTGTATTGTGTCCATCTTGATGGATCGTGTTGTTGATGCACGTTGCAGTGCCTAGTGCATTTAGGATTTGTGCTTGACAAGTACCCTCTTAGTTTATTTCCGCATTAGGTTCAAGCCAAATTCGAAGAAGTTTTTAAATAGCCTATTCACCCCCCCTCTAGGCGTCATCGAGGTCTTTTTCAGATGGCCATATCATGTCAGTTATGAATTGCATGTGATGTTAATCCTTTATGCACCTTATCTTGCTTAGAACGACTGTGCACCGTTGCGACAGTTCGTTGTTTCGAGACACCCCGTGATGATCGGGTGTGATAGACTTAACATTCACATACAACGGGTGCAAAACAGTTGCACGCGCGGAACACTCGGGTTAAACTTGACGAGCCTAGCATGTACAGACATCGCCTCGGAACACATGAGACCGAAAGGTCGAGCACGAATCATATAGTTGATATGATTAGCATAAAGATGCTTACCACTGAAGCTACTCTCAACGCACGTGATGATCGGACTTGAGATAGTGGATTTGGATGATGTACCACTCAAATGACTAGAGAGATGTACTTTTTGAGTGGGAGTTTAAAACTAATTTGATTAGTTAAACTCTAATTATCTTGAACATAGTCAAAAAGGTCTTTACGAATTATGATGTGCTTGCGCTATAGCTCTACAGTTTTTATATGTTCCTAGAGAAAATTTAGTTGAAAGTTGATAGTAGCAACTTTGTGGACTGAGTGTATAAAACTGAGGATTGTCCTCGTTGCTGCACAGAAGGCTTATGTCCTTAATGCACCACTCGGTGTGCTGCACCTCGAGCGTCGTCTGTGGATGTTGTGAACATCTGACATGCACGTTTCTGATGACTACGTGATAGTTAAGTGAAAAATACTTAATGGCTTAGAAGCAAGGCGCCTAAGCCGTTTTGAAACGTCACGGAACATAAGAGATGTTCTAAAGAGATGAAATTGTGATTTCATGCCCGTGCCCTTGTTAAGAGGTATGAGACCTCCGACAAGATTCTTTGTCCGCGAAGTAAAGGAGAAAAGCTCAATCTTTGAGCGTGTGCTCAGATTGTGTGAGTACGACAATCGCTTGAACCAAGTAGTAGTTAATCTTCCAGATGAGATAGTGATGGTTCTCCAAAGTCACTACCACCAAGCTGTGAGAGCTTCGTGATGAACTATAACATATCAAGGATAGATACAATGATCCTTGAGCGATTCGCGATGTTTGACACTGTGAAAGTAGAAATCAAGAAGGAGCATCAATAGTTGATGGTTAGTAAAACCACTAAGTTTCAAGAAAGGCAAGGGCTAGAAGGGATACTTCATGAAACGGCAAAACAGTTGCTGCACTAATGAAGAGACCCAAGATTAAACCCAAACCCGAGACTAAGTGCTTCTGTTATGAGGGGAACAATCACTGAGGCGGAGCTACCCTAGATGCTTGGTAGATAAGAAGGCTGGCAAAGTCGACAGAAGTATATTTGATATACATGATGTTGATGTGTACTTTACTAGTACTCCTAGTAGCACGAGGGTATTGGATACCGGTTCGGTTGCTAAGTGATTAGTAACACGAAATGAAAGCTACGAAATAAACGGAGACTAGCTAAAGGCAAGGTGACGATACATGTTGGAAGTGTTTCCAAAGTTGATATGATCAAACGTCGCACGCTCCCTCTACCATCGGGATTGGTGTTAAACCTAAATAATTGTTATTTGGTGCTTATGTTAAGCATGAACATGATTGGATCGTGTTTATTCCAATACGATTATTCATTTAAAGAGAATAATGATTAATCTATTTGCTTGAATAATCACCTTCAATGGTTTATTGAATCTCGATCGTAGTGTTACACATGTTCATGATATTGTTGCCAAAAGATAAAAGGTAATGATGATAGTACCACTTACTTGTGGCACTACCGCTTGAGTCATGTTGGTATAAATTGCATGAAGAGGCTCCATGCTGATGGGTCTTTATACTCACTTGATTTTGAATCACTTGTGACATGCAAATCATACCACATGAGCAAGGCCTTGTTTTCATTGAGATGAAACAAGATAGTAACTTGTTGGAAGTAATACATTTTGATGTATGCAGTCCAATGGGTGCTAAGGCACGCAGTGGATATCATTAGGTTCTTACTTCAATGACGATTTGAGTAGATATAGGAGTATTTACTTAATGAATCACAAGTGTGAAATATTGAAAAAGTTCAATTCTGTTTCAGAGTGAATTTCGTCGTAACAAGAGGATAAACTGTCTACAGTATGATCATAGGGATGAATATCTGAGTTGCGAGTTTTGGTACACAGTTAAGACAATGTGGAAGTTGTTTCGCAATTTATGCCACCAAGAACACCATGGTGTGATGGTGTCATAGTCGCGACCTATTTGATATGGTGCATACTATGATGTCTCTTATCGAATTACCACTATCATTTATGGGTTATGCATTAGAGACAACCGCATTCACTTTAAATAGGACACCGCATAATTCCGTTGAGATGACACAGTATAGACTGAGGTTTAGAGAAATCTAAGCTGTCGTTTCTTGAAAGTTTGGGGTTGCGACGCTTATGTGGAAAAGTTTCAGTCTGATAAGCTCGAAGCCAAAGCGGATAAATGCATCTTCATAGGATATCCAAAACAGTTGGGTGCATCTCCTATCTCAGATTCGGAAGCAAAGTGTTTGTTTCTAGAAACGGGTCCTTTCTCGAGGAAAGGTTTCTCTTGAAAGAATTGAGTGGGAGGGTGGTAGAACTTGATGACGTTATTGAACCATCACTTCAACCAGTGTGTAGCAGGGCGCAGGAAGTTGTTCCTATGGCGCCTACACCAATTGAAGTGGGAGCTGATGATAGTGATCATTAAGCATCGGATCAAGTTACTACAGACCTCATAGGTCGACAAGGTCGCATACTACTACAGAGTGGTACGGTAACCCTGTCTTAGAGGTCATGCTGTTGAACAACAATGAACCTACGAGTTATGGAGAAGCAATGGTGGGCCCGGATTCCGACAAATGGCTGGAGGCCATGAAATCCGAGAGAGAATCCATGTGTGAGAACAAAGTATAGACTTTGGAAGAACTATTTGATGGTCATAGGACTATTAAGTATAGATGGATCTTTATAAGAAAGACAGACGATGATAGTGAAAAGTCACTATTAAGAAAAGCTCGACTTGTCGCAAAGATGTTTTCGACAAGATCAAAGAGTTGACTATGATGTGACTTTCTCACTCGTAGTGATGCTAAAAATCTGTTGGAATTATGTTAGTAGTTGATGCATTATTTATGAAATATTGCACATAGGAACACAAAACATTGTTTCCTCGATGGTTTCCTTGAGGAAAGATTGTATGTGATACAATCAGAAGGTTTTGTCGATCCTAAGGATACTAACAAGTATGCAAGCTCCAGCGATCCTTTTCTGGAGTGGTACAAGCATCTCGGAGTTGGAATATATGCTCTGATGAGATGACCAAAGCTTTTGGGTTTGTACAAGGTTTATGAGAAACTTGTATTTCCAAAGAAGTGAGTGGGAGCACTATAGTTTTTCTGATAAAGTATATGTGGTTGACATATGGTTGATCAGAAGTAATGTAGAATTTCTGTAAAGCATAAAGGTTGTTTGAAAGGAGTTTTTCAAAGGAAGACCTGGATAGAGATACTTAAAACATTAAGCATCAAGATCTATGGAGATAGATCAAAATGCTGAAACAGAACTTTCAAATGAAATGCATACCTTGACAAGTTTTTGAAGGAGTTCAAAATAGATCAACAAAGAAGGAGTTCTTGGCTGTATTGTAAGGTGTGAATATGAGTAAGACTCAAAAGCCCGACCACGGCAGAAGAAATAGAAAGGACGAAGGTCGTCCCCTATGCCTTAGCCATAGACTCTACAGTATGCCATGCTGTGTACCGCACCTGATATGTGCCTTGCCACAAGTCCGTTAAGAGGTACACAGAGTGATCCAGGATTGAATCACTGAACAACGGTCAAAGTTATCCTTAGTAACTAATGGACTAAGGAATTTTTCTCGATTATGGAGGTGGTTAAAGAGTTCTTTGTAAAGGGTTACGTCGATGCAAGCTTTGACACTAATCCGAATAACTACGAGTTGTGAAACGGATTCGTATAGTAGAGTAGATATTTAGAGTATTTCCGAGTAGCAGGTAGTAGCAGCATCTATAAGATGACATAAAGATTTGTAAAGAACACAGGGATCTGAAAGTTTCAGAACCGTTCACTAAAACCTCTCTCACGAGCAAGACGTGATCAGACCCGAGAACTATATGGGTGTTGGATTCGTTGAAATCACATGGTGATGTGAACTAGATTATTGACTCTAGTGCAAGTGGGAGACTGTTGGAAATATGCCCTAGAGGCAATAATAAATTAGTTATTATTATATTTCCTTGTTCATAATAATCGTTTATTATCCATGCTAGAATTGTATTGATTGGAAACTCAAATACATGTGTGGATATATAGACAACACAGTGTCCCTAGTAAGCCTCTAGTTGACTAGCTCGTTGATCAAAGATGGTCAAGGTTTCCTGACCATAGGCAAGTGTTGTTACTTGATAGCCGGATCACATCATTAGGAGAATCATGTGATGGACTAGACCCAAACTAATGAGCGCAGCATGTTGATCGTGTCATTTTATTGCTATAGTTTTCTGCGTGTCAAGTATTTGTTCCTATGACCATGAGATCATATAACTCACTGGCACCGGAGGAATACCTTGTGTGTATCAAACGTCACAACGTAACTGGGTGACTATAAATATGCTCTACAGGTAACTCCGAAGGTGTCCGTTGAGTTAGTATGGATCAAGACTCGGATTTGTCACTCCGTGTGACGGAGAGGTATCTCGGGGCCCACTCGGTAATACAACATCACACACAAGCCTTGCAAGCAATGTGACTAAGTGTAAGTCCTGAGATCTTGTATTACGAGACGAGAAAAGAGACTTGCCGGTAACGAGATTGAAATAGGTACGCGGATACCGACGATCGAATCTCGGGCAAGTAACATACCGAAGGACAAAGGCAATGACATACGGGATTGCCTGAATCCTTGAGACCGAGGTTCAACCGATAAGTTATTCGGAGAATATGTAGGATCCAATATGGGAATCCAGGTCCCGTTATTGGATATTGACCAAGGAGTACCTCGGGGCATGTCTGCATAGTTCTCGAACCCGCAGGGTCTGCACACTTAAGGTTCGGCGACGTTTTATGCATATTTGAGTTATATGGTTGGTTACCGAATGTTGTTCGGAGTCCCGGATGGGATCACGGATGTCACGAGGGTTTATGGAATGGTCTGGAGACGAAGATTGATATATAGGATGACCTAATTTGGTTACCGGAATGTTTTCGGGCATTACCGGAAAAGTTTCGGGCTCATCGGTAGTGTACCAGGAGTGCCGGGAAGGGTGCCGGGGACCATCGGGAAGGGTGTCAAGCCCCAAGGGGTCTCATGGGCTATGGGAAGAGATAAACCAGCCCCTAGTGGGCTGGAATAAGTTCCCAACAAGGTCCATAAGGTTTGAGAAGGAAAAACACAAGGTGGAAAGAGTTTCCAAGTCGGAAGGTGGAATCCTACTCCAAGTAGGATTGGAGTAGGACTCTGATACGTCTCAAACGTATCTATAATTTTTGATGGTTTTACGTTGTTATCTTGTCTTCTTTGTATGTTTTATGTACCTTTTTTATATCTTTTTGGGGACTAACTTATTGATTCAGTGCCAAGTGCCGGTTCCTGTTTTTCCATGTTTTTGACTCTTTTCAGATCTGATTTTGGAACGGAGTCCAAACGGAATAAAATCCCCGAAATAATTTTTTCCTGAACGAAAGAAGACCAGGGAGCCTTTGGGCCAAGCCAGGTGGGCCCCGGGGAGCCCACAAGCTTGCACCACGCCACGAGGGGGAGGTGGCGGTGGGCAAGCTTGTGGCTTCCGTGGCCGCCTCCTGACCTAGGTTTTGCGCCTATATATTCCCAAATATTTCGCAAAAAATCAGGGGAGCTTCGAAAATACTTTTCCGCCGCCGCAAGCTTCCGTTTCCGCGAGATCTCATCTGGAGACCCTTCCCGGCGCCCTGCCGGAGGGGACTTTGGAGGTGGAGGGCTTCTTCTTCATCATCATCGCCCCTCCAATGACTCATGAGTAGTTCACTTCAGACCTACGGGTCCGTAGTTAGTAGCTAGATGGCTTCTTCTCTCTCTTGTATCTTCAATACAAAGTTCTCCATGATCTTCATGGAGATCTATCTGATGTAATCTTCTTTGGCGGTGTGTTTGTCGAGATCCGCTGAATTGTGGACTTGTGATCAAATTATCCATGATATATATTTGAGTCTTTGCTGGTTTCTTATATGCATGATTTGATATCCTTGTAAGTTTCTCCGAGTCTTGGGTTTTGTTTGGCCAACTAGATCTATGATTCTTGCAATGGGAGAAGTGCTTGTTTTTTGGTTCTGCCATGTGGTGACCTTTCCCAGTGACAGTAGGGGCAGCAAGGCACACATCAAGCAGTTGCCATCAAGGGTAAAAAGATGGGGTTTTTATCATTTGTTTGAGATTATCCCTCTACATCATGTCATCTTGCTTAAGGCGTTACTCTGTTCTTATGGACTTAATACACTAGATGCATGCTGGATAGCGGTCGACGTGTGGAGTAATAGTAGTAGATGCAGACAGTATCGGTCTACTTGTTTCGGACGTGATGCCTATAGAAATAATCATTGCATAGATATCGTCACGACTCTCGACAATTCTATCAATTGCTCGACAGTAATTTGTTCACCCACCGTCTACTTGCTTTCATGAGAGAAGCCACTAGTAAACACTACGGCCCCCGGGTCTATTCACATCCATCGTTTACACCTCCGCTTTTACTTTGCTTTGTTACTTTGTTGCTTTCAGTTCTCACTTGGCAAACAATCTATAAGGGATTAACAACCCCTTCATAGCGTTGGGGTGCAAGCTTTTGTGTTTGTGCAGGATCTTGAGATACTCTTCCGCCGGATTGATACCTTGGTTCTCAAACTAAGGGAAATACTTACCACCGCTACGCTACATCACCCTTTCCGCTTCAAGGGAACACCAACGCAAGGCTCCAAGGCCACGGGGGAAATCTTTTGCATACTTGCCTAGGAAGTCCCTTAAGGCGTAGCCGCAGCTGAAGGATTCCTGGTGCCGTTGCTGAGGAGTATCAAGCAACACTCCTATTTCTGGCGTCGTGGAAGGTCTTTTGTTGCAGTACCAGAAGAATTTCTAGCGACGTTGCCGGGGAAGAGGATCGTCAAGAATATTCTCCCGACAACGTGCCTATTTCTGGCGCCGTTGCCGGGGAGGAGAAATCAAGATCTATCCAAGTAGGTCTCACAAACTCATCTCTTGCATTTACTTTTGTTGCCAGTTGCCTCTTGTTTTCCCCTCCCCCACTTCACATTTGCCGTTTTCTCCTTTGCCTTTTTCGTTCGCCCTTTTCTCTCGCTTGCTTTCTGTTTGCTTGTGTGCCATGTGCCCTCAATATGCTTGCATCTTCGCTTGCTGAAAATCTAGTGATATGTATCCTCATCCACTTGCTAGTCTCTTTAAGAGACCCACTCGTGTGGAACAAATTGCTATTGAGTTGAGGGAAATTGCCTATGTCTTTGGAGTTTTGCGTAAGATGCGTGAATCTGAAAATTGTGAGGAAGAAATTCATGAAGTGATTCACGAGGGCTCCTTGGATGAAAAACATGATTGCAATGATTTCACTATAAATCCTATTAGTGACAATCATGCTAAAAATATGCAAAACCCTAAGCTTGGGGATGCTAGTTTTGCTTTGACCACTACTTATTGCAACAATCATGATTGGGGTGATGATCTTTCTTATGATCTTGAAAATTTGTTCAAATCTCATGATGAATATGATATTTGCAACAATACTGAAAGTGGGATTGGAGAAGTCATGACTTTATTTGATGATAATCCCACTATTTTTGAAGAGCGTCAACTTTGTATGCATGTGGATCATGAAAAGAATATCCTTTGTGATAGTTACATTGTTGAATTCGAATATGATCCCACATGTAATAGCTATGAGAGAGGAAAATATTTTGGTAGAAACTTTCATGTTACCAAATTACCTCTCGTTATGTTGAGATTGCTATTGTCGCTTCCTTCTTCCTTGCATATGGCAACTATTGGTTGTCTTGACAATCTGTTTTCCTATAAAATGACTATGCATAGGAAGTATATTAGACTTAGATGTGATTTTCACATGCTTTAGGATGCTCTCGTTGTGCTTCAATTCTTTTCTTTTGTGAGAGCATCATTGAATGCCTAGCTAAGGGCGTTAAACAAAAGCGCTTGTTGGGAGGCAACCCAACGAATCTATACTTTTTCTTTCTGTTTTGTGTTTTCCACACTTTCATAATTCTGTTATGATTGTGTTTTTTGTGTTTCTTTTTGCGTTTGTTCCAAGCAAAACCGTTATGATTAGTCTTGGGGATGATCGTTTGGTCGTGCTGGACAAGACAGAAACTTTCTGCTCACGAAAAGAATTTTATTTGTTTTTGTGTAAGAGATTTTGAGTTGATTCTTTTTGCTGATGATTTCTACGCAAATTCTTCAGACTGTCGTAATTTGTCAGAATTGTTGAAGTACCAGAGGTATACAAAACATACATATTGCTATAGACTGGTCTGCTGTTAACAGATTTTGTTTTTGTTGTGTTGGTTGCTTATTTTGATGAAACTATGGATAGTATCGGGGGGTATTAGCCATGGAAGATTGAAAGTACAGTAACCCAACATCAGCATAAGTAGAATTTAAGTTTGGTACAGTACCTAAGGAAGTGGTGGTTTTCTTTCTTGTACTAATGTTATCGCGAGTTTCTGTTTAAGTTTCGTGTTGTGAAGTTTTCAAGTTTTCGGTGAAGTTCTTATGGACAAAAAGATAAAGAGTGGCAAGATCTCAAGCTTGGGGATGCGCAAGGCACACCAAGAGATTCAAGGATGCCGTAAAAGCCTAAGCTTGGGGATGCCCCGGGAAGGCATCCCCTCTCTCGTCTTCAATCCATCGGTAACGTTACTTGGGGCTATATTTTTATTCACTACATGTTATGTGTTTTTGCTTGGAGCGTCGTGTATCGTAGGAGTCTTTTATTTTTGTTGTGTCACAATCATCCTTGTTGCACACCTAGAGAGAGAGACATGCACACACCGTGATTTTGTCGAGCTTCACTTATATCTTTTGGTAGACAATTCAGCTCACATGTGCTTCACTTATATCTTTTGAGCTAGATACTTTTGCTCTATGTGCTTCACTTATATCTTTTAGAGCGCAGCGGTGCGTGGCTTGGTAGTTGATCTATGCTTTGAAAGTAGTCTCAAAAGGGGTAGTTATCCAAAGGGATACAAAAACTTCCTCCTTCATGTGCATCGAATAGTTAGAGAAGTTTGATTCATCTCAATTAGTTTTGAGTTGTGGTTATGGTAATATTGAAATCATGCTAGTGAGGTGTTGTGAATCTAGAAATACTTGTGTTGAAGTTAGTGATTCCCGTAGCATGCACGTATGGTGAACCGCTATGTGATGAAATCTGAGCATGATTAGTCTATTGATTGTCATCCTTTGCGTGGCGGTCGTGATCGCGCGATGGTTTATACCTACCAACCCTTCCCCTAGGAGTATGCGTTGAATTCTTTGTTTCGATTACTAATAAAACTTTTGCAACAAGTATATGAGTTCTTCATGAATAATGTTGAGTCCATGGTTTAGATGCACTTTCACCTTCCACCATCACTATCTTCTTAGTGCCGTGCAACTTTCGCCAGTGCACAAAACCCACCATTATCCCCCCTCAAAACAGCCACCATACCTACCTACTATGGATTTTTCAAAGTCATTCCGAGATATATTGCCATGCAACTACCACCATGATATGTGCCACCACGTCTACATTGCCATTGCATGATCGTAAGATAGCTAGCATGATGTTTCCATTGATGTCTATGCTATGCTAGATCATTGCCACGGTACACTACCGAAGGCATTCCATATAAAGTCATAATTGCTCTAAGTTTTGATTTGAAAGTGTGATGATCATCATTATTGGAGCATTGTCCCATGTGAGGAAATAAAAGAGGCCAAAGAAGCCCATAAAAAAGAGGCCAAAGAGCCCAGCAAAGTAATTAAAAAAATGAGAGAAAAAGAGAGAAGGGACAATGCAACCATTTTTTCACACTTGTGCATTTTGAGCACCATGATCTTCATGATTGAGAGTCTCTCGTTTTGTCACCATTATATAGCTAGTGGGAAATTTTCATTATATAACTTGGCTTGTATATTCCAATGATAGGCTTCCTCAAAATTGCCTTAGGTCTTCGTGAGCAAGCAAGTTGGATGCATACCCACTAGTTTTCTTTAAGAGCTTTCACGTACTTATAGCTCTAGTGCATCATTTGTATGGCAATCCCTACCCATTCACATTGATATCTATTGATGAGCATCTCCACAGCTCATTGATATGCCTAGTTAATGTAACTATCTTCTCCTTTTTGTCTTGCAAACTCCACCACATTCCACACCATCTATAGTGCTATAACCATGGCTCACGCTCATGTATTGCGTGAGAGTTGAAAATGTTTGAGAAAGTAAAGGTGTGAAACAATTACTTGGCCAATACCGGGGTTGTGCATGATTTAAATTCGTTGTGCAATGATGATAGAGCATAGCCAGACTATATGCTTTTGTAGGGATAACTTTCTTTTGGCCTTGTTATTTTGGAAGTTCATGATTACTTTGCTAGTTTGCTTGAATTATTATTGTTTCCACGTCAATAGCAAACTATTGTTTTCAATCTAATGGATCTGAACATTCACGTCACATAAGAGGAATTACAAAGGACACCTATGCTAGGTAGCATGAAAGCATCAGAAATTCATTCTTATCACTTCCCTACTCGAGGACGAGCAGGAATTAAGCTTGGGGATGCTTGATACGACTCAAACGTATCTATATTTTTTGATGGTTTCACGCTGTTATCTTGTCTTCTTTGTATGTTTTATGTACCTTTTATATATCTTTTTGGGGACTAACTTATTGATTCAGTGCCAAGTGCCAGTTCCTGTTTTCCCGTGTTTTTGACTCTTTTCAGATCTGATTTTGGAACGGAGTCCAAATGGAATAAAATCCCCGAAATGATTTTTTCCCGAACGAAAGAAGACCAGGGAGCCTTTGGGCCAAGCCAGGTGGGCCCCAGGGAGCCCACAAGCTTGCACCACGCCACCAGGGGGGAGGCGGCGGTGGGCAAGCTTGTGGCTTCCCTGGCCACCTCCTGACCTAGGTTTTGCGCCTATATATTCCCAAATATTCCGCAAAAAATTAGGGGAGCCTCGAAAATACTTTTCCACGAGATCTCATCTAGAGACCCTTCCTGGCGCCCTGCCGGAGGGGACTTTGGAGGTGGAGGGCTTCTTCATCATAATCATCGCCGCTCAAATGACTCGTGAGTAGTTCACTTCAGACCTACTGGTCCGTAGTTAGTAGCTAGAAGGCTTCTTCTCTCTCTTGGATCTTTAATACAAAGTTCTCCATGATCTTCATGGAGATCTATCCGATGTAATCTTCTTTGGTGGTGTGTTTGTCGAGATCCGATGAATTGTGGACTTGTGATCAGATTATCTATGATATATATTTGAGTCTTTTTTGATTTCTTATATGCATGATTTGATATCCTTGTAAGTCTCTCCGAGTCTTGGATTTTGTTTGGCCAACTAGATCTATGATTCTTGCAATGGGAGAAGTGCTTGGTTTTGGGTTCTGCCATGTGGTGACCTTTCCCAGTGACAGTAGGGGCAGCAAGGCACACATAAAGCAGTTGCCATCAAGGGTAAAAAGATGGGGTTTTTTATCATTGGTTTGAGATTATCCCTCTACATCATGTCATCTTGCTTAAGGCGTTACTATGTTCTTATGGACTTAATACACTAGATGCATGCTGGATAGAGGTCGACGTGTGGAGTAATAGTAGTAGATGCAGACAGTATCGATCTACTTGTTTTGGACGTGATGCCTATAGAAATAATCATTGCATAGATATCGTCACGACTCTGCACAGTTCTATCAATTGCTGGACAGTAATTTGTGCACCCACCGTCTACTTGCTTTCATGAGAGAAGCCACTAGTAAACACTACGGCCCCCGGGTCTATTCACATCCATCGTTTACACCTCCGCTTTTACTTTGCTTTGTTACTTTGTTGCTTTCAGTTCTCACTTGGCAAACAATCTATAAGGGATTGACAACCCGTTCATAGCGTTGGGTGCAAGCTTTTGTGTTTGTGCAGGATCTTGACATACTCTTCCGCCGGATTGATACCATGGTTCTCAAACTGAGGGAAATACTTACCACCGCTAAGCTACATCACCCTTTCCGATTCGAGGGAACACCAACGCAAGGCTCCAAGGCCACGGGGGAAATCCTTTGCATACTTGCCTAGGAAGTCCCTTAAGGCGTAGCCGCAGCTGAAGGATTCCTGGTGCCGTTGCTGAGGAGTATCAAGCAACACTCCTATTTCTGGCGCCGTGGAAGGTCTTTTGTTGCAGTAGCAGACTCCTCCACCTCCAATTTCAGCTAAACCTTGAGGGTTTGAGGCTGCCTCCTCCCCTCCCTCCCTCCTATATATACTGGGGTATTAGGGCCAATTTGAGACAATTTTGCCACGGCAGCCCGACCACGTATCTCCATGGTTTTTCCTCTAGATCGTATTTCTGTGGAGCTCGGGCGGAGCCCTGCTGGAATAGATCATCACCAACCTCCGGAGCGCCGTCACGCTGCCAGAGAACTCATCTATCTCTTCGTCTCTCTTGCTGGATCAAGAAGGCCGAGATCGTCGTTGCGCTGTACGTGTGCTGAACGTGGAGGTGCCGTCCGTTCGGCACTAGATCGGGAAGGATCATGATGAGATCGCGGGACGGATCGTGATGAAGTTCGCGGGATGTATCGTGATGAGATCGTGGGATGGAGTGTACGACTACGGTGATTTGAATCACACAAGTTGTTCCACTACATCGTCCGCGTTTCTTAACGCTTACCGCTGTTCGATCTACAAGGGTACGCAGATCAGAAATCTCCTCTCGTAGATGAACATCACCATGATAGGTATTGCGGGTGCGTAGGAAAATTTTGTTTCCAATGCAACGTTCCTCAACAGTGGCATCATGAGCTAGGTTCATGTGTAGATGTTATCTCGAGTAGGACACAAAAGTTTTTCTGGGCGGTGATGTGCGGTTTGCTGCCCTCCTTAGTCTTTTCTTGATTCCGCGGTATTGTTGGATCGAAGCGGCTCGGACCGACATTACTCGTACGCTTACGAGAGACTGGTTTCATCGCTACGAGCAACCCCGTTGCTCAAAGATGACTGGCGAGTGTTGGTTTCTCCAACTTTAGTTGAATCGGATTTGACCGAGGAGGTCCTTGGAGAGAGGTTAAATAGCAATTCATACATCTCCGTTGTGGTGTTTGCGTAAGTAAGATGCGATCCTACTAGATACCTATGGCAACCACGTACAACATGCAACAACAGTTAGAGGACGTCTAACTTGTTTTTGCAGGGTATGCTTGTGATGTGATATGGCCAACGACGTGATATGATATATTGGATGTATGATATGATCATGTTGTAATAGTTAATATCGACTTGCACGTCGATGCTACGGCAACCGGCAGGAGCCATAGGGTTGTCTTTAAACTAATGTTTGTGTTTGCAGATGCGTTTACTATATTGCTAGGACATAGCTTTAGTAGTAATAGCATAGCATACACGACAACCTCGATGGCGACACGACGATGGAGATCATGATGAAGGGGATCATGGTGTGGCGCCGGTGACAAAAAGATCATACTGATGCTTTGGTGATGGAGATCAAGGAGCACTTGATGATGGCCATATCATGTCACTTATGAATTGCATGTGATGTTAATCCTTTATGCACCATATCATGCTTCAACAAGATTTTGCGGTTCACCTGTGGAAAAAACCCAGCCCGAGTGTATACAACCATCAGTATAAACTTTTGGTTTGGTAATACCACCTTGTGCACGTGTGTGAGCTCGAACAGGTGGAGGCGAAGCAGGGCGATGAAGATGTTGCTGAAGCCGTTGTGAGGTAGCAGAAACAGGAGATCCTTCGGGTGATGAAGTGCCGGAACCAGCCGACAACGTTGCATGGCCGAAATCTGCGTGTGGTGCACCCAGCGACCCACCAGCAGTGTCGCCTTACATCGTAGGCAGTGGCTAATCCGGACGAGCGCATGCAGGAACCGTCTGGGTGCTCGCCCGCGCCATAGGAGCCGACAAGGGGACTGTTGGGGATATTATCTGTTGTGTGACCCGCCCTAGTTGGGCCGGGTCACCAAGCGGGCGACTCATCCTTTTGCAATTCAAGCCTTGTCCTATAAGCCCAGGAGCTAGACGGCGGGTCAAGATCCTCGTGGAGAATCAATCATTGGGAAGATCTCCAAGTCTTGGAAAGCACGGCGACTTAGAGATAGAAAGAATCATGACCTGCATGATGGCAAGGACTCTTGTAAACCCTAACGGCTTGACCTGTATATAAAGGCGAGTCCCGGGGAAGGAGAGGAGAGGTGAGAAATCATCGAGTGCTAGGTCAGGCGAGTTACGCCCTCCTTGTAACCGAAACACCATCAATACAGCACAAAGCAGGACGTAGGCTTTTACCTCCTCTCGAGGGGCTGAACCTGGGTAAATCTCTGTCTCGCTCCCGTTCAACCCCTTTGAGTCGCCACCAAGGTGCGATGGCTCCAACACTAAGTCCTTTCACGAGGACATCTGCCGTGACAAAACCACGACAGTTGGCGCCCACCATGGGGCCTACGCACGGTGGAGTTGAGTTCTCAAAAGGAGCCCTACCAGGGTCAGGGAGCTACGCGGCGGGGCCCATGACTCGGAGCTGCCGCGGAAAGTACTACATCAATAACTCGCTGTGGGGGCCCAAGGCCGATTCCATCGAATCCGGTTACAGAGTCCCCTTCGGCAATATCAACATCTTTGTCGGCATGGTTGGATCGCCTGCGCCTGAGCCGGACATCTTCACCGACATCGTCGAGCCGACCAGGTATGTCCGCCCTGTTGCAACGCCAAATCTAACCCGCCCGGTCTTTGTTGGTTTCACACAGGGATCTGAGGAACCAGAACGATCGGTGACTCAGGAAACTACGCTGGTCAACACTGATGACGAATCATCCATGGGCGACTCAGATTCAATTCAGTCTCTACATGGGGGCTGCCTCGGAGGCCTGTCATTGGCAATGGACCCCGAGGTCCTCGACCGGACCCACCGTCAGATTGCCGTGTACATGGCAGGGGCGACTCAGCCCCAGCAAAACCCTGCAGGCAATGAGGGGACTGGCGAAACATCCAGGAGCCCAGCTGCGATCTTGGTGGACTTGACGGCGGAGATAACAAGGATCATGGCGACCCGTGTAACAGCAGAAAACCAGGGCACGGTAAACGCCGAGTTGGCAAAGCTAAGAGATGGGGTGGCGAAGGCTCAACGAGATGCTGAAGTAGAAGCCGCGAGGATCGAGACCCGGCAAGCTCAGATCACCGCTGAGACAGCCCGCTTGAACACCGAAAACTAGCGGCTTGAGAGGCATGAGCGCGCATCCGACGCTGTTCATCAGAGGAGGCACCAGGGGCGTTTACCCCCTGATCTCAACCCTACCCGCCTATTAGACACTCCACACACCCTCGGGGCAGGAGACGCTCCAGAAGGAGGGCCGGGTCTGCCGCCAAACCCGCCCTTCAGCCAGCAGTTGATCGCATTCCCCGTTTCCAGACACCTCGGGGTCACTTTTCCAACCCGGTGGACAATGTGCTCGCTGCAACTCGCCATTTAGAATCCCTTCCGATTCATGGCAACACCTCAGCCGAAATAGAGGCAAGAAACGCTATTGAGATGTTGAAGACAGCGGTGGTTCAAAATGCTCAGTTCTCGCACAGCCTCGATCGGCTACACTCCACCCCCAAGCAAGCCGCACCAGGAGCCGGCCAGAGGACCAGCCCGCCATAACCAGCGGACCGTGACCCCTGCCCCACGTTAACCCGCCTGACCATCGGGACCCGCCTGGTCGGGATCACCCGGACGTTCAAACCGGCCCGGCACAACTTGTTGGAGGCGGCAAGCAGGTAAGGGTGCCATGCTTGGCCCCCGCCCTTCGCAATGAGCGGATGCCGAAAGATTTTAAAGGACCAAGGAAGGTGCCTAATTACACCCCGGACCTTGAGCCGGCATCATGGGTTGAGAGTTACGAAATCGCCATGGACATGCTCGATGTAAATGAAGCAGTCTGCGCCAGGTACTTCACAATGATGCTCGAGGGGACGGCACGTACTTGGTTGAAAAACCTGCCACCCAACTCCATCCAAACTTGGGCCGAACTAAAAGAGCGTTTCATCAAAAATTTCCGGGGAACTTTCAAGCGCCCAATGACAATAGTCGATTTACAGCACTTCGTTCAACGCCCCGATGTGTCGGCTTACCGCTGGACGCGGCGGTCGCAAAAATCATCCACTTGTCGGACGGCATCACGGCGGCTCAGGCTGTGCTGATCTTGGAGCAAAACTGCCACTATGAACCCTTGGTACAAAAGTTGGGGCGACTCAAGCGAAAGGTCCAGGATATGGGGGAACTAATGGTCACCCTCACTAGGTACGCCGAAGCGGACGATACGAAAGATCCAGGAGAGGATGGCAGCAAGGCCAACTCGCCGACGAAGGGCGAGTCATCCAAAAATCATACCCGGCTTCAGGGACGCGCCCACCATAATCATGGGGGGAACGACAAAAGAAGGCAGCAGGAAGGGTCCACGGACTTTGTCGCCAACACCAATGCCAACAACGGCAACCAGCGCCAGAAGAAGAGGGGTTACAGTGGCAAGAAGCCGCACAATTATAATGAGATACTCAAGGGCCCCTGCCAGCATCATGCCATGGCGGACGGGCCGTCGACTCACTCTTGGGAGGACTGTTACGTGATGTAGGAATTTCGGGCGGAGGCAATCAAAAAGGGCCAAAACGGTGACCAGGGCCAACGGCAGGAACAGTTCGGTGCACCTAATCAACGCCAGAACCCGTTCGGCGGCTTCCCCGAACAGGGGGCTCAGGGCGGCTCGCAGCCAAGCAGCGGCCAGTACCCAGTGCATAACCAACATCGGTATAACCCGCCCGGAGTATTTCAGCAGCCACCCCCGTAGAGGGCTCCACAGGGGCAAGATGATCATGGCGGGTTCCGCAACAATCCAAAACAATTAAGCAACGGACAATACCACGTGTTCACCACCAATGCCTGCAAGCGTGATAAGAAGGTGAGTCACCGAGCGTACAGTGTATCTGAGCCGGCGCTCCCCAGGTACCTCCACTGGTCCGAGCAGACTATCTCCTGGAGTAGGGAGGATCACCCGCCCAGAATTGACAACCCCGGCGACTTAGCATTGGTCGTGGCTCCTCAAGTCGGGGGGTATACCCTATCGAAGGTGCTGATGGATGGTGGTAGCAACATCAACATACTATACTTCGACATTTTTCGAAGGATGAACCTGCTGGAGAAAGACCTAATGCCATCAACCACGATATTCCATGGAATTGTCCCAGGTAAGTCGGCATACCCTATAGGCCGGGTTAAACTCACAGTGGCGTTTGGAACAACATCCAATTACAGGAGTGAGTCACTTATATTTGAGGTGGTCAAGTTAAATAGCCCTTATCATTCGTTGTTTGGGCGACCGGCTTACGCCCGTTTGATAGATCGCCCCTGCTATGTTTACCTTAAACTCAAGATGCCTGGTCCTAAGGGACCCATCAAGGTTGACGGTGATAGGAGGATAGCAAGAGAGTGTGAGCAAGGGGATGCGGATTACACAGAAGTCGCATGTGCTGCAGAAGAGCTCAAGTATCACCACGCCAATGTTGATCCAGCAGATATGTCACCTCTCAAGAAGCCAACAACAGACGCTGAACCGCCCCTCAAGTTCAAACCAACGGATGACACTAAGATGGTGGATTTCGTTCCTGGCGACTCATCCAAGCAGTTTACTATTCGGGCGGGTCTGGATCCTAAATAGGAAAGCGCGCTTATCGAATTCATCTGTAAGAATCGGGACATCTTCGCGTGGAAACCTTCTGACATGCCTGGTGTACCGAGAGAATTCACTGAGCACCATCTTAATGTTGATCCAAAAGCAAAGCCGATTCAGCAATATCTTTGTAGGTTCAATGAGGAACGACGCAAGGCAATCGGGGAAGAAGTCGCCCGTCTTTTGGCGGCTGGATTCATCATAGAGGTCTTCCACCCCAAGTGGTTGGCTAACCCGGTCCTGGTGCTCAAGAAGAACGGCACCTTCCGCATGTGCATTGACTACACAGACCTTAACAGAGCTTGTCCAAAGGACCCTTTCACCCTTCCCCGCATCGATCAAATCATTGATTCAGTGGCGAGCGTCTGTGTTTCCTGGACGCTTATTCCGGGTATCACCAAATCAAGATGGCTGTGGAAGATCAGGAAAAGACAACTTTTATAACCCCTTTCGGGGATTTTGTTTATGTGTCCATGCCGTTCGGGCTCAAAAGCGCTGGGGCGACTTACCAGCGCTGCATCCAAAATTGTCTCCGTGGCCAAATCGGACGCAACGTCCACGCTTACGTTGATGACATTGTGGTTAAAACTCGTAGGAGGGAGACGCTCTTGGAAGACCTAAGGGAAACTTTTGACAACCTGCGGGTATATCAAATGAAGCTTAATCCCACCAAATGTGTCTTTGGCATTCCCACAGGAAAGTTGTTGGGCTTCCTGGTGTCAGAATGCGGCATTGAGGCCAACCCGGACAAAATTGAGGCAGTTACTTCGCTTGGGAAAGCAGCGAATATCAATCTAGTTCAACGCATGGCGGGTCGTATCGCGGCCTTAAGTCTCTTCATAAGCCGCCTCGGGGAGAAAGCTATTCCCCTCTATCAGTTGCTTAAGAAATCTGTCCGTTTTGTTTGGACGGACGAGGCCAACGAAGCTTTTGAAGCCTTGAAACAGGAACTGGTCAACCCGCCAGTTTTGGCCGCCCCGACTGAAAAAGAACCTATGCTCCTGTACATCGCGGCGAACTCCAAGGCGGTGAGCGTGGCAGTAGCTGTCGAACGGAAGTAAGAAGGGAAGGAATATATGGTACAATGGCCGGTGTACTTCATTAGCGAGGTGCTAACCCTCTCCAAACAACATTACCCGCACTGGCAGAAGCTGGTCTACGGGGTCTTTATGGCGACTCGGAAGCTCAAACACTATTTCCAAGAGCATCCCATCACGGTGGTTAGCTCCGCTCCTCTTGGGGACATCATCCAAAACCGAGAAGCAACATGGCGGATCGTCAAATGGGCGATTGAACTTGGGCCGCACCACGTACGGTACACCCCTCGCACGACCATCAAATCCCAGGAATTGGTCGACTTCGTCAACGATTGGACTGAATTGCAAATTCTGGAAGACAGGCCTGACCTCACGTACTGGACTATTTACTTTGATGGGTCTAGGCAATTGGAAGGCTCGGGGGCTGGCGTGGTGTTGAATTCGCCCCAGGGAGACAAATTCTGTTATGTTCTCCGACTTATGTTTCCATGCACCAACAACGCTGCAGAGTATGAAGCCTTGCTTCATGGTTTGCGACTCGCCAAGGAGATGAACCTCACGCGTGTCAGATGTCTTGGCGATTCTGATATGGTGGCTCAACAAGTTTCAGGTACTTGGGATTCTCGGGACCCCTTGATGGCGGCTTACAGAAGAGCCGTGACTGATGTGGCGGGTCATTTCCATGGCTATCAAGTTGATCATATCGACCGACGACTTAACGAAGCTGCTGACGCCCTTTCACGTCTTGGCTCACAACGTAAGCCGGTTCCTCCCAATGTTTTTCTGGATATTTTGCATAATCCTTCCGTGAGGTTGCCCTCAGAAGAGGAGTTGGCAAGACCAGACCCTGACTCCCAGTTTGTGGCGGCTCTCCGTATTACGCCGGATTGGGTTCTTCCTTATTTGGCATATCTTGCACGAGGCGAGTTACCTTCAGATGAGGTGATGGCTCGACAAATTGTTCGACGGAGCAAATCCATGGTCATCATCAACGGCGAATTATATAAGCGAAGCACTTCTGGGGTATTCCAACGATGCGTTTCTTCCAAAGAAGGGTGCGTGATTCTGCACGACATCCATGCCTGAGATTGTGGGCATCATGCCGGGTCACGTTCCCCGGTCTCAAAGGCGTTCCGTCACGGATTCTTTTGGTTGACGGCTCATGCACACGCAGAGGAGATAGTTCGTCGATGTGATGGCTGTCAGCGTTACGGATGAAATGCTCATGTGTCGGCTCAAGAACTAAGGATGATACCTATTACTTGGCCTTTTGCGGTCTGGGGGCTAGACATGGTTGGCCCCTTTAAGATGTCATCCAACAAAAAAACACATCTACTGGTGGCGGTTGATAAATTCACCAAGTGGTTCGAAGCAGAACCTGTTGGTGCGTGCGATGCGGAAACAACGGTCAAGTTTTTGAAAAAAACTGATATTCCGATTCGGATATCCACACAACATTATTACTGATAATGGTACTAATCTATCACAAGGAGCGATGCAGGAGTTTTGTCACCGTGAGCACATTCGGCTTGATGTATCTGCTGTTGCTCATCCATAATCTAATTGGCAAGCAGAACGGGAGAATCAGGAAGTGTTGCGAGGAATCAAGCCCCGACTTATGGTTCCCTTGGAGCGCACCCCAGGATGTTGGGTTGAGGAGTTGCCTTCAGTACTGTGGAGCATCCGAACCACCCCAAACCGTTCTACGGGTTTTACTCCTTTTTTCCTGGTGTATGGGGCAGAAGCTGTTCTTCCCACTGACATTAGGCATGACTCGCCCAGAGTTGCTGCTTATGTGGAACAGGATAACGAGTTGGCGCGTCAAGATTCTTTGGACACTTTGGAGGAAGCACACGACTTGGCTGCCGCTCGATCGGCTATTTATCAGGAGGACTTGCGGTGTTACCATAGCCGCCGGGTCAAGAGCCAAACTTTTAAGGAGGGCGGCTTAGTGCTTCGATTGATCCAATATCGCACTGGCATGCATAAGTTATCACCACCATGGGAAGGACCGTTCGTCGTCAGCAAAAGCCTTTGCAACGGGTCATACTATCTGGTGGATCTTCGGCCTGATCGGCCAACCACGGAGGCTGAGTCAACTCGCCCCTGGAACATAGCCCACTTGCGGCCTTATTACACTTGAGCTATTGGCTCTGTTTTTTCTTCTCTTGAAAATTGTAAGTCTTTCATTTTTATGAAGCAATAAAATTGATGCCCACGAATTTTGGGGCTTTCCTGCTATTTCATCTTATTGAAAGTATGGATTTTTATTGCTCCTCAACAAGTCGCCCAAGCATGGACGCTATCCATACCAGAGAGCATAAGTCGCCATGTTGCACTTATTACAACACTGGGTATCGATAAGCCAAAGAGGATCAAGTCGCTACGAGCGCGCAATTCAAACATAGGCGCCTTATATGATTCTGTGGATTAGGCCAGCTAACTTGGGGGCTATTTGCTCCCAAGTTGTTTTGTGGTAAGAGCGTATATGCTTCTACAATCCTATGACCGGTCTTTCCCCTAATCATAGGTCACTTGGGGGCTTCCTCTCATTGAGATCAGCCTTACTACCCATTTGGCCCGCGTAAAATTACCGCATTACAAATGGTTATACTGGACTGTGTGTTGGCCAAATCGCCATATGGACCCATGAACTCTTGGCGAGTTACTCCGCTTTATGGATCCTGAACTCGCCTTGGTTAAAACATGCATGGTACCGGCTAGCACCCACATGGAAAATAGAGAAATCATTGGTTCACTAAACCTGCTTCACTGAAGCTTGACTCGTGCCTGATCAGCCGGTCTAAATACTTCCTCGGGTAGCACTTGAGTTTATATAACTCGTCCCATCCTGTCGCGACTTGAACGAGCCGACGAAATTCTTACTTTCACCTTCCTGGCACTGCCACAAGGTTTTGCAAATTTTTCCGACTCACCGAAACATCATGAGTCGGTTATCATTTATTATCATCCATTACTCACTGAGGTGGTTTGATGTATGTTTTCAGCCTAACAGAATTATGATCAAAATCTCTACTGACATGGCGGGTCAAGCATCATAAGGCGCCCTGAGGGCGACACAAGGGTTTTAAAGAAATCACGGAACAAGGTTGTTTTCTACAAATAACCTATTACATGGCTCTGATAGCCAATTCCATGAAGAACTACTCTGCTGATGACCCCGGGTCAGCTTGCTTTGAGCTCTGGCCGACTTCAAGTTGTAAGTCGCCCAACACCCAATTACACTTGGATAAGGCGGCGAATTCATCTTCATCATTCAAAAATGTCGAGAGGTCCGCCTCCAAATCAAAAGGGTTCTTGGGTCGACGCGGAGTCAAGCTGGTTGTCACAAAGGTTGGCGGATTTATTTTCTTATTTTTGTCATCATAAGCAGCTTGATACTTTGACAAATCCAAGCTTGCTGCAAGCTGAGTCGCCGCCAAGCGAGATTCTTTGACAACGCGATGATAATCATCTTGAGTAAATTCTGACCCGTCGTCCTTGAGCTGGGGAAAGCCTGCTGCTACTTCTTCGGGTTTTAGCTCTGGAGCGTATGCTAAACATAGTCGGTACCCCTTTCCGGGCAGCTGATCGGGTTAGCTCACCTATCTGAGGCAGATGGGTAGATAAGCAGCCAAGCATCTTTTTGATTGATGTTATGGGTTCCTTGGCGCTCATCACTGCCTTCACGGTCAGCACGCTTCCGGTATACAGTTGCTCTGTTAATGTGTAAATCGCCTTTAGCATCAAGATACAGTCATCCTGAAGGTTGGCGGCTCTCGGACCTATATAAGGGATAATGATGGTCAGTAACTTCTTCATACAAAGTTTTTTTTTACGAAGTACAAGATCAGGGTTTGCTTCTTACCAAAGATAGCCCGTGCCATGTTGGAGATATGTTGCTTTAAGCCGGCCAGCTCTTGTTGCATAGTTTCCAGTTTTGCTTCAGCTTTTTCCGCTCGCTTTACCGCGGCGCCTTGATCATCTTGGGACTTCTTGTGGGTGGCCTTCAGCTTCTTCATCTCAGATAAGATCACTTGACATTTTTTTTTCTGATTTAGCCCGCGCGTCTTGCTGGTCGGCTAAAGTTTTCTTTAAGTCGCCCAACGCCGACTCAGCTTGGGCAAGAGATTCCTGTCAAAATATATTATCAAGGGGCAAGTCTCAGAATTATTGCAAGCAACATCTCTGACACTTGGGGGCTAATGTATAATTTTTTTAGACAAAATTATACAAGATCAAGACCCGACTCATCTTTTAACAGATGACCCGACCCTTGGGGGTTACAGGTCGAAAGATTTTTTCTAATATCAAGACCCGGCTCATCTTTCAACAGATGACCCAGCCCTTGGGGGTTAGAGGACGAAAGATTTTTTCCTAATATCAAGACCCGACTCATCTTTCAACAGATGACCCGGCCCTTGGGGGTTACAGGTCGACAGATTTTTTCTAATATCAAGACCCGACTCATCTTTCAACACATGACCCGTCCCTTGGGGGTTACAGGTCGAAAGATTTTTCTAATATCAAGACCCGGCTCATCTTTCAACAGATGACCCGGCCCTTGGGGGCTAATAAGGATGGTATGCATTAAGGCGTACCTCATGTCTATTCTTCATCATAAGGAGTAGACTCTTCTCCATTTCATAACTCGCCTCCAGACGACTTGCAAAGCCGGAGCAGAGCTCTATAAATTCAAGATTTTCGTATTGGGATAGTTTGGCCTTGGAAATCTCATGTCCAGTAGAAGGCTGGGTTGATGTTGATACATGCTTCAACAAGACTGCCGAAGCCGGTTTAGAGAAGCTAGTAGCAGTGATGATTATAGCATCTGGATCCTCTGCCCTTTTCAACGGACTCGACGGATTGGCCGTTTCCGTGCCTTCCTTGGGAGAACTTGGGAGGTCCGCTTGGTCATCAGGTTTATCCTTTGCCGGGTTAGCCTGAGCCGGCGCCGGTTTTTCAATAGGTTCCGGAGCTGTAGTGGAAGTTGATCCGCCAGTTTTCCTTTTCTTCGCTTGTGCCCTAAAAATAGAAGGGGATATGCTTAAAAAACAGACATTATCATCATCAGGACAAATGTAAGTGTTTTGAGGATTTACCCTGGAACGCGGATCGTTGGCGGAAGGGCTGACATCACTGAGTCGCCTCACGAAGGGGGAGAATTCTGCAAAAGTAATACCTCAAGATATGAGCAAGTTATAAGTATGATCCAAAAGGAAGCAAAGGGGGACGCTGTTAAAAGGATACCTCATTCTGCCTCTTCTTGGTAGGAGTTTTCGCTGGTAACCCGGACACCAAGTCTCCAGAATGACTCCGAGTCTTCCGATAGGAAGCATGTTGCGCTTTCTTCAAAAGGAAATTAGGATCCAAACAAGCATTTGGGTGAGACATGGGAACCTTCGCACAAACCCGCCTGGCCGGCTTAGGCGGAGGAGAAGATGAGTCGGAGGAAACAGAAATTACCTCTATGGAGTCTTCTTGGCTTTCGTTGCCATCATTCTATACATAAGAGATACAGAGGTGTAAACACAAATTATAGCGATGGATGGCAAGACAAAGAAGATAGAATTTTACCTCTGAAGATACGTCGCCGATTTGGGATTCGTCCACATCAGACGGTTCAGTAATGGCGGTTTTGCTTTTGCTCTTGCATTTCTTTTTTGGAGGCGGCCTGGCCTGCTTCAGGCCCACTTTTTTCGGCCTCTTGGACCAGAATCGGTCACCTTTCTGAAGTGGCATTTTTATTATGTGAATCAGAATTCAAGTAAGTCGGAAAGAATAAAGTAAAGGCAGGTTAAGTTATTTATCTTAGGAGCCGGGTTGATCTTGCAGAATGGCTTAAGCCCTATTTGGGTACACTTGGCCAAGGGCTCGCCGGTCAGCTTCTTGATGATGGTCACAATATCATTTTCTGTCAGTGCTTTACGGAAGTAGCATTGGGGATGGTCCAAAGTGCCATCAAACTCACACATTAAGCCGTCTCGGCGACTTAAGGGATGGATGCGCCATTCAACCCAGCAGCGGATCAAATCAATCCCAGTAAGACCATTGTTTGTCAAAGATCGTAACTCAGATAGCACCGGAATAAAATCTGACTCCTCTTCTTCAGTGAGCTTGTCTGGAAGTTTAAAGTTTGTAGGAAGGCGTTCCTCCCTATAGCCAAGGAGCTTGTTTTTACCCTCAAGAGAAGTGTCTTGGCAATAAAACCAAGACTCGCCCCAGCCTTTGGGATGGCTTGGCATGGCGAGTGATTGGAATGAGCTGTCCCTGCGACGTTGGACATTGACGCCTCCAAGTTCCAAGCTAGGGCCATTGGAAAATTCGGTCTGGCTATTCAAATGAGAAAAAACCACCAGAACAAAGGAACTGAAGGTTCCATCCGCAAGTAGGCTTCGCAGAACACTTGTAACTGACATAAGTTACTAATCAAGTTCGGTCCTAAGTCTTGGAGGCAGACGTTCATGAAAGTCATGGCATCTCTGAGGAATTTTGACCTTGGCGGCTTAAACCCCCATTGGAGGTGTTCAGCAAAGACAACTATTTCCCCTTCCTTCGGGTTGGGAATTTCTTCTCCAAACCCAGATCGCCATCCGATAACCTCTTTCGGGTCAAGATTTCCCATCTTCACAGAGTCGTTGAGAAAAGATTCATCAACTTTGGTCGTGAGCCAATCGGCTTTGAAAACGGTACCCATGGCTACAGAGGAAAAGATTACGGATAAATTAACTCGCCGAGCGTTTACTGAGTGGTTAAAAGGATCAATGAACTCGCCGAACATTTGTCAGGTGACTAAGGGAGTCTGTTGACTCGCCAACAAGGGACCGGGTCAGGATACAAGGGCGATTTAGGAATTTCCTACTATTTGAGGGAGACAACTCAGAGCTTCAGAGATGTTCGCTAAAATGGTGAAGTACGGATCTACAAACAGGTTTTATACAATAGGCAGTAACACATAGATCTACAGAGCATGCGAAAATGAATGGAAATAGGCCTGGATAAAGTAAAACAGCCCGTGGCTAGGGTAAGAACAGTAAGGCTGATTTGAGAGAAGCCTTTTTTAGATTCTCAAACAGGAGCTAATCAAATGAGGATATGGTCGATGCTACCGTGCCTACTATTATCATTGTGAACTAATCAGCATCTATGGGGGCATTCGAGGTGTTCTAAGGAACCGGCAAGTGATGAACCTCGAGGAGCTAAGATCTACCTCTAATGGCGAAGGACTGACCTGATGATGGCGACCGGAGGCGACCGAGGAAGATCCGCGGCGAGTGTTGCGCGTTTGGTCGGCCTGGGGATGCGTCGGACGCGGTTCCCGGAGACGGAGGTCCTCGGGCGGCGATGGAATTCTTGGTGCAGTCGTGAGGAAGAAGGGGTCGACGAAATGGATAGGTGGGGATGTTCCCTGCCCCTCCCCCAGCCTATTTATTGGGTCGGGCGCTGGAATCAAGGCGCCTTGCGTGGGAACTGACGACAGGATAAAAGATTCGCTATAATAACGCCAAGATTTTCGAGATATTTGTGCCGAAAGATCCGTTGGGGATGGCATCATCATTACTTCCGAGATTAAAGGGATAAGATGGTGTCAATGAGAAACGGTTCGGCGACTTGGATATTTCCACGAAAGGGTGGCAGATTAAGTGTATGATGCGTAAAAAGAGCACAGTGAGTCGCCCCTGACTAGGTGAGAGTTGGCATGAACAGGTTCAGGTCAATCTGGGTCCTAATGTTGGGGATATTATCTGTTGTGTGACCCGCCCTAGTTGGGCCGGGTCACCAAGCGGGCGTCTCATCCTTTGGTAATTCAAGCCTTGGCCTATAAGCCCAGGAGCTAGACGGCGGTTCAAGATCCTCGTGGAGAATCAATCATTGGGAAGATCTCCAAGTCTTGGAAAGCATGGCGACTTAGAGATAGAAAGAATCATGACCTGCATGATGGCAAGGACTCTTGTAAACCCTAAGGGCTCGACCTGTATATAAAGGCGAGTCCCGGGGAAGGAGAGGAGAGGTGAGAAATCATCGAGTGCTAGGTCAGGCGAGTTACACCCTCCTTGTATTCGAAACACCATCAATACAACACAAAGCAGGACGTAGGCTTTTACCTCCTATCGAGGGGCCGAACCTGGGTAAATCTCTGTCTCGCTCCCGTTCAACCCCTTTGAGTCGCCACCAAGGTGCGATGGCTCCAACACTAAGCCTTTCACGAGGACATCTGCCATGACAAAACCACGATAGGGACTGCCCGACCGCGCGCCTTGGGCTCCGTCAGGGGAACCATCTGATAACCCACAAGTATAGGGGATCACAACAGTTTTCGAGGGTGGAGTTTTCAATCCAAATTTGTTGATTCGACATAACGGGAAGCCAAAGAATATTCTCGAGTATTAGCAGTTGAGTTGTCAATTCAACCACACATGAAAGACTTAGTATATGCAGCAAAGTATCAGTAGCAAAGTAGTGTGATAGCAACAGTAGCAACGGTAACCAGTAGTAATAGTGACAGCAGTAGCAGTAACAGTAGGAGCAGTGACGACAATAGCAGTAACAGTAGCAGCAGTGACATCAGTGACAACAGTAGCGGCAAAGTAACGTTGCAAGGACCAGTAGGAAAAGCTCGTAGCCATTGGATCAGTGATGGATAATTATGCCGGATGACATTCATCATGTAACAATTATAAGATGGGGAGATATGTAACTAGCTCCAGTTCGTGAATGTAATGTAGGCATGTATTCCGTATATAGTCATACGTGCTTAGGGAAAAGAACTTGCATGACATCTATTGTCCATTGATATGTCTCCGTCGTTTCTACTTTTCCAGACTCTTTTGCCCTTGTCTTGGACTCTAATTTGCATGATTTGAATGGAACTAACTTGGACTCACGCTGTTTTCAGCAGAATTGCCTTGGTGTTATTTTTGTGCAGAAATCAAAGTTCTCCAAACGTCCTGAAACTTTACGGGGAGCAGTTTTGGAAAATATAAAAAATATCTGCGCCAAGTTCCACCTCAGGGGGTGGGCCAGTACTCCACAAGCCCTGGCTCCGTCACCTCCCCCCTGGTGGTGGTGGGCAGGCTTGTGGGACCCACACGGCTCTGCCGCCCCCAATTCCACCTCTATAAGATCCCTTTCGTCCCACAAAAAAATAAAAAGAGAAGTTTTCGTCGCGTTTTCGATACGGAGGCGCCGCCACCACCTGTTCTTCATCTGGAGGGCAGATCTGGAGTCCGTCTTGGGCTCCGGAGAGGGGAAATCGTCGCCATCATCATCATCAACCTTCTACCCTCTCCAATTCCATGAAGCTCTTCGTCGTTCGTGAGTAATCTATTCGTAGGCTCGCTGGGCGGTGATGAGTAGGATGAGATCTATCATGTAATCGAGTTAGTTTTGATTGGGATTGATCCCTAGTATCCACTATGTTCTGAGATTGATGTTGCTACTACTTTGCCATGCTTAATGCTTGTCACTAGGTCCCGAGTGCCGTGATTTCAGATCTGAAATTATTATGTTGTCACCAATATATGTGTGTTTTAGATCTGATCTTGCAAGTTCTAGTTACCTACTATGTGTTATGATCCGGCAACCCCGGAGTGACAATAACCGGAACCACTCCAGGTGATGACCATAGTTTGAGGAGTTCATGTGTTCACCAAGTGCTAATGCGTTGGTCCGGTTCTTTATTAAAACGAGAACCTTAATATCCCGTAGTTTCTTTTTGGACCCCGCTGCCACGGGAGGGATGGACAATAGATGTCATGCAAGTTCTTTTCTCTAAGCACGTATCATGACACACGGAATGCATGCCTACATCACATTGACGAATGGGAGCTAGCCACATATCTCTCCGTGTTATAGATGTTGCATGATGAATATCATCCAAACAAATCACCGACCCATTTCCTACGAGTTTGTCCTACTGCTGTTACTTGTCTTGCTCTCCTGCTGCTACTACTGTTGCTACTGCTATTACTTGTCTTGCTCTACTGCTGCTGCTACTACTGTTGCTACTGCTGTTACTTGTCTTGCTCTGCTGCTACTCTCGCTATTACTGTCGCTTGCTACTATTGCTACTTGCTACTGCTGTCACTACTGCTGTTCCTTGCCACTGCTGTTACTCGTTACACTGCTGCTACCTGCTACAATTTTGGTTCACTGGACGTTGACGGGAAGTGACAACTTCCGTCAACACGGCAACTTGGTGCCATTGATACAATCGTTAGGAATAGTCTGCCGTCAACAGATTGTTTCTGACACCGTTGTTATCATACTACTTTGCTGTTACTACTGTGCTTGCAGATACTAATCTTTCAGGTGTGGTTGAATGTGACAAATTCAGCTACTAATACTCGAGAGTATTCTCTCACCTCCTGCTTGGCTTACCAACAAATTTGGGTCGAATACTCTACCCTCGAATACTGTTGCGAACCCACGCGCTGGTGGGCCGTCAACAACATTCTTCTAGTTTCATTACTGGGGAGTGCTATCAGCATTATTTTGGTGCCGTTGCAGGGGAAGGTTTGTTGTCATCAACATTCGTCTAGCCATCGGCAAAGATTGCAATCAACATTTTTCTGGCACCGTTGTCGGGGAGGTATTGCTATATTCTCTGAGTCACTTGTGATTTATATCTGCTGATCACTATGAAGAATCTGAAGGATCCAAAGACCAAAGTCTTGCCCTCAACTACGATGGGAGGTAAGGAATTGCCATCTAGCTCTGCACTTGATTCACCTTCAGTTATGAGTAAGTTTGCGACATCACCTCCTACTAGAAATTTTGATATGTCGCCTGCGCTTGATGATGCTTATGATGCTACTGCTAGAGATGCTATGCTTGATACTATGCCTGATGATACTATCCTTGATACTATGCCTGATACGGCTAGATATGCTATGCTTGATACTGCTTTGCGTGATGATGCTAGAGATGCTATTTTGCCTGATGATGCTATGCTTGATACTGCTAGAGATACTCCTTTGCTTGATGTTCCACTAGGAGTGTTCCTTGATGCTCATATTACTATAGTTACTGCCAATGCTCGTGATGCTTTTGAAACTGCCGATACTATTGAGATAGAACCTGCTTTTGCTCCTGTTAGATCTAGCTCTCCTAGATGTGAATTGCCTGATATACCTGAGGGTTACATTATGGAGGGAGAGATAGCTGAGGATTTTCTTGCGTGTAAGGATTCCTATGACGCTGAGAAATTACTTCTCAAGTGGAAGGAAAAATCTCGGGAAGCTAGGATGAAAAATGACCCGAAGTTTGCCACTTCGCCTATCTTTGTCACCGATAAGGATTATGAATTCTCTGTCAATCCTGAGATAATCTCTCTAGTCGAATCTGATCCTTTTCACGGTTATGAGTCTGAGACGGTCATAGCCCATCTTGCCAAACTATCCGAAATAGCCAACCTTTTCACTAATGAGGAGAAGATCCGCCACTACTATATCCTTAAGTTGTTTCCTTTCTCTCTAAAGGATGATGCTAAAGTCTGGTTCACCTCTCTTGCTCCCGAATGTGTGCGTAGTCCCTAGGAGATGGTCTATTACTTCTGTGAGAAATATTTCCCTGCCCATAAGAAGCAAGCTGCCTTGCAGGATATATACAACTTTGCTCAACTCCAAGAAGAGAGTCTTCCACAAGCTTGGGGGAGGCTCGTCCAGCTACAGAATGCTTTGCCTAATCACCCTCTTAAGTAGAACGAGATACTTGATATCCTCTATAACGGACTTACCGATGCCTCTAGAGACCACCTAGATAGTTGTGCCGGTTGTGTTTTTAGGGAACGAACTATAGAACAAGCTGAGACCCTACTGAATAACCTCTTGATCAACGATAATGCTTGGACTATTCCCGAACCACCTCCTAAGCCAACTTCGAAGAAATGAGGTATTCTATTCCTTAGTCCCGAAGATATGCAAGAAGCCAAGAAATCTATGCAAGAGAAAGGCATTAGATCCGAAGATGTCAAAAATCTACCACCTATCGAAGAAATCCATGGTCTCGATAACCCGATACAGGTTGTAGAAGTGAATTCTATGCGTAGGTTTGATGAGAGTGATATTCCTTTTGATAAACCTGCTAGCCTATGCTTTGATGAATTTGACAACTTTGTTGCCAAACAACAGAGTTTCAATGATTATGTTAGCAGACATTTGGAACAAAGTACTCGTATGCTTAGCCATTTAAGTGCTTGTGTAGACAGAAATGTCAATGATCTGAAGCTTCTGAGTAAACATGCCTCTATGATTACTACTCAGGTAGAACAAGTACTTAAAGCTCAGAATGACCTACTCAATGAATTAAATGACAACTCTGTCAGAGTCATTACTTGAGGAGGCAAAATGACTTAGGAACCTTTGTATCTTGAAGGTCATCCTAAGAGAATTGATCAAGATTCTCAAGGAATAAATGCTGATACACCCAGTCATTCTAAGGAGAAGAAGAAGGATGATAGAAACCTGCACGCCAGTTCACCAAATACTGTCACACCTGAAGAACCTAATGATATTTCCGCGTCTGATGCGGAAACACAATCAGGTGATGAACATGAACCTGGTGACAATGTGGACATCGATGTTCATAATAATGCTCAACCTAGCAATGATGAGGATGTGGAGATTGAACCTACGGTTAATCCTGATAATCCACAACCTAAAAAATACGATAAGAATGACTTTGCTGCTAGGAAGCATGGTAAAGAGAGGGAGCCATGGGTTCAGAGACCTATGCCCTTTCCTCCTAAGCCATCCAAGAAAAAGGATGATGAGGATTTTGAGCGCTTCGTTGAGATGATAAGACCCGTCTTTCTGCAGATGCGGTTAACTGATATGCTCAAGATGTCTCCGTACGCCAAGTACATGAAAGATATCATGACTAATAAACGGAAGATACCAGATCTTGAGATCTCCACCATGCTTGCCAACTACACTTTTAAAGGTGGAACTCCTAAGAAACTTGGTGATCCCGGAGTGCCCACTATACCTTGCTCCATTATAGGAAACTACGTAAGAACTGCCTTATGTGACCTTGGGGCCGGTGTTAGTGTTATGCCGCTCTATCTTTATCGTAGACTTGAGTTGGATAAGTTGACACCCAGTACAATTTCTCTGCAAATGGTCGACAAATCAACTGCTTTCCCTATCGGCATTTGCGAGGATGTGCGTGTTGTGGTTGCTAACACCACTATCTTAATAGACTTTGTTATCTTGGATATTCCCGAGGACGATGCCATGACTATCATCCTCAGAAGACCCTTTTTAAACACGGCAGGGGCTGTTATAGATTGCAACAAAGGAAATGTCACTTTCCATGTCAACGGTAATGAGCACACAGTGCATTTTCCGAAGAAACGATATCAAGTACATTGCATCAATGCTATCGAAAATACTTCATCGATTCTCATTGGGAGCTTTGAATGCCCTATTCCTCATGTCAAGGTGAACTATGATTTGCTTGTTGGGGAGAAACATATCCCCATTGAGGTTACTTAGTGGCTATTTGAAAATTATCCGTTCTCTCTTGCGATTCGAGAAGGTTTTGTCATAAGGGCTTGATCAATCCCATTGACGGATTTCTTTCGATGACCATGAAACGGATGAATCAAGGAGTCACATACCTCTGTTTTGAGTTTTCCTTTTCTGTTGCTTAGAAGAAAAGTGATAGAATTAGTTTAGCTTTTCCTGTTTTCTGTTTTAGCGTCCCATAGAAAAATACCTCGAAAATGAAAGTTCTCCGATGTTCCTCAAAATTTAGTATGATTTTTTCTAGAATTTTGAAAATTTCTGGGCCTGAGAGCTGGCCTGGGGCCCTGACCAGTGGGCCACAAGCCCTGCCACCGCCACCTACCCCCCTGGTGGCGGGGTGCAAGCTGGTGGGGCCCACAGGCACCCGCTCCACTCATTCCATCTCCCAGCCTCTTCTTCCACCTCCAGAAAAAATTGTTTCGCAGCTCAAACCCGTGTTCTTGCTCATTTGGCTGTGATTTTCGATCTCCTTGCTCAAAGCACCGTTCTCCGAACTGTTTTGGGGAAATTACTCCTTGGTAAGTGACTCCTCCATTGGTCCAATTAGTTTTTGCTTTAGTGCTTTATCCTTCGCGTATTCTTGCTACCTTGGTGACCCTGTTCTTGAGCTAGAAATGTTGATTTTAGTTGGTCCCAAGTAGTTTTAGCGCGTGATACGATCTCTAGGCACTAGTGGGAGTAGTTGCTACAAGCTGGGTTAATCCTTATTCACTTTTCTTTCGAAGTCTCTAAAAATTTCAGAATTTTTCACAGCTAGAAAAAGGAAAGGATGAGGAGGTTCTTGAGAGGCTCTTCAAGCCGTAACCCCAAGGAGGATGAGAAGAACCACCCCAAGTACGTAGTCCCTCGAGTCACAGAAGTTCGAGCGTGCGAGTGGCCAAGTGATGAATTTTTGCGCGCCGCTCGGCTTTATGAAGAGTTTTATTACTTGGTGGAGAACGCAGGTCTTATTGTGTTCGTTGAAGATAAGTGCCCACAATAGCTCCTCCTCACCAATATTTTCGTTCAAAGCTTCAACTTTTATCCGAGGAAGAATCCTCCCATGGTTGAGTTCATGATATACGATGTTCCCCAGTGCATGACGCTGCACGATTTTTGCAATGTATGCAAATTACCTTATGTTGGGGATATCCGTGACCCTCGTCCACGGGACTTGGAGGATTTTATTGGTTCTATTGCTGTTGGAGAGGAGAGAGGAGTGTCTCGCGCTAGAATTGCTAGCATACATTTTCCTGTGCGTCGGTACTTCTCATTATTTGTGGGAAAATGTTTGGTTGGCCGTGGGGAGGCTGGAGCACTTAGTTCTCCAAACCTTGCGGTTTTGCGCGAAGGCCTTTATAACGATAAGACTTATAGCTTGGGCGCTATAGTAGCTCAACGGTTGAACCTGAACCGTTCTAAAGGTGTCGTCTATGGAGGTATCTATGCTACCCGTCTTGCCAGACACTTTGAGATACCCATTATCTGGGATAGGAAGGAGATATGCTTCTCCCTCAGATATATCTAGATTATGACAGCATGGTTCGCCATGATTTTCTAGATAGAGATGCTAGTAGACGGATGATTTATAACTTGGTGTTTAGTCAGGGTACTCGAGAGACTATTACTTTGCCTGCTCCTTCTTTGTTTGATCTTCATGCAGGCAGGTACACTATTATGCCCGCGGACATCTATGCATATTGGGGCTTGGCCCAACCAGAGGCGCCCGTGCCCAAGCCGCTAGTCGAGTACCAGACGCCAGTTTATCAGTGGGAGCCAGAGGAGCTCACACAACAGTGGCATCCACAGTCTGCTCCAGAGTATCCTGGAGCTGGTTATTTCCCACCTTGGGAGTAGACCAAGCTAGGCCAAAAGCCTAAGCTTGAGGAAGTACGTGTTCTCACCGACTTTACATTCATGCTTATGCTTTCACTTTGTTAGCCAGTGTTTACACTTTGCCACTGTATTATCCATGCTAGTTTCTTTTCGTTTTCTTGTTTTCTTGTTTTGTGTTCTTTTGAGAAAACCCAAAAAGGTTTTTCTTTCTTCTTTTGCTTCTTGGGAGCTTTCCCATGTAAATAGTTTTCTTTTTCTTTGTGTCAAGGTAGAAGATATTGGTTACAATGTTTAGTGGTTCTTACATACTTACCTATTTAGTTTTCAAAAAGCCATATTACTTTGTCTTCTCCTTTGTGTTTGCGTGCAGATTCATCTTAGTCCAATGCGCTTATTATTGTTCACATCGTTCAATCGTGCAAATGAAAGGCAACAATGATGATATATGATGAAGTGACTGAGACTGAAAAGTTGGTATGAACTCTATCTATTTTGTTTTTGTAAATATGACTAGCTTGTCGACCCAGATTTAGCTTTGTTGTGAGAGAACCATGTTTGCAATGACAACTTAGAGATCATAGTTTCTGATGCCATGCTTATTCAGCTGAGAGCTTATAATGGTTTGTCTTGAATGCCAACATAGATTTTGAGATGACTATGATGTAGTATGATAGGATGGTATTCTCCTTTGAATGTTTCAAGTGGCTTGACTTGGCGCATGTTCATGCATGTAGTTGAAACAAAATCAACATAGCCTCTATGATGTTTGTGTTCATGCTGATTTATATCCTGTTCATGCTTGCATTCAATGTTAGTCAAACTCATTGCATCTTGATGACTGTTGCCGCTCTCTAGTTGGTCGCTTCCTAGTCTTTTGCTAGCCTTCACTTGTACTAAGCGGAATACTGCTTGTGCATCCACTTCCATAAACCCAAAAGTTTTTCCATGAGAGTCCACCATACCTACCTATTTGCGGTATCTACCTGCCATTCCAAGTAAATTTGCATTTGCCATTCTCTAAACCTTCAAGAAATAATCTGTTTTGCATGCCCGAACCGCTCATGTGGTGACAGAGGGCTATTGGTATCTTCCATGCTAGGAGTGTTATCCTCGACATGTGTTTATTCACAGTCATTCATGAGAAAGGGGCCGGTAATTGGAATGCCCAGTTCCACGCTTAAATCGAAAACATAATTGTAAAACAAGACTCCCCCTGGATTGATGTTAGTATGGACGGTACCCGAGGATTCGGCTAGCCATGGAGTGTGATTGATTGCTGGTGGGGGAGTTAAAACTTTACTTTTCTGTTTGGGAACCGCCTATAGCATGAGTAGCATGGAATATATTGAGAACTCTTGGTCATTGCGTTGACAATGAAAGCATGCCACCCAAAATTATTATCTCTGTTTTCAAAGCTTGAGCTCTAGCATCTCTCCAAATCAATGCTTCCCTCTGCGAAGGGCCTGTCTATTTATTTTCCTATTGAGTCATCCTCTTCTTATATAAGCACCAATTAGAGAGCACCTTTGTCATTTTTATGCTTTGCTTTTGATTGATATTGAGTATGACTATGACTGGATCTTCGTTGCTATGAATTACAATGTTTAGTCAGCCCTTGATCTTTGAAAGTGCTCTGGATTTATGTTTTGCGGTCTCAGAAAGAGCTAGCGAGATACCACCTATTCATATTGCTTCATGCTTGTTTTGATTGAAGTGTTGGTATTTGAAACTCATTATTATTTGCTCGTTAGCTGATTATGCCATTGCTATTAGTTTACCGTGAGACCTTTGTGTCATTTGCTTATGTGGTTAACTTGTGATCTTGCTGAAATTCTGGTTATGAGTTAGACATAGTTGCAACAACAAGATCAAACAGAGTCTGTCAAAGTTTTTCTTTCTCTCTCAGTTTGTCAACTGAGTTGCTTGAGGACAACCAAGGATTTAAGCTTGGGGGAGTTGATACGTCTCCATCGTATCTGCTTTTCCAAACTCTTTTGCCCTTGTTTTGGACTCTAATTTGCATGATTTGAATGGAACTAACCTGGACTAACGCTGTTTTCAGCAGAATTGCCTTGGTGTTATTTTTGTGCAGAAATCAAAGTTCTCCAAACGTCCTGAAAATTTACGGGGAGCAGTTTTGGAAAATATGAAAAATATCTGCGCCAAGTTCCACCTCACGGGGTGGGCCAGTGGGCCACAAGCCCTGGCTCCGCCACCACCCCCTGGTGGCGGTGGGCAGGCTTGTGGAGCCCACACGGCTCTGCCGCCCCCAATTCCAGCTCTATAAGACCCCTTTCGTCCGAGAAAAAAGAAAAAGAGAAGTTTTCGTCGCGTTTTCGATACGGAGGCGCCGCCACCACCTGTTCTTCATCTGGAGGGCAGATCTCGAGTCCGTCTTGGGCTCCAGAGAGGGGAAATCGTCGCCATCGTCATCATCAACCTTCTTCCCTCTCCAATTCCATGAAGCTCTTCGTCGTTCGTGAGTAATCTATTTATAGGCTCGCTGGCGGTGATGAGTAGGATGAGATCTATCATGTAATCGAGTTAGTTTCGATGGGGATTGATCCCTAGTATCCACTATATTCGGAGATTGATGTTGCTACTACTTTGACATGCTTAATGCTTGTCACTAGGGCCCGAGTGCCATGATTTCAGATCTGAAATTATTATGTTGTCACCAATATATGTGTGTTTTAGATCCGATCTTGCAAGTTGTAGTTACCTACTATGTGTTTTGATCCGGCAACCCCGGAGTGACAATAACCGGAACCACTCCAGGTGATGACCATAGTTTGAGGAGTTCATGTGTTCACCAAGTGCTAATGCGTTGGTCCGGTTCTTTATTAAAAGGAGAACCTTAATATCCCGTAGTTTCCTTTTGGACCCCGCTGCCACGGGAGGGATCGACAATAGATGTCATGCAAGTTCTTTTCCCTAAGCACGTATGACAACACACGGAATGCATGCCTACATCACATTGACGAACGGGAGCTAGCCACATATCTCTCAGTGTTATAGCCGTTGCATGATGATTATCATCCAAACAAATCACCGACCCATTGCCTATGAATTTGTCCTACTGCTGTTACTTGTCTTGCTCTCCTGCTGCTACTACTGTTGCTACTGCTATTACTTGTCTTGCTCTGCTGCTGCTGCTACTACTGTTGCTACTGCTGTTACTTGTCTTGCTCTGCTGCTACTCTCGCTATTACTGTCGCTTGCTACTATTGCTACTTGCTACTGCTGTCACTACTGCTGTTCCTTGCCACTGCTGTTACTCGTTACACTGCTGCTACCTGCTACAATTTTGGTTCACTGGACGTTGACGGGAAGTGACAACTTCCGTCAACGCGGCAACTTGGTCCCATTGATACAATCGTTAGGAATAGTCTGCCGTCAACAGATTGTTTCTGACACCGTTGTTATCATACTACTTTGCTGTTACTACTGTGCTTGCAGATACTAATCTTTCAGGTGTGGTTGAATGTGACAAATTCAGCTACTAATACTCGAGAGTATTCTCTCACCTCCTGCTTGGCTTACCAACAAATTTGGGTCGAATACTCTACCCTCGAATACTGTTGCGAACCCACGCGCTGGTGGGCCGTCAACAACATTCTTCTAGTTTCATTACTGGGGAGTGCTATCAGCATTCTTCTGGTGCCGTTGCAGGGGAAGGTTTGTTGTCATTAGCATACGTCTAGCCATCGCCAGAGATTGCAATCATCCATCCCTCCCGTGGCAGTGGGGTCCTAATGGATACTAAGGGATATTAAGGTTCTCCATTTAATAGAGAACCGGAAGAAAGCATTAGCACTTAGTGAATACATGAACTCCTCATACTATGGTCATCTCCGGGAGTGGTACCGGCTATTGTCACTCCGGGGTTGCCGGGTCATAACACATAGCAGGTGACTACAACTTGCAAGATAGGATCAAGAACACACATATATTGACGACAACATAATAGGTTCATATCTGAAATCATGGCACTCGGGCCCTAGTGACAAGCATTAAGCATAGCCAAGTAGTAGCAACATCAATCTTAGAACATAATGGATAATAGGGATCAATGCCCATCAAAACTAACTCGATTAAATGATAGATCTCATCCAACCCATCACTGTCCAGCAAGCCTACGATGAGATTACTCACGAACGATCAAGAGCATCATGGAATTGGCGATGAAGGAAGGTTGGTGATGACGATGGCGACGATCTCCCCTCTCCAAAGCCTAGACCGGACTCCAGATCTGTCCTCTAGAGGAAGAACAGGTGGTGGCGGCGCCTCCGTATCGTAAAATGCAATGAACTCTTCTCCTTGATTTTTTTTCCGGACGAAAGGGACTAAATAGAGCTGGAGTTGGAGGCGGTGGAGCTCTGTGGGCCCCACAAGCCTGCTAGGCGCGACCAGGGGGGCCCGCGCCTTGTGGGCTTGTGGGCTCCTTGCTCCACTCCTCCGGTTGATTCTTGCGCCAGTATTTTTTATATATTCCACAAAAAATCCTCGTAAATTTCTAGGTCATTGTGAGAACTTTTATTTGTGCGCAAAAACAACACCATGGCAATTCCGCTGAAAACAGCGTTAGTCCAGGTTAGTTCCATTCAAATCATGCAAGTTAGAGTCCAAAACAAGGGCAAAAGAGTTTGGAAAAGTAGATACGATGGAGACGTATCAACTCCCCCAAGCTTAAAGCCTTGCTTGTCCTCAAGAAATTTAGTTGACAAACTGAAAGAGACAAAAGAAAAACTTTTACAAACTCTGTTTGATCTTGTTGTTGCAATTATGTCTAACTCATATCCATATTTTTAGCAAGATCATAAGCTAACCACATAAGCAATGACATTTAGGTCTCAAGAGGAACGCATATCAATGGCATAATCAACTAGCGAGCAATAATAATGAGTTTCAAACGTCAACACTTCAATCAAAACAATCATGAAACAGTATGAGCAGATGGTATCTCGCTATCTCTTTCTAAGACCACAAAACATGAATGCAGAGCACCTTCAAATACCAAGGGCTGAGTGACCATTGTAATTCATGGCAAACAAGATCTAGTCACAGTCATACTCAATATCAATTAAAAGCAAAGAATAGAAATGACAGAGGTGCTTTCTAATTGGTGCTTTTATAAGAAGAGGATGACTCAATAGAAACGTAAATAGATAGGCCCTTCGCAGAGGGAAGCATTGATTTGCAGAGGTGCCAAAGCTCAAGCTTTGAAGACAAAGATAAACAATTTTGGGTGGCATGCTTTCATTGTCAAGGCGATGACTAAGAGTTTTCACCATCTTCCATGGTACACATACTATAGGCAGTTCCCAAACAGAAAAGTGAAGTTTTGAGTCCCCCACCACCGATCAATCACACTCCACGACTAGCCGAATACTCGGGTGCCGTCCATACCAACATCAATCCAGGGGGAGTTTTGTTTGCAATTATCTTTTCGATTTGAGCATGGAACTGGGCATTCCAATTCCCGGCCCCTTTCTCGTGAGTGATAGTGAATAAACACGTATCGAGGATAACACGCCTAGCATGGAAGATACTGACCGCCCCTTGTCACCATATGAGCGGTTCGGGCATACAAAACAAATTATTACTTGAAGGTTTAGAGAGTGGCACATGCAAATTTACCTTGAACGGCAGGTAGATACCACATATAGGTAGGTATGATGGACTCATATGGAACAACTTTGGGTTTATGGAAGTGGATGCACAAGCAGTATTCCCGCTTAGTACAAGTGAAGGCTAGCAAAAGACTGGGAAACGACCAACTAGAGAGCGACAACAATCATCAAAATGCATTGAGATTAACCAACATTGAGTGCAAGCAGGAGTATGACATAAATCACCATGAACATGAATATCGTAGAGGCTATGTTGATTTTGTTTCAACTACATGCATAAACATGTGCCAAGTCAAGACACTTGAATCATTCAAAGTTGGATACCATCCTATCATACTACATCATAATCATCTCAAAATTCATGTTGGCATCCAAGACAAACCATTATAAGCTCCTAGCTAATTAAGCATGGCATCAGAAACTATGATCTCTAAGTTGTCACTGGAAACATGTTTCTCTCACAACAAAGCTGAATCAGGAACGATGAGCTAGTCATATTTACAAAAAGAAAATATATCGAGTTCATACCAGCTTTTTCATGCTCAGTCACTTCATCATATATTGTCATTATTGACTTTCACTTGCATGACCGAATGATGTGAACAATAATAAGAGTGCTCGTGCATTGGACTAACCTGGAATCTGCAAGCAAACACAAAGGAGAAGACAAAGTAATATTGCTCTTTGAAGTACAAACAAATATGCATGTGAGAGCCACTAAACAATGTAACCATGGTCTTCTACCTTGACCCAAAGAAAAAGAAAACTATTTACACGGGAAAGCTCCCAACAAGAAAAAGAAGAACAAGAAATCTTTTTGGGTTTTCTCAAACTAGACAAACACACGAGAAGAAAGCGAGAAAAAGAAATAAACTAGCATGGATGATACAATGGCAAAGTGTGAACACCCACTAACAAAATGAAAGCGTGAGCAAGAATATAAAGTCGGTAAGAAACACGTACTCCCTCAAGCTTAGGCTTTTGGCCTAAGTTGGTCTACTCCGAAGGAGGGAAGTAACCGTCTCCGGGGTACTCCGGAGTGTACTGAGGGTGCCACTGCTAGGTGAACTCCTTTGGCTCCCACTGATAAAAGTTGGGAATAGAAGGTTGTGACTTCTAGATTCATCCATCTCAACTGGGATGTGCATATCCCCAACAAGTAAATCATACTTCATCTTGACAGTAGGTATAGGGCATTCAAAGCTACCAATAAGAATCGATGAAGTTTTTTCAATAGCATTGATGCAACGTACTCGATATTGTTTCTTCGGAAAGTGCACCGTATGCTCATTACCATTGACATGGAAAGTGACATTGCCTTTTTTGCAATCAATAACAGCCCATGTAGTGTTTAAAAAGGGTCTTCCAAGGATGACCGCCATGGCATCATCCTCGGGAATATCCAGAATAACAAAGTACGTTAAGATAGCAACGTTAGCAACCACAACAGGCACATCCTCGCAAATGCCGATAGGGAAAGCAGCTGATTTGTCGGCCATTTGCAAGGAGATTTCAGTGGGTGTCAACTTATCCAATTCAAGTCTACGGTATAAGGAGAGAGGCATAACACTAACACCGGCTCCAAGGTCGCATAAAGCAGTTCTAACATAGTTTCCTTTAATGGAGCATGGTATAGTGGGCTCTCCTAGATCACCTAGTTTCTTAGGAGTTCCACCCTTGAAGGTGTAATTGGCAAGCATGGTGGAAATCTCAACCTCAGGTATCCTCCTCTTATTAGTCACAATATCCGTCATGTACTTAGCATAAGGATACATTTTGAGCATATCTGTCAAACGCATTTGAAGAAAGATAGGTCTAATCATTTCAACAAATCGCTCAAAATCCTCATCATCCTTTTTCTTGGTTGGTTTGGGAGGAAAGGGCATGGGTTTCTAAACCCATGGTTCCCTTTCTTTACCATGCTTCCTAGCAATGAAGTCATTCTTATTGTATCTCCTATTCTTAGGTTGTGGGTTATCAAGATCAACTGGTTCAATCTCCACATCCTTACCCTAGCTAGGTTAAGGATCATCATGAACACCACTATTGATATTATCACTAAGCTCATGCTCATCACCAGATTGTGTTTCGGCATTAGAAACAGAGATATCATTTGGATTCTCAGGTGCAACAGCAGCAAGGTTGCTAGCATGCAAGTTCCTATCATCTTTCTATTTCTTCCTAGGATGACTAGGTGCATCAGTGCTAACTCCTTGAGAATCTTATTCAGTTCTCTTAGGATGACCCTCAGGATACAAAGGTTCTCGGGTCATTCTACCGCCTCTAGTGATGACTCTAATACAATTGTCATTCAACTCATTGAGCAAGTCATTTTGAGCCTTAAGTACTTGTTCTACTTGAGTAGTAACCATAGAGGCATGTTTACTCAAAAGCTTAAGATCATTGACATTTCTGTCCACACAAGCACTTAAATGACTAAGCATACGAGCATTATGTTCCAATTGTCTCCTAACATAATCATTGAAAGTTTCTTGTTTGGCAACAAAGTTATCAAATTCATCCAAGCATAAGCTAGCAGGTTTATCAAAAGGAATATCACTCTCATTGAATCTACGAAGAGAATTTACCTGTGTCGGGTTATCAAGACCATCGATCTCTTCGATAGGTGGTAGATTTTTGACGACTTCAGATTTATAGCCTTTCTCTTTCATAGATTTCTTAGCTTCTTGCATATCTTCAGGACTGAGGAATAGAATACCTATTTTCTTCGGAGTTGGCTTCGGAGGTGGTTCGGGAATAGTCAAAGCATTCTCATTGCACAAGATATTATTCAATAGAATCTCAGCTTGTTCCACAGTTCGTTCCCTAAAAACACAACCAGCACAACTATCTAGGTGGTCTTTAGAAGCATCGGTTAGTCCATTATAGAAGATATCAAGTATTTCATTTTTCTCAAGAGGGTGGTCAGAGAAAGCATTCAACAGCTGGACAAGCCTCCCCCAAGCTTGTGGGAGACTCTCTTCTTCAACTTGCACAAAGTTATATATTTCATGCAAGGCAGCTTGCTTCTTATGGGCAGGAAAATATTTCTCAGAGAAGTAGTAGAACATATCCTAGGGGTTACGCACACAACCAGGAGCAAGAGAAGTGAACCAAGTCTTAGCATCTAGCGAGAAAGGAAACAACTTAAGGATATAGTAGTGGTGGATCTTTTCCTCACTCGTGAATAGGGTGGCTATATCATGGAGCTTAGTAAGATGTGCTATGATACGTCTCCATCGTATCTACTTTTCCTAACTCTTTTGCCCTTGTTTTGGACTCTAATTTGCATGATTTGAATGGAACTAACCCGGACTGACGCTGTTTTCAGCAGAATTGCCATGGTGTTGTTTTTGTGCAGAAAAGAAAGTTCTCGGAATGTCCTGAAAATTTACGGAGAATATTTCTGGAAAATATGAAAAATACCCGCGCAAAGATCCACCGGAGGGGACGGGCCACAAGCCCTGTAGCCGCGGCCTCCCCCTGGCCGCGACTACCAGGCTTGTGGGGCCCACATGGCTCTGCCGCCCCCAATTCCAGTGCTATTTATTCTCTTTCGTCCCAGAAAAAAATCAAGAGAGAAGAGTTCATCGCGTTTCACGATCCAGAGGCGCCGCCACATCCCGTTCTTGCCTGGAGGGCAGATCTAGAGTCTGTTTTGGGATCCGGATCAAGGAGATCGTCGCCATCGTCATCATCAAACTTCTTCTCTCTCCAATTCCATGAAGCTCTTCACTGTTCGTGAGTAATCTATTCATAGGCTCGCTGGGCTGTGATGAGTTGGATGAGATCTATCATGTAATCGAGTTAGTTTTGACGGGGATTGATCCCTAGTATCCACTATATTCTGAGATTGACGTTGGTACTACTTTGCCATGCTTAATGCTTGTCACTAGGGCCCGAGTGCCATGATTTCAGATCTGAAATTATTATGTTCTCACCAATATATGTGTGTTTTAGATCCGATCTTGCAAGTTGTAGTTACCTACTATGTGTTATGATCCGGCAACCCCGGAGTGACAATAACCGGAACCACTCCCGGTGATGACCATAGTTTGAGGAGTTCATGTGTTCACCAAGTGCTAATGCGTTGGTCCGGTTCTTTATTAAAAGGATAACCTTAGTATCCTGTAGTATCCATTTGGACCCCGCTGCCACGGGAGGGATGGACAATAAATGTCATGCAAGTTCTTTTCCCTAAGCACGTATGACTACACACGGAATGCATGCCTACATCACATTGACGAACGTGAGCTAGCCACATATCTCTCCGTGTTATAACTGTTGCACGATGAATGTCATCCAACAAATCACCGATCCATTGCCTACGAGTTTGTCCCACTGCCACTGTTACTTGCCTTGTCGTGCAGCTGCTGCCACTACTGTTGCTACTACTATTATTTGTTGTTGCTGTTACTTGCTACTGTTGCTACTTGCTACTGCTGTCACTACTTCTGTTCCTTGCTACTGCTGTTACTCGTTACACTGCTGCTACCTGCTACAATACTTTTCTGGCGCCATTGATACTTCAGTTAGGAATAATCTGCCGTCAACAGATTCTTTCCTAGCACCGTTGCTATCATACTACCTTTAATGCTTATATCTTGCTTGCAGATACTAATCTTTCAGGTGTGGTTGAGCCAACAACTCAACTGTTAATACTGGAGAATATCCTTTCACTCCCATCGTGTCGAGCCAACAAATTTGGGTTGAATACTCTACCCTCGAAAACTGCCGCGATCCCACACGCTGGTGGGCCATCGCAATACAATTGCTAATTGTTGAGCAACTGGAAGCATGCCACAACCGTTTCAGACTCATAACCATGAAAAGGATCAGATTCGACCAAAGTGATTAACTCTGGGTCGACAGAGAATTCATAATCCTTATCGGTCATAAAGATAGGCGAAGTAGCAAACTTCGGGTCATATTTCATCCCAGCGTTCAGAGATTTTTCTTTCCACTTGCGAAGTAAATTCTCAACATCATAGCTATCCTTACAAGCAATAAAGTCCTCAGCTATCTCTCCCTCCATAACATAACCCTCAGGCATATCAGACAATTCATATCTAGGAGAGCTAGTTCTAACACGTGAAATAGCAAGTTGTACTTCAATAATCTCAACAGTCTCTGAAGTATCATCACATTCAGCAGTAACTCTAGCAATTTGTGCATCAAGGAATGCACCTAGTGGAAAAGCAGTATCAAGCAAAGCATCATCACAAGCATCATGGATAGCAGAAGTAGCATCATCAAGCACAGGTGACACATCAAAATTTCTGGGAAGAGGTGGTGTCGCAAACTTACTCATAACTGAAGGTGAATCAAGTGCAGAGCTAGATGGCAGTTCCTTACCTATCCTCGTAGTTGAGGGCAAGACTTTAGTTTTTGGATCTCTCGGATTCCTCCTAGTGATCAACAGACGTAAATCCCAAGTGACTCAGAGAATAGAGCTATGCTTCCCCGGCAACGGCGCCAGAAAATAGTCTTGATAACCCACAAGTATAGGGGATCGCAACAGTTTTCGAGGGTAGAGTATTCAACCCAAATTTGTTGATTCGACACAAGGGGAAGCCAAAAAAATATTCTCGAGTATTAGCAGTTGAGTTGTCAATTCAACCACACATGAAAGACTTAGGATCTGCAGATAAGTATCAGTAGCAAAGTAGTGTGATAGCAACAGTAGCAATGGTAACTAGTAGCAATAGTGATAGCTATAGCAGCAGTGACAACAGTAGCAATAACAGTAGCAGCAGTGACAACACTAACAGCGGTAGCGGCAAAATAACGTAGCAAGGGCCAGTAGGAAAAGCTCGTAGCCATTGGATCGGTGATGGTTAATTATGCCGGATGACATTCATCATGTAACAGTTATAACATGGGGAGATATGTAACTAGCTCCAGTTCGTCAATGTAATGTAGGCATGTATTCTGTTTATAGTCATACGTGCTTAGGGAAAAGAACTTGCATGACATCTATTGTCCATCCCTCCCGTGGCAGCGGGGTCCTAATGGAAACTACAAGATATTAAGGTTCTCCTTTTAATAGAGAACCGGAACAAAGCATTAGCACTTAGTGAATACATGAACTCCTCATACTATGGTCATCTCCGGGAGTGGTACTGGCTATTATCACTCCGGGGTTGCCGGGTCATAACACATAGTAGGTGACTACAACTGACAAGATAGGATCAAGAACACACATATATTGACGACAACATAATAGGTTCAGATCTGAAATCATGGCACTCGGGCCCTAGTGACAAGCATTAAGCATAGCCAAGTAGTAGCAACATCAATCTCATAACATAGTGGATACTAGGGATCAATCCCCATCAAAACTAACTCGATTACATGATAGATCTCATCCAACCCATCACCGTCCAACAAGCCTACGATGAGATTACTCACGGACGATGAAGAGCATCATGGAATTGGCGATGAAGGAAGGTTGGTGATGACGATGGCGACGATCTCCCCTCTCCGGAGCCTAGAACGGACTCCAGATCTGTCCTCTAGAGGAAGAACAGGTGGTGGCGGCGCCTCCGTATCGTAAAACGCGATGAACTCTTCTCCTTGATTTTTTTTCCGGACGGAAGGGACTAAATAGAGCTAGAGTTAGAGGCGGTGGAGCTATGTGGGCCCCACAAGCGTGCTAGGCGCGACCACGGGGGGGCCCGCGCCTTGTGGGCTTGTGGGGTCCTCGCTCCACTCCTCGGGTTGATTCTTGCGCTAGTATTTTTTATACATTCCACAAAAAATCCTCGTAAATTTCCAGGTCATTCCGAGAACTTTTATATCTGCGCAAAAACAACACCATGGCAATTTTGCTGAAAACAACGTTAGTCCGGGTTAGTTCCATTCAAATCATGCAAATTAGAGTCCAAAACAAGGGCAAAAGAGTTTGGAAAAGTAGATACGATGGAGACGTATCACCGTCCGACCGTGGCTGGACCCGCCAGACACCGTAGAGAGCGCGCCGGCACCATCAGCGCCAGGAGTTCCAGCCCCCGATGCAGCGCCGGATCCCGATGCGATTTGGACCGAATCTGGAGCTGATTCCAAGGCAGGATCCTTTGTGGTGGCACCTGAGTCTGTTGTGGACATAAAATCATGCCCGTTTTCGTTATTTTCTGCACTGTTTTCCTGCACACTATCATCGGAGGGATGAGCAACATTTCTATTATGAGACATTGTTATGCGATCATCAGCAGTATCTATCCCCCTAGAAAGAAATTGTGGCGATGGGAGTAGGTGTGATGGTAGTAAAACAAACTATTTGCGAAGTTGAGCAACTGCATTAGGGTGAAGTGTTGTAAACGGAAAAACTTGCTCATCAAACACTACATCACGAGAGATATAGACACGACCAGAAGCAATATCAAGACACTTATAGCCTTTGTGCATGGTGCTATATCCTAAGAAGACACATTGTTTGGAGCGGAACTCAAGCTTGTGTTTATTAAAAGGACGCAAGTTTGGCCAAACGGTACACCCAAAAATGTGTAGGAAGGTGTAGTTGGGTATTGTGTGGAAGAGACGCTCAAGAGGGGATTGGTTGTTGATGACCCTACTAGGGAGACAATTAATTAGGTAAACGGCAGTGGGGAAAGCTTCATCCCAGAATTTTAGTGGCATAAAGGCATGAGCAAGTAGAGATAGCCCAACTTCTACAATGTGTCAGTGCTTTCTTTTAGGGGACCCATTCTGTTGATGAGCATGGGGACATGAGACGTGGTGAGTTATGCCAATGCGCTCAAAGAAGACATTGAGTTTTTGATATTCACCTCCCCAATCCGTTTGCATGGCAAGGATTTTGCTATCAAAAATACGCTCAACATGTTGTTCGAAGATATGAAATTTAGCAAACACATTAGATTTATGTTTGATTAAATAGATCCAACTAAACTTGTTGAAATCATTAATGATACTAACATAATATTTTTGTTTGCCTACAGAAAGACGTCCATGCCCCACACATCGGAAAAAATCAGCTCTAAAGGAGCTTTTGACTCACTAGTCGAACGTGAATAAGGAAGTTGATGGCTCTTGGCCATTTGACATGAATCACAAACTAACAAGAGATCCTTTTCATTTGACACTAGAAGACAAAAGTCTCGAAGAATTTTCTGGACAACTGGTAGGGCCGGATGACCAAGAAGCTTATGCCACCTTGACGTAGATGGTTTCATCACACCAAGTGCTTGACGTTGAGGGGGATCATGGCGACCGGACACTAGAAACGAGCGGTGTTTACTCTTGCTTTATAGAATGGTTCTCCGAGTGTCCCGATCCTTAACAAAAACAATTTGAGGGTAAACTTCAAGGAAGGCATGATTATCTTTGATAAGTTGGTAGGTAGAGAGGAGACTTTTGTCAGCTTGAGGAGCATGGAGAATATTGTTTAGATCTAAGGAACCATGGGGAGTAGATAATACAGAGTGACCAACATGAGCAATGTTCATACCTTGACCACTCGCAGTGTGTATTTGTTCTGTGCCGGTGTAGCGATCGCGAACAACTAACTTCTCGAGCTCACCGGTGACGTGGTCGGTTGCATCGGTGTCAAGATACCAGTTGGTATCCACTCCATAGGATTGTACGGCGTTGGCACACCTGTTTCCACCACCACCACCCGCGGGGTTGCGAACATTGTTGTTGTAGTTGCGATCGTAGCGCTTCCTGCAGCGCCACGCACCGTGCCCATTTTCCTTGCATATCTGGCAATTCTCTCGGTTGGTGTTGTTGCTGCGGTCACCGCGATCACCACCACAGTCACCGCGCCCGCCACCGAGACCACCACCACTGCTTGAGTTGTCAGAGAAGCGGCCACCCGTGTTGTTGTTGTTGTAGTCACGGGGGCCGCCGTTGCCGTTTCCAGAACGGCCGTAGGTGCCTTGGCCACCTCCCTTGGCCGCCAGATTGGCGGTATAGGAAGCAACGTGAGCATTGATCCGGCCTTCTGCTACGAGGAGAAGAGAATACAATTCCCTGAGGCCGATCGGTTGGTCAGTGATGGTGCGAGTGGAGATAGCAAAAACAAACCCATTATACTCAAATTCGTGCATCAAGACCTGGAGGATGTGAGATACCACATCGTCTTCATCTAGGGGTTTTCCGGCAGCGGCGAGTTCATCAGCAAGCCCCTTCATCTTGCTAAAGTAGGCGGCGGCAGAGAGATCACCCTTTCGCGTGGAGGCGATCTGCGAGCGGAGCTGGATTATACGCGCCCTTGATTGCGAGGAGAAGCTCTGTGTGAGCTCCTTCTAGGCCTCGACAACGGTCTCACAGCTGCTGACCTGCATCAGCACATCGTGGGAGAGAGACGCCAGCAGGAAGGTGAGAGCCTGCTGGTCCTGTGTTACCCAAACATCATGTTCAGGGTTGGCGGTGGCGACAATCTCCTTTTTGCTGGCAATCTCTTTCTCCAAGAGAAGCTCAGCGCCTGGTTCCTTGTTCTAACCATCGAGGAAGCCTAGCATCCGAGTAGCACGGATGTGCGGCAGGACTTGGGCCCTCCATACATGGAAATTCTCCCTTGTTAGCTTCTCCGTGATGGTGTAACCAAGAGAAGCGATGGAGGGGGCGGCCATGGCGACAACACAGGATGAGGACATGGCGGCTAGATGCAGTGGAAGGGATAGGCTTTGTATACCATGTGAAAACTATAGGATAGGCATATGCATTGCCGCAGGGATGCATCCGTGTTATATAGGGGCGCTAAGGCGAGAGATTACAAGGGTAGTTAGGCTTAGGATTGATCTCCAAGGAAACTAGCTTAAACTGGATCTTATCCCTAAGCCTAACAAACTACAAGATGTGTTACTGATACGTCTCCAACATATCTATAATTTTTGATCGTTCCATGCTATTATATTATCAACTTTGGATGTTTTATATGCATGAATATGCTATTTTTGGGACTAACCTATTGACTTAGAGACCAGTGCCAGTTCCTGTTTTTCCTTGTTTTTGACCTTTTTCAGATTGGAATATCAAATGGAGTCCAAACGGAATAAAACTTTCGTCGTGATTTTTTATGGAAAATGTCAAAACTACGAGAAGAAAAAGATACCAAAGGGGAGTCTCGAGGAAGCCACGAGCCAGGGAGGCGCCCACCCCCCTGGGCGCGCCTGGGGGCTCGTGACTCCCTCGTGGGCCCCCCTGACTTGTTCTCGATGCCATCTCGTCTTATAAATACCAAAAACTCCAGAAAGAAACCTAGATCGGTAGTTCCGCCGCCGCAAGCCTCTGTAGCCACCAAAAACCAATCGGGAGCCCGTTCCGGCACCCTGCCGGAGGGGGAAACCATCTCCGGTGGCCATCTTCATCATCCCGACGATCTCCATGACGATGAGGGAGTAGTTCTCCCTCGGGTCTGAGGGTATGTACCAGTAGCTATGTGTTTGATCTTTCTCTCTCTCGTGTTCTTGAGATGTCATGATCTCGATGTACCGCGGGCTTTGCTACTATAGTTGGATCCTATGATGTTATTCCCCCTCTCCCTTCTTGTAATGAATTGAGTTTCCCGTTTGAAGTTATCTTATCGGATTGAGTCTTTAAGAACATCCTATGTGTGTCTTGCACGTGTCTATCTGTGGTGACAACGGGATATTCATGTGAGTACTTGATGTATGTTTTGGTGATCAACTTGCGGGTTTCGTGACATCGGGAACCTATGCATATGGGTTGGCACACCTTTTGACTCTCCGGTAGAAACTTTGGGGCACTCTTTGAAGTTCTATGTGTTGGTTGAATAGATGATTCTGAGATGCATATCGTATAATCATGCCCATGGATAATTGAGGTGACAATTGTGTATCTAGGTGACATTAAGGTCTTGGTTGATATGTGTCTTAAGGTTTTATTCTAGTACGAACTCTAGGATAGATTGAACGGAAAGAATAGCTTCGTGTTATTTTACTACGGACTCTTGAATAGATCGATCAGAAAGAATAACTTTATGGTGGTTTCGTACCCGACAATAATCTCTTCGTTTGTTCTCCGCTATTAGTGACTTTGGAGTGACTCTTTGTTGCACATTGCGGGCTAGTTATATGATCCAATTATGTTATCATCGTTGAGAGAACTTCACTAGTGAAAGTATGAACCGTAGGCCTTGTTTCCACGCATTGCAATACCGTTCGTGCTCACTTTTACTATTATTTACCTTGTTGTCTTTATATTTTCAGATTACAAAAACCTATATCTGCCATCCATATTGCACTTGTATGACCATCTCTTCGCTGAACTAGTGCACCTATACATTTACCGTTGTATTGGGTGTGTTGGGGACACAATAGAGACTCTTTGTTATTTGGTTGCAGGGTTGTTTGAGAGAGACCATCTTCATCCTACGCCTCCCACAGATTGATAAACCTTAGGTCATCCACTTGAGGGAAATTGCTACTGTCGTACAAACCTCTGAACTTGGAGGCCCAACAACGTCTACAAGGAGAAGGTTGCGTAGTAGACATCAAGCTCTTTTCTGGCGTCGTTGCCGGGGAGGTTAGCGCTTGAAGGTATATCTTTAGATCTTGCAATCGAATCTTTTTGTTTCTTGTTTTATCACTAGTTTAGTCTATAAAAGAAAACTACAAAAGAAGGGAATTAAGGTTGCCTCATATGCTTCATCTTTTTAATGTCTTTCGTGAAAATGATGGGAAGGAAAATTGTGCTCAAGTGCTATAAGAAGAATTACATAGAATGCTTGGCATAAAATATGTGAATGATGAGCATGATTGCAATGTTGTTAGTATGAATTCTTTGAATACCCAAGATGCTAATGATATGCAAAGCCACAAGCTTGGGGATGCTATGTTTGATGAAGATGATATGTTTAGTCTTCCATGTTTTGATGAGAAAATTTAGTATGATGAAAGCATGCCTCCTATTTATGATGATTATTGTGATGATACTTATGATATTAAGAAGAATGATGAAACTTCTGACAATTATGAGTACCCTTTTACTGAACATTACTCCTTTAATGTGGAAACAATTGGTAGTGTTCAAGTCTTTTACGATACTCCATCTATTAATCATAAGAATACATTTGCTTATGTGGAGAGTAGTAAAATTTATATGCTTGTAGATCATGAAAAGAATGATTTAGATGCTATTGAATTCATTCATGATGCTACTGAAAATTATTATGAGAGAGGATCATATGCTTGTACATATTACAATAATATCAAGTTTCCTCTCTATGTGTTGAAAATATTGAAGCTATGCTTGTTTTACCTTCCTATGCTAGTTGATTCTTGCTCCAATAAATTGTTTGATCACAAAATACCTATGCATAGGAAGTGGGTTAGACTTAAATGTGCTAGTCGTATGCTTCATGATGCTGTTATTATGTTTCAATCATTATCTTTTATGTGAGCATCATTGAAATTGTCATGCATAGCTTGAAAGGCATAAAAGAAAAGCCCTTGTTGGGAGACAACTCAATATGTATCCTTCCTATTTATACGTTTTCACATGATTAAGCTACTATATTAATCATGTTTTATAGCTTTTATTTCAATAAAGTGCCAAGTAAAGCCCGTATGATTATTTTGGGTGATAGTTGTTTGATCATGCTGAAAAAGACAAAACTTTGTGCTCACGAAATTACTTTTGATTCCTATCCAGTTATATATTTTGAGTTGATTCTTTTTCCTTCTGATTTAATTACAGAATTTTTGGAACTGCAGAAGTATGGTTATCATTCAGATCATTACAGACTGTTCTGTTTTTGACAGATTCTGTTTTCAATGCATAGTTTGCTTGTTTTGGTGTTTCGATAGATTATATTGAGTAATATAAATTGTGGAAATAGTAAGATACAGTAGGCATTGTGTGAAAATAATTATGAGTCTTGTTTTGACAGTACCCAAGTGATTGATTTGCTCGTTATCATACTAACCCATCTCACGAAGTTCCGTTAAGTTTTGTGTTGTGAAGTTTTCAAGTTTTGGGTAGAGTTTCGATGGACTATGGAATTTGGAGTGGCAAGATATTAAGCCTGGGGATGCCCAAGGAATCCCAAGCCATATTCAAGGATACCAAAAAGCCTAAGCTTGGGGATGCCCCCGTAAGGCATCCCCTCTTTCGTGGGTGGGGACTGCAAAGATAAATCACATAAAGCAGTGCATTCACAATTAATGATTTGTCTTAATAGTAGGCTCACATCCATCATATATTTTCTAAGACTATAAACCTTAAGTTCAAGCTTCTCTTCTTTGGCCTAAGTAAGTGCTTCTACAATATACATAATAATTTTTTATTATCATAGTAGGGATTGGGTGAATTTAACATGAATTACACTAAAGTAATAGTACATCTAGTAACTGGACAATTAACATAATTAAAGTCTTCGAAATCCAAAACAATGGATGTAGTACTACTTAAAGTATTGACCTGTGGAAACTCACTTTATCAATTTTACCATCAAGATTTTCACCCTCCAAATAATTGGGACCATGTCTACCAAAAGTCAACTCTTCTCCAACCCTTTATCATCATATTTAATGCTTTTAACATTTATGAATAATGATTCTATTAGTGACATACATATAGTATTAATATCCTCATCATTATTAGCATGATATTGTGATTCAACTTCTCTTTCTACCTGCTCTCTGCTAGCTCTTAACATAGCAATCATTCTAACATTATAATCAATAGAAACTTCGCTAGTTTCCAAAAAAATCTTGCATTTAATAGTTGTTAAGTGATTTTTTTTTAATTGTAGTAAATCCATCTCATGAACAAGCCTATCAACAGTTATAACCATTACATCAGAGTTACTAAACTTTTCCTCTACAGTAGCATAAAAGTTTTCTTAGAACTAATAAAATGTTTAGTTGTATTCTCAAGATAAGTAGATATTCTAATAATAATAATAATAATAATAATAATAATAATAATAATAATAATAATAATAATAGAGTAATTACTAACACTTACCCTAAGCATTTCAGGATTGTCGAGATATGGTCTAGGATTATTAAATTTCCTCTATAAGAATTGTTGTTGAAATTACTTCTAGAAATATAATTCACATCAATATTATCTTTATTTTGATCAATAAAATTAGACAATAGCATCTCATTTGGATCGATAGGAGTTGCTTAGTAGCAATAAATGACATAATCATATCAATTTTTCTACTAAGGGAGGAAATTTCCTAGACATAATTTACCTTCTTACTAGGTGGTGCTCGATTGGTGGGCATTGAGAATAGTTTCCGGTCATGTTGTTAAGAACTTAGTTGCATCTCCAATAGTTATCCCCACAAATGTAACACCTGCAGCAGAATCTAGAAGGTTCCTAGAAACAAAGTTTAGTCATGCATATAAATTTTGTACTGTCATCTAAAGACTTAATTCATGAGCAGGGCAAAATTTGAGCATAAGTTTCATTCTTTCCCAAGATTTGTAGCGACCCGACTCAACGAGTCAAGCCTGTGGTGTTTCTGTACCATCCCAAGATCATGCTGGTACACACACAGTACATAATGTATATATTCAAGAGTGCAATCACAAAGCTTTATTAATCGAAATCTCATAAAGAGTACTTTATTACAATAACGGAGTACCATAAAGTGGCTGAAGGCCAACTCATGAGATTATCTAACGAAGACTAAGCAGAAGCATCAGGTAGACGAGTCCATCCGACTCCAAGGGCATGTCGCTGAGCGTAGAACCGTAGCCTCACTCTTGGTCGGAAAAGTACTCTGCAACATGATACGTTGCAGCCGTGTAGGTCAGCATATTGAATATGCTGGCAAATCATCAAGAGAGGGAGTAAAATAATAATCACTATCTCTACATGCATATTTGGCCGGTGGAGCTAAGTTTTTGCATAAAGCTAGTTTTATCCTACAACAAAAGGGTTTGAAAGCAAAATATTACTACATAGTTTGTTGTTAACGAGATGGTTCCGCCAACCAGTTCTCGTACCCGAATAGTTGTTAACACCCACATCATTATTAAGTTGTGTCGAGAGTTCACGGGAAATTCAATGCCTTCGGCTCAAGTTGTCCATGACCGTGGACACGGCTAATCGATTAGGTTGAGTACTCTGCAGAGTTTTGCACACGTTCCCCACAAGATTTGATCGCCTCCGGGTTTGTCCTCGCACTTCAGGGTGTTTGAAGACCGGATGATCAAAACATGGTCTTTCAACGGGTCCCTTTGAATCCCTGTCGGTGCCCATCCATTCCTACCGTTCGTCTACATCTGCTAGCACGGCCTGTCCAGAGTCGCCGCGTTGTCCAACCAAGCCAGAGCCCATAATGACTTGTGGCTGTGCAGGTAAGCCTTGAGTCTTGAAGTCTCCGTCCGTCCCTTTGAGCCTGGGTGAAGCTTTCCGCAGGATGACATGGCCTCTCCAGCATCCCGGGCATCCACTGGGTTTTCCAGGGAGCCGATCAACCGTCCTTCACCCAGTGTTGCATTGCGTCCGAGGTCTTGAAAATCTTGTCTTAGTCCGGTCTTGATTATTATATCAACCTCGCATTCACTCGTGGTATACACTCAACCGATAACCCGTCTACTAGAGCATAGCATATATATAACTTTGTCGTACCGGGGCCAAGTATCGGGGTGTTGGTGTTCCTACCACATGATACTACACCTATGACTAAAGTTTCCAAGTACCTAGGCAGCATGCAAATAGGGCAAAGAAGGTGATCTACTATGCATTGAAAACATAGGTAAAATAACATGATCAAAGATGACTTGCCTTGATGATAGTTGTCCTGCTCGAGCGTCTCTAAGTAACACGCTTCGCACTCCGGATGATCTACCGATACAAACACAAAGCATATGTGGCAAACGATTGGCAAAAATACTTGGAATGATTGGCAAAAACATCTCCGGATGATCATGCCACGAGTAAAAATAACATCACATGCAATGATTGGCAAACGACTACGCAAAAGAATTTTATCGCGCGTCGGTAGGACAGAAACTTGTTTCTGTTGAAAACACTAGTAAAAATACTTGGAAAATTCTGAAAATTCTACTACAGTAAGGTTTTATCACTAGAAAACAGTAGCAAAAAGAATCAACTCAATATCATTTTTCAAACTCCTGGAATAGGTGAAACAGTGTTTAAACTAAATATGCTCTAACTTATATTTAAAAATTCCAAACACAGAAAACTTATATGTTTTTAAAAACTACGGGCAATTTTTGAGCTACTGGAGAAAGAATCAATGTCATTGGACGTAGGGATAAAAAGTTGTGATCAAAACAAGATTGAAAGTTTCTGTTTTCGAAATCTGGACAGAAAATTACAAAACTGCTAGTGCTAAAGAGAGGCACACGTGGCAAGTTCTATTGGCTGTAGTGGCTGTGTGTTTTCTTGGTTTAGAGCAAACGTCCTATGGCTAGCAAAACCACTGGCTAAATCTTAAGTGAACAAAAGAACCGTTGGTTTTCCGGAATAAACCGAAGGGGTACTAGTGTTCTAATCCTAGCCATTGCATGGGATTGCATGGGATCTAGGGGCTGAGATGGAGTGCATGAAATATATAGAGAGAGAGGTTGCTACCTGCTGCTGGAGGTGTTGCACCGGCAAGAAAGGAGATGGCCGGCGAGGAAGGAGGGAGTAGCTCCGGGCGGTGGGGCGTCGGGCGGCGGCGGTGAGGTTCCTCCTCCGCGGGGAAGAGGTGGCGGTGGAGAGAGAGTTCGGGGAGGGCTCCTGCTCCGCGGCGAGGCCGAGGTGCAGCAGCTTTTGGGCTGCTGCCGCTGCTCGCGGCGGCGGCTAGGGCGGCGGTGGGGTGAGGCGCCGGCGGCGGCTTGTGGAGGCGGCGGTGGAGACGGCGGCTAGGGTTGGGGAGAGGTGACGATGGGGGGGGGGTTTATATAGGCTTAGGGAAGGAGAGTAAAAGGAAGGAGAGGGAGAACTTTGGGAAGGAGATCACGGTAGAGAAAATAGGAAAGAGAGGGAGAGGTGGCGGTGGAGACAAAAGGAAAAGGAGGGAGTAGAAATAGGAAAGAGAGAAATAAGGAAAGGGAGGGAGTACTCACGTGGAGGAAGAGAAGAGAGAGAGAACTTAGGAAAGAGAGGGAAACGTGGGGAGGGAGAGGGAGGTTGGGACGTGGGGGAGGGGGCTGCATCCATGCATGCATGGGGGCTGGGCTGAGCCCTTGTGGCTCGGCCTGGCAGTTCTATTTTTTTTAAAACAAACTAACAACAGCAAAAAAAAAGAAAACCAAAACAGTAAAAATATATATATATATATTCCTAGCTAACAAAAATACTAGAAACAGAGTAGGTACTAATATACGTATATGCACTAGAATACTAGGAGAAAACAAAATAACATATACAACTAATATATATATATAATATATATAGGAATCCTAGTTCCACCTAATGCAATTTTAAAAAAAAAGTTTTATGCACTAGGATCACACAACGCGATCGGAAAAAAAAGCTCGACTAAAATAATTCGGAGTTTGGAAAAATTTGCAAAAACTAAAAATGATGACTTTAACTCATAGGGGAGAAGTCATATTATCTCCGCTCCGATAAATTGCCTGCAGTCACATGACGATAAATTTTTTACAAGAACACAATGATGCATAAAATATGGAATGCAAATGAATGATCTATTAACATCCGAATTTACGAAAATTGGGATGTTACAAACCTACCCACCTTAAGATGAATCTCGCCCTCGAGATTCGGGTTGGCTAGAAAATAGGTGCGGGTGGTCTCGACGAAGGTCCTCTTCTCGTTCCCAGGTGGCTTCTTCCTTGGTGTGGTGGCTCCACAACACCTTGCAGAACTTGATGATCTTGCTGCGGGTAACTCTGTTGGCGGTCTCGAGAATCCGGACGGGTTTCTCCTCATATGTCAGATCGCTGTCAAGCTGTATGGCCTCTAGGGGCACTGTATCTCTCAACGGAACATCGGCCATCTCAGCATGGCATTTCTTCAACTGAGAAACATGGAAGACATCATGAACTCCGGACAATCCTTCCGGCAGTTCCAGTTTGTATGCAACTTCGCCTCTACGTTCAAGAATTTTGTAGGGGCCAATGAAACGTGGGGCTAATTTTCCTTTCACTCCGAATCTCTTGATTCCTCGAAGTGGAGACACCCGAAGATATGCTCGATCTCCCACTTTGTACGTTACTTCCTTGCGTTTGTTATCGACATAACTCTTCTGCCTGGACTGAGCTATCTTGAGTCGGTCACGAATAAGCTTGACCTTCTCTTCAGAATCTCGGATAAGATCGGGACCAAAAAGTTGTCGGTCTCCAACTCCATCCCACATCAACGGTGTTCTGCACGTCCTTCCGTATAGAGCTTCGAAAGGGGCCATCTTCAGACTGGTCTGGTAGCTGTTGTTGTACGAGAACTCGGCATACGGTAAATTGTCATCCCAACTAGACCCATAGTCTAGTGCGCAAGCTCTCAACATGTCCTCCAGAATCTGATTAACTCTCTCGGGCTGTCCATCTGTTTGCGGGTGAAATGCTGTGCTGAACTCCAATCTTGTTCCCAAGGTTTCATGCAGTTGGTGCCAAAATTTCGATGTGAACTGAGTCCCTCTATCGGACACAATGCTCTTCGGTACTCCGTGCAGACATACGATCCTCGTCATATAAATCTTGGCCAGCTTGGCACTAGTGTAGGTAGTCTTCACCGGAATGAAGTGAGCTACCTTGGTCAACCGATCGACCACAACCCAAATAGAATCATAGCCAGAACGGGTCCGAGGTAATCCTGTGATGAAGTCCATACCAAGCTTTTCCCATTTCCATTTGGGTATCGGCAGAGGTTGGAGCAAACCTGCTGGCTTCTGATGCTCGGCTTTTACTCGCTGACAAACATCGCATATAGCTACGAACTCGGCAATGTCTTTCTTCAATCCTGTCCACCAGAAACTTTCTTTCAGATCCAGATACATCTTGGTGTTACCGGGGTGTATCGAGTACGGGGAATCATGAGCTTCCTGAAGTATCAACTTCCTGAGTTCGGGATCATTGGGCACATAGATGCGATCCTCAAACCATAAAGTTCCGTGTTCATCCTCACGAAAACCTTTAGCTTTCCCGTCTCCAATTTTCTGCTTAATCTCAGCTATCTCTTTGTCAGCTTTCTGTGCTTCATGGATCTTTTCCGTCAAAGTAGACTGAATTTCCAAAGTGGCAACAAATCCTCTTGGAACTATCTCCAATTTGAGCTCTCGGAGATCATCGGCTAACTCCTGGGGTAATCCTCCCGCTGTGAGCGTGTTCACATAACTCTTGTGGCTCAACGCATCGGCTACAACATTTGCCTTGCCTGGGTGATAGTGCAATCTCATGTCATAGTCCTTGATCAACTCTAGCCATCGCCTCTGTCTGAGGTTCAACTCCTTCTGCATGAAGATATACTTCAAGCTCTTGTGATCAGTGTAAACATCACAACTATTTCCGATTAGGAAATGTCTCCAGGTCTTGAGAGCGTGCAGTACGGCTGCTAGTTCCAAGTCATGTGTGGCATAATTCAACTCATGAGGTCTGAGCTGTCTGGATGCATAGGCTACAACTTTGCCTTCTTGCATGAGCACTCCTCCAAGTCCTTGATGAGAAGCATCACAATAAACCTGGAAATCCTTCTGAATGTTCGGCAATATCAGCACTGGGGCTGTCACAAGACGTTTCTTCAGCTCTTGAAAACTGGTTTCACAATCCTCAGTCCAAACATACTTGGATTCCTTCTTCAACAACTCTGTCATGGGCTTGGCAATCTTTGAGAAATTCTCAATGAACCTCCGGTAATATCCGGCAAGTCCGAGGAAACTGCGGATCTCCTTGCCTGAAGTGGGTGCTACCCATTCAGTGACTGCTACGACCTTGGTAGGGTCCACTGCTATTCCTTCTCCTGAGATGACGTGTCCGAGAAATCCGACTTCCTTCAACCAAAACTCACATTTGCTGAACTTTGCATATAGCTTATGCTCTCGAAGCTTCTCCAGAACTAGACGCAGATGTTCCTTGTGTTCCCCTTCGTTCTTGGAGAATATCAGTATGTCATCGATGAACACCACGACAAACTTGTCCAAGTACTCCATAAATACCTTGTTCATCAGATTCATAAAATATGCCGGAGCATTAGTCAGTCCAAATGACATGACCGTGTACTCATACAAGCCGTACCGAGTGGTAAAGGCTGTCTTGGGTATATCCTGTTCACGAATCTTCAACTGATGATACCCGGATCGAAGATCGATCTTTGAGAATATGCGAGCTCCAACTAACTGATCAAACAGATCATTGATCATCGGCAAGGGGTACTTGTTCTTGATGGTCACATCGTTCAATGCACGATAATCGACAACCATTCTCAGGGACTTGTCCTTCTTTTCAACCAAGAGCACTGGGGCTGCCCAAGGTGAAGAACTTGGGCGAATATACCCTTTGTCCAATAACTCCTTAATTTGCTTCTTGATTTCTATCAAGTCATTTGCGGGCATCCGATAAGGTCTCTTGGATATCGGTGCTGTTCCGGGTAATAGCTCAATCAAGAACTCAATCTCTCTATCGGGTGGCATGCCCGGCAATTCCTCCGGAAATACATATGGATACTCCTGTACGATCGGTACCTCCTCCTGGACTACTCCCGTGAGAGAGTTTACTCGCTTACTCCGTGTTGGGCGCTGAGACACGTACTTAATCCGCTTCTGCTCGGGGGTGGTGAGCAAAATGGACTTAAGGGCACAATCGATATTCCCTTCATACTTGGCCATCCAATCCATGCCTAGGATTACATCCAATCCCTGGGACTCTAATACGATGAGGTCGGTGGGGAAATTATGGTTCCCGATGTTGAGACTCAAAGCATGGCATCCTATCCCGTCTGTCATCATGCCTCCTGGGGAACTGACCTTAATAGGTTGGCCGAGGGTTCTAGTTGGCAAGCTATACTTTTCCACAACTACCCTTGATATGAATGAATGCGTTGCACCAGAATCAAAAAGTACCAATACTGGATGTGAATTTAGCAAAAACTTACCAACCACAGTATCGGGGTGATCATAGACCTCTTCCACATCAATGTGGTTCACCTGAGCTCGAGGAAAAGGATTGGGCTTCTTTGCTGCAGAGTTGCCGTTGCCGTTGCCGTTTCCATTCCCTTGCTTGTTCTGGGGACAATCAGTGGCATAGTGTCCCTTCTTCTGACACTTGAAGCAGGTGATGTGGGTCAGATCCTTCTGAGCTGGAGCTGAATTCTGCTGAGTGCCAGTACCGCCATTCTTGAAGTTGCTGTTGTTGCGGTGATTCCCATTTCCTCCATGGTTGTGGCCTCCATGGTTGTGCACAGGGTGGTTATGCTGAACATGTCCACCAAACTTACCGGATCCAGTCCCGGCATTCCCTGGATAAGGGGTGTAGCGAGGCTTCTGCTGAGTGCCGGAGTTGAACTTTCCAACCCCATACTTTCGCTTGCGGTTCTCCATCTGCTGATGTTTCCCCTCCAAGATGAGGGCCTTATCAACCAGCTCCTGGTAGTTGTTGAAAGTGGCTACCATCAATTGAATGCTCAGCTCATCATTCAGTCCTTCCAAGAACTTCTCCTGCTTGGCCGCATCATCAGCCACATCTCCAGGTGCATAACGGGCGAGCATGCTGAAATCATCAACGTACTGGGCCACAGTGCGACTCCCGTGGCGTAAGTTGCGAAACTCACGCTTCTTCAGACTCATTGCACCAGCTGAGACATGTGCGGTGCGGAAGGCTTGCTTGAATTGCTCCCAAGTGACTCCAGCAATGTGATAAGTGGTGGTGTAGTTCTCCCACCAAGCAGCTGCAGGGCCTTCAAGTTGATGCGCGGCAAAACGCACCTTCTCAGCTTCAGAACAACCAGCGGGGATGAGCTCACGCTCCATCTTGCGAAGCCAATCATCTGCCACAATGGGCTCAATGCTGCTGGAGAAAGTTGGAGGGTTCAACCTCAGAAAACGGGTAAGGTTGTCGGCCTGGGGTGGATGATGGTTGTTGTTGTTCTGGTTCTGGATGATCAGCTGCATCAGGGTGTTTTGTTGCTGGATCAACTGGGTGAGTTCCGGCGGAAAGTTGGACTCAGGGGCGCGTCTTGGAGGCATCTGATGTTTGTAGAGGGGTGAGATTAGCATAGAACAATGGTCTAGAGGAATTACACTACCCATATGAATGCAACACACAAATATCACACCACACATTTTATTCAAACATCACAAAGGTTCTCACGGGGATACAAAATTCGATAATCCTAAACATCGGCCTAACACGTAAAACGATAAAGTAAATTTGGTGGTCTAGTCTAAGTGTCCTCCTCAGAATAGCATGGTGTCGGGTCCTTCGGTGGAGCTTTCTTCATAGTCCTCGTCGTTGCTGATCACGGGGGTACGTCTCCTTTGGGATGAAGGTTCTCGCCCATGTCCAGTTCCTCCTCGAGGTATGCAACTCGAGTCTTCAGCTTCTTGATCCGCTCAAGCTTCTCTTCTTTGGCCTAAGTAAGTGCTTCTACAATATACATAATAATTTTTTATTATCATAGTAGGGATTGGGTGAATTTAACATGAATTACACTAAAGTAATAATACATCTAGTAACTGGACAATTAACATAATTAAAGTCTTCGAAATCCAAAACAATGGATGTAGTACTACTTAAAGCATTGACCTCTGGAAACTCACTTTATCAATTTTACCATCAAGATTTTCACCCTCCAAATAATTGGGACCATGTCTACCAAAAGCCAACTCTTCTCCAACCCTTTATCATCATATTTCATGCTTTTAACATTTATGAATAATGATTCTATTAGTGACATACATATAGTATTAATATCCTCATCATTATTAGCATGATATTGTGATTCAACTTCTCTTTCTACCTGCTCTCTGCTAGCTCTTAACATAGCAATCATTCTAGCATTATAATCAATAGAAACTTTGCTAGTTTCCAAAAAAATCTTGCATTTAATAGTTGTTAAGTGAATTTTTTTAATTTTAGTAAATCCATCTCATGAACAAGCCTATCAACAGTTATAGCCATTACATCAGAGTTACTAAACTTTTCCTCTACAGTAGCATAAAAGTTTTCTTAGAACTAATAAAATGTTTAGTTGTATTCTCAAGATAAGTAGATATTCTAATAATGATAATAATAATAATAATAATAATAATAGAGTAATTACTAACACTTACCCTAAGCATTTCAGGATTGTCGAGATATGGTCTAGGATTATTAAATTTCCTCTATAAGAATTGTTGTTGAAATTACTTCTAGAAATATAATTCACATCAATATTATCTTTATTTTGATCAATAAAATTAGACAATAGCATCTCATTTGGATCGACAGGAGTTGCTTAGTAGCAATAAATGACATAATCATATCAATTTTTCTACTAAGGGAGGAAATTTCCTAGACATAATTTACCTTCTTACTAGGTGGTGCTCGATTGGTGGGCATTGAGAATAGCTTCCGGTCATGTTGTTAAGAACTTAGTTGCATCTCCAAGAGTTATCCCCACAAATGTAACACCTGCAGCAGAATCTAGAAGGTTCCTAGAAACAAAGTTTAGTCATGCATATAAATTTTGTACTGTCATCTAAAGACTTAATTCATGAGCAGGGCAAAATTTGAGCATAAGTTTCATTCTTTCCCAAGATTTGTAGCGACCCGACTCAACGAGTCAAGCCTCTGGTGTTTCTGTACCATCCCAAGATCATGCTGGTACACACACAGTACATAATGTATATATTCAAGAGTGCAATCACAAAGCTTTATTAATCGAAATCTCATAAAGAGTACTTTATTACAATAACGGAGTACCATAAAGTGGCTGAAGGCCAACTCATGAGATTATCTAACGAAGACTAAGCAGAAGCATCAGGTAGACGAGTCCATCCGACTCCAAGGGCATGTCGCTGAGCGTAGAACCGTAGCCTCACTCTTGGTCGGAAAAGTACTCTGCAACATGATACGTTGCAGCCGTGTAGGTCAGCATATTGAATATGCTGGCAAATCATCAAGAGAGGGAGTAAAATAATAATCACTATCTCTACATGCATATTTGGCCGGTGGAGCTAAGTTTTTGCATAAAGCTAGTTTTATCCTACAACAAAAGGGTTTGAAAGCAAAATATTACTACATAGTTTGTTGTTAACGAGATGGTTCCGCCAACCAGTTCTCGTACCCGAATAGTTGTTAACACCCACATCATTATTAAGTTGTGTCGAGAGTTCACGGGAAATTCAATGCCTTCGGCTCAAGTTGTCCATGACCGTGGACACGGCTAATCGATTAGGTTGAGTACTCTGCAGAGTTTTGCACACGTTCCCCACAAGATTTGATCGCCTCCGGGTTTGTCCTCGCACTTCAGGGTGTTTGAAGACCGGATGATCAAAACATGGTCTTTCAACGGGTCCCTTTGAATCCCTGTCGGTGCCCATCCATTCCTACCGTTCGTCTACATCTGCTAGCACGGCCTGTCCAGAGTCGCCGCGTTGTCCAACCAAGCCAGAGCCCATAATGACTTGTGGCTGTGCAGGTAAGCCTTGAGTCTTGAAGTCTCCGTCCGTCCCTTTGAGCCTGGGTGAAGCTTTCCGCAGGATGACATGGCCTCTCCAGCATCCCGGGCATCCACTGGGTTTTCCAGGGAGCCGATCAACCGTCCTTCACCCAGTGTTGCATTGCGTCCGAGGTCTTGAAAATCTTGTCTTAGTCCGGTCTTGATTATTATATCAACCTCGCATTCACTCGTGGTATACACTCAACCGATAACCCGTCTACTAGAGCATAGCATATATATAACTTTGTCGTACCGGGGCCAAGTATCGGGGTGTTGGTGTTCCTACCACATGATACTACACCTATGACTAAAGTTTCCAAGTACCTAGGCAGCATGCAAATAGGGCAAAGAAGGTGATCTACTATGCATTGAAAACATAGGTAAAATAACATGATCAAAGATGACTTGCCTTGATGATAGTTGTCCTGCTCGAGCGTCTCTAAGTAACACGCTTCGCACTCCGGATGATCTACCGATACAAACACAAAGCATATGTGGCAAACGATTGGCAAAAATACTTGGAATGATTGGCAAAAACATCTCCGGATGATCATGCCACGAGTAAAAATAACATCACATGCAATGATTGGCAAACGACTACGCAAAAGAATTTTATCGCGCGTCGGTAGGACAGAAACTTGTTTCTGTTGAAAACACTAGTAAAAATACTTGGAAAATTCTGAAAATTCTACTACAGTAAGGTTTTATCACTAGAAAACAGTAGCAAAAAGAATCAACTCAATATCATTTTTCAAACTCCTGGAATAGGCGAAACAGTGTTTAAACTAAATCTGCTCTAACTTATATTTAAAAATTCCAAACACAGAAAACTTATATGTTTTTAAAAACTACAGGCAATTTCTGAGCTACTGGAAAAAGAATCAATGTCATTGGACGTAGGGATAAAAAGTTGTGATCAAAACAAGATTGAAAGTTTCTGTTTTCAAAATCTGGACAGAAAATTACAAAACTGCTAGTGCTAAAGAGAGGCACACGTGGCAAGTTCTATTGGCTGTAGTGGCTGTGTGTTTTCTTGGTTTAGAGCAAACGTCCTATGGCTAGCAAAACCACTGGCTAAATCTTAAGTGAACAAAAGAACCGTTGGTTTTCCGGAATAAACCGAAGGGGTACTAGTGTTCTAATCCTAGCCATTGCATGGGATTGCATGGGATCTAGGGGCTGAGATGGAGTGCATGAAATATATAGAGAGAGAGGTTGCTACCTGCTGCTGGAGGTGTTGCACCGGCAAGAAAGGAGATGGCCGGCGAGGAAGGAGGGAGTAGCTCCGGGCGGTGGGGCGTCGGGCGGCGGCGGTGAGGTTCCTCCTCCGCGGGGAAGAGGCGGCGGTGGAGAGAGAGTTCGGGGAGGGCTCCTCCTCCGCGGCGAGGCCGAGGTGCAGCAGCTTTTGGGCTGCTGCCGCTGCTCGCGGCGGCGGCTAGGGCGGCGGTGGGGTGAGGCGCCGGCGGCGGCTTGTGGAGGCGGCGGTGGAGACGGCGGCTAGGGTTGGGGAGAGGTGACGGTGGGGGGGGTTTATGTAGGCTTAGGGGAGGAGAGTAAAAGGAAGGAGAGGGAGAACTTTGGGAAGGAGATCACGGGAGAGAAAATAGGAAAGAGAGGGAGAGGTGGCGGTGGAGACAAAAGGAAAAGGAGGGAGTAGAAATAGGAAAGAGAGAAATAAGGAAAGGGAGGGAGTACTCACGTGGAGGAAGAGAAGAGAGAGAACTTAGGAAAGAGAGGGAAACGTGGGGAGGGAGAGGGAGGTTGGGACGTGGGGGAGGGGGCTGCATGCATGCATGCATGGGGGCTGGACTGAGCCCTTGTGGCTCCGCCTGGCAGTTCTATTTTTTTTTAAACAAACTAACAGCAGCAAAAAAAAAACCAAAACAGTAATATATATATATATATATATATATATATATATATATATATATATATATTCCTAGCTAACAAAAATACTAGAAACAGAGTAGGTACTAATATACGTATATGCACTAGAATACTAGGAGAAAACAAAATAACATATACAACTAATATATATATATATAATATATATAGGAATCCTAGTTCCACCTAATGCAATTTAAAAAAAAAAGTTTTATGCACTAGGATCACACAACGCGATCGAAAAAAAAAACTCGACTAAAATAATTCGGAGTTTGGAAAAATTTGCAAAAACTAAAAATGATGACTTTAACTCACAGGGGAGAAGTCATATTATCTCCGCTCTAATAAATTGCCTGCAGTCACATGACGATAAAATTTTCACAAGAACACAATGATGCATAAAATATGGAATGCAAATGAATGATCTATTAACATCCGAATTTACGAAAATTGATGCTATTTCTACGAAAATACTTCCCAATACAAGCATCTTTGCTTTTAGTCCAAGAATCGATGCTATTTCTAGGTAAATACACCAACCATTACTTAGCTCTATATCTTAACAAAAAAGGGAATAATTTTAGTTTTACAATTTCACCGTCCACATCTTTAGTTTTTTGTGTATCACAAATTTCAACAAAAGTATTAAGATGAGTATCATCATCTTCGCTATGATTTTCACAAAATTGTTCTTCCATGACAAGATTCAACAAAATACTTTTAGTTTCATGAGACTCTACACTAGTGGCGGGAGAGCAATAGGAGTACTAATAAAATCATTGTTATTAGTACTAGAAAAATCACACAACTTAGTATCCTCGGGAGTAGGCATGATTTCAATAAGAGCAAGAATAGCAACAAAAGGTATTTTTGAAGTTTTTTTTGGCAAGCAAAGATGTTAGCAAGGCAAGAAACAAAAGTAACTAGACAAGATAGAACATAAGTAAGTAATGTGTTTGTGTGAAGGCACCTGTTTTAATAGTGGAAGACTTCCCGGCAACAACTTGAGAAATCTTGCTTGCTCCCATAGGAGTTGTTGGGATTCCCCAAGTGTAAGGGTGAAACAGAATAATAGCAACTATTTCATTAGTTAGGGAAACCAATGATGTCAATCGAGTGGGAGTCTCCCAAGCGAGCAACGTGGGCATCACCTTTGAATAAAACACACACACACACACACACACACACACACACGTGCGCGCGTGCGCACACACACACACACTTGTACCCAACACATCAAGAGGGTTGCCAATCCTTTTGTCTTGCTAGTTACAAATTGAACGCAGAAGATGCAGACATATAGTAGAAAAGTAGCATGAAAAAAAGTAGCAATTCTATAGAATAATTTAGTAGTGGAAAATAGATTCAAGGGGGCACAAGATCACTAGTGGTAGCTCACTCGAAAATAGGCTAATGGCATGGTAAACATATTATAGTTGGATAATTGACGAGATTGCAATATTTATGACTATGATCATTCATGTATACTCTCATATGGGCATTACGTCCGTGATAAGTAGACCTTTAATCCAACTGCATCTACTACTAATACTTCACCCCAAAACCGCTATCCAGCATGCATCTCAAGGTATCAAGTTTGTAAGAAACACACCGTCACAATAAGAAACATGACATGATATAGACATAAAGAAGGCAATCAATATGAAAAAAACTTATTTTATCCTTAGTGGCAACAATACAATATGTGTCTTATACCTTATTGTCACTAGGTTAGATCACCGCAAGATTGAACCCACCGCAAAGCATCACTCCTTGTAATGAAAAACCCATCAAACTTGGCCGAAGAAGACAGATAGATCAGAGAGCTTGCTAAACTTTTTATTTATACAACAAGGAAAAGTCAATATAGCTTCAATTGGTTTCAATGAACAATCTGATCATAAAGTGACAATTCATCATATCCTAACAAACATACCATTGATTATATCGAATTGATCCCGATCATGTGAGATGGCTCATGGGAATATGGTATTGGAGATCCAAAAAGAGGCCGAACCACAAAGCTACTACAATGGACCCTAATGTCCTCATGGAACTACTCACACATCATCACAAAGGCAACAAGGTTGATCAAGAAGGCTCCGCAATGGTTTCCCCTTCCAGCAGAGGTCAGAAACACGGCTCCAAATTGGATATTCATGGAATAGGAACATTAGATGGCGATAAAATTCTTCTAAATATATGGCGAAGGGTTTTGTTATTTATTGGGATTTATGATGGTGGAATCGAGGTAGTGCAGCTTGTGTGCGCTCCACACGCCTTACCAGCGTGCCCTAGGGCCAAGGCGCATCATGTAACCGTGTGGTCCCCCTAATACATCTACAGTTCTCCCACAAAGCTTCTAGGGTCCTTCGCCCAGAAAAAATCTTCAAAATTGAGATCTTGTTTTGACCTTCCAAATTACTGATTTCTGGTGAAACCGAAACAAGTAGAAAACAACAACTGACATTGGACACTAATTTAATATGTTAGTCTAGAAAATAATATAAATTGCCACAGAGAGTATATAAAAGTGATGCTTTCATAGCATGAAACAATAAAAACTTATACATACATTGAGACGTATCAAGAGACCATCAAGGCGAGTGGTGCTTTTGTCAAGTAGCTTGCCGACCTAGAAGACTTCATCTCGATGATCCTGAAGATGCTTGTCGAGCACCAGAATCGCCATTCAGGAGGTTGTAAATCACCTTTTCATTTGGCATGAGCCCCTCCATCTCCTCCGCCCTTCACCGCACCTTGAAGCGTGTAATGTGAGAGTAGCACGGTAGCTTTAGGATCGTTGTATTTGATACCAATGTGTAACTGTTCCCTTACTCTCCCTGTAGATATAGGGCTGGGTATACTGTGGAAATGGTGATGTATAAGTTTGCTTGGGATTTCATCCCATCCACCCTCGCAACGAGTTCAAAATGTTAGAGTCGTAGCCAATCTGTTCCTAGCCAACTATGATGAAACTAGACGACTGCTACTTAAGTTATTTGTTAGGGAACCTCCAATGAGATTTGCAATCCACCTGCATCCATCTGGACTAAGGTGTACGAACATGTTTTTTCATCCAACGCGGTGCCCCATCCGTCTACGGACCGGTCCGAATGTCTGTTTCCCCGCAAACTCGAGGTAAACTCGGGAGGAGGGGTGATTTCCGGGAGTCGGGACACCCACCATGTTGGACTCTAACACCCGGACCACTGAAGACCCCTTCTAGTCCTATTTTTCTTTCACCCCACCCCTTCCCCCCTTCCTCGCACCCTGATCGGCCATTGCCGCTAATGTACCTCTCTGGTTGCTTCCATGCATCCTCGGCTGTCTAGAGACACCACCTACGCGCATGACCGTCTTGAAATACACCGACGTCTAACGGGGAATCCCTCTATAGCTAGGTATCCCCACCCCGCACTCTACTGACGCTTTCCATGGAGGATACCGCGCCCAACAAGTGTTGTATCAAATGCCATTGAGCTTTTTTAAACTTCTTGTTGTTTTCTAGAGAAGCATGGCGACGGGGTTACTCGTTGATTGAGGATGAGTTACTATGAGATGTATGGTTGTCCATTTATGCGGACTTTGTAGGTATGAGCTAGGCCCCGACCTGTTGGCAAAGCTTACATATTCTTCATTTCAGGAGCGGAAGTACTGTGCGCCATATGACATCCACATCATCCATGTAAGCAATGTGAAGCCATTAACACATCATTAGTACACAATCCGTAACTTCATCAAGAATTTTTGTGTTGCCAATCACCAAGTGGAGACAAGGTGCTCATTGGGCTACTTAACCATGGAGATCATACGTGTTGCTTCGTGTTAGTCTACATGTTGATTAATTATTTATTCACTTAGTGTTGCATGAGCTGCCATGGTGCAGTATTGGACTGAGGCATGCCATTCATGCACATAAATTGTTTGTTGAATCTTAGAAGGCAGTTTGTGTGGGACAAAATTTTGAAAGGATCGATATGGTTGACTAGAGGGGGTGAATAGGCAACTTAACGAAGATTAAAACTTTTCTACAAACAAATAAGGTTTAGTAACAAATAGGTTGTCTAGATATGCAACTAAGAGAGCAACCTATATGACGCGAACAACAACAATAAGAAGAAATAAGTAAACACAAGTAAAGGTAAGAAATAACCACAAGTGGAACCGATGAACATGAGGATGTGTTTCTGAAGTTCCTTCCTTTTGAGGGGAAGTACGTCTCCGTTGGAGCGGTGTGGAGGCACAATGCTCCCCAAGATGCCACTAGGGCCACCGTATTCTCCTCATGCCCTCACACGATGTGAGGTGACGTGATTCCACTAAGTGGTGCCCTTGAAGGCGGCGACCGAACCTTTACGAACAAAGCTGGGGCAATCTCCACAATTTAATTGGAGGCTCCAAACGAGACCATGAAGCTTCACCACAATGGAATATGGCTTCAAGGTGACTGATACGTCCATTTTGCATCATGCTTCCATGTTGATATTTATTGCTTTTTGGGTTGTTATATTACTTGTGGTACCATATTTATGCCTTTTCTCTCTTATTTTGCAAGGTTTATTTGAAGAGGGAGAATTCAGGCAGCTGGAATTCTGGACTGGAAAAGGAGCAAATCCTAGTCCACTATTCTGCACATCTCCAAATGCCCTGAAAAGTTACGTGGATTTTTACTGGATTATATAAAAAATACTGGGCGAAATAACTACCAGAGGGGGCCACCAGGGCTCCACAAGCCCTGCCACCGCCACCACCCCCTGGTGGCGGAGTGGGGGCTTGTGGGCTCCCTGACGGCCCACTAGCCCCCCTGTTTTTCTATATGAAGGGTTTTGGTCCAGAAAAAAATCATTTGGGAGCTTTTTCGTGGTCTCGCCGTCGCCACAAGGCGGAACTTGAGCAGATCCAATCTAGAACTCCGGCAGGACGATCCTGCCAGGGAACCTTCCCTCCCGGAGGGGGGAATCGTCGCCATCGTCATCACCAACACTCCTCTCGTCGGAGGGGAGGCATCTTCATCAACATCTTCATCAGAACTATCTCCTCTCCAATCCCTAGTTCATCTCTTGTAACCAATCTTCGTCTCGCGACTCCGATTGGTACTTGTAAGGTTGCTAGTAGTGTTGATTACTCTTTGTAGTTGATGCTAGTTGGATTACTTGGTGGAAGAGTTTATGTTCAGATCCTTGATGCTATTCATTACACCTCTGATCATGATTATGATTATGTTTTGTGAGTAGTTACTTTTTCTCCTGAGGACATGGGATAAGTCGTGCTGATAATAGTCATGTGAATTTGATATTCGTTCGGTATTTTGATATGTTGTATGTTCTTTTTCCTCTAGTGGTGTTATGTGAACATCGACTACATAACACTTCACCATATTTGGGCCTAGAGCAAGGCATTGGGAAGTAGTAAGTAGATGATGGGTTGCTGGAGTGACAGAAGCTTAAACCCCAATCTATGCGTTGCTTCGTGAGGGGCTGATTTGGATCCACTAGTTTAATGATATGGTTAGACTTTGTCTTAATTCTTCTTTTGTAGTTGCGGATGCTTGCAAGAGAGGTTAATCATAAGAGGGATGCTTGTCCAAGTAAGGGCAGTACCCAAGCGCCGGTCCACCCACATATCAAATATCAAAGTAACGAACGCGAATCATATGAACATGATGAAACTAGCATGACAGAAATTACCGTGTGTCCTTGAGAGCGTTTTTCCTCCTATAAGACTTTGTTCAGGCTTGTCCCTTGATACAAAAGTGATTGGGCCACTTGCTGCACCGTTGCTACAACTTGTTACTTGTTACTCTTTGCTTGCTACGTTTCACCTCGCTACACAATCACTTGTTACCGCTACTTTCAGTGCTTGCAGTTATTACCTTGCGGAAATCCGTTTATCAGAGCCTTCTGCTCCTCGTTGGGTTCGACACTCTTACTTATCGAAAGGACTACGATTGGTCCCCTATACTTGTGGGTCATCAAGACTCTTTTCTCGCGCCGTTGCCGAGGAGTGAAGCGCCTTTGGTAAGTGGAAATTGGTAATGAAACATTTTTATACTGTGCTGAAATTTATTGTCACATGTCACTATGGAAACTGTTCCTTTGAGGAGTTTGTTCGGGGTATCTTCACCACGAACGGAAGCACGAGGAGTTGCTCCTCAACCTGAGGTACCTACTGAAAATATCTTTTATGAAATTCCTTCGGGTATGCTTGAGAAACTGCTGGCTAATCCTTTCACAGGAGATGGATCTTCACATCCAGACTTGCATCTAATCTATGTAGATGAAGTTTGTGGTTTATTTAAGCTTGCAGGTTTACTCGAGGATGAGGTAAAGAAGAAAGTCTTTCCTTTATCTTTGAAGGATAAGGCGTTGACATGGTATAGGCTATGTGATGATACTGGATCATGGGGCTACAATCGGTTGAAATTGGAATTTCATCAAAAGTTCTATCCTATACATTTAGTACATCGTGATCGGAACTTTATTTATAACTTTTGGCCTCATGACAGGGAAAGCATAGCTCAAGCTTGGGGGAGGCTTAAATCAATGCTATATTCATGCCCCAATCATGAGCTCTCGAGAGAAATCATCACTCAAAACTTTTATGCTCGACTTTCTCATGAAGATCGTACCATGCTTGACACTTCTTGTGTCGGTTCTTTGATGAAGAAGGATATTGATCAAAAGTGGAATTTATTGGAGAGAATCAAACGCATCTCTGAAGATTGGGAGCTGGAGGAAGGTAAGGAGTCAGGTATGAATTTCCAGTTTGATTGCGTTAAATCTTTTGTTGAGACAAACACTTCTAGAGATTTTAGCGCTAAGTATGGACTTGACTCTGAGATAGTAGCTTGTGTATGTGAATCTTTTGCTGCTCATGTTGATCTTTCCAAAGAGAAGTGGTTTAAATATCATCCTCCTGTAGAAAGCAACATAGCCAAAACCAATCTAGTTGAGGAGAAAGTCATTGCTTTTAGTGATCCTGTTGTTCCTTGTGCTTACACTAAGAAACCACCATAGCCTTCTAGGATAAAGGATTATTCTAAAGCTCCAACTGTGATACATAGGGGTTACATTAGATCACTTGCATCCCCTGAGGAAATTAGAGTTGAAACTAGTGTTGCTACTATCAAAGATCTCTTAGCCGAAGACATAGACGGGCATGTTATCAAATTCTGTGAGGACTCCGCTAGAATTGCTAAACCTCACGCGAAAGACAAACACGGAACTGTAGTTGGCCTGCCCATTGTTTCTGTTAAGATAGGAAATCACTGTTACCATGGTTTATGTGATATGGGAGCTAGTGTTAGTGCAATACCCCGTTCTCTATATGATGAAATCAAAGATGAGATTGCACCTGTTGAGTTAGAACCCATTGATATCACTATTACGCTAGCTAATAGAGACACTATCTGCCCTCTAGGAATTGTGAGAGACGTAAAAGTCCTGTGTGGTAAGACGCAGTATCTGATGGGGAACGTCGCATGGGAAACAAAAAATTTCCTACGCGCACGAAGACCTGTCATGGTGATGTCCATCTACGAGAGGGAATTTCCGATCTACGTACCCTTGTAGATCGCACAGCAGAAGCGTTAGTGAACGCGGTTAATGTAGTGGAACGTCCTCACGTCCCTCGATCCGCCCCGCGAACCGTCCCACGAACCGTCCCGCGATCCGTCCCACGATCCACTCCGATCTAGTGCCGAACGGACGGCACCTCCGCGTTCAGCACACGTACAGCTCGATGATGATCTCGGCCTTCTTGATCCAGCAAGAGAGACGGAGAGGTAGATGAGTTCTCCGGCAGCGTGATGGCGCTCCGGAGGTTAGTGGTGATCTAATCTCAGCAGGGCTCCGCCCGAGCTCTGCAGAAACGCGATCTAGAGGAAAACCGTGGAGGTATGTGGTCGGGCTGCCGTGGCAAAAGTTGTCTCAAATCAGCACTAATAGCTCCATATATATGGGAGGAGGGGAGGGGAGGCTTGCCTTGAGGCTCAAGGAGCTCCAAGGGCTGCGCCACCAAGGGGAGGAGGAGTCCTCCTCCAATCCTAGTCCAACTAGGATTGGAAGGTGGAGTCCTTCTCTTCCTTCCCACCTCCTTTTTTTTCTTTTCTCTTTGATTTTCTATCTATGGCACATAGGGCCTTCTTGGGCTGTCCCACCAGCCCACCAAGGGCTGGTGCACCACCCCCAAGGCCTATGGGCTTCCCCGGGGTGGGCTGCCCCCCCCCCCCCGGTGAACATCCGGAACCCATTCATCATTCCCGGTAAATCCGACAACCTTCCGGTAACTAAATGAGGTCATCATATATATCAATATTCGTTTCCGGACCATTCCAGAAACCCTCGTGACGTCCGTGATCTCATCCGGGACTCCGAACAACATTCGGTAACCAACCATATAACTCAAATACGCATAAAACAACGTCGAACCATAAGTGTGCACACCCTGCGGGCTCGAGAACTATGTAGACATGACCCGAGTGACTCCTCGGTCAATATCCAATAGCGGGACCTGGATGCCCATATTGGATCCTACATATTCTACGAAGATCTTATCGTTTGAACCTCAGTGCCAAGGATTCATATAATCCCGTATGTCATTCCCTTTGTCCTTCGGTATGTTACTTGCCCGAGATTCAATCGTCAGTATCCGCATACCTATTTCAATCTCGTTTACCGGCAAGTCTCTTTACTCGTTCCGTAATACAAGATCCCGCAACTTACACTGAGTCACATTGCTTGCAAGGCTTGTGTGTGATGTTGTATTACCGAGTGGGCCCCGAGATACCTCTCCGTCATACGGAGTGACAAATCCCAGTCTCGATCCATACTAACTCAACGAACACCTTCGGAGATACCTATAGAGCATCTTTATAGTCACCCAGTTACGTTGCGACGTTTGATACACACAAAGCATTCCTCCGGTGTCAGTGAGTTATATGATCTCATGGTCATAGGAACAAATACTTGACACGCAGAAAACAGTAGCAACAAAATGACACGATCAACATGCTACATCTATTAGTTTGGGTCTAGTCCATCACATGATTCTCCTAATGATGTGATCCCGTTATCAAGTGACAACACTTACCTATGGTCGGGAAACCTTGACCATCTTTGATCAACGAGCTAGTCAACTAGAGGCTTACTAGGGACAGCGTGTTGTCTATGTATCAACACATGCACTGTGTTTCCAATCAACACAATTATAGCATGGATAATAAACGATTATCATGAACAAAGAAATATAATAATAACTAATTTATTATTGCCTCTAGGGCATATTTCCAACAGTCTCCCACTTGCACTAGAGTCAATAATCTAATTCACATCACAATGTGATTCCAACGAATCCAACACCCATATAGTTATGGGGTCTGATCACGTCTTGCCCGTGAGAGAGGTTTTAGTCAACGGTTGTGAAACTTTCAGATCCGTGTGTTCTTTACAAATCTTTATGTCATATTATAGATGCTGCTACTATGTGCTATTCGGAAATACTCCAAATATCTACTCTGCTATACGAATCCGTTTCACTACTCATAGTTATTCGGATTAGTGTCAAAGCATGAATTGACGTAACCCTTTACGACGAACTCTTTAACCACCTCCATAATCGAGAAAAATTCCTTAGTCGATCAGTTACTAAGGATAAATTTTGACCATTGCTAGTGATTCAATCATGGATCACTCTTTGTACCTCTCAACAGACTTTGAGTCAAGGCACACATCAGGTGCGGTACCTAGCATGGCATACTTCAGATTCTACGGCCAAGGCAAAGAAGACGACCTTCGTCTATTCTCTTTATTCTGTCGGGGTCGGGTTTTGAGTCTTACTCAAATTCACACCTTACAACGCAACCAGGAACTCCTTCTTTGCTGATCTATTTTGAACTCCTTCAAAAACTTGTCAAGGCATTCTTCTTGTTAAAACTTCTATTAAGCGCTTTCGATCTATCTTCATAGATCTTTGATGCTCAGCGTTCAAGTAGCGCAATCCAGGTATTCCTTTGAAAAACTCCTTTCAAACAACCTTGTATGCTTTACAGAGATTCTACATTACTTCTGATCCACAATACGTCAACCACATATACTTATCAGAAATTCTATAGTGCTCCCACTCGCTTCTTTGGAAATAAAAATTTCTCATAAACCTTGTACAAACCCAAAATCTTTGATCATCTCATCAAAGTGTATATTCCAACTCCGAGATGCTTGCACCAGTCCATTGAAGGATCGCTGGAGCTTGCATACTTGCTAGTATCTTTAGGATCGGCAAAACCTCCTGGTTGTATCACATACAATGTTTGCTCAAGGAAACCGTCGAGGAAACAATGTTTTGACATCCTATGTGCAATATTTCATAAATAATGCAGCAACTACTAACAAAATTCTAACAGACTTTTAGCATCGCTACGAGTGAGAAAGTCTCATCATAGTCAACTGTTTGATCTTGACGGAAACATCTTTTCAACAAGTCGAGCTTTTCTTAATGGTGACTTATCACCATCATCGTCTGTGTTCCTTTTAAAGATCCATTTTTACTCAATAGTCCTATGACCATCAAGTAGTTCTTCCAAAGTCTACACTTTGTTTTTATACATGGATCCTCTCTTAGATTTCATGGCCTCCAGCCATTTGTCGGAATCCGGGCCCACCATTGCTTTCTTCATAACTCGTAGGTTCACTGTTTGTCAACAACATGACCTCCAAGACAGGGTTACCGTACTACTCTGTAGTAGTACGCGACCTTGTTAACCTACGAGGTTTGTAGTAACTTGATCCGATGCTCGATGATCACCATCATCAGCTTTCACTTCAATTGGTGTAGGCACCACAGGAACAACTTCCTGCGCCCTGCTACACACTGGTTGAAGTGATGCTTTAGTAACCTCATCAAGTTCTACCACCCTCCCACTCAATTCTTTCGACAGAAACCTTTCCTCGAGAAAGGATCCGTTTCTAGAAACAAACACTTTGCTTTCGGATCTGAGATAGGAGTTGTACCCAACTGTTTTGGATATCCTATGAAGATGCATTTATCCACTTTGGGTTCGAGCTTATCAGACTAAAACTTTTTCACATAAGTGTCGAAGCCTCAAACTTTCAAGAAACGACAGTTTATATTTCTCTAAACCTTAGTCTATACTGTGTCATCTCAACGGAAATACGCGGTGCCTATTTAAAGTGAATGCGGTTGTCTCTAATGCATAACCCATAAAAGATAGTGGTAATTCGATAAGATACATCATAGCATGGACCATACCAAATAGTGCGTGTCTATGACGTTCAGACACATCATCACACTATGATGTTCCAGGTGGCATGAACTGCAAAACAATTTCCACATTGTCTTAACTACGTACCAAAACTCGTAACTCAGATATTCATTTCTATGATCATATCGTAGACCGTTTATCCTCTTGTTACGACGAACTTCACTCCGAAACAGAATTGAACTTTTCAATATTTCAGACTTGTGATTCATTAAGTAAATAATCCTGTATCTACTCAAATCGTCATTGAAGTAAGAACATAATGATATCCACTGCGTGCCTCAGCACCCATTGGACTGCATACATCAAAATGTATCACTTCCAACAAGTTACTATCTTGTTTCATCTCAATGAAAACACGGCCTTGCTCATGTGGTATGATTTGCATGTCACTAGTGATTCAAAATCAAGTGAGTATAAAGATCCATCAGCATGGAGCCTCTTCATGCAATTTATACGAACATGACTCAAGCGGCAGTGCCACAAGTAAGTGGTACTATCATCATTACCTCGTATCTTTTGGTACCAATATCATGGACATGTGTAACACTACGATCGAGATTCAATAAACCATTGAAGGTGATTATTGAAGCAAATAGAGTAACCATTATTTTCTTTAAATGAATAATCGCATTGCAATAAAAATGATCCAATCATGTTCATGCTTAACGCAAGCACCAAATAACAATTATTTAGGTTTTACATCAATCCCGATGGCAGAGGGAGCGTGCGACGTTTGATCATATCAACCTTGGAAACACTTCCAACACGTATCGTCACCTCGCCTTTAGCTAGTCTCCGTTTATGTCGTAGCTTTCATTTCGTGTTACTAATCACTTAGCAACCGAACCGGTATCCAATACCCTCGTGCTATTAGGAGTACTAGTAAAGTACACATCAACATCATGTATATTAAATATGCTTGTTTCGACTTTTGCCAGCCTTCTTTATCTACCAAGTATCTAGAGTTGCTCCGCCTCAGTGACCGTTCCCCTCACAACAGAAGCACTTAGTCACGGGCTTGGGTTTAATCTGGGGTCTCTTCATTAGTGCAGCAACTGCTTTGCCGTTTCACGAAGTATCCCTTCTAGCCCTTGCCTTTCTCGAAACTTAGTGGTTTTACTAACCATCAACTATTGATGCTCCTTCTTGATTTCTACTTTCGCAGTGTCAAACATCACGAATCGCTTAAGGATCATTGTATCTATCCTTGATATGTTATAGTTCATCATGAAGCTCTCACAGCTTGGTAGCAGTGACTTTGGAGAACCATCACGATCTTATCTGGAAGATCAACTCCCACTTGATTCAAGCGATTGTCGTACTCAGATAATCTAAGCAGACGCTCAATGATTGAGCTTTTCTCCTCTACTTCATGGACAAAGAATCTTGTCGGAGGTCTCATACCTCTTAACAAGGGCACAAGCATGAAATCACAATTTCATCTCTTTAGAACATATCTTATGTTCCGTGACGTTTCAAAACGTCTTCGGCGCCTTGATTCTAAGCCATTAAGTATTTTGTAGTCAACTATCATGTAGTCATCAGAAACGTGTATGTCGGATGTTCACAACATCTACAGACGACGCTCGAGGTGCAAGACACCGAGTGGTGCATTAAGGACATAAGCCTTCTGCGCAGCAACGAGGACAATCCTCGGTTTTACAGACTCGGTCTGCAAAGTTTGCTACTATCAACTTTCAACTAAATTTTCTCTAGGAACATATAAAAACAGTAGAGCTATAGCGCAAGCTACATCGTAATTCGCAAAGACCATTAGGCTATGTTCATGACAATTAGTTCAACTAATCTTATTACTTAAGAACTCCCACTCAAAAAGTACATCTCTCTAGTCATTTGAGTGGTACATGATCCTAATCCACTATCTCAAGTCCGATCATCACGTGAGTCGAGAATAGTTTCAGTGGTAAGCATCTCTATGCTAATCATATCAACTATACGATTCATGCTCGACCTTTCGGTCTCATGTGTTCTGAGGCCATGTCTGCACATGCTAGGCTCGTCAAGCTTAACCCAAGTGTTCCGCGTGTGCAACTGTTTTGCACCCATTGTATGTGAACGTTGAGTCTATCACACCCGATCATCACGTGGTGTCTCGAAACGAAGAACAGCCGCAACGGTGCACAGTCGGGGAGAACACAATTTCGTCTTGAAATTTTAGTGAGAGATCACCTCATAATGCTGCCGTCGTTCTAAGCAAGATAAGGTGCATAAAGGATTAACATCACATGCAATTCATAAGTGACATGATATGGCCATCATCATGCGCTTCTTGATCTCCATCACCAAAGCACCGGCATGATCTTCATGTCACCGGCGTCACACGATGATCTCCATCATCATGATCTCCATCAACATGTCGCCATCGGGGTTGTCGTGCTACTCATGCTATTACTACTAAAGCTATGTCCTAGCAATATAGTAAACACATCTGCAAGCACAAACGTTAGTTTAAAGACAACCCTATGGCTCCTGCCGGTTGCCGTACCATCGACGTGCAAGTCGATATTAACTATTACAACATGATCATCCATTCATCCAATATATCACATCACATCGTTGTCCATATCACATCAGAAGCATACCCTGCAAAAACATGTTAGACGTCCTCTAATTGTTGTTGCATGTTTTACGTGGTGACCATGGGTATCTAGTAGGATCGCGTCTTACTTACGCAAACACCACAACGGAGATATATGAATTGCTATTTAACCTCATCCAAGGACCTCCTCGGTCAAATCCGATTCAACTAAAGCTGGAGAAACCGACACTCGCCGGTCATCTTTGAGCAACGGAGTTACTCGTAGCGATGAAACCAGTCTCTCGTAAGCGTACGAGTAATGTCGGTCCGAGCCGCTTCGATACAACAATACCGCGGAATCAAGAAAAGACTAAGGAGGGCAGCAAAACGCACATCACTGCCCACAAAAACTTTTGTGTTCTACTCGAGAAGACATCTACGCATGAACCTAGCTCATGATGCCACTGTTGGGGAACGTCGCATGGGAAACAAAAAATTTCCTACGCGCACGAAGACCTGTCATGGTGATGTCCATCTACGAGAGGGGATTTCCGATCTACGTACCCTTGTAGATCGCACAACACAAGCATTAGTGAACGCGGTTGATGTAGTGGAACGTCCTCACGTCCCTCGATCCGCCCCGCGAACCGTCCCTTGATCCGTCCCACGATCCGCTCCGATCTAGTGTCGAACGGACGACACCTCCGCGTTCAGCACACGTACAGCTCGACGATGATCTCGGCCTTCTTGATCCAACAAGAGAGATGGAGAGGTAGATGAGTTCTCCGGCAGCGTGACGGCGCTCCGGAGGTTGGTGGTGATCTAATCTCAGCAAGGCTCCGCCCGAGCTCCGCAGAAACGCGATCTAGGGGAAAAACCGTGGAGGTATGTGGTCGGGCTGCCGTGGCAAAAGTTGTCTCAAATCAGCCCTAATAGCTCCATATATATAGGAGGAGGGGAGGGGAGGCTTGCCTTGAGGCTCAAGGAGCCCCAAGGGCTGCGCCACTAAGGGGAGGAGGAGTCCTCCTCCAATCCTAGTCCAACTAGGATTGGAAGGTGGAGTCCTTCTCTTCCTTCCCACCTCCTTTTTTTTCTTTTCTCTTTGATTTTCTATCTATGGCGCATAGGGCCTTCTTGGGCTGTCCCACCAGCCCACCAAGGGCTGGTGCGCCACCCCCAAGGCCTATGGGTTTCCTCGGGTGGGCTGCCCCCCGGTGAACATCCGGAACCCATTCGTCATTCCCGGTACATTCCCGGTAACTCCGAAAACCTTTCGGTAATCAAATGAGGTCATCCTATATATCAATCTTCGTTTTCGGACCATTCCGGAAACCCTCGTGACATCCTTGATCTCATCCGGGACTCCAAGCAACATTCGGTAACCAACCATATAACTCAAATACACATAAAACAACGTCGAACCTTAAGTGTGCAGACCCTACGGGCTCGAGAACTATGTAGACATGACCCGAGTGACTCCTCGGTCAATATCCAATAGCGGGACCTGGATGCCCATATTGGATCCTACATATTCTACGAAGATCTTATCGTTTGAACCTCAGTGCCAAGGATTCATATAATCCCGTATGTCATTCCCTTTGTCCTTCGGTATGTTACTTGCCCGAGATTCGATCGTCAGTATCCGCATACCTATTTCAATCTCGTTTACCGACAAGTCTCTTTACTCGTTCCGTAATACAAGATCCCGCAACTTACACTGAGTCACATTGCTTGCAAGCCTTGTGTGTGATGTTGTATTACCGAGTGGGCCCTGAGATACCTCTCCGTCATACGGAGTGACAAATCCCAGTCTCGATCCATACTAACTCAACAAACACCTTTGGAGATACCTGTAGAGCATATTTATAGTCACCCAGTTACGTTGCGACGTTTGATACACGCAAAGCATTCCTCCGGTGTCAGTGAGTTATATGATCTCATGGTCATAGGAACAAATACTTGACACGCAGAAAACAGTAGCAACAAAATGACACGATCAACATGCTACATCTATTAGTTTGGGTCTAGTCCATCACATGATTCTCCTAATGATGTGATCCCGTTATCAAGTGAGAACACTTGCCTATGGTCAGGAAACCTTGACCATCTTTGATCAACGAGCTAGTCAACTAGAGGCTTACTAGGGACAGTGTTTTGTCTATGTATCCACACATGCACTGTGTTTCCAATCAATACAATTATAGCATGGATAATAAACGATTATCATGAACAAAGAAATATAGTAATAACTAATTTATTATTGCCGCTAGGGCATATTTCCAACAGTATCCTACTGATTTCCTCGTCCTTGGTACTGCATAAGATAGCTTTTGTCCCATCATATTCGGTAGACCCTTTCTCAACACTGTCAATGCTCACATTGATTGCATTAAGCAGACTGTCACAGTAAGTTTCAAGGGTGTGTCTCATGAATTTAACTTCTCCAAGTTTGGAAGACAAACCCATGAAAGAGAGTCGTCTGGTAGAGATGAAATCATTGCTCTTGCCTCTATTGCCGTAACTCCTACGGATCCTTTAGAGCAATATCTGCTTGGGCATGAAAATGATATGCATATGGAGGAGCGAGATGAGATAGATAAAATTGTATTAGAACAATATCCTATTCTCAAGAATAATCTGCCTGTTGAACTGCTTGGGGATCCTCCCCCACCAAAGGGTGATCCAGTGTTCGAGCTTAAACAGTTTCCTGATACTCTTAAGTATGCCTATCTTGATGAGAAGGAGATATATCTTGTCATTATTTGTGCTCTCCTCTCAGAGCGCGAAGAGAAGAAGTTACTAAAAACTCTGAGGAAGCACCGCGCTGCTATTGGATATACTCCTGATGATCTTAAGGGTATTAGTCCTACTCTATGTCAGCACAAGATTAAAATCGATCCTGAATTTAAACCAGTTGCTGATCATCAAAGGAGATTAAATCCTAAGATAAAAGAGGTCGTTAGAAAAGAAATATTAAAGCTTCTCGAAGCAGGAATCATTTATCCTGTTGCTCATAGTGATTGGGTAAGTCCAGTACATTGCGTACCTAAGAAGGGAGGTATCACCGTCGTTCCTAATGATAAGGATGAACTAATCCCACAAAGGATTATTACCGGCTATAGAATGGTGATAGACTTCCGGAAACTGAACAAGGCAACGAGGAAAGACCATTATCCTTTGCCGTTTATCGACCAAATGCTAGAAAGGCTATCAAAGCACACTCACTTCTGCTTTCTAGACGGTTATTCAGGTTTCTCGCAGATACCTGTTGCACAATCTGATCAAGAGAAAACCACTTTCACCTGCCCTTTCGGTACCTTTGCCGATAGACGTATGCCTTTTGGCTTATGTAATGCATGTGCCACCTTTCAAAGATGTATGATGGCTATATTCTCTGACTTTTGTGAAAAGATTGTCGAGTTTTTCATGGATGACTTCTCCGTTTACAGGTCTTCCTTTGATGATTGCCTCAGCAACCTTGATCGAGTCTTACAGAGATGCGAAGAAACCAACCTCATCTTGAATTGGGAGAAGTGCCACGTTATGGTTAATGAAGGTATCGTCTTAGGACACAAAATCTCTGAAAGAGGCATTGAAGTTGATAAGGCTAAGGTTGATGCAATTGAGAAAATGCCTTGCCCCACAGATATCAGAGGTATACGAAGTTTCCTAGGTCATGTTGGTTTCTATAGAAGGTTCGTTAAAGACTTCTCTAAGATTTCCAGGCCTCTTAGCAACCTCTTGTAGAAGGATGTTCCTTTTGTTTTTTATGAGGATTGTGAGGAAGCCTTTGAACTACTTAAGAAGGCTTTAATAACCGCACCTATTTTTCAACCACCTGACTCGAACTTGCCCTTTGAAATCATGTGTGACGCTAGTGATTATGTTCTTGGTGATGTTCTAGGACAAAGAGCTGACAAGAAGTTGAATGTTATTCACTACGCTAGTAAAACTCTAGACAGTTCCCAAAGAAACTATGCCACTACAGAAAAGGAATTTTTAGCAGTCGTGTTTGCATGTGAAAAGTTCAGATCTTACATAGTTGACTCCAAAGTCACTATTCACTCTGATCATGCTGCTATTAAGTACCTCATGGAGAAGAAGGACGCTAAGCCTAGGCTGATCAGATGGGTTCTCCTGCTACAGGAATTTGATTTGCACGTCGTTGACCGAAAGGGTGCTGATAACCCTGTAGCACATAATTTGTCTAGGCTAGAGAATGTCCTTGATGACCCACTACCTATTGATGACAGCTTTCCTGATGAGCAATTAAAATCCATCCGCACTTCACTTAGTGCACCGTGGTATGCCGATTATGCAAACTATATCGTAGCCAAATACATACCACCCAGTTTCACCTATCAGCAAAAGAAGAAATTCTTCTTTGATTTGAGACACTACTTTTGGGATGATCCTCACCTTTATAAGGAAGGAGTAGATGGTGTTATTAGATGTTGTGTGCCTGAACATGAACAGAGACAGATCCTGCAGAAGTGTCATTCCGAAGCCTTCGGAGGACACCATGCTGGAGATAGAACTGCCCATATGGTATTGCAATCAGGTTTCTATTGGACCACTCTCTTCAAGGATGCTTGTAAGTTTGTCTTGTCTTGTGACGAATGCCAAAGAATAGGGAACATCAGTAAGTGTGAGGAAATGCCTATGAACTATTAACTTGTCATTGAACCATTTGATGTCCGGGGCTTTGATTATATGGGACCCTTCCCGAGTTCCAATGGGTACACTCACATCTTAGTTGCTGTGGAATACGTTACTAAGTGGGTAGAAGCTATCCCCACTAAAAATGCTGATCACCACACCTCTATTAAGATGCTTAAAGAAGTCATATTCCAGAGATTTGGAGTCCCTAGATACTTGATGGCTGATGGCGGTTCACACTTCATTCATGGTGTTTTCCGCAAGATGCTAGCTAAGTATGATGTCAACCATAGAGTTGCATATCCTTATCATCCTCAGTCTAGTGGTCAAGTGGAGTTGAGTAATAGGGAGATCAAGTTGATCCTACAAAAGACCGTCAACAGATCTTGAAAGAACTGGTCTAGCAAACTTGACGATGCACTATGGGCTTATAGGACGGCTTATAAGAATCCCATGGGTTGTCACCGTATAAAATGGTTTACGGTAAGGCCTGTCATTTACCTCTTGAGCTGGAACACAAAGCTTATTAGGCAATCAAAGAGCTCAACTTTGATTTCAAACTTGCCGGTGAGAAGCGGTTGTTTGATATCAGCTCGTTAGATGAATGGAGAGCCCAGGCATATGAGAATGCCAAGTTGTTCAAGGAAAAGGTTAAGAGATGGCATGACAAACGAATACAGAAACGAGAGTTCAATATAGGTGATTATGTCTTGATATACAATTCTCGTTTGAGATTCTTTGCAGGCAAGCTTCTCTCTAAATGGGAAGGTCCCTATGTTGTCGAGGAAGTATATCGTTCCGGTGCCATCAAAATCAATAACACGGAAGTTAACTTTTCTAGAGTGGTTAATGGGCAAAGAATCAAGCATTACATCTCTGGTACTCCCATAAATGTTGAGACCAATATCATCAATGTCATAACTCCATAGGAGTACATAAGGGATGTTTATCAACCTGTTTCAGACCTTGAAAACGAAGATGTATCTGTTTTGGTAAGAAATTGGACTCCGATACTTTTCCAATAGGAAATTTCTTCCGTTTTGGAATATTTGGAAAATTAGAAAAATAAAAAGCAGTCCGGAGAGCGAACGAGGCAGCCACAAGCCCTGCCACCTCCCCCTACCCCCTGGTGGCGGAGGGCAAGCTTGTGGGAACCTTGTGTGCCTCCCGGACTCTGTTTTCTTGCGAAGGACTCCTTCTGGCCAAGAAAAAATCAATATATAGTCGCCCGAAGGTTTTAATCTCCGTATCACGTAGTTTTCCTCTATTTTCATTTCGAGCTTGTTTCTACCGCAGATCTAGGTCAAGATGTCTTCCCAGGATTCAGAGGGGGAGAGCTATGTGGCTGACTACCTTGCTAACCCCAAGGTCTATGGGGACTTGGAACCATATGGCTGGACCACTGATGAGGAAGAGGACTATGAACCCAAAGGGAAGGAGCAAACAAGTTCCAATGAAGAGGAGGCTCCTCTACCTCAACCTGCAAACACCCATGTGGAGTTCAAGAAGTCAAGCCTCCCTGACCATAGGAAGAAGCCTAAGACCTTGTTTATCCCTTCTCGTTTCTTGCAGGAGAGTAAGCAGGAGCTTTGCCATAGAGTTTTCAAACTTGAGGAGGAAAATGATGATCTAAGGGAGCAGAACTTTTTGCTCAAGTGGAAATTAGACAAGCTCAAGACTGCTCCAACAACACCACCATCACCACCAAAGGAAGACAACTAAGCATTGGTATGGGAAATCCCCTTGGCTTCTGCCAAGCTTGGGGGAGTTTCCCTGGTATCGTATCACCTTTATATATTTTTGTTTTACCTTTGTTTTAGTTCTTTCCTTTTCAGTTTTTATTTCTTCTTTTAGAGGAATAAGTCTTTAGTTTTTAGTTTGAGTCTTTTGCTTTTGTCTCTCCCCCGATGTATTCAAGCTTACGGGCTATATAATAAAGTGTGTCTTAGTCAAGGGCTTGCTTTGTGCCATGATCAGAAGTATGAAAAGAACGATAGCATGAAAGATCTTGAGACCATCTTATGAAAAGTGATAATTTCACTTATGACACGTATGATGATTGGAACTTGTTGAGAATAAATCAACATAGACCTCAGTCATTGTTGCAATTAATAAGAAGTAATAAAGAAAGAGGGGTTCACTTATAAATATATCATCTTAGCTACTTTTTACAATTGTGAGCACTCACCAAACTATTACATGCTTAGGAGTAGATGTTGGACAAGGAAGACAACATAATGAATTGTGTTTGCTTGGTTCCAAACAATGTTATATGATTAGAGATCCCTTAGAATGTGACGATTGGTTCCACCTCATATTAGCCAAAACTCCCGCACCAAGTAGAGATACTACTTGTGCATCCATAAACCTCCAACCAGTTTTGCCATGAGAGTCCACCATACCTACCTATGGATTGAATAAGATCCTTCAAGTAAGTTGTCATCGGTGCAAGCAATAAAAAATTGCTCTCTAATATGTATGATCTATTAGTGTGTGGAAAATAAGCTTTGTACGAACCTGTGATGAGGAAGACATAAAAGAGACAGACTGCATAATAAAGTTCTTTATCACAGGAGGCAATATAAAGTGACGATCCTCCGCACTAAGAGGACACACATTCAAACCTCAAAATCGCATGACAACCTCTGCTTCCCTCTGCGAAGGGCCTATCTTGTACCTTTACTTTTTACCCTTGTAAGAGTCATGGTGATCTTCACCAATTCCCTTTTTGCCTTTGTCTTGGCTACCGTCACATGTTTGGGAAAGATCTATATTCATATATCAACTTGGAGTTGAGTACTTATGCTTCATTGTTGTTGACTTTACCCTTGAGGTAAATGGTTGGGAGGCAAAACTATAAGCCCCTATCTTCCTCTGTGTCCAGCTGAAACTTTGACACCATGAGTACAACGTGAGTTGTAACAATTGTGGAAAACAAAAGAGATGATTGAGTATGTGGGTTTGCCTTACAAACTCTTATTTGACTCTTTCTGATGTTGTGATAAATTGCAATTGCTTCAATGACTATGGACTCTTGTTGGTTACTTCTCGGTAAGGTTTTTGCTTCATGCTTTGCTTTGTGAAGGAATTGTTACTTTCCCATAAGAATCTTTATGATATATTGTTGTTCTATGTGTGATCATGATGCCCTCACGTCTGTATTATGTTTTATCGACACCTTCGTCCCTCAACATGTGGACATGTTTATGGAACTTGGTTTTCGCTTGAGTACAAGTGAGGTCTAAGCTTGGGGGAGTTGATGCGTCCATTTTGCATCATGCTTCCATGATATTTATTGCTTTTTGGGCTGTTATATTACTTGTGGTACCATATTTATGCCTTCTCTCTCTTATTTTGCAAGGTTTATTTGAAGAGGGAGAATTCAGGCAGCTGGAATTCTGGACTGGAAAAGGAGCAAATCCTAGTCCACTATTCCGCACATCTCCAAATGCCCTAAAAAGTTACGTGGATTTTTTTGGATTATATAAAAAATACTGGGCGAAAGAACTACCGAAGGGGGGCCACCAGGGCTCCACAAGCCCTGCCACCGCCACCACCCCCTAGTGGCGGAGTGGGGGCTTGTGGGCTCCCTGACGGCCCACCAGCCCCCCTCTTTTGCTATATGAAGGGTTTTGGTCCAGAAAAAATCATTCGAGAGATTTTTCGTGGTTTCGCCGCCGCCACGAGGCGGAACTTGAGCATATCCAATCTAGAGCTCTGGCAGGACGATCCTGCCGGGGAAACTTCCCTCCCGGAGGGGGGAATCGTCGCCATCGTCATCACCTACACTCCTCTCGTCGGAGGGGAGGCATCTTCATCAACATCTTCATCAGCACCATCTCCTCTCCAATCCCTAGTTCATCTCTTGTAACCAATCTTCATCTCGCGACTCCGATTGGTACTTGTAAGGTTGCTAGTAGTGTTGATTACTCTTTGTAGTTGATGCTAGTTGGATTACTTGGTGGAAGAGTTTATGTTCAGATCCTTGATACTATTCATTACACCTCTGATCATGATTATGATTATGTTTTGTGAGTAGTTACTTTTGTTCCTCAGGACATGGGATAAGTCATGCTGATAATAGTCATGTGAATTTGATATTCGTTCGGTATTTTGATATGTTGTATGTTCTTTTTCCTCTAGTGGTGTTATGTGAACATCGACTACATAACACTTCACCATATTTGGGCCTAGAGCAAGGCATTGGGAAGTAGTAAGTAGATGATGGGTTGCTGGAGTGACAGAAGCTTAAACCCTAGTCTATGCGTTGCTTCGTGAGGGGCTGATTTGGATCCACTAGTTTAATGATATGGTTAGACTTTGTCTTAATTCTTCTTTTGTAGTTGCGGATGCTTGCAAGAGAGGTTAATCATAAGAGGGATGCTTGTCCAAGTAAGGGCAGTACCCAAGCGCCGGTCCACCCACATATCAAATATCAAAGTAACGAACGCGAATCATATGAACATGATGAAACTAGCATGACAGAAATTACCGTGTGTCCTTGAGAGCGTTTTTCCTCCTATAAGACTTTGTTCAGGCTTGTCCCTTGATACAAAAGTGATTGGGCCACTTGCTGCACCGTTGCTACAACTTGTTACTTGTTACTCTTTGCTTGCTACGTTTCACCTCGCTACACAATCACTTGTTACCGCTACTTTCAGTGCTTTTAGTTATTACCTTGCTGAAATCCATTTATCAGAGCCTTTTGGTCCTCGTTGGGTTCGACACTCTTACTTATCGAAAGGACTACGATTGATCCCCTATACTTGTGGGTCATTAGTGACCTCAACCGTCTAGGGTGCTCAAACACCCAAGAGTAACAAGATACGCAAGGGATTAGTGAGGGGAATCAAATTTCTCTTGGTGGAAGTGTAGATCAAGGCCCTCTCAACCAAACCCTAGAAAATCAACAAGTTTTGTATGGTAGGGAGAGAGATCGGGCTAAAATGGAGCTTCGATCATCAATGGAATCTGCCCGTTGCCCACCCCTTGTGCACGAGACAGAGCGGTACTACCACTCCTTGGAGCGGTACTACAGCTCATGCAAAAAGGAGCAGGCCAAAACCAGGCCAGTGATGCTAGTACCGCTGGGGGCAGGAGTAGCAAGCGGTAGTACCGCGGTACGGGCTGTACAACCGCCATGTACTATCGCAAAATGCGCCCACAAAAAGTGTTCGCACTTTTGAGAGCGATACAAGACAGGGACACTAGAGAAAAACAACCGCACTGAGCAGTACTATCGCCTGTAGGGCGGTACTACCGTTGATAAGCGGTAGTACCGCTCTGGGAGCGGTACTACCTCTTGATCAGTGCTAGGCACGTTTAGGCAGGGTAGAAATGCTCCATCGATGCGGAAAAGTGGTGAGGGAGAAGTGTATGTGATGATTCCACCCAGACTTTTTCAAAGCGGATCCCCTCCTAATAGTACGGCTTTTCCTATGACCCAAGTCCACCGACAACGAAGCATAAGAGCGAAAACCGTCTTCACATCAAAACACCGAGGGCAAGAATCATCTTTGTGCAAATCTACGGAATACCTGAAAAGCTTATTGCACACGATTAGTCCGCAAAAAGTGTCGTCATCAATCACCAAAATTACAGGGGTAGAAATATTCCCTTACAATCTCCCCCTTTTTGGTGGATTGATGGCAACACGTGATTTGCATAGAGGATAAAATGTGAGATAGAATGCAACCCCAGAGTCTACAGAATATAGGCAACCCCCCTAAGTGTGAGCACTGATTAAGGATGCTTTTTGAATGCAAAATGCATAGACTAGGATCAACACCCCATATACTCTATAGACACGCACTACTTGCATATAAGAGATAACTGAGAGGATATAGCTGCAATAAGTGAAGTGAGCATGATCATAAGGGCACAATTTAAGCAGCTCACGAAATTAAAGACATGTGATAAAGCTAAGGTAGCATATGTCCCACAACATATGACTTAGTCTCACAGGAGTCTCACACACATTAAAAACACAAACCAACAAGTTCCACACCACACAACTTAGTCTTCTAAGCAAAGCAAATGATAAACGAGATCACGAGTGAAAAAAGAACAATGAAAGAACACTCATGATACGCAAATCTCAACACTCTCCCCCTTTGGCTGCACGACTCCAAAAAGGGCGGAGAAGACACATTAGTACTCAGTAGACTCAGAGCTATGTTGAATGGTGCGAGGAGGAGTAGGAGAGCGAGGTAACTCGACATCGGAATCCCATGGGCAGTGGCGAGCAATCTAGGTGTCCTCATCAATGAGAAAATCCTGAGAACCACTCCCAATTTACTGCCAACATGCCTCCCAAGAGCCTTGTGAAGACTTCTAGCCGCCTATTCTGTCATGTGAGCCTGGTAGTGACCCTTACCTGCATACACAAGAGCTTCTTTATCTTCTCCTTGAGATTTTATGCCCATGAAGGTTCTCCAGTGGTGGGCGCAGCAGGGGCAGTAGGGGCAGCAGTGTCCTCGTCAGCCACAAAGTCTCCATCTGCCTCGTCATCCGCAAAATCTTCATCGATGTCATCATACACACCTTCTTCAGTGGCACAGTGAGTAGCCCACTTGTCCTTCTACCTAAGTTGCACAATATTATGAGAAACCAAGTCCCCAGCTTCAATCAACTCACCAGGAAAGGAGACTTCCCAAGTCTTCTCAATCATATGCATCAGATAGGAGCCATATATGGGGCACTTGCGCTGAGAGACCGCACAACGGAGCTCAAACCACATAACATGAGAGATATCGAGAGGCCGCACCTGACTCTTGAACTTGTGCTACTCACAGCAGAGAAGCCTGTCGACCAGGTAGGAGTGGACCTGATCCAGATTGCCCACTCGGGGAAAAAAAGTGGCGCAAAAGATTCGGTGCATGATATCTAAGAATGGTTCGAGCACCCAAGTGGACTGGCGTGTAGTAGAGGAGATCTTCTCAATGCTGAACTTGTACATGGCTTGCTTGTGGGTAGTAGCAAACTCATGATGAGGGCAGAATCCCAGAGGGGTCTCAAGACCCTGATCTTGAATTTGAAGAAGATCCATGAAGGATTTCCAGGTAGCAGAGAGCAGCCTACCATTGGTCATCCATTGAAGAGTCCGGTCCTCATCAGTACCCACGTGAACCGTGGCAAAGAACACCGCAATAAGCTCAGCATCAAAGTCTTTGTTGATCTGCATAATACCAAGGATTCCCGGCTTCTCACAGAGGGAGACAACAGTCTTGAAAAACCTTTCATTGCGCTACATATGGTCAATATCAATAGACTTGGCATGAGGAACATACAGGTTCTCCCTTGTCTTGACAACCTCATTGTAGATGGATAGTTGCTTCCGGGTCTAGAAGGAACGGTTGAGCATTGAAGGCTCCTGAGGATCCACATAGGGATTCAGCTTGCGGGACATCTAGAGTTCTTTAGTCATCAGACAAGCCATGGATTGGGACTTCAAGGGCATGACAGCAAGGCGCTTCCCCTTGGATTTGTAAGCGGACTGACTAACTTATACAACATGAACAACCTCTGATGGTTGGTTGGAGTTGTCATCCTTACAAGAACGGTACCTCTTCGTGCTGCCACGCTTGGCATTCGTCCTTCGATCCTAAGCAACCGAGCTGCCCCCTCGTGAGATCAAAAACACATCCAAACGAAAGCATGAGAGATCACCAATGAGAACACAACAACAACAAACAACGATAGTCGAGAAAGAAATGGTGATCAAAAAGAAAAAGAGGGAAAAGGTCAGCCCAGGGCGGTAGTACTGCTATCAAGGGCGGTACTACCGCTAATGAGCGATAGTACTGCTCGTACCAGTGGTATTACCGCTTAGGGCTGAAACCGTGGGATGGAAACCACCACAGGTCAGCTCCGGTACTACCCGGGGTGTCTTGACCATAAAATTTCTAAAATATCAACCTCTCAAAACTGAAGCTATCAAAAACTCCCCTTACATGCCGCAAATCAAAACCACAAAGACCTAGATACATTACATATTATCCAAGACCTAGATTTGAAAAAGAGACCAAAGGGGAGAAGAACGGGAACAATACCGGTATCCATGGCAAGAGAAGAGGGTGGAGAACGATCCCTCCGGTTGAAATCGCGAATGGGTGGCCTAAAATGGAGATCTGGGATGGCCATCGGAGCCTAGGGGCCGCCTAGAGAAAGACACCCACGAGGAGGAGTTGGGAAGAATGGGAAAGGGGAGACAACACTACCCCTACTCGGCCCCATAACCCCCCGTGGGAGACTCGAAGCGGTAGTACCGCAGCCCAAGCGGTAGTACCGCTGCTTCGGGTTGTACTACCTATTATCATCGGTAGTACCACTCGAGGAGCGGTAGTACCGCTCGAGAAGGCCCAAAAACGTCCAAAAACATGAAAAATCAACTTTTGATGAAGAAATAAAGGTGGCCATGGCAACTTGGGAGCTTCAGTCCAAAATGAAAATAAACATAGAGAGGAAATAACTTGGAGTGAACGAGACTACCGTGAGAAGTTCCCATGAGACAAATGCCATAAGGAATGGGGGGCCATGGTTGAAGCCTCCTATGTTTGAGTTGATAGGTATGGCACCGCGAAAATTTTAACCTTGGGCCAAGACCATAATTTGTCGTTGAAGCACAAGTGTCATCAAAGATGATTAAAGTGAACGACCGAATCATTTTATGCATAAAAGGGGTAGGGGAGTTCATTGAGAGAACAACACTCTCCCTTATCCATGCCTACATCTAAACACGATAAAATGATGAGAGTGGTAGGGTGTGCCTAGTTTCAATCCACATTGCTCAAATGAATGATATTTAGCTCATGTTGTAACTCGCGAATTCTTGCTTCATTCAATGGGTTCGTGAAGATATCACCAAGATGTTCATTAGTCTTGAGGTAAATGAGGTTAGTCTCCCCATGTGATATTCTCCCGGATGAAGTGGTGACGAATAATGATGTGCTTCATCTTGCAATACTGAACCGGGTTGTTGGAGATAGAGATGGCATTAATATTATCATAGTAAAGAGGCACTTTGTCACAAGTGACATCGTAATCATTTAAAGTTTGCCTCATCCATAAAAACTGAGCACAACAACTTGCGGCACCTACATATTCTGCTTCGATGGACGAGAGAGAAACACAATTTCGTTTCTTGGAGGACCAACTTACTAGAGAGCGGTCAAGGAATTGGCAATTGCAGGAAGTTTACTTCCTATCGACACGGTCTCCCACCCAATCTGAATCTCAATATCCTGTGAGATCAAATAAAGCTCCTTTGGGATACCATAAGCCAAAGTTTGGGGTATGAGCCATATATTGAAAGATTCTCTTGACCGCCACATAGTGACTTTCCTTAGGTGCGGATTGAAATCACGCACAAATTCCCATACTCAACATAATATCTGGTCTAGATGCACAAAGGTAAAGCAGAGATCTGATCATAGAGCGGTATACCTTTTCATCCACAACTTTACCATTGGGATCAAGGTCAAGATGGCAGTTGACAGGCGTGGGAGTGTTGGCCTTGGCAAGTTTGAGATCATCCACGTTGAACCTTCTGAGCATGTCTTGAGTGTATTTTGCTTGATTGATGAAGGTTCCTTGACTCCGTTGCTTGACTTTAAATCCAAGGAAAAACTTCAACTCTCCCATCATATACATCTCAAACTTTTTAGTCATTAGCGCAGCAAATTCTTCATTAAAAGCTTTGTTAGGAGAACCAAAGATAATATCATCTACATATAGTTGGCATATGAAAAAGTTCATGTTGACCTTCTTAGTAAAAAGAGTGGGATGACTTCTCCCAACTTTAAATCCACGGTCATGTAACATCTCAGTAAGGTGCTCATACCATGCACACGGGGCTTGTTTAAGGTCATGAAGTGACTTATCGAGAACATACACATGATTAGGGAATTTGGGGTCCTTGAACCCGAGCTTGCTTGACATAAACCAACTCCTTAAGGGGACCATTAAGAAATGTGCTCTTCTCATCCATTTGGTATAACTTCAAGTTATGATGGGAAGCAAATGCAAGCAGCATGCGAATAGATTCAAGTGTTGGAATTATGCCCTAGAGGCAATAATAAATGTATAGTTATTATTATAATTCCCGTATCAAGATAATAGTTTATTATCCATGCTATAATTGTATTGAATGAAGACTCATTTACATGTGTGGATACATAGACAAAACACCGTCCCTAGCATGCCTCTAGTTGGCTAGCTAGTTGATCGATGATAGTCAGTGTCTTCTAATTATGAACAAGGTGTTGTTGCTTGATAACTGGATCACGTCATTGGGAGAATCACGTGATGGACTAGACCCAAACTAATAGACGTAGCATGTTGATCGTGTCATTTTGTTGCTACTGTTTTCTGCGTGTCAAGTATTTATTCCTATGACCATGAGATCATATAACTCACTGACACCGGAGGAATGCTTTGTGTGTATCAAACGTCGCAACGTAACTGGGTGACTATAAAGATGCTCTACAGGTATCTTCGAAGGTGTTAGTTGAGTTAGTATGGATCAAGACTGGGATTTGTCACTCCGTGTGACGGAGAGGTATCTCGGGGCCCACTCGGTAATACAACATCACACATAAGCCTTGCAAACAATGTAACTTAGTGTAAGTTGCGGGATCTTGTATTACGGAACGAGTAAAGAGACTTGCAGGTAAACGAGGTTGAAATAGGTATACGGATACTGACGATCGAATCTCGGGCAAGTAACATACAGAAGGACAAAGGGAATGACATACGGGATTATACGAACCTTGGCACTGAGGTTCAAACGATAAGATCTTCGTAGAATATGTAGGATCCAATATGGGCATCCAGGTCCCGCTGTTGGATATTGACCGAGGAGTCTCTCGGGTCATGTCTACATAGTTCTCGAACCCGCAGGGTCTGCACACTTAAGGTTCGACGTTGTTTTATGCGTATTTGAGTTATATGGTTGGTTACCGAATGTTGTTCGGAGTCCCGGATGAGATCACGGACGTCACGAGGGTTTCCGGAATAGTCCGGAAACGAAGATTGATATATAGGATGGGCTCATTTGATTGCCGGAAGGTTTTCGGAGTTACCGGGAATGTACCGGGAATGACGAATGGGTTCCGGGAGTTCACCGGAGGGGGGCAACCCACTCCAGGGAAGCCCATAGGCATTTGGGGTCACACCAGCCCTTAGTGGGCTGGTGGGACAGCCCACCAATGCCCTATGCGCCAAGAGAGAAAAAAATCAAAGGAAAGAAAAAAAAAGGGAAGAAATGGGAAGGGGGAAGGACTCCCTCCCACCAAACCAAGTAGGACTCGGTTTGGGGGGGGGAGAGTCCTCCCCCCTGGCTCGGCCGACCCCTTGGGGATCCCTTGGACCCCAAGGCAAGGTCCCCCTCCCTCCTCCTATATATATGGGGCTTTTAGGGCAGATTTGAGACGACTTTCTCACGGCTGCCCGACCACATACCTCCATAGTTTTTCCTCTAGATCGTGTTTCTGCGGAGCTCGGGCGGAGCCCTGCTGAGACAAGATCATCACCAACCTCCGGAGCGCCGTCACGCTGCCGGAGAACTCTTCTACCTCTTCGTCTCTCTTGCTGGATCAAGAAGGCCGAGATCATCGTCGAGCTGTACGTGTGCTGAACGCGGAGGTGCCGTCCGTTCGGTACTAGATCGTGGGACTGGTCGCGGGATTGTTCGCGGGGCGGATCGAGGGACGTGAGGACGTTCCACTACATCAACCGCGTCCTCTAACGCTTCTGCTGTACGATCTACAAGGGTACGTAGATCACTCATCCCCTCTAGTAGATGGACATCACCATGATAGGTCTTCGTGCGCGTAGGAAATTTTTTGTTTCCCATGCGACGTTCCCCAACAGTGGCATCATGAGCTAGGTTCATGCGTAGATGTCTTCTCGAGTAGAACACAAAAGGTTTTGTGGGCGGTGATGTGCGTTTTGCTGCCCTCCTTAGTCTTTTCTTGATTCCGCGGTATTGTTGGATTGAAGCGGCTTGGACCGACATTACTCGTACGCTTACGAGAGACTGGTTTCATCGTTACGAGTAACCCCCTTTGCTCAAGGATGACTGGCAAGTGACGGTTTCTCCAACTTTAGTTGAATCGGATTTGACCGAGGAGGTCCTTGGATGAGGTTAAATAGCAACTCATATATCTCCGTTGTGGTGTTTGCGTAAGTAAGATGCGATCCTACTAGATACCCTTGGTCACCACGTAAAACTTGCAACAACAAAATTAGAGGACGTCTAACTTGTTTTTGCAGGGTATGATTGTGATGTGATATGGCCAATGATGTGATGTGATATATTGGATGTATGAGATAATCATATTGTAATAGAAATATCGACTTGCACATCGATGGTACGGCAACCGGCAGGAGCCATAGGGTTGTCTTTTTACTAACATATTTGTGCTTGCAGATGCGTTTACTATTTTGCTAGGATGTAGCTTTAGTAGTAATAGCATAAGTAGCACGACAACCCCGATGGCAACACGTTGATGGATGATCATGGTGTGGCGCCGGTGACAAGAAGATCGTGCCGGTGCTTTGGTGATGGAGCTCAGGAAGCACGTGATGATGGCCATATCATGTCACTTATGAATTGCATGTGATGTTAATCCTTTTATGCACCTTATTTTGCTTAGAACGACGGTAGCATTATGAGGTGATCTCTCACTAAAATTTCAAGACGAAATTGTGTTCTCCCCGACTGTGCACCGTTGCTACAGTTCGTCGTTTCGAGACACCACGTGATGATCGGGTGTGATAGACTCAACGTTCACATACAACGGGTGCAAAACAGTTGCGCACGCGGAACACTCGGGTTAAGCTTGACGAGCCTAGCATGTGCAGACATGGCCTCGGAACACATGAGACCGAAAGGTCGATCATGAATCATATAAGTTGATATGATTAGCATAGGGATGCTTACCACTGAAACTACTCTCGACTCACGTGATGATCGGACTTGGGATAGTGTAAGTGGATCATGAACCACTCAAATGACTAGAGAGATGTACTTTTTGAGTGGGAGTTTAGCATATAATTTGATTAAGTTGAACTCTAATTATCTTGAACATATTCTAAGTCCACTTTGAATATATTTGTGTTGTAGATCATGGCTCACGCAAGTGTCATCCTGAATTTTAATACGTTCCTAGAGAAAGCTAAGTTGAAAGATGATGGAAGCAACTTTGTAGACTGGGCTCGTAATCTTAGGCTTATCTTACAAGCTGGAAAGAAGGATTATGTCCTTAATGCTGCGCTAGGAGATGAACCACCCGCTACGGCTGATCAGGATGTTAAAAACGCTTGGTTAGCACGTAAGGAGGACTACTCAATAGTTCAATGTGCAGTCTTGTATGGCTTAGAACCGGGACTTCAACGTCGCTTTGAGCGTCATGGAGCATTTGAGATGTTCCAGGAGTTGAAGTTTATCTTTCAGAAGAACGCCCGGATCGAGAGGTATGAGACCTCCGATAAATTCTATGCTTGCAAGATGGAGGAAAACTCGTCTGTCAGTGAACATGTGCTCAAAATGTCTGGGTACTCAAACCGTCTAGCTGAACTGGGGATTGAACTCCCGCAAGAAGCTATCACTGACAGAATCCTTCAATCACTGCCGCCAAGCTATAAAGGCTTTGTGTTGAACTACAACATGCAAGGGATGAACAAGTCTCCCGGCGAGTTGTTTGCGATGCTGAAAGTCGCAGAGTCTGAACTCCGTAAAGAGCATCAAGTGTTGATGGTGAGCAAGACCACTAGTTTCAAGAGAAACGGCAAAGGCAAGAAGGGCAATTCGAAGAAGAGCGGCAAGCCTGTTGCCAATCCGCCGAAGAAACCCAAGGCTGGACCTAAGCCTGAAACAGAGTGCTTCTATTGCAAGGGTATGGGTCACTGGAAGCGCAATTGCCCCATGTATCTGGCAGATAAGAAGGCGGGCAAAGAAAAATCAGGTATATTTGATATACATGTTATTGATGTGTACTTAACCGGCTCTCGTAGTAGTGCCTGGGTATTCGATACCGGTTCTGTTGCTCACATTTGCAACTCGAAGCAGGAACTGCGGAATAGACGAAGGCTGGCAAAAGACGAAGTGACGATGCGCGTAGGAAACGGTTCCAAGGTTGATGCAATCGCCGTCGGCACAGTGTCACTTCAACTACCATCGGGATTAGTGATGAACTTAAATCATTGTTATTTAGTGCCTGCGTTGAGCATGAACATTATATCTGGATCTTGTTTATTGCGAGACGGTTACTCTTTTAAGTCTGAGAATAATGGTTGTTCTATTTCTATGAGTAACATCTTTTATGGTCATGCATCGAATGTGAGAGGATTGTTCATATTGAATCTTGATAGAGATACGCATATACATAACATTGAGTCCAAAAGAGTTAGAGTAAACAATGATAGCGCCATATTTTTGTGGCACTGCCGCTTGGGTCATATTGGTGTAAAGCGCATGAAGAAACTCCATGCTGATGGACTTTTGGAGTCACTTGACTTTGATTCACTTGACACGTGCGAACCATGCCTCATGGGCAAGATGACTAAGACTCCGTTCTCCGGAACAATGGAGCGTGCAAGTGACTTGTTGGAAATCATACATACCGATGTGTGTGGTCCAATGAGCGTGGAGGCACGCGGCGGATATCGTTATTTTCTCACCTTCACTGACGATTTAAGTAGATATGGTTATGTCTACTTGATGAAGCACAAGTCTGAAACATTTGAAAAGTTCAAGCAATTTCAGAGTGAAGTGGAAAATCATCGTAACAAGAAGATCAAGTTCCTACGGTCTGATCATGGGGGTGAATATCTGAGTTTCGAGTTTGGTACTCACTTAAGACAATGTGGAATTGTTTCGCAGTTAACACCGCCTGGAACACCACAGCGTAATGGTGTGTCCGAACGTCGTAATCGTACTTTGTTAGAAATGGTGCGATCTATGATGTCTCTTACTGATTTGCCGTTATCGTTTTGGGGTTATGCATTAGAAACAGCTGCATTCACTTTAAATAGGGCACCATCGAAATCCGTTGAGACGACACCATACGAACTGTGGTATGGCAAAAGGCCAAAGTTGTCGTTTCTTAAAGTTTGGGGATGTGATGCTTATGTCAAAAAGCTTCAGCCTAAAAAGCTGGAACCCAAAGCGGAAAGGTGCGTCTTCATAGGTTACCCAAAAGAGACAGTTGGGTACACCTTCTATCTCAAATCCGAGGGCAAAGTGTTTGTTGCTAAGAACGGAACTTTTCTCGAGAAGGAGTTTCTCTCGAGAGAATTGAGTGGGAGGAAGATAGAACTTGACGAGGTTGTCGAACCTCTCATCCCTCTGGATGGTGGCGCAGGGCAAGGGGAAACCTCTGTCATTGCGACGCCGGTTGAGGAGGAAGTTAATGATGATGATCATGAAACTCCAGTTCAAGTTTCTGTTGAACCACGCAGGTCGACGAGATCACGCGCTGCTCCAGAGTGGTACGGCAATCCCGTCTTATCAATCATGTTGTTAGACAACAATGAACCTGCAAATTATGAAGAAGCAATGGTGGGCCCAGATTCCAACAAATGGCTAGAAGCCATGAAATCCGAGATAGGATCCATGTATGAGAACAAAGTGTGGACTTTGGAGATACTGCCTGAGGGCCGCAAGGCTATTCAGAACAAATGGATCTTTAAGAAGAAGACGGACGCTGACGGTAATGTGACCGTTTATAAAGCTCGACTTGTGGCAAAGGGTTTTTCACAAGTTCCAGGAATTGACTACGATGATACTTTCTCTCCCGTAGCGATGCTTAAGTCCGTCAGAATCATGTTAGCAATAGCTGCATTTTTCGATTATGAAATCTGGCAGATGGATGTCAAAACGGCGTTCCTTAACGGTCACCTTAAGGAAGAGTTGTATATGATGCAACCCGAAGGTTTTATCGATCCTAAAAATGCTGACAAGGTGTGCAAGCTCCAGCGATCCATTTATGGACTGGTGCAAGCATCTCGGAGTTGGAACAAACGCTTTGATGAGTCGATCAAAGCATTTGGGTTTATACAAGTGGTTGGAGAATCTTGTATTTACAAGAAAGTGAGTGGGAGCTCTGTGGCGTTTCCAATATTATATGTGGATGACATATTACTGATTGGAAACAACGTAGAACTTTTGGAGAGCATAAAAGGTTACTTGAATAAAAGTTTCTCTATGAAGGACCTAGGAGAAGCTGCTTACATTCTAGGCATTAAGATCTATAGGGATAGATCAAAACGCCTGATAGGACTTTCACGAAGCACATACCTTGATAAAGTTTTGAAGAGGTTCAAAATGGAACAGTCCAAGAAAGGGTTCTTGCCAGTGTTACAAGGTACGAGATTGAGTAAGACTCAGTGCCCAGCAACTGATGAAGATAGAGAGCATATGCGCTCCGTCCCCTATGCTTCAGCCATAGGCTCTATCATGTATGCAATGCTGTGCACTAGACCGGATGTTAGCCTGGCCATAAGTATGGCAGGTAGGTTCCAGAGTAATCCAGGAGTGGATCACTGGACGGCGGTCAAGAATATCCTGAAGTACCTGAAAAGGACTAAGGAGATGTTTCTCGTGTATGGAGGTGACGAAGTGCTCGCCGTAAAAGGTTACGTCGATGCAAGCTTTGACACAGATCTGGACGACTCTAAGTCGCAAACCGGATATGTATTTATTCTTAATGGGGGTGCAGTAAGCTGGTGCAGTTCCAAGCAAACCGTCGTAGCAGATTCTACATGTGAAGCGGAGTACATGGCTGCCTCGGAGGCGGCTAAGGAGGGTGTCTGGATGAAGCGGTTCATGACGGATCTTGGAGTGGTGCCAAGTGCACTGGATCCAATAACCTTGTTCTGTGACAACACTGGTGCCATTGCCTTAGCAAAGGAACCAAGGTTTCACAAGAAGACCAGACACATCAAACGACGCTTCAACCTCATCCGCGACTACGTCGAGGAGGAGGACGTAAATATACGCAAAGTGCACACGGATCTGAATGTAGCAGACCCGCTGACTAAACCTCTTCCACGGCCAAAACATGATCGACACCAGAACTGTATGGGTGTTAGATTTATTACAATGTAATTCACATGGTGATGTGAGGGCTATATTATTGACTCTAGTGCAAGTGGGAGACTGTTGGAATTATGCCCTAGAGGCAATAATAAATGTATAGTTATTATTATAATTCCTGTATCAAGATAATAGTTTATTATCCATGCTATAATTGTATTGAATGAAGACTCATTTACATGTGTGGATACATAGACAAAACACCGTCCCTAGCATGCCTCTAGTTGGCTAGCCAGTTGATCGATGATAGTCAGTGTCTTCTGATTATGAACAAGGTGTTGTTGCTTGATAACTGGATCACGTCATTGGGAGAATCACGTGATGGACTAGACCCAAACTAATAGACGTAGCATGTTGATCGTGTCATTTTGTTGCTACTGTTTTCTGCGTGTCAAGTATTTATTCCTATGACCATGAGATCATATAACTCACTGACACCGGAGGAATGCTTTGTGTGTATCAAACGTCGCAACGTAACTGGGTGACTATAAAGATGCTCTACAGGTATCTCCGAGGGTGTTAGTTGAGTTAGTATGGATCAAGACTGGGATTTGTCACTCCGTGTGACGGAGAGGTATCTCGGGGCCCACTCGGTAATACAACATCACACATAAGCCTTGCAAGCAATGTAACTTAGTGTAAGTTGCGGGATCTTGTATTACGGAACGAGTAAAGAGACTTGCCGGTAAACGAGGTTGAAATAGGTATACGGATACTGACGATCGAATCTCGGGCAAGTAACATACCGAAGGACAAAGGGAATGACATACGGGATTATACGAATCCTTGGCACTGAGGTTCAAACGATAAGATCTTCGTAGAATATGTAGGATCCAATATGGGCATCCAGGTCCCGCTGTTGGATATTGACCGAGGAGTCTCTCGGGTCATGTCTACATAGTTCTTGAACCCGCAGGGTCTGCACACTTAAGGTTCGACGTTGTTTTATGCGTATTTGAGTTATATGGTTGGTTACCGAATGTTGTTCGGAGTCCCGGATGAGATCACGGACGTCACGAGGGTTTCCGGAATAGTCCCGAAATGAAGATTGATATATAGGATGGCCTCATTTGATTGCCGGAAGGTTTTCGGAGTTACCGGGAATGTACCGGGAATGACGAATGGGTTCCGGGAGTTCACCAGAGGGGGGCAACCCACTCCGGGGAAGCCCATAGGCATTTGGGGGTCACACCAGCCCTTAGTGGGCTGGTGGGACAGCCCACCAATGCGCTATGCGCCAAGAGAGAAAAAAATCAAAGGAAAGAAAAAAAAAGGGAAGAAGTGGGAAGGGGGAAGGACTCCCTCCCACCAAACCAAGTAGGACTCGGTTTGGGGGGGAGAGTCCTGCCCCCTGGGTCGGCCGACCCCTTGGGGATCCCTTGGACCCCAAGGCAAGGTCCCCTCCCTCCTCCTATATATATGGGGCTTTTAGGGCAGATTTGAGACGACTTTCTCACGGCTGCCCGACCACATACCTCCATAGTTTTTCCTCTAGATCGTGTTTCTGCGGAGCTCGGGCGGAGCCCTGCTGAGACAAGATCATCACCAACCTCCGGAGCGCTGTCACGCTGCCGGAGAACTCTTCTACCTCTCCGTCTCTCTTGCTGGATCAAGAAGGCCGAGATCATCGTCGAGCTGTACGTGTGCTGAACGCGGAGGTGCCGTCCGTTCGGTACTAGATCGTGGGACTGATCGCGGGATTGTTCGCGGGGCGGATCGAGGGACGTGAGGACGTTCCACTACATCAACCGCGTTCTCTAACGCTTCTGCTGTACGATCTACAAGGGTACGTAGATCACTCATCCCCTCTAGTAGATGGACATCACCATGATAGGTCTTCGTGCGCGTAGGAAATTTTTTGTTTCCCATGCGACGTTCCCCATGCGCGTAGATGGACATCACCATGATAGGACGTCAATGGCTAGACCCACAACTCCAAACGATACCCCTGAGAACGAAGTTCTCAATTTCAAGCAAAATGAGGAAGAAAATTTAAAGGACGCTTGGTACAGGATTTGCAATGCTCAAAGTAGATCTACTCGTAAACAATCCACTACCGTTCTTCTTCGCAGTTTTTATGTTGGAGTTTTTGCTTGGAATAGGTATATTCTTGATACCATCGTAGGTGGGAATTTTTTGGGGAGCCATACTGTTGACTCCTATGGAGCTATCATGAATTTGGTAGGCTCACCCCCGCTCATGGTTAATGGAACTACCTTGACCTTGGAACACGTGATTCAAAGGCTTGACGCCATTGAAAACAAAATTGCCACAATTGAAATTATTGAGGATTTGGATAGAAAGTTCCACAATCAAATTACTCAGTATGGATCCAAAGTGGGAATGCTTTTGAAAAATTTAAGGGAGAAGGATCCTATAGTTAATGATTCCTCTAGAATCACTAGTGGAAAACGGGCCTTTGGCCGGGATCCTTTAGTCCCGGCCTGCCTCTGGGCCGGGACTAAAGGCCCGGCTACGTCGCCCCAATTCTCAATGCCTGCCTCGAGGCTTTAGTCCCGGCCCGTAAGGAGCCTTTTGTCCCGGTTCGTGTCCCAAACCGGGACTAAAGGGCTAGGCGGTGTAAAGCCCGCATGTGCTCCACCTTTAGTCCCGGTTTGTGTCTCTCAAACCGGGACTAAAGTCCTCTGCCTATATATAGCACAGCCCCCCTCTCCCCTCTTCCTTGCATTTTTCTTGGATGGAGGATTGTGGGTGTGTGCTAGCTCTCCACTCTTTTTTATGCACTAGAGGTGTTTGTTGAAATGTGTGTTAGAGCGATGCCGCTTCAGTTCACCGAACACAACTACGATATGAGATGCCAGAGCCACGCTTAAACCTCTTCCTCTTTATTTCTACTTATTCCAAAAGGTTAGCAACTATATTTCCTCGTTTAGACCGTGCGGTACTAATTTTTAGGATCGTGGTTGTATTTGATATACTGTCGTATAACACAGATGAGCCATCCATGGATGTACGATGATCGACGCACATCCCCTTACAGAGAAGGCGTGCATTCTTTTCGAGATGCCGCCGATGCGAACAAGCATGGTGGTGGTTATATGTTTTGTCCATGTGTTGAATGTCGGAATGAGATGGATTACACTTCCTCAAGAGTCATTCAGAGCCACCTGCTTCGGTCCGGTTTTATGTCGGGCTATAATGTTTTGACCAAGCACGGAGAAAGAGGGGTTATGATGGAACACGACGATGAAGAAGAAGAGAACAATGATAACAACTACCGATCTATGTTCCCTGAGTATGCTCATATCGCAATGGAAGACAATGAAGAAGAAGATCAGGATGAAGAACGGGAACCAGATGAGCCCGCTGATGATCTTGGCCGAGTCATTTCTGATGCACGGCGAGGTTGCGACACAGAAAAGGAGAGGTTGCAGTTCGAGCAGATGTTACAGGACCACAACAAATTGTTGTACCCAACTTGTGAAGATGGCCAGAAGAAGCTGGGCAGCACACTGGAATTGCTGAAGTGGAAGGCAGAGACCGGTGTGACTAACTCGTCATTCGAAAAGTTGTTGGTACTAATGAAGAAGATGCTTCCAAGAAAGATCGAATTGCCCGCCAGCACGTACGAAGCAAAGAAGCTTGTCTGCCCTCTAGGATTAGACATGCAGAAGATACATGCATGCCCTAATGACTGCATCCTCTACCGCGGTGAGAAGTACGAGAATATGGATAAATGCCTGGTATGCACTGCATTGCGGTATAAGATCAGAAAAGATGACCCTGGTGATATTGATGGCTAGCCACCCAGGAAGAGGGTTCCTGCCAAGGTGATGTGGTATGCTCCTATAATACCACGGTTCAAGCGTCTGTTCAGAAATAAAGATCATGCGAAGTTGTTGCGATGGCACATGGAAGATCGTATGAAAGACGATAAGTTGAGGCACACCGCTGATGGTCGGCAGTGGAGAAAAATTGAGAGAGAGTTCCCGAGATTTGCAGCTGACGCAAGGAACTTATGGTTAGGTCTGAGTACAGATGGCATGAATCCTTTTCGGGAGCAGAGTTGCAGTCACAGCACCTGGCCCGTTACTCTATGTATCTACAACCTTCCTCCTTGGTTGTGCATGAAGCGGAAGTTCATTATGATGCCAGTGCTTATCCAAGGTCCAAAGCAACCCGGCAACGATATTGATGTGTACCTAAGGCCATTAGTTGATGAACTTTTACAGCTGTGGGCCGAACCAGGTGTACGTGTCTGGGATGAGCACAAACAAGAGGAATTTGACCTTCGAGCGTTGCTTTTCGTAACCATCAATGATTGGCCTGCTCTTAGTAACATTTCAGGACAGTCAAACAAGGGATACAATGCATGCACGCACTGTTTGGATCAGACAGAAAGTATATATCTGGACAAATGTAGGCAGAATGTGTACCCGTACAATCGTCGTTTTCTTCCGCCCAAGCATCCCTTAAAGAAAAAAGGCAAGCATTTCAATGGCAAGGCAGAACCCCGGGGGAAGCCTGTCATCCGTACTGGTGCTGAAGTATTTGATATGGTCAAAGATTTAAAAGTAATCTTTGGAAAGGGTCCTGGCAGCCAACCTGTTCCTAACGGCCCTGATAAGCGCGTACCCATGTGGAAGAAGAAATCTATATTTTGGGAGCTACCCTACTGGGAAGTCCATGAGGTCCGCTCGGCAATCGACGTGATGCACCTGACGAAGAATTTCTGCGTGAATATTCTAGGCTTCCTGGGCTTGTATGGGAAGTCAAAAGATACACCGGAAGCACGGGAGGACCAGAAACGTCATAAAGGAAGAGATGGCATGCATCCAGGGCAGTTTCAAGGGCGTGCCAGCTACGCTCTTACTAAGGAAGAGAAGGAAATCTTCTTTGAAGTCCTTTTCAGTATCAAGGTCCCGACTGGCTTCTCGTCTAATATAAAGGGAATCGTAAATATGAAAGACAAAAAATTCCAAAACCTAAAGTCTCATGACTACCACGTGCTTATGACGCAATTGCTTCCGGTTGCATTGAGGGGAATTCTACCGGAAAATGTTCGCCTCGCAATTGTGAAGGTATGTGCATTCCTCAATGCAATTTCTCAGAAGGTAATCGATCGAGAAAGTCTATCAGGGTTCCTGAATCTCGGTATGAGGGTAGGCTGACAAGAAAAGGCACACTAGGAAGGAAAGCAAAAGTATGTATGGATGGGCATACTTTCTCTCAAGCACACTACCCAGTTCTACATAATTCCACCATGGTGGCTCCGTATATCCTGAGACACAAGAATATTCTACGCTCCGAAAACCCGGGGAAGGCTGACTCTTGGATTAAAGGGGAACACGAGAAGACTTTCGACAGTTGGTTGCAGACACATCTCATGAATGACGACACCGTTGGAGATCAGCTGTACTGTTTGGTCGGGCCACCATCTTCGACTATATGTACTTTCCAAGGGTATGAGATAAATGGGAATACATTTGACACGGTTGCCCAAGATAAAAAGAGCACCAACCAAAATAGTGGTGTCCGCTTTGATGCAACAGACGAGAATGGGCACTGTTTGGAAACATATTACGGGTACATAGAGGAGATATGGGAACTTGACTATGGACCTACTTTTAAGATCCCTTTGTTTTGGTGCAAATGGGTGAAGCTGACAGGAGGCGGGGTAGTTGTAGACCAAAAGTATGACATGACAACAGTGGATCTCAACAATCTTGCGTACATGGACGAACCATTTGTCCTAGCCAATGATGTCGCTCAGGTTTTCTATGTGAAAGACATGTCTACAAAAATGAGAAAAATAAATCACCAAAAGAAGATATCGTCCGATGAGCCAGAACGCCACATAGTTCTTTCAGGGAAAAGAGACATCGTGGGAGTAGATGACAAGACAGACATGTCAGAAGATTATAATAAGTTTCATGAAATTCCGCCCTTCAAAGTGAAAACTGACCCAAGCATCCTACTGAATGATGAAGATTCTCCATGGCTACGACCGAGAAGAAAACAGAAATAATAGATAGGAATATTGGTGCAAGAATGTAATAATGTATTAAACCTTTTATGTAATGCATGTATGGAATGTACTAAATTTCAAACACTTTTCATTTTCATAGTTTTGTCAAATTCTCAAATACGCAAAAACAATTTTAATAAACCTTTGTAAGAGATGAGTTCTCGTGCGAAACGTTGATACTTCGCGAGAGATTGTCCGTTTTGTACACGAAGTGCATCCAGTTTTTGTCGTAGCCTCTCAACTTTTTAACACATGCTATGTGGTTGAAATGATGATAGCATGCCAACTTTCAACATTTTCAGAGTTCATTTGTAGTGCTTTTCAATTTCAGAGTCAACTAGCTCAAAAAAAAAAGTAAATGCACGAAGAATACCAAATGAAGTCAGAAATTGTTGAAATTTTGTGATGTGCCTTTGAATGGTGCATGTTGAACACACAAAAAGTATGGAGTTTAAATAAGTTCAAAAAAATGAAATCCCTTTGTAAGAGATGAGTTCTCGTTCGAAACCCTGATACTTCGAGAGAGATTGTCCGTTTTGTAGACGAAGTGCATCCAGTTTTTGTCGTAGCCCTCTCAAATTTTTAACACATGCTATGTGGGTGAAATGATGATAGCATGCCAACTTTCAACATTTTCAGAGTTCATTTGTAGTGCTTTTCAATTTCAGGGTCAACTAGCTCAAAATAAAATAAGTAAATGCACGAAGAATACCAAATGAAGTCAGAAATTGTTGAAATTTTGTGATGTGCCTTTGAATGGTGTAACACACAAAAAGTATGGAGTTCAAATAAGTTCAAAAAAATGAAATCCCTTTGTAAGAGATGAGTTCTCGTTCGAAACCCTGATACTTCGAGAGAGATTGTCCGTTTTGTACACGAAGTGCATCCATTTTTTTTCGTAGCCCTCTCAACTTTTTAACACATGCTATGTGGGTGAAATGATGATAGCATGCCAACTTTCAACATTTTCAGAGTTCATTTGTAGTGCTTTTCAATTTCAGGGTCAACTAGCTCAAAAAAAAAAGTAAATGCACGAAGAAAACCAAATGAAGTCAGAAATTGTTGAAATTTTGTGATGTGCCTTTGAATGGTGTATTTTGAACAAACGAAAAGTATGGAGTTCAAATAAGTTCAAAAAAATGAAATCCCTTTGTAAGAGATGAGTTCTCCTTCGAAACCCTGATACTTCGAGAGAGATTGTCCGTTTTGTACACGAAGTGCATCCAGTTTTTGTCGTAGCCCTCTCAACTTTTTAACACCTACTATGTGGGTGAAATGATGATAGTCTGCCAACTTTCAACATTTTCAGAGTTCATTTGTAGTGCTTTTCAATTTCAAACACTTTTGAATTGAAAATAACAAAATAGTTAATAGTTTGGATAGTCAAAATAATTACTTTTGAAAATAGAAAATAGTTTTGCATTATTTATTCAATTTTAAACACTTTTCATTATCATAGTTTTGTCAAATTCTCAAATATGCAAAAATAATTTTAATAAACATAGTTTTTAATTGAAAATAACAAAATAGTTAATAGTTTGGATAGTCAAAATAATTACTTTTGAAAATAGAAAATAGTTTTGAATTATTTATTCAATTTCAAACACTTTTCATTATCATAGTTTTGTCAAATTCTCAAATATGCAAAAAGAATTTTAATAAACATAGTTTTTAATTGAAAATAACAAAATAGTTAATAGTTTGGATAGTCAAAATAATTACTTTTGAAAATAGAAAATAGTTTTGAATTATTTATTCAATTTCAAACACTTTTCATTATCATAGTTTTGTCAAATTCTCAAATATGCAAAAATAATTTTAATAAACATAGTTTTTAATTGAAAATAACAAAATGGTTAATAGTTTGGACAGTCAAAATAATTACTTTTGAAAATAGAAAATAGTTTTGAATTATTTATTCAATTTCAAACACTTTTCATTATGATAGTTTTGTCAAATTCTCAAATATGCAAAAAGAATTTTAATAAACATAGTTTTTAATTGAAAATAACAAAATAGTTAATAGTTTGGATAGTCAAAATAATTACTTTTGAAAATATAAAATAGTTTTGAATTATTTATTCAATTTCAAACACTTTTCATTATCATAGTTTTGTCAAATTCTCAAATATGCAAAAAGAATTTTAATAAACATAGTTTTTAATTGAAAATAACAAAATAGATAATAGTTTGGATAGTCAAAATAATTAATTTTTAAAATAGAAAATAGTTTTGAATTATTTATTCAATTTCAAACACTTTTCATTATCATAGTTTTGTCAAATTCTCAAATATGCAAAAAGAATTTTTAAGAAACATAGTTTTTAATTGAAAATGACAAAATAGATAATAGTTTGGATAGTCAAAATAATTAATTTTGAAAATAGAATAAAATTGAAACTATATGAGAATTTATAGAGAAAGTTCAACCTAAATTCAAAGTGAACTCAAGAAAGGAAGAAAAAGGAGAAGAAAAGAAGAAAAAGGGAAGGAGAAGAAAAGAAGAAAAAGGAGAAGAAAAGAAGAAAAAGGAGAAGAAAATAAGAAAAAGGGAAGAAAGGAAGAAAAAGGAGAAGAAAGGAAGAAAAAGGAGAAGAAAGGAAGAAAAAGGAGAAGAAAAGAAGAAAAAGGGAAGAAAAGAAGAAAAAGAAAAAGATTTTTTTTGTCATTTAATTCCTATTGCTATTAGGTTTGTGCTAGATTATTAGGGTTAGTAATATTTAGAATTAGGTTAGGGTTACAAGAAGAAGAAATATGAACAAAAATAAGAAAATAAGATTAGGAAAAAGGAAAATAAGAAGAGGAGGAGAAGAAAACAAGAAAAAGGAGAATAAGAAGAGGAGGAGAGGAGAAGAAGAGGAAAAATAGAAGAAGAGGAGAAGTAGAAGAAGAGAAAAAATAAGAAGAGGAGGAGAGGAGAAGTAGAAGAAGAGAAAAGGAGAAGTAGTAGAAGAAGAGGAGAAGTAGAAGTAGAAGAAGAAGTAGAAGAAGAGGAGAAATAGAAGAAGAGGAAAAATTAGTTTAGGGTTACAAGAAGAAGAAATATATTTTTTTGTCATTTAATTTTGCTATTGTATAGTGTATATGCTTAAGTGTTAATAGTGTTTCTTAGATTATTGCTTAATTTTGCTATTGTATATGCTTAAGTGTTAATAGTTTAATTTTGCTATTGTATATGCTTAAGTGTTACTAGTTTATTTTTAGCAAGAAAATTAATAGAACTAGTTTATTTTTTTAGTTCATTTTACGATGCCTATCCCGCATCCTCGTCGTCGACTCGACGGAGGACACTTGCTTGATCAGAGGGGCCCTGTCCGGGACTGGGCTCCGCCCGGCTGGTATTGGGAGGTGCTACCTTCCGGGGGGCGTAGGTTGGTGAGGAGCGAGCCCGTCATTGACCCGATCCTTGTTTGGTGGCGGTCGCGTGGGCCAGTGACGGTGCCGAGGCTTCCGGACACCGTGGAGGTGCTACGTCACCGTGTCAGCGAGGAGGATGAGCACGTCCGTCGCTACATGGTTGCGTTGGAGGGCAGGTTCGAGCATACCTGACAGGTTCTTCAGGGATCTCACTGGAGCTATGATCCTGTGATGGTTCCTTCTCTTTGGGTGTCCACCGCCCGCGATGATACCCGTCGGGCGCTACGGTTCTAGATGTATCAGCGATGCTATATGTATGATAGTATTCGAGGAGTATTAGTGATAATATTCGACGATGTACAGACAAAAGAGATGATGTATTTGCTTATAATTGAATGCATGCTAATCTGAATACTACTTTATTTTACGATTTGGTTTTGCTTATTGAATGCTCAAATTGGAAAAGTACTCCTACTTTGAATACTAAAGTTGTTTTGGAACGGAGTTCCAGATAGAATAATGTGACATATAGAAGGGTAGATGAGATCAGGAAAAATAGGATCATTTTCTACACATCTAGAATGTCGTCATTTTGGTAAATCCTTAAAGGTTAAGAGAATCCGTTAGACATATTTTAGAGTTTAGGTTCTAGCCAAGACCCGGGACTAAAGGTCTTCCTATATAAAACGACACTTCGAAGTTTCCAACCCCTCTTATATAGTTGGTTAGTTTATTAGTTAATCAAATGTCTGTTTTTTGCAGAACTATGGATCCACATATCACGAACCTCGAAGAGGAAGAACTTCTCGACGATATAATCAAAGACGGCCCCGACGTTGAACCAGCTGAATCGCCGTCGTCATATCTAAACCCCTCCGGATATGGAATGGAGGTCGACCGACACGAAGATGAAGCCGATGGGGCAGGAGATAGGTCCAATGACGGAGAAGGTGATAGCTCCATTGATGGAGAAGCCGGTGGAGAAGCCAGTGAAGAAATAATAAAGTCCGGCGAGGTATACATATGAAGTTCGACAATCACTTGTAATATGTGAAAAATATTGGAGATAGCTCTATATTGTATACATATACATTCATTTGACGAATGTTTCTCCCTCTTAGGCCTCCACATCGAGAAAAGCTACGAAACGAGGCCCGACTAGAAAGTTGGATGCACGGACGCATTACACCTTTGAGGTGATATTGCCTACGGGCGAACCCAAGCTTCCTAAGAATGCTGCTAACACATTCAAGAAGCAATGCGGAGTTCTCGTTAGGGATCACGTCCCGATCAGCGTTCGGGAGTGGAACAAGCGCAAAGGGGCAGCCGGTAGTGACTATGTCGCCGAAAGGTACAAAGATAATCTTTGGAATGATCTCATGTCACATTTCAACCTGCCAGAATGTGAGAATGAAGACGCCACAGACAAACTGCTGGCCAAAGTCAAGCAGTGGACTCTAAAGAAGATGGCCGAACTGTTCCGTAGCTGGAAGAAGAAGCTATGGAAAAACTATCCGAAGACAAAGAAAGTGCCAGTATTCGAGGGGTATCTAGCCAAGCACGCGAATCACTGGAAGGCATTTCAAGAGTACAAGGAGTCAGAAGATGCCCAGGCATTATCAGAAAAGAACAAGATAAATGCCGACAAGAAGAAATATCACCACAAGCTGGGGCCAGGGGGCTATGAGACTGCCATCCCAAAGTGGGATAAGAAAGAGCATGATCTGCTAGCTAAAGGCATCGTACCTGAACCACTCCGTGATGAGTGGGAATTGAGAGCAAGAAATTGGTTCCTTGCGCATGGTGGTTCGTACGACAAAGAAACAGGGGACCTCATCTGTAGTGACGGTCTTAGGATACCTAGGGAGAATTGGAAAAGGATAGTGAAAGAAATTAAGGAGGGAAAAAGAAAGTTCACTGCAGATAGAGAGAAAGATTTGCTCACACTGGTCCTCGGCAATGACGAACATGGAGGACGAACGCGAGGCTTCGGTCCTTCTTACCCGTGGTGGCTTGGGGTTGCCAGAGACCAAGACACTTACAGAAGCCGAGAGAGAGCAAAGAAGCGGCAGCAGGATGAGGAGAATGACAAGTTCAACCTGTTGCTTGCCAGGATTAACGAGCAACAGAAGCAGATTGATGATCTTAGAGGAGTAGCGCGCCAGGAAGATCATGCATTTGATATTACCGGTGCCCCATCTAAGTGGAAAAGCAGCGTGGCTGAATCTGAGGCCCCGCCGGACGATGCACGAAGAATGATAGAGGGCGGTCCCGGCTACCCCGTGGATGGAACCAAGGAGTCAACATCATGTGAACTCCATCTGAAATTCAAGAACATATCCATGAAGGTGGCCGTCGGACAAGCTTTACCTTCTGGTCCTGATGCACGCTGGCATGGCCGTGAGATTCCAGCTGGCTTTGCTAAAGTCAGGGTGGATGAAATCATGGCAGGGTTTCATGATATGGAGCTCGACATAGCTGGACCCGAAGATGAGAGGACACTCGGAGAAGTACTTGGTGGAGTCATCCTATGAGACAAGAACTACATCAAGCTTCCAGGCTCGGCCCCAAGGACAACACCGCCTCCGAGTCGTCGCAGGTCACCTACACCTCCATTACCTCCAAGCCCTCCACATGACGTCGGCCAGCACAACACGAGTCCATCTCGATCACCGCCGCCGGACTTGGGTCGTCCGTCTCCGCCGCCGCCCGCTCCGGATACTAAGCGGAAGCGTGCCAGCAAGAACGCTCCGCCGATGATTTCTAAGCGACGGAGCCCCCCAAAGCGCAAACTGTCGCCCCTCCCAAAGGTACCTCATGCTAATCTTCTTATCAGACCTTATGATCGTACCCCCGAGGAAAACGCCGGGATAGCAAAGGAACATCATGATGCGCAGATGAAAAAGAAGGAACCCGAGCCCCGCCCGGAATACACCAAGAAGCAAATAGCATTTGCAAAATACTTCACGAACCTTCCATCACAGTATGAATTACACCATAAGCCTGATGACTATACACGCACATTGTAGAAGGAAGTGAAAAAGAGCAGATCACGTGCAAGTGCAAGTGGGAGCAAATCAAGTTCAACTACAAGCAAGAAAAAATCAGACGTTCCTCAGCTTGGACAACAGGCCAAACAGTCGATCCCACCCCTCAGGGTGTTCCCCTCGAATGTCCCCCCTCCGGTGCAGGGGCAAGATTTTGAATTAGCAAAGAAGTGGGCGGACGAATGGGGTATCCCGGTTGAAGACATTCTGGCTTCCCAAGACGACACGTTACCCAAGGCTGTGGTAGCCCCTAAGCCAAAGTTTGTCATGGGAGCGCCTTTGGTCAGCAAAGATGATCTCCCAACAAATATGTGTTACTTGCATACATGGTACTTAAGTGAATCAAAGAACGGGAGAACGATGATCGTGGTGAGTGTCCCACGGGAGTACTACGGCCGCCCCGAAGAAATCCATATCGACTTTGATGAACTCTTCCAAATGTACAATGGCGACGCCCTCGACAAACCGCTTATGAGTTGCTATTGTGTGTAAGTTTTTCAATTCGTTGTCTACATATAACTTGTTTAGTTATTTCAATTCATTGTCTATATATAACTTGTACTCTAGTATGCAGAATGAAGATTCTGGATTGTAAAAGTAAGAACATCCTAAATATTGGGTTTATTGACCCAGATAAAATACATATAGCGACGCTAACTAATAAACCCAAGGAGACGGAGGAAAACCTTCTAAGGTTTCTAACAGATCAAAATTTCTGTGACCACATACTGTTTCCATACAACTTCAGGTGAGGGTCTTTACTCTGTTGTGTCCATTCACTTATAAGTGTAATTGATAAGTTACTGACACATATATATATACATGTGCAGCTTCCATTGGATTCTGTTGGACATTCAAATTGATAAGGGAAGAATTGATGCCCTCGACCCATTATCGAGACCCTTGGAACAGTTCCAAAGCCTGCAGGACATGCTCCAAGGGTAATTTCAATCATTCTTGCGCTCTATCGGTCTTTTTCGATGATTTTCTGATATATATCAATTAATGACAAACTTAGCAAATCATTATCCTTGTCGGGCAGGGTTTGGAAGCGGTTCAAGTGCGTGACTCCCGGTATCGAGCCTGAGAAGCTGACCTTTAGAGCGGCTCAGGTAAGTAGTAGTATGATATACTTTCATTTTCAATACATTTATGATGCTAGATTATTATTTTGATTATATATATTCTATTCTCGTAAAGTGCGACCAGCAGCCATGGGGGACGCATCTATGCGGATACTATGTTTGCGAGACCATTCGCACGTTTACCTCTGAGCACAAGGATCACAGATTCGACGTAAGCAATGAACATTCACACCTCTGTTTTTACCCGTCATTCTTTGTTATCATGATTGATATTCATATTCATCTCCTCTTCTTATATAGTACACAGCCATGAGGGAGAAGGTCCTACCAGAGCAACGCGCGATTGCTGTTGCAGAGGAGCTTGCGACCTTTCCGAGGACGGAAGCTATAGATGACAAAGGACGATTTAGTGTAGCTAGGGGCCATTACTAATGTTGGTCCATGTAATCGAATAGACGGGCTCTAGTCCCGATAATTCAGATCTCCATATAATTGTATATATAATCTTATATATATATATGCATAATTATTTCTATTTAGAATTATATGAAAACTAATTCCCGAACACCAAACGAAGCATCACGTTAATCTCCCGAACACCTAAACCCTAAAACCCTAAAACCCCAAAAAAAAATCTGAAACTCTTTAGTCACGGTCCGTGTAACGAACCGGGACTAAAGGGCCTGCCCCTGAGGGCGCTACGAGGCGCCCACGTGGAGCTCCTTTAGTCCCGGCTTGGAACAGGGTCGGGACTAAAGGTTAGGCCTTTAGTCCCGCCCCTTTAGTCCCGGTTGGCGAACCGGGACTAAAGCCCCTTACGGGCCGGGGCTAAAGGCCCCGTCCCCACTAGTGAATTGACAAACTAGAAGATGTCATAACCAACTTGGGTTCTGCTTTTGCCGCTGTGCAAAATACTCCAAATCTTACTCTCAAAAAGACCATCAAGTATGTTTTTGTTCCTAAAGCTAGTGGTGAGTCATCCAATAAAGATGAAGATCTTAAGATGATAAATGATCACACTACTTATGGTTTGAGCACCAAAGATGACTATACGTGATTCCATCACCTTATGCCTAGCTAAGGGCGTTAAACAATAGCGCTTGTTGGGAGGCAACCCAACGAATCTATCCTTTTTCTTTCTGTTTTGTGTTTTCCACACTTTCATAATTCTGTTATGATTGTGTTTTTTGTGTTTCTTTTGCGTTTGTGCCAAGTAAAACCATTATGATTAGTCTTGGGGATGATCGTTTGATCATGCTGGAAAAGACAGAAACTTTCTGCTCACGAAAAGAATTTTCATTTTTTTCTGTGAGAACTTTTGAGTTCATTATTTTTTCTGCTTATTTCTACGCAAATTCTTCAGACTTTCGTAATTGTTCAGAATTTTTGAAGGATCAGAAGTATACGAAGTATACAGATTGCTACAGACTGGTCTGCTGTTAACAGATTCTGTTTTTGTTGAGTTGGTTGCTTATTTTGATGAAACTATGGATAAGTATTAGCCATTGAAGATTGAAAATACAATAACCAAACATCAACATAAGTAGAATTTCAGTTTTCTACAGTACCTAAGGAAGTGGTGATTTGCTTTCTTATACTAATGATATCACGAGTTTTTGTTTAAGTTTCGTGTTGTGAAGTTTTCAAGTTTTGGGTGAAGTTCTTATGGACAAAGAGATAAAGAGTGGCAAGAGCTCAAGCTTGGGGATGCCCAAGGCACCCCAAGTTGATTCAAGGATGCCGAAAAAGCCTAACCTTGGGGATGCCCCGGGAAGGCATCACCTCTTTCGTCTTCAATCCATCAGTAACGTTACTTGGGGCTATATTTTTTATTCACCACATGTTATGTGTTTTGCTTGGAGCGTCTTGTATCGTAGGAGTCTTTTATTTTCGTTGTGTCACAATCTTCCTTGCTACACACCTAGAGAGAGAGACATGCACTCACCGTGATTTTTTCGAGCTTCACTTATATCCTTTGGTTAGGCAATTCAGCTCACATGTGTTTCACTTATATCTTTTGAGCTAGTTGATTTTGCTCTGTGTGTTTCACTTCTATATTTTAGAGCACGGAAGTGCATGGCGTGGTAGTTGATCTATGCTATGAAAGTAGTCTCAAAAGGGGTAGTTATCCAAAGGGATATGAAAACTTCCACCTTCATGTGCATTGAGTAGTTAGGGAAGTTTGATTCATCTCAATTAGTTTTGAGTTGTGGTTGTGGTAATATTGAAGATATATTAGTAATGTGTTGTGGATCTAGAAATACTTGTGTTGAAGTTAGTGATTCCCGTAGCATGCACGTATGGTGAACCGCTATGTGATGAAGTCTGAGCATGATTAGTTTATTGATTGTCATCATTTGTGTAGCGGTCGGGATCGCGCGATGGTTTATACCTACCAACCCTTCCCCTAGGAGTATGCTTTGAATGCTTTGTTTCGATTACTAATAAAACTTTTGCAACAAGTATATGAGTTCTTCATGACTAATGTTGAGTCCATGGTTTAGATGCACTTTCACCTTCCACCATCACTATCTTCTTTAGTGTCGTGCAACTTTCGCCGGTGCATAAAACCACCATTAGCCTCCCTCAAAACAGCCACCATACCTACCTACTATGGCTTTTTCAAAGCCATTCTGAGATATATTGCCATGCAACTACCACCATGACATGTGCCACAGCTTCTACATTGCCATTGCATGATCATAAGATAGCTAGCATGATGTTTCCATTGATGTCTATGCCATGCTAGATCATTTTCACGGTACACTACCGAAGGCATTTCATATAGAGTCATCACTGCTCTAAGTTTTGAGTTGTAAGTGTGATGATCATCATTGATGGAGCATTGTTCCATGTGAGGAAATAAAAGAGGCCAGCGAAGCCCATTTACAAAAAGAGGCCAAAGATGCCCACCCAAAAAAAGAGGTCAAAGAGCCCACCAAAAAATGAGAGAAAAAGAGAGAAGGGACAATGCTACTATCTTTCCATACTTGTGCTTATTAAGCACCATGATCTTCATGATTGAGAGTCTCTCGTTTTGTCACCACCATATAGCTAGTGTGAAATTTTTATTATATAACTTGGCTTGTATATTCCAATGATGGGCTTCCTCAAAATTGCCTTAGGTCTTCGTGAGCAAGCAAGTTGGATGCACACCCACCAGTTTTCTTCAAGAGCTTTCACATACTCTTAGCTCTAGTGCATCATTTGTATGGCAATCCCTACTCATTCACATTTATATCAATTGATGAGCATCTCCATAGCTCATTGATATGCCTAGTCAATGTGACCATCTTCTCCTTGTTTGCCTTGCAACCTCCACCACACTCCATTCCACTTATAGTGCTAAAACCATGGCTCACGCTCATGTATTGCGTGAGAGTTGAAAAAGTTTGAGAAAGTAAAGGTGTGAAAACAATTACTTGGCCAATACCGAGGTTGTGCATGATTTAAATTCGTTGTGCAAGGATGATAGATCATAGCCAGACTATATGATTTTGTAGGGATGACTTTCTTTTGGCCTTGTTATTTTGAAAGTTCATGATTACCTTGGTAGTTTGTTTGAAGTATTATTGTCTCCACGTCAATAGCAAACTATTGTTTTGAATCTAACGGATCTGAACATTCAGGTCACATAAGAGGAGTTACAAAGGACATCTATGCTAGGTAGCATGAAAGCATCAAAAATTCATTCATTATAACTTCCCTACTCGGGGACGAGAAGGAGTTAAGCTTCGGGATGCTTGATACGTCTCAAACGTATCTATAATTTTTGATGGTTTCATGTTGTTATCTTGTCAACTTTGGATGTTTTATATACCTTTTATATCTTTTTTGGGACTAACTTATTAATTCAGGGCCAAGTGCCGGTTCTTGTTTTTCTATGTTTTTGACTCTTTTCAGATCTAATTTCGGAACGGAGTCCAAACGGAATAAAATCCCTGAAATGAATTTTTCCAGAACAGAAGAAGATCGGGGGACTTGAGGGCCAAGGCAGGAGGCCCACAGGGGGCCCACAAGCCCTTTAGCCATGGCCAGGGAGGGCCCGCGGCTACCAAGCTTGTGGCCCCACTAGAGCTCCCCTGCCCTAGCTCTTTCGCCTATATATTCCCTAAAATCCCGGAAAAAAGAAGGGCGTCCACGAAACCACTTTTCCGCCGCCACAAGCTTCCGTTTCCGCGAGATCACATCTGGAGACCCTTCCCGGTGCCCTGCCGCAGGGGACTTTGGAGATGGAGAGCTTCTACATCAACATCATTGCCTCTCCAATGACTCGTGAGTAGTCTACTTCAGACCTACTGGTCCGTAGTTAGTAGCTAGATGGCTTCTTCTCTCTCTTGGATCTTCAATACAAAGTTCTCCATGATCTTCATGGAGATCCTTCCGATGTAATCCTCTTTGGCGGTGTGTTTGTCGAGATCCGATGAATTGTGGATTTGTGATCGGATTATCTATGATTTATATTTGAGTCTTTGCTGATTTCTTATATGCATGATTTGATATCCTTGTAAGTCTCTCCGAGTCTTGGGTTTTGTTTGGCCAACTACATCTATGATTCTTGCAATGGGAGAAGTGCTTGGTTTTGGGTTCATACCGTGCGGTGACCTTTCCCAGTGACAGAAGGGGCAGCAAGGCACACATCATGTTGTTGCCATCAAGGGTAACAAGATGGGCTTTCATCATAGATTTGAGATTGTCCGTCTACATCATGTCATCTTGCTTAAGGCGTTACTCTGTTCTTACGAACTCAATACACTAGATGCATGTTCGATAGCGGTCGACGTGTGGTGTAATAGTAGTATATGTAGAAAGTATCGGTCTACTTGTTTTGGACGTGATGCCTATATGTATGATCATTGCCATAGATAACATCATGACTTTGCGCGGTTCTATCAATTGCTCGACAGTAATTCGTTCCCCCACCGTCTACTTACTTTCATGAGAGAATCCACTAGTGAACACCACGGCCCCCGGGTCTACTCACAATTATCATCTCCGATTTTACTTTTACTTTGCTTTGTTTACTTTTTGCTTTCAGTTCTCACTTTGCAAACAATCTATAAGGGATTGACAATCCCTTCATAGCGTTGGGTGCAAGCTCTTTGTGTTTGTGCAGGTACTTGTGACTTGACGCGATCCTCCTACTGGATTGATACCTTGGTTCTCAAACTGAGGGAAATTCTTACCGCCGCTATGCTACATCACCCTTTCCTCTTCAAGGTAACACCAACGCAAGGCTCCAAGGCCGCGGGGGGAAATCCTTTGCATACTTGCCAAGGAAATCCCTATAGGCGTAGCCAGCAGCAGGGTGGACCGGCGCTTGGGTACTGCCCTTACTTGGACAAGCATCCCACTTATGATTAACTCCTCTCGGAAGCATCCGCAATTACGAAATAATAATTAAGACAAAGTCTAACCATAACATTAAACTAGTGGATCCAAATCAGCCCCTTACGAAGCAACGCATAAACTAGGGTTTAAGCTTCTGTCACTCTAGCAACCCATCATCTACTTACTACTTCCCAATGCCTTCCTATAGGCCCAAATAATGGTGAAGTGTTATGTAGTCGATGTTCACATAACACCACTAGAGGAAAAACAACATACAACACATCAAAATATCGAACGAATACCAAATTCACATGACTACCTATAGCATGACTTATCCAATGTCCTCGGGAACAAAAGTGACTACTCACAAAGCATAATCATATTCATGACCAGAGAGGTAATGATTAGCATCAAATATCTGAACATATAATCTTCCACCAAGTAATCCAACTAGCATCAACTACAAAGAGTAATTAACACTACTAGCAACCTTACAAGTACCAATCGGAGTCGCGAGACGGAGATTGGTTACAAGAGATGAACTAGAGTTTGGAGATGAGATGGTGCTGATGAAGATGTTGATGGTGATGAGTCCTCTCCGACGAGAGGAGTGTTGGTGATGACGATGGCAACGATTTCCCCCTCCGGGAGGGAAGTTTCCCCGACAGGATCGTCCTGCCGGAGCTCTAGATTGGTTCTGCTCAAGTTCCGCCCCGTGGCGGCGGCGAATCCTCCCGAAAGCCTCCTCTTAATTTTTTCTGGAACGAAACCCTTCTTGTAGCAAAAGAGAGGGGCCATAGGGCCAGCTGGGAGCCCACAAGCCCCCTAGGCGTGGCCAGGGGGGAGGCTGCGCCTAGCAGGCTTGTGGCTTCCTGCTGGCGCCCTTGTGGTACTTCTTCGGCCCAGTATTTTTATAAATTCTAAAATAAATCCTCGTTGATTTTCACGGCTTTTGGAGTTGCGCAGAATAGGTATCTCAAACTTGCTCCTTTTTCAGGCCAGAATTCCAGTTGCTGGCATTCTCCCTCTTCATGTAAAAGTTGCAAAATAAGAGAGAAAAGGCGTAAGTATTGTACCGTGAAGTGTAATAACAGCCCATAAAGCGATAAATGTCAACATGAAAGCATGATGCAAAATGGACATATCAATGGTTCCACATGAGTGGAACATTTTCCTTCTCCTTCACCCACAAGGGCTTCCTCAACGGGCTCGAAGTATCCCACGCCCATTCTTCTTATACCTTGGGGAGGAATTTCATCACCTACTGTTGGGGAACGTTGCATGGGAAACAACAAATTTCCTACGCACACGAAGACCTATCATGGTGATGTCCATCTACGAGGGGAGACTGGATCTATGTACCCTTGTAGATTGCTCAACAGTAAGCGTTAAGAAATGTGGTTGATGTAGTGGTACAGCTTCGTGATTCACATCACCGTCGTCCCATGATCCGTCCCACGAACGGTTCTCATCTAGCGTCGAACGGACGACACCTCCGTGTTCGGCACATGTACAGCTCGACGATGATCTCGGCCTTCTTGATCCAGCAAGGAAGGCGGAGAAGTAGATGAGTACTCCGGCAGCATGATGGCGCTCCGGTGGTGGTGACAATCTACTCCTTCCGGGGTCCGCCTGAGCTCCGCAGAAGTCCGATCTAGAGGTAAAACTATGTGGAATAGCCGTGAGTTGCACGTGGCAAAGTTGTGTCTCAGAAAGCCCTAAACGACCAATAAATATAGTAGGAGGGGAGGGGCTAGCATTGAGGCACAAGGGCCTCAAGGTGCGCCGGCCGCCAAGAGGAGGAGGACTCCTCCTCCAATTCGGTTTGGGAAGGAGGAGTCCTCCTCTTCCTTCCCACCTCCCTCTTTCCTTTTTTTTGCCTTCTTTTCCTTTGGTATTTTCTTATGTGGCACCATAGCCCTATTGGGATGACTCCACCAGCCCACTACGGACTTGTGGCGCCATCGTAGGGCCTTGGGCTCACTCCCGGGTGGGTGGTCCCCTCTCGACGAACATCCGGAACCCACTCGTCGCTCCCGGTACACTGCCGAAATTGCCCGAAACTTTCCGGTGACCAAATGAAACCATCCTATATATCAATCTTCGCTTCCGGACCATTCCGTAAACCCTCGTGACGTCCGTGATCTCATTGGGGACTCCGAACAACATTCGGTAAACACACATATAACTCAATATACTAAAACATCATCGAACCTTAAGTGTGCGGACCCTGCAGGTTCAAGAGCTATGTAGACATGCCCCGAGGCACTCCTCGGTCAATATCCAATAGCGGGACCTCGATACCCATATTGGATCCTACATATTCTCGGAAGATCTTATCGGTTGAACCTCAGTGCCAAGGATTCATATAATCTCATATGTCATTCCCTTTGTCCTTCGGTATGTTACTTGCCCGAGATTCGATCGTCGGTATCCGCATACCTATTTTAATCTCGTTACCGGCAAGTCTCTTTACTTGTTCTGTAATACAAGATGTCGTGACTTACACTTAGTCACATTGCTTGCAAGGCTTGTGTGTGATGTTGTATTACCGAGTGGGCCCCGAGATACCTCTCCGATACACGGAGTGACAAATCCCAGTCTTGATCCATACTAACTCAACGGACACCTTCGGGGATACCTGTAGAGCACCTTTATTTTCACCGTGGCGATGTTTGATGCACACAAGGTATTCCTCCGGTGCCAGTGAGTTATATGATCTCATGGTCATAGGAAAAAAATACTTGACACGTAGAAAACAATATCAATAAAACGACACGATCAATATGCTACGTTCATAGTTTGGGTCGAGTCCATCACATGATTCTCCTAATGATGTGATCAAGTTATCAAGCGACAACACTTGTCTATGGTTAGGAAACCTTGACCATCTTTGATCAACGAGCTAGTCAACTAGAGGCTTACTAGGGTCAATGTTTTGTCTATGTATCCACACATGTATCTATGTTTCCAATCAACACAACTATAGCATGGATAATAAACGATTATCACAGACAAATATATATAATAATAACTAATTTATTATTGCCTCTAGGGCATATTTCCAACACTTTTAGCTTCGCTACGAGTGAGAAAGTCAACTCCTTGAACTTGTCGAAAACATCTTTGCGACAAGTTGAGCTTTTCTTAATGGTGATTTTTCACCATCATCGTCTATCTTCCTTTTAAAGATCCATATGTACTTAATAGTCTTGTGACCATCAAGTAGTTCTTCCAAAGTCTACACTTTGTTTTATACACAGATCCTCTCTCGGATTTCATGGCCTCCAACCATTTACCGGAATCCGGGCCCACCATCGCTTCTCCATAGCTCATAGGTTCATTGTTATTTAACAACATGACCTCCAACACAGGGTTACCGCACTACTCTGTAGCAGTACGCGACCTTGTCAACCTACGAGGTTTGTAGTAACTTGATCCGAAGCTTAAGGATCACAATCATCAGTTTCCACTTCAACTAGCGTAGGCGCCACATGTACAACTTCCTACGTCGTGCTACACAGTGGTTGAAGTGTCTGTTCAATAAACTCATCAAGTTCCACCACCCTCCCACTCAATTGTCTCGAGAGAAACCTTTCCTCGAGAAAGGACCCGTTTCTAGAAACAAACACTTTGCTTCCGGATCTGAGATAGGAGGTATACCCAACTATTTTGGGTGTCCTATGAAGATGCATTTATCCGCTTCGCGTTCGAGCTTATCATGCTGAAACTTTTCCACATAAGCATCGCAACCCAAAACTTTTAAGAAATGACAGCTAAGGTTTCTCCAAACCATAGTTCAGACGGTGTCATCTCAATGGAAATACGTGGTGCCCTATTTAAAGTGAATGTGGTTGTCTCTAATGCATAACCCATAAACGATAGTGGTAATTCGATAAGAGACATCATAGTATGCACCATATCAAATAGGCCGTGGCTATGACGTTCAGACACACCATCACACTATGCTGTTCTAAGTGGCATGAATTGTGAAACAATTTCCACATTGTCTTAATTGTGTACCAAAACTTGAAACTCAGATATTCATCTCTATGATCATATCGTAGACAGTTTATCCTCTTGTCACGACGATCTTCACTCTGAAATAGCTTTGAACTTTTCAATATTTCAGACTTGTGATTCATCAAGTAAATACTTGTGTATCTACTCAAATCGTCAGTGAAGTAAGAACATAACGATATCCACTGTGTGCCTCAGCACTCATTGGACTGCACACATAAAAAATGTATTACTTCCAACAAATTACTTTCTTGTTCCATGTGGTATGATTTGCATGTCTCAAGTGATTCAAAATAAAGTGTGTCCAAACGATCCATCTGCATGGAGTTTCTTCATGCGTTTATACCAATAGGTATGGTTTGCATGTCTCAAACATTTCAAAAATGAGTGAGTACAAAGATCCATCAACATGGAGCTTCTTCATGCATTTTACACCAACATGACTCAAGTGGCAGTGCCACAAGTAAGTGGTACTATCATTACTACTTTGTATCTTTTGGCATCAATATTATGAACATGTGTAGCACTACGATCGAGATTCGATAAACCATTGAAGGTAATTATTCAAGCAAATAGAATAACCATTATTCTCTTTAAATGAATAATCGTATTGCAATAAACACGATCCAATCATGTTCATGCTCAACGCGAACACCAAATAACAATTATTTAGGTTTTACACCAATCCCGATGGTAGAAGGAGTGTGCGATGTTTGATCACATCAACCTTAGAACTACTTCCAACACACATCGTCACCTCACCCTTGCTAGTATACTTTTAATCCATAGCTCTAACTTCGAGTTACTAACACTTAGCAACTGAACAGGTATCTAATACCCTCGCGCTCCTAGGAATACTAGTAAGGTACAAATCAATATCAAGTATATCCAATATACTTTTGTCGACTTTTCCAGCCTTCTCATCTACCAAGTATCTAGGGTAGTTCCGCCTAAGTGACCGTTTCCCTCATAACATAAGCACTTAGTCTCAGGTTTGGGTTCAACCCTGGGTTTCTTCACTAGAGCAGCAACTATTTTTCCGTTTCATAAAGTATCCCTTCTTACCCTTGCCCTTTCTTTAAACTAGTGGTTTTACTAACCATCAATAATTGATGCTCCTAATTGATTTCTACTTTCGCTATGTCAAACATTACGAATAGCTCAAGGATCATCATATGTATCCATGATATGTTATAGTTCATCACGAAGCTCTAGTAGCTTGGTGGCAGTGACTTTGGAGAACCATCACTATCTCATCTGGAAGATCAACTCCCACTCGATTCAAGCGATGGTAGGACTCAGACAATCTAAGCACATGCTCAACGATTGGGCTTTTCTCCCTTATTTTGTAGATGAAGAATCTTGTCGGAGGTCTCATACCTCTTAACAAGGGCACGAGCATGAAATCCCAATTTCATCTCTTGGAACATCTCATATGTTCCGTGACGTTTCAAAACGTCTTCGGTGCCCCAATTCTAAGTCGTTAAGCATTACGCACAAAACTATCACGTTGTCATCAAAAACATGTATGTCAGATGTTCGCAATATCCACGGACGACGCTCGAGGTTCAGCACACCGAGCGGTGCATTAAGGACATAAGCCTTGTGCGCGGCAATGAGGACAATCCTCAGTTTACGAACTCAGTCCGAAAAATTGCTACTACCATCTTTCAACTAAATTTTCTCTAGGAACATATAAAGACACTAGAGCTATAGCGCAAGCTACAACATAATTTGCAAAGACCTTTTTGACTATGTTCATGATAATTGAGTTTAGCTAATCATATTACTAATAACTCCCACTCAAAATATACATCCCTTTAGCATTTTAGTGGCACATGATCCAAATCCACTAACTCAAGTCCAATCATCACGTGAGTTCAGTATAGTTTCAGTGGTGAAGATCTCCATGTTGATCATATAAACTATATGATTCATGCTCGACCTTTCAAACTCTTGTGTTCCGAGGCTATGTCTGCACATGCTAGGATCGTCAAGTTTAACCCGAGTGTTCCGCGTGTGCAACTGTTTTGCACCCGTTGTATGTGAACGTTGAGTCTATCACACCCGATCATCACGTGGTGTCTCGAAACGATGAACTATCGCAACAGTGCACAGTCGGGGAGAACACAATTTTATCTTGAAATTTCAGTGAGGGATCACCATATAATGTTACCGTCGTTCTAAGCAAAATAAGGTGCATAGAAAGGATTACCATCACATGCAATTCATAAGTGACATGATATGGCCATGATCTTGTGCTTCTTGATCTCCATCACCAAAGCACCGGCATGTCTTCATCGTCACCGGTGCCACACCATGATCTCCATCATTGTGCCGCCATCGAGGTTGTCGTTCTATCTATACTATTACTACTAAAACTACAACCTAGCAATATAGTAAACGCATCTGCAAGCACAAACGCTAGATTAAAGACAACCCTATGGCTCCTGCCGGTTGCCATAGCATCGACGTGCAAGACGATATTTAACTATTACAACATGATCATCTCATACATCCAATATATCACAGCATGTCTTTGGCCATATCACATCACATGCATACCCTACAAAAACAAGTTAGACGTCCTCTAATTTGTTGTTGCATGTTTTACGTGGCTGCTATGGGTATCTAGTATGATCGCATCTTAATTACGCAAAACCACAACGGAGATGTGCAAATTATTATTTCACCTCTGTCCAAGGATTGCCTCGGTCAAATCCAATTCAACTAAAGTTGAAGAAACAGACCCCCACCAGTCATATTTATGCAACGAGTTGCATGTTACTCGATGAAACCGGTCTCTCGTAAGAGTACGAGTAAGGTTGGTCCGAGCCGCTTCAATCCAACAATACCGCCGAATCGAGAAAAGACTAAGGAGGGTAGAAAATCGAACATCAACACCCACAAAAACTTTTGTGTTCTACTTGACATTACATCTACGCATGAACCTAGCACTGATATCACTGTTGGGGAACGTTGCATGGGAAACAAAAAATTTCCTACGCACACGAAGACCTATCATGGTGATGTTCATCTACGAGAGGGAGATCGGATCCAGATACCCTTGTAGATCGCTAAGCGGGAAGCATTAAGAAACGCATTTGATGCAGTGGTACAACTTCGTGATTCAAATCACCGTCGTCCCACGATCCGTCCCGATCTAGCACCGAACGGACGACACCTCCGCATTCAGCACACGTACAGCTCGATGATGATCTCTGCCTTCTTGATCCAGCAAGATAGACGGGGAAGTAGATGATTTCTCCGGCAGCGTGACGGCGCGCCGGTGATGGTGATGATCTATTCCTGTAGGGCTCCGCCCGAGCTCCATAGAAAACCGATCTAGAGGAAGAACTACGAGGTATAGGATTGCGTTGCACGTGGCAAAGTTGTGTCTCAAAAACCCTAACACCTCTAGTATATATAGGAGGAGGGGAGGGGCTAGCCTTGTGGCTCAAGGGAGCCCCTAGGGCGCCGGCCGAAGGAGGAGAGGAGGACTCCAACTCCAATTCAGTTTGGGGAAGGAGGAGTCCTCCTCTTCCTTCCCACCTCCCTCTTCCTTTTTTTCTTTTCTCTTTGGTTTTTATTCCTAGCCGACATGGCCCTCTTGGGCTGGCCTCACCAGCCCACTAAGGGTTGGTGCGCCACCCCTGGGGCACTAAGCTCACTCCCGGGTGGGTGGGCCCCTCCCGGTGAAGATCCGGAACCCATTCGTCACTCCCGGTATAATGCCGGTAATGCACGAAATCTTTCCGAGACCAAATGAAACAATCCTATATATCAATCTTCATTTTCGGAGCATTCAGGAAACCCTCGTGACGTACGTGATCTCATCCGGGGCTCCGAACAACCTTCGGTCACCAACACCTATAACTCAACTATACCAAAACGTCACCGAACCTTAAGTGTGCAGAACCTGCGGGTTCGAGAACTATGCAGACATGACCTGGGACACTCCCCGGTCAATATCCAATAGCGGGACCTGGATGTCCATATTGGATCCTACATATTCTACGAAGATCTCTATCGGTTGAACCTCTATGTCGAGGATTCATATAATCCCGTATACTATTCCCTTTGTCCTTCGGTATGTTACTTGCCCGAGATCCAATCGTCGCTATCTCTATACCTAGTTCAATCTCGTTGCCGACAAGTCTCTTTACTCGTTCCATAATACAAGATCCCGTAACTAACTCCTTAGTCACATTGCTTGCAAGGCTTGTTGTGATGTTGTACTTCCGAGTGGGCCCCGAGATACCTCTCCGTCAAACGGAGTGACAAATCCCAGTCTTGATCCATGCCAACCCAACAGACACCTTTGGAGATACCTGTAGAGCACCTTTATAGTTACCCAGATACGTTGTGACGTTTGATACACACAAGGTATTCCTCCGGTGTCCGGGAGTTGCATGATCTCATCGTCATAGAAACAGATACATTGACATGCAGAAAACTATAGCAATAAACTGAGACGATCATATACTACATTTATAGTTTGGGTCTTGTCCATCACATCATTCTCCCAATGATGTGATCCCGTTATCAAGTGACAACACTTGTCTATGTTCAGGAAGCCTTGACCATCTTTGATCAACGAGCTAGTCAACTAGAGGCTTACTAGGGACAGTGTTTTGTCTATGTATCCACACATGTATTTGTGTTTCCAATCAATACAATTATAGCATGGATAATAAACGATTATCATGAACAAAGAAATACAATAATAACTAATTTGTTATTGCCTCTAGGGCATATTTCGAACAGCTGGTGGTGGTGAACTAATCGAGCAGGGCTTCACCTAAGCACTGCCGAACTAGACTAGATGAGAAATAGATCTAGAGAGAGAGAGGCAGCCGTGGCTGATTTCTGTGTGTCCAAAAACCTTCAATACATCTAGTATATATAGGAGGAGGGGAGAGGATGCAGCCTTGGCCCCTACTCCAAGGAGAAGCGGTCGGCCGAACCTAAAAGGAAGAGTCCACCTTCCCACAAGGGAGGTGGACTACTTTGGGAGGACTCCTCCTTCCTTTCCTTTTAAAGGACTTTTGCCTTTTATCTCCACTCCTAGCTGCATGGGCTTTTGAGAGAGGCTTTGGCCATCCACCCAAGGGCTGGGCCACCTCCTCTCACAGCCTATATGGCTCTGGGGTCGTCACACCCCTCCCGGTGGTCCTCGTGCACCCTCCCGGCACTCCCGGTACACTACCGATGAGCCCGAAACTTTTCCGATGACCAAAACAGGACTTCCTATATATCAATCTTTACCTCCAGACACTTCCGGAGCTTCTCGTGACATCTAGGATCTCATCCTGGACTCCTCACAACCTTCAGTCACCAACACCTATAACCCAACTATACTGAAACGTCACTGAACCTTAAGTGTGCAGACCCTGCGGGTTCGAGAACTATGTAGACATGACCTGAGACATTCTCCGGTCAATAACCAATAGCGGGACATGGATTCCCATATTGTCTCCTACTTAGTCTACGATGATCTCTATCGATTGAACCTCTATGTCAAGGATTCAGTTAATCCCGTACGTTGTTCCCTTTGTCCTTCGGTATGTTACTTGCCCGAGATTCGATAGTCGATATCTCCATACCTAGTTCAATATCGTTACCTTACTCATTCCGTAATACAAGATCCCATGACTAACTCCTTAGTCACATTTCTTCAAGGCTGGTTGTGATGTTATATTATCGAGTGGGCCCCGAGATACCTCTGTGTCATACAGAATGACAAATCCCAGTCTCGATCCACACCAACCCAACAAACACCTTCAGAGATACCTGTAGAGCACCTTTATAGTCACCCAGTAACGCTGCTATGTTTGATACACACAAGGTATTCCACCATTGTCCGGGAGTTGCATGATCTCATGGTCATGGGACCATATACATTACCATGCAGAAAACAGTAGCAATAAACTAACACGATCATATGCTAGGTTTATAGTTTAGGTCTTGTCCATCACATCATTCTCCTAATGATGTGATCCCGTTATCAAGTGACAACACTTGTCTCTGGCTAGGAAACCTTGACCATCTTTGATCAACGAGCTAGTCAACTAGAGGCTCACTAGGGACAGTGTGTTGTCTATGTATCCACACATGTATTTGAGTTTCCAATCAATACAATTCTAGCATGGATAATAAACGATTGTCATGAATAAGGAAATATAATAATAACCAATTTATTATTGCCTCTAGGGCATATTTCCAACAGTCTCCCGCTTGCAATAGAGTCAATAATCTAGTTCACATCACTGTGTGAATGTAATGAATCTAACACCCATACAGTTCTGGGGCTTGATCATGTCTTGCTTCTGAGAGAGGTTTTAGTCAACGGGTTTGAACCTTTCGGATCCGTGTGTGCTTTACAAATCTCTATGTCATCTTATAGAAGTTGCTACCATGCACCATTTGGAACTATTCCAAATGACTGCTCCACTATACGAATCCGGTTTACTACTCACAGTTATTCGGATTAGTGTCAAAGCTTGCATCGATGTAACCCTTTACGACGAACTCTTTGATCACCTCCATAATCGAGAAAAATTCCTTAGTCCACTAGTTACTAAGGATAACTTTGACCGTTGTTCAGTGATTCAATCCTGGATCACTCTTTGTACCCCTTGACAGACTCATGGCAAGGCACACATAAGGCGCGGTACACAGTATGGCATACTTTAGAGCCTACGGATAAGGCATAGAAGACGACCCTCGTCCTTTCTCTTTCTTCTGCCGTGGTCGGGCTTTGCGTCTTACTCAAATTCACACCTTACAACACAGCCAAGAACTCCTTCTTTGCCGATCTATTTTGAACTCCTTCAAAAACTTGTCAAGGCATGCATTTCGTTGAAAGTTCTATTAAGCGCTATGATCTATCTACATAGATCTTGATGCTCAATGTTAAGTAGCTTAATCTATGTTTTCCTTTGAAAAAAATCCTTTCAAACAACCCTTTATGCTTTCCAGAAATCAACATTATTTCCGATCAAAATATGTCAACCATATATATTTATCAGAAATTCTATAGTGCTCCCACTCACTTCTTTGGAAATACCAGTTTCTCATAAACTTTGTATAAAATTAAAAACTTTGATCATCTCATCAAATCATATATTCCAACTCCGAGATGCTGGCTCCAGTCCATAGAAGGATCGCTGGAGCTTGCATACTTGTTAGCATCCTTTAGGATCGAAAAAACCTTCTGATTGTATCACATACAACCTTTCCTCAAGGAAACCGTCGAGGAAACAATGTTTTGACTTCCTATCTTCAAGATTTCATAAATAATGCAGCAACTGCTAGCATAATTCCAACAGACTCTTAGCATCGCTACGAGTGAGAAAGTCTCATCGTAGTCAACTCCTTGAACTTGTCGGAAAAATCTTTGCGACAAGTCAAGCTTTCTTAATGGTGACACTTACCATCATCGTCTGTCTTCCTTTTAAAAGTCCATCTGTACCCAACAACCTTACGACCATCAAATAGTTCTTCCAAAGTCTACACTTTGTTTTCATACATGGATCCTACCTCGGATTTCATGGCGTCCAACCATTCATCGGAATCCAGGCCCACCATCGCTTCTCCATAGCTCGTAGGTTCATTGTTGTCCAACAACATGACCTCCAAGACAAGGTTATCGTACCACTCTGGAGCAGTACGTGACCTTGTCGACCTACAATATTTGTAGTAACTTGATCCTGAAGCTTCATGATCACTATCATCAGCTTCCTCTTCAATTAGTGTAGGCGCCACAGGAACAACTTCCTGCGTCCTGCTACACACTGGTTGAAGTGATGATTCAATAACCTCATCAAGTTCCACCATCCTCCCACTCATTTCTTTTGAGAGAAACTTTTTCTCGAGAAAGGACCCATTTCTACAAACAAACACTTTGCTTTCGGATCTGAGATAGGAGGTATTCCCAACTGTTTTGGGTATCCTATGCAGATGCATTTATCCGCTTTGGGTCCGAGCTTATCAGGCTGAAACTTTTTCACATAAGCGTCGCAGCCCCAAACTTTTATGAAACAACAACCTAGGTTTCTCCAAACCATAGTTCATAATGTGTCATTTCAACGCAATTACGTGGTGCCCTATTTGAAGTGAATGACGTAGTCTCCAATGCCTAACCCCAAAACAATAGTGGTAATTTGATAAGAGACATCACAGTATGCACCATATCCAATAGGGAGCAACTATGAAATTCGGACACACCACCACACTCTGGTGTTCCAGGTGGCATTAGTTGTGAAACAATTTCCACATTGTCTTAAATGTGTACCAAACTCGCAACTCAGATATTCATCTCTATGATTATATTGTAGAAATTGTATCCTCTTGTCACGACGATTTTCAACTTCACTCCGAAATTACTTGAACCTTTCAATAATTCAGACTTGTGTTTCATCAAGTAAATATACCAGTATCTACTCAAATCATCTGTGAAGAAAGAACATTATGATATCCACTGCGTGCCTCAATACTCATTCGACTGCATACATCAAAATGTATTACTTCCAAAAAATTACTCTTTTCTTCCATCTCACCGGAAAAATGAGGCCTTTAGTCATCTTGCCCATGTGGCACGATTTGTATGTCTCAAGTGATTGAAAATCAAATGAGTCCAAACGATCCATCTGTATGGAGTTTCTTCATGCGTTTATACCAATAGTCATGGTTCACATGTCTCAAACGTTTCAAAAACGAGTGAGTCCATAGATCCATTAGTATGGATTTTCTTCATGCGTTCTACACCAATATGACTCAAGCAGCACTGCCACAAGTAAGTGATACTATCATTACTACTTTGTATCTTTTGGCATCAATATCATGAACATGTGTATCACTACGATCGAGATTCAATGAACCATTGAAGGTATTTATTCAAGCAAATAGAATAACCATTATTCTCTTTAAATGAATTATCGTATTGCAATAAACATGATCTAATCTTATTCATGATCAAAGCAAACACCAAATAACATTTATTTAGGTTCAACACTAATCCCGATGGTAGAGGGAGCGTGTGATGTTTGATCACATCAACCTTGAAATTTCTTGCAACACATCAGCACCTCACTTTTAGCTAGTCTCCGATTATTCCCTAGCTTTTATTTCGAGTTACTAACACTTAACCACCAAACCAGTATCTAATACCCGGTGCTACTAGGAGTACTAGGAAAGTACACATCAATATCATGTATATCCAATATAATTTTGTCCACTTCGCCAGCCTTCTCATCTACCAAGTAACTAGGGTAGTTCCGCTCAAGTGACCATTCCCCTCATAACAGAAGCACTTAGTCTCGGGTTTGGGTTTAGCCTTGGGTTTCTTCACTAGAGCGGCAACTTGTTTGCCTTTCATGAAGTATCCCTTCTTACCATTGCCCTTCTCGAAACTAGTGGTTTTACTAACCATCAACACTTGATGCTCCTACTTGATTTCTACCTTCGCGGCATCAAACATCGCGAATATCTCAAGGATCATCATTTTTAGCCCTGATATGTTATAGTTCATCACGAAGCTGTGTAGCTTGGTGACAGTAACTTTGGAGAACTATATGCTGCCTCTTGAGCTCGCGTTGGTTTTTCCCTTGAAGAGGAAAGGGTGATGCAACACAGGAGCAGTAAGTATTTCCCTCAGTTTGAGAACCAAGGTATCAATCCAGTAGGAGAATCGAGCCAAGTGTCCAGAGTACCTGCGCAAACACAAACGAGCTTGCACCCAACGCTATAAAGGGTTAGTCAATCCCTTCAACATTGATTGCAAAGTGAGATCTGAAGGCGGAAAGTGCAACGAAGTAAAAGTGTAAGGCTAAAAATACGATGTGAAGTAGACCCGGGGGCCATAGTGTTCACTAGAGGTTTCTCTCAAAATAGCAAATAATACGGTGGGTGAACAAATTACTGTCGAGCAATTGATAGAACCGCGCAAAGTCATGATGATATCTAAGGCAATGAGCATACATATATGCATCACGTCCGAGACAAGTAGACCGATACTTTCTGCATATACTACTATTACTCCACACATCGACCGCTATCCAGCATGAATATAGTGTATTTAGTTCATGACGAACAGAGTAACGCCTTAATCAAGATGACATGATGTAGAGGGATAAACTCAAACCAATGATGTAAACCCCATCTTTTTACCCTTGATGGCAACAACACAATGCGTGCCTCGCTACCCCTTCTGTCACTGGGTGAGGTCACCGCACGGTATGAACCCAAAACCAAGCACTTCTCCTATTGCAAGAATCATAGATCAAGTTGGCCAAACAAAACTCACAACTCGAAGAGAATTAAAAGGATATGAAATCATGCATATAAGAGATCAGAAGAAACTCAAATAAGATTCATAGATAATCTGATCTTAAATCCACAATTCATCGGATCTCGACAAACACACCACAAAAGAAGATTACATCGGATAGATCTCCATGAAGATCATGGAGAACTTTGTATTGAAGATCCAAGAGAGAGAAGAAGCCATCTAGCTACTAGCTATGGACCCGAAGGTCTATGGTGAACTACTCACGCATCATCGGAGAGGTCATGGTGTTAATGAAGAAGCCCTCCGTATCTGAATCCCCCCTCCGACAGAGCACCAGAACATGCCCCAGATGGGATCTTGCGGAGACAGAAGCTTGAGGCGGCGGAAAAGTATTTTCGTGGATCTCTCGCGCAGTTTTAGATTTTTCAGGAATTTATAGGCGGAAGAGGTAGGGCAGACAAGCCACAAGGGGCCCACAAGGCTGCTAGGCGTGGGCCCCCCAGGCCGCGCCTAGGGGGCATGTGGCCTCCCCTGGTGGCCTCTGCCTTGGTTCTCACGTCCCGTGCGTATCTTCTGTTCCGGAAAAATCTTTTCGGAAGTTTTATTCCGTTTGGACACTGTTTAAAATCCTCCTCTGAAAAGGGTAAAAAACACGAAAAAAACAGGAACTGGCACTTGGCACTGAGTTAATAAGTTAGTCACAAAAAAGATATAAAAGGCATACAAAACATCCAAAGTTTGACAAGATAATAGCATGGAACCATAAAAAATTATAGATACATTGGAGACGTATCACTATGTCAATCATTATTTTATCTGGAAGATCAATTCCCACTCAATTCAAGCGATTGTAGAATTCACACAATCTGAGCATATGCTCAATGATTGAGCTTATCTCCCTTACTTTGTAGACGAAGAATCTTGTCGGAGGTCTCATATCTATAAACACATGCACGAGCCTGAAATCCCAATTTCAGCTCTTAGAACATCTCATATGTTCCGTGACATTCAAAACGTCTTTGGCGCCTCAATTCTAAGCCGTTTAAGCATTATGCACTGAACTATCATGTAGTCATAAAAAACGTGTATGTCAGATGTTCGTAACACCTACAGATGACACTCAGGGTTTAGCACACCGAGCGGGGCATTAAGGATATAAGCCTTCTGTGCAGCAATGATGATAATCCTCAGTTTACGGACGTAGTCCGCAGAATTGCTACTATCATCTTTCAGCTAAATTTTCTCTAGGAACATATCAAAAACAGTAGAGCTACAACGCAAGCTACATCATAATTTGCAAAGACCTTTTAACTATGTTCATGACAATGAGTTAAATTAATCATATTACTTAATAACTCCCACTCAAATAGATATCCCTCTAGTCATTCGAGCAGCGCATGATCCAAATCCACTAACTCAAGTCCGATCATCACGTGAGTTGAGATTAGTTTCAATGTTGAACATCTCCATGTTGATCATATCAACTATATGATTCATGCTCGACCTTTCGTTCTCTTGTGTTCTGAGGCCATGTCTATACATGCTAGGCTCGTCAAGTTTAGCCCGAGTGTTCCACGTGTGCAACCATTTTGCACCCGTTGTATGTGAACGTTGAGTCTATCACACCCGATCATTACATGGTATCTTGAAATGATGAAATGTCGCAACGATGCAGAGTCAGGGAGAACACAATTTTGTCTTGAAATTTTAGTGAGGGGTCACCTTATAATGCTACCGTCATCCTAAGCAAATCAAGGTGCATAAAAGGATTAACATCACATGCAAATCATAAGTGACATGATACGGCCATGAACTTGTGCTTCTTGATCTCCGTCACCAAAGCACTAGCATGATCTCCATCGTCACGAGCGATGCACCATGATCTCCGTCACCAAATTGCTATTTTACCTTCTCCAAGGACCGCCTCGGTCAAATCCGATTCAACTAAAGTTGAAGAAACAGACGCCCGCCAGTTATCTTTATGCAACAAGTTGCATGTGAGTCGATGAAACCGGTCTCTTGTAAGCGTACGAGTAAAGTTCGTCCGGGCTGCTTCAATCCAACAATACCGCAGAATCTGTAAAAAACAGACCAGCAGGTAGCAAATAACTTTTTCACGGCACTTCTGCAACTCAAATAAAAAAACTCAGAACAGACGCCAGAAAGCCAATTTTATGGAGCATACTGTCAAAACAATTTAGATCAAAAAGATGATCTCATGATTTTTGGTGAATTTTTCCGTCAAGCAGGCAGAATCTGTTTCTGGACAGCATGTCACAACTTTTGAACTTTCTTGCAATCGGAGCTAAAACTTGGCACGAAGCTTAAAAATAAAGATACAATGATGTTGCTACAGTAGTAACACACATCAAGACCACTAAAAACTGAAAGTAAAAACTCAAAGTAAAGATAACAAGGGTTTTCTCCCTAGAGCTATTTCTTTATAGCCATAAAGATAGGCTTAAGATTTTAATGATGCTTTCGTAGGAATAAGAGTTGTAGAAAAAAAGAGAGCATCAAGAAGCAAATACCAAACACATTTAAGTCTAACATGCTTCCTATGCATAGGAATATTGCAATAGAATAATTCATTGAAGCACAAAGCAATAAGCATATGAAGGCAAAACAAGTGCAGCTTCAAAACCTTAAACATAAAGAGAGGTAACTTGATATTATTGAAATATCTATAAGCATACATTCCCTTCTCATAATAATTTTCAGTGGGATCATGAATAAACTCAACAATATAAGTATCGCATAAAGCATTGTTACCATGATCCACATGCAAAAAGGTACTCTTACTCTCTACATAAGCATAATCTTTCTAATTGGTAATAGTGAGAGTAAAGCAATCATTATCATCATGGTAATCATCAAAGAAAATTTTGTCCTCAAAAGTTGGGGGACTAAAAATATCATGTTCATCAAACCCGTCATCCCCAAGCTTAGAGCTTTCCATGTCATTAGCAATATTGATATTCAAAGGAAGCATACTAATAACATTGCCACCATCATAATTGTTATGCAAATAATAAAGTTCCACAGGTTTTCGAATTTTCTCCTCAAACACTTCATGCCCTAGTTCAAGATAAAGTTTATAAATCTCTCTCATATTTTTTTGTTTTCCATTAAGCCTAACTAGTGAAATAAAAACAAGAAACAAAAAGATTTAATTGCAAGATCTAAAGATATACCTTCAAGCACTCACCTCCCCGGCAACGGCACTAGAAATAGCTTGATGTCTACGCACGCTTCTATTCTTGTAGACCATGTTGGGCCTCCAAGCGCAGAGATTTGTAGAACAGCAGCAATTTCCCTCAAGTGGATGACCTAAGGTTTATCGAACTCAAGGAAGTAGAGGTTGAAGATGGTATCTCTCAAGCAACCCTGCAATTAAGATACAAGAAGTCTCTTGTGTCCCCAACACACCTAATACAATTGTCAGTTGTATAGGTGCACTAGTTCGGCGAAGAGATGTTAAAAGACAAGTGATATGGATGGTAAAACAAGGTATTGTAAATCTGAAATAAAAATGGCAGCAAGGTAGCAAGTGACAAAAGTGAGCATAAACGGTGTAACAATGGTGAGAAACAAGGCCTAGGCTTCATACTTTCACTAGTGGCAACTCCCAACAACATGCACATAGTCTAATCACATGATATTTCCACTAAAACATGCAATGGAGACGTACTCGGAGGTCATTCCTTTGTGATCAAGAGAGGACGAGAATTATGTAGGGCTACAAAAGCACACCTCAGAGTTCGTAGTTCTCATCTATGGATTTCCCAATGTCACCGCGGCCATCCAAAGAGAGTACCACAATCACCACAACATATCTCAAGGATAGTCAAAGACAAGCACCAAGAAACTCTCAATCTTCAATCAACTCACAAAAGAGGAAATCACTCATGAAAATATTCTTCTAATCCATGTCCAATTGATCGCTGTCACCATGGTCTAAGGGATTATACTAGATAAGATCAAGCGAGTACATCAATCCAATACATAGAAGAAGGGGAAACATCATGGGATCACCCTAGATTAACATAGCCCATGATCACAATCAAGATCACATCACATGAGAGAGAATTAATCACATAGCTACTGTAGAAGACCTCACCCCCGAGGAGGAACTACTCCCGCTTCATGGAGGGAGGAAGCAACGTCAATGCAGATGAATCCGGGGGCACTTCCCCGTCCCGGCAGGGTCCACGCACAGGAATTGTGGTTCCCCGAAACTTGTTGGCAATGACGGTGGAGATTGGAATTACTTCTGGAGAAAAGGGTTCCCGAATCAGGGTTTCCTCCACGGGGGGTAAATATAGGCCAAAGGAGGGTGTCGGGGGCTGGACCCTCCACACAGGCGGCCTGGTGGCGCGGCCAGGAGGGAGCCCGCACAGGGAGGCCGCCTGGGTGAGGCCTGGCTCCCCTTTGGCCAAAGTTGGTGCTTCGTGAAGCTTTTTGATATGCTGATTTTTATATATTTTTCCTCGGGATTTTTGGGACTGTGGAAATTTGAGTAAAAGTCCCTACACAAAAGACATCAGCAAACAGAAACTCGCACTAGGTGCACTGAGTTAGTAGGTTAGTCCAAATATGTGTAAAAATATATAAAAGTGTAGCAAATCATATAACAATGTCACCCAAAAGATCATGGAATAAGCAGAAAATATAGATATGCTTGGGACGTATCAGGTCGTCACACCCCTCCCGATGGTCCCCCGGCACCCTCCCAGTACTCCCGGTACACTATCGATGAGCCCAAAACTTTTCCGGTGACCAAAACAGGATTTCCTTTATATCAATCTTTACCTCTAGACCATTCTGGAACTCCTCGTGATTTCTAGGATCTCATCCGGGACTCCGAACAACCTTCGGTCACCAACACCTATAACTCAACTAGGACGACATCGAACCTTAAGAGTGGAAACCCTACGGGTGCAAGAACTATGTAGACATGACCTGAGACATTCTCCGGTCAATAACCAATAGCAGGACCTGGATGCCCATATTGGATCCTACATATTCTACGAAGATCTCTGTCGGTTGAACCACTATGTCAAGGATCCATTTAATATCGTATGTTGTTCCCTTTGTCCTTCGATATGTTACTTGCCCGAGATTCGATCGTCGGTATCTCTATACCTAGTTAAATCTCATTACCCGCAAGTCTCTTTACTCATTTTGTAATACAAGATCCCGTGAATAAATCCTTAGTCACATTGCTTGCAAGACTTGTTGTGGTGTTGTATTATCGAGTGGGCCCCGAGATACCTCTCCGTCATACGGAATGACAAATCCCAGTCTTGATCCACGCCAACCCAACAGACACCTTCGGAGATACCTGTAGAATACCTTTATAGTCACCCAGTAACGCTACGACATTTGATACACACAAGGTATTCCTCCGGTGTCCGGGAGTTGCATGATCTCATGGTGATAGGAACATATACATTGACATGCAGAAAATAGTAACAATAAATTGACACGATCATCTGCTACGTTTATAGTTTGGGTCTTGTCCATCACATCATTCTCCTAATGATGTGATCACGTTATCAAGTGACAACACTTGTCTATGGCGAGGAAACGTTGACCATCTTTGATCAACGAGCTAGTTAACTAGAGGCTCACTAGGGATAGTGTGTTGTCTATGTATCCACACATGTATTTGAGTTTCCAATCAATACAATTCTAGCATGGATAATAAACGATTATCACGAACAAGGAGATATAATAATAACCAATTTATTATTGCCTCTAGGGCATATTTCCAACAGGTTCTTGCCGCATCCATGAATGCCCGGTTCTTCCTTTCTGCCACACCATTTTGTTGAGGAGTGTAAGGAGCAGAGTATTAATGCTTGATCCCTTCAACACTCGGAAATTCATTTAGGGTGTAGTTCTTGAACTCGGTGCCATTGTCACTTTTAATCATTAGTATGTTTGCATCATGTTGATGTTGAGCTTAATTGGCGAAGTCGATGACAGTTTGTTGACTCTCATTTTTTCTCTTGAAAAAGTACACCCAAGTATATCTTGAGTAATCATCCACAATCACCAAGTAATACATTCTTCCCCCAGGGCTACCGTAAGATGGAGGACCAAAGAGATCCGTTTTAAGGAGCTCCAAAATCCTCTTTGAGTATACGATAGTCGTGGGGCGATGAGCTGACTCATGGAGCTTTCCTTCAATACATGCACTGCAAGCACGATCTTTGGCAAAACTCACATTTGTTAGTCCAAGAATGTGATCCCCTTTGAGGAGACTTTGCAAAGATCTCATATTGACATGGCTAGCCGACGATGCTAAAGCCACCCACATCAACTTTAGCCATTAGGCAAGTCGCGGTCTTAGTGGGTCGCTCTGAAAATTTAATCACATAGAGACCATTCTCGACTTGCCCAACTAAGGCTATTTTAAGAGTCTTGCTCCACAAAAGGGCCAAAGTGTCAATGCCAAAGAAAGTACTAAAGCCCATAAGTGCAAGCTGATGAACAAAAAGTAAATTGTATGCGAGGGTCTCAACAAGCATAACCTTTTCAATGGTAAGTTATGGAGAAATTACCACCTTGTCGAGACCCAATACCTTTGAAATTGCATCATCACAAAACGAGACTTGGGTGGCAATGGATGGATCGGGATGAACGTCCACCACCAAGTCCTTGCTTACGGTCATATGATTTGTTGCTCCACTACCAAGCAACCATGACACCCCACCAGAAGCAAATTCCTGCATAAGATCAATGCTTGGATTTAGGTACCATTATTTAATGGGTCCTCTTATGTTAGTCACAAGGGTCTTAGGAACCCAAATAGACCATGCAATGTACTCATCATAAGAACCAACAAATTTAGCAAAAACATTTCCATCACTCGCACGACACAACACATAAGAGGGGTTAAAGTCGTCGGCTGTGTTGACTAGAGGGGTAATACGCTTCGCGGCATTACCAACCTTAGCTTGGTCTGTTTTCTTCCCATGAGTACCCTTCCCGAATTTAACAAAGATTTCCATAAGTTGGGGAGGTTGCTTGGTCTTCTTGTTCTTGTTCTTGTTTTTCTTCTTGGACTTGGGTGCAAACCCAACTCCTTCCTTTGCAACCACTTCCTTTTGGCTGCTCAGAAGGCCATTAAGATTCTTTTCACCATGGATGCATGTCACAAGTCCTTTCTCAAGCTGTTATTTTTGTTAGAAATATGCCCTAGAGGCAATAATAAATTGGTTATTATTATGTTTCCTTGTTCATGATAATCGTTAATTATCCATGATAGAATTGTATTGATTGGAAACTCAAATACATGTGTTGATGCATAGACAACACACTATCCCTAGTCAGCCTCTAATGGACTAGCTTATTGATCAAAGATGGTCAAGGTTTCGTGACCATAGACAAGAGTTGTCATTTGATAACAGGATCACATCATTAGGAGAATAATGTGATGGACACAACCCAAACTATAAATGTAACATGTGATCGCCTCAGTTTATTGCTGCTGTTTCTGCATGTCAAGTATCTTTTCCTATGACCTTGAGACCATGCAACTCCCGGACACCGGAGGAATACCTTGTGTGTATCAAATGTCGCAACGTAACTGGGTGACTATAAAGGTTCACTACAGGTATCTCCGAGGGTCTCTGTTGGGTTGGCGTGAATCGAGACTCAGATTTGTTACTCCATATGACTGAGAGGTATCTCTAGGGCCCACTCGGTAATACAACATGACAAGAAGCTTGCAAGAATGTGACTAAGGAGTTAGTCACGAGATTTTGTATTACGAAAAGAGTAAAGAGACTTGCCGGTAATGAGATTTAACTAGGTATAGACATACCGACGATCGAATCTCGGGCAAGTAACATACTGATAGACAAAGGAAATAGTATACGGGATTGATTGAATCCTTGACATCGTGGTTCGACCGATAAAGATCTTCGTAGAATATGTAGGAGCCAGTCCCGCTATTGGTTATTGGCTGGAGAGTGTCTCGGTCATGTTTACATAGTTCTTGAACCCGCAGGGTCTTTACACTTAAGGTTTGGTGACGATTTGGTATTAAAGAGTTATCTATGGTAGTAACCGAAAGTTGTTCGGAGTCCCGGATGAGATCTCGGATGTCACGAGGAGCTCTGAAATGGTCCGGAGGTAAAAATTTATATATGGGAAGTCATATTTTGGCTACTATAAAAGTTTTGGGTTTTTCCGGTATTGTACTGGGAAGCTTCTAGAAGGTTCCGGAAACTTGCGGAGGAATCCGAAAGTCCACCAAGGGTTCCACCATGTCCCAAGGTTTTTCATGTGCTTAGGTGAGACGTCGTGGCCTTATTGGGCCAAGCGCACAAGTCCCTCAAGGCCGATGCAATTGGGAAAGGTGAAAAGTCCAGGTTTGTTTGGAAGGGAATGAAGGGGACTAGGATTCCACCTCCTCCCTCCTTTGCTGCGCCCTACAGCTTGGATGGGCTGTTCCCCACACCCCTCCACCTATATATAGAGAGGAGAGGGCGCCCCAAGAGGATACACGAAGCCCTTGGCGCCCCTCTCTCTTCGGTAGCGCTAGGCGTAACCGTGCCGGGATAGCACCACCACAACCGCCACCACACCATCGTGTTGCCGGAGAATTCATCTACTGCTCCGCCCTCGCTCGCTAGATCGAGGAGGCGGAGACGTCATCGAGATATACACGTGCTGAACACGGAAGTGCCGTCCATTCGTCGTTTGATTGGGAGTTCATGGCACGGATCATGATTGGATCGCGAAGACGTACCACTACATCAACCGCGTTCTTTAACGCTTCCGCTTAGCAATCTATAGGTGTATGTGGGTCCGATCTCTCCTCTCGTAGATGCTCATCACCATAGATAGATCTTTTATGTGCGTAGGAAATTTTTGTTTCCCATGCAACATTCCCCAACACTTCTAATTTGGAGTTATCCTCCACAAGATATGCATCTCACAATAGGGGTTAGTAGCATGGACATTATCAGTTAAAATAAATGGAGAGCAAGTGGCCATTAACTTAGTGAGTTTTACTTGGAGTTGAGCATGAGACTCTTTCAAAGAGACACGAGAACTCTTGAAGGCCTTGTGAGCCTTGTCAAGTGTTGCACGCTCTTTCTTGAGTCTAAAATGATCAAGCCCAACTGCACTCTTTTCGGATTGAAGAACACGGGTAAGAACACGAGCATGATCAAGATCTTTTTTAACTTAGCAAGGTCATCATTAGGCGACTCCTCAAGAATCAAATGAAGTCCTTGCTCTTTTTCAAGAGCAATGGAAAGATACGCAATCTCATCGTCCTAGTCGCGACTATGACCTTGTTGTGTAGACATAGTATCTTCATGAGATTGAATAAGGTCATTAACCTCACCGAGTTGTTCCAAGAGAGCAACAACATGCTTCTTGGATTTACCTTTGATATTTCTCATGAAGTTACCAAAGGAGTTTTCCTCCTCCTCTACCTCTTCCTTTTTTATCTCCGCTATCCATGGTAGCAGAAATGGTAGCATTGATATTGGAAGTTTGAGCGATAGATGTTACCTTGTCAAATGCCTTGGCCATCACGCACTTGGCAATGTGGTTCTTGTTGGGAGCCTTGAAGAGACACACCTTTCTCGGAGAAGAGGATGCAATGGCCACCGTGGCAATTCCTATTGCTTCACCTCTTGTCTCATCGTCATCATCCTCATCAGAGAGGTACTCTTCTTGAGCCACCAACACCTTAGGGGGCATCTTCTTGGGGAAGTTGTTCTTGTTTGGGAAAGACTTGGTCTTGTCTTTTGCAAATGAGCTTGCCACCATTGTCTTCCCTCTGCTCATAGGAAAAATCTGCCACAAAGTGACTCACATTGCCACAATTGTAGCAAGTTCTCACGCGTTGCTTTCCCTTAGACCCGCTTAAGTTGTTCTTGGAGACGTTGGGCCTTTAGTTCTTCTTGTTACCCCAAAACTGCCTTGATGCAAGAGCCATGTGCTCGTGGTAAGCATACTTGGTGTATTTAGGACAAGATTCTTCTTCGTCTTCCTCATCTTCCTCCAAAGCACCCTTGGCCTTCAAAGCAAGGTTGGGGGAGTCTTTTCTTGACCGTTGAACTCAAGCTAGAGCATTGTCAGCGGTCTTGTTCAGAATGTTCATGGCAATTAAATAATCCAACACATTACTTGAGGACATGAAATGAAAGTCTGGCCTTTGACAACTGACAGAGGACATGTATTTGTTGAAAGGCATAATAGCTTTGAGAAACTTGCGGCTAATCCAAGTGTCATCCACAACTTTGCTTCCATGATCCCGAAGAGCAATAACAAGAGTTGTGACTCTTTGATATAGTTCACGAGGGTCCTCATCCTCGATCATAGCAAATTCATCGGCCTCATCAAGAACCACTTCATAGTTGGACCGTTGAATGCTAGACCTTCCCTTGTAGATGGAGATGATGTGGTCCCAACAATCTTTGGCACGAGTGAAGGGACGTAAGTGAGGAAGGTCTTCAACAAGTCCAACTGCTTGAGGAATGAACAACGCAAACTGGTTGAGCTAATTGTCCACCTCTTCTCTTCACGTGAGATTTCTTGGATCATGTGGGTAGTATCCCTCCTCAATGATTCTCCAAAGTTGTGTTGAGCTGTGGATCAAATGAGACTTGATACGAAAAATCCAGTTAGCAAAATCATTGTTAACAAGCTTTGGTGGAGGGCCTGGATTAACAATATGCGGAGAGTGGACCGGTCCTCCATAGTCCAAGGGAGGAGGAACAGAGGCAAAGGCATTTGCCCCACTTGTTCCTCGAGGCGTTTTATCTTTTTCACTACTAGCAATTTCCTCTTTGGAATTGCCCCCCGAATTTGAAATTGAGGGATTAGCAACCAACAACGGGTCGGAAGGAGGTTTCTACATATCAAGGAAATCCTTAAGCATGCTTTTGACTTCGATAGCCACCGAGGATTTAAATGTGGACATGACCTCATTTAATTCCTCTCGGATGACCGAGTTTGCAACATCTCCCTCGAGCACCTCATCAACCCATTCCCCATCGTCAACCATACTCTTTGGGTGGTGAAACACTGAATAAAGAGATGAGGCTATGATACGAATTGAAATGATCGATATGGTTGACTAGAGGGGGTGAATAGGCAACTTAACAAAAATTAAAACTTTTCTATAAACAAATAATGTTTAGCGATGAATAGGTTGTCTAAATATGCAACTAGCTAAAAGACCAACCTATATGACTCTAACAACAACAATAAGAAGCAATAACTAAATACAAGTAAAGGTAAGAAATACCCACAAGTGGAACCGATGAAGACGAGGATGCGTTTCCGAAGTTCCTTCCTTTTGAGGGGAAGTACGTCTCCGTTGGAGCGGTGTGGAGGCACAATGCTCCCCAAGATGACACTAGGGTCATCGTATTCTCCTCACGCCCTCATACGATGCAAGGTGCCATGATTCCACTAAGTGGTGCCCTTGAAGGTGGCAATCGTACCTTTACAAACAAGGTTGGGGCAATCTCTACAACTTAATTGGAGGCTCCGAACGAGACCACGAAGCTTCACCACAATGGAATATGGCTTCAAGGTGACTTCAACTGTCTAGGGTGCTCAAACACCCAAGAGTAACAAGATCCGCAAGAGATTTGTGGGGGGAATCAAATTTCTCTTGGTGGAAGTGTAGATCAAGGCCCTCTCAACCAAACCCTAGAAAATCAACAGGTTTTGTTGGCTAGGGAGAGAGATCGGGCTAAAATGGAGGTTGGAGCAACAATGGAGCTTAGGAGGGCAAAGGTAGAGTTCTCAAGGAAGAAGAACCCCCTTATATAGTGGGGGAGGGAATCTGCCCGTTACCCACCCCTTGAGCACGAGACAGGGCGGTACTACAAGGGGAGCGGTACTACCACTCACGCAAAAAGGAGCAGGCCAAAACCAGGGCAGAGATGCTAGTACCACTAGGGGCGGTAGTAGCAAGCGGTAGTACCGCGCTATGGGCGGTACTACCGCCATGTACTACCGCAAAACGCAACCACAAAAATTGTTCGCACTTTTGAGAGCGGTGCAAGACAAGGACACTAGAGGAAAACTACAACACTGAGTGGTACTACCGCCCGTCGGGCGGTACTACCGTTGATAAGCAGTAATCCCGCTCTGGGGAGCGGTACTACCGCTTGATGAGTGCGAGGCAGGTTTAGGCAGGGTAGAAAAGCTTCATCGATGCGGAAAAGTGATGAGGGAGAAGTTTACGTGATGATTCCACCCAGACTTTTCCAAAGTGGATCCTCTCTTAATAGTGCGGCTTTTCCTACGACCCAAGTGCACCAACAATGAATTGTATGAGCGAAAACCATCTTCACATCAAAACACCGAGGGCAAGAATAGTCTTTGTGCAAATCTAGAGAATACGTGAAAAGCTTATTGTACACGATTAATCCGCAAAAAGTTTCGTCATCAAACACCAAAATTACAGGGGTAGAAATATGCCATTACACAAGTGTTTGGTGTGGCTTTAATATCATTGAATTTCGAACATTTTTCTTTTTCAAAAACTTGTTCTATATCCGGTTAGGTCGCTAAATTAAACTATTGTTTTACTAGACATATTTGCATGGATAAATTATTTTCTAAAATTACTTTGAATGTTACGGGCTTGGTTTAGTTAAACAGATGAAATATGATCCATTTCATGTAAATTATGTTCAAACTTTTATGATTATGTCGTATTCGATGAAACTCGTTCGTTTTTTTTAAATCATCTTTGCAAGGGCGGGCCGGCAAAATCTAGGACCGAGTGCGAAACTAAAAAAGGGGCCCTATCTCACTAAAAAGGAGCTAACTAGCAATTATACGAACCAGACTAATGTTTCTCTTGATGACACTATCGTGTATTATTAAATATAAGAAAAAATGATGAACAAAATAAATTTGAAATTATAAAATAGCATATATCAATTGGAGATCATGCGTCAATGTTTGGATATTAGACAACCCGTCTAACTCGCCTAATTTTGGGTCCTCTCCGGTTGAACTGCTACACTCTAATGTTTAACTCACGAGGTAAAAACCAATCTCTAACGAAGTAATGATCCCTATCTAAAGTTAACTAGAAAATTCTATCACGGATCGATCCGACAAGGCGACGACTGGGAAATTTGGAAGAGGAAGCTACGAAGGCAACAGTGGCAGCGGCCTGAATCCGATCTACCTGATGAGACGAAGTCGATGAGACAATCCAATTTCCTATAGCAAGGTAGACGCGGTTGTTGCCATGGTCTCCGGATCAAGAGACGAGACGCTCCCGATAGACTTTTGTAGTGATCCCTTTTTTAAACCAACATAGTGTTTCCATATTATCAATTGAGTTGTTTCCTTTTTTTGAGAAATATCGATCGAGCACTAACGCTCAGTACTGCTAACGCTCCCGCGCTCGATGGCCTCAACTCAGGTCGAGAGAGAGCATTTATGATTATTTTAAGAAATATTGCAACACCTATATACAAAATTTGGGGCCTCTAAAATTATAGACCCTGTACGGCCGCACATTTTGTAGCACTACTGACTCGGGCCTGCCTCTTTCAAAGATATGAGGGCATGGTTGAAAGGCCAGCTCCTATACCAGTGTCCATGTATTTGTCCGGACTAGTCCTCGGACAACAGATACGTGTATAATTTTGGGGCGAGGCATAGTGGGCCCAGTGTCGGCTTGTATGCCAAGTTGGTACTCTCTTCCTCCTGACGGGCCTAGTTGCTGGCCCATCTTGGTCTCCCGGGTAAATGTGATTTCTCATGTACAGCTTGTACGTGCTGAATGCAACAAAAACCATACCAAGCGATCTATTCAATTCAGCTGCGCGCGGTGTGACGGATGGACCACCAGATTTGCTGCACGTCCGGAGCGAACAAGTATATATGGGTGCGTCGTTTCGATCTGTCGTTTCGATCTAGATTTGGTCCGCTCACGCACCTGAGGCCAAACCCGCGTGCATGCGCCCCAGCAGAGATCGCAGCACATCACTCCCGCAATATATACGTGCACATTACGACTTTGCACCCATGCATGCAGGTACAGAGCCAAAACCGCTGGGTCCATGGATGCACCCTACTTGCCGCCGTCCATGCATGATTCAGGTGAGCCCGGGGGGACAAGCGCGGAAGAAAACAAGCGGGTGGCACATACATGGTGGCATAGGGTATTCGAAGTGCACGCAGATGGTGCTGCTCTAGCCCGCCAAACTGCCCTGCTGCTGCATGAGGCGTGGCAGCCTGGCAAGGCAGGTCCATGGGGGCCAAGACCTAGCCTAGCGGCAGAGAACCGGCCGGCAGCAGCAGCCATGCATCCATCAATGCATGAATGAATAACTCATCAATGATAAGTTCAAGCCGGCCGATCAGACGGTAGGGCTCGATATGCTGCTGTTGGTGGAGTCGGGGTGACCCGTGTTGGTGTGGGACTATGGGCATTTCCATGGCCATGGCCGAGCGAGCGAGCGAGCGAGCGAACGCACGGAATGAGGGTGTAAAAGCTGGCGGAGTGGACTGGCGCCGGACTCTGCCAACGGTGCGTGCATGTCTGTGCATGTTGCGTGGTTGGCTCTGCGGCTACACGCTCTGGCATCGAGCGCAGGAGGCAGAGCAGGCCAGGCAACCGTATGCTCGTCACGTGCCGCGCCTGCAACTGCAAGGAGGGAAGACAGACCCATGCCGTTTTGGCTGTGTATATATGGTATCTTTTACTCCATGGCTTGCGATTAATATGCAAATGACAAGTGAAGACCAATGTCGCTTAACACTAGTCCGGGCTCTCGCAGTTTATTTGGAGAGTATCGTGCTTAAGTCGGTCGATCTCTCAGTGAGCATGGCCTCGCATGCAAACACAATTATCTTCACGTGAGAGGAACACTTCGTTTGTTACATTCAATAACCTAACTAGTAGGTGATCCACGTATTTGTGCGGTCAATTCATTATAGAGTAAATCTAAAATGCACACAATGCACGGTCACTTTCCCATGCAGCGGCTGATGCGCGTAAGTCGGAAGAGCTCGCTTAGCAGCGTTGCATTTTTAAAAAGATTTATCTTTCAAACCGTTATCTCAATCAATGATCCGTTTTCATCACTCATTTTATGGCGACGAGATTTTCAAAACTAGATCCCATGTCGACATGTTTCAACATTTTTTTGCTCGTACTTACCACATTTGTTGTAGTTACTTGTCATATTAGTAAGTACTTACTTGTGTGATAAAAAATAACTTAATCATCATATTTTTGAAAATTCCGTATAAATATGACATCTCGACATAATCAAACTAGTAAGCACAAACAACTTTTTTTAGGCGATCACGCGCAGAAATATGACAACTCAACATATTTAAAATCGAGACCACAAGAAATCTTTTTTGGTCATCGTTTGTAAATATGACAACTTGGCAGAGTTAAACTAAGAAGCATACAAAATAGTTTTCTGGCAAAGTTGTATGTAAATATGACAAGTTGGCATATTTAATTTGACAAACACAACCTACGACATGCTTTTATATCATGTATGATGAAAACTACTACAAGCTTTGTACGAAACAATATTAAAAAGTAACAATCAAGTTATTTTTTTCAGACAAGTAAGTGGTTAATAATATGGCAAGTGGGTCAAAAAATATGGCAAGTATGAACGAAAAAAATAGTTGACGGAACATGCCGACATGGGATCTAGTTTCGAAGAACTCGTCGCGAGAAAGTCAATGATGAAAACGGATCATCGATTGAATTAACGATTTTGTAGATAAAACTTTTTCAATTTCAAACATCAAAGGGAATCTTGCATGTGGTGTTGTATGGCTTTTTTTGTTTTTTGTGTGAGTTTTTCAGTCGTGCTTAGTCTGTAGGAGCCGTCGTACGACAAGACCTTCGTGCGGCGTCGTTGCCTAGTCCAGTCCTTCATTGTAATCTTGCCTCAAAATTTAACACGTTCAACTCTCGTCAATAGGCTTCACGGTGGGACGACGGTTTGGGACACGCAAGTCTCACTGTTGATGCCGTAAAAAAAGATAGGAAATGATTTCCTTCAACCGACTGATCTTCTATTCTTAAATAATTGTAACCCATTAACTATTTTTTCTAAGCATGCAGAGCTTCCACATCAACCAACCATGCATGTGCGGTCAGCTCATTAATCTACCATCCCGCTAACTATTTTATTCATGCATGCATCCCTTTGACATCAACAAATTATGCATGACTCTATTTCCATCACATCTTAAGTAATTCTCATTACTATTCATGTCATCAACCTAATTATCCATATTTTCATCCTACCATCCTGCTGCAACGCGCGGGTTATCTTCTAGTTTTGTATGAGTATCCATCATTTTTATGTCGGCCGGATGGGTTTTTAATCAACAATCAGAAGCTAATTCCTTTGTGCTCATGTTCTGCAACTAGTCTATTGTTTTAGGAAAATTTCTATAACTAGCCCTTTGTTGCAAAATGGCCAAGAGCTAGACCAGCAACAGCCAGACTGGGAAGGGGATTTTTTTTTGCAACACGACTGTTGTTCCAAAAAAATCCCAAAATACAACCTATGTTACAAAAAAAATACTTGCAAGAAAACTTATGTTGCAAAAAAAACGCAACATAAGTTTTGTTGTAGATGCTTCTACAAGCGGATCTTTGTTGCAAGACACTTGGCTCATTGAATGTATCAAATCTGACGGCTCGCGAGCCAGCGGATCTTTCCAAAAGTTTCACGAGCCGACGCATAGCAGTTCCCTTAAAAATGGTTTTATGAAAAATCATCTATTTGTGACATAAGTATTGCACATCTAAATCATATATTATTGATCTTACATAGAGATTCATGTGGGTATTTGCTTTCTTGTTTTTTCCTTTTTATACTTGATTTAGTCATTTAGATGTGTAATAACTATTTCACATTTAGAGATGTGTCCTAGGCATACCCTAAAAAACATGTTAAGTTTCATTTGTTGAAACTTAGTACACACGACTGATAAAATCATATATTTTGTGCCTACGGGTGAAATAAAAATTCGCTTAAAATTTTATCTCTGAAACTTATTGCTGAATTTTCACATGCATGTTTTGTTGGAAATATGCCCTAGAGGCAATGATAAAATAGTTATTATTATATTTCTTGCTTTGAGATTATCGTTTATTATCCATGCTATAATTGTAAAGAATGAAAACATAGATACATTTGTGGATACATAGACAAAATAATGTACCTAGCAGTCCTTTACTTGGCTAGTCAGTTGATCAAGGATAGTCAAGGTTTTCTGACTATATGCAAGTGCTGTCACTTGATAACTGGATCACATCATTAGGAGAATCATGTGATGGACTAGACCCAAACTATGAACGTAGCATGTGATCGTGTCATTTTGTTGCTATTGTTTTCTGCATGTCAAGTATTATTCCTATGACCATGAGATCATATAACTCACTGGCACCGAAGGAATACCTTGTGTGTATCAAACGTCGCAACGTAACTGGGTATGGATCAAGACTGGGATTTGTCGCTCCGTGTGACGAAGAGGTATCTCAGGGCCCACTCGGTAATACAACATCACAACCAAGCCTTTCAAGCAATTTGACTAAGTGTAAGTCACGGGATCTTGTATTACGGAACGAGTAAAGAGACATGCCGGTAACGAGATTGAAATAGGTATGCGAATACCGACGATCGAATCTCGGGCAAGTAACATACCGAAGGACAAAGGGAATGACATACGAGATTATATGAATCCTTGGCACTGAGGTTCAACCGATAAGATCTTCGGAGAATATGTAGGATCCAATATGGGCATCCAGGTCCCGCTATTGGATATTGACCGAGGAATGTCTCGGGTCATGTCTACATAGTTCTCGACCCCGCAGGGTCTGCACACTTAAGGTTCGATGATGTTTTAGTATAGTTGAGTTATATGTGTGGTTACCGAATGTTGTTAGGAGTCCCGATAAGATCACGGACATCACGAGGGTTTCCGGAATGGTCCGAAAACGAAGATTGATGTATAGGATGGTTTCATTTGGTCACCGGAAAGTTTCGGGCATTTCCGGGAGTGACGAATTGGTTCCGGGTATTCACCGGGAGGGGCCCACCCACCCGGGAGTGAGCCCAGTGACCCTAGGATGGCGCCCAAGCCCTTGTGGGATGGTAAGGCCGGCTCAATAGGGCTATGGCGCCACAAGTGAAAAAACACCAAAGGAAAAAAAGAGGGAGGTGGGAAGGGAGAGGAGGACTCCTCCTTCCCTAGGCCGAATTGGAGTTGGAGTCCTCCTCTCCACTTCGGCCAGCGCACCAAGGGGCTCCTTGAGCCCCAAGGCTAGCCCCTCCCGTCCTCCTATATATACTGGTGGTTTTAGGATTTTTGAGACACAACTTTGCCACGGGCAACTCAAACATATACCACGTAGTTTTACCTCTAGATCGGATTTCTACGGAGCTCGGGCGGAGCCCTGCAGGAGTAGATCATCACCACCACTGGAGCACCGTCACGGAGAACTCATCTACTTCTGTGTCTCTCTTGCTGGATTAAAAAGGCCGAGATCGTCATCGAGCTGTACGTGTGTTGAACGCGGTGGTGTCGTCCGTTCGGCGCTAGATCGGAATGGATCGTGGGACGACGGTGATTTGAACCACGAAGCTGTACCACTACATCAACCGCGTTTCTTAACGCTTCCCGCTTAGCGATCTGCAAGGGTACATAGATCTAATTTCCTCTCGTAGATGGACATCACCATGATAGGTCTTCGTATGCGTAGGAAATTTTTTGTTTCCCATGCAGCGTTCCCCAACAGTGGTATCATGAGCATGCGTAGATGTTATATCGAGTAAAACACAAAAGGTTTTGTGGATGTTGATGTTCGATTTGCTGCACTCCTTAGTCTTTTCTCGATTCAGCGGTATTGTTGGATTGAAGCCGCCCGGACCGACATTACTCGTACGCTTACGAGAGACTGGTTTCATCAACTGACATGCAACTCGTTGCATAAAGATGACTGGCGGGTGTAGGTTTCTTCAACTTTAGTTGAATTGGTTTTGACCGAGGCGGTCCTTGGAGAGAGGTTAAATAGCAATTTGCACATCTCTTTTGTGTTTTTTGCTTAAGTAAGATGCGATCATACTAGATACCCATAGCAGCCACGTAAAACATGCAACAAAAAATTAGAGGACGTCTAACTTGTTTTTCCAAGGTATGCTTGTGATATGATATAGCCAATGATGTGATATGATATATTGGATGTATGTGATGGTCATGTTGTAATAGTTAATATCGAGTTGCACGTCGATGCTACAGCAACCGGCAGGAGCCATATGGTTGTCTTTAAACTAAGGTTTGTGTTTGCAGATGCGTTTACTATATTGTAGGTCGTAGCTTTAGTAGTAATAGCATAGATAGCACGACAACCTCGATGGCGGCATGATGATGAAGATCATGATAATGGAGATCATGGTGTGGCGCCGGTGACAAGAAGATCATACCGGTGCTTTGGTGATGGAGATCAAGAAGCACAAGATGATGGTCATATCATGTCACTTATGAACTGCATGTGGTGTTAATCCTTTAATGCACCTTATTTTTCTTAGAACGATGGTAGCATTATAAGGTGATCTCTCACTAAAATTTCAAGATGAAATTGTGTTCTCCCCGACTGTGCACCGTTGCGACAGTTCATCGTTTCGGGACACCATGTGATGATCGGGTGTGATAGACTCAACGTTCACATACAACGGGTGCAAAACTGTTGCACACGCAGAACACTCGGGTTAAACTTGACGAGCCTAGTATGTGCAGACATGGCCTCGGAACACATAAGACCGAAAGGTCGAGCATGAATCGTATAGTTGATATGATTAGCATAGAGATGCTTACCACTGAAACTATTCTCAACTCACGTGATGATCGGACTTGTTAGTGAATTTGGATCATGTACCACTCAAATGACTAGAGAGATGTACTTTTTGAGTGGGAGTTTATCAGTAATTTGATTAATTAAACTCTAATTATCTTAAACATAGTCTAAGTCCACTTTGCAATATTTGTGTTGTAGATCAATGGCTCACGCAGTAGCAACCCTGAATTTTAATACGTTCCTAGAGAAAGCTAAGTTGAAAGATGATGGAAGAAACTGTGTAGACTGGGCTCGTAACCTAAAGCTGCTCCTGCAAGCTGGGAAGAAGGATTATGTCCTTAATGCTGCAGTAGGAGATGAACCACCCGCTACGTCTAGCCAAGACGTTTTTGAACGCCTGGTTAACACGTAAGGATGACTACTTAGTAGTTCAATGTGCAGTCTTGTATGGCTTGGAACCGGGGCTTCAACGTCGCTTTGAGCATCATGGAGCATATTAGATGTTCCAGGAGTTGAAGTTTATCTTTCAGAAGAACGCCTGGATCGAGAGGTATGATACCTCCAATAAATTCTATGCTTGCAAGATGGAGGAGAATTCGTGTGTCAGTGAACATATGCTCAAAATGTGTGGGTACTCAAACCATCTAGCTGAGCTAGGGATTGAACTCCCGCAAGAGGCTATCACTGACAGAATTCTTCAATCACTGCCACCTAGCTAGAAGAGGTTTGTGTTGAACTATAACATGAAAGGGGTGAAAAAGTCACCCGACGAGTTATTCGCGATGCTGAAAGTCGCAGAGTCAGAACTCCGGAAAGAGCATCAAGTGTTGATGGTCAATAAGACAACCGGTTTCAAGAGAAACGGCAAAGGCAAGAAGGGTAACTCCAAGAAGAGCGGCAAGCCTGTTGCCAATCCGACGAAGAAACCCAAGGCTGGACCTAAGCCTAAAACAGAGTGTTATTATTGCAAGGGATTAAGTCAATGGAAGCGCAACTGCCCCAAGTATTTGGCTGATAAGAAGGCGGCCAAGGAAAAATCAGGTATATTTTATATACATGTTATTGATGTATACTTAACCAACTCTCGTAGTAGTGCTTGGGTATTTTATACCAGTTGTGTTGCTTATATTTGCAACTCGAACCAGGAACTGCGGAATAAACGAAGGTTGGCGAAGGATGAAGTGACGATGCGCATGGGAAATGCTTCCAAGGTTGATGCAATCGCCGTCGGCGCAGTCTCACTTCAGTTACCATTAGGATTAGTTATGAACTTAAATAATTGTTATTTAGTGCGTGTGTTAAGCATGAACATTATATTTGGATCTTGTTTATTGCGAGACAGTTAGTTGTTTAAGTTAGAGAATAATGGTTGTTCTATTTCTATGAGTGATATCTTCTATGGTCATGCACCCAATGTGAGAGGATTGTTCATATTGAATCTTGATAGCGATGATACACATATACATAACATTGAGACCAAAAGATGTAGAGTTAACAATGATAGCGCCTTTTTGTGGCACTGTCGCTTAGGTCATATTGGTGTAAAGCGCATGAAGAAACTCCATTCCGATGGGCTTTTGGAGTCACTTGATTTTGAATCACTTGACACGTGCGAACCATGCCTCATGGGCAACATGACTAAGACTCCGTTCTCCGGAACAATGGAGCGTGCAAGTGACTTGTTTGAAATCATACATACCGATGTGTGCGGTCCGATGAATGTGGAGGCACGGGGCGGATATCATTATTTTCTCACCTTCACTGACGATTTGAGTAGGTATGGGTATATCTACTTGATGAAGCACAAGTCTGAAACGTTTGAGAAGTTCAAGCAATTTCAGAGTGAAGTGGAAAATCATCGTAACAAGAAGATCAAGTTCGTGCGTTCTGATCGTGGGGGTGAATATCTGAGTTTCGAGTTTGGTGCTCACTTAAGACAATGTGGAATTGTTTCACAGTTGACACCGCGTGGAACACGAGAGCGTAATGGTGTGTCCGAACATCGTAATAGTACTTTCTTAGAAATGGTGCGATCCATGATGTCTCTTACCGATTTTCCGTTATCGTTTTGGGGTTATGCATTAGAGACAGCTACACTCACTTTAAATAGGGCACCATCAAAATCCGTTGACATGACACTATACGAGTTGTGGTATGGCAAAAGACCGAAGTTGTCGTTTCTTAAAGTTTGGGGATGTGATGCTTATGTCAAAAAGCTTCAGCATGAAAAGCTGGAAGCCAAAGCGGAAAAGTGTGTCTTCATAGGTTACCCAAAGGAGACAGTTGGGTACACCTTCTATCTCAAATCCGAGGGCAAAGTGTTTGTTGCTAAGAACGGAGCTTTTCTTGAGAAGGAGTTTCTCTCAAAAGAATTGAGTGGGAGGAAGATAGAACTTGATGAGGTTGTCGAACCTCTAAATCCCTCTAGATGGTGGCGCAGGGAAGGGGGAAACCTTTGTCGAGGCGACGCCGGTAGAGGAGGAAGTTAATGATGACGATCATGAAACTTCGGATCAAGTTCATATCAAACCTCGCGGGTTGACAAGATCACCTACTACTCCTGAGTGGTACGGTAATCATGTCTTATCAATCATGTTATTAGACAACAATGAACCTGCGAATTATGAAGAAGCAATGGTGGGCCCGGATTCCAACAAATGGATGGAGGCCATGATGTCCGAGATAGGATCTATGTACGAAAACAAAGTGTGGACTTTGGAAGTATTACCTGAAGGCCGCAAGGCTATTCAGAACAAATGGATCTTTAAGAAGAAGACGGACGCGGACGGTAATTTGACCGTTTATAAAGCTCAACTTGTGGCAAAGGGTTTTTCACAAGTTCAAGGAGTTGACTACGATGAGACGTTGTCACCGGTAGCGATGGCTAAGTCCGTCCGAATCATGTTAGCAATACACTACATGTATAAGCTTGTTTGCCGTCTGCCATCACAAACGGCAAAAAGGTCTTCACCAACGGCAAAGAGCTTGGTCGTCTGCCACCTGTCGGCAAAGATTCTGCATCAGCCTACGACGGCATTGTAGCTTCTTTGTCGTCAGCCTACCCTAAGCGGACGGCAAAGCTCTTTGCCGTCTGTGTCAGACACTGAGTAGTCGGCAAAGAGATTGAGACGGCAGCCGACAGGTGACGCCTCCGTTAGGGCTAACGGAGGCTTTGCCGTCTGCTTCCCTCCACATCTTTGCCATCTGCTTACCTCCCCATCTTTGCCGTCTGCTTCTATGGGCCAGCACAGAATGGGGCTAGCACGTGTCGGCTTCTTTGCCGTCTGCCTCCCTACCGCTTTGCCGTCAGCCTCCCGAGCCAGCGGATGGCAAAAGAGCCCATATGGCCAGCTGCATCTGCCCAGGTTGCACAGCTAGGTGCCACGTGGCACCTTTGCCATCAGGTGCCTGATGCTAAAGGCCTTTGCCATCAGCTGGCAGACGGCAAAGTACCCATATTGTCACATTTTTGTTTATTTTTTCTATTTCACAGCACACATATATATAATTCATCGCACATATATGATATATAGGTCACAACACATATATGATATACATATAAAGTTCACCAATGCCATTTGTTCATCAACATACATCCCATATATCGAAAGAACCAACGCATACAAAGTTTCATCCATATATACATACATATAGTTCCACATATATTGTTCATCTATATATACATATAGATATAGTTCCACATTGTTCATCAACTCAAATAAAAACTAGAACTAAAGCACTCCAATGCCAGCTTCCATGCATGTAGTACATCCAGTCTGCAAAATGGGAATAAGAAAGTCAGAAGAAGAAGAACAACAACATATATATGACAAATAACCTAAATTGAAGAAGAAATAGAAGAATCAATAAGAGAATAGGGAGAAGAAAAACAATAATAAGGAGGAGGAGGAGGAGAAGGAGAAGGAGAAGGGGAAGGAGGAGGAGAAGAAGGAGAAGAAGGAGGAGAAGAAGAAGGAGCCCTCCTTCTTATCCTTCTTCTTCTCTCCTCCTTCTTCTCCTCCTCCTTCTTCTCCTTCTCCTTCTCTTCTTTTTCCCTTCTTCATTTTCTTCTTCTTTTTCATTTCTCCTCTTCTCCTCTTCTTGGAGCTAAATTATCTAACTATGTCTTTTTGGAGCTAAATGGGCTAATTGTGTCATTTAGGAGAGAACTTAGCTAATTATGTAATTTAGGAGAGAACTTAACTAATTATGTCATTTAGGAGAGAACTTAGAGAAGGAGGAGAAGGAGGAGAGAAGAAGGATAAGAAGGAGAAGAAGGAGGGAGAAGAAGAAGGAGGAGAGAAGGAGGAGAGAAGGAGAAGAAGGAGGGCTCCTTCTCCTCCTCCTCCTTCTCCTTCTTCTTCTCTTCTTCTTTTCTTCTTCTTCTCTTCTTCTTCTTCTTCTTCTTCCTTCTTTTCATTTTTCCTCTTTCTTCTCCTCTTCTCATCTTCTTCTTCTTCTTCTCCTCCTCCTCCTCCTCCCCCTCCTCCTCCTCTTCTCCTCTTCCTCATCCTCTTCTTCTTCTTCTTCTTCCGCTTATTTCTATTTCTATTTTTCTTTATCCTCTTCTTCTACTTATTCTTCTTTTCTTCCTTTTTCTCTTCTTATCCTTCTTATTTGTTTATTCTTCTCTTCTTCTCTTAGGCCTTATTATGTCATTTAGGAGAGAACTTAGCTAAGTATAGGTCTTTTTTATTAAATAGGCCATTTTGGAGCTAACTAAGCTAATTATGTCATTTTGGAGGATAATTAGCTAAGTTGTGAGCTAACCAAGGTTCTTATGATGTTTTACCCTAACTAAGCTGATTATGTCATTTGGGAGGATAATTAGCTAAGTATGTCTTTTTGGTGAAAATAAGCTAAATTGAAGAAGAAAGAGAAGAAGCAAGAAGAGAAGAAGGAGAAGAAAAAGAAGAAGGAGAAGGAGGAGGAGAAGAAGAAGGAGAAGGAGGAGGAGATAATAAGGAGAAGAAGAAGGAGAAGAAGGAGGGAGAAGAAGAAGGAGGAGAGAAGAAGAAGAAAAAGGAGGGCTCCTTCTCCTCCTCCTCCTTCTCCTTCTTCTTCTCTTCTTCTTCTCTTCTTCTTCTCTTCCTCTTCTTCTTCCTTCTTTTCATTTTTCCTCTTTCTTATCCTCTTCTCCTCTTCTTCTTCTTCTTCTCCTCCTCCTCCTCCTCCTCCTCTTCTCCTCTTCTTCCTCCTCTTCTTCTTCTTGTTGTTCTTCTTATTTCTATTTCTATTTTTCTTTATCCTCTTCTTCTACTTATTCTTCTTTTCTTCTTTTTTATCTTCTTCTCCTTCTTATTTTTTTCTTCTTCTCTTCTTCTCTTAGGCCTTATTATGTCATTTAGGAGAGAACTTAGCTAAGTATAGGTCATTTTTTATTAAATAAGCCATTTTGGAGCTAACTAAGCTAATTATGTCATTTTGGAGGATAATTAGCTAAGTTGTGACCTAACCAAGGTTCTTATGATGTTTTTACCCTAACTAGGCTAATTATGTCATTTTGGAGGATAATTAGCTAAGTATGTCTTTGTTGGGGAAAATAAGCTAAATTGAAGAAGAAAGAGAAGAAGCAAGAAGAGAAGAAGGAGAAGAAGGAGAAGGAGGAGGAGAATAAGAAGGAGAAGAAGGAGGAGAGAAGAAGGTGAAGAAGAAGGAGAAGAAGGAGGGAGACTAAGAAGGGGGAGAGAATAAGGAGAAGGAGGGATCCTTCTCCTCTTCCTCCTTCTCCTTCTTCTTCTCTTCTTCTTCTTCTTCTTCTTCTTCCTTCTTTTCATTTTTCCTCTTTATTCTCCTCTTCTCTTCTTCTTCTTCTTCTTCTTCTTCTCCTCCTCCTCCTACTCCTCTTCTCCTCTTCTTCCTCCTCCTCTTCTTCTTCTTCCTCATATTTCTATTTCTATTTCTATTTTTCTTTATCCTCTTCTTCTACTTATTCTTCTTTTCTTCTTTTTTCTCTTCTTCTCCTTCTTCTTTTTTTCTTCTTCTCTTATTCTCTTAGGCCTTATTATGTCATTTAGGAGAGAACTTAGCTACGTAGAAGGCCTTAAGAATAGGTAATTACCTTCATGTACTCCTCCTTCTTCAGATACTTTCCGCGACACTCCTTCTTCTGCTTCTTAATACCACGTGTGGTGTAGTAGTCTCGAATAGCCCGCGGACGAGCCTCGTGGCGTAAGTTCTGTAATAACCGCCTACACTCGGCCTCGAGAACCTTGGCCACCTCCTCCTCATATCCCTCCTCACACCTATAGAAGGTGTGCAATCAAACGAGACAACACCGATTAGTACAATAATTAGCTATATTGTTAATTTTAGATTGTGTAAAAGGATAATTTACCCAAAAGCTCTTGATCACCATATCGGCCCTCGTGTGGCACAAGACACCATCTATAATTTCCTCCGGCAGGGCCTCCGCAGCCTAGTAGTGCTCCCACGAAAATCCTAGTGTAGGAACTTGACCCTCACTAGGCAACATGACAAACCCCGGAAAATTTGTCCGACAAAGCACACCAAGGACGTTGTTCGGCTTGCGGACTCCACGAGGGTGTGCCCATCCCCTGTAGTATCATAAGGTCAATGCATTATATATTTGAAGAAACTTGAAGGCAAAAGCTAAAAAAAAGAGTAAATGTACTTACCTATCCCCTTCAGGCTTAATCACCGGCCTCTGCTCGCGGGTAGCCGGCCGGACCGGGAGACGTGTACTACCACGCTTGTACAAGGTGGCCCCGTCCACCTGCACATCGCCCTCACTATCCGTAAACTCATCCCCGCCATCAACAGAACAGCCACACGGACCTTCGGTCCAATCCGGCACCTCAGTCCAATCCGACACCTCGGACTGATCCGGCCAGGCACCCCATCCGGACCTCTCCATGTTGGTCGAAGCGTGTGTGGCAGGAGTCTCCTGGGACGTAGCCTCAGGAACCGGAGTCTCGTGGGCCGAAGGCACCTCGACCCGAGGCTGATCCTGGACTGGAGTATCGTGGGCGAAGTCCCGTCCACCCGAGGCTCCTGGACTGGAGTCCCCATAGCCTCCTCCTCAAACGGGTCCACCATAGTAGTCATGTGTTCGGGTGAATGAGCTGGTGGTGGTGGCAAGGACGGCGCAACAGTCCGCCTACTTCTTCAACGGCCACCACCTCTCCCTGTAACCTTCCCCTTCTTCCCTACCCGGCCAACACCTCTCCAAGTGGGCAATGCCGCTGACGAAGAAGCACCCTCGGGTGGTGTCGTCAGACTGTCTTCCAAGGCTCTACGGAGAGATAGGAGTGGAATGGAAGTACCACCCCTCGTGCGGGCTGCCGAAGAAAAACCCGTCGAGCGATCTGGACCCGCCCCCACCATCTTTCAACACCTGCTTACCTGCCATTATAAAGATTAAGAGAAATTAGTACAACATAAAAAAATTAAAAAGCTAAGAGCTAAATAACAACTACAATAACATCAACCACTACTACAACAACTACAATAAGAACAACTACAATCCATAACATAGTTCCATAACACATATCCATAGCATAGTTCCATAACAAATATGCATAGCATAGTTACATAACAAAGATGATACACAATGAACAAAGCGAGCAGCGCTAATGTAGGAACTTGTCTAAGAGTTGACATTGTTTGAATAGGCATTTTCAATCTTTTCGAGAAATAACAGATCTTTATATGCCCAAGGTGAGGAGGTTAAGATCATACGAGATATATCGTATTCTAGATCGAAGTGTCGTCATATAGTTTGCTCATGTTAATGTATTTACTAACTCCCGTAATATACAAACAACAAAAATAGTTGTTGACTGGCATAAATTTTCTATTTATGAAGGATCATTTTAGTGGTTTAGTTCTAACTTCAGCTACATAAATAAAGCAATATGTACAAGAGGTGTACTTTCTTAATTTTTTATTTATGTGTATTGCAGACAGTGCTGCCAAATAACTATGGCACACATACTAGCTTCATTGATTTACTTTTTTCATGCTATATTGAGATATTTATAGAACTATGTGCTTGACAGAGAAACAAAATCCCTACCAAAGCTATTCTATCTAATGCTAAGGCTAGAGTGTTCTGCTAAACCTGCTAGAATGTTCTGCACACATACTATCGAAGTCTACTCTTTTCGTATTAACCAACATTTTCAAATGATGGGGCCAAGTAAAACAAGGATATCTAAAATGCATTCAAGGGTGACAAATATATCGTAAAATCCAAAACAATGAAATTATTTTCCACTATATTTGTGCTACTTTGCAAACATTCTTGAGAATGTATTTCCCTTACATTTTCAGCATCAAACATGAATCTATGAGTAGTGTACATTCAAAGTTGGATATTTCTTCAAAATTTGCACAACATTTGTTCTTCTCCGAACTAACCATTCTCACACATATTAACATATGCTAACAAAATTTTTTATGATTTCAATCCAAAATGCAGGGGGGTGTGGGGGCTCACCGGCAGGGGCGGCTGTGGCGTCGTGGGCGGCGGGGCCGGGGGTGTTGGGGCGGCGGGGCGGCGCCGAGGGTGTTGGGGCTGCGGGGCGGCGCCGAGGGCGATGCGGCGGCGGCGGAGGAGCTATGGGGCACCGGGGCGGCGCCGGGGGTGCCGGGGCCGGCGGTGCAACGGTGGTGGCGGCGGTGGGCGGCGGGGGAGGAGAGAGAGAGGCCATTTGAGAGAGAGAGAGAGGGCCGGGGTGGGGGCGAGACGACCGTTACATAATTCCTGAACTTTATCGTCTGCTGGCGGACGGCAAAGGGTCTAGACTCTTTGCCGTCTGCCTCTGGACGCTTTGCCGTCCACGAGCAGACGACAAAGAAGGGGTGTAGTTTGACCTAACTTTTCCCTGGCCAGATGGGCCCAGCCCAAAGCTTTGACGTCTGCTACCCTCATCTTTGTCGTCCGCGGCTGACGGCAAAGAATTGACTGCTGGCAAAGACCTTCTTTGCCATAAGCCAGTTCTTTGTCGCCTGCTTTGTGGGAGATGACGGCAAAGACACTCTTTGCCATCAGCCAGCAGACGAGAAAGATTTGGCAGACGGCAAAAAACTGAATTCCAGTAGTGATAGCTGCATTTTTCAATTATGAAATCTGGGAGATGGATGTCAAAACGGTGTTCTTTGACGGTTTTCTTAAGGAAGAGTTGTATATCATGCAACTCGAAGGTTTTGTCGATCCAAAGAATGCTAACAAAGTATGCAAGCTCCAGCGATCCATTTATGGACTGGTGCAAGCATCTCAGAGTTGGAATAAGCGCTTTGATGAGGTGATAAAAGCATTTGGGTTTATACAAGTGGTTGGTGAATCTTGTATTTACAAGAAAGTGAGTGGTAGCTCTGTGGCGTTTCTAATATTATATGTGGATGACATATTGCTGACTGGAAACAACGTGGAGTTTTTGGAGAGCGTAAAGGATTACTTGAATAAAAGTTTCTCTATGAAGGACCTAGGAGAAGCTGCTTACATTCTAGGCATTAAGATCTATAGGGATAGATCGAGACGCCTGATAGGACTTTCACGAAGCACATACGTTGATAAAGTTTTGAAGAAGTTCAAAATGGAACAGTCCAAGAAGAGGTTCTTGCCAGTGTTACAAGGTATAAAATTGAGTAAGACTCACTGCCCAACAACTATGGAAGATAGAGAACAAATGAGTTCCGTCCCCTATGCTTCAACCATAGGTTCTATCATGTATGCAATGTTGTGCACTAGACCGGACGTCGGCTTGGCCATAAGTATGGCAGGCAGGTTTCAAAGTAATCCAGGAGTGGATCACTCGACGGCGGTCAAGAATATTCTAAAGTACCCGAAAAGGACTAAGGAAATGTTTATCATTTATGGAGGTGACGAAGAGCTCGTCGTAAAGGGTTACGTCGACGCAAGCTTTGACACTGATTCGGATGACTCTAAGTCTCAAACCGGATACGTATTTATTCTTAATGTGGGTGCAGTAAGCTGGTGCAGTTCCAAGCAAAGTGTCGTAGCAGATTCTACATGTGAAGCGGAGTACATGGATGCCTCGGAAGTAGCTAAGGAGGGTGTCTGGATGAAGCGGTTCATGACGGATCTTGGAGTTGTGCCGAGCGCACTAAATCCAATAACTCTGTTCTGTGACAACACTGGTGCCAATGCTTTAGCAAAAGAACCAAGGTTTTACAAGAAGACCAGGCAGATCAAACGATGCTTCAACCTCATCCGCGACTACGTCGAAGGAGAGGACGTGAATATTTGCAAAGTGCACACGGATCTGGATGTAGCAGATCCGCTGACTAAACCTCTTCCACGGGCAAAACATGATCAACACCAGAACTGTATGGGTGTTAGATTTATTACAATGTAAATTACATGGCGATGTGAGGACTAGATTATTGACTCTAGTGCAAGTGGGAGACTGCTGGAAATACTCCCTAGAGGCAATGATAAAATAGTTATTACTATATCTCCTGTTTCAAGATAATCGTTTATTATCCATGCTATAATTGTATTGAATGAAAACATAGATACATGTGTGGATACATAGACAAAATAATGTCCCTAGCAAGCCTCTAGTTGGCTAGCCAGTTGATCAAGGATAGTCAAGGTTTTCTGACTATATGCAAGTGTTGTCACTTGATAACTGGATCACATCATTAGGAGAATCATGTGATGGACTAGACCCAAACTATGAACGTAGCATGTGATCATGTCATTTTGTTGCTAGTGTTTTCTGCGTGTCAAGTATTTATTCCTATGACCATGAGATCATATAACTCACTAGAACCGGAGGAATACCTTGTGTGTATCAAACGTCGCAACATAACTCGGTGACTATAAAGGTGCTCTACAGGTATCGCCGAAGGTGTCCTTTGAGTTAGTATGGATCAAGACAGGGATTTGTCGCTCCGTGTGACGGAGAGGTACCTCGAGGCCCACACGGTAATACAACATCACAACCAAGCCTTGCAAGCACTGTGACTAAGTGTAAATCATGGGATCTTGTATTACGGAACGATTAAAGAGACTTGCAGGTAACGAGATTGAAATAGGTATGCGGATACCGACGATCGAATCTCGGGGAAGTAACATATCGAAGAACAAAGGGAATGACACACTGGATTATATGAATCCTTGGCACTGAGGTTCAACCGATAAGATCTTCGGAGAATATGTAGGATCCAATATGGGCATCCAGGTCCCGCTATTGGATATTGACCGAGGAGTGTCTCGGGTCATGTCTACATAGTTCTCGAACCCGCAGGGTCTAAGGTTCGATGATGTTTTAGTATAGTTGAGTTATATGTGTGGTTACCGAATGTTGTTCTGAGTCCCGGATAAGATCATGGACGTCACGAGGGTTTCCGGAATGGTCCGGAAACAAAGATTGATATATAGTATGGTTTCATTTGGTCACCGAAAAGTTTCGGGCATTTCCGGCAGTGTACCGAGAGTGACGAATGGGTTCCGTGTATTCACCGGGAGGGGCCCACCCACCCGGGAGTGAGCCCAGTTACCCTAGGGTGGCGCACCAGCCCTTAGTGGGCTGGTGAGGCCATCCCAATAGGTCCATGGCGCAACAAGTCAAAAAACACCAAACAAAAAAAAAGAGGGAGGTCGGAAGGGACAAGAGGACTCCTCCTTCCCTAAACCGAATTGGAGTTGGAGTCCTCGTGTCCACTTCGGCCGGCGCACCAAGGGGCTCCTTGAGCCCCAAGGCTAGCCCCTCCCATCCTCTTATATATACTGGTGGTTTTAGGGTTTTTGAGACATAACTTTGCGACGTGCAACTCAAACCTATACCACGTAGTTTTACCTCTAGATCGGATTTGTGCGGAGCTCGGGTGAGCCCTGTAGGAGTAGATCATCACCACCACCGGAGCGCCGTAACGCTGCCGGAGAACTCATCTACTTCTCCATCTCTCTTGTTGGATCAAGAAGGCCGAGATCATCATCGAGTTGTACGTGTGCTGAACGCGGAGGTGCCGTCCGTTCGGCGCTAGATCAGAACGGATCGTGGGACGACGGTGATTTGAATCACGAAGTTGTACCACTACATCAACCGCGTTTCTTAACGCTTCCTGCTTAGCGATCTATAAGCGTATGTAGATCTAATCTCCTCTCATAGATGGACATCACCATGATAGGTCTTCGTGTGCGTAGGAATTTTTGTTTCCCATGCAACGTTCGCCAACAGGTTTCAACAATTATAACTTAGGCCTTATTGTGCCCTCATGCGGAATTCAACTACTTCACAAATCACAAGGCAATTGAGCGGGAGGGCAAGGCTTGGCACATGTGTGTCCCGAAACCTGCATGTCCCTTCGAGATTTCGGCTTCACAAGAGCAAATATTGATTTTCCCCAAAAAAGGCTTCCATTGCAAATTGAGGGATTGGATCACCGCTCTCCTAACCACCTCTTCATTTCAGTTCCTCCTTAAAGGGGTGGCCGTGTCACCTATCGAGCATGGCCTTGGACTCCGTTAAGGGGATCTTTGTTTGCCACTTCGTTTTGTCATCCCCATCGACCATCTTCAACAACTTTCAATTCCATAGGACAAGGTTGCGGCAAAGCTTATTCCTTGGGATGGTGACAACATCACCTCTATTGGTTGCGCCACCGTTTTGAATTTGGTTCTCTCTTTCGAAGTGGTGTGCTACATTACTCCTCTCATCATTCTCTCGAGCACCCTTGACGACACCAACAAGCTTGAAAGGGATTTTGTTTTGTATGTATCAGATGAGACTATCAATGTGAAATGCAAGGTGAACTGGGACATAGTGTGCCAGCCTGTGAACATAGGAGCTTAGAGTGCTCGATACCACAAAGTTCACACGTGCCTTGAGGTTAGGTGGTCGTGGTATGAGTGCAAACAACCATCAAAACTTTGGGTTAGCATGTGAAATCCATGCGATGATCATGATCATGATCTATTTTACGCCTTCATCACTATTATCGTCGGCGCTGGAGCAAAAACTTCTTTTTGGGAGGCACCTTGGACTCATTATCCGAAACCAAATGGGATTGCACCCCTCATTTTTGAAGCATCCTTGTGAAAAAATGGAAGGTAAAAGCGGCGGTAAACAAAGATGCATGGCTCTCCAAGATCATGATCTCGAACACCTTCACTTTGGAGCACATCCGCTAATTGGAGGCCCTTTGGACTATCCTTCGCGCTTCAACCTCAATGCGCATGCCAAAGATGATATTGTATAGAAGCACATAAACAGTGGGCAATACTCCGCGCCATCCGTGTATGCTTCTGAATTCATGGGAAGTTTCTACTCTCCCATAGAACATATGGTTGGAATTCTTGGGGCCCTCGCAAGGTCAAGTTATTCACTTGGTTGGCCACCCAAGATAGCATTTGGACAGCCAATAGATTGTCCAAGCATTGGCACCCTAACTCTGATCTTTGCCCCTTGTGCAAGCAAGTAGGGAAATCGAGGATGCGCCTCTTCTACACATGCAACTACACCATTCGTCTCTACAACTTGGTGAATGATTGGTTCCACATGCTAAACATTCACACTACCGATTGTCACCTACATAGATCCATCAATGGTTAGTCCACCATGTTGTCCAACACCAACACCCCTGATAGAAATGCTATGTCACCTCTTATAATGCTCATGGATGGACCATTTGGAATGAAAGGAATGCCCGTTTCTTCAATCAAAAAATCACACCAACGTACATATTGATCAAAACAATCAAGAGTAAAGTCAAACTTTGGATAGTAGCGGGTGCAAAAAAATTAAGAACTATTGTACCGGGAGAGTGGTCCATTGTTATACTTGGGACTTGGTAACACAATCTATATCCTCTTATTAGTTAATATATGAGGTAAATATTTTGCCTTTGTTCAAAATAATGGATCTCGAATATATAACTTTACTTATTTTTTCATACATGGAAGCGTATGTAAGAAAAAAGAAATTGTATCGTGGTATATATATGATGGTTATGAAATAACCATGATAGGATCGGATTGTATTTACTTCATCCCAAATTACATGACATCTTGCTAAGCATGTATTAATTTTTTCTTCTAATTTTGTATGATGATATAAAAAATTATAGTATGATATTTAAGCGGAACATATCTTTAGATTGCCCGTGACAAATACTTTATATTTATGGAATGTAAATTATTTTACTCACATTTTCATATAAAAATAATGATCTTAGTTGTGTTTGAATATTGTGTCTATGTAAATCTTCATTTAATTGCATTGAAGGGAATACTATTTTTTAATCAACATCTATATGTATATTAATAAGGATGGTAGAATAATCACCTACTTAGAGTTCATAAATTTTAGGATGCTATCCATTGTTGTATAAATTGAAACCTAGATACTATTTTTTTAGACCAGTTTACTTTCTTTCCTCTACCTGTGAGGTTTACTATCTTCGTAAAAAATACATCCCAATACTCTAATGCCATTCATTTCATTATTTCTAAAATGTAACATTGCAGTATACCATTTCCCATATCCACTTCCCGAATATATGTCTGTACAAACCAAGGTTTCTATTTTCATAATATATCTTCTTATGCAGATACACACAAGCATGCGTATCTTTCAGTTGACAGAAGAAGATAGAAAAAAAATACAAATGTAGGTACATCTTACAACACATATACATGGAGGCCTTGTCAATCAACCTAGAGCATAGGGACATAGGGTGATTAGACAAATATAACACTAGTCGAACTCTCACGCAACATGTTGTTGATATGAGTGACGTTAGCACGCGCCCAAAGTCATGCATCGTCCGGGATAATCTACACGAGGAGAGTCGCATAGGGGTGCTGGCTGACGGTGTCCCGACATAAGGGCCTCTCACCATGTTGATTCGTGCCCTGATGGGCTGAACTAAGGACCCCTTGTTGGTTCTGAAGTGGTCCACATCACGCGGACCATTGTGTATAATCACAAGGTTCCAGAAGACTTAGCATACATAACAAGATGCTAGATCTGTGGTGGATTCTGCCTCCCCGTAGGTAGCCTAACATGATATTGTACGCTAGGACTCCTCGTACCTATATAAATAAAGGGGCCAAACGCGTAGAAATCCTGCTTATAGTCTCTTGGTGGATACATGTACTCTGTACACACTCGAACACAATATACACAAGCAAGACATAAGTTATTATCTCCTCGAAGTGCCCATACCTGGGTAAAACCATGTGTGTCTGTTATCGTGTCTCCTAGATGCCTAGCTTAGGATCCCCTACCTCGAAATCTACCTGTTTAGGGCCCATCCCTAATCTTGATAGATGCAACTGTTTTGGTGCTTCTAGAGCCACTAGTCCATGCGCAAGAAGATGGAGGATAGCCCACGACGGTGCGAAACTGGGGCACACGAATAGAAGCATGCCCACCCGTTCGGGAAGGAGGTCATTGGATCAGGGGGAGCCGTGGATCGACACTAGGAAAGAATCTCTTGCCAAACCTGCCGAAAAAAGGAACAACTTGCAAGAATATGGTGCATGTCCTCTGCCATCTAATCACAAAGTGTGCATAATTCATCATGGGAAGTGTGCGATGGTGAAGACGGTCGGTCGTCCAGTAGCGGTCCCTCCTGTTGGAAATATGCCCTATAAGCAATAATAATTATATTATTCATTTCCATATTTCCAATTAGATGTTTTTGTATTCTTTGATATAAATGCTATGGTTCTTATATGTGTGATTGAGAGGAAAACTCATAAGCATGTGTAGAATAATAAACGGTAAAACATGATTCCTTGTCTCGCCTCTAGGCTTGCTCAAGTGTTGCATGATGATCATTTTTTCTAGTCATAGGCATTGGTTAATTGTAACAAGGATGTCAGCATCATTGAGAGTATGATTTTAGTAGAACGATCATATTAAATTGGACATATTGTTTGTTATACCTAAAGATGTTATCATCACAACTCTACAGTCAATAATGCACATGGTTTAACGTATGCTTAGTTCCTTATACCAAGAAAGTATCGAGTCACTTGATATTGTATTATACACTCGGATTGTTCCAACGTCATGTGTAACACGGTGATCATAACAACAACTTATGGGTATATATGCCATTTTATATCATTTTCGAACTAATCTATTAATCTAGTGTCAAGTGCGAGATCATGTTTGTGCCTATTTTATTATTTCGTAGGAAACCAAGACCAAACGAAAGCCAAATGCTCCAAAACTTTACGGTGGTTTTTTCTCGACCAAAAAGGAGCCCAAAAGCTTAGGCATAATACCATACGATGTACGAGGGGGCCACAAGCTCACCCCACGCGCCCCAGGGGGTGTGAGCTTGTGGGCCCCTCCTAACTCCGATTGACCTAATTCCAATTCTATAAATTCCCATAAATCCCCAAAACACGAGAAGGAGAACCGAAATAATTTTTCCACCACCACAAGCCTCTGTTCATCCATGATACTATGTGGAGGCCTCCGTTGGTAATCTGTCGGAGGGGAAATCAATCATGGAGGCCATCTTCATCAACCTTCATGCATCCATGGTGTTGTGTGAGTTAGCCACCACAAATCTATGGTTCCATAGTGATTAGCTAGATCTCTCTCTCTCTCATCTTTAATACAATGTTCTCTTTGGAGATTGATACGTCTCCATCGTATCTATAATTTTTGATTGTTTAATGCCAATGTTCTACAACTTTCATACACTTTTTGCAACATTTTATATTATTTTTAGGACTAACTTACTTATCTAGTGCCTAGTGCGAGTTTCGGTTTTTTGTGTGATTATTATTTCACAAAAATTCCGTATCAAACAGAGTCCAAGCGCGATAAAAATTTAGGGAGATTTTTTTCGAATATATGTGAATTTTGGGAAGAAAAATCAATGCCACACGATGCCTGAGGCGCCCACAAGGCAATAGGGAGCGGCGAGGAGGGTAGTCGCGCCCTGATGCCGTGTGGCCACCCCTTAAGTCAGTTCGGGCTCTACTTTGGATGCAAGAAAGAGATTTTCGTGATAAAGTTCCCTCAAAATTTCAGCCTGATCGGAGTTACAGATCTGTTGATATTTCAGAAACGGTCAAGGGCCAGAAAACAGGTGCGAAAAAGAGAAGAGAAACACAGAGAGAGATCCAATATCGGAGGGGATCTTGCCCTGTGGGAGCCATGGCGGCCATGGACCAGAGGGAAAAGTCTCCTCCCACCTAGGGAGGAGGCCAAGGAAGAAGAATAATGAGGGGGCACTCTCCCCTCTCTCCCGGTGGCGCCGGAGCGCCGCCGGGGCAACCATCGTGACGATGATCTACACCAACAACTTCGCTGCCGTCACCGCCAACTCTCTCTCTATGCAGCGGTGTGAGCTCTCTTCTCCCTGCTGTAATATCTACTTAAGAATGGTGCTTAATGCTATATATTATTATCCAATGATGTGTGGCTATCCTATAATGTTTGAGTTGATCTATTTTGTTTGATGTTTTTATTGTGGGATGATGTTATTGATATGATTTGTATGATGATATGGTGCTATCCTAAGGTGCCTTCCGTGAGGCGCACACGTGAAGGAATCCCATTGGAGGGTTTGCAATATGTTCATGATTCGCTTACAGTGGCTGGCTAGAGTGACAGAAGTTTACACTCGAGTAAGGGAGTTGTTCGCGTATGGGAGTAAAGAGGACTTGATGTTTAACATTATGGTTGGGTTTACCTTAATGATTTCTAGTAGTTGCAGATGCTTGCTACAGGTCCAATTATAAGTGCATACGGTACAAGTACGAAAAGTGTGTTAGCGTATGACTCCCCCTCATTGCATATGATAAGTATTTGTCATGATGTATTCAATTTCCTATGGACAATCTTTCTCTTGCGTTACACAAAAAATCTTTCTACTAAATAACTAAATAAATTAATATTTCTCTAAACAGCCCCTGATTTTTATTTACTTGCTCTTTATTATGTTGCCAACCTATCTATTACACCTACTAAGTACTTCTAGTTTCCTTCCCGCAAAGTAGTTTCATACTTGTTCTAGGTAAAGTAAGCGTTAGCGTGCTTAGAGTTGTATCGGTGGTCGATAGAACTTGAGAGAATATTAATTCTACCTTTAGCTCCCCGTTGGGTTTGACACTCTTACTTATTGAAAAAGGTTACAAACGATCCCCTACACTTGTGGGTTATCAAGACCTTTTTCTAGTGCCGTTGCCGGGGAGCAATAGCGTAGTGGTTGATATTCCCTTGTGTGCTTGTTTGGTTTATCACTAAGTAATTTTATTTTATTTTCTAAGTTGTTTTATATCTTTAATTATGGATACGGAACACGAAACACCAAAAAAAAAAGTTGTGCTTGCTGCTTCTGGAGATGGGGAACCTCCTAAAACCCATGATGGTGGTTATGTGGAAAACATTAAATACTAATTTGATAATCCTAAGAATTCCCAATTGAACTTGATTATGGGATACATGTTGGATCAACATGAGTAATTTAGGGATTATCGCTTGACTCAACAATGGAAACACTTATGGGATCAAATAAAAATGTTCCTTTGGTATACTTGGAATTTATGCTTGAGATGTGATTATACTTGTTGCTCTAAGATGGAGACTTCACACCTTCCCTTTCAATGTGAATTTAATGATAATAAAACCTTGGCCTCTTACGCTAATGGTATATATGATTACTATGATGTTGAACAAATTGAATAACTTGTTGCTTTTAAGGGTGCTTATGAAATTGCTTCTTTGATTGAAAAGTATGATGCTATTCTTTACAAATCTGAAAAAAATTCCATACATAAATATTGATATGAGAACTATGAATACAATGAATATATTGATGAATTTGTTGAAAGAATGTATGCTTCCTTGGAAGATATTAATATTTCGAAGGAATCTACGGAAGAAGAAATTGCTGAAATTGTGAGCTCATTAGATGAAAAAGATGAGGAGGAGAGCGAAGAACAAAAGAAGGAAGAGCGGATTAGCTACCAGCGCCCACCTTCTAATGAGAGTAACTCTTCAACTCATACATTGTTTCATTTCCCTTCATGCTTATCGAAGGATGAATGCTATGATGATTGCTATGACCCCTTCGATTCATTTGAAATATCCCTTTTTGATGAACTTGATGCTTGCTATGCTTGTGACCATGATAGAAATATGAATTATGCTTATGGAGATGAACTTTATATAGTTCCTTATGTTAAGCATGAAATTGTTGCTATTGCACTCACACATGATAGTCCTATTATACTTTTGAATTCTCACAACTACACCATATCAGAGAAGTTTGCACTTATTAAGGATTATATTGATGGGTTGCATTTTACCACTACACATGATGATTTTGAAGGATATAATATGCATGTGCTTTCTGCTGCTACATCCAATTATTATTAGAGAGGAACCAAATCTTCACCTCTCTATGTTTCCAATTCGATAGAATTGCAAGAAACTACCTATGCTTTTATTGGCCTTTACTTTGTGTGAATGAACTGTTCTTTTATGACATGCCAATGCAAAGGAAAAGAGTTATACTTTGTTGTCACATGATATATATCACTTTGTGCTCACTACTTAATTACAAATCAATGTTAATTCAAATTGCCTTTGATATACCTTTGGATCCGGGTGGATCAATTACTTGAGAACTATATGCCTAGCTTAATGGCTTTAAGGAAAGCGCTTTGAGAGAGACAACCCGAAAGTTTTAGAGAGTTATTTTATACTGTTGTGTAATTTTATTATAATTAAAAACAACAAAAATAAAGTGGGGAACCTAAAACTTTTCAAAAAGAAAAGTGAAAGTGAGAAGGACGAGCACCATTGAAGTGGGGGTTAGCTTTGAACTTTGTTCATGCGCACGGAAACTTTGTGAATCTTGATTACAACAACTTTTAAATAAAAATAAGTACCCCCTTTTATAAATCCATTGTATTATAAAATGTGCCAATATTTACCTTTAGGATGTTTGAATTGCTTGTTTGATATGTGTTGTGCAAAAACAGAAACTTTGTGTGTAGTGTTTGATTTTTCATATTTTACTGCAACGTCAAAAAATATAAAGTTTTTACACAGTAATTTCATACCAATTGTTTACAACTTCCTGTTTTTTCCTAATTATCTGAGTTACTGAAGTGTACGTTTCATGTGCATCTTTCGAGACTGTCGTGTTTTTAACAAATTGCTGTTATAGTTGCTTTGTGTGCTTATGTTTGAATTCTTGTTGAGCCCCCTTGTCTTGGGAGCCATAGAATTGTGATAGAATACAGTATATAATGTTGGATTATTATTATAAATATAATTTTATGGCAGGACATGGTGATATTTGATGTTATATGAACTAACCTCTCTTATGAAAGTTCTGTTAAGTTCCGTGTATGAAGTGTTCGAAGATCTAGGAGGTATCGACATGTGAAGAATAAGAGAGACAAGAGTTCAAGCTTGGGGATGCCCAAGGCACCCCAAGTAAATATTCAAGGATACTCAAGTGCCTAAGCTTGGGTATGCCCCGGAAGAGATCCCATATTTCTTCTTCAATAACTATCGGTATGTCTCGGTTTTTGTTTTGTTCACATGATATGTGTAAATTCTTGGAGCGTCATGTGTGTTTTATTTTCCTTTTACCTATGCACCATGCTCGTATGGGAACTTCCATGGTTAATTTAAAGAATGCTCTTTGCACTTCACTTATATCTTTTGAGTATGGCTTTACACGATACTTCATGTGCTTCACTTATATCATTTCAAGTTGGATGCATGTTTCTCTACATACAGAAAATAGTTATTTGTATAATGCTTTATTGATTCACTTACACGTATTAGAGCATGGTCTTTTTGTTGGGGAACATAGTAATTTCAAAAAAAAAATCCTATGTCACACAAGGATCTATCTATGGGGAAACCAACAACGAGCAAAGGGGTAGAGCATCTTCATACCTTTGAAGATCGCATAGTTGAAGTGTTACTAGAACGCGGTTGATGGAGCCGTACTCAAGGCAATTCAAATCGTGGAAGATCCGATCTGAAAGCCGAACGTACGGTGTCTCCGCGTTCAACACACCTATAGCCCGGGGACGTCTCCTCCTTCTTGATCCAGCTAGGAGGGAGGAGAAGTTGAGGGAGAACTCCACGAGCACGACGGCGTGGTGGCGGTGGAGTATGTGGCTCTCCGGCAGGGCTTCACCAAGCACCGCGGAGGAGGAGAAAGAGGAGGAGAGTTAGGGTTGCACCATAGATGATCTAATCAGGTGTGTAGCAGCCCTCCCAATACTCCAATATATATAGGAGGGAGGGAGAGGGGGTGCGTGATACGTCCATTTTGCATCATGCTTTCATGTTGATATTTATCGCTTTATCGACTGTTATTATACTTTGTGGTACCATACTTATGCCTTTTCTCTCTTATTTTGCAAGGTTTATTTGAAGAGGAAGAACACCGGCAGCTGGAATTCTGGACTAGAAAAGGAGCAAGTCTGAGTCCTCTATTCTGCGCAACTCCAAATGTCGTGAAAATCAACGTGGAATTTTTTGGGAATATATAAAAAATACTGGGCGAAAGAAGTGCCAGAGGGGAGCTGCCACGGTCCCACAAGCTTGGTGGTCGTGGCCTACCCCCCTGGCCGCGGCTAGAGAGCTTTTGGGCACCCTGGTGGCCCACTGGACCCCCTCTTCTGCTATGTGAAGGGTTTCGTCTGGAAAAAAAATCAGAAGGGAGCTTTTCCGTGGTTTCGCCGCCGCCACGAGGCGGAACTTGAGTAGAACCAATCTAGAGCTCCGGCAGGACGATCATGCCGGGGAAACTTCCCTCCCGAAGGGGGAAATCGTCGCCATCGTCATCACCAACACTCCTCTCGTCGGAGGGGAGTCATCTCCATCAACATCTTCATCAGCACCATCTCCTATCCAAACCCATGTATATCTCTTGTAACCAGTCGCCGTCTCGTGACGTCGATTGGTACCCGTAAGGTTGCTAGTAGTGTTGATTACTCTTTGTAGTTGATGCTAGTTGGTTTACTTGGTGGAAGATTATAAGTTCAAATCCATTATGATATTCGTTACTTCTCTGGTCATGAATATATCTATGCATTGTGAGTAGTTACTTTTGTTCCTGAGGACATGGGATAAGTCTTTCTATTAATAGTCATGTGAATTTGGTATTCGTTCGGTATTTTGATATGTTGTATGTTGTCTTTTCCTCTAGTGGTGATATGTGAACGTCGACATAACACTTCACCATATTTGGGCCTAGAGGAAGGCATTGGGGAATAGTAAGTAGATGATGGGTTGCTAGAGTGACAAAAGCTTAAACCCCAGTCTATGCGTTGCTTCGTAAGGGGCTGATTTGGATCCACTAGTTTAATGCTATGGTTAGACGTTGTCTTAATTCTTCTTTTGTAGTTGTGGATGCTTGCGAGAGGGTTTAATCAGAAGTGGGATGCTTGTCCAAGTAAGGGCAGTACCCAAGCGCCGGTCCACCCACATATCAAACTATCAAAGTAACGAACGCGAACCATGTGAACATGATGACAATTAGCTTGACATATTTCCCATGTGTCCTCGGGAGCGCTTTACTTCCTATAAGACTTTGTTCAGGCTTGTCCCTTGCTACAAAAGGGATTGGCCCACTTTGCTGCACCGTTGTTATTACTTGTTACTTGTTACTTTTCACCTGCTACGTTTCACCTCACTACACTATCACTTGTTACCGCTACTTTCAGTGCTTGCACTTATTACCTTGCCGAAAACCGTTTATCAGAGCCTTCTGCTCCTCGTTGGGTTCGACACTCTTACTTATCAAAAGGACTACGATTGATCCCCTATACTTGTGGGTCATCAAGATTCTTTTCTGGTGCCGTTGCCGGGGAGTGAAGCGCCTTTGGTAAGTGGAATTTGGTAAGGAAACATTTATATACTATGCGGAAATTTATTGTCACTTGTCACTATGGAAACTGTTCCTTTGAGGAATTTGTTCGGGGTATATTCACCACGAACGGAAGCACGAGCAGTTGCTCCTCAACCTAAGGTACCTACTGAAAATATCTTTTATGAAATTCCTTCGGGTATGCTTGAGAAACTGCTAGCTAATCCTTTTAGAGGAGATGGATCATCACATCCAGACTTGCATCTAATCTATGTAGATGAAGTTTGTGGTTTATTTAAGCTTGCAGGTTTGCCCGAGGATGAGGTAAAGAAGAAAGTCTTTCCTTTATATTTTAAGGATAAGGCGTTGACATGGTATAGGCTACGTGATGATACTGGATCATGGGACTACAATCGGTTGAAATTGGAATTTCATCAAAAGTTTTATCCTATGCATTTAGTACATCGTGATCGGAATTATATTTATAACTTTTGGCCTCATGACAGGGAAAGCATAGCTTAAGCTTGGGGAGTCTTAAATCAATGTTATATTCATGCCCCAATCATGAGCTCTCGAGAGAAATTATTACTCAAAATTTTTATGCTCGGCTTTCTTATGAAGATCGTACCATGCTTGACACTTCTTGTACGGGTTCTTTTATGAAGAAGGATATTGACCACAAGTGGAATTTATTGGAAATAATCAAACGTAACTCTGAAGATTGGGAGCTTGAAGAAGGTAAGGAGTGAGGTATGAATTTCCAGTTTGATTGCGTTAAATCTTTTGTTGAAACAAACACTTCTAGAGATTTTAGCGCTAAGTATGGACTTGACTCTGAGATAGTAGCTTCTCTATGTGAATCTTTTGCTGCTCATATTGATCTTCCCAAAGAGAAGTGGTTTAAGTATCATCCTCCCGTAGAAGTCAACATAGTTAAACCCAATCTAGTTGAAGAGAAAGTCATTGCCTATAATGATCCTATTGTTCCTTGTGCTTACACTGAGAAACCACCTTACCCTGCTAGGAAAAAGGATTATTCTAAAGCTTCAACTGTGTTATGTAGAGGTTACATTAGACCACTTGCACCCCCTGAGAAAATTAGAGTTGAACCTAGTATTGCTATTATCAAAGATCTCTTAGCCGAAGACATAGACAGGCATGTTATCAAATTCTGTGAGGACTCCGCTAGAATTGCTAAACCTCACGCGAAAGACAAATACAGACCTGTCGTTGGCCTGCCCGTTGTTTCTGTCAAGATAGGAGATCACTGTTGTCATGGTTTATGTGATATGGGTGCTAGTGTTAGTGCAATACCCTGGTCCCTATATGATGAAATCAAAGATGAGATTGCACATGCTGAGTTAGAACCCATTGATGTCACTATTACGCTATCTAATAGAGACACTATCTGCCCTGTGGGAATTGTGAGAGACGTAGAAGTCATGTGTGGTAAGACGAAGTATCCTACTGATTTCCTCGTCCTTGCTAGTGCACAAGATAGCTTTTGTCCCATCATATTTGGTAGACCCTTTCTCAACACTGTCAATGCTCATATTGATTGCATTAAACAGACTGTCACTGTTAGTTTCGAGGGTGTGTCTCATGAATTTAACTTCTCCAAGTTTGGAAGACAACCCCATGAAAAAGAGTCGTCTGGTAGGGATGAAATCATTGCTCTTGCCTCTATTGTCATACCTCCTACGGATCCTTTAGAGCAATATCTGCTTGAGCATGAAAATGATATGCATATGGATGAAAGAGATGAGATAGATAAAATTGTTTTAGAACAATATCATATTCTTAAGAATAATCTGCTTGTTGAACTGCTTGGGGATCCTCCCCCACCAAAGGGTGATCATGTGTTCGAGCTTAAACAGTTACCAGATACTCTTAAGTATGCCTATCTTGATGAGAAGGAGATATATCCTGTTATTATATGCTCATCTCTCGAATCACGAAGAGAAGAAGTTATTAAAAACTTTGAGGAAGCACCGTGCTGCTATTGGATATACTCTTGATGATCTTAAGGGTATTAGTCCCACTCTATGTCAACACAAGATTAAAACCAATCCTGATTCTAAGCCAGTTGTTGATCATCAACGGAGATTAAATCCTAGGATGAAAGAGGTCGTGAGAAAAGAAATATTAAAGCTTCTGGAAGCAGGAATCATTTATCCTGTTGCTCATAGTGATTGGGTAAGTCTAGTGCATTGCGTACCCAAGAAGGGAGGTATCACCGTCGTCCCTAATGATAAGAATGAACTAATCCCACAGAGGACTATTACTGGCTATAGGATGGTGATCGAGTTCCGGAAACTGAACAAGGCAACTAGGAAGGACCATTACCCTTTGCCATTTATTGACCAAATGCTATAAAGGCTATCTAAACACGCACACACTTCTGCTTTCTAGACGGTTATTCAGGTTTCTCGCAAATACCTGTTGCACAATCTGATCAGGAGAAAACCACTTTCACCTGCCCCTTCGGTACCTTTGCTTATAGACGTATGCCTTTTGGCTTATGCAACGCACCTGCCACCTTTCAAAGATATATGATGGCAATATTCTCTAACTTTTTTGAAAACATTGTTGAGGTTTTCATGGATGATTTCTCCGTTTACGGTTCTTACTTTGACGATTGCCTCAGCAACCTTGATCGAGTCTTACAGAGATGCAAAGATACCAACCTCGTCTTGAACTGGGAGAAGTGTCACTTCATGGTTAATGAAGGCATTGTGTTAGGACACAAAATTTCTGAGAAAGGCATTGAAGTTGATAAGGCTAAGGTTGATGCAATTGAGAAAATGCCTTGCCCCACAGATATGAGAGGTATACGAAGTTTCCTAGGTCATGCTGGTTTCTATAGAAGGTTCATTAAAGATTTCTCTAAGATTTCTAGGCCTCTTACCAACATCTTGCAGAAGGATGTTCCTTTTGTTTTTGATGAGGATTGTGAGGAAGATTTCGAAATACTTAAGAAGGCCTTGATAACCGCACCTATTGTTCAACCACCTGATTGGAACTTGCCCTTTGAAATCATGTGCGATCCTAGTGATTATGTTGTTGGTGTTGTTCTAGGACAAAGAGTTGACAAGAAGTTGAATGTCATTCACTACGCTAGTAAAACTCTAGACAGTGCCCAAAGAAACTATGCCACTACTGAGAAGGAATATTTAGCAGTCATGTTTGCATGTGAAACATTCAGATCTTATATAGTTGAATCCAAAGTCATTATTCACTCTGATCATGCTACTATTAAGTACCTTATGGAGAAGAAGGATGCTAAGCCTAGGATAATCAGATGGGTTCTCCTGCTACAGGAATTTGATTTGCACGTTGTTGACCGAAAGGGTGCTGATAACCCTGTAGCAGATAACTTGTCCACGCTAGAGAACGTCCTTGATGACCCACGACCTATTGATGACAGCTTTCCTGATGAGCAATTAAATGTCATCTGTACTTCACATAGTGCACCGTGGTATGCTGATTACGCAAACTATATCGTAGCCAAATACATACCACCCAGTTTCACCTACCAGCAAAAGAAGAAATTCTTCTTTGATTTGAGAAACTACTTTTGGGATGATCCTCACCTTTATAAGGAAGGAGTAGATAGTGTTATTAGACGTTGTGTGCCTGACCATGAACAGGGACAGATCCTGCAGAAGTGTGATTCCGAAGCCTACGGAGGACACCATGCTGGAGATAGAACTGCTCATAAGGTATTGCAATCAGGTTTCTATTGGCCCACTCTCTTCAAGGATGCCCGTAAGTTTGTCTTGTCTTGTGACGAATGCTAAAGAATAGGGAACATCAGTAAACGTCAGGAAATGCCTATGAACTATTCACTTGTCATTGAACCATTTGATGTGTGGGGCTTTGATTATAAGGGACCCTTCCCGAGTTCCAATGGGTATACTCACATCTTAGTTGCTATTGATTACGTTACTAAGTGGGTAGAAGCTATCCCCACTAGAAAAGCTGATCACCACACCTCTATTAAGATGCTTAAAGAAGTCATTTCCCCAAGATTTGAAGTCCCTAGATATCTAATGACTGATGGCGGTTCACACTTCATTCATGGTGTTTTCCGCAAGATGCTCGCTAAGTATGATGTCAACCATAGAGTTGCATCTACTTATCATCCTCACTCTAGTGGTCAAGTGGAGTTGAGTAATAGGGAGATCAAATTGATCTTACAAAAGAATGTCAATAGATCTCGAAAGAATTGGTCTAACAAACTTGACGATGCACTATGGGCTTATAGGACTGGTTATAAGAATCCCATGGGCATGTCGCCGTATAAAATGGTTTACGGTAAGGCCTGTCATTTACCTCTTGAGCTAGAACACAAAGCTTATTGGGCAATCAAAGAGCTCAACTTCAATTTCAAACTTGTCGGTGAGAAGCGATTGTCTGATATCAGCTCATTAGATGAATGGAGGGCCCGGGCATATGAGAATGCCAAGTTGTTCAAGGAAAAGATTAAGAGATGGCACAATAAAAGAATACAAAAACTTGAGTTCAATGTAGGTGATTATGTCCTGCTATACAATTCTCGCTTAAGATTCTTCGCAGGCAAGCTTCTCTCTAAATGGGAAGGTCCCTACGTTGTCGAGGAAGTATATCGTTCTGGTGCCATCAAAATCAATAACACGGAAGGTAGTTTTCCTAGAGTGGTAAATGGGCAAAGAATCAAGCATTATATCTCTCGTACTCCCATAAATGTTGAGAGCAATATCATCAATATCATAACTCTAGAGGAGTACATAAGGGATGTTTATCAGCCTGTTTGAGACTCTGAAAACGAAGAGGTATGTGTTTCGGTAAGTAATTGGACTCCAAAACTTTTCCAGTAGGAAATTTTCTCCGTTTTGGAATTTATGGAAAAATAGAAAAATAAAAAGCAGTCCGGAGAGCGCACGAGGCGGCCACAAGCTTGGTAGCCGCGGCCTCCCCCTGGCCGCGGCTACAGGGCTTGTGGGCAACTCGTGTGCCTCCCGGACTCCGTTTTCTTGCGGAGCACTCCTTCTGGTCCAGAAAAAATCATTATATATACGCCCGAGGGTTTTGATCTCCGTATCACGCAGTTTTCCTCTGTTTTCGTTTTGAGCATGTTTGTGCTGCAGATCTAGATTGCTATGGCTTCCCCAAAAGCTCCGAAGGACAAAGTCTTTGAGAAGGTTATCAATCCTTACCTCACGGAAGTGTTGCAGCACCCTCAATCTATCAAGATGAGTGAGGGGATGTTGCACATCCGTGATGTTGAGGGGCCTAAGAAGACCGGGAGCGTGGAGATGAGGCTTGAAGCAATGGACCAACAAGTCTTCAGGTGCCAAGGGATGGTGGAGCATGGACTCAATGCCAACCAAATGATGATCACAGAGTTCACCAACAAGCACAAGATCGATGTCAACAACATTGAGAAGCACCTCTCTCGGCTCTATGACAGAGTTGATCATCTCCAAGCCCAGATCTATGACCTACAGAATCAGAACTGTGAGTATGAGTATAGATTTAAATCAATAAGGTTGGTTGCAGATTTGAGGATCCCGGAGACTCGCTCATCTTTCCATGATGGAGCGCCTATGCCTTGGAAGACGGAGGACCAAACCCAGGATGCAAAAACTCCACCACCATCACTACCAAAGGAAGACAACTAAGCATTGGTATCGGCAACTCCCTTGGCTTGTGCCAAGATTGGGGGAGTTGCCCTGGTATCGTATCACCTTTATATCTTTTGCTTTTACCTTTGTTTTAGTTCTTTCTTTTTTAGTTTTTACTTTCTTCTCTTAGTGGGATAAGTATTTAGTGTTTAGTTTGAGTCTTTTTCCTTGTGTCTCCCCCGATGTATTCGAGCTTGCGAGCTATATAATAAAGAGTATCTTAGTCAAGGGATTTGTTTTGTGTCGTGATCAAAAGTATGAAAAGAACGATAGCATGAAAGATCATGAGATGATATTATGGAAAGTGATAGCTTTAATATAACAAGTATGATGATTGAAACTTGTTGAGAATAGAAAAACATAGACCCTAGTCATTGTTGCAATTAATAAGAAGTAATAAGGAAAGAGAGGTTCACATATAAATATATCATCTTAGACACTTTTTACAATTGTGAGCACTCACCAAACTATTACATGCTTAGAAGTAGATGTTGGACAAGGAAGACAACATAATGAATTGTGTTTTCTTGATTCCAAACAATGTTATATGTCTAGAGATCCCTTAGCATGTGACGATTGCTTCCACCTCATATTAGCCAAAACTTCCGTACTAAGTAGAAATACTACTTGTGCATCCATAAACCTTCAACCCAGTTTTGCCATGAGAGTCCACCATACATACCTATGGATTGCGTAAGATCCTTCAAGTAAGTTGTCATCGGTGCAAGCAATAAGAAGTTGCTATCTAAAGTATGTATGATTTATTAGTGTGTGGAAAATAAGCTTTGTACGAACCTGTGACGAGGAAGACATAAAAGCGACAGACTGCATATAAAGTTCTTTATCACAGGGGGCAATATAAAGTGGCGTTCCTTTAAACTAAGAGGTCGTATATCCAAACCTTAAAAGTGCATGACAACCTCTGCTTCCCTCTGTGAAGGGCTTATCTTGTACCTTTACTTTGTCCTTGTGAAATTCATGGTGATCAACACCAATTCCCTATTCCGTCTTCATCTTGGTGAACGTCATATGCTAGGGAAAGATCTATATTCATATATCAACCTGGAGATGAGTATTTATGCTTTATTATTGTTGACATTACCCTTGAGGTAAATGGTTGGGAGGCAAAATTATAAGCCCCTATCTTTCTCTGTGTCCAACTGAAACTTTGATACTATGAGTACCACGTGAGTTCTAACAATTGTGGAAAACAAAAGAGATGATTGAGTATGTGGATTTGCTTTACAAGCTCTTATTTGACTCTTTCTAATGTTATGATAAATTGCAATTGCTTCAATGACTATGGACTGTTGTTGGCTACTTCTCGGTAAGGTTTTTGATTCATACTTTGCTTTGTGAAGAAATTGTTACTTTCCCATAAGAATCTTTATGATATATTGTTGTTCTATGTGTGATCATGATGCCTCATGTCCGTATTATGTTTTATCGACACCTTCATCCCTAAACATGTGGACATGTTTATGGATCTTGGTTTTCGCTTGAGGACAAGCGAGGTCTAAGCTTGGGGGAGTTGATACGTACATTTTGCATCATGCTTTCATGTTGATATTTATCGCTTTATGGACTGTTATTATACTTTGTGGTACCATACTTATGCCTTTTCTCTCTTATTTTGCAAGGTTTATTTGAAGAGGTAGAATACGGGCAGCTGGAATTCTGGACTAGAAAAGGAGCAAGTCTGAGTCCTCTATTCTGCGCAACTCCACATGCCCTGAAAATCAACGTGGAATTTTTTGGGAATATATAAAAAATACTGGGCGAAAGAAGTGCCAGAGGGGAGCTGCCACGGTCCCACAAGCATGGTAGCCGCGGCATGCCCCCCGGGCCATGGCTACAGGGCTTGTGGGCACCCTAGTGGCCCACTGGCCCCCCTCTTCTCCTATATGAAGGGTTTCGTCTGGAAAAAAATCAGAAGGGAGCTTTTCCGTGGTTTCGCCGCCGCCACGAGGCGGAACTTGAGTAGAACCAATCTAGAGCTCCGGCAGGACGATCATGCCGGGGAAACTTCCCTCCCGAAGGGGGAAATCGTCGCCATCGTCATCACCAACACTCCTCTTGTCGGAGGGGAGTCATCTCCATCAACATCTTCATCAGCACCATCTCCTATCCAAACCCTAGTCTATCTCTTGTAAGCAATCGCCGTCTCGCGACGCCGATTGGTACCCGTAAGGTTGCTAGTAGGGTTGATTACTCTTTGTAGTTGATGCTAGTTGGTTTACTTGGTAGAAGATTATATGTTCAGATCCATTATGATATTCATTACTTCTCTGTTCATGAATATATCCATGCTTTGTGAGTAGTTACTTTTGTTCCTGAGGACATGGGATAAGTCTTGCTATTAATAGTCATGTGAATTTGGTATTCGTTCGGTATTTTGATATGCTGTATGTTGTCTTTTCCTCTAGTGGTGTTATGTGAACGTCGACTACATAACACTTCACCATATTTGGTCCTAGAGGAAGGCATTGGGGAGTAGTAAGTAGATGATGGGTTGCTAGAGTGACAGAAGCTTAAACCTCAGTCTATGCGTTGCTTCGTAAGGGGATGATTTGGATCCACTAGTTTAATGCTATGGTTAGACGTTGTCTTAATTCTTCTTTTGTAGTTGCGGATGCTTGCGAGAGGGGTTAATCATAAGTGGGATGCTTGTCCAAGTACGGACAGTACCCAAGCGCCGGTCCACCCACATATCAAACTATCAAAGTAACGAACGCGAACCATGTGAACATGATGACAATTAGCTTGACAGATTTCCCATGTGTCCTCGGGAGCGCTTTACTTCCTATAAGACTTTGTTCAGGCTTGTCCCTTGCTACAAAAGGGATTGGGCCACTTTGCTGCACCATTTCTATTACTTGTTACTTGTTACTTTTCACCTGCTATGTTTCACCTCACTACACCATCACTTGTTACCGCTACTTTCATTGCTTGCAGTTATTACCTTGCTAAAAAAACCGTTTATCACAGCCTTCTGCTCCTCGTTGGGTTCGACACTCTTACTTATAGAAAGGACTACGATTGATCCCCTATACTTGTGGGTCATCAGTGCGCCACCCCTAGGGAAACCCTAGGAGGTGCAGCACCCCAATAAGAGGAGGTGGAGGCGCCCTAGGTGGCTTGCCTTCCAAGACATACCCTAGGGTTTGGCCTTGAGCCCCCTACCCTTACGCATTGAGCCTCCTCCCCTTGGTGCACCGGCCCATCAGGGGTTGGTTCCTCTCCCCTTTCAGCCCACGTGGCCCTCCGGGACAGGTGGACCCTCCCGATGGACCCCCGGTACCCTTTCGGTGGTCCCGGTACAATACCGATAAACCCCAAAACTATTCCGTTGACCGAAACTAGGCTTCCCATATATAAATCTTTACCTCCGGACCATTTCGGAACTCCACATGGCGTACGGAATCTCATACGGGACTCCGAACAACCTTCGGTAACCACATGTACGATTCCCATAACAACTCTAGCGTCACCGGACCTTAAGTATGTAGACCCTACGGGTTCGGGAAACATGCATACAAGACCAAGACATCTCTCCGGCCAATAACCAACAATGGGGTTTGGATATCCATGTTGGCTCCCACATGTTCCACTATTATCTCATCAGATAAACCATGATGTCGGGAATTTGATCAATCCCGTATGCAATTCCCTTTGTCTACCGGTATGATACTTTCCCGAGATTCGATCATCAATATCCCTATACCTTGTTCAATCTCGTTACCGGCAAGTCTCTTTACTCGTTCCGTAACACATCATCTCGTGGCTAACTCATTAGTCACACTGATCTTAATATGATGATGGATTACCGAGTGGGACTAGACATACCTCTCTGTCACATGTAGTGACAAATCCCCGTCTCGATTCGTACAACCTGATACGTCCCAAACGTACCTATAATTTCTTCTTGTTCCATGATCTTTTGGGTGACATCGTTATATGTTTTGCTACACTTCTATATCATTTTACACATATTTGGACTATCCTACTAACCCAATTCACCCAGTGCCAGTTTCTGTCTGCTGTTGTCTTTTTTGCACGGGCTTTTACCCAATTTTTCGAAGCCCAAAAAAACTCAGAAAAATATTTAAAAAAATTAGCGAAACAGAAGCTTCGGGATCACCGAAGGAGGGCTAGAGGGGGCCAGGGGCCTCCCAGGCGGCCTGCTCGCGCGGCCTGGCCCTAGGTCACGCCAGGAGGTCGCCTGGGTGGGCCCCACCTCCTCCGGTGCCCTCCTTTGACCTATATTAATTATTCTGTGAGGAAACCCTCGCAGACTATCTGGAGTCATGAATTTCTCCATCGTTCCGCCGCCGCAGCGCTTTCGAGATCGAGAGCGTCAGGAGACCTCTTCCCGACACCCTACCGGAGGGAGAATTGACCTCCGGGAGCTTCTCCATCATCATGGACGCCTCCCGGATGTGCCGTGAGTAGTTTCCCTTGGACCATGAGTCCATGGCCAGTAGCTATGTGATGTCTTCTCTCCAATCTTGTGCTTCAATGGTTAGTCCTTGTGAGCTTCCCTACATGATCAAGGCATCTATGTAATTCTCTTGCTATTGCTATGCTCGATTTGTTGGGATCCGATGTATTATGAGATTATGTTCAGATTGTTATTTGTTATATATTTGATTATCCTTTTATATTATGTTCCTTAGTGATTCATGCATGTTCTCCGTTGCTTTTTATTGCTTTGTCCAAGTAGTAGATTGTAACTCCAAGAGGGAGCGTTATGCATGATTGTGTTTTGGGCCCCTCGATGTCTAGCTTGAGTGACAGAAACATGAGACTAGGGGATGTGCTTGTTGCGACCAGAGAGAAAACAACGGTGCTTGTGACCAAGGTTGCAGGGATTGTTTACCTTACGCATAGTTCGTTAATGCAGTTGTCCGTTGCTTTGAGTTTACACTTTGGGTGGGACTCGCAACTTAATACCGGAAAGATGTTCTGGATAGATATCTCAAGGTGGATGATTAGAAAGTAGATGTTGATGAATAAACGGTCTACTTGTCTCGGCGTATTGCCCATTACTATTGAACCTCTAACTATTAAGGAGCATAATTAGCATTCGGTGCGATCATAATTCTGTCAATTGCCCAACTGTGATTTGTTTACCCTATCATAGTTGTTTATCGTCTTTTGGGAGAGAGACATCACTAGTGAACGTCATGTGACTCCGGTCCATATCATCATCATTTTTTACACCCTCCATCATTTACCGCTTTATTTACTTTTCTGTTGCAATCACTATTACCTTCCCGCTTGTGTTTTGATCCTTTGTAAACTACAAGGCCAGAGAGATTGACAACCTCTCTGTACTCATTGGGAGCAAAGTTATTTGTTGTGTGTGCGGGTCCACGTCTTCTGCTAGCACCAGGGTGGAAGACACCTACTTGTTGAGCCTAGGAGTCATCTTGTTTCGATGAACCTTACAGTCTTCGTGTAAGGGAAATTTGCTACTGACTACATCTCCACCTTCCACTTGGGGTATCCAACAAGGGGCGAGAAGTATATACATCAGCTCGTCATCAAGCGAATTTGTGGCGCCGTTGCCGGGGACTCCACTCTTCAAGATAGGGGAGTTGCACACTATCTTTTACCTTTGCTTTTTAGTCTTGTTAGTTTACTTTCTAGCTTTTGCTTTAGAGTCCTATACCAAAAACCACAAAAAAATTAGTTGCTTTGCTCTTGCTCGTTGCTGCTACTATGGGTTCTACTGAGAACACCAAGTTGTGTGACTTCACTAGTCACAACAACAATGACTTTATCTGCACTCCTATTGCTGCTCCCGCCACTAAGGCCACGTCCTATGAGATAAAACCTGCTTTGCTGAACCTTGTTATGAAAGATCAATTCTACGGTGCTGGAGATGATGTTGCCTTGCACTTGAACAATTTTGTTGAGCTCTGTGATATGAAAGAATATAAATAAGTAGATGGTGATATTGTTAAACTTAAGCTTTTTCCTTTCTCCTAGATATGAGGAGCTAAAGTGTGGCTTCAATCTTTGCCTAGGAATATCATAGATTCTTGGGATAAGTGCAAAGATGCTTTTGTTGGGATGTATTACCCACGTGCTAAGATTAACCAGTTGAGGAGTAAAATTATGAATTTTAGGCAACTGGATAATGAACATGTTGCTCAAGCTTCGGAACGTATGAAATCTCTTGTTAATAATTGCCCTACTCATGGTTTGACTACTTGGATGGTTATCCAAACTTTCTATGCAGGATTGAACTTTACCTCGCGGAATCTGTTAGACTCGGCCGCAGGTGGAACCTTTATGTCAACTACACTTGGTGCTACCACAAAGCTGTTGGATGAGATGATGACAAATTATTCTCAATGGCATACTGAGAGAGCTCCAACAGGTAGGAAGGTAAACTCTGTTGAGGAGATTTCGTCCCTTAATGATAAGGTTGACATGATCATGATTCTACTCACTAAGCAAGCTCCTATTGATCCTCATGATGTTCCTTTAAATTCTTTGGTTGCTAAAGAAAGAGAGCAAGTGGATGTTAATTTTATTTCTAGGAACAACTTCAATAACAATGCTTATAGGCGTAATTGTGGTAGCAATCCTAGACCGTTCCCATCCAACAACTATGGGAACAACACAAATTATCCTAGCAGCAAAAACTCCACTTCTGAATTAGAGAGCATGCTTAAGGATTTTATCACTTCTCAAAAAGCCTTCAACAAGAGTGTAGAAGAGAATCTAGAAAAATTAGATAGTCTCTCTTTGAAGGTGGACAACATAGCTGATGATGTAGAGATGCTTAAAATTAGAATTTCCCCACTTGAGGAAAGGAACACCACACCCATGAATGCTATCCAAGTCCAAATTAATGAGAACATAAGAATTCTAGACAAACTTAAAGAGAGATGGGCTAGAGAAAAGGAAGAGGAAGAGAGAATTAAGAGCCTTCCTACACACACTACCATTTCTACTATACAAGTTGTTGGGGACCTCAAAACTTTTAGCGCCCATCGCACTCCTAGTCCCAATGGACCAATTAATGGTGATGCTAATACCTCAACTATAGGACAAGAAGGTCCTATGAATTTAGAGACTACCAAAATAATGAGGCTAGATGGCATTACTACCACTTTAATTAATGGTAGTAACCTTGATTTTGACAATTGTAGTCTCTCCGAAGTCATCACCTTTTTTTTGCAAAGAATGGCTAAAGACCCCCACACTAGTACACTCAATATTGCCTTCACCGAGCATATTACCAATGCTCTTATCAAAGCTAGGGAGGAGAAGCTCAAGCTAGAGACTTCTATTCCAAGGAAGCTAGAAGATGGTTGGGATCCCATGGTCAAAATTAAATTGAATAATATCTCTTGCTTTGCTTTGTGTGATATTGGAAATAGTGCCTCTGTCATGCCCAAAAGAATGTATTATATGCTTGATTGAAAACCTTATGATCCATGTTCTTTTGGTGTTCGTCTTGTTGATTCTTCCATAAAGAAACCTTTAGGGAGAGTTGATGATGTGCTTATTATTGTCAATGATAATTATGTGCTCGTTGATTTTCTTATTATGGACATTGAATGTCCTTCATGTCCAATTTTTTTGGGACATCCTTTTCTCGGCACCGTTGGTGCTATCATTGACATGAAAGAGGGAATTATTAAATTCCAATTTCCTATTAAAAATAGAATGGAACACTTCCCTAGAAAGAAGATTAAGTTACCTTATGAGTCAGTTACACAGGCAAGTTATTCTTTTGGAGTTGATAACACTTGATCTTCTTGTATTGTGCCTAGCTCAAAGGCATAAAAGAAAGCGCTTGTTGGGAGGAAACCCACTATGTTTTTACTTTCTATTTTAGTGGTCTTGATGTGTGTTACTACTGTAGAAACATCATCGTATCTTTATGTTTAAGCTTTGTGCCAAGTTATAGCCTCCGATTGCAAGAAAGATCAAGAATTGTGACATGCTGTCCAGAAACAGATTCTGTCTCCTTGACGGAAAAATTCACCAAAAATCACCAGTTCATCTTTTTAATCTGAATGTTTTTGACAGCATTATATATATAATTGTGTTCCTGGTGTGTGTTCTGAGTTTTTTTATTTGAGTTGCAGAAGTGCCCCGAATAAATTATTTACTACCTGTTGTTCAGTTTTTCACAAATTCTGTCATGTTTTGTGTTTTCATTGTTTTGCGAATCCTAAGCTTGCTTTTTATTTGCAAAAACCCTTTGGCATTCATGAGAAGCAGTAAATTTTCATGAAAATCTTTATTTCCAGCAGGTATTGAATTATTTTATTAAGGGAACTAACTACTCTAATCAGCTTATAATGAGTTTGTATGAAGGGAGTTTCCAAGTATTGCGATGGGAGAGATGATGAAAGAAGATAAAGAAGTGTCAAACACTCAAGCTTGGGGATGCCCCCATGCATCCCAAGAAATACTCAAGGAGACTCAAGCGTCTAAGTGTGGGGATGCCCCCATGCATCCCCTTCTCTACCAACAATCATCAGGTCGTCCATCTACATGCTATATTTTTATCACTTCATATGATATGTGCTATGCTTGGAGCGTCCCGATCTCCATGCTATATTTCTAGAAAATCTACATTATTTCCGATCAACAATATGTCAACCACATATATTCATCAGAAATTCTATAGTGCCCCCACTCACTTCTTTGGAAATACAAGTTTCTCATAAACCTTGTATAAATCCAAAAACTTTGATCATCTCATCAAAGCATATATTCCAACTCCGAGATGCTTGCTCCAGTACTTAGAAGGATCGCTGGAGCTTTGCATACTTGTTAGCATCCTTTAGGATCGACAAAAAATTCTGGTTGTATCATATACTACCTTTCCTCAATGAAACCATCAAGGAAACCATATTTCACATCCTATCTACAAGATTTCATAAATGATGCAGTAACTACTAACATACTTCCAATAGACTTTTCAGCGTCGCTACGATTGAGAAAGTCTCATTGCAGTCAACTCTTTGAACTTTTCGAAACATCTTTGCGACAAGTGAGCTTTCTTAATGGTGACTTTTCACCATCATCGTCTGTCTTCCTTTTAAACATCCATCTGTAGTTAACAGTCTTACGACCATCAAGTAGTTCTTACAAAGTCTACAGTTTGTTTTCATACATGGATCCTCTCTCGGATTTCATGGCCTCGAGCCATTTGTCGGAATCCGGGCCCACCATCACTTCTTCATAGCTTGTAGGTTCATTGTTGTGCAAGAACATGACGTTTAAGACAGGATTACCGTACCACTCTGGAGTAGCACGCGTCCTTGTCGAGCTATGAGGTTTGGTAGTGACTTGATCCGAAGCTTCATGATCACTATCATCAGCTTCCGCTTCAATTTGTGTAGGCGCCATAGGAACAACTTCCTCGCGCCCTGCTGCACACACTGGTTGAAGTGATGGTTCAATAACCTCATCAAGTTTCCACCATACTCCCACTCAATTCTTTCGAGAGAAACTTTTCCTCGAGAAAGGACCCGTTTCTAGAAACAAACACTTTTGCTTCCGGATCTGATATAGGAGGTATGCCCAACTATTTTGGGTGTCATACGAAGATGCATTTATCCGCTTTGGGTTCGAGTTTATCAGGCTGAAAGTCTTTCACATAAGCATCGCAGACCCAAACTTTTAAGAAATGACAGCTTAGGTTTCTCCAAACCATAGTTCATACGGTGTCATCTCAACGGAATTACGTGGTGCCCTATTTAAAGTGAATGCGGTTATCTCTAATGCCTAACCCACAAACAATAGTGGTAATTTGATAAGAGACATCATTGTATGCACCATATCTAATAGGGCACAACTATGACATACGGACACACCATCACACCATGGTGTTCTAGGTGGCATGAGTTGTGAAACAATTTTCACATTGTCTCTAAATGTTTACCAAACTCGTAACTCAGGTATATATGTCCACGATCACATCGTAAACATATTATCCTATTGTCACAATAATTTTCAACTTCACACTTAAATTACTTGAACCTTTCAATAATTCAGACTTGTGTTTCATCAAGTAAATATACTAGTATCTACTCAAATCATCTGAGAAGTAAGAACATAATGATATCCACTACGTGCCTCAACACTTATTGGATTGCGCACATTAAAATGTATTACTTCCAACAAGTTACTTTCTTGTTCCATCTCACTGGAAAATGAGATATTCACTCATCTTGCCCATGTGGTATGATCTGCATGTCTCAAGTGATTCAAAAATCAAGTGAGTCCAAAAGATCCATCCGCATGGACTTTCTTCATGCGTTTATACCAAGAGGCATGGTTTGCATGTCTCAAATGTTTCAAAAATGAGTGAGTACAAAGAGCCATCACCATGGAGCTTCTTCATGCATTTTATACCAATATGACTCAAGCGGCAGTGCCACAAGTAAGTGGTACTATCATTACTACTTTGTATCTTTTGGCAACAATATTATGAATATGTGTATCACTACGATCGAGATTCAATAAACCATTCATTTTAGGTGCAAGACCATTGAAGGTATTATTCAAGTAAATAGAATAACCACTATTCTCTTTAAATGAATAACCGTATTGCAATAAACATAATCCAATCAAGTTCATGTTCAACGCAAACACCAAATACAAATTATTTAGGTTTAACAGTAATCTCGATGGTAGGGGGAGCTTGCGATGTTTGATCACATCAACCTTGGAAACACTTCCAATACACATCGTCACCTCGTCTTTAGCTAGTCTCCGTTTAATCCGTATCTTTTATTTCGAGTTACTAACACTTAGTAACCGAACCAGTATCTAATACCCTGGTGCTACTAGTAAAGTACACATCAATATCATGTATATCCAATATACTTTTGTCGACTTTGCCAGCCTTCTCATCTACCAAGCATCTAGGGTAGTTCCTATTCAGTGACTGTTCCCTCATTATAGAAGCACTTAGTCTCACGTTTGGGTTCAACCTTGGGTATCTTCATTAGAGCAGCAACTGGTTTGCCATTCAATGAAGTATCCCTTCATGCCCTTGCCCTTCTTGAAACTAGCAATTTTACAAACCATCAACAACTGATGCTCCTTTTCGATTTCTACTTTCGTGGTGTCAAACATTGCGAATAGCTCAAGGATCACCATATCCATCCTTGATATGTTATAGTTCATCACGAAGCTCTAGTAGCTTGGTGGCAGTGACTTTGGAGAATCATCACTATCTCATCTGGAAGAGTAACTCCCACTTGATTCACGTGAGTGTAGTACTCAGACAATCTGAGCAAACGCTCAACGATTGAGCTTTTCTCCCTTACTTTGTAGACAAAGAATCTTGTTGGAGGTCTCATACCCCTAAACAAGGGCACGAGCATGAAATCCCAATTTCATCTCTTGGAACATCTCGTATGTCCCGCGACGTTCGAAACGCCTTTAGCGCCTCAATTCTAAGCCGTTTAATCATTATGCACTGAACTATCATGTAGTTATCAAAAACGTGTATGTAAGATGCTCGCAACATCCACATACCATGCTTAGGGTTTAGCACACCGAGCGGTACATTAAGGACATAAGCCTTTTGTGCAGCAATGAGGACAATCCATAGTTTAACGGACCCAGTCTGCATAATTGCTACTTCTATCTTTCAACTAAGTTTTCTCTAGGAACATATCAAAAACCTGTAGAGCTATAGTGCAAGTTATAACATAATTTGCAAAGACCTTTTGACTATGTTCACGATAATTAAGTTCATCTAATCAAATGAACTCCCACTCAGATCGACATGCCTCTAGTCATCCAAGTGATACATGATCCACGTCGACTAGCCCGTGTTCGATCATCACGTGAGACAAACTAGTCATCAATGGTGAGCATCACCATGTTGATCGTATCAACCATACGACTCATGTTCGAACTTTCGGTCTCCCATATTCGAGGCCATGTTTTTCACAAATTCTGTCATGTTTTGTGTTTTCAACCTAAGTGTACTGCGTTTGTAAACTGGCTTACACCCATTGTATGCGAACATTAAATCTATCACACCCGATCATCACGTGGTGCTTTGAGATAACGATCCTTTGCAATGGTGCACACTTAGGGGAATACATATCTCGAAATTTTAATGAGGGATCATCTTATCTTTGCTACCATCGTTCTAAGCAATAAGATGAAAAACATGATAAAAATCACATGCAATCATATAGTGACATGATATGGCCAATATCATCTTGCTCCTTTGATCTCCATCTTCGGGGCACCATGATCATCATTATCACCGGCATGACACCATGATCTCCAGCATTGTGTCTCCGTGAAGTCGTCACGCCAACTATTACTTCTACTACTATAGCTAACGTTTAGCAATAAAGTAAAGTAATCACATTGCGTTGCATCTCATACAATAAATTAAGACAACTCTTATGACTCCTCCCGGTTGTCATACTCATCGACATGCAATCGTGAATCCTATTACAAGAACATGATCAATCTCATACATCACATATGTAACATCACATCCTTTTGGCCATATCACATCACATAGCATACCCTGCAAATACAAGTTAGACGTCCTCTAATTGTTGTTGCAAGTTTTACGTAGCTTATTAGGGTTTCTAGAAATAACGCTACTTACCTACTTGACAGCCACAATGTTGATATGCCAATGCTATTTACCCTTCATAAGGACCCTCTTCATCAAATCCGATCCAACTAAAGTGGGAGAGACAGATACCCGCTAGTCACCTTATTAAACAAGTGCATGTCGGTCGGTGGAATCAGTCTCACATAAGAGTACGTGTAAAGTCGGTCCGGGCCGCTTCATCTCACGATGCCACCAAATCAAGATAAGACTAGTAACGGCAAGCAATTGACAAAATCAGCATCCAGAACTTTTGTGTTCTACTCGTGCATAGAAACTACGCATAGAACCTTGGCTCGGATGCCACTTTTGGGGAACGTAGTAATTTCAAAAAAAATCCTACGTCACACAAGGATCTATCTATGGAGAAACCACCAACGAGCAAAGGGGTAGAGCATCTTCATACCTTTGAAGATCGCATAGCGGAAGAGTTACTAGAACGCCATTGATGGAGTCGTACTCGCGGCGATTCAAATCGCGGAAGATCCGATCCGAACACCGAACGTAAGGTGTCTCCACATTCAACACACCTACAGCCCGGGGACGTCTCCTCCTTCTTGATCCAGCAAGGAGGGATGAGAAGTTGAGGGAGAACTCCGGCAGCACGACGACGTGGTGGCGGTGGAGTATGTGGCTCTCCGGCACGGCTTCGCCAAGCACCGCGGAGGAGGAGAAAGAGGAGGAGAGGTAGGGCTGCGCCATAGATGATCTAATCAGGTGTGTAGAAACCCTCCCAATGATCCAATATATATAGGAGGGAGGCATAGGGGGTGCGCCACCCCAAGGGAAACCCTAGGAGGTGCAGCACCCCAAGGAGAGGAGGTGGTGGCGCCCTAGGTGGCTTGCCACCCAAGGCAGTCCCTAGGGTTTGGCCTTGGGCCCCTTCCCTTGCGCCTTGGGCCTCCTCCCCTTGGCGCACCAGCCCACCAGGGGTTGATTCCTCTACCATTTCAGCCCATGTAGCCCTTCGGGGCAGGTGGACCCTCCCGGTAGACCCCCAGTACCCTTTCGGTGGTCCCGGTACAATACCGATAAACCCTGAAATATTCCGGTGACGGAAACTGGACTTCCCATATATAAATCTTTACCTGCGGACCATTCCGGAACTCCTCCTGGCGTCTGGGATCTTATCCGGGACTCCGAACAACCTTCCGTAACCACATATACGATTCCCATAACAACTCTAGCGTCACCGAACCATAAGTGTGTAGACCTTACGGGTTCGGGAAACATGCAGACATGACCGAGACATCTCTCCGGCCAATAACCAACAGTGGGGTCTGGATATCCATGTTGGCTCCCACATGTTCCACTATGATCTCATCGGATGAACTACGATGTCGGGGATTCGATCAATCCCGTATGCAATTCCCTTTGTCTACCGCCATGATACTTTCCCGAGATTCGATCATCGGTATCCCTACCTTGTTCAATCTCGTTACCGACAAGTCTCTTTACTCGTTCCGTAACACATCATCCCGTGGCTAACTCCTTAGTCACACTGAGATCAATATGATGATGGATTACCGAGTGGGCCCACAGAAACCTCTCTGTCGCACGGAGTGAGAAATCCCAGTCTCGATTCGTACAACCCAACACACACTTTCGGAGATACCTGTAGTGCACCTTTATAATCACCCAGTTACGTTGTGACGTTTGTACACCCAAAGCACTCCTACAGTATCCGGGAGTTGCACAATCTCATGGTCTAAGGAAATGATACTTGACATTAGAAAAGCTTTAGCAGACGAACAATACGATCTAGTTCTATGCTTAGGATCGGGTCTTGTCCATCACACCATTCTCCTAATGATGTGATCTCGTTATCAATGACATCCAATGTCCATGATCAAGAAACCATGACCATGTTGTGGTCTATGTATTCACACATGTATTATGGTTTCCGTTTAATATAATTATAGCATGAATAATAGACAATTAGCATGAACAAGAAAATATAATAATATCCAATTTATTATTGCCTCTGGGACATATTTCCAACACTTTTTGTAGAAATAATTAAACTCTCGTGCTTCACTTATACCTATTTAGAGAGTCAACGGGAATTGGTCATTTACATGGATAATCATAAAAAATATAAATAAAACTTATAGATCACTCAATATGATGTGTTTGATTCCCTGCAATAGTGTTTCTATATTAAGATTGTAATATGTGGGTGCACTAGTGGATGATTTCAGATTAGCAAGAATATTGATGTTAAGGTTTGTGATTCCCTAAGCATGTACGTATAGTGTGTAGTTATGCGATGAAGTTGGAGCATAATTTATTCTTAATAGAAATCCTTTGTGCTGTTATACTCATGGGCGCACGATGGTTAACTCCTACCAACCTCCCCCAGGGGCATCCGAGTAGTGCTTTGCTTAGAGAGAGGTAATTAAAATCTTGCAATAAGTATGTGAGTTCTTTATGACTAATGGGAATCCATGGATATACACACTCTCACCTCCACATATTTGCTAGCCTCTTTGGTATCGTGCATTGCCCATTCTTACCTCGAGGATCGGGGCAACTTTCGCTGGTGCACCCAAACTCCATGACATGATACGCTCTGTGGCACATAGGCCTCATTATATCTTCCTCAAAAATACCACCATACCTACCTACCATGGAATTTTCATAGCCATTCCCAGATATATTGCCATGCAACCTCCATCATCATCATATACATGACTTGAGCATTCATTGTCACATTACTTCGCATGATCGTAAGATAGCTAGCATGATATTTACATGGCTTTTCCCTTTCTTGATATCCTTGCTACACTAGATCATTGCACATCCTCGTACGCTGTCATAGGCATTCATATTGAGTCATATTGTTTCATAGGTTTTTATATCGATTTGTAGGTAAATAAAAGTGTGATGATCATCATTACTAGAGCATTGTCCCATGAGGAAATAATGCTGAAGACTATGATTCCCCCACAAGTCGGGATGAGACTCAGGACAAAAATGAAAAAATGTCGGAGGCCATATGAGACCACCAAAAAAAGAGAAATGGGTGAGGCGAAAAAAAGATCCCACCATAAAAAATAGATGGGGAGGCCAAAAATAAGAAGAGCCCACCATGAAAAAAATTAAAAAAATGAGAGATAAAGAGAGAAGGGACTTTGCTACTATCCTTTACCACACTTGTTCCTTAAAGTGGCACCATGTTCTTCATATAGAGAGTCCTTTTTTGTCATACTTGTGGAAATATTTTGTTTCCCATGCAACGTTCCCCAACAGTAGTTGCGGCCGTGGTGGGTCGATTGCAACTACTACAAACAAAATGGGAAAAGCTAAAAAAAGAGAAAGGAGGCCTCGGTTGTGCTCGCACCTTATGTCTTGCAGTTTCGGTTGGGTGTGATGGGTTGCACTTGCATCTGTGTCAGGTCAGTTGAAATTACTACAAAAGAAAAGGGGAAAAGCTAAAAAAGGAAAGAAAGGAGTCTCTCCAACACACCCCGGTTGCGGTCACACCTTGCATCTTGTAGTTGCAGTTAGGTATGATGGGTTTCACTTGCGGCCGTGACGGGGTCGGTTGCAACTATTACAAAAGAAAAGGGAAAAAGCTAAAAAAAGAGCAAAAATGAGGGCCTCCATGACAACTCGGTTGCGATCGCACCTACGTCTTGCAGGTTGCGATTGGGTGTGATGGTTTGCAATTGCGGCCGTGACGGGTCGATTGCAACTACGAAAAACAAAAAGGGAAAAGCTAAAAAAAGAGAGAAAGGAGGCTTCTACGGCAACAAAAGACCTTCCAACGACGCTAGAAACAGTTCTGATGGGATAATGTTCTTTACTCCTCAGCAACGACACCAGGAATCCTTCGTCTACGGCTATGCCTTCATGGACTTCCTAGGCAAATATGCAAAGGATTTCCCCGCGCCCTTGGAGCCTTGCGTTGGTGTTCCCTCTAAGCGGAAAGGGTGATGTAGCGCAGCGGTGGTATGTATTTCCCTCAGTTTTGAGAACCAAGGTATCGATCCAGTGAAGGAGTATCACAAGTGCCTGCACGAACACAAAGAGCTTGCTCCCAACACTATGAAGGGGTTGTCAATCCCTTATAGATTGTTTGCCAAGTGAGAACTGAAAGCAACAAAGTAACAAAGCAAAGTAAAAGCGAAAGTGGAAACGATAGGTGTGAATAGACCCGGGGGCCGTAGTGTTCACTAGTGGCTTCTCTCATGAAAGCAAGTAGACTGTGGGTGAACGAATTACTGTCGAGCAATTGATAGAACCACGCAAAGTCGTGACGTTATCTAAGGCAATGATTATATCTATAGGCATCACGTCCAAAACAAGTAGACCGATACTTTCTGCATCTACTACTATTACTCCACACGTCGACCGCTATCCAGCATGCATCTAGTGTATTAAGTCCCAAAGAACAGAGTAACGCCTTAAGCAAGATGACATGATGTAGATGGACAATCTCATATCTATGACAAAGCCCATCTTGTTACCCTTGATGGCAACTACATGATGTGTGCCTTGCTGCCCCTACTGTCACTGGGAAAGGTCACCACACGGTAAGAACCCAAAACCAATCACTTCTCCCATTGCAAGAATCATAGATCTAGTTGGCTAAACAAAACCCAAGACTCGGAGAGACTTACAAGGGTATCAAATCATGCATATAAGGAATCAGCAAAGACTCAAATATATATCATAGATAATCTGATCACAAATACACAATTCATCAGATCTCGACAAACACACCGCCAAACAGGATTACATCGAATAGATCTCCATGAAGATCATGGAGAACTTTGTATTGAAGATCCAAGAGAGAACAAGCCATCTAGCTACTAACTACGGACCCGTAGGTATGAAGTGAACTACTCACGAGTCATTGGAGGGGCGATGATGTTGATGTAGAAGCCCTCCAACTCCAAAGTCCCCTACGGCAGGGCACCGGGAAGTGTCTCCAGATGAGATCTCACGGAAACGGAAGCTTGCGGCGGCGGAAAAGTGTTTTCGTGGACGCCCTGATTTTTTCTGTATTTTAGGGAATATATAGGCGAAGGAGCTAGGTCGGGGGCGCCAGGGAGGCCACAAGCCTGCTAGCCGCCGCCCCCTGGTGGTGGCTACACGGCTTGTGGGCTCCCTGTAGCTCTCTTGGCTTGGCCCACAAGGCCCCTGATCTTCTTCCGTTCGGGAAAAATTTATTTCGGGGATTTTATTCCGTTTGGACTCCGTTCCAAAATCAGATATGAAAAGAGCCAAAAACACAGAAAAAAACAGGAACTGACACTTGGCACTGAATTAATAAGTTAGTCCCCAAAAAGATATAAAAGGTACATAAAACATCCAAAGATGACAAGATAACAACATGAAACCATCAAAAATTATAGATACGTTTGAGACGTATCAAGCATCCCCAAGCTTAACTCCTGCTCGTCCTCGAGTACGGAAGTGATAAAGAATGAATTTTTGATGCTTTCATGCTACCTAGCATAGATGTCCTTTCTAACTCCTCTTATGTGACGTGAATGTTCAGATCCATTAGATTCAAAACAATAGTTTGCTATTGATGTGGAAACAATAATAATTCAAGCAAACTAGCAAGGTAATCATGAAGTTTCAAAATAACAAGGCCAAAATGAAGTTGTCCCTACAAAAGCATATAGCCTGGCTATGCTCTATCATCATTGCACAACGAATTTAAATCATGCACAACCCCGGTATTGGCCAAGTAATTGTTTCACACCTTTACTTTCTCAAACCTTTTCAATTCTCACGCAATACATGAGCGTGAGCCATGGTTTTAGCACTATAAGTGGTGTGGAGTGTGGTGGAGGTTGCAAGACAAAATACGGAGAAGATGATCACATTAACTAGGCATATCAATGAGCTGTGGAGATGCTCATCAATAGATATCAATGTGAATGAGAAGGGATTGCCATACAAATGATGCACTAGAGCTAAGAGTATGTGAAAGCTCTTAAAGAAAACTAGTGGGTGTGCATCCAACTTGCTTGCTCATGAAGACCTAAGGCAATTTTGAGGAAGCCTATCATTGGAATATACAAGCCAAGTTATATAAAGAAAATTTCCCACTAGCTATATGGTGGTGAAAAAACGAGAGACTCACAATCATGAAGATCATGGTGCTTAATATGCACAAGTGTGGAAAGGTGGTAGCATTGTCCCTTCTGTCTTTTTCTCTCATCATTTTTTTTGTGTGGGCTCTTTGGCCTCTTTTTTTTGGTGGGCATCTTTGGCCTCTTTTATTTCCTCACATGGGACAATGCTCCATCAATGATGATCATCACACTTTCAACTCAAAACTTAGAGCAACGATGACTCTATATGGAATGCCTTCGGTAGTGTACCGTGACAATGATCTAGCATGGCATAGACATTAATGGAAACATCATGCTAGCTATCTTACGATCATGCAATGGCAATGTAGAAGTGGTGGCACATGTCATGGTGGTAGTTGCATGGCAATATATCTCGGAATGACTTTGAAAAAGCCATAGTAGGTAGGTATGGTGGCTGTTTTAAGGGAGTCTAATGGTGGGTTTTGTGCACCGGCGAAAGTTGCACGGCACTAAGAAGATAGTGATGGTGGAAAGTGAAAGTGCATCTAAACCATGGACTCAACATTAGTCATGAAGAACTCATATACTTGTTGCAAAAGTTTTATTAGTAATCGAAACAAAGCATTCAACGCATACTCCTAGGGGAAGGGTTGGTAGGTATAAACCATCGCGCGATCCCGACAGCCACACAAAGGATGACAATCAAAAGACTAATCATGCTCAGACTTCATCACATAGCGGTTCACCATACGTGCATGCTACGGGAATCACTAACTTCAACACAAGTATTTCTGGATCCACAACACCTTACTAGCATAACTTCAATATTACCAAAACCACAACTCAAAACTAATTGAGATGAATCAAACTTCTCTAACTATTTAATGCACATGAAGGTGGAAGTTTTCGTATCCCTTTGGATAACTACCCCTTTTGAGACTACTTTCAAAGCATAAATCAACTACCAAGCCATGCACCGCTGTGCTCTAAATGATATAAGTGAAGCACATAGAGCAAAAGTATCTACCTCAAAAGATATAAGTGAAGCACATGTGAGCTGAATTGTCTACCAAAGGATATAAGTGAAGCTCGACAAAATCACGGTGAGTGCATGTCTCTCTCTCTAGGTGTGCAACAAGGATGATTGTGACACAGCAAAAATAAAAGACTCCTACGATAAAAGACGCTCCAAGCAAAAACACATAACATGTGGTGAATAAAAATATAGCCCCAAGTAACGTTACCGATGGATTGAAGACGAGAGAGGGGATGCCTTCCCGGGGCATCCCCAAGCTTAGGACTTTACGGCATCCTTGAATCTCTTCGGGTGCCTTGGGCATCCCCAATCTTAAGCTCTTGCCACTCTTTATCTCTTTGTCCATAAGAACTTCACCCAAAACTTGAAAACTTCACAACACGAAACTTAAACAGAAACTTGTGATAACATTAGTATACGAAAGCAAACCACCACTTCCTTAGGTACTGTAGCAAACTTAAATTCTACTTATGCTGATGTTGGGTTACTGTATTTTCAATCTTCCATGGCTAATACCCCCCGATACTATCCATAGTTTCATCAAAATAAGCAACCAACACAACAAAAACAGAATCTGTTAACAGCACAACAGTCTGTAGCAATCTGTATACTTCATATACTTTTGGTACTTCAAAAATTCTGACAAATTACGACAGTCTGAAGAATTTGCGTAGCAATCATCAGCAAAAAGAATCAACTCAAAAGCTCTTACAGCAAAAAGAATAAAGTTTCTGTCTTTTCCAGCATGACCAAACGATCATCCCCAAGACTAATCATAACGGTTTTGCTTGGCACAAACGCAAAAAGAAACATAAAAAATACAATCATAACAGAATTATGAAAGTGTGGAAAACATAAAACAGAAAGAAAAATGATAGATTCGTTGGGTTGCCTCCCAACAAGCGCTTTTGTTTAACGCCCTTAGCTAGGCAAAAGGTGATGGAATCACGTATAGTCATCTTTGATGCTCAAACCATAAGTAGTGTGATCATTTATCATCTTAAGATCTTCATCTTTATTGGATGACTCACCACTAGCTTTAGGAACATAAACAGACTTGACGGTCTTTTTGAGAGTGAGATTTGGAGTATTTTGCACAGCGGCAAAGGCGGAACCCAAGTTGGTTATGACATCTTCTAGTTTGCCAATTCTAGAAGAATCATTAACTATAAGTTCCTTCTCCCTTCAATTTTTTTAAAAATTCCCACTTCGGATCCATACTGAGTAATTTGATTGTGGATCTTTCTATCCAAACCCTCAATAAGTTCAACTGTGGCAATTTTGTATTCAATAGCGTCAAGCCTTTGCATCACGTGTTCCAGGGTTAAGGTTGTTCCATTAACCATGAGCGGGGGTGAGCCTACCAAATTCATGATAGCTCCATAGGAGTCAACAGTATCGCTTCCCAAAAAATTCCCGCCTACAATGGTATCAAGGATATACCTATTCCAAGGAGAAATTCCAACATAAAAACTTCGAAGAAGAATGGTAGTGGATTGCTTACGAGTAGATCTACTTTGAGCATTGCAAATCGTGTACCAAGCGTCCTTTAAATTTTCTTCCTCATTCTGCCTAAAATTGAGAACTTCATTATGAGGGGTATCGTTTGGAGTGGTGGGTCTAGCCATTGATGGACTATATCACACACAAACGAGCATGAAGAGAGAGTGAAACGGGCAAAAGAAAACGGCAAAGGAGAAATGCAAATGGAAACGGGAAATGTGAAGTGGGGGAGAGGAAAACGAGAGGCAACTGGCAATAAAGTAAATGCAAGAGATGAGTTTGTGAGACCTACTTGGATAGATCTCTCCTTCCCCGGCAACGGCGCCAGAAATTCTTCTTGCTACGGCAACAAAAGACCTTCCAACGGCGCCAAAAACAGTGCTGAAGGGAGACTGTTCTTTACTCCTCAGCAACGGCACTAGGAATCCTTCTGCTACGGCTACGCCTTTAGGGACTTCCTAGGCAAATATGCAAAGGATTTCCCCACGGCCTTGGAGCCTTGCGTTGGTGTTCCCTCGAAGCGGAAAGGGTGAATTAGCGCAGCGGTGGTAAGTATTTCCCTCAGTTTTGAGAACCAAGGTATCATCCAGTGAAGGAGTATCACAAGTGCCTGCACAAACACAAAGAGCTTGCTCCCAACGCTATGAAGGGGTTGTCAATCCCTTATAGATTGTTTGCCAAGTGAGAACTGAAAGCAACAAAGTAACAAAGCAAAGTAAAAGCGAAAGTGGAAACGATAGGTGTGAATAGACCCGGGGGCCGTAGTGTTCACTAGTGTCTTCTCTCATGAAAGCCTAAGGCAATGATTATATCTATAGGCATCACGTCCAAAACAAGTAGACCGATACTTTCTGCATCTACTACTATTACTCCACACGTCGACCGCTATCCAGCATGCATCTAGTGTATTAAGTCCAAAAGAACAGAGTAACGCCTTAAGCAAGATGACATGATGTAGATGGACAATCTCATATCTACGACAAAGCCCATCTTGTTACCCTTGATGGAAACTACATGACATGTGCCTTGCTGCCCCTACTGTCACTGGGAAAGGTCACCACACGGGAAGAACCCAAAACCAAGCACTTCTCCCATTGCAAGAATCATAGATCTGGTTGGCCAAACAAAACCCAAGACTCGGAGAGACTTACAAGGATATCAAATCATGCATATAAGAAATCAGCAAAGACTCAAATATATATCATAGATAATCTGATCACAAATCCATAATTCATCAGATCTCGACAAACACACCGCCAAAGAGGATTACATCGGATAGATCTCCATGAAGATCGTGGAGAACTTTGTATTGAAGATCCAAGAGAGAGAAGAAGCCATCTAGCTACTAACTACGGACCCATAGGTCTGAAGTGAACTACTCACGAGTCATTGGAGGGGCGATGATGTTGATGTAGAAGCCCTCCAACTCCAAAGTCCCCTCCGGCAGGGCACCAGGAAGGGTCTCCAGATGAGATCTCGCGGAAACGGAAGCTTGCGGCGGCGGAAAAGTGTTTTTGTGGACGCCCTGATTTTTTCTGTATTTTAGGGAATATATAGGCGAAGGAGCTAGGTGAGGGGGCCGCCAGGGAGGTCACAAGCCTGCTAGCCGCCGCCCCTCCTGGTGGCGGCTACAGGGTTTGTGGGCTCCCTGTAGCTCTCCTGGCTTGGCCCACAAGCCCCCTGATCTTCTTTCGTTCGGGAAAAATTTATTTCGGGGATTTTATTCCGCTTGGACTCCACTCCAAAATCAGATCTGAAAAGAGCCAAAAACAAAGAAAAAACAGGAACTGGCACTTGGGACTGAATTAATAAGTTAGTCCCAAAAAAGATATAAAAGGTACATAAAACATCCAAAGATGACAAGATAACAACATGAAACCATCAAAAGTTATAGATACGTTTGAGACGTATCAGAGGCCCTCAACCACACCCCGGTTGTGGTCGCATCTTACATCTTGAAGTTGTGGTTAAGTGTGATGGGTTGCAGTTGCGTCTATGTCGGGCGGTTGCAGTTACTACAAAAGAAAGGGGAAAATCTAAAGAAAGAGAAAAAGGAGGCCCTCCAACACAGCCCGATTGCGATCGCACCTTAGATATTGTAGTTGCAATTGAGTGTGATGGGTTGCAGTTGCAGTCATGGCAGGTTGGTTGCAACTACTACAAAATAAAATGGAAAGCTAAAAACCAAGAGAAAAGGGCCCTAGAAACACTCCCCTCCTTGGTGCGGTCGTGCCTTACGTCTTGCAGTTGCGGTTGGGTATGATCGGCTGCAATCGCGGCCATGACAGGGTCGGTTACAACTACTACAAAATAAAATGGGAAAACCCAAAAAAATGGAAAGGAAGCCCTCCATCACACACCCTTTTTGCGGTCGCACCTTTCATCTTGCAGTTGCGATTATATGTGTTGGGTTGTAGTTGCGGCCGTGGTGGGTCGGTTGCAACTACTACAAAGAAAAGGGGAAAACCCTAAAAAAGAGAAAAGAAGCCCTCTATCACGCCTCCCCATTTTTGCGGTCGCGCCTTACATCTTGTAGTTGCGATTTTGTGTGACGGCTTGTAGTTGCGACTGTGTTGGTTCGGTTACAACTACTACAAAGAAAAGGGGAAAATCCTAAAAGAGAGAAAGGAGGCCCTCCATCACGCCCCCCGTTTTTGCGGGTCGCACCTTATGTGTTGCACATGCGGTTAGCTGTCTTGGGTTGCAGTTGCGGCCGTGTGGGCACGGTTGTAACTACTATACAAGAAAAGGGAAAACCTGAAAAAGAGAAAGGAAGCAGTCCATCGCTCCCCCCCCCCCCGTTTGCGGTCGCACCTTTCGTCTCATAGTCTCGGTTGGGTGTGATGTCTTGTAGTTGCGCTCAGGTTGGGGAGGTTGCAAGTATAAATAAAAGGCTTTGCCGGCGCAGACAACCCTCTTCCCTAACTGCTGGTTGCACATGTAGGGTGTGACGGGTTGTAGATGCACTCGAGTTGGGGTGGTTGCAACTATAAAAAAAGCTTGGCCGAGACCAACAATCCTCTCCCCCAGACCCTTGGGATGTGGTAGCGTTATTATTCTTGCAACTGCGGTAGCGTGTGACGGGTATAAGTTGCTCACGGATTTTGACAATTGCAACTACAAATAAAAGTTAGGCAAAACAATGTCAGTGCCAAAAACTTTATCCCCTTACACCTTATGCGATTGTGTTTGGTGTGATAAGTTGCAGTTGCGCTCCGGTTGGGGCGGTTGCAACTACAAAAAAAGTGAGACAAAAAGTACGCTGTCAGGGAAAAAGCACCAACAAACTTCTCCCGCAAAAATCCTGATTGCTGTTGGATTTGGGGAATTTGAAACTATAAAATAATAACTAATAAGAAAAATGAAAATATTTCATTGACGCCAACAATTCCTCTCCCATCACCTCAGCTATGGAAGTTTTTCTTAAAGTATTTAACGTAGAAATACACTAAGAATTTTGGCAAAAGAGCAAGTTTTAAAAAACAAAAATGCACGATGAGGGGTGTGAAGAAAAAGGTTGCGCCCCCTTTAAAACTAAAAAAAGGTCTAGCTGAAATTACGCATAATGCCAACAAATACTCCTAAAAAACTTGCCAAAAAATTTATAAAAAATGACTAAACAATTTGACAATAACATGCTTCTGTCGAGTTGCATTACATAAGAAAACACATGGGGCCGTGAGGCACATGGAAAAAAAGTTCTCCTAGAAAAAAGTACATACAAAAAAAACACAAATATTCGAGTGCTTACATAGTTCAGATACTCAAGAAAAAAAAATATAAAAGGTTGTTGGACAACCTAAGTCACCAAATGGGAAGAATTAGGAAATGTTAGCACACTGTCTCTCACTACAAGCTTTTATGCTTCTGCCAGCCACAAACCAATGACGTTGCATGTTATGTTGATGCCCTGAACATTGCTCTCCTTGAAGTTAAATACAACAGCGTCATCCACTTGGATGTGGTACTAGGTTGCAAAAACACCCCAATCTTATAAGACGATCCGTCCATCACAAGCCGAATGATATCCCACCTGCATGACATCTCCTACACCCAAGCAAAGGCCGACAACCCCTTTTGGAGCCAACTTCAACCGTTGAAATATTTTCATGAGGATTTTCTATGTGATGTCAACAAATTGATCAAAAATGTGTTAGATCAAAAAAGCAAAAAAAGTAGCAAAAAACTTGTAGTTTGAGCGTATATACCATCAGCTTGCTTGTGATGTTTGTGGGTGTGATACGATGCACAAAATGTGGTCTTATATATCCATCTTGAATGGTTAGTGCGAGTCCCGTCATTTTTTCTTCACCATTATTGAGAACAACACCCCTAGTATAAATAATGGCTGGTGCAGCTCCAATCCCATGGCCAGCATTGATCACCTATTCCTCTCCCACGATAGCAAATGCACTAGCTCCTCCTTCTTCTAGAACATCACCTCCATCCATGTCCTATTCTCGTGCCCCATGATCTGCTGCAAGGCCGCTTCCAACGTAATGCACATATGCTTGGGCCATCCGTCCACACATGTCAAAAACCACTACTTGGCCCTCACTCAGGTTGAAGTCACGTTTAAACTTCACCAAATCATCACCTCCAATGAGTGTAGTTGAGTGTTCCCTCAACACATCAACAACATAACTACGCCTATGTGCTTTGAACTTGAGGCCACTCATATTGTTGAACTCGTTCCTTGCAGTGCATGGTATATTCTATTCATAAGAATAATAAAAAGGAAAAAAAAGGTCAAACAATTAGTATGAAAAAGTAATGCTTTGCAAATAAAATAAATAAAGAGAAAAGGCATTGCAACATAAAAATACATCATGGAGAAATAGGGAAAAGATAGATGAAATTACCACTAAATCTCCAGACTCATTGTGAATGAAAATGCTAAACCTCTACTCGTTGTCATTCTTGCAATACCAATGACAAACTAGTACAGACTCACGTTAGAAAATATGTTCCATGCTCAATTTGTGCAAAAAACACAACTATTATTTTGAATGAAAAAACATTAAAAACTACTATATATGTTTACTTTTGTTCAAAAAAACACAACAAATTTCAGTTCAAACCCTCCCTATCAATTTAAGCAAACGTGCCGACGGGCTGGCTAGGTGACCAATGGTCTACACTTTAATTCAGTTCATGTCATATTGCAGTTTCAGACCATACTGCCTATTTCAAGCACACCACATCTCACGTATAAAAGTACAATCAGACAAAACACAAAAAGGAAAAAAATAGGCGCATATGACACATGGCAGAAAATACTATTTACATACATTTGGGAATTTGCTTGGATACATACATTTACTAGGAGCATCCCCAAAGCGTACAGAGTGTGTTCTTTTGCTGTTAAAACTATGAAATCAAACAATCATGACACCATCTGATTTTGATCTATTGAAACCCACAGGGATATACGTTAGGACAAAAAAAATCCTAGTCTCTACTTTGATTCAGTTGACAAAAAAACATCCCTACAAAAAACACAAAACAAAGGATGCCCAAAAAAACACATGTTCAATTCACTAAACTACAAAAACCTAAACAACAAAAGAGAACTACAAAACACATTTAAACTGAAAAAAGTACTTTTAGAATTACAACATAAACTACATTCACCACATTTCTCTAAAAATTCAGTTGACACACTCCATTCCCACAAACCCAAAACGCATTCCAATTCAGGCACAAAAAAATGTAAATGACAGGCACATATATGACACGTCACTAAGAATAGTTCTTACTACATTTCGAGAAACCTTCAACACATACATTCAAAACATAAAAAAATTGTGCACGGAAATGGAATACACATCCGTCTTCATCCTAGGAAAAACACACAGAAAAGGAAAACGTGATTTGAGAAATAAATACGTGAACTAAATTGAATCCTACACAACTCCACATACATTTCTTCTGTTTGGGTGGGTGAACCACCAAAAAATCCTATCAATCCTATGGATCTGGCCAGAAAAACAAGAACGACTCGAACCCTAGAACACAAATCTCTACAAAAAAAGAACAAGGAAAATAGAGGAGAAAAGGACACCATGGGCAGATATCTTACTTCCAAGACAGTAGCTGTTGCCGTCGCCGAACTACCCGCACCAGTAGCCGCTGCCACCGTCGATCTCCCGCACGGGGCTGTCTGAGCCGACATCCAAAAAATAAGAAATGAAACGGGCTGGTGGAAGGGGGGCCAAAAGAAAAAAAACAGTGGGCTGGTGCAAGTGAGGAGGAGAGGGAGGGGGCAACAAAAGAGCGAGCCGACAGAAGGGACAACACATGGGCCGCGTGTCGCTAAGCACGTGTCCACCTAGACAAAAACACAAATCACGGCACGGCTCGATATAACGGTTGAAAAAGTAAATGAGGCGAATTTTTTTAACGCAAATTCAAATCCACTTTATTAAGCAAGCAGGCCGCCTCATTAAAAACCTTCGAGTCCCGTTAGGTACACTGGAAGGAAAAGAGTGCATAAGAAACCCGCTGCTTCAGACAAACAAGGATACATCTTTTATTACATCTTGTCAAATGAAACTAGGTGGATTTGAATCCGAGAAGATCTCTGATTGAGATATGAAAGCATACCTAGCTAAATTGTGTGCCACAAAGTTTGCTTCAGGCTCGCGGTGTTGAACAGAAACTAAACCAATGCTATGCGCCTTCACAAAGCAGTCCACAAGAATCGCTGTGAAGGGACTCCAAACTTCGACCACCTCATTGTTGGCGTGGACAAGCTCTAGTGGGTCTGTTTCAACGATCAGGGGGAACAACCAAGTTGCTCAATCAGAGCCAATCCTTTTTGTAGAGCAATTGCCTCTGCCGTAGCTGCATCAAGAATATGAGTTAAAGGCCATCCCCCTCCTGCCACCGCAGCACCTCGATGGTCGCGGAGAACAGCAGCCGTTGCCCCCGTTCCATTTGGAAAGAAAGAGGCATCGATGTTGATTTTGTTGCTATTGAAGGATGGATTTTTCCACAAGATTATATGTGGGTTAGGCCGCCCCGCATCTCCTTGGAAGTTTGTCGCCATCCCCAAAATTGCAAAGGCAGTACACTACGGACTATCAACAGAGACGCCCTTGACTGCTTCTCGTCTTTGCCACTATATGTACCAAGAGCCAACAACGATCGCTTCTTTGAATCCTAGACTTCCCAGGGCGGGAATATCCGGGTTGTGATGACTTAAAATTTCCTCAAGAATAACCGAGCCCGTTCTATCGATCCATAACACTGACTCAATAGCATCAAGAAGTCCCAACGAGCTCCACACTTGCCTTGCTCTCGAACAGCTAAACATTAAGTGCTTTATATCTTCCGGACCACTTTAACATACACGGCATTACACAGAAGTTTTGATGTGTCTGTTTGTCAAAATCGTTAACCCAGGGATAGTACCGTGTAGAGCTTTTTATAGGAAGATCTTAATCTTCGATGGTACTCTTAGCCGCCACAAGATTTCTCAAACAGGGTTACAATCTGTTGTACCCTATCCACTATAGGCTGTCAATTTCGGTTCAAACTTATAATTTTATTGGGCATAATAAGCAACGCGTACCGAAAAAACATACGATTTTGTTAGATGCCATGCCACGAAATTCTCGCTCATGTGTCCATCTCGAGGGATCCTCATTATTCTTGCAGCAATTTATTTTTCATTTGACTAAGTTTTAGCAAAACCGTTCTTTGTTTCGGGCCATCGGTGGGACAATGTGTGTAAAAGGTGCGGACCCGACGCTTAACTTGGCCACCAACTTGACACGTACCTCAGCACGCAGTGTCGTGCATTTAGGACTCACTGAGTACATTTTACGTACGTGGTTTGCTGTGTGCATGCATGCATGCATGGGCTTTGAGTTGATGTTTCTTGTGTCAGTAACAGGGCGCAAAGCGTTGGTCGACATGACTAGCCCTCCTCGTCCTCGGCACGCACCATGTTCATCAGCTCATCCGAGTGCACCTCTCATCACATGCACAATTGCTATGCATCGTATTTCGATCCTCAAACCTTAATATGATTGGCCTTACCGGCATCTTTTGGTTGTGCGAGTCGTGCTCCTGGGGCCATCTCCGGCAGCCGCGCAGGTGCCCATGCATGCACGGTCGTCCGGTTCAATGGGTTCGCCGGACCGCCACCCCATGACTGGCCACCACGGTCGCGGTCACGACGACCACCATGACCGAGTCCAGCTAGCCCGCCCATGACACGGCAACGACGTATCCAAAGACGTAGGTACCATCGTAGCCGTTCCAGTACTGCGTTACACAAGCCCGCGTCTGGCCATCAGCCATGTCCTGGCCCTGGGCGAGCTACAGAGCCAGAAGTTGTCGAAAGGAGCAGAGAGGGATCTAGGAAGAAGACAAGGTAGACTGTATGGGGGATGTGGTGCAGCGTACCACTCCTCGCTACATTGGCCACAGTACACCGGCTCTGGTATGGCCGGGGACGAAGGCCAGTCGGTGCTGCAGTGCGTGCGTCGGCCGGAGCTCAGAAACCTTAAAAGCGTCTACGAATCTACTTACACTTGTACAGCTCGGCCGAGCTGAGCTGACGGAGCAGGGCAGAACAGCTCCTAGTACTACGTAGTAGGTGCCGCTCCTGGGATCACGCACGCGCTGTGGCCCGTAGCCGTAGGCGATGGAGTACGTGCGGGCGCAGCTAGCGGTACGTGATTTTCGCTGCGTGCTTTGCTTGCTGGTGCCCACTGCCTGCCTCGAACGTACGTGCACTTTGTGTGACGGATCCCCTACTGTGGACTTTGCCAAAGTGGCTTGGATTTGGGTACTTGGCCACCTTGGTGGTCTCGGGGGAGGAGGGTTTCGCGGAGAAAGTGGAGGGGGCGACAGTGACAAGACGAAGGGAGGGGGTATGGCCCAGCAATGCTACACCTAAGTAGGGTAGCTACTTAAACTAATCGTAATTGTTTAGGTGTCATCTTTTAATGGGGGTTAATTAGGAAAGGGCCCCATCCATTTGAAATCAGAAGGGGAGGAGAGATTATTTAGGGAAGTTAAGTAATATTACGTAGGAATTTTACGTAAGTGTAGCATTTTTTGGGTATGGCCGGCCGGGACTTCCATTTTTGTTTCCTCTTTTATTATATACTCCAGTAAGGCAAAGCGCATCTGGATTAGCTGCGGCTATCCTGAGCATGGACACGAAGTGATTAAGAGGATCTATAACCGTATTGAACAAATTCGGCCCCTATATGTCCCTCAAATATACCTGAGCATTCTTCGAGTCGAGTTGGGTTTCGGACCGGATCAAAAAAGGCCCGGTGCTGAAAACCCAGACCAGAATTCATCGGTCCTGAATATTGGACCCAAACCCAGCCTAAGCCCCAAAAAACCCGATTGGGCCCAACCGGCCCGGTCCGATCATGGCTTAAAATCGATATTGCTTAAGCCCAAGCCCGGTCTGGCCCGATCATTGGGCTTAAATTTTAGGCCCGAGCCCGGCCCGATGGCAAGTTTAGGTCTCTCTCGGCCTGGAATTTTCAGATCGGGTCGGATCGGGCCGCCCGGGCTGCCCATGGCCAGTTATATCGTGGACACATTCGGATGGCCCCTTATATTTTACTCTCTCTATCCACGTATCCCATATCCAGACTATCATATTCATATAAAATCATGCACGTTGATCACAAAAACTAAATGTCACCCGTAAAATAACAAATATTAGTACCGAACATAAGTAGTGTTCCATGTCGTATATGGTCTTCACAAATGCAACCCACTCACGATATATGCCACCGACGAGATAATATCACATCTTTTAGTCTCGGCCGTTGACCATGTAGTTGCACGGAGGTGATTTTCCGTTGCAAAGCCTCTTGAACACCGGAGATCATTGAAACACGTTGATGTCGTTGTGAAAACCCAGCATTTCAAAGGAAGCATGCCAATTCCATAAGTCATGTGATGACACCGTTTCTAGTATGATGACAGCCTCTCTCGTGTGACCTTGATACATTCCTCGCAAACCTTTGGGACAGTTCTTCCACTGCCAACAAGTTTTTTGTGGCCTGCACATTTGGTTCTCTCGGATATTCACGTCCAAACACCTCAACCACAAGACGGGCAAACTTGACAGTAGTCTTCAGGGATGTGTTCTCCCGCATCCTAACCATCTCATCAACGACATCTATCGCAATACCAAGTACAAGCATTCTCACAGCAGCCGTGCACTTCTGCTTGGCAAAGAAAGAGAGTTTACTACTCCAATCTCTTGTCAGCTTGAAGTAGTCGTCGTGTGCCTCCGTAGCGTCCACAATGCACAAAAACACTGTTTTTCACATGCAAAAATGACTACAAAACCATGGATCATCCGGAAAAGTAGGGTTCGGAGCAAAGTAATCCTTCTACAGTAGCTTTGTTCCGAATACCATATGTCAATTGATCACTCTTCTCCTTTGATTGAGCCGATTGAGCCCTTGAAATTAAGAATATGCTTCACTTGCCGGTACATTTCCTCTTGTATGGTCATGAGCATGATTATGTTCACTTTTTGGTCTGAATCCGGTGAATCGAAGAACTCATCTTCAATGAGTTGATCAATCTTTGTCGGTCCATACTACTCGTCGGACGAAGAGTCGGAATCCTCCATTTCCCCTAAGAATTTGACCAAAAAATCCAGTCAGGCATTGTGTCGAACACATCTAGCGTAAGGCGGAGCGAGAGAATTGCCACTCTTGGTGTCTTTCGGACCGACAACGACGTCCTCCACGGCGAGGACGGGACAAAAGAATCCTCTCAAGGAGCTGGCAGAGCACATGCTACGAATGACGGCGGAGCGCGTGCGGCGGCGGAGCTGCGAGGAGGAAAAAGAGAGGAAAACATTAAATGGATCCGACAGTTGTGCGGGGTGGATTTGATGTAATTTGCATTGGGGTCAAAATGTCGGGTACAATGTGAGACACGTGCTCGGACGCGTCCGGGCTCGCTTGTATCCGTTCCATATCTAAGCTGTATATAATGGATGTCGGTTAAACCGGCCTTTATAGTCGATTTAAACGGATGATTGGATCAAAATTCCGTGATCTATCAATGATCCAACTATGTGCCCTTGCGTTGGAGTGGGTAATGAGGGCCCGCTTGTAATGCTCTAAACGACCGCGCGAGGGGCAGCATCGGATCCCACTCGCACGTCGGGCGGGGTCATCGCACCGCGCGCGCGTTTCCGCCGGTTTTTTCCTACTAGAGCGCTACGTTGCCAGGTTCGTTCGCGCTCACATGGGTGGGAGAAGATGTGTAGTAGTCCCTTTTTGGATAAGACGGCCCGGGATTGGACTGGATCTTGAGCATCTATAGCATCTCATCTGGCTTTGCTATCGTCTTGTCCTAATCAGGTCGACGTTGTTTCACGTACCGCGACCGCAGCAAGCAAACCGATCGAGTGCGCGCGCGCACATCGCCCCGGCTAGCCTTTTGGCGCGTAGACCAGCTCGTACGGACAGCACGCCTTTCCTTCTGTCTGCCCATGCATTGCGTTGCGAGACATGGATCGAGTTTTAGTACGCTCACCTCGTCCTTCCTTCGTTCGTGCATGCATGCACACGCACGCACGCACGCACGCGCACACAATTATGCACGCCCTCAGCCGTAATTATATGTTTGCGTAGGCCCTTCTTGTTACCCATATTAACAAAGGAAAAAAAATGTCAGACACTCAATTTTCTTTTACTCCATCTACATAAATACTCCCTCCGTTCCTAAATATAAGTCTTTTAAGGGATTTTGCTACGTGACTACATACGAAGCAAAATAAGTGAATATACACTCTAAAGTATGTAGTCCAGTAGTACAAACTTTAGAAAGACATATTTAGGAACGGAGGGAGTATATAGATGTGCATCTCTCCCCCAAAGAAAAACGAGGAGCCGCTCCATCTCCACTCTCCAGCACTTTCCTTCATCCCATAAAAGGTGCCCGGATTTGACCGGTCAGTGCGCAGCCCATGCAGCTGTTCCTGCTGCGTAGATTTGTCTCGGTCCGATCGGCGCCATAGCAATAGCATAGCATAGTAGCAGCATGGTTGCTGGAAGGGAGGCACGGGCGGGAGCTTTCCAGGGGAGGGGCGCATCGATCCGTGACTTGTTGACAGCTGATAGGCCGGTGACAAGTGTGCCGGGGCGAATCCAAGCATGCGATCGACTAATCATGAACCCCCCGGGAGGAAACACATGCGTGCTCCCGTACGTCGACATGTCACTGGTAGCCGTATCTCTCACCGTCGATCCGTCGCCCGATCTCCCTTACCCTCATTGTACCATATAAACAATACAGATACTGTATCCGACTTTGTAATTTCTCTGCCTCGAATAGTTGATCATACTGTTGAGGAAATTACTAGCAGCATGCAGCAGCGAAACAGTGAACAGTGTAGTCCGCCACCGGCACGCCCGAAACAAAAAACAGTGTTGTACAGCGGCCGGTAATTACACGGAAGTTCTGTATTTTTGTGGTGGTGGTATGAGCGTGGGAGTATACGTGCAGGGTAGGCTAGCAATGATATGGAGGAACGAATGGAGACAAGGCGGGATGTCTTTATGCCATGCATCGAGAAGCGTGCGCGTCTGTGGGGCACCGAAATCTGCTACGGCCCCTGTTCGTGCACGACTAAATAATTACCGGTCGGCCTACTACTGCTGCTGCTTTTGTTGTTGTAGTACTCCTACTCCTCCTCACCACTCTCTTACCGTGGTAATATATTTTTTGAGCTATTCTTACCGTGGTAAATAAATTGACGTTCTGGTCAAAAAACATCATGGTAATCCATTTTGAAATAAGAATCCGACGATATAATTTTGGTGGCATATAAATCATACACTGTTAGTGATACATAGGGTTAAAGTTTAGTCTAAAATACAAAGAGCCTAATAAACCCCAACGGAGGGAGTAATTAGCAGTACTCCTGGCCACGCAATAGAATCTCACTCAGGGTTAAGTACACTTACCCACGATCAGCACTGAAACAAAGGTAGTAGTACTACTCTCGCACATGATCCCCCTCTATATGTCTATCTTTTCTTCTCCGTCTGGGAACTTATTCGGAAGATTTGGGCACTGAAAGATCCGAAGGATAAAATACGAAAGCAGACACTAATTGACAGGATACTGTTGGCGGCACTCGGTATGTTGCTCGTGGGCGGGGCAATAATAATGTGATGGATGACCGTTCACTGGCGACTTGTTTGTTTACATTTTATTACAACTCGCTCGCTGCCCGCGTAATGATTACCATGCACGCTGAGATTTGCTACAGTGGCGCCACTTTTTTGTGGACAAAACGTACGGCCGCGCTTTGATATCTCGTTCCGATTTCGAGGGCGTAATGACACTTGGTTAGTGCACTGCTCTGGAATTGCCAAGGAAATCGCACCCTGCACATGCCCGGTTTTGTTGTCGTGCCCAAGTGATCTCCTTGTTTAGGGCAACTCCAACACGTGGATCCGATTTTTATCTATTTAGGTCGGTCGTTCGTCTGTATGTATTTTTTTTTTTAAATAAATCAACCAATACACACAACAGGAAGCAAATAGACGACATCACTGTCACAATAAAATAATACTTCCTGTTAAAAAAACGTGTTTGGAAATTCTCTATAACCTACTCCCTTCGTTCCTCGTTCCTAAATATAAGATCTTTTAGAGATTACACTATAAACTACATACGGATGTATATAGACATATTTTAGAGTGTATATTCACTTATTTCGGTTTGTATGTAGTCTTTTAGTGAAATCTCTAAAATGTCTTATATTTTGAAACGGAGGGAGTAGGTGTTTATTGATTGGTTGTGAGATGGGTTAAAAAATAGCATTCACACTGCGCATGCATATAGAAATAGTACAACGGAGTACTAATTAGCTGCTAGGAATAAATGCAATGCGCCTTAAACCTTGTCTATTGTGGAAATGCACGTAAATTTAATTGTGTCTTCTAAACCGTGACGGAGGAAGTACTTCATTCGTCACAAAACAAGTGTCGCAAATTTATAACTAAACTAATACAATCGTTACACCAAGTAAATGACACTTATTTTAGGACGGAGGGAATAGGAGAGAGGCCAATGAGGTTGGGTCTCAAATTAAATAAATAAAGAGGGATGGATGGACGGGTGGGTGACAAGAGAGTCACGTTGGACACATGTACACGATGCACACATAGAAAACATCCATTTTGCGTCCGCCTACGATCCGAATGTGACCCAAATTTGTGTCAGAAATAGGTGTGCGCAAACACGAAGCACACTCATTTTGAATTTGGGTCGATGCGTTGGGTCCCCACTTTGGTCCGCGCCGACCCAAACAGATGCGGGCCGACGATTTGGGTCGCTGCGTTGGAGTTTCTCTTAGTTATAAATATAGTTAGCCTTCACTCAGAAATTGCTTTTGAAGGCCGAACTCCATGAAAGCATCCAAATGCAAAATTCAAATTTGATGAAAATTCATATTTTGATATTTTAAAAGATCTTGAAAAAATACATAAATAGATGAAGGTATAATATACAAGTTCATCATAAAGCTTTAGTAGCTTGGTGGTAGTGACTTGGAGAACATCGCGAATAGCTCAAGGATCATCATCCCGATCCCATGCATGTTATAATTCATCACAAAGCTCAAGTAGCTTGGTGACACTGACTTGGAGAACTCTCTCAATCACTATCTTATGTGGGAGATTAACTCCCACTTGATTCAAGCGATTGTAGCACCTAGACAATCTGAGCACATGCTCACCGATTGAGCTATTCTCCTCCATCTTGCACGCAAAGAACTTGTCGGGGTCTCATACCTCTCAACACGGGAATGAGCCTGGAATTCCAATTCCAGTTCTTGGAACATCTCATAAGCTGTGTGACGTTTTTGAAGCCTTAGTTCTAAGCCATAAGCATTATGCATTGAACTATCAAGTAGTAACCAGAATGTGCATGTCATATGTTCACAACATTCATAAATGATGCTTGAGGGGGTGACACATCGATTGGTGCAATAAGGACATAAGCCTTCTCGACAGCAATGAGGACAATCCTCACATCACGAACCCAGTCCGCATAATTGCTTTTTTTCATCTTAGTTTTCTCTAGGAACGTATCAAAATACAAGGAAGCTATGGCGCGAGCTATTGATCTACAACATAATTTGCAAAGACATTTTGACTATGTTCATGATAATTAGTTTAGGTAATCAAATTACTAATGACTCCCACTCAAATCAAAATCCCCCAGATTGTCTAAGTGTGACATAATCCAAATCCACCAACCCAAGTCCAATCATCACGTGAGATGAGGTGGTTTCAATGGTGAACATCTCCATGTTGATCATATCTACTATATGACTCATGTTTGACCTTTTGGTCTCATGTATTCCGAGGTCATGTATGTACATGCTAGTCTCGTCAAGCTTAACTCATGTATTCCGCATGTGTAAACCTGTCTTACACCCGCTGTATGTGAACATAGAGTCTATCACACCCGATCATCACGAAGTGCTCGAAACGACGAACCTTCGCAATGGTGCATACTTGGGGAGAACACAATTTTATCTTGATGCCACTCATGGGGAATGTTGCATGGAAAAAAAAAATCCTACGCACACGCAAGATCTATCCATGGATATGAACAGCTACGAGAGGGGGAGTTCACGTACATACCCTTGAAGATCGCTAAGATGAAGCCTATAAAACGCGATTGATGTAGTCATACTCTTCCCGGTCCAATCGAGGACCGATCCGATCTAGCGCCAAACGGACGGCACCTCCGCGTTCAGCACACGTGCGGCTCAATGACATCTCCTCTTCTTGATCCAGCAAGAGAGGAATAAGAAGTAGATGGGATCTCAAGCATCACGACGGCGTGGTGGAGATGACGGTGGATCAATCCGAGCAAGGCTCCTCCAAGCGCCTCAGGTACTACGAACGAGGAAGAGCGGGAGAGAGGGGAGGCCGCACCGCGTGGGAATTGTTGTGTCCAGGCCTTGAGCCTCCTCCCCGCTATATATAGCGGTGTTGGAGGGCTGGGGTGCAGCCCTAGACCCTCCCCCAAGGAGGGGAGGCGACCAAAGAGGGAGAAGTGCCCTCCAAGCCAAATGGAGGGCCCTCCCCCTTAGGGTTTCCCTTCCCCTAAGCGCATGGGCCGGGTTGGTGCGCCTCGCCCAATAAGTCTAGGTCGCCCCTACAGACCATGCACGCCCTAGGTGCTCGCGAGAACCTTCTAGACTCCTCAGAAACTCTCGGGAACCTTCTGAAAGCTTCCCGGTGCAATACCGGAAAACCACGAAACTTTTTCGGTAACCGACATATGACTTCCCATATATAAGTCTTTACCAGCTGACCATTCCACGGCTCCTCGTGAAGTCCGGGTTCTCATCTGAGACTCTGACAAACATTCGGCCACCAACGTACATATCCCAAAACTACTCTAGCGCCACTAAATGTTAAGCGTGCGGACCCTACGGGTTCGAGAATCATGTGAACATGACCGAGACACCTCTTCGGTCAATAACCAATAGCGGGACCTGGATTCCATATTGGTTCCCACATATTCCATGAAGATCTTTATAGGCCGAACCATGATGCCAAGGATTCAACCAATCTCGTATGGAGTTCCCTTTATCCAACGGTATGTTATTTGCCCGAGATTCGATCGTCTGTATCTCCATACCTAGTTCATTGTCTCTATTGGCAAGTCTCTCTACTCGTTCTGTAGTACAAGATCTCGTGACTAACTCCTTAGTCACATTTGCTTGCAATCTTCTTGTGATATTGTATTACCGAGAGGGCCCAGAGATACCTCTCCGTCATACGGAGTGACAAATTCTAATCTCGATCCGTGCCAACCCAACAGTCACCCTTGGTATACGTGTAGAGTAACTTTATGTTCACCGAGTTATGAAGTGACGTTTGATACACACAAGGCATTCCTCCGGTGCTAGAGAGTTGCATGATCTCATGGTCTTAGGAACATATACTTGACATGAAGAAAGCAGTAACAATAAACTAACATGATCATATGCTATGCTTACGGTTGGGTCTTGTCCATCACATCATTCTCCTGATGATGTGATCCCGTTATCAAATTACAACTCATGTCTACGGTTAGCAAACCTTAACCATTTTTGATCAACGGGCTAGTCTAGTAGAGGCTCACTAGGAACACGACGTTGTTCATATATCCACACATGTATGTAAGTTTACGATCAATACAATTCTAGCATGGATAATGAACGATTATCTTGAATAGAGGAATATAATAATAACAACTCCATTATTGCCTATACGGCATATTTCCAATAGGTTGCTCGTTGGCGGGCATCATTGCGATGGTGATGCCTCTCCTCTCGGGTTGTGTGGGCAACGAGAACTGTTGCGGCGGGTAGCTCGGATGTGCTCTCTCTTTTGGAGGGGTGACGTCCTGATCTAGATCTAGGGACCTAACATTGTCGCGTTCCTCTTGGTGGCCTCGTGGTGGCACATGTGACTTGTCGAGCGAAAGCTCCGTGCTTTCGCGTCGAAGACGGCGAAACCCATGGGTATCGTGCCTTTCTTGAAGACGTCGTTGTGGTTCTTCTCTCCGTGTCAAGGCTCCGGGTGAAGACCTTTGTCCGTGTGGACTTGGTAGCGGCGATGCTATGCGTCATTCTCTCTCTTGGGGGCGTTGCCGTGGAGCCTAGGTGTGCTAGGTCGCAGCGTGGGGTGTTTAGTTCGTCCGATGCTTGTTGTTGGTAGCGTAGTCGCGTGCGTCCTACGTCTACCGATATCTCAGAATCGGCTTTGTAAAAGGGTTACCTCACCATATTGTATTGTTGGATCATGTGTTATTGAGATGTTGCTTTATTTATAAAGCGGGACGAAAGAGTGTTTCGAAAAGCATACACACACATGAGGTTACACCATTAATCAAGCATGCACACATGAGCTTATGCAATCAATCAAGCATGCACATATGAGCTTTCACCAAATGAAATCAGCTTTTTCGCAAATGAAAACAAAATTTCTCTAAACAGCAACAAATGTCGGCATGTGATGCATTTTGATTGGTATGGAGGATGTTCGAACTACTGCAGAGACCTGGCAGATTTGCTTATCATTTACAAAAAAAAGCAGCAGAGTGATCTATGATTAAACATAATTCCGTGTTGGATCGTAAATTGCGTCCGAAAACCTCGGTTCAAATGTATGCAGTCAATTTGAAGGTGTGCGTGCTCTTATTCCATTAGTGTTGTCAAGCCATCCTATATTGTGTTGGATCGCCGTGATTATCACACTATATTGTGTTGTTGAGCCATCTTAGATTCTTGGATGATTTCGTCACAATATGTATTGTTTGCTCGACCAAGTCCTCCGCAAGACAGGTTCCTCAAGTTCCACGGCACACACAAAATCTTCAAAGTGTAGTGGGATCTGCGAGTCCTTCAAAAACTCAAGAAAATATCATATGGAAATCAACATTCGGTGTAAACCTATGAAAACCACACGAGAACAATATTTTGAAGATTCATAAAAATCTGAAAAAATACGAGATGTCAAGAGAGTGTTGTACTATTGAGATATGAGCTCCGAGAAAAACAAAATCAACATTGAATAGTAGCGAACAATAACATCACTATTCATTACGGATTTTTCTTTTTCATAGCTCGCATCATGCAATGTGTTTTAACTTCAGATTTCACATGACAATAGGACATCATGTTCTTAACATCCCACATTTTTTCAGAATTTTTTGAAGCTTACAAACATTGATTCCAAGATGTTTTCTTAAAACATCATTTTCCCTTTTTTCATAGCAACTTGTACAATTTATGTATACATTATGAACTTGTTTTGTACATGTTTAACATGTTAAAAGTATGTTTATTGACTAATGTTTTCAGATACATTTTACATTTTCGATATATGTTTAACAATTTCTGAACAAATGATTAACCATTTTTATACACAACCATCATTTCATAAAATTCAAGTTTTTGTGTTTCAAAAATTAAGACATGTTCAACATTTTTCGTATATATTAGAATCATATTTTTGTAAATGTTTAAGATTTTGAAATTGATGGTTAACATTTTTTTATATATTTATGTTTGACGACTAATGTTTTCATATACTTACATTTTAGGTATATATTATGAATATTTTGTTAATACATGTTTAACTTTTTTATAATATATGAGTAACATTTTCTGTACATGATCAATATTTTTTCAAATTTATGTTTTTATGTTCAATTGTTTTAAGACACGTTCTACATTTTTCGTATATATCATGAACATTGTTTGTACAAATTTAAAAACTTTACCTACATTATTTATATATTTCTGAATTTTTGTGTTTGATGACTTCTTTATTAAACACATTGTACAATTTAAGTATATATCAGGAACTATTTTCTATACATAGTTAACATACTTGAAATGTATGAATAACATTTTGTTGATAAATGAGCATTTTTCAAACTTTCCTGAAAAAATATGTTTTTATGTTCAAACTTTTTAGTGCATGGTCTACATTATTGCTATTCATTAGATTAGTTTTTATATAAGTTTAACATTTTTTAGATATATGATTAGCATTTTTCAAATACCTCGTTTTTTTATCAATTCATGATCAACTTCTTTTCACACACATTGTATTTGTTTCTGTATATATATTTGTTATACATGAGAAGCATATTTTATATACATATTTAAAATTTTACAAATCCTAAACTAACATTTTTCACATATTTTACGTAGATTTTTTGATAATTTATTTATTTATAATAGTTGGAAGTATAATAAATGCGAAATAAGGAAATGAAAAACAAAAAAAGTGAAGAAAACGTAGTTGTGGCCTCCCGTGCGTCTCGAATGGCCCATCTCGCGCTCGACTTCCTACGTCTTGCTATATGCGAGATATAGGAACTCTCGTTATATGTCGGGTGGATAAAAAAGCTTTTACATTTTTTATTTTAGATGTAATATATTTTGTGAAAAAATGAAAAACATATAATTTTTGTTTGTTCATGAAGTATTGAAAATATCAAGTGATTTTTTAAAAAAAATTATAGAATTAAAAATAAATCACATTTTTAAAAACCCATAAATGTGGAAAATGTTCGAGAATATAATTTTGTCTAACATTTCTTGTAATATACATTGATTAAAAATACCATCTTGATTTATAAAAAGTATATGAAAAGGTGAAAAAAATTAAAATAGGAAACACAATAAATGGGCAGAAAACAAATAATAAGCGAAGACAAATCTTTCAATGAAAAAGAAAATAAAACATGAAAAGGGAAGAAATAAAAAAAAAAGGCGAGCAGCAAAATCTACGCTCGTATGTGAAATCGGGAAACCCGAACAAAACCGAATGAAAAAGCATTGGAAGATAAAAAACTAGTGCCTTACCTTACGACTCGTGGAAGAGAAGAAACTTGGCACATGTAGAGTGGGAGAGTATGATGCTTGTCGCTATTCAACACGTACACATTGGCAATATTCTGGATTAGGGGGTGCTCATTACGTCGGCCCGTCCTGCATGGGACGAGCCAAGGACCCATCGATAGTCGAACAATGGGCCATGTACCCATGGACCCCGGCATGATTAAGATGGAATCTTCCGAAGACTTACCACATACTCCAAGACATATTCGAATGATCGATATGTTATCCCTAGATATAGCCGAGATACTTGTAGCCCTAGATAGGCCCGGTGCCTATATAATTCATGGATTTAGACCGAAGATGTAGGGGTTTACTTTGTACCCCATCCATAATGAACACAATACAAGCAAGATAGAGGGGTTTTCCTCTTTGAGACGCCCAAAGCTGGATAAAACAATGTGTCCCCCTTTGTCCTGTTATCGTCTAGCCAAGATCACCAACTTGGAACCCCCTACCCGAGAACTGCTAGATTTAGCACCGACATTGGTCACCCATGCAGGCCCCGTAGTGTGGTCACGAACGCTCGATGACGCATCTTCGGAGCAACAACGATGTTGGTTGCGGGAAGACCTTCATCCCCAGCCACCTCTTCGCCTTCGGCAACATCGTGCTTCACACTGACTGGACTAGTCATCTCGGCCAGGTCTAGAACATCCCACCAGGTCATTCGATTAGTTTTGGGAATCTAGAATATGTCGTGGACCCCCGTGGCAAGCTTGCCAGATCAGCCCGAAGACCCCGTCAATGCCACCGTCTTAGCACCTGATTCGATCTTGGAGCACGACTGCGGAATGTGTGGTACCCTGGATATGAACACAGAGCCAACAGATCAAGTGTTAGGCCCATTTGGCGGAAGTAACAAACCCGTGTCAAATGGCATCTAGGGAAAACATCATCTGAGCCCACCTACTATCAAGAGATGTGCGAGGCAGGCATAACGCTCTTGAAGGAGATGTTACATCGGATTCAGAAGGAGATGTTAGATCGGATTCAGAACCTTCTAATCTCAGACGATCAAACCTCAATCTATCATCACATCTGGGACAAACCCAGAGGAACAGAAATTGGTGTCCCACCCTCCGCCCACCTAATCACTACTATTGAGGATTTAATCGACGTATTGGAGTATGCCTCCGAGGAGGCAGACAACATGGATGAAGATGGTGAGGAAATGTCATAGACTACATCACCCTTAGCTACTTCCAACACTTGCAAGTGGGCGGTTACATCCACGTACAATGTCTATATTGTAGAAATTCCAAGGATGATGAAGAAGTCAAAGCCCCCCAAGCGCCGTTGAAGAGGATGCCTCGTAAAAACACATGTAGTGCTAATGTAAGTAATGGTGCCACCGAAGATAGTGACACAACTGACAACGGTCCACTCTAGATGGCATCGAACACCAGAACACTTGCAATAACACTCACACTTGGAATTTCACAGACACAATGCTCAACAAAGACGATGACGACCATGGATACGGTGATTATTATCCTGAATCTGAGGAGGATAGAAGCCTTGGACCCCATGAGTTTGACATAGCCGAGGAGCCCCTCGAGGCTCCTCGGATTCAAGCTTTCCATTGATGATTCATCAACACGGCAAAGAGCATCAAGCAGAAGACCCAAAAACTTTGGTTTGATGAGGATAAGCTTAGAGAAAGATGGGTTGAGGTCCTGAGGGTCAAACAAAAAATAGAGGATAGACTCACCGGGAACATCAATTCTTACGCACGCAAAAGCATGCTCCCAACATTTGACGAGGAGGTCCATGGCAGCATGTTTTCAAAACGCAAGTGGGCCAAGAAGCCCGACTGCGCTCCTCGGGGCCGAGATACACGAGGTGGCGAATATAATAACCCCCTACCCCTAGATTCCATGTTGTCAAGACAATCATCAAATGCTGCCCCATAGACCGTATGGTCTATGAGGGAAATTAGCATCAAGATCGGCCGCCCAATCAAGATCGGTCTATGGATCTAGGGAGTGTCCACCTGCTAGACATGCCGGATACCTGACTTGGTTAGATAAAAAGGATGACATGTGTGATTATACATGTGATTGGACCATGACTTACTCTGACGTATGACATGTTATAACTTAGGCACGAGGAGCTGCACACCCCATGTGCTTCACAGACTAGGTCATGCAACACCAATACCCAAAATGGTTTAAACCCATCAACATCGAGTAGTACGATGAAACCACAGACACATCCATATGGATTGAGGACTTCCTCGTGTATATTCACATGGCTCGAGGAGATGATCATCACGCCATAAAATTCCTACCCCTAAAGCTCACACGATCGACTTGGCATTGGCTTAACATCTTGACACACAATTCCATCGGTAATTGGAAGGACCTCTAAGACACCTTCCAAGCAAACTTCCAGGGCAACTACATCTGACCCCTGGATGCCGATGTCCTTGGTTATATCGTGCAACATCCAGGGGAATAAGCAAGAAAAAATATTTAACCAGTTCGTGACCAAGAAAAACTAGATAGTAGACTGTCGTATGTGGAAGCGATTTCTGCCTTTAAACATATCATCCATGACGAATGACTCACTCGAGTGCTCATATATGAAAAGCCTCGCTTAATAATGGAATCCATCACACACCTAATGACTCGATTTTGCATAGGTGAAGACAATGGGCTAGCTAGGACGAGGAATCACAATGGTGACCCACACACCTCTGAGGCGTGTGATGAAAACGGCAAGTCCCGGCACAACAAGAATAGGCAATGCCAAGGAGGTGGCAGTCAATGCCGGATTCAGTAACCAACATTGTGGCAACAAGATGGAACCCATTCAAGGTAAGAGGTATGCCCATCGATGCTGGAAAAAATACTAGACAAACCATGCGCTATCCATGGCATACCTGACAAACCTGCTACCCATTTTAACCGGAATTGCTAGGTGATCAAGCAAGCCGTCAAGATAGCGACAAATAGCCAGGGAAAAGTCGAGCTTCATAATGTGGATAGTGCCTACCTGGTCCAAATACTGGTGGCCAGAAATAATCCTTTCCTGAGGTCAAGGACGTGAACATGATTTACGCTACTCAAGTCACAAAGAAGGAGATGAAGTGCGCCCTCCGAGAGGTTTATGTCTTGGAGCTCGCAGTGCCAAAGTAGAATCCATGGTGAGAAATTCTAATCATATTTGACCGAAGAAACTATCCTGCAAGCATCCATCACGGTGGCACAATGGCTCTAGTTATCGATCACATTGTGGATGTTTTTCATATGACCCTAGTCCTAATGGACGGAGGTAGCAACCTGAACTTGATATATGCGAATACAGTTAAGAATATGCATATTGATCCAACAAGAATGACGCCCAATACTACTAGCTTTAAAGGTATCATACCAGGCATTAAGGCGCAATGCTCGGGGAGTGTGACCTTAGACGTAATCTTCGGCACACCCGAGAACTTTCACTATGAGGAGTTAATCTTTGACATAGTACCCTTTCGAAGTGGATACAATGCACTCCTGACACGAACTTCTTTTCCTTGCTTTCACATAATCCCGAACTACACTTATTTAAAGCTCAAGAAGCGGGGCCCGAATGAAGTCATCACAGTCAATGGCAACACAGAGCGTTCCCTCTGAATAGAGGAGCAAACCGCAATCTTCACGACGAGGTACAAGAATGCGAGGAAGCTTCACAGGTTGAACTACATTTAGCAGGCACAACCACATTAAGCGTCCAAGAATCATGCACATATCCCCAGGGAAATCCTTTGGCGACCCTAAATACGGGTACGTGCTCCCCCACCCCTGCTACATTGTCGAGGCCTATGTTCATCTATTACACAACTTCCATCGGGAGGTGGTGGAGCACAAACATCAAATAGATCACTATTCGGATAAACCCATACGTGTCTTAGACTCCCCGATCATTAAGCGTGTCAAGGTTTTAAAACAGAAACGTCTAGACTCGGGGATGGCTAGAAGCTTTGAGCTGACATACACAAACTCTCTCTACAAAATTTGCTCTATTTAGTGAAAAAACCTGGTGACAAAACACGAAATGTCGCCTAAAATCATTTTCTATGATGTTCCACCATCGCGAGGTGTTTTCCTCTTCGGGAGCGCCCTAGGCAATTTGGCGACGTTCTGGCCTAATTTTGGGGGACGATATTGGGTGTGGCGAGGCATGTCAATTTTCATGGCCGGTTTGTAGTGTCATAGAAAATGTTAGGTGTCACAAAAAAAAGCTTAGTGGGTTACAAAAATAATTAAAAATGGCGTGTTGGTGGCGTAATTTATAACATATTAGAATCAAATTTCAGGGTATAAGTTGAGATGTTCGGCGGGCTCGGAAAGGGAAAAATGGTGTGGTGGGATTAAAACAAAGTTTTGTATTTATATAATGGATATTAGTTGAGATGCTCGTAATGAAAAATCCATTAAGAATCTGTGTATGCTATCATTTTACTGAATTATGAGATACCATATTAATTCTTAAACAAAGCAGGAACATGAAAAAATTATAACGTAGACGAATATAGCATTACAAGTTAAGACATGGAACAAATATTTCGTACATAAGCAACATCATTCACAAAAGTATCACACATCACGAGTAGGAGTGTTCGAGTTTCAACAAAAGTGCAACAACAACATAGAACTACTTGACAGCGGATTACACAAATTTCCCAAGCATGGATTCGACAAAGAGCATAGCCTCATCACCTTCTTGGTGGATCAAGAAGAGAACATTGTCCCCAATTTCATTTGTACAATACAAATAAATCCTTCCACCCATCCAGTATGATGAGGCATTCATCTTTTTCTGACATCAGTATATCGACCATATGTCGGCTTGAGAGAACATAATAATTCTCATTTCACCATGTATCTCCATCTGATCACGAAGAATACGTTTAGGGAGTCTCTCCTACAATAATACAATTATTACATGGTATGATGGACAATTTTAATAACAAATATTGTACTATGAACGTTGCAGCAAATAAAAGTATTACAAACCGTTTCTTATTAATGTTGGTCTTGGTCAGAGTGTATATCAGTAGCTTGTACAGTTCCAAACTTAGTTCATGTCCGTTGATACGTCTCTAACAAATTGATAATTTATGAAGTATGCATGCCCTTTTTACCCAAATTTTGTATGGCTTTAATGCACTTTTATATGATTTAAATAGAACTAATCCGGACTGGCCTTATTTTCAGCAGAATTACCGTGGTGTTGTTTTTGTTTGCAGAAAATAAAAGTTTTCGAAATCGAACAAAACTTTTTGGTGATTTTTGATGGAACAAAAGAGGCGCACTCAACACCGAAGGGGTGAGAGGGGTGGCCAAGGAGGCCACAAGCCCATGAGGCGCTCCCCCTGAGCTTGCTGCTTCCTCGTGGACCCCTTGACGTAAACTCAATGGTAAAAACTCCTATAAATCCCATAAACCCTAAACTAAACCCAGAATTTCCGCTCCACTATTGCAAGCCTATGTTCCAAAGCAATCTCATCACGAGCCCTGTTCAGGCACCATGTTAGAGGGGCAAACCATCACCGGAGGCCATCTTAATCATTCTGGCGATCATCATGACGAGGAGGGAGTAGTTCATCCTTAGGCTGAGGTTATGTACCAGTAGCTAGGTGTTTGATCTCTCTCTTTCTCCCTCCCCCCCTCTCTCTCTCGTGCTCTTGAGATGTCACGATATTGTGTATAATGGGCTTTGTTAATATAATTGGATCATATGATGTTATTCCCTTACTATCTTGATGTGATGACTTGAGTATTTGCCTTTGAGGTTTTGGTATGTTGGATTGGATTTGAGAACACTTGATATATGTCTTGCATGTGGGTACCCATGGTGACAATGGGGTATTCTATTGAGTAACTTGATGTATCTTTTGGTAATCAACTTGCGGATTCCCATGACATTGGGGTGATCTATGCACATTGGTTGATGTATGTTTTCGTCCTACTTTCTCCGATAGAATTTTTGGGGTACTCTTTAAAGTTCTTTGTGTCACATTGAATATGATGAGTCTGAAAATGTTTGATGAATGTCGAATAATCAACTCATGTGGTGACGTTGGAGTATCTAGGTGACATTAGAGTTGATTTATATGTGTTTTAGGTGTTATTGAAGTACAGACTCTAGGGCTGTTTGTGACACTTATAGGATGGCTTGATAGATTGGTCAGAAATGATAACTTTGAGGTGGTTCTACTACCTACAACAATTTCATCTTATGTTCTTCACTAGATATGAATTGTGTAGTGATTCTTTATCGCATTTTGAGGGACGGTTATATGATTCAATTATGTTAGTTAAGCATTGTTGGGAGATTGCACTAGTGAAAGTATGAACCCTAGGCCTTATTTTCAAGCATTGATGTATCGTTTTGCCCATTGTTTACTATTACCTTGGTGTTTTTATATTTTCAGATTACAAATACCTATTTCTACCATCCATATTACACTTGTATCATCATCTCTTTGGTGAACTAGTGCACCTATACAATTTACCATTGTATTGGATGTGTTGGGGACTTAAGTCATTTCTTGTATTTGGTTGCAGGGTTGTTTGGGAGAGACCATATTCATCCTATGCCTCCCACAGATTGATAAAACTTAGGTCATCCACTTGAGGCAAATCTGTTGTTGTCCTACAAAACTCTGCAGTTGGAGACCCAACAACGTCTAAAAGAATAAAGTAGCGTAGTAGACATCAAGCTCTTTTCTCGCCCCGTTGTAGGGGAGGTGAGTGCTTGAAGGTATCTATTTCGGTCTTACAATTTAATCTTCTAGTTTCTTGTTTATCACTAGTTTTCGTTTATAAAAAGAGAACTAAAAAAATATAATTGAGGTTGTCTCAAATGCTTCAGCTATATAATATCTTTCTTGAAAATGATGAATAAAAAATTGTGCCAAAGTGTTCGAAGAAGATTTCAATAAAATGTTTGGCATTAAATCCTTGAATGATAAGCATTATTGCAATGTTCTTAGTATGCTTTCTATGAACATCCATGATAATAATGGTATGCTAATTTATTGGCTTGGGGATGCTATGTTTGATTAATACGATATTTTTAGTCCCCCATGTTTCAATAAGCAAATATATTATGATGACAACATGCCTCCTATTTACGATTATTCTATTGATGAAAGTCGATTTGGAAGAGTGTGAACTCTAGGTAATGTTCCCACTATTTGGGATGGTGTTGAATCTTATTAAAATAATAACAAAAGTGGATTTGAAGAGGTTATGACTTTATTTAGTGATGAATCAACTACTTTGGGAGATGTTTTAGTTGACTATGTTAACGAAGTTGCTATCTATGATGATTATTGTCATGACATGCTTACTATAAATAGTAATGATAACCATGAAACTTGTCATCGTGATTTAAATGATAAATTTTATTATGCCAATCAAGTATCACATGATAGTTATTTTGTTGAGTTTCCTCCCACTACTATTCATGATAATACATTTTCTTGTGAGGAGTGTAATGAAAATCATATGCTTGTGGATCATCAAAAGAATGGTTTATGTGATAGTTATATAGTTGAATTACTTCATGATACTACTGGAAATTATTATGAGGGAGGAACATATGCTTGTAGGTATTGCAATAATATCAAGTTTCCTCTCTATGTGTTCAAAATTTGAAGTTATGCTTGTTTTGCCTTCCTATACAAGTTTATTCTTGCTACAATAAGTTGTTTTATTGCAAAATACCTATGCATAGGAAGTGGGTTAGGCTTAAATTGTTTTTTCATGTGATTCATCATGCTCTCTTTCATGTTTCAATTACTATTCTTATGTGAGCATCATTGAAATCATCATGCCTAGCTAAAAGGCATTACAGAAAAATGCTTATTGGGAGACGAACCAATACTCATACCTACCGTTTTTGTGTGTTCACATGATTAAGATATTGTAGTAATCATGTTTTGTATCTTTTATTTCAGTAATGTGCCAAGTAAAGCCTTTGGGATAGTGTGTATATTGTTAGTTTGATTCTGTGCAAAAACAGAAACTTTTATGTCCACTATAAAAATTCTCAGATTTTTTTACACAGTTTTGATCTGTAATTGAATACATTTTACCATTTTTTAGAATTCTCTGAGACAGGGAAGTATTATTTTAGTTTAGATCTTTACGAACTGTTCTGTTTTTGACATATTATGTTTTGCATGCATAGTTTGCTTGTTTTAGTGTCTCCATAGCCTATATTTAATGATATAAATTATGGGAATGATAGAACACAATAGGCATTATGTGATAGCAATCATGAATATTGTCTTGACAGTACCTAAGTGAATGATATATCTCTATTACACAAACCCATCTCATGAGTTCCGTTAAGTTTTGAGTGATTGAAGTTTTCAAATTTTGGGTGAGATACCGATGTGAGGAGAATAAGTAGTGGCAAGACCATGATCTTTGGGATGCCCAAGGCACCCCAAGGTAATATCCAAGGAATACTCAAGCGTCTAAGCTTGGGGATGCCCTAGAAGGCATCCCCTCTTTCGTCTTCAACACTATTAGTATATCTTACTTGGAACTATATTTTTATTCATCACATAATATGTGTCTTGCTTAGAGAATCATTTTGTTTTGTTGAAATTTGCTTGATGTTATTTGTAATCATGTTTTTAAATAAAAGTACCAAGAATTGCCTTTAGGATGCTTGAATTGCATGTTTGATGTGTGCTGTAAAAAAACAAAAACTTTTGCTGTAGTTATTCATTTTACCAGAACGTGAAAAGTTTTTAAATTTTTTACATAGTACTGTCATACAAATTCGGTATCATTTCCTAAATTTTCAGAAATTTTGGAGATACATAAATACACATTTTAAATCAATTGTTACACTATTCTATTTGGACAGATTGTTGTCATAGTTTTGTTATCTACTCATACTATAGTTTTCATGGCTTATATTTGTAGATATAAATTGAGTAATTGATACTCCCTCTGTACCTAAATACTTGTACTTGGGGAGAACTAGATTAGTTCTCCCCAACTACAAGTATTTAGGTACAGAGGGAGTAGTATACAATACCTAATATTTGAAAATTATTATGCAACTTGTCTTGGCAGTATATGAAGTGCTGATTTATTCTTATGTGTACTAACCTATCTCACGAGTTCGTTTCTAGTTTTGGGTGGATCAAGATTTTGAGACTTTGGTGAAACCGAGATATGAGAGGAATTAACAAGACACAAAAGCTCAAGCTTGGGGATGACTATGGCTCCCCAAGTCAATATGACAAGAAGTCTCAAGCATTTAAGCTTGGGTATTCCACGTTAGGCATCTCACCTCTCTTCTCAACAACTATTGGTTAGCCTATGTTGATCCTAAGTTCCTATTTATTCACATGATATGTGATATTCTTGGAGTGTCTCTTCATTTTTTTGTTTAAACAAAATTCTCGGATATGAAAATCTTTATTTGGAGAGAGTCCTCACACAACTACTTAATTGTTTGACTACTCATTGATCTTCACTTATATATTTTGGAAGTAGTTTGATGATTACTCGTGTGCTTCACTTATATCCTAAGAGTAAATTGTGAATGAATTGAATATAATAATTCTGAAATTATCTATGTGCTATATGCTTAGTAGTAGCTTCACATTAGGTTTAGAAAGTAAAACCTATTGAATTTTAACAATCACAGTGTTGGTCATACAAGCAATTCATGAATGATTAGTATAAGAAAGAGAACCTTCATATACAAATATATTATATTTGACATATTTTATCATTATGAATACCCAATAATTATTTTCAACATTGATCAAATTTGTTGAAGTTGGACAAGGAAGACAACGCAATTAGTTATTTTTGGGTATACTTGCATAGAATTTAAATTGTTTTGGATCCTCCAACATATGGTGCTTATTTAGAATCTTTTGCTAGCCAAAACTTCTTACTAAGCACAAATACTACTTGTGCATCCAAAATACTTGAGCCAAGGTTCTTCCATGAGTTTTCACCATACCTATCTATATACAATATTATCCCGCCGTTCTAAGTAAATTTGCATGTGCCATCTCTAAAACCTTTAAATAAATATATGTTTTGTGTGCCCGTATCGCTTATGGAGCGATGGGTGATGGTGTCCTCGACTAGGGGTACTCACCATGTCTTTTCCCGACCATTGGGTCGGGCCGAGGACCCCCATGACGGTTCACTCATAGGCCAGTTCGGATAGCCCATGACGCATACAAGGGAGATTCCACAAGACTTGACACACAAGAGAAGGACTGCTCTAAACCCTAGGCCTATAGTGCATTATATAAACTGAGGCCACGCTAATAATAGAAAATCTCATATTCATTAATACAATCTCGTAGTAGATACATGTACTATGTATTATCCCCATATGAATACAATCAAAAGTAGGACGTAGGATATTATCTCCTTCTGAGAGCTTGAACCTGGGTAAAATCGAGTGTCCATGTTACGATGGCTCCAAGATGACTAGCATAGGACCCCTACTACTAGATACACCGGATTTGTCACCGACATTGGTGCTTTCATTGATAGCCTGTTGGGCAGTCATCACAGATCGATGGGATGATCCAGGTGATATTTTTTCAGTTAGATTTATTTTGTGATATTTATATTTCCTTCAAATTGTTGCCGAGGTCTCGTGCATATTGTCACAGGAAATCGGGATGAGCAGAAAACTGATGATGGCAACCTAACTGATACTTAGAGCATATCTTCAACAGCCGCGCTAAACTAGCGCCGTGCCGCAAATTAGGCCGTTTTAGCACGCGCGCGACGTGGCGGGAGGCTCCAGCGGGCGCGCAAAAACCGCGCGCGCTCTATAACAAGTTGGGCACGCAGTCGGATACACTATCCCGTGCGGTGTATTTGGGGAGCCCGCTTCCGCGTGCGGCACACTTGAGCGCTCGCGCCGCACTCTCTCCTCTCCTCCTACGCACCGCGCGCGCCGGCGCCGGCGCCCTGCCACCCATGGACGCGCACACCGGTACCCCGCTCACCCCGTTGTACAGTCGTGACCCCCCCCCCCCCGCCGCCGCAGACGCCGCCGCCGCTCCGGAGCCATGTGAGGCATGGGTGCACCTCCGGCCGCCATGGGAGGCATGGGTGGCTTTGGAGGACCCTCCAATGCTATGGCCGCCATGGGAGGCATGATTTTTGCTTCTCTTATGGGAGGCATGGGTGCACCTCCGGCCATGGGTGAAATGTCTTTCGATGTGCCTCCTCACACACATTCCCATGAAGATGCCATTGAAGATCTTGCCAACACCGTCAGAGCTTCACGTGATGCGGTGCGTGATGAGGTTAGGGAGGAAGATTCATCTTCGGAGGCGGAAGAATCGTCTTCGGAAGATGAGGACGAAGACGAGGAAGATGATTGATGTGTCTTTCATTTATGTCTTGAACTTTAGTTTGCATTTTAAACTTGGTTGGATGAACTTGTGGGCATGAACTTTTATTCATCAATTTGTTTGTGTCAAATTTTACATGTTCATTGCATTTTGATGAATGTTTCAAACTCATTTTGTGTCCAAAATACCATATATGTTAAAATGCCCGGCGAGTCGCGCGCGCTGTATTTTTGCGCGCTGCATTTTAGCGCGGCTGCTGAAGCCAGCGCTGCGCGCCGCGCCAAACCAGGCGATGGGCGCGGGGCAGCATGTTCGGCGCCTGTTGGAGATGCTCTTAGTGATTTGCCGGATCCGATCAGATAACGATTACAAGAATCAGATGCAGCACGGAGGATAACAATCCATTGATTCGCTGCGTTGCTATCCCATCTATCCAAAGGAACTTCAAGTTCTGAGCAGGGCCGGTCCTGAGATTTTAGGGGCCCGGGGCAAGCCGACACAGAGGGGCCCTAAATTCACAGAAAAATACGAGTATTTGTATTACTATTTTCTTACAAAAAACATACATAGTACAAGAGAATTTATGTTGCCTTGTGATCTATTTATTTTCATCAAGTTTAGATTGCTTATAACATGTGTCACGACGTGTTTCGTTGTGATCTAGACTACCAAAAAATCAGAACATAAATATTCATGATAGAAGTTGGCCACATAAACCAAAAACGGGGAAAATAAACACTTCCGCGGCCTCAAATTATTGACATTCTAAATCTTTCATTCACTGGATTGTTCTTCAACGGTAACTAACACTAATTCCTCGGAATTCGAGTTAGTTGTATCTATTCCAAAAAATGTCAACAGCTCATTTCTGGGACTATCAACATATATGCATGTTTTGTCCTTTTCTTTTCTCATTACTAGATGGATACTTTCTAGATGACACCTTGCTAAACTAAGACCAGCCTTGTTAATTACCGAAATATGGCATGAAAGTATAGCACACAAACATCTTATAGTAGAAGAAATTGAGAACACTGTTGATTAAAAAAAATGCAAACAAGGCACGGAACAAGGCACCTGGTCACATGGAAAGGTAGAAAATTAAAAACTGCAAGATTTTGCTGTTGCTTACAAGTAAAACAAAGAATTGAGTTCCTCTTTTCAGATCCAAGTCAACACCAGGAAACGGAGTGTGAAACAGAGAGACGTGCGAGGATGACCTTCACGAACGAACGAATAGCCAGAAAAGCGTATGAAAAGAGGGGATTTTATTTGAAGAGGAGGTCGCTAGATGGGAATTTGCAAACCTGCACTATGTTCTTCCATTAATCTCGCCAACTGCAGAAATCGCAATTAGACGAAGCGGGAGGGGCGTCGTTAATCTGGTTGATTCGTTGTCAATCAAGGAAAAGAAGGGGTAGAAACCAATAAAATCTACGCGTTTGGTGTGCTGTTTTGCTGTGTGCGGCAAACTACATAATTAACGGATCAGGGGCTAAACATCACCCACGTATCGGGGGCCTGGGGCGGTCGCCCCGTCCCCCCCCCCCAGGGGCGGCCCTGGTTCTGAGGTGTTTCGATCAACCTGCGGATCAATCTGGCCGGCCAAAGGTACAAGCTGACGATCAAATCAGCAACTATCGAGTAGCACGGCCCACCGTAGGTCGCAAGCCATCAATAATGCGGTCGACTGAATCTGTTGTACCAACAGGGCTAGGAGGATCCTAGTAGTATATGAGTATTGCTTCACGTGAGGAGGCAAGTCTTAAAGGCACACTTTCCAAAGGATCTCAGTGTGCGGGGAGTAGGGGTGTGTTTGCTTTGAAGATATAGTGGCACGAGACGGGTTGATTCCGTTCGCTGTCCACCATTCTAATGTTTAGTTGGGGATGGAACCGGAACCGAATGATCCTTGAAAAAAGAATATTTTCTATATATGCTTCATCAAGCGATTCCACCAAATCGAAGGAATCACCTGGTTATTCTTCTTTTATTGATAGAAGAAAAAAAAACACCACTGCTAATTGTTAAAACCAAAAATACAATGAAAATCTTGCTGGAATTTATATAATATTTTGATAAAATAAAAAGAATAACCCAACAAGGTGAGTTAAGTCATATTCTTCTCATTTCATATGTCCAACCAAACACAAGAATGGGACGAACCCGTGACATTTTTATCTTGAACCGAACACAAGAATGGAACCAACTCATTCCTTCAGAACGAGACCATGACATGCCATGCATTTTGGTTCTCAAACCAAACACACCCTAGAGGTTGAATGTGCCCTCGTGCTACTGTTCCAGTTAATTACTTTGTACAACTTAATCTTTCCCGAACATCTCTCGGTTTGCTTGTTTGCATTGGTTTTTGTATGCAGATTTTCTCTTCAGAGCTAGTGCTAAGGCTTACATGATGGTTCGACAGATCAAATTTACATGATATTGTCTCGCACTATTGACCGATCAATTTTGATCTCAAGAGCCGTCGAGCAATTCGATCTTCCCGTACGATCTGACGATGACGACTCATCAAATTTACTGAACGATTGAGGCAGCCATGAGGAACGCGTGCGTCAGGCCAAGGCTACAAGGACCGTCGGATGGGATACCAGCGCGTTTTGCTATCCCATCTATCCGAATTGTTGCGTCACCCTGCTGGACCTCTTCACTAGCCTGCTCTCGAGACTGCGGCGTCACGAACCGACCAGCTTCGTCATGTTAGCTAGACCGGGGGCTTCGCCTTGACATATGGGCCGTGTTGCATCGTCACTTTAATAAGTCGAGCTCTTCACACGGGCACCTCGGGACCGACTTGAGGTTGGGACCTCGACCCACCTGCTCGGTGATGTCATCAACATCGAGTACATTAACCAAATATGTTGCTTTCATGCTCAAATTTCTTAAGTATTCAATTTTTTGTTCAGTTCAACCGAGTGTTATGTTTTTGTCTCAAAACAAAATCTTTCTTTGTTAAAAACATTGTTTATTCAAAAGAAAACAACCTTCTTTTCCATGTTCCCTGGGGCTCTCAAATTTATACGAGCCGCTTTATAAAAAATATATTTTCTTCTTCGTTGTTGCGAAGTCTTTTTCTAAACACTCCTTTTTCAACACGAGTGCATGGTCAATAGCCTCATAGCCTAGTTTCTCTCTAAAGCCGCTCGGGTTTAGTTCGCTAAATTGGCCTGTGAGAAACACTCCGCCTTCGGGATATAAAAGTTGAACCTCAAGGCTGACCTACTTGAAGTTTAGAGATCGGATGTGTCATGTTGAAGCACGACATAAGGACAAAAAATTAAAACCAATTTTCGGGTTGGCACAAAAAAACTTGATTTAGTTCGGACGTCAAAGTTTTTACATCATTTTTTGGCTTTTCGAGCTTATGACACTTTTAAGCTATTGCGTATATTTTCTTTCAGGAGGCGGGACATCCTCATGAACGAGGCATCCCGCGTAATAATTCAGCTCAGAAGATCTTTTCTGACCCGTGGCTCGACATCTTTCATGCCAACTTACACCTTTGTGTTGTCAAAATGCACATGACATCCGGACTAGTTCCCGAGGAGATTCGATGGTGAGGTTGGTCGGCCGCACCCAACCTGAGTCTTGGGGGATGCTGTGTGCCTCTAGCATAACTCTCGTAGTACAATGTCGAATGCCTTTAAAGTATCAGCAATATCAACGGGGGACTCTGACTAGAGCCGAACCCACCACAAAAGCCAAGGTACCTTCAGCAGTCCTTGGCAAAACATTCTCGGATATTGCTTTATATGCATGAGTTTCGAATTGTGTCTTCGGTCAATAGTTGGATTGCCTTGCTCCTGTGGTTGCCTCCTATATTCCGTTTTGTTCGGCTAGGTGTGCAAAGGGAGAACAACTGCGATTGTACTTCCAATTTAACTGGACAAATACCTCAGTGGAGAAAGCTGAAAACTCACGGTCACAATGGGTGCAAAGTGGTAAGAAATCCGATGACTGTGTTAAACTATAGACCGATAGAGCTTGCCCCGTGGGACTTCCATAAATTTGACGGGAGTGTTAATGGCTTGACCTCGGCTGATGTCGGACACTAACTGGGGGCTAGTAATTGCCTTCCCAAACTTTAAGCTCCTATGACTAAGTAAAAGTTATAAAGCCTAGATATCGGATTGCCTCGTTTCTGCTAACACAACCACCTTCGGGCACCAAGACGTCGGCTAAGGATTGTCTTGTTACTGCGGAAACACCATGCGTAGCATCTACAAAGGGGTAGAAGCCGACGATGGGCCACTCTCAAATGATAAACAGTCACAAAGGAGTCAAAATAGCATATAGCATAAAAGCATTTGTATTCAATATGCGAGTGTTGCCTTGTGTAATCATTGTTATAAAGCCATAAATATGCATCAATTTGACCTAAGATTTTGACCAAGCTGGGTTGCCTAGCTCCTGTGCTTACCCCTACGTTCGCAATTGTTCGGCTAGGGGCTAAAGGGAGCACCTCTGTGATTGTTACTTCTGGGTCATCCGGGTTATTACCTCAGACTGGGTGAAGCCGAAAGCTAGCCATCTTAAGAACATAAATGGTCGACAACGACGAAAGTGAAAATTTCGGTTCATTAAAGACCACAGAGTTCGGGAGCATTCCCCGAACTAAATCCTTAATATTTTCCTGCCGCATTGATCGAAGTTGAGGTTTCACGATCCTAATCAACATGATATCCTGGGAAAAGGAACTTATAAAGGAACTATTTTTTCCACAAGATGTTTCTTATGTTAATAGTAATATAACATATCTCTCCGCATACCTTTGTTTATAAAACCGTATGGCCGGATTGCCTTGGTTGCCGTAAATATTTGCCCTTATAAAGGCTTTATAAAGTAGGACAAACACTCCTAAGCCAATGGTCGGTCAAAAAGTCTTGTACAATGCGGATCCGAGAATTGATGATATAAAGTACTTGGGTACATAGAATCATTGCAATTAAATTGTGTCAAATGTAACAAAGTTTGTTTCAAACTATTATCGAAGCTTAATTTGACCACCTGTGCCCAAATTAAGGCTCTGAGGAGATTCGATCCTCAAATTGTACCACCTGTGCCCAAATTAAGACTCCGAGGAGATTCGATCCTCAAATTCATGCCCAAATTATCGATGATTAATTTCACCACCAGTGCTCTCTATTGTGCTTAATTTGTACTACATTCCTATTGACTACAACAAATTCAAAGTGCAATACGGTTTCCGAGGAGATTCGATCCTGAGGTTGGTCGGTCGCACCCAACCCGAGTCTCGGGAATTCCTGCGTACCACAATTCCATCCCTAATGTAGCCCCCGAGCAAGAACTTGATCCTCACACTGATTTTGCAAATCGACCTAAGTCTGTGGGGATACTAGGATCAGTGGTTTATTTTTTCTTTCAGGTGCATCTCGGGTTTTAGACCGATACACACCTTGAGGGCTACTGGATATAGAATTCGGTAGTAAATAAATTGCGTTGATCGGAAATAAATTCCACAAAAAATCATCCCAGTGCCGAGGTGGTGCACCATCTCCGAAGCAATCCTGTATCAAGCTCGGTTGAAGTGGTTAGCTCAATAGAGGGCATTGCCGGCATTAAGCTCGGCCAAACTTGTTCAACCTTTTCAAAGACCGAGGTAATCTATGACACTTCGAATTGCCGACCAGCATTGGAGCTCGGCTGCAAAAAGACACCTCGGAAGGAGTCCAACATAAAACTCGGATGTGAATGGCTATCTCCATAAAAGACTATTCCGGTATTTAAGCTCGATTGAGTTCCTTCAAATTTTCAGAGACCGAGGTAATCTATGACACCTCGGATGCCAACCAGTGTTGGATCTCGGCTATAAAAATACACCTCGGATGTAGTTCAACATTGGAGCTCGAACGCAAGAGGACACTGCCGCACGGGAAACACTTCAAACCCAGGGCTGGCGTTAAAAATTACGAGACATTGATAAAGGCCGAGAACTTAAAGGGTCTCCTCGGATACCCAATGTGTGAAATCTTCGGATGCACTTCGGCAATCCTCAAGATCGAAGATGGGAAAATTTATTGAACCAATTTTCAAGACCGACGATCGAAGACAAAGAACTATTCGGAAGAACTGAGGAGCTTCCCCAACTTGAAGACCCGTTCACGGGGCTACTGATGGTGTCCTCGACTAGGGGGTACTCACCATGTTGTCTCCCAACCATAGGGTCGGGCCGAGGACCCCCATGATGGTTCACTCATGGGCCAGTTCCGATAACCCATGACACATACAAGGGAGATTTCACAAGACTTGGCGCACAAGACATGGACTCCTCTACACCCTAGGCTTACTGTGCATTATATAAACCAAGACCACACTAGTAATAGGCAATCTCATATTCATTACTACAATCTTGTAGTAGATACATGTACTATGTATTATCCGCATATCAATACAATCAAAAGCAGGACATGGGGTATTATCTCCTTGAGAGAGCCCGAACCTCGGTAAAATCCCGTGTCCATGTTACCATCGCTCCAAGACGCCTAGCTTAGAATTCCTACTACGAGATACACCGGATTTGACACCGACAATGGGGTGGTCAGTATCTTCCATGCTAAGTGTGCTTAACTCATGATGAATTTTTATTCACTTGTCATTGCACGAGACAGACTGGTAAAAAGGATGCAGAGTCCTGGATAATACAAAAAAATATGAACAAGAAGTCCCCCTAGAAAGTTGATTGTTTAGAGGGCGCGTGTGAATTTGGCTGGCCATAGAATGTGTTTGAATGGTGGAGGGGGAGTAAAAACAATCAATTTTGTTTGGGAACCACCATAAACGTGTTTAGCATGGAAGATATCGAAATCCTTTGTCGTGACGTTGACAGGAAAGGCACACCACCCAATATATATTCATCTTGTTTTAAGAAATGAGCTCTGCAACTTGTGCAGATCCCTGATTCCGTCACGGGTGGGACATTCTATTTACTTTTATGCTATTTAATTTCAAGTTATTTAGTTTTCGTGTTGAGTCAACTTCTTATTTCAACCTCAATCTCTAGTTGGCAAGCATCATGTGGCGGGGCAAGATCCAACCAACCACATATATCCGGTCAAATATATTTGATCATGAATTATTATTGTTCATAATTATCTTTATGATAAGTAAGTTGGGAGGCGAAACACTAAGGCCCTATCTTTCTCAGTGTTCGATGTATGCTTTTTGTTCTAAAAATATGCTTTGAGTACCAGCAATAATAGAAGACTATATGACAATTGAGTATGTGAATCTCTTACTTAGAAAACAATATAAACTATAATAGTTTGATGACTAAGAACACATGTTCTTAAATTTCAATATAATGCATTATTTGAAGCATGACATGTGAATTGATTGCTATGCTATAATGATATGTTTTATGAGAAATAGTTGTTTATGATGCTAGGAAAAGTGATTGAAATTATTATTCATCAAACTTGTGCACTATGGTAGCAACCACACTTCATAATTTATTTCTTTTATCATTTACCTACTCGAGGACGAGTAGGATTAAGCTTGGGGATGCCCATACGTCTCCAACGTATCAAAATTTTATGAAGTATCCATGCCCTTTTTACCCAAGTTTTGTATGGTTTTTATGCACTTTTATATGATTTAAATGGAACTAACCCAGATTGACGTTGTTTTCAGCAAAATTACTTTCGTGTTGTTTTTCTGTGTAGAAAATAAAAGTTCTCGGAATCGAACGAAATGTTTACGTGATTATTTATGGAATAAAAGAGGCCCGCGGAGCACCAGAGGGGTCCCACGGGGTGGCCGAGGAAACCACAAAACTAGGGGGTGCGTCCACAAGCTTGTCGCTTCCTCGTGGAACCGTAATGTAAACTCAACATTGAAAATTCATATAAATCCCAGAAACCCTAAAACAAAACCTAGAACTTCCGCTCTGCCGCCGCAAGACTTTGTTCCGAAGGAATCTCATCCGGAGCCCTGTTTGGAGACCCTACCAATGGGGAAACCATCGGGAGAGGCCATCATCATCATCCCGACGGTCTCCATGACGAGGAGGGAGTATTTAACCCTTGGGGCTGAGGGTATGTACAAGTTGCAATGTAGTTGATCTCTCTCTCTCTCTCTCTCTCTCGTGTTCTTGATATATCATGATCTTGATGTATCAACGACTTAGTTAATGTAATTGGATCATATGGTGTTCTTCCCTTGCTATCTTGATGTGATGAATTGAGTCTTTCCCTTTGAGTTTTTGTTATGTTGGATTGGATTTAAGAACACTTGATATATGTCTTGCACGTGGGTACCCGTGGTGACAATGGGGTATTTTATTGAGTAAATTGATGTATGTTTTGGTAATCAACTTGAAGATCCCCGTGACATCGGGGAGATGTATGCACATAGGTTGATGCACGTTTTCATCCTACTTTCTCCGTTAGAAATCTTGAGATACTCTTTGAAGTTCTTTGTGTCGGATTGAATATGATGAATCTGAAATTGTTTGATGCATGTTGAATAATCAACTCATGGATACTTGAGGTAAAATTGGAGTATCTAGGTGACATTATAGTTGGTTGATGCGTATCATAGGTGTTATTCTAGTAGAAACTCTACGGCTGTTTGTGACACTTATATGGATGGCTCAATAGATTGATCTCAAAGGATACCTTTGAAGTGGTTCTACTACCTACAATAATTTCATCTTATTTTCAACGCTAGATAGGAACTTAGAAGTGATTCTTTATCGCACATTGAGGGATGTATATATGATTCAATTATGTTAGTATTATTGGGAGATTGTACTAGTGAAAGTATGAACCCTAGGCCTTATTTCCAAGCATTGATATATCACTTTGCTAGCTATTTACTACTTGATACCTTGTTGTTTTTATATTTTCAGCTTAAAAAAACCTATTTCTTGTTGGAAATATGCCCTAGAGGCAATAATAAATCAGTTATTATTATATTTCTTTGTTCTTGATAATCGTTTATTATCCATGCTATAATTGTATTGATTGGAAAAACAAATACATGTGTGGATACATAGACAAAACACTATCCCTAGTAAGCCTCTAGTTGACTAGCTCGTTGATCAAAGATGGTCCAGGTTTCCTGACCATAGACAAGTGTTGTCACTTGATAACAGGATCACATCGTTAGGAGAATCATGTGATGGACAAGACCCAAACTATGAACGTAGCATATTGATCGTGTCGTTTTATTGCTATTGTTTTCTGCGTGTCAAGTATTTGTTCCTATGACCATGAGATCATATAACTCACTGGCACCAGAGGAATACCTTGTGTGCATCAAATGTCGCAACGTAACTGGGTGACTATAAAGGTGCTCTACAGGTATCTCCGAAGGTGTCCGTTGAGTTAGTATGGATCAAGACTGGGATTTGTCACTCAGTGTGACGGAGAGGTATCTCGGGGCCCACTCGGTAATACAACATCACACACAAGCCTTGCAAGCAATGTGACTAAGTGTAAGTCACGGGATCTTGTATTACAGAACGAGTAAAGAGACTTGCCGGTAACAAGATTGATATAGGTATGCGGATACCGACGATCAAATCTCGGGCAAGTAACATACCGAAGGACAAAGGGAAAGACATACGTGATTATATGAATCCTTGACACTGAGGTTCAATCGATAAGATCTTCGGAGAATATGTAGGATCCAATATGGGCAAACAGGTCCCGCTATTGTATATTGACCGAGGAGTGTCTCGGGTCATGTCTACATAGTTCTCGAACCCTCATGGTCTGCACACTTAAGGTTCGGTGACGTTTCGGTATAGTTGAGTTATAGGTGTTGGTAAACGAAAGTTTTTTGGAGTCCCAGATGAGATCCTAGATGTCACGAGGAGCTCCGGAATGGTCCGGAGGTAAAGATTGATATATAGGAAGTCCTGTTTTGGTCACAGGAAAAGTTTCGGGCTCATCGGTAGTGTACCGGGAGTGCCGGGAGGGGTGCCGGGGACCATCGGGAGGGGTGTCACGCCCCAAGGGGTCTCATGGTCTATGGGAAGAGATAAACCAGCCCCTAGTGGGTTGGAATAAGTTCCCACTAAGGCCCATAAGGTTTGAGAAGGAAAAACACAAGGTGGAAAGAGTTTCCAAGTGGGAAGGTGGAATCCTACTCCAAGTAGGATTGGAGTAGGACTCCTCCACCTCCAATTTTGGCCAAACTTTGAGGGTTTGGGGCTGCCTCCTCCCCTCCCTCCCTCCTATATATACTAAAGGTATAGAGGGTTTTTGAGACACAACTTTGCCATGTGCTGCTCGACCCTATACCACGTAGTTATTCCTCTAGATCGTATTTCTGTGGAGCTTAGGCAAAGCCCTGCCGGACTAGATCATCACCACCACCGGCGCGCCGTCACGCTGCCGGAGAACTCTTCTACCTCTCCACCCCCTCTTGTTGGATTAAGAAGGTGGAGATCGTCATCGAGCTGTACGTGTGCTGAATGCGGAGGTGCCGTCCGTTCGGCACTAGATCGGAACGGATCATGAGACGGATCGCAAGAAGGTTCGTGCAACGGATCGCGAGACGGTTCGTGGCATGGATCACGGGACGGTTCGTCGGACGGTTCGCGGGGCGGATCGAGGGACGTGAGGACGTTCCACTACATCAACCGCGTTTCTTAACGCTTCATGTTGTGCGATCTACAAGGGTATGTAGATCCAAATCTCCTCTCGTAGATGGACATCACCATGATATGTCTTCGTGCGCGTAGGAATTTTTTTGTTTCGCATGCGACGTTCCCCAACAATGGCATCATGAGCTAGGTTCATGCGTAGATGTTATCTCGAGTAGAACACAAAGGGTTTTGTGGACGGTGATGTTCGATTTGCTGCCCGCCTTAGTCTTTTCTCGATTCAGCGGTATTGTTGGATTGAAGCGGCCCGGACCGACATTATTCGTACGCTTACGAAAGACTGGTTTCATCGATTGACATGCAACCTCGTTGCATAAAGATGACTGGCGGGTGTTGGTTTCTTCAACTTTAGTTGAATTGGTTTTGACTGAGGCGGTCCTTGGAGAGGTTAAATAGCAATTTGCACATCTCCGTTGTGGTTTTTGCGTAAGTAAGATGCGATCTACTAGATACCCATAGCAGCCACGTAAAACATGCAACAACAATTAGAGGACGTCTAACTTGTTTTTGGAAGGTATGCTTGTGATATGATATGGCCAATGACGTGATGTGATATATTGGATGTATGAGATGATCATGTTGTAATAGTTAATATCGACTTGCACGTCGATGGTACGGCAACCGGCAGGAGCCATAGGGTTGTCTTTAAACTAACGTTTGTGTTTGCAGATGTGTTTACTATATTGCCAGGACATAGCTTTAGTAGTAATAGCATAAGTAGCACGACAACCCTGATGGCGACACATTGATGAATATCATGATGATGGAGATCATGGTGTGGCGCCGATGACAAGAAGATCGTGCCGGTGCTTTAGTGATGGAGATCAAGAAGCACATGATGATGGCCATATCATGATACTTATGAATTGCATGTGATGTTAATCCTTTTATGCACCTTATTTTGCTTAGAACGACGGTAGCATTATGAGGTGATCTCTCACTAAAATTTCAAGACGAAATTGTGTTCTCCCCGACTGTGCACCGTTGCTACAGTTTGTCGTTTCGAGACACCACGTGATGATTGGGTGTGATAGACTCAACGTTCACATACAACGGGTGCAAAACAGTTGCACACGCGGAACACTCGGGTTAAACTTGACGAGCCTAGCATGTGCAGACATGGCCTCGGAACACATGATACCAAAAGGTCGAGCATGAATCATATAGTTGATATGATTAGCATAGAGATGCTCACCACTGAAACTATTCTCGACTCACGTGATGATCGGACTTGGGATAGTGGATTTGGATCATGTACCACTCAAATGACTAGAGAGATGTACCTTTTGAGTGGGAGTTCTTAAGTAATATGATTAATTGAACTAATTATCATGAACATAGTCTAATGGTCTTTGCGAATTACGATGTAGCTTGCGCTATAGCTCTACTGTTTTTATACGTTCCTAGAGAAAATTTAGTTGAAAGTTGATAGTAGCAACTTTGCGGGCTGAGTCCGTAAAACTGAGGATTGTCCTCATTGCTGTGCAGAAGGCTTATGTCCTTAATGCACCACTCGGTGTGCTGCACCTCGAGCGTCGTCTGTGGATGTTGCGAACATCTGACATACACGTTTTGATGACTACGTGATAGTTCAGTACGCGATACTTAAAAGCTTAGAAGCGAGGCGCCGAAGACGTTTTGAAAACATCGCAGAACATAAGAGGCGTTCAAGGAGATGAAATTGAGATTTCATGCTCGTGTCCTTGTTGAGAGGTATAAGACCTCCGACAAGATTCTTTGCCTACAAAGTAAAGGAGAAAGCTCAAATCGTTGAGCATGTTCTCAGATTGTCTGAGTACAACAATCGCTTGAATCAAGTGGGAGTTAATCTTCCAGATGAGATAGTGATGGTTCTCCAAAGTCACTGCCACTAAGCTGCTAGAGCTTCGTGATGAACTATAAACAAATCAAGGATATATATGATGATCCTTGAGTGATTCGCAATGTTTGACACTGCGAAAGTAGAAATCAAGAAGGAGCATCAATTGTTGATGGTTAGTAAAACCACTAGTTTCAAGAAGGGCAAGGGCTAGAAGGGATACTTCATGGAACGGCAAACCAGTTGCTGCTCTAATGAAGAAACCCAAAATTGAACCCAAATCCGAGACTAAGTGCTTCTGTTATGAGGGGAACGGTCACTGAGGCGGAGCTACCCTAGATACTTGGTAGATAAGAAGGCTGGCAAAAGTTGACAGAAGTATATTTAATATACATGATATTGATGTGTACTTTACTAGTACTCCTAGTAGCACGAGGGTATTGGATACCGATTCGGTTGCAAAGTGATTAGTAACTCGAAATGAAAGCTACGGTATAAACGAAGACTAGCTAAAGGCGAGGTGACAATATGTGTTGGAAGTGTTTCCAAGGTTGGTGTGATCAAACATCGAACGCTCCCTCTATCATCGGGATTGGTGGTAAAATCTAAATAATTGTTATTTGGTGTTTGTGTTGAGCATGAACATGATTAGATCGTGTTTATTGCAATACGATTATTCATTTAAAGAGAATAATAGTTATTATATTTGCTTGAATAATTACCCTCAATGGTTTATTGAATCTCGATCATAGTGTTACAAATGTTCATAATATTGGTGCCAAAAGATACAAAGTAATAATGATAGTACCACTTAGTTGTGGCACTGCCACTTGAGTCATGTTGGTGTAAAATGCATGAAGAAGTTCCATGCTGACGGATCGTTTGGTTTCACTTGATTTTGAATCACTTGAGACATGTAAATCATGCCACATGAAAACAAGAGAGTAACTTGTTAGGAGTAATGCATTTTTGATGTGTGCAGTCCAATGAGTGCTGAGGCACGCAGTGAATATCGTTATGTTTTTACTTCACTAACGATTTGAGTAGATATGGGAGTATTTACTTGATGAATCACAAGTCTGAAATGTTGAAAAGTTCAAAGTTATTTTAGAGTGAATATCATCGTGACAAGAGGATAAACTGTCTACGATATGATCATAGAGATGAATATCTGAGTTGTGAGTTTTGGTACACAATTAAGACAATGTGGAAATTGTTTCGCAATTCATGCCACCTAGAACACCATAGTATTATGGTGTGTTCGAACGTCATAGCTACACCCTATTTGATATGGTGCATACTATGATGTCTCTTATCGAATTACCACTATCGTTTATGGGTTATGCATTAGAGAGAACCACATTCACTTTAAATAGGGCACCGCGTATTTTCGTGTAGATGACACGGTATAGAATATGGTTCGGAGAAACCTAAGTTGTCGTTTCTTGAAATTTTGGGGCTGTGATGCTTATGTGAGAAAGTTTCAGTCTGATAAGCTCAAACCCAAAGCGGATAAATGCATCTTCATAGGATATCCAAAACAGTTGGATACATCTCCTACTTCAGATCCGGAAGCAAAGTATTTGTTTCTAGAAACGGATCATTTCTCGAGGAAAAGTTTCTCTCGAAAGAATTGAGTGGGAGGGTGGTGGAACTTGATGAGGTTAGTGAACCTTCACTTCAACCAGTGTGTAGGAGGGCATAGGAAGATGTTCCTGTGGCGCCTACACCAATTGAAGTGGAAACTGATGATGGTGATCATTGAGCTTCAGATCAAGTTACTACAAACCTCGTAGGTCGGCAAGGTCGCGCACAGCTACAGAGTGGTACGGTAACCCTGTCTTAGAGGTCACGTTGTTGAGCAACAATAAACCTACGAGCTATGGAGAAGCGATGGTGGGCCCGGATTCCAACAAATGGCTGGAGGCCAAGAAATCCGAGAGAGGATCCATGTATGAAAACAAAGTGTAGACTTTGGAAGAACTACTTGAAGGTAGTAAGACTATTAAGTAAAGATGGATCTTTAAAAGGAAGACAAACGATGATGGTGATAAGTCACTATTAAGAAAGGCTCGACTTGTCGCAAAGATGTTTTCGACAAGATCAAAGAGTTGACTATGATGTGACTTTCTCACTCGTAGCGATGCTAAAAGTCTGTTGGAATTATGTCAGTAGTTGCTGCATTATTTGTGAAATATTGCACATAGGAGGTCAAAACATTGTTTCCTCAACGGTTTCCTTCAGGAAAGATTGTATATGATACAATCAGAAGGTTTTGTCGATCCTAAAGATACTAACAAGTATGCAAGTTCCAGCGATCCTTTTATGGACTGGTGCAAGCATCTCGGAGTTGGAATATACACTTTGATGTGATGATCAAAGCTTTTGGGTTTGTGCAAGGTTTCTGAGAAACTTGTATTTCCAAAGAAGTGAGTGGGAGCACTGTAGAATTTCTGATAAGTATATGTGGTTTACATATTGTTGATCAGAAGTAATGTAGAATTTTTGTGAAGCATAAAAGGTTGTTTGAAAGGAGTTTTTCAAAGGAAGACCTGGATAGAGCTATTTGAACATTGAGCATCAAGATCTATAGAGATAGATCAATACGCTTAATAGAACTTTCAAATGAAATGCATGCCTTGACAAATTTTTGAAGGAGTTCAAAATAGATCGACAAAGAAGGAGTTCTTGGTTGTGTTGTAAGGTGTGAATTTGAGTAAGACTCAATAGTCCGACCACGGCAGAAGAAAGAGAAAGGACAAAGGTCGTCCCCTATGCCTTAACCGTAGAATCTACAATATGCCATGCTGTGTACCGCACCTGATGTGTGCCTTGCCACAAGTCTGTTAAGAGGTACAAAAGGTGATCCAGGATTGAATCACTAAAATAGCGGTCAAAGTTATCCTTAGTAAGTAGTGGACTAAGGAATTTTTCTCGATTATGGAGGTGGTTAAAGAGTTCGTCGTAAAGGGTTACGTTGATGCAAGCTTTGACACTAATCCGAATAACTATGAGTAGTAAAACAGATTCATATAGTAGAGTAGATATTTGGAGTATTTCCGAATAGCACGTAGTAGCATCATCTATAAGATGACATAAAGATTTGTAAAGAACACACAGATCTGAAAGTTTCAGACCCGTTGACTAAAACCTCTCTCACGAGGAAGACGTGATCAGACCCCAGAACTATATGGGTGTTGGATTCGTTGAAATCACATGGTGATGTGAACTAGATTATTGACTCTAGTGCAAGTGGGACACTGTTGGAAATATGCCCTAGAGGCAATAATAAATTAGTTATTATTAGATTTATTTGTTCGTGATAATCGTTTATTATTCATTCTATAATTGTATTGATTGGAAACACAAATACATGTGTGGATACATAGACAAAACACTGTCCCTAGTAAGCCTCTAGTTGACTAGCTCGTTGATCAAAGATGGTCCAGGTTTGCTGACCATAGACAAGTGTTGTCACTTGATAACGGGATCACATCATTAGGAGAATCATGTGATGGACAAGACCCAAACTATGAACGTAGCATATTGATCGTGTCGTTTTATTGCTATTGTTTTCTGCGTGTCAAGTATTTGTTCCTATGACCATGAGATCATATAACTCACTGGCACCAGAGGAATACCTTGTGTGCATCAAACGTCGCAACGTAACTGGGTGACTATAAAGGTGCTCTACTAGTATCTCCGAAGGTGTCCGTTGAGTTAGTATGGATCAAGACTGGGATTTGTCACTCCATGTGACGGAGAGGTATCTCGGGGCCCACTCGGTAATACAACATCACACACAAGCCTTGCAAGCAATGTGACTAAGTGTAAGTCACGGGATCTTGTATTACAGAACGAGTAAAGAGACTTGCCGGTAACAAGATTGATATAGGTATGCGGATACCGACGATCAAATCTCGGGCAAGTAACATACCGAAGGACAAAGGGAAAGACATACGTGATTATATGAATCCTTGACACTGAGGTTCAATCGATAAGATCTTCGGAGAATATGTAGGATCCAATATGGGCAAACAGGTCCCGCTATTGTATATTGACCGAGGAGTGTCTCGGGTCATGTCTACATAGTTCTCGAACCCTCATGGTCTGCACACTTAAGGTTCGGTGACGTTTCGGTATAGTTGAGTTATAGGTGTTGGTAAACGAAAGTTTTTCGGAGTCCCAGATGAGATCCTGGACGTCACGAGGAGCTCCGGAATGGTCCGGAGGTAAAGATTGATATATAGGGACATCATGCGTATATTCACACACACATTTTAATATTATCAGCAAAAATGACGACATGTCGCATATCTTTCCACGTACATGTTTGTCCAAGAGTGAGTTCCATGTTGTCAATTATGTCTTTTGTTTCTTTCGATGTCGCATAGTAAACCGAGCAGATATTCATAAACAAGATTGAGAACATGTGCAGATATTTATCTTAAGAACATGCAAGTAAAAGCAAGTGTACGTAAGCAATGTATGATTTGTTGAGAACGCTTACATGGATGAACCATTGGTACATTGTCTAAATCCATATCGATTTGAGGTCCATGTATGCTAATATAGAAGTTTAGCTTCATACCAACTTGTAATTTTTATACTTTGGCAAATTCCCTCTAAGTTGGTCCACTGAAAAATTTGTTCCCTTCATAGTTTTCGAGAGAATAGTAGAAAAGAAAGCCATGCATTGTTTTAAGCTGGGGCTTAGTAGAGGAATTTTGAAATGAATAAAGGACCAGTTTTTGCACAACTCATTTTCTTGCATAGCATAGGATGAAGTTTGGACAAAAGGGAGGATTACAATAGTTATGCTTATAAGTCATAAATAATTACATATACCAATTGTCCATTAATTCAAAGTGCCTTATGTTAGCATATTCACAAATTGAACAATGGCTTGCTCTTTTACATACTTGCACAAAACAACAAGATGAATGTCCAAGAGATCATTATGCCTATTCAAGCATTAACAAAAATTGGCACTATGTGGCATAAATTTCAAAAAACTACAGTATTCTATTTTTAGCATCTTTCCCAATTTAGTACAATTTCATGAAGTAACTAACATCAATTCAGGCACAACATGAATGAAAGAACTGCAAGTGTAAAAAAACGTATTTTCCTGTCTTCAAGGCAAACTAGAAGTGTTATGAGGAAGGTTTTGGCATACATTAGTTCACCACTGTCGCTCAAACCCATGATATCCAAACACTTTGGGCACTTAAAATGCAAACAATCGATTCAATACATAGATACCATTCACATTTGATTTAAACTGGAACACCTGCATTTTTCTATCATTGAATCGACCTACTTAGGGTTTCTCGATGTCGTCGAGCTGGTCGTCGACGGCGGTTGTGACAGTAGGTGAAGGCGATCTTCTCCGAAGACGAGATATGGTAAATAGGGCGACAGTCCCGCACGGGAGTTGGCAACGAGAAAGGGGATTTGGGGATTGGAATGGGGAGTGAAGATGGCTTAGTGTGGAAGAAGAGCGGCGCTAGCGTTGATGATATATCTCCGTGTGTGGATCCACTTGATAGCGACAAAAAATAAATGAAAACCTAATCATTAGCATGAAAATTGACGTCATGGAGTTGAACCAAGGAGCTTACACACTTAAGGAGTTGCACCTAACAAGTTGGATTATAAACCAATATTACTCTAGGGTGCCATCACATGGCCATGATCACTGCTCCAAATCAGATGCCATTGCCGAGGTGACCATGTGAGTTGGATGCCAATGGCATGGTCACCGTGTAAAATTGGATGCCTGTCTCATGCTGACCACCAGATTTGCATGCTAGTGGTGCGGTCCCAAAAGGGCGTGTTCACCGCTTGAACTGGACGCCAATGTCGTGGTGACCACCTGAATGGCATGCAAAATGGCATTGTCACGTCCATATATGGATGGAATGGTAGTGCAACAATTAATTGGATGCCATGAAGAACTACATAAAACATATACTAGATAGTAACTCATGTCATTACCATATTAACAAAAGTACTTACATAAATAAAAAGCATAGTACTAGAAACCAAACATAACTACTTGAAATTAATCCCCATTGTTGCCGGCATCATACTCATTATCGCAGTCGTCCTCATCCTCGCCTCCCCTACTCATCCTCACAGCCGCCCCTACCTCCTCCTCGCTGTCGTCGTTCTCCTCATTGACATAACACACATCATTAGCGGCATCTACTTCCGAGAATACCTTGTGCACCACGCCTTCCGAATACTACATGGTCACGGACATCTTGATGCCCGCTGCCAAAGACAACCACCTCGGTCGCACGTTTGGCCTCGTAGATGTTTTCCTCCATGCATGTAGTCACATTGGAGATATTGTAAGCCACCTCTAGCTCCACTACTATTAGATCATATTTATTCGCATGTGGTTTTGGTAATTGATGACAATCCCTATGGACTAATGGTTGCCTTAAGTTATATTCGAAGGGTTTGTCCATAGGCACTTCTTGAAGTCCATCTGGTGGTTTCAAGGAGTTTATATGATGACCAAGGTGGTATTCAAAGAATGGTCATAAATATACAAGGTTGATCAAGACTAAGTCAAATAGTAAATCAAGTTGATCAAACACAAAGCATACAAGATGTACCGAGAGGGATCAAGTGATCCCACGGTATGGTGAGCATTGTCCATTGCACTTTTCTGTACTAACCCATGGTATTCGTGAGAGTTCTATGTGGGGCTAGGTGTGTTTCTATGGGCTTGCATCAAGAAGAAGATCTCATACAACCAATGTAGGATAACGTCAAGTGGTGATCGTCATCAAGATTGCGGTGTGCAAGTTCAAGTGAAGCATCACGAAGATATCATGCTTGAAGCTTGCCATCCATTGTGGTGGCAATGGACTTGTGAAGATGTGTTGAAGAGTGGATCACCAATAGTGAGTGTGGGGGAGCAGTCAAGTAGTCTTTATTAAGCCAACGCAATCAAGAAAGGTGGTCCACGTTGAGGAAGTAAAGATTGTCATCATCTAGCTCAAGTGGACTATGTGCAAGGTATAGGTTTGACCTTGATAGGTTTTTCTATTTTAGTATAGATTGCCGTACTGTCAAGGGGGGCTCTCAAGTGAGTAGCTTGATCATATCATTTGTTGAGAGCTCAAACCATTTGCATCCTTGCATTATATTTGTTGCTTCTTGTTTGATGGGTCTCTTTGTGAGTTTTAGAGAATATGGTCATCTTTATGACAAGCTCGAGTTCATCAAAAACGGAGTTCATGTGCATCTTCTATGATGTTTTGGATAGCTCTTGTCGTCCTGAATCCAACAAGCTTGAGTTTTCTCAATTTAGAGCTCAATTACGAAAGTTATGGCAGTTCTCGGCATGTTCTCTATTCCAAGTGGTAGTACCACTCCCTGGAGCGGTACTATCTCTTACCATCAGTAGTACCACCCGGGCCGACGGTAGTACTGCTCTGAGCGGTAGTGCTCCTGCTGGTACCGCTCGCGTGTACCATTGCTCATAAGTGCGACCCCTTTTTGGGTCGGACTTTGTGGTAGTGTTGGGCGGTACTACCACTCGCAGGGCGGTACTACCACTTGTTACTACCGCTCCTGGTGGTACTTTCGACCTTGCCCCCTGTCTGTTCGGCCTCCCTCTACCTGATCGGTAGTACCGCTCACTAGAGCGGTACTACCTCTTATCATCGGTAGTACCGCTCTCGCTCGGGTTGAGGTGGTGAGTCACGAGATGGTTCCTTCCGCCCTTATAAAAGGGGGTCTTCTTCCCCAATGGTTTTCTATCCGTTGAGATCGTGTTATTCCCTCATTGTTGACCTTTTTTGAGCTTGCTAACTCTCAATCCCTCCAATGATTCTTGCTAGTTCTCGAGGGAAAAGAGAGAGGAGATCTAGATCCACATTTCCACCAATCACTTTCTCCTCTATGTGAGGGGAACCCCTTGGATCTTGATCTTGGAATTCTTTGTGGTCTCCTTGTTCTTCCTCTCATATTCCTCCATTGCTTTTGTTGTTGTGGAGGGATTTGAGTGTGAGGGATTTGACCACTTCATGTGTTCTTGCCATTGCATTTGTTGCATCGGTTTGAGTTCTCCACGATGATACATGGAAGTGAAAAGTTGAGAAGAGTATTACCCTTGGGTACTTGGTTCCCTAGAAATCATTCTTAGTCGATGCTTTGGCATCCAAGAAGCTTGTGGTGCCTCAGAGCGTAATCATTGTGGTGTAAAGCTCCAGGCCAGCTTCGGGGTCTCCGATTAGGTTGTGGAGATTGCCCCGAGCATTTGAGGTTACTTGGAAGCCATATTCCATTGTGGTGAAGCTTCATCGTGTTGTTGGGAGCCTCCAATTAAGTTGTGAGGATTGCCGCAACCTTGTTTTACGGTTTTGGTGACCACCCGCAAGGGTCCCTTAGTGGAATCACGACATCTTGCATTTTGCATGGGCGTGAGGAAATTACGGTGGCCTTAGTGGCATCTTGGGGAGCATTGTGCCTCCACACCGCTCCAAACGGAGATTAGCATCCACAAGGGTGTGAAGTTCGGGATACATCGTCATGTCCGCGTGCCTCGGTTATTTCTTACCCGAGCTCTTTAGTTATGCACTTTACTTTGTGATAGCCATATTGTTTCTTGTTATACATCTTGCTATCACTTAGTTGTTTATCTTGCTTAGCATAAGTTGTTGGTTCACATAGGTGAGCGTAGTTGTTTTAGGTTTTGTGCTTGACAAATTAATCATTAGTTTTATTCCGCATTTGCTCAAGCCCAAACTATAATTATTTTAAAGCGCCTATTCACCCCCTCTCTCGGCGAAATCCACATCCTTTAAAATGCAACCACGACATAGAGGAGCTCTGCTAATATGTGGCCGACACGGTCTGTCGTGGGTATAAGTCTGACAGTAGATGTGTAGGGTACGAAAGGATGGGCAGAGCCTTAGCTACGGCGAGGTTGTATGAGTTCAGGCCCCTGTACGGTGGAGGTAAAAGCCCTACGTCTCAATGCTCCTGGGAGCTTGTTGTCGAGTGGAATATGGATTACAGTGAATTGCTAACCCCTGCACCAGTGGGGAAGGGCGGCTTATATAGAGTGCGCTACCCTTCATAACGGTCCGGTGCACAGGGGTGGAATAGTGGCGAATAACTGCATACGTTACAGGTAACGTATGTCTTAAATGCTAATAAAGGTACATGGAAACGTATGACAGTTGCCCTCCAGGGGGGTTACGACGTACATAGTGGAATCCAGTCGGTAAGTTTGATACGCTCCGAATGCTCATCTCCGACGGGATGATGTAGGAATCGTCACCGACTGGATGATGGGAAGTCCTTAATTCAGTCGGAACTGACTAAGGGCCTTATCCCTTATGAAGGGTAGTCCTTGGGTAGGAGCCATTGGGCAGGCCTATGACCCGACCCTAGGACTATAACCCCATCATTAGTCCCCGAATGGATTGGGGTTGGAACGACGAAGCGATGCTTGGAGTACAGATCCGACTGGTATGGATGCGACTTTGGCGTTGTTTGCCTCGATCCATTTTATCCCCTTGACCAGTGATCCGAGTGGATGTATTTGTGAAACGAACCGTGAGGGACTGAGTGTTTCCCTGGAATCTTTTGACGTGACCAGTCAACTGACAGCGGCGGATTTTCTGGGATCCTCAAATTTCGGTTGCCGCGCGCTCGGCGGGGATGATGACATCGTAATCGAGTAGTATCTGCCGCCTCGATTTCCGCGCCTTCATCTCCTCCACTAATATCGCAGCGACCGGTCGGGGGATAAGATTTCGGGGCCACCTGCTAGTGACCCAGTCGGAACCTTATTTAAACCTCTTCAGCGAGGGTTTTTCGTTGCACTCGCCTGATAACTTGCACTTGCCCTGCTTCTCTCGTGACCTCCTGCGCATCCCAAGCTCCTTCCTTCCCCTCCTCTCCCGCGGATCTGCAGCCTCCACCATGACGAAGGGGCAGACGAGCAAGCTCGAGGCGCGGAAGAAGAAGAAAGCGGCGGCTCCTGCTCAGCGGCGGCAGCGAGCACTGCCGGCGGGTTGGATCCAGGGGGATTTCCTCCCCTCCACGGTGACGGTGGCGGACATGCTGGAACTCGTGGAGCAAGGCATGATCGAGCACAAGACATGGAGGCTGCCGGCGGAGGGCGAGACGGAGTCGGCGCCCCAGGAGGGGGAGCGCGTCCTGCTGCTCAGTCACGTGTACCGAGGCTTCTCTCTGCCTCCTCATCCCTTCTTCAGAGGTATAATGAACCACTTCGGGGTGCAACTCCACCATTTTCCTCCCAACGCAATAGCTCATCTCTCTGCCTTCGTTGTGCTGTGCGAGTGTTTTATCGGCTGTCCTCCCCATTGGGGGCTCTTCAAGCACATCTTCTCTGCTAGATCTCAAACCATCAAAAGACTTAGCCAGTCGAACGACAAAACTCACCTCATCCAGCTCTGCGGAGGCTTAGGCTTCCAAAAGAAAAGTAAAAGTAGCTATCCCGATCTTCAGTTGTCTGAATCCGTTAGGAACTGGCAGTCGACTTGGTTCTACTGCGAGGACGTTGCGTGTCCGAATGCCACAACTGGACTGCCACCTTTTAGCCTAGACCATCCGGCTCCGCCTAGGCAGCTTGCGCTCACGAAGATGGAGAAGATCCAGATCCAGCCTCTGATCGATGCACTGGTAGAGGTCGTCCGAAAGGGAGTCACTGGCATAGATTTGCTGGAGATTTTTCTCGGTCGGCGTATCCAGCCTTTGCAAGCTCGACACCACGCCATGTGGCACTACACGGGGCCTGAGGACTCCACTCGGACTAACCCCGAGTGCGTGACCGGGGAGCTTGTGACGTCGTGGGTCCGCAACATCACACGCGCTTGCGATAAGCCCAGAGGAGCCCGACGAGTGAAGCCCTTCCGCGCAGACAACCCTCCTCCGAATGATGTGAGTATAACTTGTCGAGTGCACACAATTGTCTTAGATTTATCACTTTTTCTTGTATCACTGTCTGACGTCTAATGTTGTCGACTGTATCTCGTGCAGGCGTGGACCAACTGGTTTTCTCCCGTCTCGAACGGGAATCCGGCTGAGGAAGAGGAAGGCAGCCAGGAGGGCAGCGTGGAGAGCGTCGAGTACGTCTCCGATAGTGGGGAGATGGAGGAGGAGTCCGAAGAAGAAGAGGGGGAAGATGAGGAACAGAACTTGCCACCCCCACCACCAGAGCCTCGAACTAAACGCCGCCACGAACCCGCGGCTCCGTCGGCTCCTCGAGCGGCCTCGAGTGCCCCGCCAGCTCCTCCTGTGGTTCCGAGCGCCTTGCGAGCTTCTCCCGTGGTTCCGAGTGCTCGGAGCACAAAGAGGACCAGGGACTCTGCTGCTGAGCCCGCGGGCCAGCCCTCTAAGGTGGCCAAACCGAGTGGATCCAAGCCTCGGAAGGCTTTGCCGCGGATGAGGATCGCCGTTCCCGTCGCCTCAGCGTAAGTGTATTGTTCTTATATCTTCTTCCAGTATTTGATTGAACTCATGCTTATTGGTCGAGTGAACTTTACTCGACAGAGCTGCCACCTCCGCCACTTCTCTGCCACGCCAGGAAGACGATCCCATGGATACGGACAACGTTGTCACATCCTAGCAAGGTATGTCGTGGCGACTCCGAGAGCTTACATTATTGTTTCACGAATTCTGTCTTTGGTCTTGCCTTTTTTCCTGTGGTCTCACGTCATTCAGTCGGGCTTCCTTCAGAGGTGATTCACGTGGAGGAGGACGACCAGAAGAGGTCTGAGCCAGCTACGGTGCCTGTCCTTGAGGCCGTTCCATCTGCTACTACTCCCGCCACGGACGCGCCGCCAGCCGAGACGATGCCGTCGACTGAGACGGCGCTCATTGCTGCTGAACCGACTGGAGCGGGGCTTGGGATGCCCAAGGAGCCTCTTGTGGTGTCAGGTCCGTCGATCGTCCTGTACGACGCCCAATGCCTCCCGGAAGATCATGTGGGAGCTGCCAAGGGAGCCATGGTGCAGGCGGAGTTGATGGCGGGCGATGCCAAAAGAGCGTACGACTCCATCGCGTCTGTGTACAAGCGAAGCTTGGAACTCCGGGACGATATCCGAGTAAGTGGGCTAGTAAGTATTTTCTTTCCCCTTGTAACCCACTGGGTGTTTAAGCAATATACTCGGATGCAGGATGATTATTTTGCAGTGGGTTCACTCTTAGTGAACCCAGTGGGTGTAGTCCCCGAGACTTCTGTCGAGTGCTTGCACCGGCAGTTGTCTTTATATACATTTTCTTTAAGTTGATCAGATCAAAACTAATCTGTTCGAATGCTACCGGTGGGGGCACTCCGAGTGCACCTACTGGATTAGTCCCCGAGAGTAATTTTACTCAGGTCGGGTAGTAGTAGCCTCATAGGCTTGTTTTTGTTATGTATCTCAATAGGGCGGACCTGTTTGAGCCTCATGCCGGTGGGGTCACTCTTAGTGAACCCACCGGGTGTAGTCCCCGAGACCGCTGTCGACTGCTTGCGTCGGCAGGGGTCTGAAGAACTTCGAGTTTTTATTGTTTTCCTTGCTGAATTTGTCTGATTGTCTCTTCGCGCTGACTTGCAGAAGACTTGCGAGATGGGATCGGCGTACAACACTGTGAAGGCTGAAAAGATTCAGTTTGCTGCGGAACTGGATGCAGCAATGCTTGCCTTGGCTGGTCTGAAGGGTGTTCTGGCTGAACGAGAGAAGTCCTTGGAGGAGTCCCGTGAGGCAAACAAGGCATTGGTGGCCGAAATGGAGAAAATGGGGAAACAAAGAACCGAGCTGATGGGGCAGATGAAGGTGATGAACACGCGGTGCATATCACAGGAGAAGTACGTCAGTGACTAGGCAAGGAAGATGATTGCGCTTCTCGGTGGTAAGTTCTGTTTTTCCGAGTGCTTCTTGACTGTGTATTTCATTCTGCGCTTACTTTCTGATCGTCTTGTCTTTGCAGATTTTTGTATGGACGCTGAGGCTGAAGCAGCTGACGTTGAGCGGTCGGTTATTCCGAACGTTCCACTCGGCGAGGACGCCAATCGAGATATGCTCCGAGCGCACATTCGCCTGGGCAAAGTGGGACCTTTCATCGGTCGACTGAGAGAAGTCGTCGGCCGAATCGACAAGGAGCTGTGGCCCGAAGACGAGTCCCGGCAGGAAATGGAAGGGTTGATGACTCGGCTGGAGGACGTCCCAAACCGAGTGCACGCGTGGAAGAAGTCTGCTGCTCGCTGTGGTGCGGACGCGGCGCTTTCACTGGTCCAAGTGCACTGCAAAGAGGCTCGCGAAGAGAAGCTGAAGGCGCTGCAGGTCGCAAACACCAAGAAGCTTCGATTCGAAGATTTCATGGAGACCTTCCTTGAGAGCGCCACTCGTATCGCAGACGGGATCGACCTCGACACTTTCGTGGAGCCTGCCAGTCCCAGTGCCAGTCCTGACGACGCTTGAGAAAACTTTTACCTCGGTATGCCGAGTGTTACTTGTATCAAACTTTGGCCACTGCCGTTGGCCGTCACATTCGTGCTTCGGTGTGGATAAGCTTCATCTACACCGAACCGACTATCTTTAAACCAACTTTGAATTTGAATCGAATCTTTTGCTCTTCCTTTGCCAAAGAGTTGTTTACACGATTTTGGCTCGTGGTATTTGTTTGGCATTTCTTGGTGAAGCCAATGGCAAACATGCGGAGCATGTAATTGTCAGTTGTCTTGACATCTGCATGAGCCTCACTGAGGGTCTGCTGAGTCTCCGAGTGGATCTGTAGGATACACTCGAAGGCAATTGTGTACTTAGGCGATTCGTGATCGCGGCTATGTCTTCGAGTGCGACCGTAAGGTCGTACTCGGAGCGAGTTGTTACTCATGTAATTGTCAGTTGTCTTGACATCTACATGAGCCTCAATGAGGTTCTGGTACTCATGTAATTGTCAGTTGTCTTGACATCTACATGAGCCTCAATGAGGTTCGTGCTACTCATGTAATTGTCAGTTGTCTCGACATCTACATGAGCCTCAATGAGGGTCTGCTAAGCCTCCGAGTGGTTCTGTAAGATACACTTGAAGGAAGCTTTCTACTTAGGCGATTCTTGGTCGCAAACAAGTCCCCAAGTGCGACGTTTAGTGCACACTCGGAGAAAGTTAATACTTAGGCGATTCGGGATCGCGGCTAAGTCCCCGAGTGTGACGTTTAGTGGTCACTTGGAGAAAGTTTGTACTTAGGCAATTCTTGATCGCAGCTAAGTTCCCGAGTGCGACGTTTAGTACACACTCGGAGAAAGTTATTACTTAGGCGATTCTGGATTGCAGCTAAGTCCCCGAGTGCGACGCTTAGTGCACACTCGGAGAAAGCTATTACTTAGGCGATTCTGGATCGCAGCTAAGTCCCCGAGTGAGACGTTTAGCGCACACTCGGAGAAAGTTTGTACTTAGGCGATTCTTGATCGCAGCTAAGTCCCCGAGTGCGACGTTAGGGCACACTCGGAGAAAGTTATTACTTAGGCGTTTCTGGATCGCAGCTAAGTCCCTGAGTGCGACGTTTAGTGCACACTTGGAGAAAGCTAGTACTTAGGCGATTCTGGATCGCAGCTAAGTCCCCGAGTGCGACGTTTAGCGCACACTCGGAGAAAGTTTGTACTTGGGCGATTCTTGATCGCGGCTAAGTCCCCGAGTGCGACGTTGAGCGCACACTCGGAGAAAGTTTGTACTTAGGCGATTCTTGATCGCAGCTAAGTCCCCGAGTGCGACGTTTAGCGCACACTCGGAGAAAGTTTGTACTTAGGCGATTCTTGATCGCAGCTAAGTCCCCGAGTGCGACGTTTAGCGCACACTCGGAGAAAATTTGTACTTAGGCAATTCTTGATCGCAGCTAAGTCCCCGAGTGCGACGTTTAGCGCACACTCGAAGAAAGTTTGTACTTAGGCGATTCTTGATCGCAGCTAAGTCCTTGAGTGCGACGTTTAGCGCACACTCGGAGAAAGTTTGTACTTAGGCGATTCTTGATCGCAGCTAAGTCCCCGAGTGCGACGTTTAGCGCACACTCGGAGAAAGTTATTACTTAGGCAATTCTGGATCGCAGCTAAGTCCCCGAGTGCGACGTTTAGTGCACACTCGGAGAAAGTTAGTACATAGGCGATTCTGGATTGCAGCTAAGTCCCCGGGTGCGACGTTTAGTGCACACTCGGAGAAAGTTTATACTTAGGCGATTCTGGTTCGCAGCTAAGTTTTTTTTTCTTTTTTTTAAGACCGGAGTCTGCGAACGCGGAAGGATTTTGAATCTGCAAAAAACTCAACCTGCTTTGTATTACTTCAACGATACTTGTTCTTTACATTGCTTCAGTCGACGGTCACGTGTAGAAGCACTTCAGGAGATCTCAGTTCCATGCTCGCGGCTTGTCCGTTTCCCTGTCGAGGTTGTAGAGTCAATATGCTCCGTTGTTCAACACCTTGGAGATGATGAAGGGTCCTTCCCAGGCGGGAGCCAACTTGTGAGGTCTCTGCTGATCCACTCGGAGCACCAGGTCGCCTGCTTGGAATGTACGACTCCTGACGTGTCGCGCGTGAAAGCGCTGCAGATCTTGTTGATAAATGGTTGAGCGAGTCAGTGCCATCTCACGCTCCTCCTCTAGAAGATCCACTCCGTCTTGCCTTGCTTGCTCTGCTTCAGCTTCGGAGAAGAGTTCAACTCGTGGAGCGTTGTGAAGCAAGTCACTCGGAAGGACTGCCTCTGCTCCGTAAACGAGGAAGAACGGGGATCGCCCTGTAGATCTATTTGGGGTTGTGCGGAGACCCCAAAGTACCGAAGGCAGCTCGGTGACCCATGCGCCAGTGGCATATCCCACTTCTCGCAGGAGTCGTGGCTTCAAACCTTGCAGAATAAGTCCATTCGCCCTCTCTGCTTGCCCGTTTGTTTGGGGATGCGCCACAGATGCAAAATCCACTCGGATACCTTGGCCTATACGGAAACATTTGAATCTGTCCGAGTCAAAGTTTGTTCCATTGTCAGTGATTATGCTGTGAGGTACCCCGAATCTGGAGATGATGTCCCTGACAAACTTGATGGCCGTAAGGGCGTCGAGCTTCTTGATGGGCTTGGCTTCAATCCACTTTGTGAACTTGTCGACTGCCACCAACAGATGTGTGAATCTCCCTTGGCGTGTTCTGAATGGACCGACTGTATCTAATCCCCATACTGCAAACGGCCAAACAAGAGGGATTGTCTTCAACACAGATGTTGGTTTGTGGGACTTGTTAGAGTAGAATTGACAGCCTTCACATCGGTCGACCGTATCTTTCGCCATTTCATTCGCCTCCAGCCAGAAGAAGCCAGCTCTGAATGCTTTGGTGACGATTGCCCTTGAGGAGGCGTGATGACCGCAGGTTCTCGAGTGAATTTCTTCCAGGATTAACTGTCCCTCCTCAGGGGAGATGCATCATTGAAGGACGCCTGAAACGCTTTCTTTGTACAACTAGCAATCAATGACAGTGAACGACTTTGACCCGCGGACGATCTGTCTGGCTTGGACTTCGTCTTGTGGTAATTCTTGCCTCAGGATGTATGCAATAAACGGCACAGTCCAATCGGGGATGATAGCAAGAATCTCCATGATCAAATCAACCACAGCAGGGACTTCGACTTCAGTCGGATCTGTCGAGCTCTTTGGTTGTACTGGTTCCTCTGTGAAAGGATCTTCTTTAACTGAAGGAAGGTGGTGGTGCTCGAGGCAGACGTCACTCGGGACTGGTCTCCGAGTGGATGCGAGTTTTGCCAACTCATCAGTTGCTTGGTTTTTCAGTCGCGGAACGTGGTGGAGTTGCAGACTTTCAAACTTTTTCTCGAGCTTCCTCACTACATTGCAGTATGTGGTCATGGTGGGGTTCCTGACGTCCCACTCCTTCATCACTTGATTAACCACCAAATCCGAATCGCCATAGACCATCAGGCGACGGACGCCGAGTGCGATGGCCATGCGCAGTCCATAAAGGAGAGCTTCATACTCTGCCTCGTTGTTGGAGGAATCAAAGTGTATCTGCAACACATACTTGAGTTTGTCACCCTTTGGCAATATGATCACAACGCCAGCGCCGGAGCCATTCAACATCTTGGACCCATCGAAGAACATTGTCCAATGAGCCAAGTAGATGTGGGTCGGTTGCTGTCGTTCTACCCATTCTGCTATGAAGTCAGCCAGAGCTTGAGACTTTATAGCTTTCTTGGCCTCGAACTTGATGTCGCAGTATAACATCTCCATTGCCCACTTCGCCACTCGGCCCGACGCGTCCCGATTGTGTAGGATTTCCGACAACGGAGCATCAGAAACGACGGACACCGAGTGGTCTTGAAAATAATGAGCCACCTTCTTCGCAGTCATGTAAATCCCGTAGATAAGTTTTTGATAATTGGGATACCTCTGCTTGGAAGGGGTCAGGACTTCGGAGACATAATACACTGGCCGCTGAACCTTGTATGCTTTGCCTTCTTCTTCCCGTTCGACTGTGAGAACAGTGCTGACGACTTGATTTGTAGCCGCGATGTAAAGAAGAAGGGGTTCTTTACTCAGCGGAGCAGTAAGAACCGGCTGGGTGGAAAGTAGGACTTTGAGGTCGTCGAATGTGATTTGGGCTTCGTCTGTCCACTCGAAAGTATCTGATTTCTTCATGAGTCGGTACAGAGGAAGTGCCTTCTCGCCGAGTCGACTAATAAACCTTCTCAAAGTCGCTAGGCAACCTGTGAGTCTTTGAACATCGTGTATTCTGACCGGCCACTCCATTCGGACGATGGTCCCGATCTTTTCGGGGTTGACATCGATCCCTCGTTCGGAAATGAAGAAACCGAGTAACTTTCGCTGGGAACGCCAAATGAACACTTGGCTGGGTTGAGCTTGATATCGTACCTACGAAGGTTGGCGAATGTTTCTGCCAAGTCAGTCAGCAGGTCGGAACCTTTGCGTGACTTGACTACGATATCATCCATATATGCCTCCACATTCCGACCGATCTTGTCGAGGATGCATTTTTGGATCATGCGCATAATTGTTGCTCCTGCATTCTTCAAACCAAATGGCATAGTGATGTAGCAGAAGCACCCGAATGGGGTGATGAAGGCTGTTTTTAATTCATCGGGGCCATACAGACGGATCTGATGATAGCCCGAGTAGGCATCAAGGAATGACAAACGCTCGCAACCTGCAGTCGAATTGACAATTTGATTGATGCGGGGGAGCGGAAAATGGTCTTTCGGGCAGACCTTATTGAGATGCTTGAAGTCGATGCACATTCGGAGCGACTTGTCTTTCTTGGGCACCATGACAACATTGGCGAGCCACTCGGAGTGGTGTACCTCGCGAATGAAGTTGGCTGCCAAAAGCTTAGCCACCTCTTCTCCGATTGCCTTCCTCTTGTGCGCGGCGGACCGACGCAGGCGTTCTCGGATAGGCCCCTGGGTACACCTGGCATGTGAGCGGGCTTCCATGCGAATATGTCCCAGTTCTCACGGAAGAATTGATTAGCTCGACTTCCTATTTAGGGTCGAGGGTGGTGGAGATGTTCGTCGGGGCAACGGTGTCGTCCGTCGGGTGGATGCTGACCTTCTTCGTCTCTCCCGCCGACTGGAATGCGGACTCCGAAGCTGGCTTCTTCGAACGCATCAAATCAGCGGGGTCGACTGTTTTCTTGTACTCGTCAAGCTCGAGGACAACCATCTGCTGATCGGCGATCCTCGATCCCTGCTGCAGACACTCCTCGGCCCGCTGCCGATTGCCGGTGATAGTGATCACACGTTTTGGGCCTGGCATCTTCAGCTTCAGGTACACGTAACATGGATGGGCCATGAAACGCGCATACGCCGGGCGGCCCAGAATTGCGTGGTACGCACTCTGGAAGTCCACCACCTCGAACGTCAGCTTTTCCTTGCGGAAGTTCTTGTCGGAGCCGAGGACGACGTCCAACGCGATCTAGCCGAGTGACTTGGCCTTTCGTCCAGGAACGACTCCATGGAAATGCATGTTGCTCTCGCTAAGTTTGGACATCGGAATGCCCATCCCCTTGAGAGTGTCAGCGTACATGATGTTCAAGCCACTGCCGCCGTCCATGAGGACTTTGCGCAGTCGGACTCCTTCCACCACCGGGTCGACGACTAGAGCCTGTCTCCCTGGGGTAGGTACGTGCGCTGGATGATCCGACTGGTCAAAGGTGATCGCAGTCTGAGACCATTAGAGGAACGTGGGGTTGGTCAGCGTGGCCATGTTCACCTCCCTGTTCACCAGCTTCAGTCGACTCTTGCTCTCAACGTCAGCAAAAATCATCAGTGTTGCATGGACTTGGGGGAACGGATCCTCCTTGTCCTCCTCATCCTGTTCATTGTCCTTTTCACTCGGCTGCCCTTCGCCGAACCCCTGGATCAGGAGGCGACATTGCCGAGTGGTATGCTTCGGAAATATGGCGTTGCCCTCTTCATCCATCTTCGTGTGAATTGGACATGGCTGGTCCAGGATGTGGTTTCCGAACTGTTTCTTCTTGGGGGTGAACTGAGCCTTCCCCTTGCCCTTGAATTTGGCATTGGTAACGGGTGCAGCCTCTGCCTGTGGAGTAGATGGAGCTTTCTGCTTCTGCTTCCGAGTGCCGTTCCCATCTCCATCGGCGACTGCTTTGTGCTTGCTGCTACGAATGCGGTCCTCTTCTTCGCCATTTGCATAGCGTGCCGCTATCTCCATCATCTTACTCATGGAGATGTCGCCTGTTCGACCGAACTTCAAGTACAGATCTCTGTACTGCACGCCTGCCTTGAAGGCGCAGACTGCTTGGTGCTCTGTGACATTCTCCACCGTGTGGTAGAGGGTCGTCCAACGCTGAATGAAATCGCGCAGGGGCTCATTCTGCTTCTGGACACAGTGCTGGAGCTCCACGAGACCAGCAGGGCATTTGCACATCCCTTCGAAGGTCCTGATGAAGACTCGGGCAAGATCTGCCCAGCTGTAGATGCTTGAGGGAGCCAACTGGTTCAGCCACGCTCGTGCCGAGCCGTCGAGCATCAGAGGGAGGTGTTTCATGGCGACGTGGTCGTCCCCTCCTCCGATCTGGACTGCCACTCGGTAGTCGTCCAACCACGTTTCTGGCTTGGATTCTCCTGTAAACTTGCTGATCCCCGTCGCCAATCGGAAGTTGGGAGGGATGTCAGCCGAACGGATGGCTTGACTGAAACACTCGGGACCAGAGACGATGGTCCTGCTTCCACTCGGACGGTCCACATCATGGCCATCGCGGTGGGCCCGGCCCCTGTCGACCCTCCTCTGGGCGATATATCCTCTTGCGTCAGGCCTTGGATCATAAGTGTCACCGACTGAACGCCGATCATCATGACGTCGGGGCCCGTAGGGCCCACCCCGCGGAGGGGTGCGTGAACGGCGACGATCTTCGGGATTCATGGAACGGCTGCCTCCCCTGTGTTGCTGATGAGAACCGGGGCTGTGAACTGACCGATGCGTGTTCGCGCGAACGGAACTATTGTGGATCATGTTGTGCGACTGAGAAACCGCCGAATTTTGCTGTTGCGCTGTGTGCAACAGGGCACGGATCTGCTCGATCCCTCTGCTAGCCTCTGAATCAGTCGGCTGGAGGGAATCGGCTATCTTGGCGGCAGCAGCCAGGTTGAGGACGGGTGTGCGGAACACCTCCACGTTGCTCTGATGAGTGCGTCGACTGACAGAACGGCGGGGCTTACGGCGAGCGCCGGATGTTTCGCCGACCTCGTGCTCATTCCGGCCGGTTTGGAGGGGGCTTTCATGGGAGTTGGCCATGTGCACTTCGGCTGCAGGCCCGCGACCCACGTACTCGGAAGCAAACTTAGTCGGAACTGAGTCCGAGCACTGGGACGGCGGCGCAACTACAACTGACTCGAGGACCGCCACTTGTGAAGACGCGCTCTTGCGCGCCTGGGCGTGTTGCACCCAGCGCTGGAGCCGCGGACGGCAAGACCGCTTGTTGCGGCGCGTGACGGGGGCGAGGGTCGACACCGGAGCCGACTGCTGGAGAAGAAGGATGCCGCGGGCACCGGCACAGAAGTGCATAGCCCCGCGACGTCAATAGGGGCATCCCGAAGCCATGCTGAATCGTCGACGATGAAGGAGAGAGCGTCGAAGAGGATCTCGTGACCCATGCTCAAATCTCCACCGGATGACATGATGAAAAGATGTAGTCGCAAACTCGCTGGAAGTCGCTTAGACGCCTGCCCCACGGTGGGCGCCAACTGTCGTGGGTATAAGTCTGACAGTAGATGTGTAGGGTATGAAAGGATGGGCAGAGCCTTAGCTACGGCGAGGTTGTATGAGTTCAGGCCCCTCCACGGTGGAGGTAAAATCCCTACGTCTCAGTGCCCCTCGGAGCTTGTTGACTAGTGGAATATGGATTACAGTGAATTGCTAACCCCTGCACCGGTGGGGAAGGGCGGCTTATATAGAGTGCGCTACCCTTCATAACGGTTCGGTGCACAGGGGTGGAATAGTGGCGAATAACTGCATACGTTACAGGTAACGTATGTCTTAAATGCTAATAAAGGTACATGGAAACGTATGATCGTTGCCCTCCAGGGGGGTTACGATGTACACAGTGGAATCCAGTCGGTAAGTTTGATACACTCCGAATGCTCATCTCCGACTGGATGATGTAGGAATCGTCACCGACTGGATGATGGGAAGTCCTTAATTCAGTCGGAACTGACTAAGGGCCTTATCCCTTATGAAGGGTAGTCCTTGGGTAGGACCCATTGGGCAGGCCTATGACCCTACCCTAGGACTATAACCCCATCACGGTCGATATTACGTTGCATGTCCTCCACTTGGCGGCGGGCTTGATAATCCCCAAGTGCAAGGAATGATCATAGCACTTTCCAAAGATGGAAGTGATAAGTATTGAGTGTCGTACCCACAAGGAGCTAAAGGTAAGATCAATATTTTTGCAAGTCCTATCTGGCACCGATACGACTCTACATACACCAAACGTTTGCTTGTATCTAGTAACGAGAAATAAAACTACATTGTTGGTATAAAGAGGATAGCTTTGAGTGATATTGAAGAAGAAAAGATGGAAATAGTTGATGCCTAAATAAAGTTATAATATATTACAAATAGAGAGTGTTGAATAATGATGGTATGGTGTGCGGAATCATCGTAGGAAATTGATAACAAGATCGGTGATCATTCTTGCAATTTTATATGAGGGAGAGGCATGAGCTAACATACTTTCCATAATTGGATCATATGAACTTATGATTGGAATTCTAGCAAGAATCCACCACTATTGAAAATCATTAGGGTAAACCCAACCATACCATTAAATATCAAGTCCCCTTTACTCCGATAAGCAAACAACTCCCTCACTCGGGTGTAACCTTCTGCCAGTCTAGCCACCCACTATAAGAGGTTTCATGAACATATTGCAAACCCCTACAGCGAGACTTCCCTCATATTTACGCCGCACGAAGGGCACCATAGGACAACACCAAAATAAAACATACACTCAAATCAATCAAGATCACTAATCAACCCAAGGACAACATAAATCTACTCAAACATCATAGGATGGCAACACATCATTGATTAATAACAGTTGGCATGAAACACCATGTTCAAGTAAGGGATTACACCATGGTGCGGGAGAGTGTAACGCCATAGATGGATGAGGGAAGGTGATGGAAACGGGGATGTTGATGAAGACGATCACCGCGGCGATGGTTCCCCCGGCGGCACTCTGGCACCACCAGAACAGAGGGGGAGAGAGTATGCCCCCTTAGGCTTCCTCCTACATGTACTCTCCCTAGATGGGGTGAGGTTATCCCCTCTAGTCCTTTGCTTCCATGGCTCCCAGAGGGGCGAGAGCCCCTCCGGGATTGGATCTCTCTCTCTCTCTCTCTGTGTGTGTTTATCTCGTGTTTTCGCTACTATTTTCTCTCCAGATTGTTTTTCAATGATACAGAGAATTGCGCGGCGAGGCAGATAGTCTCTCCTAATTTCTAAGGGGTTCTCTATTTATTGGATTTTTTGGCGTTGGAATCACGCAAAAATAAGTTATGAGGGGACCACGAGCTAACATGGCCCTTTGACCCCCCCCCCCCGGTGCGTGACCTATTGCGTGGTGCCCAACAGCCCCCTCTAGTGGTTCTTCGCTCCAATGTAGCTCATATGTTTGAAAAAAATCATAAAAAAGTTTCGGGCGGTTCCGAGAACTTTCATTTTGTGCACAGAAATGACACCACGGTACTTTTGCAGCAAATAGTATGAGTCGAGGTTAGTTATAATTTAATCATAAAAAGTGTATCAAAGCCATATAAAAATATTGTAATCACAAGTGAATATGGCATGAATACTTCATAAATTATCGATACATTGCAGACATATCAGGGCTCTCTCTCCCGGAGCTGGTCGAATCGAGCCATGAGGCGGTCGCAGTCATAGCCTACCTCCACCACGGGTACATCGACTGTCTAGTTGAGGCGCCACAGCTGTGCAACATGTTCATGGCTTGTGTCCTGAGTCTCCTCAACCACAAACTTTATCTTCCATGACGGACAACCAAGTGACTGAGCCATCTCGTCACTGTCGTGGGGGATGGATATGATGTAGCACTGATACGTCCATTTTGCATCATGCTTTCATGTTGATATTTATCGCTTTATGGACTGTTATATTACTTTGTGGTACCATACTTATGCCTTTTCTCTCTTATTTTGCAAGGTTTATTTGAAGAGGGAGAATACCGGCAGCTGGAATTCTGGACTGGAAAAGGAGCAAGTCTGAGTCTTCTATTCTGCGCAACTCCAAATGCCCTGAAAATCAATGTGGAATTTTTTGGGAATATATAAAAAATACCGGGCGAAAGAAGTGCCAGAGGGGAGCTGCCAGGGCCCCACAAGCTGGTAGCCGCCACCTGCCCCCTGGCGGGGGCTACAGGGCTTGTGGGCGCCCTGGTGGCCCACTGCCCCCCCTCTTCTGCTATATGAAGGGTTTAGTCCGGAAAAAAAATCAGGGTGGAGCTTTTTCGTGGATTCTCCGCCGCCACGACGCAAAACTTGAGCAGAACCAATCTAAAGCTCCGGCAGGACGATCCTGCCGAGGAAACTTCTCTCCTGGAGGGGGAAATTGTCGCCATCGTCATCACCAACACTCCTCTCGTCGTAGGGGAGTCATCTCCATCAACATCTTCATCAGCACCATCTCCTCTCCAAACCCTACTTCATCTCTTGTAACCAATCTCCGTCTCGCGACTCCGATTAGTACTTGTAAGGTTGCTAGTAGTGTTGATTACTCTTTGTAGTTGATGCTAGTTGGATTACTTGGTGGAAGAGTGTATGTTCAGATCCTTGATGCTACTCATTACACCTCTGATCATGATTATGATTATGCTTTGTGAGTAGTTACTTTTGTTTCTGAGCACATGGGATAAGTCATGCTATTAATAGTCATGTGAATTTGGTATTCGTTCGGTATTTTGATATGTTGTATGTTGTCTTTTCCTCTAGTGGTGTTATGTGAACGTCGACTACATAACACTTCACCATATTTGGTCCTAGAGGAAGGCATTGGGGAGTAGTAAGTAGATGATGGGTTGCTAGAGTGACAGAAGCTTAAACCCCAGTCTATGCGTTGCTTCGTAAGGGGCTGATTTTGATCCACTAGTTTAATGCTATGGTTAGACGTTGTCTTAATTCTTCTTTCATAGTTGCGGATGCTTGCGAGAGGGGTTAATCATAAGTGGGATTCTTGTCCAAGTAAGGGCAGTACCCAAGCGCCGGTCCACCCACATATCAAACTATCAAAGTAACGAACGCGAATCATATGAATATGATGAAACTAGCATGACAGAAATTCCCGTGTGTCCTCGGGAGCGTTTTTCCTCTTATAAGACTTTGTTCAGGCTTGTCCCTTGCTACAAAAGGGATTGGGCCACTTTGCTGCACCGTTGCTACTACTTGTTACTTGTTACTTTTCACCTGCTACGTTTCACTTCACTACACCATCACTTGTTACCGCTACTTTCAGTGCTTGCAGTTATTACCTTGTTGAAAACCGTTTATCAAAGCCTTCTGCTCCTCGTTGGGTTTGACACTCTTACTTATCAAAAGGACTACGATTGATCCCCTATACTTGTGGGTCATCAAGACTCTTTTCCGGCGCCGTTGCCGGGGAGTGAAGCGCCTTTGGTAAGTGGAATTTGGTAAGGAAACATTTATATACTGTGCTGAAATTTATTGTCACTTGTCACTATGGAAATTGTTCCTTTGAGGAATTTGTTCGGGGTATCTTCACCACGAACGGAAGCACGAGGAGTTGCTCCTCAACCTGAGGTACCTACTGAAAATATCTTTTATGAAATTCCTTCGGGTATGCTTGAGAAACTGTTGGCTAATCCTTTTACAGGAGATGGATCATCACATCCAGACTTGCATCTAATCTATGTAGATGAAGTTTGTGGTTTATTTAAGCTTGCAGGTTCGCCCGAGGATGAGGTAAATAAGAAAGTCTTTCCTTTATCTTTCAAGTATAAGGCGTTGACATGGTATAGGCTATATGATGATACTGGATCATGGGACTACAATCGGTTGAAATTGGAATTTCATCAAAAGTTTTATCCTATGCATTTAGTACATCGTGATCGGAATTATATTTATAACTTTTGGCCTCATGACAGGGAAAGCATAGCTCAATCTTGGGGGAGGCTTAAATCAATGCTATATTCATGCCCTAATTATGAGCTCTCGAGAGAAATTATCACTCAAAACATTTATGCTCGGCTTTCTCATTAAGATCGTACCATGCTTGACACTTCTTGTACCGGTTCTTTCATGAAGAAGGATATTGACCACAAGTGGAATTTATTGGAAAGAATCAAATGTAACTCTGAAGATTGGGAGCTTGAAGAAGGTAAGGAGTCATGTATGAATTTCAAGTTTGATTGCGTTAAATCTTTTGTTGAAACAAACACTTCTAGAGATTTTAGCGCTAAGTATGGACTTGACTCTGAGATAGTAGCTTCTCTATGTGAATCTTTTGCTGCTCATGTTGATCTTCCCAAAGAGAAGTGGTTTAAGTATCATCCTCCTGTAGAAGTCAATATAGTTAAACCCAATCTAGTTGAAGAGAAAGTCATTGCCTTTAGTGATCCTATTGCTCCTTGTGCCTACACTGAGAAACCACCTTACTGCTAGGAAAAAGAATTATTCTAAAGCTCCAACTGTGATACGTAGGGGTTACATTATACCACTTGGACCCCCTGAGGAAATTAGAGTTGAACCTAGTGTTTCTATTATCAAAGATCTCTTAGCTGAAGACATAGGCGGGCATGTTATCAAATTCCGTGAGGACTCCACTAGAATTGCTAAACCTCACGTGAAAGACAAATACGGACCTGTAGTTGGCCTGCCCGTTGTTTCTATCAAGATAGGAGATCACTGTTATCATGGTTTATGTGATATGGGTGCTAGTGTTAGTGCAATACCCCAGTCCCTATATGATGAAATCAAAGATGAGATTGCACCTGCTGAGTTAGAACCCATTGATGCCACTATTACGCTAGCTAATAGAGACACTATCTGCCCTGTGGGAATTGTGCGAGATGTAGAAGTCTTGTGTGGTAAGACGAAGTACCCTACTGATTTCCTCGTCCTTGCTACTGCACAAGATAGCTTTTGTCCCATCATATTTGGTAGACCCTTTCTCAACACTGTCAATGCTCATATTGATTTCATTAAACAGACTATCACTGTTAGTTTCGAGGGTGTGTCTCATGAATTTAACTTCTCCAAGTTTGGAAGACAACCCCATGAAAAAGAGTCGTCTGGTAGGGATGAAATCATTGCTCTTGCCTCTATTGCCGTACCTCCTACGGATCCTTTAGAGCAATATCTGCTTGAGCATGAAAATGATATGCATATGGATGAAAGAGATGAGATAGATAAAATTGTTTCAGAACAATATCCTATCCTTAAGAATAATCTGCGTGTTGAAGTGCTTGGGGATCCTCCCCTGCCAAAGGGTGATCCAGTGTTCGAGCTAAAACAGTTACCAGATACACTTAAGTATGCCTATCTTGATGAGAAGGAAATATATCCTGTTATTATTAGTGCTCACCTCTCGAATCACGAAGAGAAGAAGTTATTAAAAACTTTGAGGAAGCACCGTGCAGCTATTGGATATACTCTCGATGACCTTAAAGGTATTAGTCCCACTCTATGTCAGCACAAGATTAAAACTGATCCTGATTCTAAGCCAGTTGCTGATCATCAACGGAGATTAAATCCGAGGATGAAAGAGGTCGTGAGAACAGAAATATTAAAGCTTCTTGAAGCAGGAATCATTTATCCTGTTGCTCATAGTGATTGGGTAAGTCCAGTACATTGCGTACCTAAGAAGGGAGGTATCACCGTCGTTCCTAATGATAAGAATGAACTAATCCCACAGAGTATTATTACTGGCAATAGGATGGTGATAGACTTCCGAAAACTGAACAAGGCAACCAGGAAAGACCATTATCCTTTGCCGTTTATCAACCAAATGCTAGAAAGGCTATCTAAACACACACACTTCTGCTTTCTAGATGGTTATTTAGGTTTCTCGGAAATACCTGTTGCACAATATGATCAGGAGAAAACCACTTTCACCTGCCCCTTCGGTACCTTTGCTTATAGACGTATGCCTTTTGGCTTATGCCATGCACCTGCCACGTTTCAAAGATGTATGATGGCTATATTCTCTGACTTTTGTGAAAAGATTGTTGAGGTTTTCATGGATGATTTCTCCCTTTATGGTTCTTCGTTTGACGATTGCCTCAGCAACCTTGAGCGAGTCTTACAAAGATGCAAAGATACCAACCTCGTCTTGAACTGGGAGAAGTGCCATGCTACTGCAACAAAAGACCTTCCAATGGCGCCAGAAATAGGTGTCTTGACGGCACCAGGAATTCTTCTGCTACGGCTACGCCTTAAGGGACTTCCTAGGAAAATATGCAAAGGATTTCCCCCGTGGCCTTGGAGCCTTGCGTTGGTCTTCCCTCAAAGCGGAAAGGGTGATGTAGCGCAGCGGTGGTAAGTATTTCCCTCAGTTTGAGAACCAAGGTATCGATCCAGTGAAGGAGTATCACAAGAGCCTACGCAAACACAAAAAGCTTGCTCCCAACGCTATGAAGGGGTTGTCAATCCCTTATAGATTGTTTGCCAAGTGAGAACTGAAAGCAACAAAGTAACAAAGCAAAGTAAAAGCGAAAGTGGAAACGATAAGTGTGAATAGACCCAGGGGCCGTAGTGTTTACTAGTGGCTTCTCTCATGAAAGCAAGTAGACGGTGGGTGAACAAATTACTGTCGAGCAATTGATAGAACCGCGGAAAGTCGTGACGTCATCTATGGAAATGATTATATCTATAGGCATCACGTCCAAAACAAGTAGACCGATACTTTCTGCATCTACTACTATGACTCCACACGTCGACCGCTATCCAGCATGCATCTAGTGTATTAAGTCCAAAAGAACAGAGTAACGTCTTAAGCAAGATGACATGATGTAGATGGACAATCTCATATCTACGACAGAGCCCACCTTGTTACCCTTGATGGCAACAACACGATGTGTGCGTTGCTGCCCCTACTGTCACTCGGATAGGTCACCACACGGTAAGAACCCAAAACCAAGCACTTCTCCCATTGCAAGAATCATAGATCTAGTTGGCCAGAAAAAACCAAAGACTTGGAGAGACTTACAAGGATATCAAATCATGCATATAAGAAATGAGCAAAGACTCAAATATATATCATACATAATCTGATCACAAATCCACAATTCATCGGATCTCGACAAACACACCGCCAAAGAGGATTACATCTGATAGATCTCCATGAAGATCATGGAGAACTTTGTATTGAAGATCCAAGAGAGAGAAGAAGCCATCTAGCTACTAACTACGGACCCGTAGGTCTGAAGTGAACTACTCACGAGTCATTGGATGGGTGATGATGTTGATGTAGAAGCCCTCCAACTCCAAAGTCCCCTCCAGCAGGGCACCGGGAAGTGTCTCCAGATAAGATCTCGCGGAAACGGAAGCTTGCGGCGGCGGAAAAGTATTTTCGTGGATCTTTTGATTTTTCTTCTTCTGATTTTTAGGGAATATATAGGCGCAAGATCTAGGTCAGGGGTGCGCCAGGGAGGCCACAAGCCTGCCCACCGCCGCCCCCTTGTGGAGGAGAGGGGGCTTGTGGGTTCCCTGTAGCCCTCCTCGCTTGGCCCACAAGCCCCCTGATCTTCTTCCGTTCGGGAAAAACTCATTTCGGGGATTTTATTCCGTTTGGACTCCGTTCCAAAATCAGATATGAAAAGAGCTAATAACACAGAAAAAACAGGAACTGGCACCTGGCACTAAATTAATAAGTTAGTCCCGAAAAAGATATAAAAGTTACATAAAACATCCAAAGACGACAAGATAACAACATGAAACCATCAAAAATTATAGATACGTTTGAGACGTATCAAGCATCCCCAAGCTTAACTCCTGCTCGTCCTCGAGTAGGGAAGTGATAAAGAATGAATTTTTGATGCTTTCATGCTACCTAGCATAGATGTCCTCTGTAACTCCTCTTATGTGACGTGAATGTTCAGATCCATTAGATTCAAAACAATAGTTTGCTATTGATGTGGAAACAATAATAATTCAAGCAAACTAGCAAGGTAATCATGAACTTTCAAAATAAAAAGGCCAAAAGAAAGTTATCCCTACAAAAGCATATAGTCTGGCTATGCTCTATCATCTTTGCACAACGAATTTAAATCATGCACAACCCCGGTTTTGGCCAAGTATATAGTGTGGAAAAGTGGTAACATTGTCCCTTCTCTCTGTTTCTCTCTTTTTTTTGGTGGGCTCTTTGGTCTCTTTTTTTTGGTGGGCTTCTTTGGCCTCTTTTATTTCCTCACATGGGACAATGCTCCATCAATGATGATCATCACACTTTCAACTCAAAACTCAGAGCGACGATGAATCTATATGGAATGCCTTCGGTAGTGTACCGTGACAATGATCTAGCATGGCATAGACATTAATGGAAACATCATGCTAGCTATCTTACGATCTTGCAATAGCAATGTAGACGTGATGGCACATGTCATGGTGGTAGTTGCATGGCAATATATCTCGGAATGACTTTGAAAAAGCCATAGTAGGTAGGTATGGTGGCTGTTTTGAGGGAGGCTAATGGTGGGTTTTGTGCACCGGCGAAAGTTGCACGACACTAAGAAGATAGTGATGGTGGAAGGTGAAAGTGCATCTAAACCATGGACTCAACATTAGTCAAGAAGAACTCATATACTTGTTGCAAAAGTTTTATTAGTAATCGAAACAATTCATTCAATGCATACTCCTAGGGGAAGGGTTGGTAGGTATAAACCATCGCGCGATCCCGACCGCCACGCAAAGGATGACAATCAATAGACTAATCATGCTCAGATTTCATCAAATAGCGGTTCACCATACGTGCATGCTACGGGAATCAGTAACTTCAACACAAGTATTTCTAGATCCACAACAACTTACTAGCATAACTTCAATATTACCAAAACCACAACTCAAAACTAATTGAGATGAATCAAACTTCTCTAACTATTCAATGCACATGAAGGTGGAAGTTTTCGTATCCCTTTCGATAACAACCCCTTTTGAGACTACTTTCAAAGCATAGATCAACTACCAAGCCATGCACCGCTGTGTTCTAAAAGATATAAGTGAAGCACATAGAGCAAAAGTATCTAGTTCAAAAGATATAAGTGAAGCACATGCGAGCTGAATTGTCTACCAAAAGATATAAGTGAAGCTCGACAAAATCACGGTGAGTGCGTGTCTCTCTATCTAGGTGTGCAACAAGGATGATTGTGACACAACAAAAATAAAAGACTCCTACGATACAAGACGCTCCAAGCAAAAACACATAGCATGTGGTGAATAAAAATATAGCCCCAAGTAACGTTACCGATGGATTGAAGACGAGAGAGGGGATGCCTTCCCGGTGCATCCGCAAGCTTAGGCTTTTACGGCATCCTTGAATCTCTTGGAGTGCCTTGGGCATCCCCAATCTTGATCTCTTGCCACTCTTTATCTCTTTGTCCATAAGAACTTCAGCCAAAACTTGAAAACTTCACAACACGAAACTTAAACAGAAACTCGTGATAACATTAGTATGAGAAAGCAAACCACCACTTCCTTAGGTATTGTAGCAAACTTAAATTCTACTTATGCAGATGTTGGGTTACTGTATTTTCAATATTCCATGGCTAATACCCCCCCGATACTATCCATAGTTTCATCAAAATAAGCAACCAACACAACAAAAACAGAATCTGTTAACAGCAGACCAGTCTGTAGCAATCTGTATATTTCGTATACTTCTGGTACTTCAAAAAATCTGAAACATTACGAACGTCTGAAGCATTTGCGTAGCAATCAGCATAAAAAAGAATCAACTCAAAATCTCTTACAGAAAAAAGGAAAATTCTTTTCGTGAGCAGAAAGTTTATGTCTTTTCCAGCATGACCAAACGATCATCCCCAAGACAAATCATAACGGTTTTGCTTGGCACAAACGCAAAAAGAAACACAAAAAACACAATCATAACAGAATTATGAAAGTGTGGAAAACACAAAACAAAAAGAAAAAGGATAGATTCGTTGGGTTGCCTCCCAACAAGCGCTTTTGTTTAACACCCTTAGCTAGGCGAAAGGTGATGGAATCACGTATAGTCATCTTTGGTGCTCAAACCATAAGTAGCCCTCGTCATAGACTCATAAGGCACTCTTATTTTCTTTGTAGGAAAGTGCTCCATGCCCTTCTTTAAAGGAAATTGAAATCTAATATTCCCTTCCTTCATATCGATGATAGCACCAATAGTCCTTAGGAAAGGTCTACCAAGAATAATGGGACATGAAGGATTGCAATCTATGTCAAGCACAATGAAATCCACGGGTACATAGTTCTTATTTGCAACAATAAGAACATCATTGATCCTTCCCATGGGTTTCTTGACAGTAGAATCCGCAAGATGCAAATTAAGAGAACACTCTTCAATCTCACGAAAACCAAGAATATCACATAAAGACTTTGGAATCGCGGAAACACTAGCACCCAAATCACACAAAGCATTCCACTCATAGTTTTTGATCTTGATTTTGATAGTAGGTTCCCACTCATCATGAAGTTTTCTACGTATAGAGACTTGTAGTTCGAGCTTCTCTTCAAGAGATTTCATCATAGCATCTACGATATGCGCGGTAAAGGCTTTACTTTGGCTATAAGCATGTGGAGAGTTTGCAATGGATTGCATCAAAGAAATGCATTCAAACAAGGAGCAATTATCATAATTGAATTCCTTGAAATCCAAAGTGGGAGTTTAATTACTACCCAAAATTTTGATATCTTCAACTCCACTCTCCACACCTTTATCACCAAGATAGGTGGACTCCGAATCATTGGGGCGATTTTCAACCAAAGTGGGTTCATATCCAGCCACTCCATAAATAGGTTTGACACACGAAAACAAAGATTCAAGAGGAGACACACCAAGCACTTTAAGATCTCCGTGATTTGCATCACTAGAACGCACCCTTTTAAACCATTCATGCCTAGCGCGAATTTGGGTGGTTCTTTCTTTGCTCTCATTCATGGAGACACGCATACCTTTCAAAGTTTCATCCAAGTTGACCTTGGGAGGAGCGCATCTAAATTTCAAAGCATCAATATCACAAGACATCCTATCAACGCTCTTAGCCAAATCGTCTATTTTGAGTAGTTTTTCCTCTATGGACGCATTGAAAATCTTTTGAGAGTTGATGAACTCTTTGATATTATTCTCTAAATCAGAGGGTAATTTGTTGTGATTTCCATAAGTGTTGTTGTAGGAATTGCCATAGTTGTTAGAGGAGTTACTAGGAAAAGCCCTAGGAACATAGTTTCCTCTAAAAGCATTGTGGTTGCCAAAATTGTTCCTACCAACAAAATTCATGTCCAAACTAGCGTTGCTACTCTCAATCAAAGAAGATAGCGGCATGTCATTAGGATCTACAGAAGCGTTTCTACTAGCAAACAAATTCATCAACTTGTCCATCTTAGCACTAAGCGAGTTAATTTCTTCTATAGCGTGTACCTTTTTTGCTAGCAGGCGACCTTTCAGTGTGCCACTGAGAATAGTTGGTCATGATATTGTCTAGGAGTTTTGTAGCGTCTCCTAACGTGATTTCCATGAACGTTCCACCTGAGGTGGAGTCCAAGATATTGCGAGAAGCGAAATTCAAGCCAGCGTAAAAGATTTGTATAATCATCCACAAACTCAGGCCATGAGCAGGACAATTTCTAATCATAAGCTTCATCCTCTCCCAAGATTGTGCAACGTGTTCATGATCAAGTTGCTTGAAATTCATGATATCGTTACGTCAGGAGATGATCTTAGCCGGCGGAAAATACTTGGATATGTAAGCATCTTTGCACTTATCCCAAGAATCGATACTATTTTTAGGCAAAGAAGAAAACCAAGTTTTTTGCGCGATCTCGCAACGCGAAAGGAAAAAGTTTCAACTTAATCACGTCATTATCCACATCTTTTTTCTTTTGCATATCGCAAAGCTCAATGAATGTATTGAGATGGGATGCGGCATCTTCACTAGGAAGGCTAGAGAATTGCTCTTTCATAACATGATTCAGCAAAGCTGCGTTGATTTCATATGATTCCGCACTAGTGGCGGGAGCAATCGGAGTACTAATAAAAACATTATTATTAGTGCTTGAGAAGTCGCAAAGTTTGGTGTTTTCAGCCATGATGACTTCAACGAACAAACAAGCTCACAAGCAAGCAAGAAAACATGCAAAGGAAAACGACAAAGGCAAAAGAAAACGGCAAAGGAAAAAGGCAAATGAAAACGGCAAATGTGAAGTGGGGGAGGGGAAAACGAGAGGCAACTGGCAAAAAAGTAAATGCAAGAGATGAGTTTGTGAGACCTACTTGGATAGATCTCTCCTTCCCCGGCAACGCGCCAAAAATACTTCTGCTACTGCAACAAAAGACCTTCCAATGGCGCTAGAAATAGGTGTGTTGACGGCACCAGGAATCCTTTTTCTACGGCTACGCCTTAAGGGACTTCCTAGGAAAATATGCAAAGGATTTCTCCCATGGCCTTGGAGCCTTGCGTTGGTGTTCCCTCGAAGCGGAAAGGGTGATGTAGCGCAGCGATGGTAAGTATTTCCCTCAGTTTGCGAACCAAGGCATCGATCCAGTGAAGGAGTATCACAAGAGCCTGCACAAACACAAAAAGCTTGCTCCCAACGCTATGAAGGGGTTGTCAATCCCTTATAGATTGTTTGCCAAGTGAGAACTGAAAGCAACAAAGTAACAAAGCAAAGTAAAAGCAAAAGTGGAAACGATAAGTGTGAATAGACCCGGGGGCCGTAGTGTTTACTAGTGGCTTCTCTTATGAAAGCAAGTAGACGGTGGGTGAACACATTACTGTCGAGCAATTGATAGAACCGCGCAAAGTCGTGACATCATCTATGGCCATGATTATATCTATAGGCATCACGTCCAAAACAAGTAGGCCGATACTTTCTGCATCTACTACTATTACTCCACACGTCGACCACTATCCAGCATGCATCTAGTGTATTAAGTCCAAAAGAACAGAATAGCGCCTTAAGCAAGATGACATGATGTAGATGGACAATCTCATATCTACGACAGAGCCCACCTTGTTACCCTTGATGGCAACTACACGATGTGTGCCTTGCTGCCCCTACTGTCACTGGGAAAGGTCACCACATGGTAAGAACCCAAAACCAAGCACTTCTCCCATTGCAAGAATCATAGATCTAGTTGGCCAGAAAAAATCCAAGACTCGGAGAGACTTACAAGGATATCAAATCATTCATATAAGAAATCAGCAAAGACTCAAATATATATCATAGATAATCTTATCACAAATCCACAATTCATCGGATCTCGACAAACACACCGCCAAAGAGGATTACATTGGATAGATCTCCATGAAGATCATGCAGAACTTTGTATTGAAGATCCAAGAGAGAGAAGAAGCCATCTAGCTACTAACTACGGACCCGTAGGTCTGAAGTGAACTACTCACGAGTCATTGGAGGGGCGATGATGTTGATGTAGAAGCCCTCCAACTCCAAAGTCCCCTCCGACAGGGCACCGGGAAGGGTCTCCAGATGAGATCTCGCGGAAACGGAAGCTTGCGTCGGCGGAAAAGTATTTTCGTGGATCCCTTGATTTTTTTCTGATTTTTAGAGAATATATAGGCACAACATCTACGTCAGGGGGGCGCCAGGGAGGCCATAAGCCTGCCCACCGCCGCCCCCTGGTGGCGGAGAGGGGGCTTGTCGGCTCCTTGTAGCCCTCCTGGCTTGGCCCACAAGCCCCCTGATCTTCTTCCATTCGGGAAAAAATCATTTCAGGGATTTTATTCCGTTTGGACTCTGTTCCAAAATCAGATCTGAAAAGAGCCAAAAACACACAAAAAACAGGAACTCGCACTTGGCACTGAATTAATAACTTAGTCCCAAAAAATATATAAAAGGTACATAAAACATCCAAAGATGACAAGATAACAACATGAAACCATCAAAAATTATAGATACGTTTGAGACGTATCATGCCACTTCATGCTTAAAGAAGGCATCGTCTTAGGACACAAAATCTTTGGGAAAGACATCGAAGTTGATAAGGCTAAGGTTGATGCAATTGAGAAAATTCCTTGCCCCATAGATATCAGAGGTATACAAAGTTCCCTAGGTCATGCTGGTTTCTATAGAAGGTTCATTAAAGACTTCTCTAAGATTTCTAGGCCTCTTACTAACCTCTTGCAGAAGGATGTTCCTTTTGTTTTTGATGAGGATTGTGAGGAAGCTTTCGAAATACTTAAGAAGGCCTTGATAACCGCACCTATTGTTCAACCACCTGATTGGAACTTTCCCTTTGAAATCATGTGCGATGCTAGTGATTATGCTGTTGGTGCTGTTCTAGGACAAAGAGTTGACAAGAAGTTGAATGTCATTCACTACGCTAGTAAAACTCTAGACAGTGCCCAAAGAAACTATGCCACTACGGAAAAGGAGTTTTTAGCAGTCGTGTTTGCATGTGAAAAGTTCAGATCTTATATAGTTGACTCCAAAGTCACTATTCACTCTGACCATGCTGCTATTAAGTACCTTATGGAGAAGAAGGACGCTAAGCCTAGGCTAATCTAATGGGTTCTCCTACTACATGAATTTGATTTGCACGTTGTTGACCGAAAGGGTGCTGATAACCGTGTAGCAGATAACTTGTCCAGGTTAGAGAATGTCCTTGATGACCCACGACCTATTGATGATAGCTTTCCTGATGAGCAATTGAATGTCATCCGTTGTTCACATAGTGCACCGTGGTATGCTGATTACGAAAACTATATCGTAGCCAAATACATACCACCCAGTTTCACCTACCAGCAAAAGAAGAAATACTTCTTTGATTTGGGACACTACTTTTGGGATGATCCTCACCTCTATAAGGAAGGAGTAGATGGTGTTATTAGACGTTGTGTGCCTGAACATGAACAGGGACAGATCCTGCAGAAGTGTCATTCCGAAGCCTACGGAGGACACCATGCTGGAGATAGAACTGCTCATAAGGTATTGCAATCAGGTTTCTATTGGCCCACTCTCTTCAAGGATGCCTGTAAGTTTGTCTTGTCTTGTGACGAATGCCAAAGAATAGGGAACATCAGTAAGCGTCAAGAAATGCCTATGAACTATTCACTTGTCATTGAACCATTTGATGTCTGGGGCTTTGATTATATGGGACCTTTTCCAAAATCCAATGTGTATACTCACATCTTAGTTGCTGTTGATTACGTCACTAAGTGGGTAGAAGCTATCCCCACTAGAAATGCTGATCACCACACCTCTATTAAGATGCTTAAAGAAGTCATTTTCCCAAGATTTGGAGTCCCTAGATATTTGATGACTGATGGCGGTTCACACTTCATTCATGGTGTTTTCCGCAAGATGCTCGCTAAGTATGATGTCAACCATAGATTTGCATCTCCTTATCATCCTCAGTCTAGTGGTCAAGTGGAGTTGAGTAATAGGGAGATCAAATTGATCTTACAAAAGACCGTCAATAGATCTCGAAAGAATTGGTCTGGCAAACTTGACGATGCACTATGGGCTTATAGGACTGCTTATAAGAATCCCATGGGCATGTCGCCGTATAAAATGGTGTACGGTAAGGCCTGTCATTTACCTCTTGAGCTAGAACACAAAGCTCATTGGGCAATCAAAGAGCTCAACTTCGATTTCAAACTTGCCGGTGAGAAGCGGTCGTTTGATATCAGCTCATTAGATGAATGGAGGGCCCAGGCATATGAGAATGCCAAGTTGTTCAAGGAAAAGGTTAAGAGATGGCACGATAAAAGAATACAAAAACGAGAGTTCAATGTAGGTGATTATGTCCTGCTATACAATTCTCGCTTAAGATTCTTCGCAGGCAAGCTTCTCTCTAAATTGGAAGGTCCCTACATTGTCGAGGAAGTATATCATTCCGGTGCCATCAAAATCAATAACACGGAAGGTAATTTTCCTAGAGTGGTAAATGGGCAGAGAATCAAACATTATATCTCTGGTACTCCCATAAATGTTGAGACCAATATCATCAATATCATAACTCCAGAGGAGTATATAAGGGATGTTTATCAGCCTGTTTCAGACTCTGAAAACGAAGAGGTATGTGTTTCGATAAGTAATTGGACTCCAAAACTTTTCCAATAGGAAATTTTCTCCGTTTTGGAATTTATGGAAAAATAGAAAAATAAAAAGCAGTCAGGAGAGCGCACGAGGCGGCCACAAGCCTGGTAGCCGCCACTTGCCCCCCTGGCGGCGGCTACAGGGCTTGTGGGCACCTCGTGTGCCTCCAGGACTCCGTTTTCTTGCGGAGCACTCCTTCTGGTCCAGAAAAAATCATTATATATACGCTTGAGGGTTTTGATCTCCGTATCGCGTAGTTTTCCTCTGTTTTCGTTTCGAGCCTGTTTTCTGCCACAGATCTAGGTCAAGATGTCTTCTCAGGATTCAGAGGGGGAGAGCTATGTGGCTGATTACCTGTTGGAAATATGCCCTAGAGGCAATAATAAAATGGTTATTATCATATTTCCTTGTTCATGATAATCGTCTATTGTTCATGCTATAATTGTATTAACAGGAAATAGTAATACATGTGTGAATAAATAGATCACAATGTGTCCCTAGCAAGCCTCTAGTTGGCTATCTCATTAGTCAATAGATGATCATGGTTTCCTGGTCATGGGCATTAGATGTCATTGATAACGGGATCACATCATTGGGAGAATGATGTGATGGACAAGACCCAATCCTAAGCGTAGCACTAGATCGTATTGTTCGTATGCTAAAGCTTTTCTAATGTCAAGTGTCTTTTCCTTCGACCGTGAGATTGTGCAACTCCCGGATACCGTAGGAGTGCTTTGGGTGTATCAAACGTCACAACGTAACTGGGTGACTATAAAGGTGCACTACGGGTACCTCTGTTGGGTTGGTATGAATCGAGATCGGGATTTGTCACTCCGCGTGACGGAGAGGTATCTCTGGGCCCACTCGGTAGAACATCATCATGAGCTCAATGTGACTAAGGAGTTAGTCACACGATGACGTACTACGGAACGAGTAAAGAGACTTACCGGTAACGAGATTGAACAAGGTACATGTATACCGACGATCGAATCTCGGGCAAGTTCTATACCGACAAACAAAGGGAATTGTATACGGGATTGATTGAATCCTTGACACCGTGGTTCATCCGATGAGATCATCGTGGAGCAAGTGGGAGCCACCATGGGTATCCAGACCCCGCTGATGGTTATTGGCAGGAGAGGTATCTCGGTCATGTGTGCGTGTCTCCCAAACCCATATGGTCTACACACTTAAGGTTCGATGACGCTAGGGTTATAGGGAATTGTTATACGAGGTTACCGAAAGTTGTTCGGAGTCCCAGATGAGATCCCGGACGCCATGAGGAGCTCCGGAATGGTCCGGAGGTAAAGATTGATATATAGGATGGATGGGTTTGGACGCCGGAAATGTTTCGGGCACCACCGTCAAAGTGACGGGACCACCGGAAGGGTTCGGGAGGACCACCGGGAGGGGCCACAAGCCCCGGAGGGCTACATGGGCCAAGTGCGGGAGGGAACCAGCCCCTAGGTGGGCTGGTGCGCCCCCCACACCCAGCCCATGCGCACCAGAGTGGGAGGGAGGAAAAACCCTAGGCGCAGCGGAGGCCCAAGGCCCACCTAGGGCGCCCCCCCTTTCCCTGCCCTCGCCGCCGCCCCCCTCTCCCATCTGGGCTGCCGCACCACCTAGGGTGGGAAATCTAGGGGTGGCGCACCCCCCCTCCCCTCCTCCTATAAATAGTGGGGTTTTTGGGGCTGTTGCACACACGGTTTCCCATCTCCCTCGGCGCAGCCCTGCCCCTCTTCTTCCTCCTCTCTGCTGGTGCTTGGCGAAGCCCTGCCGGGAGACCTCGTCTCTCCATCGACACCACGTTGTCGTGCTGCTGGAAATCTTCCCCAACCTCTCCCTCCTCCTTACTGGATCAAGGTGCGGGAGACGTCACCGGGCTCCACGTGTGTTGAACGCGGAGGTGTCGTGGTTCGACACTAGATCGGAATCACACCGCGATCTGAATCGCCGCGAGTACGACTCCATCAACCGCGTTCTAGAAACGCTTCCGCTCAACAATCTTCAAAGGTATGAAGATGCACTCACCCCTCTCTCGTTGCTGGTCTCTCCATAGGAAGATTTGAATATGTGTAGGAAATTTTTGAATTTATGCTACGTTACCCAACATTACCTTGCTAACCCCAAGGACTATGGGGACTTGGAACCATACGGATGGACCACTGATGAGGAAGAGGACTATGATCCCAAGGGGAAGGAACAAACGAGTTCCGATGAAGAGGAGGCTCCTCTACCTCAACCTGAACGCACTCATGTGGAGTTCAAGAAGTCAAGCCTCCCCGACCAAAGGAAGAAGCCTAAGACCTTGTTTATCCCTTCTCGTTTCTTGCAGGAGAGTAAGCAGGAACTTTGCCATAGGGTGTTGAAGCTTGAGGAGGAAAATGACGACCTGAGAGAGCAGAACTTTATGCTCAAGTGGAAATTAGACAAGCTCAAGACTGCTTCAAAGACTCCACCACCATCACCACCAAAGGAAGACAACTAAGCATTGGTATGGGCAACTCCCTTGGCTTGTGCCAAGCTTGGGGGAGTTGCCCTGGTATCATATCACCTTTATATCTTTTGCTTTTACCTTTGTTTTAGATCTTTCCTTTTCATTTTTTACTTTCTTCTCTTAGTGGTATAAGTCTTTAGTGTTTGGTTTGAGTCTTTTGCCTTGTGTCTCCCCCGATGTATTCGAGCTTGTGAGCTATATAATAAAGAGTATCTTAGTCAAGGGTTTTGTTTTGTGTTGTGATCAAAAGTATGAAAAGAACGATAGCATGAAAGATCATGAGATGATCTCATGGAAAGTGATAGCTTCACATATAACAAGTATGATGATTGAAACTTGTTGAGAATAGACCAACATAGACCCCAATCATTGTTGCAATTAATAAGAAGTAATAAGGAAAGAGAGGTTCACATATAAATATACCATCTTAGACACTTTCTATAATTGTGAGCACTCACCAAACTATTACATGCTTAGAAGTAGATGTTGGACAAGGAAGACAACATAATGAAGTGTGTTTGTTTGTTTCCAAACAATGCTATATGAATAGAGATCCCTTAGCGTGTGACGATTGCTTCCACCTCATATTAGCCAAAACTCCCACACCAAGTAGAGATACTACTTGTGCATCCATAAACCTTCAACCCAGTTTTGACATGAGAGTCCACCATACCTACCTATGGATTGAATAAGATCCCTCAAGTAAGTTGTCATCGGTGCAAGCAATGAAAATTGCTCTCTAATATGTATGATCTATTAGTGTGTGGAAAATAAGCTTTGTACGAACCTGTGATGAGGAAGACATAAAAGCGACAGACTGCATAATAAAGTTCTTTATCACAGGAGGCAATATAAAGTGACGTTCCTCCGCACTAAGAGGACACGCATCCAAACCTCAAAAGCGCATGAAAACCGCCGCTTCCCTCTGCGAAGGGCCTATCTTGTACCTTTACTTTTTGCCCTTGAAAGAGTCATGGTGATCTTCACCAATTCCTTATTTTGCCGTTGTCTTGGCTACCATCACAAGCTACGGAAAGATCTATATTCATACATCAACTTGGAGATGAGTACTTATGCTTTATTATTGTTGACCTTACCCTTGAGGTAAATGGTTGGGAGGCAAAACTATAAGCCCCTATCTTTCTCTGTGTCCAGCTGAAACTTTGATACCATGAGTACAACGTGAGTTGTAACAATTGTGGAAAACAAAAGAGATGATTGAGTATGTGGGTTTGCTTTACAAGCTTTTATTTGACTCTTTCTGATGTTATGATAAATTGCAATTGCTTCAATGACTTTGGACTGTTGTTGGCTACTTCTCGGTAAGGTTTTTGTTTCATACTTTGCTTTGTGAAGGAATTGTTACCTTCCCATAAGAATCTTTATGATGTATTGATGTTCTATGTGTGATCATGATGCCCTCATGTCCGTATTATGTCTTATCGACACCTTCATCCCTAAACATGTGGACATGTTTATGGATCCTGGTTTTCGCTTGAGGACAAGCGATGTCTAAGTTTGGGGGAGTTGATACGTCCATTTTGCATCAAGCTTTCATGTTGATATTTATCGCTTTATGGACTCTCATATTACTTTGTGGTACCATACTTATGCCTTTTCTCTCTTATTTTACAAGGTTTATTTGAAGAGGGAGAATACCGGCAGCTGGAATTCTGGAGTGGAAAAGGAGCAAGTCTGAGTCCTCTATTCTGCGTAACTCCAAATGCCCTGAAAATCAACGTGGAATTTTTTGGGAATATATAAAAAATACTGGGCGAAAGAAGTGCCACAGGGGAGCTGCTAGGGGCCCACAAGCCTGGTAGCCGCCACCTGCCCCCTGGCGGTGGCTAGAGGGCTTGTGGGTGCCCTAGTGTCCCACTGGCCCCCCTCTTCTGCTATATGAAGGGTTTCGTCCGGAAAAAAAATCAGGGTGGAGCTTTTTTGTGGATTCTCCACCGCCACGAGGCGGAACTTGAGCAGAACCAATCTAGAGCTCCGGTAGGACAATCCTGCCGGGGAAACTTCTCTCCCGGAGGGGGAAATCGTCGCCATCGTCATCACCAACACTCCTCTCGTCGGAGGGGAGTCATCTCCATCAACATCTTCATCAGCACCATCTCCTCTACAAACCTTAGTTCATCTTTTGTAACCAATCTCCGTCTCGCGACTCCGATTGGTACTTGTAAGGTTGCTACTAGTGTTGATTACTCTTTGTAGTTGATGCTAGTTGGATTACTTGGTGGAATAGTTTATGTTCAGATCCTTGATGGTACTCATTACACCTCTGATCATGATTATGATTATGCTTTGTGAGTAGTTACTTTTGTTCCCGAGGACGTGGGATAAGTCATGCTATTAATAGTCATGTGAGTTTGGTATTCGTTCGGTATTTTGATATGTTGTATGTTGTCTTTTCCTCTAGTGGTGTTATGTGAATGTAGACTACATAACACGTCACCATATTTGGGCCTAGAGGAAGGCATTGGGGAGTAGTAAGTAGATGATGGGTTGCTGGAGTGACAGAAGCTTAAACCCCAGTCTATGCGTTGCTTCGTAAGGGGCTGATTTGGATCCACTAGTTTAATGCTATGGTTAGACGTTGTCTTAATTCTTCTTTCGTAGTTGCGGATGCTTGCGAGAGGGGTTAATCATAAGTGGGATGCTTGTCCAAGTAAGGGCAGTACCCAAGTGCCGGTCCACCCACATATCAAACTATCAAAGTAACGAACGTGAATCATATGAACATCATGAAACTAGCATGACATAAATTCCCGTGTGTCCTCGGGAGTGTTTTTCCTCTTATAAGACTTTGTTCAGGCTTGTCCTTTGCTACAAAAGGGATTGTGCCACTTTGCTGCACCGTTGCTACTACTTGTTACTTGTTACTTTTCACCTGCTTCGTTTCACCTCACTACACCATCACTTGTTACCGCTACTTTGAGTGCTTGCAGTTATTACCTTGCTGAAAACCGTTTATCAGAGCCTTCTGCTCCTCGTTGGGTTCGACACTCTTACTTATCAAAAGGACTATGATTGATCCCCTATACTTGTGGGTCATCAAGCACCGCTGGTGCCGGGTTAGAGGAAGGAGGGACGGGTTGGTTCCAGCGGAGCCACCATAAGGTGATGGAGGTGACCGATGCGGCATGTCATCAGCCATAGAGATTTGGGGGAAGGAGGGGGTCGTGTGAACCATCGTTGATGGAAAGGTGATTGATGGTTTTCTTGTATTCGATGGTGAATGAGATGGAACTGCTCATTAACATAGAGGTATCATAGTGTGGAGTGGTGGGAACTTGAACACTGTGAACACAATCTATTTTGACTATGGGGGGATGCGAGGAGGCACAGAGGCTAGGCCATTTATCATTCATTGGATGGTGAAAAGTGTACTAAATTATGGTTTTCCTCAAATTAATTTTCAATTGGGAAACAATCTTGGATTCAAATTCATAGGGCCATAATCTATTTTCACTAGTTCAGTTCTAATAAAAATGTAGGAGTAAATTAAATTTTGTAATGTGTAACATATATGGTACAATATATACACAATGAACACCATTACTTCAGTTGATGTGCACAATGTCATATGTATGGATAGATCAACATGTCCGGATTCAAATCGAAGTATAGCCAAGCAATGCCCAATTCACATGAGACTTCTTCACCAAAACAAGATATCATACACATAACACAAGACATGTATAGACCCAACCATTGTTGAGGTGACATGGTCAAGGAGAGTCACTGCCCAGTATGAAAAAACTTGAGGGTTGGCTTGCGCAAATTCGCATGCATGCATGCATGCATTGAACAATATGTGCGTATCCATATCAAAGTACAACCAAACAATGGACAGTTCACTTGAGGCTTCTTCACAAAAAGAACAAGTTGTGCGCATAACACAATGTACATGTCTAGACTCAACTAATCTTGAGGTGACCTATTCAAGGCAAGTGACTACTCACTAAATAAAGAGGGTTTTCTTGTGCAAATTAAACGCACACATGCATGTATGCATCGATCAACATGTGTGGATTCAAATCAAAGTATGACCAAAGAATTGCCAATTTACTTGAGGCTTCTTCACCAAAAGAACATGTCGTGCGCATAACACAATGTACATGTCTCGACTCAACCATTCTTTAAGTGACATGGTTAAGGCATGTGAGTAATCACTACAAAAAAGAGGGTTGGGTTGTGCAAATTAAACGCACACATGCATGTATGCATCGATCAATATGTCTGGATTCAAATCAAAGAACAATACCTCTGCCTGTTGCCTGTGGCTACTGCTAGAAACTGTGGGGGGTTCAACGTGTCGACTCTTGATATGGCTTGCGTAAGGGGTATAATGAACCCGGTCCCGACTACACGAATGATGCGCATGTTGGGTGATCGCGGTCTTCAACATCTCAATGGCGTTCCTAGCTTCAACTTCAATAGGAGTGTTTCCCGTGATCGTGAGTGCCTCAAGGATGTGAGACGCCGCCAACATATTGTCCACGGGATTGGAGAAGTGGCATGCCGGTGTTTGGAAACGACACCACGATGATTGAGCCTGCGACGGTTGCACCGATTAGCGCGGTTGAGCTAGTTGAAGAAGTTGGTCTTCCCGTGGCTGTCCGATACCTGGCATGCACTGCACAGTATTGAAAAAATGTGCCGGCTCGAGATTAGGGGGCAAGCGGCTCCCGTGCCTCCTTCGATGAACCGCCTCCGAGGCATCTCGACGAAGACATAGCTGCCAAGATTCTGCCTTCAAGCGTTCAGCCTCATTGTGGATATGATCATGTAAATCCGCCATACGAGTATTCTCGGTGTCGATCTCCGCCTGATCTTTATTCATCTGCTTGTGAAGCTTTTTTAACTCTATGCTACGTTCCTCTTGATTTTCTGCGGTTACTAGCATCTCCAAGAGCCTCATCGTCACCGCCATCAAGTCGGCCATGGATTGAGTCGGCGTCTTACTTGACCCGGCCGTGTTTGAAGCTCACGTCGAGCAGCCGGAACCGTTAGCCGCTCCAGCCGCTGTGGAATTGAGAGCCGCCATGGTCCCTGCCATGTAAATGGTGTCCTGCCGAGCCAGCTCGAGTGAATCCCGAGCAGTCTCACCATTCGGATAGCCCCGAAGCCTACCATCAAAAAGTAGGTAGATTGACTCGGCTTCTCCAACTCAGGACTAGCCGTCAGAGCAGACGAGATTGTATCCACTAGCCATAGAGTTATCCGCGAGGTCGACCCCTTGAGTGAAGCCAACGAATACATGCTTCCAGCCGGCTTGGACCCGGTCGGGTCAAGTGGGCCAAGTCGGCTCGACGATGCCAGTGCAGATGTCTGGCTCGGGTCTTGACTCGTCGATCTTGCCGATGAAAACGTGGATGTTGCCGAAGGGGACCCGGTACCCTTACTCGATTGAGCCGGCCTCAGGACCCTAGCATGAACCGTCGATGTAGAGCTTGACACGACGACTCTTGGTCATCTGGCCGACCATGTATCTCTCGATCCCTAAGAGAGCTCTCAGCAAGAACTCAACACCATCGTGCGCTGGCCCCTTTGTAGGTGCCAACTATCATGGTTTTGTCACGGCATATGTCCTAGCAATAGGACTAAGTTTAGGAGCCATAGCAATTAGGTGGTTGCTTGGATGGGGTAGATCAGGAACGAGAGACAAGGATTTACCCAGGTTTGGCCCCTCCGATGGAGGTAAAATCCTAAGTACTGATTTCTGTGTTATTGATGTTGATCTCGATTACAAGGGTGCAAAATCGCTAACCTAGCTCTCGAGGATTTCCTACTTGATCTCTCTACCTCATGGGCTCTCCTTTATATATACAGAGTCCGGGTTGTAGAATAACCCTAACCTAATCTACTTCCCACTTATCCGATTGCTCAAGTAAGGGAGATTCCTTTGGACCCCCTTCATGTGCTCACCCCTAAGTGCAGGTCCATGACCCAACCACATTCCTCAATCTGCCACCTGGGCTTCGGACATCAGGACTCCTATGGCCCATATGCTGAATCTAGGTGTGACCTGCCACTCCACTAAGCTAGGTTATAACTTGATGGCGGGTCATACCGTGGGGTATATCCCCAACACATGTGATGCCCGACCCCATTTCCAGAGAAGGAAAAGATGCCTCAACTCATGGTGCTCTTGGTTGAGGAAGCACATGTGGTGGTCCCAAGAAGATGAAGTCGCACGGAGGTCGAGCACGTCTTCGAAAGCGGGAGGCCTCGGCTTCCTGGTCCGAGCAGACCCACACATCCGTCGTCCACGAAGAGATGGAGGAAGATGATACTTCCCTTAAATAGAAGAGAGCAGCACAAGCAGACGCCAAGGCCGATATGCAGCCAAAGGGCTAGAAGAGGTTGAAGAAAACCTCGGTCTGGGCTGTCGGCAAGTCATCGGGGAAGATCGTGCTATATGTTGACTCCAAGGATGATCCCCTTAGCCCTGGGAGGAATAAACCGGCACCCTGAAGGTACGCCACCATTTTCCAAGTTCTATATTCCCTTAGGAATGCGTTTTAGTAGGAGTAAGTTCACATAAGCATTTTTTCGTAGTCTTCCAAAGGTGTGCCCGAGCGATTCTTAAGAGGCCTGCCATCCTCGAGTGCGTCTCCGGTTCCTTCTCCTTCCTCGCTAGATCATGATGGGACAGGGGAGGTGACTTCTACTCTAGTCCCCCAGGGTGAAACAACGGGGGCCGGAGGGTCAACCGTCATGGCCGAGGCCGAAGCCTTGGTCCCGTAGGGCCGAGGGGATGATATTACTGAGGTTGCCAAGGAGATGTTGGGCTGATCATTGGCCCAGCCAGAGTCTGATCAATGTGATGTAGGCATGCATTCCGTGTGTACTCATACGTGCTTAGGGAAAATAACTTGCATGACATCTATTGTCCATCCCTCCCGTGGCAGCGGGGTCCAAAAGGATACTATGGGATATTAAGGTTCTCCTTTTAATAAAGAACCGAAACAACGCATTAGCACTTGGTGAACACATGAACTCCTTAAACTATGGTCATCACCGGGAGTGGTTCCGGTTATTGTCACTCCGGGGTTGCCGGGTCATAACACATAGTAGGTAACTACAACTTGCAAGATCGGATCTAAAACACACATATATTGGTGACAACATAATAATTTCAGATCTGAAATCATGGCACTCGGGCCCTAGTGACAAGCATTAAGCATGGCAAAGTAGTAGCAACATCAATCTCGGAACATAGTGGATACTAGGGATCAATCCCCGTCAAAACTAACTCGATTACATGATAGATCTCATCCTACTCATCACCGCCCAGCGAGCCTATGAATAGATTACTCACGAACGATGAAGAGCTTCATGGAATTGGAGAGGGAAGAAGGTTGATGATGACGATGGCGACGATTTCCCCTCTCCGGAGCCCAAAACGGACTCCAGATCTGCCCTCCACATGAAGAACAGGATGTGGCGGCGCCTCCGTATCGCAAACGCGATGAAATCTTCTCTCTTGATTTTTTTCTGGACGAAAGTGAATTTATAAAGCTGGAGTTGGGGGCGGCAGACCCACGTGGGCCCCACAAGCTTGGTTGCCGCGACCAGGGGGCGCGACAACAGGTCTTGTGGCCAAATGGCCCATCCCCTCCGATGGATCTTTGCGCAGGTATATTTCATATTTTCCAGAGATATTCTCCGTAAATTTTCAGGACGTTCCGAGAACTTTCATTTCTGCACAAAAACAACACCATGGCAACTTTGCTGAAAACAGCGTCAGTCTGGGTTAGTTCCATTCAAATCATGCAAATTAGTGTCCCAAACAAGGGCAAAAGAGTTTGGAAAAGTAGATACGATGGAGACGTATCAGCGATCAAACTATTATGGCTTTATTAATTTCACTTGGTCATAAGAGTTTGACTATGCGGCTGATGACGAACCCCGAGTATGTGAAGTGGTCGGCATTATGCAACCAAGATCTTCGCCATTACTAACTCCGGCATATGTTATAATTAAGACCTTTGTTTAACATGGGTGACCTCTAATGACATGTCGATTAATGCGGTCTTTGGATCGTTGACCAGTTCTTGCTTACCTAGATAACTAGTTTTTGGCTTTCCCGAGTGAGGCGCTCTACCAATTAAGTGGTGGCACAATCGGAGTGGTTCTCCAGTTACACTCTTAGCCGAATATAGTCGGAAACGTAAGGGCTACACATAGGATCCGGGCAACCCAACTATTGAGCAAAATCTAAGTTTGAAACGATGCACATAGTGCAACATCCGAGACGCCGAGTACTTCGGATTTGAATATTGTAGGATCCGAAGTATGTCTAGAGGGGGGGGGGGGTTATTAGACTACTTGACCCAATAGAAACTTAGCCTTTTCCCAATTTTAGTTGTGGGCAAGTTTTAACAATTGTAGCAAGTCAAGCACACCCTAAACGAGCAACTCTAAGAGTATAGAAGCGGAAAGTAAATACATGCACATGTAAATAGAGGGTAGGGATAGGAAGACCAAACGCTAAAATTGACACAAAGTTTTTTTGCGTAGTTCTGATAGGCGGTGCTATCGTACGTCAATGTTGATGGAGACTTTAACTCACGGAGGGAAACCGCCGCACGAGTCCACTGAGGGTTCACGAAGAAGCAACCTTGCATATTCCACCATGGCTTATATCCACGAAGGAATAGCCTCACTCGAGGTAGATCTTGACAAAGTAGGCGATCTCCTTGCCCTTTCAAAATTCTTGGTTCAACTTCACAACACGAAGTAGGAGGCTCCCAAGTGACAGCTAACCGATCTAGGCGACACCACTCTCCAAAAGGTAATAGATGTGGTAGTATGGTGAACTCCTTTCTCTTGTGCTTCAAAAGATAGTCTCCTCAACACTGAAACACTCTCACACAGATTTGGCATGGGTAGAAGAGATTGATTGGGTAGAAAGCAACTCGGGGAGGCTAGAAATCAAGATTCATATGGTAGGATTGGAATATATTGATCTCAACACATGAGTAGGTGGCTATCTCTTAGAAAAATGGATGGGGCAAGTGTTGGTTCATTGTGAGTGATTCCTCTACGAATAATAGGAGGTAGAGGGGTATGTATAGGCATCTCAAAATATACAATTGTTACAGCATTATTGCCCAACTCAGTGAAACCAAAGTAAAACTTGGTTGCACCGACTAGTGCAAAATGTGGAAAATTTTGGCATTTTGGTTAGACCGATATAAGAATCTCGTTGGGTCTGATTTTGGTTGGCCTAGGAAGTTACCAAACTTGGTGGCACCGGTTCCTAAAACTCAGAAATTCGGATTCTTGGAAACAAGTAGACAAAGAGTTGGTCAATGCTTCTCGGTCAGACCAAAACCAAACTTGGTGTCACCGATATGCTAGGGTTTGGCACAGGATATGTGTGTGACAAAACTTGGTAGGGCCGAATGGAAATTGTTGGTGGCACCAAAATTTGGACTTTTAGGATTTTGGAAAAAATATTTGTGGGATAATTTCATGAGTATTTTTCGTGGCTAATCTCTAAGCACTTGAGCAACCACATCATGATATTCACCTCATCCCCTTTTAATAGTATTGACTTTCCTATGGACTCAAATGTGATTTCTCACAAAATATAAAATGTAGAGTCTTCAAGATAGTTGTCAATAGATGTCCCTTGCATCTAGAGGTTCTCCTCACAATCCTTAGCCAATGCATCATTGAACTATTCCTGAAATATACTCCCTCCGTCCCAAAATAACTGTCTCAACTTTGTACTAGCTCTAGTACAAAATTGTACTAAGCTTCAGACAATTATTTTGGGACGGAGGGAGTACTAAATAGAATAATTAGTACAATGACATATATGTCGTTATGAATTACCAAAACCACCTTAGGGAGAATTTATGCTTTCAATCTCCCCCTTTTTGGTAATTGATGACAACATATAGATGAAAGCTTCGACAAAAGATATAACCTATGAATAGCATCATTGCTTTGAGAAGTATGTCATAAGCTAGAGCTCCCCCTAAATTTGTGCATTATTTTAAATTTGTGTTTGAATGCAAATGCACAATCAATTAGGATCATGGATCACTCTTCTGTGTCACATGCATCTTGGTGGTCCAAAATGATATGAATGAATTATAATGCACATAACACTAGACAATGTGTTAATGATCATCAGATAGATATCTCAAGGATAGGAAATAGTGGCGCCCAACATAGAGCATATGATCAAACATGGCAAATTTTAAGACATCCAAAAGATGAACCAAATGTTGTAGAAACCAAAGAGAACAACAGAAACAACTCTCTCTCTCTCTCTCTCTCTCTCTCTCTCAGCCCTATCGATCTATACACTTCTCCCCCTTTGGCAAAAAGTTACCAATTTTTTTAAAGATCTAGAACTAAGCGTTGCTCTGGGCCCGATCTGCTCCAGTAGCTATTGAAGGAGTCGAAAGAAGACTCTCGGCGAAGGCGTGAACAGATGTTCACGTAGGTGCGGAGTACACATTGGAGGTGTAGGTGCCGATGGACCTCATGCTGGGGCTGATGAAGAAGGTCTAGTCTCTTGAACTATCAAAGTTGCAGATCTCGCTGGTGTCATGAAGTGAGTGGAAGATGGAATATAAGGACCATCATCATCATCATTACAAGATCTCAGAGTTGACACTTCATCAACCTTCTGCTACAAATGGTTGAGTGTTGTAGTCAGCTCAGTCGCCTTAATGTCCAGGTCATGGAAGTTGGTTTCCACGATCCTCCCAAGACTCTTCTAATTCAGCAGAATATCTTTGATGCTCTTCTCCATCCCTTGGATGATGCTGATAAGCTATGCCATTTGATCTCCCTTGCATCTCATCACTGGAGCACTAGTGGTTCTAGCTGCCTCTGCATGGGCTTGAGCCTCTACCTCAGCCCGTGCAGTTGCTGAAGTGGGATAACTTGGATCCATCACCACAACATAGTCTTCAAATTTTAGCTTGAGTGGCAGGTGTTCACGATCAAGCAGATACACATTCTTCCCAATCTTGGAATTGATCGACATATGAATGTATGGTGCGTATCCACAAGACCTTTTCTGGTCAGCAACAATCCTCTGATTGTCTCTACAATCAGATTCATCACTCTGATCATGGTGTGAGTGTCTACATGGTGCAACATGTTGATGGAATACCCCCTATTCATCTATCATTACCTGATTTGGGCATCAAGGTGTACGTCATTATAGTGTTGGTGGTGGGTAGTCCTTCTTGTAGAAAGTAAACCGATCCTAGCTTGTGGTTCTTTAGATATTGCTTAGGAACTAGGTTATACATGTTGGCCATGGAGTTGTGGTACATTTTGGCCTCGGTATAAACATCCATATATCTCTCTTGCACCTGTAGGGCTCCTAAGATGGTAGCACACTCTTCAACAGTTGATTCATACCTCGTGCCTAATGACCCACAAGTGTAGGGGATCGATCGTAGTCCTTTCTATAAGTAAGAGTGTCGAACCCAACGAGGAGCAAAAGGAACTGACAAGTGGTTTTCAGCAAGGTATTCTATGCAAGCACTGAAATTATCAGTTACAGATAGTTTTGTGATAAGATGATTCGTAGCAAGTAGCAAGTAACAATAGTAACAAAGGTGCAGCAAAGTGGCCCAATCCCTTTTGTAGCAAGGGACAAGCCTGGACAAACTCTTATAGGAGGAAAAGCGCTCCCGAGGACACATGGGAATTTCTGTCAAGCTAGTTTTCATCATGTTCATATGATCCGTGTTCGCTACTTTGGTAGTTTGATATGTGGGTGGACCGGTGCTTGGGTGCTGCCCTTACTTGGACAAACGTCCCACTTACGATTAACCCCTCTCGCAAGCATCCGCAACTACGAAAGAAGAATTAAGACAAATTCTAACCATAGCATTAAACTACCGGATCCAAATCAGCCCCTTACGAAGCAACACATAAACTAGGGTTTAAGCTTGTGTCACTCTAGCAACCCATCATCTACTTATTACTTCCGAATGCCTTCCTCTAGGCCCAAATAATGGTGAAGTGTTATGTAGTCGACGTTCACATAACACCACTAGAGGAAAGACAACATACAACGCATCAAAATATCAAACGAATACCAAATTCAATTGACTACTTATAGCAAGATTTATCCCATGTCCCCAGGAACAAAAGTGACTACTCACAAAGCATAATTATGTTCATGACCAGAGAGGTATTGAATAACATTGATACGTCTCAAACGTATCTATAATTTTTGATGGTTTCACGCTGTTATCTTGTCTTCTTTGGATGTTTTAAGTACCTTTTATATCTTTTTTGGGACTAACTTATTAATTCAGTGCCAAGTGCAAGTTCCTGTTTTTTCCGTGTTTTGGAATCTTTTTAGATCTGATTTTGGAACGGAGTCCAAACGGAAGAAAAACCCCGAAATTATTTTTTCCCGGACGGAAGAAGATCAGGGGGCCTTTGGGCCAAGCCAGGTGGGCTCCAGGGAGCCCACAAGCCCCCACTCCGCCACCAGGGGGAGGCGGCGGTGGCAGGGCTTGTGGCCTCCCTGGCCGCCCCCTGACCTAGATCCTTGGCCTATATATTCCCAAATATTCAGCAAAAAATCAGGGGAGCCTCGAAAATACTTTTCCGCCGCCGCAAGCTTCCGTTTCCACGAGATCTCATCTCGAGACCCTTCCCGGCGCCCTTCCGGAGGGGACTTTGGAGTTGGAGGGCTTCTTGATCATCATCATCGCCCCTGCAATGACTCGTGAGTAGTTCACTTCAGAACTACGGGTCTGTAGTTAGTATCTAGATGGCTTCTTCTCTCTCTTGGATCTTCAATACAAAGTTCTCCATGATCCTCATGGAGGTCTATCCGATGTAATCTTCTTTGGCGGTGTGTTTGTCGAGATCCGATGAATTGTGGATTTGTGATAAGATTATCTATGATATATATTTGAGTCTTTGCTGATTTCTTATATGCATGATTTTATATCCTTGTAAGTCTCTTCGAGTCTTGGGTTTTGTTTGGCCAACTAGATCTATGATTCTTGCAATGGGAGAAGTGCTTGGTTTTGGGTTCTACCATGTGGTGACCTTTCCCAGTGACAGTAGGGGCAGCAAGGCACACATCAAGTAGTTTCCATCAAGGGTAAAAAGATCGGGGTTTTATCATTGGTTTGAGATTATCCATCTACATCATGTCATCTTGCTTAAGGCGTTACTCTGTTCTTATGGACTTAATACACTAGATGCATGCTGGATAGCGGTCGACGTGTGGAGTAATAGTAGTAGATGCAGAAAGTATCGGTCTACTTATTTTGGACGTGATGCCTATAGATATAATCATTGCATAGATATTGTCACGACTTTGCGCGGTTCTATCAATTGCTCGACAGTAATTTGTTCACCCACCGTCTACTTGCTTTCATGAGAGAAGCCACTCGTACACACTACAGTCCCCGGGTCTATTCACATTCATCGTTTACACCTCCGCTTTTACTTTGCTTTGTTACTTTGTTGCTTTCAGTTCTCAATTGGCAAACAATCTATAAGGGATTGACAACCCCTTCATAGCGTTGGGAGCAAGCTTTTGTGTTTCTGCAGGATCTTGTGATACTCCTCCACCGGATTGATACCTTGGTTCTCAAACTGAGGGAAATACTTACCACCGCTGTGCTACATCACCCTTTCCGCTTCGAGGGAACACCAACGCAAGGCTCCAAGGCCACGGGGGAAATCCTTTGCATACTTGCCTAGGAAATCCCTAAAGGCGTAGCCGGAGCTGAAGGATTCCTGGTGCCGTCGACACGACTATTCTTGGCGCCGTTTCAACAGAAGCGCAGCTGACATGAAGCATCAAGGATCTAAACATATAATCTTCCACTGAGTAATCCAACTAGCATCAACTACAAAGAGTAATTTAACACTACTAGCAACCTTACAAGTACCAATCGGAGTCGCGAGACGGAGATTGGTTACAAGAGATGAACTAGGGTTTGGAGATGAGATGGTGCTGACGAAGATGTTGATGAAGATGAGTCCCCTCCGATGAGAGGAGAGCTATCGATGATGATGGCGTAGATTTCCCCCTCTCGGAGGGAAGTTTCCCCGGCAGGACGGCCCTGCCGGAGCTCTAGATTGGTTCTGCTCAAGTTCCGCCTCGTGGCGGCGGCGATTCCTCCCGAAAGCCTCCTCCTTTTTTTTCCGGAACGAAACCCTCCTTATAGCAAAAGATGGGACCTAGAGGGGCAACAAGGGGACCACAAGCCACCTATGCGCGGCCAGGGGGTAGGCCGCGCCTGGCAGGCTTGTGGCCTCCTGGTGGCTCCTCTCTCGTACTTCTTCCGCCCAGTATTTTTTATAAAATCCGAAATAATTCCTCGTTGATTTTTACGGCTTTTGGAGTTGCGTAGAATAGGTATCTCAAACTTGCTCCTTTTTCAGACCAGAATTCTAGCTGCCGGCATTCTCCCTCTTCATGTAAACCTTATGAAATATGAGAGAAAAGGCATAAGTATTGTACCGTGAAGTGTAATAACAGCCCATAAAGCGATAAATATTAACATAAAAGCATGATGTAAAATGGACATATCAACTCCCCCAAGCTTAGACCTCGCTTGTCCTCAAGCGGAAGCTGAGATCAATAAATATGCCCACATGTATAGAGATAGAGGTGTCGGTAAAACAAAATACGGACATGCTGGCATCATGATCATAATCAGAACAACAGTATCGTCATATAATCTCTTATGCTAAAGTGACAATTCCTTCACAAAGTAAAGTATGGATCAAGAACCTTATTGAGAATTAACAACCAATAGCCTTTAGTCATTCAAGCAATTGCAATTTATCATAACATCAGAAGGAATCAAATAAGATCTTGTAAAGCAAATCCACATACTCAATCATCCTTTCATCTTCTACAATTGCTAAAACTCACGTGGTACTCATGAGATCAAAGTTTCAGTTGGACACAGAGAAAGATAGGGGCTTATAGTTTCGCCTCCCAACTACTTACCTCAAGGGTAATGTCAACAATAATAATTCATGGATACTTACTTCCAAGTTGACATATGAATATACATCTTTCCCTAGCACATGACGTTAGCCAAGATAAAGGCGAAATAAGGAATTGGTATCGATCACCATGACTCTTTTAAGGACAAAAAATAAAGGTACAAGATAGGCCCTTCGTAGAGGGAAGCAGAGGTTGTCATGCGCTTTTGAGGTTTGTATGTGTGATCTCTTAGTGTGGAGGAACGTCACTTTATATAGCCTCCTGTGATAAAGAACTTTATTATGCAGTCTGTCGCTTTTATGTCTTCCTCATCACAGGTTCGTACAAAGCTTATTTTCCATACACTAATAGATCATACATATTTATTGAGTAATTTTTATTGCTTGCACCGATGACAACTTACTTGAGGGATCTTCTTCAATCCATAGGTAGGTATGGTGGACTCTCATGGCAAAACTGGGTTGAAGGTTTATGGATGCATAAGTAGTTTCTTTACTTAGTGCGGAAGTTTTGGCTGATAAGAGGTGGAAGCAATCATCATATGCTAAGGGATCTCTAGTCATATAACATTGTTCAGAACCAAGCAAACATAATTCATTATGTTGTCTTCCTTGTCCAACATCTACTTCTAAGCATGTAATAGTTTAATGAGTGTTCACAATCATAGATGGTGCCAAAGATGATATATTTATATGTGAACCTCTCCTTCTTTATTACTTAATTTGATTGCAACAATGACCAAGGTCTACGTTTTTCCACCCACAAAAAGGTTCAATCAACATTCTTTTTATATGTGAAGCCATCACTTCCCATAAGATCATTACATGATCTTTCATGCTTTTGTTCTCTTATCATTTTTTTCTTTAGATCATGGCATGAGGCAAGGCCCTTAAGTAAAACACTCTTTATTATATGACTCACGAATTCGAATACATTGGGGGTGACACAAAGAAAAACTCAAGCCTAGAACACTAAGAACTTTATTCTACTATAAAAAGAAAAAACAAAAAGGATCGAACTAAGGAAAAGGTAAAGGCAAAAGATGTGATGGTGATACGATGCCGGGGCAACTCCCCCAAGCTTGGCACAAGCCAAGAGGAGTGCCCATACCCGTGCTTAATTGTCTTCCTTCGGGGCTGATGGTTGTGGAGTTGTCCTGTCTTTTGATTCCAAGAGGGCCATCAATCTTTGATTTATACCTTGGAGTTCTGTGATATGTTTGTCCAGCAAAACAACTTCACGGGTGAGATAAGTATTACGAACATGAGTTATTTCACATAACCTCAAGAGTTTGATCAAGGATGAAGGTAAAAGGTGGAGATAGGTTTGAAGAAAATCCTCTTCCTCAGCTTCTTCCTTGTTGAGTACAGATTGCCCTTCGTCCAACGTCGGATTCTCCTCCTTGGTTTTGACCTTAGTTTCTTCAAACAGCCTTTCCTTGGCCTCCATGACCTCCATTCTTTTCAGATCAGCATTAACTTCTTCATAGACTTGAGGGAGATCGTTGTCCCCGACAGATTCCTGAGACGACATCCTTGCACTAAATCTGCGGCAAAAACAGGCTCGAAACAAAAACAGAGGATATTTGCGTGATACGAGGGTCAAACCTTTCGGGAGAATATATAATGAATTTTTCCGAACCAAAAGGAGTACTCCGCAAGAAAACGGAGTCCAGTAGGCACATGAGGTGCCCACAAGCTACCCAGGCGCCGCCAGGGGGGTAGGCCGCGCCTCGCAGGCTTATCGCCTCCTCGTGCACTTTCCAGACTAATTTAAATTTCTATTTTTCTAAAAATTCCTAAACGGAGAAAAATTGCTACTGGAAATTTTTTGCAGTCGGTTTACTTACCGAATCACATACCTCTTCGTTTTTGGAGTCTGAAACAGGCTGATAAATATCCCTTATGTACTCCTCCGGAGTTATGGTATTAATAACATTGCTTTCAACATTTATGGGAGTACCTAAGATATAATGCTTGATTCTTTGCCCATTTACCATTCTAGGAAAATTACCTTCCGTGTTGTTGATCTTGATGGTACCGGAACGATATACTTCCTCAACAATGTAAGGACCTTCCCATTTAGAGAGAAGCTTGCCTGCAAAAAATCTTAAACGAGAATTGTATAGCAAGACATGATCACCTACATTGGACTCACGTTTTTGTATCCTATTATCATGCCACCTCTTAACCTTTTCTTTAAACAACTTGGCGTTTTCATATGCCTAAGTTCTCCATTCATTAAGTGAGCTAATATCAAATAACCTCTTCTCACGAGTAAGTTTGAAATCAAGGTTGAGCTCTTTGATTGCCCAATAAGCCTTATGCTCTAGCTCAAGAGGTAAATGACATGCTTTACCGTAAACCATTTTGTATGGAGACATGCCCATCGGATTCTTATAAGCAGTTCTATAAGCCCACAGTGCATCATCAAGCTTCGTAGAACAATTCTTTCTAGACCTATTAACAGTCTTTTGCAGAATTAGTTTAATCTCTCTATTACTTAGCTCTACTTGACCACTGGACTGAGGATGATAGGGAGATGCAATTCTATGGTTGACATCATACTTAGAAAGCGTTTTACGGAAAGCACCATGAATAAAATGTGAACCACCATTAGTCATTAAACATCTAGGGACTTCAAATCTAGGGAAAATAACTTCTTTAAGCATTCTAATAGAGGTGTTGTGATCAACACTACTAGTTGGGATAACTTCTACCCACTTAGTAACGTAATCAACAACAACTAGGATATGAGTATACCCGTTGGACTTTGGAAAATGTCCCATATAATCAAAACCCCAAACATCAAATGGTTCAATGACAAGTGAATAATTCATAAGCATTTCCTGACGTTTACTGATATTACCTATTCTTTGACATTCATCACAAGACAAGACAAACTTACGGGCATCCTTGAAGAGAGTAGGCCAATAGAAACCTGATTGCAATACCTTGTTTGCAGTTCTATCTCCCGCATGGTGTCCTCCGTAAGCCTCGAAGTGACACTTCTATAGGATCTTTCCGTGTTCATGCTCAGGTACACAACGTCTAATAACACCATGTACTCCTTCCTTATAAAGGTGAGGATCATCCCAAAAGTAATGTCTCAAATCAAAGAAGAATTTCTTCTTTTGCTCGTATGTGAAACTAGGTGGTATATATTTGGCAACGATATAATTTGCATAATCAGCATACCACGGTGTACTACGTGAAGCATTTATGACATTCAATTGCTCATCAGGAAAGCTATCATCAATAGGTTGTGGGTCATCAATAACATTCTCCAACCTAGACAAGTTATCTGCTACGGGGTTCTCAGCACCCTTCCTCTCAACGACATGCAAATGAAATTCTTGTAGCAAGAGGACCCATCTGATAAGTCTAGGTTTATCATCTTTCTTTTCCATGAGATACTTAATAGCAGCATGATCAGTGTGAATAGTAACCTTGGAATCAACAATGTAAGATCTGAACTTTTCACATGCAAACACGACTGCTTAAAATTCCTTTTCAGTAGTAGCATAGTTTCTTTGGGCACTGTCTAGAGTTTTACTAGCATAATGAATAACATTCAATTTCTTGTCAACTCGTTGTCCAAGAACAGCACCAACAACATAATCACTAGCATCACACATAATTTCAAAATGTAAGTTCCAATCAGGTGATTGAACAATAGGTGCAGTTATCAAGGCCTTCTTAAGTATTTCAAAGGCTTCCTCACAATCATCGTAAAAAACAAAAGGAATATCCTTTTGCAAGAGATTGGTAAGAGGCCTAGAAATCTTAGAAAAGTCCTTAATGAACCTTCTAAAGAAACCACCATGACCAAGGACACTTCTTATACCTTTGATATCTGTAGGGCATGGCATTTTCTCGATCGCATCAACCTTAGCCTTATCGACATCAATACCTCTTTCAGAAATTTTATGTCCTAATATGATGCCTTCATTAACCATAAAGTGGAACTTCTTCCAGTTCAAGATAAGGTTGGTATCTTTATATCTCTGCAAAACTCGATCAAGGTTGCTGAGGCAATCATCAAAAGAAGACCCGTAAACGGAGAAGACATTGATGACCCACAAGTATAGGGGATCAATCGTAGTCCTTTTTATAAGTAAGAGTGTCGAACCCAACGAGGAGCAGAAGGCTCTGATAAACGGTTTTCAGCAAGGTAATAACTGCAAGCACTGAAAGTAGCAGTAACAAGTGATGGTGTAGTGAGGTGAAACGTAGCAGGTGAAAAGTAACAAGTAACAAGTAGTAGCAAAAGTGCAGAAAAGTGGCCCAATCCCTTTTGTAGCAAGGGACAAGCATGAACAAAGTCTTATAGGATGAAAAACGCTCCCGAGGACACACAAGAATTTCTGTCATGCTAGTTTCATCATGTTCATATGATCCGCGTTCGTTACTTTGATAGTTTGATATGTGGGTGGACCGACGCTTGGGTACTGCCCTTACTTTGACAAGCATCCCACTTATGATTAACCCCTCTCGCAAGCATCCGCAACTACGAAAGAAGAATTAAGACAACGTCTAACCATAGCATTGAACTAGTGGATCCAAATCAGCCCCTTACGAAGCAACGCATAGACTCGGGTTTAAGCTTCTGTCACTCTAGCAACCCATCATCTACTTACTACTCCCCAATGCCTTCCTCTAGGCCCAAATATGGTGAAGTGTTATGTAGTCGACGTTCACATAACACCACAAGAGGAAAAGACAACATACAACATATCAAAATACCGAACGAATATAAAATTCACATGACTATTATTAGCATGACTTATCCCATGTCCTCAGGAACAAAAGTAACTACTCACAAAGCATAATCATAATCATGATCATAGGTGTAATGAGTAGCATCAAGGATCTAAACATAAACTCTTCCACCAAGTAATCCAACTAGAATCAACTACAAAGAGTAATCAACACTACTAGCAACCCTACAAGTACCTATCACAGTCGCGAGATGGAGATTGGTTACAAGAGATGAACTAGGGTTTGGAGAAGAGATGGTGCTGATGAAGATGTTGATGGAGATGACTCCCCTCCGGCGAGAGGAGTGTTGGTGATGACAATGGCGACGATTTCCCCCTCCGGGAGAGTAGTTTCCCCGGCAGGATCGTCCTGCCGAAGCTCTAGATTGGTTCTACTCAAGTTCCGCCTTGTGGCGGCGGAGAATCCACGAAAAAGCTCCACCCTGATTTTTTTTCTGGACAAAACCGTTCATATAGCAGAAGAGGGGGCCAGTGGGCCACCAGGGCGCCCACAAGCCCTGTAGCCGCGGCCAGGGGGGCAGGCGGCAGCTACCAGGCTTGTGGGCCCGTGGTAGCTCCCCTCTCGCACTTCTTTCGCCCAGTATTTTTTATATATTCCCAAAAAATTCCACGTTGATTTTCAGGGCATTTGGAGTTACGCAGAATAGAGGACTCAGACTTGCTCCTTTTCCAGTCCAGAATTCCAGCTGCCGGTATTCTCCCTCTTCAAATAAACCTTGCAAAATAAGAGAGAAAAGGCATAAGTATGGTACCACAAAGTATAATAACAGTCCATAAAGCTATAAATATCAACATGAAAGCATGATGCAAAATGGACGTATCAACTCCCCCAAGCTTAGACCTCGCTTGTCCTCAAGCGAAAACCAAGATCCATAAACATGTCCACATGTTTAGGGATGAAGGTGTCGATAAAACATAATACGGACATGAGGGCATCATGATCACACATAGAATAGCAATACATTATAAAGATTCTTATGCGAAAGTAACAATTCCTTCACAAAGCAAAGTACGAAACAAAAACCTTACCGAGGAGTAGCCAACAACAATCCATAGTCATTGAAGCAATTGCAATTTATCATAACATCAGAACGAGTCAAATAAGAGCTTGTAAAGCAAACCCACATACTCAATCATCTCTTTTGATTTCCACAATTGTTACAACTCATGTGGTACTCATGGTACCAAAGTTTCAGTTGGACACAGAGAAAGATAGGGGCTTATAGTTTTGCCTCCCAACCATTTACCTCAAGGGTAAGGTCAACAATAATAAAGCATAAGTACTCATGTCCAAGTTGATATATGAATATAGATCTTTTCCTAGCTTGTGACGGTAGGCAAGACAAAGGCAAAATAAGGAAATGGTGAAGATCACCATGACTCTTTCATGGGCAAAAAGTAAAGGTGCAAGATAGGCCCTTCATAGAGGGAAGCAGAGGTTGTCATGCGCTTTGAGGTTTGGATGCGTGTCCTCTTAGTGCGGAGGAACGTCACGTTATATTGCCTCCTGTGATAAAGAACTTTATTATGCAGTCTGTCGCTTTTATGTCTTCCTCATCACAGGTTCGTATAAAGCTTATTTTCCACACACTAATAGATCATACATATTTAGAGAGCAATTTTTATTGCTTGCACCGATGACAACTTACTTGAGGGATCTTATTCAATCCATAGGTAGGTATGGTGGACTCTCATGGCAAAACTGGGTTGGAGGTTTGTGGATGCACAAGTAGTATCTCTACTTGGTGCGGGAGGTTTGGCTAATATGAGGTGGAAGCAATCGTCACATGCTAAGGGATCTCTAATCATATAACATTGTTTGGAATCAAACAAACACAATTCATTATGTTGTCTTCCTTGTCCAACATCTACTTCTAAGCATGTAATAGTTTGGTGAGTTCTCACAATTATAGAAAGTGTCTAAGATGGTATACTTATATGTGAACCTCTCTTTCCCTATTACTTCTTATTAATTGCAACAATGACTGGGGTCTATGTTGGCCTATTCTCAACAAGTTTCAATCATCATACATGTTATATGTGAAGCAATCACTTTCCATAAGATCATCTCATGATCTTTCATGCTATCGTTCTTTTCATACTTTTGATCACGGCACAAAACAAAGCCCTTAACTAAGATACTCTTTATTATATAGCTTGCAAGCTCGAATACATTGGGGGAGACACAAGGCAAAAGACTCAAACCAAACACTAAAGACTTATACCACTAAGAGAAGAAAGTAAAAACTGAAAAGGAAAGAACTAAAACAAAGGTAAAATAAAAAGATATAAAGGTGATACGATACCAGGGCAACTCCCCCAAGCTTGGCACAAGCCAAGGGAGTTGCCCATACCAATGCTTAGTTGTCTTCCTTTGGTGGTGATGGCGGTGGAGTTGTTAAAGCAGTCTTGAGCTTGTCTAATTTCCACTTGAGCATAAAGTTCTGCTCTCTCAGATCGTCATTTTCCTCCTCAAGCTTCAACACCCTATGGCAAAGTTCCTGCTTACTCTCCTGCAAGAAACGAGAAGGGATAAACAAGGTCTTAGGCTTCTTCCTCTGGTCAGGGAGGCTTGACTTCTTGAACTCAACATGAGTGCGTCCAGGTTGAGGTAGAGGAGCCTCCTCTTAAACGGAACTCGTTTGTTCCTTCCCCTTGGGATGATAGTCCCCTTCCTCGTCAGTGGTACGGCCATATGGTTCCAAGTCCCCATAGGCCTTGGGGTTAGCAAGGTAATCAGACACATAGCTCTCCCCTTGTGAATCCTGAGAAGACATCTTGACCTATATCTTCGGCAAAAACAGGCTCGAAACAAAAACAGAGGAAAACTGCACGATACGGAGATCAAAACCCTCGGGCGTATATATAATGATTTTTTCTGGACCAGAAGGAGTGCTCCGCAAGAAAACGGAGTCCGGGAGGCACACGAGGTGCCCACAAGCCCTGTAGCTGCGGCTAGGGGGCAGGCGGCGGCTACCAGGCTTGTGGCCGCCTCGTGCGCTCTCCTAACTGCTTTTTATTTTTCTATTTTTCCATAAATTCCAAAACGGAGAAAAATTCCTATTGGAAAAGTTTTGGAGTCCAATTACTTACCTAAACACATACCTCTTTGTTTCCAGGATGTGAAACAAGTTGATAAACATCCCTTATGTACTCCTCTGGAGTTATGATATTGATGATATTGGCCTCAACATTTATGGGAGTACCAGAGATATAATGCTTGATTCTTTGCCCATTTACCACTCTAGGAAAATTACCTTTCGTGGTATTGATTTTGATGGCGCCAGAACGATATACTTCCTCGACAACGTAGGGACCTTCCCATTTAGAGAGAAGCGCGCCTGCGAAGAATCTTAAGCGAGAATTGTATAGCAGGACATAATCACCTACATTGAACTCACGTTTTTGTATTCTTTATCGTGCCATCTCTTAACCTTTTCCTTAAACAACTTGGCATTCTCATATGCCTAGCCCCTCCATTCATCTAATGAGCTGATATCAAACAACCGCTTCTCACCGGCAAGTTTGAAATCGAAGTTGAGCTCTTTGATTGCCCAACAAGCTTTGTGTTCCAGCTCAAGAGGTAAATTACAGGCCTTACCGTAAACCATTTTATACGGCGACATGCCCATGGGATTCTTATAAGCAGTCCTATAAGCCCATAGTGCATCATCAAGTTTGCTAGACCAATTCTTTCGAGATCTATTGACAGTCTTTTGTAAGATCAATTTGATCTCCCTATTACTCAACTCCACTTGTCCACTAGACTGAGGATGATAAGGAGATGCAACTCTATGGTTGACATCATACTTAGCGAGCATCTTGCGGGAAACACCATGAATGAAGTGTGAACCACTATCAGTCATCAAATATCCAGGGACTCCAAATCTTGGGAAAATGACTTCTTGAAGCATCTTAATAGAGGTGTGGTGATCAGCATTTCTAGTGGGGATAGCTTTTACCCACTTAGTGACGTAATCAACAGCAACTAAGATGTGAGTATACCCATAGGAACTCGGGAAGGGTCCCATATAATCAAAGCCCCAGACATCAAATGGTTCAATGACAAGTGAATAGTTCATAGGCATTTCCTGACGCTTACTGATGTTCCCTATTCTTTGGCATTCGTCACAAGACAAGACAAACTTACGGGCATCCTTGAAGAGAGTGGGCCAATAGAAACATGATTGCAATACCTTATGAGCAGTTCTATCTCCAGCATGGTGTCCTCCGTAGGCTTCGGAATGACACTTCTGCAGAATATGTCCCTGTTCATGTTCAGGCACACAACATCTAATAACACCATCTACTCCTTCCTTATAAAGGTGAGGATCATCCCAAAAGTAGTGTCTCAAATCAAAGAAGAATTTCTTCTTTTGCTGGTAGGTGAAACTGGGTGCTATGTATTTGTCTACGATATAGTTTGTGTAATCAGCATACCACGGTGCACTATGTGAAGTGCGGATGACATTCAATTCCTCATCAGGAAAGTTGTCATCAATAGGTCGTGGGTCATCAAGGACATTCTCTAGCCTGGACAAGGTACCTGCTACAGGTTTATCAGCACCCTTTTGGTCAACAACGTGCAAATCAAATTCCTGTAGCAGGAGAACCCATCTGATTAGCCTAGGCTTAGCGTCCTTCTTCTCCATAAGGTACTTAATAGCAGCATGATCAGAGTGAATAGTGACTTTGGAGTCAACTATACAAGATCTGAACTTTTCACATGCAAACATGACTGCTAAAAACACCTTCTACGTAGTGGCATAGTTTCTTTGGGCACTGTCTAGAGTTTTACTAGCGTAGTGAATGACATTCAACTTCTTGTCAACTCTTTGTCCTAGAACAACACCAACAGCATAATCACTAGCATCGCACATGATTTCAAAGGGCAAGTTCTAATCAGGTGGTTGAACAATAGGTGCGGTTATCAAGGCCTTCTGAAGTATTTCGAAAGCTTCCTCACAATCCTCATCAAAAACAAAAGTGACATCCTTCTGCAAGAGGTTGGTAAGAGGCCTAGAAATCTTAGAGAAGTCTTTAATGAACCTTCTATAGAAACCAGCATGACCTAAGAAACTTCGTATACCTCTGATATCTGTGGGGCAAGGCATTTTCTCAATTGCATCAACCTTAGACTTATCAACTTCAATGCCTTTCTTAGAGATTTTGTGTCCTAAGACGATGCCTTCATTAACCATGAAGTGGCACTTCTCCCAGTTCAAGACGAGGTTGGTATCTTTGCATCTGTGTAAGACTCGATCAAGGTTGTTGAGGCAATCGTCAAAGGAAGAACCGTAAATGGAGAAATCATCCATGAAAACCTCAACAATCTTTTCACAAAAGTTAGAGAATATAGCCATCATACATCTTTGAATGGTGGCAGGTGCATTGCATAAGCCAAAAGGCATACGTCTATAAGCAAAGGTAGCGAAGGGGCAGGTGAAAGTGGTTTTCTCTTGATCAGATTGTGCAACAGGTATTTGCGAGAAATCTGAATAACCGTCTAGAAAGCAGAAGTGTGTGTGTGTTTAGATAGCCTTTCTAGCATTTGGTCGATAAACGACAACGGATAATGGTCTTTCCTGGTTGCCTTGTTCAGTTTCCGGAAGTCTATCACCATCCTATAGCTAGTAATAATCCTCTGTCGGATTAGTTCATTCTTATCATTAGGAACGACGGTGATACCTCCCTTCTAGGGTACGCAATGTACTGGACTTACCCAATCACTATGAGCAACTTCCAGAAGCTTTAATATTTCTTTTCTGACGATCTCTTTCATCCTAGGATTTAATATCCTTTGATGATGAGCAACTGGTTTAGAATCAGGATCGGTTTTAATCTTGTGCTGGAATAGAGTGGGACTAATACCCTTAAGATCATCAAGAGTATATCCAATAGCAGCACGGTGCTTCCTCAAAGTTTTTAATAACTTCTTCTCTTCGTGATTCGAGAGGTGAGCACTAATAATAACATGATATATCTCCTTCTCATCAAGATAGGCATACTTAAGTGTATCTGGTAACTGTTTTAGCTCGAACACAGGATCACCCTTTAGCGGGGGAGGACCCCAAGCAGTTCAACAAGCAGATTATTCTTGAGAATAGGGTATTGTTCTAAAACAATTTTATCTATCTCATCTCTTTCATCCATATGCATATCATTTTCATGCTCAAGCAGATATTACTCTAAAGGATCCGTAGGAGGTACGGCAATAGAGGCAAGAGCAATGTCTTCCAAACTTGGAGAAGTTAAATTCATGAGACACACCCTCGAAACTAACAGTGACAGTCTGTTTAACGCAATCAATGTGAGCATTGACAGTGTTGAGAAAGGGTCTGCCAAATATGATGGGACAAAAGCTATCTTGTGCAGTAGCAAGGACGAGGAAATCAGTAGGATACTTCGTCTTACCACAGGACTTCTACGTCTCTCACAATTCCCATAGGGCAGATAGTGTCTCTATTAGCTAGCGTAATAGTGACATCAATGGGTTCTAACTCAGCAGGTGCAATCTCATCTTTGATTTCATCATAAAGGGGCTGGGGTATTGCACTAACAATAGCACCCATATCACATAAACCATGATAACAGTGATCTCCTATCTTGACAGAAACAACGGGCAGGCCAACTACAGGTCAGTATTTGTCTTTCGCGTGAGGTTTAGCAATTTTAGCGGAGTCCTTACAGAATTTGATAACATGCCCGTCTATGTCTTTGGTTAAGAGATCTTTGATAATAGCAACACTAGGTTCAACTCTAATTTCCTCAGGGGGTTCAAGTGGTCTAATGTAACCCCTACGTATCACAGTTGGAGCTTTACAATAATCCTTTTTCCTAGCAGGGTAAGGTGGTTTCTCAGCGTAGGCACAAGGAACAATAGAATCATTAAAGGCAATGACTTTCTCTTCAACTAGATTGGGTTTAACTATGTTGACTTCTACAGGAGGATGATACTTAAACCACTTCTCTTTGGGAAGATCAATATGAGCAGCAAAAGATTCACATAGAGAAGCTACTATCTCAGAGTCAAGTCCATACTTAGCGCTAAAATCTCTAGAAGTGTTTGTTTCAACAAAAGATTTAATGCAATCAAACTGGAAATTCATACCTGACTCCTTACCTTCTTCAAGCTCCCAATCTTCACAGTTATGTTTGATTTTTTCCAATAAATTCCACGTGTGGTCAATATCATTCTTCATAAAAGAACCGGTACAAGAAGTGTCAAGCATAGTACGATCTTCATGAGAAAGCCGAGCATAAAAGTTTTGAGTGATAATTTCTCTCGAGAGCTCATGATTGCGGCATGAATATAGCATTGATTTAAGCCTCCCCCAAGCTTGAGCTATGCTTTCCCTGTCACGAGGTCAAAAGTTATAAATATAATTCCGATCACGATGTACTAAATGCATAGGATAAAACTTTTGATGAAATTCCAATTTCAAACGATTGTAGTCCCATGATCCAGTATCATCGCATAGCCTATACCATGTCAACGCCTTATCCTTCAAAGATAAAGGAAAGACTTTCTTCTTTACCTCATCCTCGGGAAACCTGCAAGCTTAAATAAACCACAAACTTCATCTACATAGATTAGATGCAAGTCTCGATGTGAAGATCCATCTCGTGTAAAAGGATTAGCCAGCAGTTTCTCCAGCATACCCGAAGGAATTTCATAAAAGATATTTTCAGTAGGTACCTCAGGTTGAGGAGCAACCCCTCATGCTTCCGTTCGTGGTGAAGATACCCCGAAAAAATTCCTCAAAGGAACAGTTTCCATAGTGACAAGTGACAATAAGTTTCAACACAGTATATAAATGTTTCCTTTCCAAATTCCACTTACCAAAGGCGCTTGCTCCCCGGCAACGGCGCCAGAAAAGAGTCTTGATGACCCACAAGTATAGGGGATCAATCGTAGTCCTTTCGATAAGTAAGAGTGTCAAACCCAACGAGGAGCAGAAGGCTCTGATAAACGGTTTTCAGCAATAATAACTCCAAGCACTGAAAGTAGCGGTAACAAGTGATGGTGTAGTGAGGTGAAACGTAGCAAGTGAAAAGTAACAAGTAACATGTAGTAGCAAGGGACAAGCCTGAACAAAGTCTTATAGGAGGAAAAACGCTCCCGAGGACACACGGGGATTTCTGTCATGCTAGTTTCATCATGTTCATATGATTCGCGTTCGTTACTTTGATAGTTTGATATGTGGGTGGACCGGCGCTTGGGTACTGCCCTTACTTGGACAAGCATCCCACTTATGATTAACCCCTCTCGCAAGCATCCGCAACTACGAAAGAAGAATTAAGACAACATCTAACCATAGCATTAAACTAGTGGATCCAAATCAACCCCTTACGAAGCAACGCATAGACTTGGGTTTAAGCTTCTATCACTCTAGCAACCCATCATCTACTTACTACTCCCCAATGCCTTCCTCTAGGCCCAAATATGGTGAAGTGTTATGTAGTCGACGTTCACATAACACCACTAGAGGAAAAGACAACATACAACATATCAAAATACCGAACGAATACCAAATTCACATGACTATTATTTGCATGACTTATCCCATGTCCTCAGGAACAAAAGTAACAACTCACAAAGCATAATCATAATCATGATGAGAGGTGTAATGAGTAGCATCAAGGATCTGAACATAAACTCTTCCACCAAGTAATCCAACTAGCATCAACTACAAAGAGTAATCAACACTACTAGCAACCTTACAAGTACCAATTGGAGTCGCGAGACGGAGATTGGTTACAAGAGATGAACTAGGGTTTGGAGACGAGATGGTGATGATGGAGATGTTGATGGAGATGACTCCCCTGCGACGAGAGGAGTGTTGGTGATGACGATGGCGACGATTTCCCCCTCCGGGAGAGAAGTTTCCCCGGCAGGATTGTCCTCCGGGAGCTCTAGATTGGTTCTGCTCAAGTTCCGCCCCGTGGCGACGGAGAATCCACGAAAAAGCTCCACCCTGATTTTTTCCGGACGAAACCCTTCATATAGCAGATGAGGGGGGCCTGTGGGCCACCCGGGCGCCCACAAGCCCTGTAGCCGCGGACAGGGGGGCAGGCGGCGGCTACCAGGCTTGTGGGCCCCTGGTAGCTCCCCTCTGGCACTTATTTCGCCCAGTATTTTTTATATATTCCCAAAAAATTCCACGTTGATTTTCATGGCATTTGGAGTTACGCAGAATAGAGGACTCATACTTTCTCCTTTTCCAGTCCAGAATTCCAGTTGTCGGTATTCTTCCTCTTCAAATAAACCTTGCAAAATAAGAGAGAAAAGTCATAAGTATGGTACCACAAAGTATAATAAGAGTCCATAAAGCGATAAATATCAACATGAAAGCATGACGCAAAATGGACGTATCAGTCATCCATGTAAACCTCAACAATCTTTTCATAAAAGTCACAGAATATAGCCATCATACATCTTTGAAAGGTAGAAGGTGCATTACATAAGCGAAAAGGCATACATCTATAAGCAAAGGTACCGAAAGGGCAGGTAAAAGTGGGTTTCTTCTGATCAGATTGTGCAACAGGTATTTGGGAGAAACCAGAATAACCATCTAGAAAGCAGAAGTGTGTGTGTTTAGACAATCTTTCTAACATTTGGTCAATAAAAGGCAAAGGGTAATGATCTTTCCTAGTGGCTTTATTCAATTTCCTAAAATCATTCACCATCATATAGCCAGTAATAATCCTGTGTGGGATCAATTCATCTTTATCATTAGGGACAATGGTAATACCTCCCTTCTTATGGACGCAATGCGCTGGACTTAACCAATCACTATGAGCAACATGATAGATAATACGTGCTTCCAGGAGCTTTAGTATTTCTTTTCTTACTACCTCTTTCATCTTAGGATTTAATCTCCGTTGCTGATCAGCAACTGGTTTGGAATCAGGATTGGTTTTAATTTTGTGCTGGCATAGAGTGGGACTAATGCCCTTAAGATTATCAAGAGTATATCCAATAGCACCACGGTGCTTCCTCAGAGTTTTCAATAATTTCTTTTCTTCATGCTCTGAAAGGCTAGCACTAATAATAACAGGATACATCTCTTTTTCATCAAGATAAGCATACTTAAGAGTATCAGGTAACTGTTTAAGCTCGAACACAGGATCACCCTTTGGTGGGGGTGGATCTCTAAGTAGTTCAACAGGCAAATTATTCTTAAGGATATGATGTTGTTCAAATATAACTCTATCTATCTCATTCCTTTCATCCATATGCATATAATTTTCATGCTCAAGCAAGTATTGCTCTAAAGGATCACTAGGAGGCACAGAAATAGAAGCTAGAGCAATAATTTCATCCTTACTAGACAACTCTTTTTCATGAGGTTGTCTACCAAACTTGGAGAAATTGAACTCGTGTGACACACCTTCAAAGCCAACAGTGACAGTTTGCTTCTCACAATCAATATGAGCATTGACAGTATTGAGGAAAGGTCTGCCAAATATGATGGGACAAAAGTTATCTTGTGTGGTAGCAAGAACGAGAAAATCAGCAGGATACTTAGTTTTACAACACAAGACTTCAACATCTCTAACAATTCCCAAAGGGCAAATAGTATCTCTATTAGCAAGCTGAATAGTGACATCAATAGGTTCCACCTCAACAGGTGCAATCTCGTCTTTTATTTCATCATATAAAGATTGAGGTATTGCAGTAATACTAGCACCCACGTCACATAAACCATGATACCAATGATCTCCTACCTTAACAGAAACAACATGCGCGCCAACAACAGGCCTATGTCTATCTCTAGCATGAGGATTAGCAATTCTAGCAGCATCTTCACATAAGTGAATATCATGGCCATCAACATTGTCGGATAGGAGATCTTTCATAATAGCAATGCTAGGTTCAACTCTAATTTGCTCAGGGGGTGTAGGTGTTCTAATGTAGCCCCTACGTATCACAGTTGAAGCTTTAGAATGATCCTTTATTCTAACAGGGAAAGGTGGTTTCTCAATGTAAGCGCTAGGAACAATAGGATCATTATAAGCAATGACTTTCTCTTCAACTGGATTGGGTTTAACTACATTGAATTCTAAGGGAGGATGATATTTAAACCACTTAAATTTAGGGAGATTAATATGAGCAGCAAATGATTCACATAATGAAGCTACTATCTCAGAGTCAAGTCCATGTTTAGCGCTAAAATCACAAAAAGTATTTGTTTCAACAAAGCATTTAACGCAATCGAACTTAAGATTCATATCTGACTCCTTAACTTCATACTACTCCCAATCTTCAGATTTGCATTTAATTATTTCCAATAAATTCCATTTGAAGTCAATATCTCTCTTCATAAAAGCACCGGTACAAGAAGTGTAAAGCATGGTGCGATTATCATGAGAAAGTCGAGCATAAAAGTTTTGAATAATAATTTCTCTCGAGAGCTCATGGTTGGGGCATGAATATAACATTGATTTAAGCCTCCCCCAAGCTTGAGCGATACTTTCTCTATCACGAGGCCAAAAATTATAGATATAATTCCGATCATGATGTACCAAATGCATAGGATAAAACTTTTGATGAAATTCCAATTTCAATCGGTTGTAGTTCCATGATCCAGTATCATCACATAGCCTATACCATGTCAATGCTTTATCCCCCAAAGATAAGGGAAAGACCTTCTTCTTGACCTCATCCTCGGGCAAACCTGCAAGCTTAAATAAACCACAAACTTCATCTACATAGATTAGATGCAAGTCGAGATGTGATGTTCCATCTCGTGTAAAAGGATTAGCCAACAGTTTCTCTAGCATACCCGAAGGAATTTCATAACAAATATTTTCAGTAGGTGCAGCAGGTTGAGGAGCAACTCCTTGTGCTTCCGTTCGAGGTGAAGATACCCCAAACAAGCTCCTCAAAGGATTAGTTTCCATAGTGACAAGTGACAATAAATTTCAGCACACTATATAAATGTTTCCTAAACAAATTCCACTTACCAAAGGCGCTTCACTCCCCGGCAACGGGGCCAGAAAAGAGTCTTGATGACCCACAAGTGTAGGGGATCTATCGTAGTCCTTTCGATAAGTAAGAGTGTCGAACCCAACGAGGAGCAGAAGGAACTGACAAGTGGTTTTCAGCAAGGTATTCTGTGCAAGCACTGAAATTATCGGTAACAGATAGTTGTGTGATAAGATGATTCGTAGCAAGTAGCAAGTAACAATAGTAAGAAAGGTGCAGAAAAGTTGCCCAATCCCTTTTGTAGCAAGGGACAAGCCTGGACAAACTCTTATAGGAGGTAAAGTGCTCCTGAGGACACATGGGAATTTCTGTCAAGCTAGTTTTCATCATGTTCATATGATTCACGTTTGGTACTTTGATAGTTTGATATGTGGGTGGACCGGTGTTTGGGTGCTTCCCTTACTTGGAAAAACGTCCCACTTATGATTAAGCCTCTCGCAATAATCCGCAACTACGAAATAAGAATTGAGACAAAGTCTAACCATAGCATTAAACTAGTGTATCCAAATCAGCCCCTTACGAAGCAATGCACAAACTAGGGTTTAAGCTTCTGTCACTCTAGCAACCCATCATCTTCTTATTACTTCCCAATGCCTTCCTCTAGGCCCAAATAATGGTGAAGTCTTATGTACTCGATGTTCACATAAAACCACTAGAGGGTAGACAACATACAACGCATCAAAATATCGAACGAATACCAAATTCACATGACTACTTATAGCAAGACTTATCCCATGTCCTCAGGAACAGAAGTGACTACTCACAAAGCGTAATTATGTTCATGACCAGAGAGGTATTGAATAGCATCAAGGATCTGAACATATAATCTTCCACCGAGTAATCCAACTAGCATCAACTACAAAGAGTAATTAACACTACTAGGAACCTTACAAGTACCAATCGGAGTCGCGAGACGGAGATTGGTTACAAGAGATGAACTAGGGTTTGGAGATGATATGGTGCTGATGAAGATGTTGATGGAGATGAGTCCCCTCCGATGAGAGGAGTGTTGGTGATGACGATGACGACGATTTCCCCCTCCGGGAGGGAAGTTTCCCTAGCAGGACGGCCCTGTCGAAGCTCTAGATTGGTTCTGCTCAAGTTCCGCCTCGTGGCGGCGGCGATTCCTCCCGAAAGCCTCCTCCTTCTTTTTTTCTGGAATGAAACCCTCCTTATAGCAAAAGATGGTTCCAGAGGGGCAACAGGGGGCCCACAAGCCACCTAGGCACGGCCACGGGGGTAGGCCGCGCCTGGCAGGCTTGTGGCCTCCTGGTGGCTCCCCTCTGGTACTTCTTGCGCCCAGTATTTTTTATAAAATCCAAAATAATTCTTCGTTGATTTTTATGGCTTTTTGAGTTGTGCAGAATAGGTATCTCAAACTTGCTCTTTTTTCAGACCAGAATTCCAGTTGTCGGCATTCTCCCTCTTCATGTAAACCTTATAAAATAAGAGAGAAAAGGCATAAGTATTGTACCGTGAAGTGTAATAACAGCCCATAAAGCGATAAATATCAACATAAAAGCATGATGCAAAATGGACGTATCAGTGCCTTATGTCATCCATACAATTCTACCATATGGATAAAAATGAGTTGTAGAGTACAATTACATGATCATCTCATAGTTCCATACTGTCATCTTTCTCCCAATAAAGACTTCAATGTCTATGGTTTTGAAATTTTCTTCCATATGAGGGAAGTGGTCTTCATTTTGCTTGATGTAGTCCCAATCTACATACCTCTTGTCAGTGATAGCTGGACACTTGTCCAATAGGACAACATCATAAAAGTCTTGCTGCTATTTGTTATTGAAGCGAGCATCAACTTCAGTCCTCCTCCTGATAGCATATGGATTAATCGATCTCCACTTCCCGAGCCCTTGATCCTTCCATTCCTTCATGGTCTGTGCAATGGGGTGATCATCATTATGTTCAGGCAGATGAAGTCTCAGCTTCCTCAATACAGTTAGTTCCTCTTCCTCTTCAGCAGTGATACGTCTCCAACGTATTTATAATTTTTGATGGTTCCATTCTATTATGTTGTCAAATTTTGGATGTTTTGTATGCCTTTTATATCTTTTTTGGATGTTTTGTCAAATTTTGGATGTTTTATATTTTTTTTGGATGTTATATATTTTATAGCGTTGGGTGCAAGCTCGTTTGTGTTTGCACAGGTACTCTGGACTTGGCGCGATTCTTCTACTGGATTGATACCTTGGTTCTCAAACTGAGGGAAATACTTACTGCTCGTGTGCTGCATCACCCTTTCCTCTTCAAGGGAAAAACCAATGCAAGCTCAAGAGGCAGCAGAAGGATTTCTCGCGCTGTTGCCGGGGAGGATCAACTCAAGAACTCATCCAAGTAAGTGTCGCAAACTCATCTCTTGCATTTACTTTTTTGTCTCTCGTTTTCCTCTCCCCCACTTCTGAAAAACAAAAATTTACAAAAAATATTTGCCTTTTTCGTTCGCCCTTTTATCTTGCTTGCTTTCTGTTTGCTTGTGTGCTTGTTTGCTTGGTGAAGTCACCATGACTGAAAACACCAAACTTTGTGACTTCTCGAATACTAATAATAACGATTTTATTAGTACTCCGATTGCTCCCGCCACTAGACGGAATCAAACGAATTCAATGCTACTTTGCTGAATCTTGTTATGAAAGAGCAATTCTCCACCCTTCCTAGTGAAGATGCCGCATCCCATCTTAATACCTTCATTGAGCTTTGCGATATGCAAAATAATAAAGATATGGATAATGATGTGATTAAATTGAATCTTTTTCCATTCTCGTTGCAAGATCGAGCAAAAACTTGGTTTTCGTCTTTGCCCAAAAATAGTATTGATTCTTGGAATAAGTGCAAAGATGCTTATATATCCAAGTATTTTCTGCCGGCTAAGATTATCTCTCTCCGTAATGATATCATGAACTTTAAGCAACTTGATCATGAACATGTTGCACAATCTTGGGAAAGAATGAAATTGATGATTAGAAATTGTCTTGCTCATGGTTTGAGTCTTTGGATGATTATACAAATCTTCTACGCTAGCTTGAATTTCGCTTCTAGAAATATCTTGGACTCCGCCTCAGGTGGAACGTTCATGGAAATCACGTTAGGAGAAGCCACAAAACTCCTAGACAATATCATGACGAACTACTCTCAGTGGCACACTGAAAGGTCACCTACTAGTAAGAAGTTACACGCTATAGAAGAAATTAACTTGTTAAGTGCTAAGATGGATGACTTAATGAATTTGGTTGCTAGTATAAGTGCTCCTTTAGATCCTAATGATATGCCCTTGTCCTCCTTGATTGAGAGTAGCAACGCTAGCTTGGACGTTAATTTTGTTGGTAGGAATAATTTTGGCAACAACAATGCTTTTAGAGGAAACTATGTTCCTAGGCCTTTTCCTAGTAACCCCTCTAATAACTTTGGCAACTCCTACAACAATATTCATGGAAATTACAATAGATTACCAAAATTACTCAAAATTGATAGAGGAAAACCCTAAACCCTAAACCCTAAACCCTAAAACCCGCAACTCGCAAAAGATTTATCAACTCGCAAAAGATTTTCAATGCGTCCATAGAGGAAAAACTACTCAAAATTGATGATTTGGCTAGGAGCGTTGATAGAATGTCTAGTGATATTGATGTTTTGAAAGTTAGATGTGCTCCTCCCAAGATAAATATGGATGAAACTTTGAAAGCTATGCGTGTTTCCATGAGTGAGAGCAAATAAAGAACCGCCCAAACTCATGCTAGACATGAATGGCTTAAAAGGGCGTGTTCTTGTGATAAGAATCACGAAGATCTTAAAGTGCTTGGTGTGACTCCCATTGAATCTTTGTTTTCTTGTGTCAAACCTAATGATGATGGGGCTGGATATGAATCCACTTTGGTTGAAAAACGCCCCAATGATTCGGAGTCCATCTATCTTGATGCTAAAAGCATTGAAAGTGGAGTAGAAGATATTAAAACTTTGACTAGTAATGAAACTACTACTTTGGATTTCAAGGAACTCAATTATGATATTTGCTCCTTGATTGAATGCATTTCCTTGACGCAATCCATGCTAAACTCTCCACACGCTTATAGCCAAAACAAGGCCTTTACCGATCATATCGTCGATGATATGATAAAATCTCTTGAAGAGAAACTTGAGTTGGAAGTTTCTATTCCTGGAAAGCTTCATGATGAGTGGGAACCTACTATCAAAAACAAAATAAAAAATTATGAATGCAATGCTTTGTGTGATTTGGGTGCTAGTGTTTCCGCGATTCCAAAGTCTTTATGTGATGTTCTGGGTTTTAATGAGATTGAGGAGTGTTCTCTTAATTTGCATCTTGCGGATTCTACTGTCAAGAAACCCATGGGAAGGATCAATGATGTTCTTATTATTGCAAATAGGAACTATGTACCCATGGATTTCATTGTGCTTGACATTGAATCCAATCCTACATGCCCTATCATTCTTGGTAGACCTTTCCTAAGCACTATCGGTGCTATCATCGATATGAAGGAAGGGAATATTAGATTTCAATTTCCTTTAAATAAGGGCATGGAGCATTTTCCTAGAAAGAAAATAAGATTGCCTTATGAATCCATGATGAGGGCTACTTATGGTTTGAGCACCAAAGACGACGATACGTGATTCCATCACCTTATGCCTAGCTAAGGGCGTTAAACAATAGCGCTTGTTGGGAGGCAACCCAATGAATTTATCTTTTTCTTTCTGTTTTGTTGCATCCACACTGTCATAATTCTGTTATGATTGTGTCTTTTGTGTTTCTTTTTGTGCTTGATCCAAGCAAAACCTTTATGACTAGACTTGGTGATGGGTGTTTGATACTGCTGGAAAAAGACAGAAACTTTTCGTTCACGAAATTATTTTTCATTTTTAGTCAGAAAGAGATTTTGAGTTGATTCTTTTTTCTGCTGGTTTATATACCATTTTCCCAGGCTGTCCTAATTTTTCAGAATTTGTAAGGTACCATAAGTATACGAAGTATACAGATTGCTACAGACTGGTCTGTTTTTGACAAATTCTGTTTTTGTTGAGTTGGTTGCTTGTTTTGATGAAACTCTGGATAGTATCGGGGGGTACTAGCCATGGAAAAGTGAGAATACAATAATCTAACACCAATATAAATATAAATCAATATTTCTACAGTACCTAAAGAGGTGGTAGTTTGTTTTCTTGTGCTAATGATATCACTAGTTTCTGTTTAAGTTTTGTGTTGTGAAGTTTTCAAGTTTTGGTTGATGTTCTCATGGACAAAGGGATAAAGAGTGGAAAGAGCTCAAGCTTGGGGATTACCAAGGCATCCCAAGCCAAATTCAAGGACACCAAAAATCCTAAGCTTGGGGATGCCCCGGGAAGGCATCCCCTCTTTCGTCTTCAATCCATCGGTAACATTACTTGGAGCTCTATTTTTATTCACCACGTGATATGTGTCTTGCTTGGAGCGTCTTTTATCGTAGGAGTCTTTTCTTTTTTTTGTGTCACAATCATCCTTGCTGCACACCTTTTTAGAGATACATGCACTCATCGTGAATTTGCTAGAATGCTCATTGTGCTTCACTTATATCTTTTGAGCTAGACCATTTTGCTCTATGTGCTTCACTTAGATCTTTTAGAGCACGGCGGTGCGTGACTTGGTAGTTGTCTTATGCTATGAAAGTAGTCCCAAAGGTGATAGGTATCCAAAGAGGATACAATAAACTTCCATCCTCATGTGCATTGAGTAGAAGAGAAGTTTGATTCCTCTCAATTAGTTTTGAGACGTGGATTTGGTAATATTAAGAGTTATGTTAGTAGGGTGTTGTGAATCTAGAATACTTGTGTTGAAGTTAGTGATTCCCGTAACATGCACGTATGGTGAACCGCTATGTTAGGAAGTCGAAGCATAATTGATCTATTGATTGTCATCCTTTGTGTTGCGGTCGGGACCGCGTGATGGTTAACACCTACCAACCCTTCCCCTAGGAGTATGCGTTTAGCACTTTGTTTTGATTACTAATAAAAACTTTCGCAACAAGTATGTGAGTTCTTCATGACTAATGTGAGTCCATGGTATAGATGCACTTTCACCTTCCACCTTTGCTAGCCTCTCTAGTACCGCAAAATTTTCGCCGGTGCACAAACCCATCATATGCCTTCCTCAAAACAGCCACCATACCTACCTACTATGGCATCTTCATAGCCATCCCGAGATATATTGCCATGCAACTCCCATCGTTCCGTCTCATGACTTGTGCCGTCACTCTCATATTTCCATTGCATGATCGTAAGATAGCTAGCGAGATGTTTCAACATCATACGCCAAGCTAGATCGTTGCACATCCCGGTACATTGCTGGAGGCATTTCCTATAGAGTCATCATCGTCCTAAGCTTTGAGTTGTGAGTAAATAAAAGTGTGATGATCATCATTATTAGAGCATTGTCCCATGTGAGGAAATAAAATAAGAGAGGCCAAAGAGCCCAAACAAAAAAAAAGAGGAAAGAAAAAAAAAAAGAGGCCAAAGAGCCCAAACAAAAAAAAGAGAAGGGACAATGCTACTATCTCTTTCCACACTTGTGCTTCATAATAGCACCATGTTCTTCATGATTGAGAGGCTCATGTTTTGTCACCACCATATACTAGTGGGAATCTTCATTATATAACTTGGCTGGTATATTCCAGTGATGGGCTTCCTGAAAATTGCCCTAGGTCTTCGTGAGCAAGCAAGTTGGATGCACACCCACTAGTTCTCCTTTTGAGCTTTCACATACTTATAGCTCTAGTGCATCCTCTGCATGGCAATCCCTACTCATTCACATTGAAATCTATTAATGGGCATCTCCATAGTCCTTTGATACACCGAGTCAATGTGACCATATCCTCCTTTTTTGTCTCACAACCACCACCACACTCTATTCCACCATAGTGCTATATCCATGGCTCACGCTCATGTATTGCGTAAGAGTTGAAAAATGTTTGAGAAAGTAAGAGTGTGAAAACAATTACTTGGTCAATACCGGGGTTGTAAATGATTTAAATTAGTTGTGTGGGGATGATGGAGCATAGCCAGACTATATGATTTTGTAGGGATAACTTTCTTTGGCCTTGTTATTTCAAAAGTTCATGATTACCTTGCTAGTTTGCTTGAAGTATTATTGTTTTCATGTCAATAGAAAACTATTGTTTTGAATCTTACGGATCTGAACATTCCTGTCACATGAAATAAGTTACAAAGGACAACTATGCTAGGTAGCATTCCACATCAAAAATTATGTCTTTATCACTTCCCTACTCGAGGACGAATAGGAGTTAAGCTTGGGGATGCTTGATACGTCTCCAATGTATCTATAATTTTTGATGGTTCCATGCTATTATCTTGTCAAACTTTGGATGTTTTGTATGCCTTTTATATCTTTTTTGGGACTAACTTATTAACTCAGTGCCAAGTGCCAGTTCCTGTTTTTTCCGTGTTTTTGACCCTTTTCAGAGGAGGATTTTAAACGGTGTCCAAACGGAATAAAACTTCCGAAAAGATTTTTTCTGGAACAGAAGATACGCATGAGACTTGAGAACCAAGGCACGGGCCACCAGGGGACCCCACAAGCCCTCTAGGCGCGGCCAGGGGGGCCCGCGCCTAACACGCTTGTGGGCCCCCTGTGGCTCGTCTGCCCTACCTCTTCCGCCTATAAATTCAGAAAAAATCCAAAACTGAGCAAGAGATCCACGAAAATACTTTTCCGCCGCCGCAAGCTTCTGTCTCTGCAAGATCCGATTTGGGCACGTTCTGCTTCCCTGCCGGAGGGGAGATTCGGATACGGAGGGCTTCTTCATCTACACCATGACCTCTCCAAAGACGCGTGAGTAGTTCACCATAGACCTTCGGGTCCATAGCTAGTAGCTAGATGGCTTCTTCTCTCTCTTGGATCTTCAATACAAAGTTCTCCATGATCTTCATGGAGATCTATCCGATGTAATCTTCTTTTGTGGTGTGTTTGTCGAGATCCGATGAATTGTGGATTTATGATCAGATTATCTATGAATCTTATTTGACTTTCTTCTGATCTCTTATATGCATGATTTCATATCCTTGTAATTCTCTTCGAGTTGTGGGTTTTGTTTGGCAAACTTGATCTATGATTCTTGCAATGGGAGAAGTGCTTGGTTTTGGGGTCATACCATGCGGTGACCTCACCCAGTGACAGAAGGGGTAGCAAGGCATGCATCATGTTGTTGCCATCGAGGGTAAAAAGATGGGGGTTTTATCATTGGTTTGAGTTTATCCCTCTACATCATGTCATCTTGCTTAAGGCGTTACTCTCTTCTTCATGAACTCAATACACTAGATGAATGCTGGATAGCGGTCGATGTGTGGAGTAATAGTAGTAGATGCAGAAAGTATCGGTCTACTTGTCTCGGACGTGATGCCTATATGTATGATCATTGCCTTAGATATCGTCATGACTTTGCGTGGTTCTATCAATTGCTCAACAGTAATTTGTTTACCCACCGTATTATTTGCTATTTTGAGAGAAGCCTCTAGTGAACACTATGGCCCCCGGGTCTACTTCACATCATATTTTCAGCCTTACACTTTTACTTCGTTGCACTTTCCACCTTCAGATCCCACTTTGTAATGAATCTTGAAGGGATTGACAACCCCTTTATAGAGTTGGGTGCAAGCTCGTTTGTGTTTGCGCACGTACTCTGGACTTAGCGCGATTATCCTACTGGATTGATACCTTGGTTCTCAAATTGAGGGAAATACTTACTGCTGCTATGCTGCATCATCCTTTCCTCTTCAAGGGAAAAACCAACGCAAGCTCAAGAGGCAACAAGCAGCATCCCTTGATGAAGAATCCTTCATCTTGAACTTGTCAAGTTGACTTTGTAGCACATCCAACTTAGATTCTGTGACGGATTCGGTACCTTCATCCATATCAACCAAAGTATCCCAAATTTCCTTTACATTCTCAAGATGGCTAATCTTGTTGAACTCTTCAGTGCATAGGCAGTCGAATAGAATGTCTCATGCTTGATCTTTATATTGCAACATCTTCAATTCTTCCGTGGTTGGTTCACGATCCGGTTCCCTTCTGTAACCAAATAATTCACCTTGCAAACCAACACAAACAACAGCCCAAATGGCGGGGTTATGACAAGAATATGCATTTTCATTTTATATTTCCAACTAGAAAACTTTGTAGGATCCGAAGCTCTGATGACACTTGTAGGATCTGAAGTATGTCTAGAGGGGGTGATTGGACTACTTGACCAAACAAAAGCTTAGCCTTTTCCAATTTTAGTTGTGGGCAAGATTTAGCAATTGTAGCAAGTCAAGTACAAACTACACATGCAAGTCTAAGAGTATACTAGTGGAAAGTAAAGATATGCACATGTAAATAGAGGGTAGGGATAGGAAGATCAAACGCAAAGATTGACACGGAGATTTTTGGCGAGATTCCGATAGGTGGTGCTATCGTACGTCCATGTTGATGGATACTTGAACACACAGAGGGTACGGAGGGCTCAACCCAAAAATGGTCCACAAAGAAGCAACCTTGTCTATTCCACCATGGATTACGTCCATGAAGGACTAGCCTCAGTCGGGGTAGATCTTCATGCAGTAGGCGATCTCCTTGCCCTTACAAACTTCTTGGTTCTACTCCACAAAACGAAGTAGCAAGCTCACAATTGATACGTAACCAATCTAGGAGACACCACTCTCCAAAAGGTAATAGATGTGGTAGTATCATTAACTCCTTGCTCTTGTGCTTCAAAAGGTAGTCTCCTCAACACTCAATCACTCACCCACAGATTTGGCATGAGTAGAAGAGATTGATTGGGTGGAAAGCAACTTGGGGAGGCTAGAAATCAAGATTCTTATGGTAGGATTGGAATATATTTATCTCAACACATGGGTAGGTGGATCTCTCTCAAAAAAAATAGATGGGGCAAGTGTTGGTTCATTTTGTGCTTCTTGTATGAATGAGCGGACGTGGAGGGGCATATATAGGGATCTCCAAAAATCCAACCGTTACAACCTTATTGCCCAACTCGGTGAAACCAAAGTAAAACTCGGTTGCACTGACTATTGAAAAATGTGGCAACTTTTGGAGTTTCGGTGAGACCGATATAAGAATATCAGTGGGTCCAATTTTGGCTGGCCTAGGAAGTTACTAGACTCGGTGGCATCGATTCTTAGAAACAGGTAGACACAAACTTGGTCACTAGTTCTCAATTGGACCGAAATAAAACTTGGTGTCGCTCAGATGCGAGGGTTTGCCATATGATCTGTCTGAGGCAAAAATCGGTAGGGCCGAATGGAAATTGTTGGTGGCACTGAATTTTGGACTTTTAGGATTTTGGACAGAATATTTGTGGGAGAATTTCATGAGTATTTTTGGTGGCTAATCTCTAAGCACTTCACCAACTAGATCATCATAGTCACATCATCCCCTTTTAATAGTATTGGCTTTCAAATGGACTCAAATGTGATTTCTCACTAAATATAAAATGTAGAGTCTTCAAGCTTGTTGCCAATAGATGTTCCTTGCATCTAGGGGTTCTCCTCACAATCCTTAAGCAATGCATCATTGAAATTTTCCTAAAATATACTAGATAGAATCATTAGTCCAATGACATATATGTTGCTACTAATTACCAAAACCACCTTAGGGAGGAGTTGCGCTTTCAAATATCTTGACAGGGAAATGAATCCCTTGAGCACTTGTATCTTGAAGGCGTTCGCGTAGCTCACAAGCAGTGTTTGTACGGAAATAAATTGAGAACCATGAGGGGCATCATTTCTTTGTTTAATAATTTCAAGCTTTGCACGGCGAGCTGTAACGAGAGAAACTAAGGATACAATGCGGTAAGGAAAATAAAGGAGTATATAAATGGAAAACAGGGCGGGTTTTAATGTCAGTCTTATAAGCCTAGGCCACTTCGTACCGCACGTTTGCGCCTTCATGTTGCTGAATAGTTTATCTTCGTTGATAGCGAAGACTAGCATGCACTGTCTGCGACCCCGTCCTCGCATGTGCTTAAAGTTCTTATGGCCGAGTCCTTGAAGGGGAATGCAGATGTCCGTTGTGTGGTTAATGTCACCCGGGTATAGCTCTTTGATAGGGCCTTGCCGATAAGGAAGCTCGATGCTTAACTTATTCCTTGGTCTAGACGATCCGGTGTTTCCATAGGATTTGGATCCTCGGCGGCCCAAGGAATTTTTAGTTCAAAATTGTGCACCCTGGGGATGTTGTACCCCTTCCAAGTGGAGCACCTGAGGATCTCATATCCCTATTTAGGGTGTGGGGGTATGTGTCCGAGGTAAATTGGCACGGCCAGTGAAGGCTTCAAAGAGCTAAGGGTGCATTTATCGCCACAGTACGTGTCCTTAGGTGCTTGCACCTTGGCTGTGAAAGGCACAATTTGCTCCTTGGTGCGGAGGGGTCGTTCAGTGTTATCGTTGATCGTGATATCAATGCTAGGTCTTCGCATTTTTAGCTTGAGGTAAGCATAATGTGGGACCGTGTTGAAGCGAGCAAATGTTGTGTGCCCTAGGAGCATGTGATATCCACTTCGAAAGGGAACAATGTCGAGGATTAGCTCTTTGCTTCTAAAGTTTTTGGGTGCAGCAAAGACAACCTCCGGTGATATTGTTCCTGTGCAGCGTGCCTCAATTCCTCATATGACACCCTTAAAGGTTGTGCTTCTTGGCTTGATCCGAGATGAGTCAATATCCATCTTCCTGACCATGTCCTCGTAGATCAAGTTGAGACTTATCCCGCTGCCCATAAGGACGTGTGTCATATGGAAACCATTGACAATCACATCTAGGACAATTGTGGCTGATCCGCCATGCCTGATGCTAGTCAGATGGCCATATATGTCAAATGTGATCGGGCAACCCAACCACGGATTGAACTTCGGGGCGGTTGGCCCTAACAAGTAAATGTACCCAAGTGCATGCTTCCTCTCCCTCTTAGAGATGCGAGTAACATAGATCATGTTCACCTCTGTTACTTCATTTCGAAACTTCTTTTAACCTTTGTTATTGAGTTGCAGAGGTTCATCTTTGTCTTCACTGCGATTTCGGGTTTTATTTGGACCCTCTGTCGTTGTCTTGCTAGCTTTTGTGAAGACCCCACAATTCCTGTTAGTGTGAGTTGCTGGTTTGTCCCGAGAGCCATGAATTTCGTGTATCCGATCCAGGATCTTGTCAACCTTTCTAGGTCCATCGATCTTGTCAACCTTTCTAGGTCCATCGTTACCACTTTAAAGGGTTTTCTTTTTTGACCGGATCTACGTCCGGTGAACCCTGCATTAACTGCAGTTCTTATGTGTCACTTCTGCCATTTTTATACCTGCACTTGTTTTATTGCGTAGAGTCTTGCCATTTGTGTCACGTTTCTCTGAGGTGCCCGTATCACCATTGTGAGTGCTTTGTATGAGCCTGCTGTCTTTTCCCACGCAAAAGTGGGCCATTAGTGAAATGAGGGTTGGTATGGTCCTTAGACTATCTTGGCTGAGCTGGTGGGCTAGCCATTCATCCCGGATATTGTTTTTGAATGAGGTGATGGCTTTGACGTCGGGAAAATCTATAATCTGTTTCTTTTTGGTAAGGAACCTGTTCGAGAACTTCCAAGCAGATGCAGTCGGCTGCTGGACGACACGACTGAGGTCGTCCACGTGTGGAGGTCAGATGTATGTACCTTGGAAATTTTCCCTGAAAGCATATTCAAGGTCTTCCCATCTACCTATGGAATGAGGAGGCATGCTGTTAAGCCAATGCCTAGTTGACCCCTTTAGTTTGTGTGCAAATACTTGATGGCGCGGAGGTCATCTCTGTTTGCCATGTGTATGTGGAGAAGCAAGTCTTTGATCCATATTGCTAGGCCTATTGTGCCATCATAGGGTTTTATGTTGATGTAATTGATGTTCCATTACCCAATGTGTGAAACAGATCGGGTGGGCTAGACCTTGGGACCGATTAGTATGTTGTTCGAGGTCGGGGGAGAGTCACTCATAGGCTTGATCTCAGGTCCGACAGTTTCTGTCCAACCAAGTGTCGTAGCCATCAAGACCGACTGGCGCGCATCCACGCGAACCATAAGTGGACCGAGGGGTGCTTGGATTGCATCAATGTGATGACGAACATCGTGAGGGTCTAGGTGATCTGCGGGGTCTCTGCCATAGCGGCGTGGCGCTGGTCATGGGTTGGCATTTTCCCGCGCTGGCTTATCTCAACCTCTAGGGGAGCGGTCAAGCACATGACTGGTTATATCTTCGTCGAAAGCCGGTAGGAGACGCCTAAAGGGTATGATTTCGGCGCGTTACGACATCGGTCTTCGAGGTCTTGTTCGGCCGAGATTACTTCGACCCACTTGTCGATCATCACATTTTCATTTGCTTACAGTTATTGTTGCTTGCATTTCATGCTTTGAGTGATGGCGACGAGGCGCCACCTGGAGCGCTCTTGCTCTAAGGGGTCTTCGGGGATGATAAATACCTCCGCGCTAAGGCTCTGGTCTTCCTCGGACCCCGACATGTAATTGACGTTGGTCCCTTCAAAAAGGTCATTAGGATCGGAGTCCTTGGGATTTTCTTTGGGACTACCATTCCGTATTAGGGTGGGGCTTGAGGTTCCCCTCCTATATTATTGATGTCGCCAGTCATTGCCTCGCCATCATTGGCGGTGTTGTTATTGGCATTGGGTTCCCCGTTGTTTCCACTTCGACATCCGCGACGGTGTTAAGTAGAGGATTTGGGGGTTGATACGTCTCCAACGTATCTATAATTTTTTATGGTTCCATGCTATTATCTTGTCAACTTTGGATGTTTTGTATGCATTTTATATCTTTTTTGGGACTAACCTATTAACTCAGTGCCAGTTCTTGTTTTTTCCTTGTTTTTGACCCTTTTCAGAGAAGAATATTAAACGGCGTCCAAACGGAATAAAATCTTCGGAATGATTTTTTCCGTAACAGAAGATATGCAGGGAACTTGAGAACCAAGGCAAAGGACTCCGGGGGAGGCCACAAGCCCCCTAGGCGCGGCCTGGGGGCTGCGCCTAGCAGGCTTGTGGGCCCCCCATGGCTCCTTTGCCCTACTTCTTCCGCCTATAAATTCCGAAATATCTGAAACCACGAGAGAGAGCCACGAAAATACTTTCCGCCGCCGCAAGCTTCTGTCTCCGCAAGATCCCATCTGGGGACCGTTCTGGTGCCCTGCCGAAGGGGGGATTCGGACACGGAGGGATTCTTCAATAACACCATTGCCTCTCCTATGATGCGTGACTAGTTCATCATAGACCATCGGGTCCATAGCTAGTAGCTAGATGACTTCTTCTCTCTCTTGGATCTTCAATACAAAGTTCTCCATGATCTTCATGGAGATCTATCTGACGTAATCTTCTTTTGCGGTGTGTTTGTCGAGATCCGATGAATTGTGGATTTATGATCAGATTATCTATGATTATTATTTGAGTTTCCTCTGATCTCTTATATGCATGATTCCGTATCCTTGTAATTCTCTTCGAGTTGTGGGTTTCGTTTGGCCAACTTGATCTATAATTCTTGCAATGGGAGAAGTGCTTGGTTTTGGGTTCATATCATGCGGTGTCCTCATCCAGTGACAGAAGGGGTAGAGAGGCACGCATCGTGTTGTTGCCATCAAGCGTAAAAAGATGGGGTTTATATCTATTGCATGAATTTATCCCTCTACACCATGTCATCTTGCTTAAGGCGTTACTCTGTTTGTTATGAACTCAATACACTAGATGCATGCTGGATAGCGGTTGATGTGTGGAGTAATAGTAGTAGATGCAGACAGTATCGGTCTACTTGTCTCGGACGTGATGCCTATATGTATGATCATTGCCGTAGATATTATCATGACTTTGCGCGATTCTATCAATTCCTCGATAGTAATTCGTTCACCCACCGTAATACTTGCTATCATGAGAGAAGCCTCTAGTGAACGCTATGGCCCCCGGGTCTACTTCACTTCATATTTTCAGCTCTACACTTTCACTTTGTTGCACTTTCCGCCTTCAGATCTCACCTTGCAATCAATCGTGAAGGGATTGACAACCCCTTTATAGCATTGGGTGCAAGTTTGTTTGTTTTTGCGCAGGTACTTTGTAGACTTGCCTTGATACTCCTACTGGATTGATACCTTGGTTCTCAAACTGAGGGAAATACTTACTGCTACTGTGCTGCATCACCCTTTCCTCTTCAAGGGAAAAACCAACGCAAGCTCAAGAGGTAGGAGGGGTGTCCACCATGGAGACATCATAGATGTATGCCGCGGTCCACTTGCCGCTGTTTACCATAGGGAAGTGTGTTCCTTGGGGCCATTGGCATCTTCATCTATGTTTGTGGCCTCGTCATACTCTAAAACGTCAGTTAAATCATCGAACATGGCGACTAGGTGGGCGTTGGGTGGGACGTAAATTTCCCAATTGTCAGCTTTAAGTCCGATCTTGTCATAGACTAAAGTTGAGATGGAAATGCTCTGGATGATATAGAGCATCTCGTTCAGGTGAGGTAGTTCTTTGGAGTTCATTGCGTGACTATAAGTGGGGCTAAGTCCAAGTGTGTCCGGTGTATAGCTCGGGTTTGGCTCGAGATCCAACATAGTTTTCGAGATTGGTGCATCAGGTCAGGGTTCGAGGGGAGGTCGCCTGGAGTCGCTACCTCAGAGATCTCTCGTGATGCCGAGACCTCAACCCTACATCTTCGAGAGGGGTCAGTTCTGGGGTCGATCCTCCAGCGTGAGGCTGTCTCTAGGCCAAGCCAGGTATCCAACCTGATAGGATGAGTTCTCTGTGGGAATCCGCAGTGTACTCCAGACCTCCAAATGTTACAATCTAATCTAGGGCAAAGTTTTCGACACACGCCACACAACCGGTCGAATCAGCACAGAACATCACATTACTGAACACGAAGAGTTTGTCGGGGAGGTAAACGTTCCCGCAGCCATTGTCGTAGTTGATATGCCGTTGAGCCATCGACTGTTCCATTGATCTCAAAGTGGAACTCTCAATGGAAACACGAGTGTCGGTGTGAAAACTGGCATACCTTGGGGTAGGGGCCCCCGAGGTGTGGATCTCGGATAGATGGTAACATGAACAATGGAGATGATATTTAACCAGATTTGGGCCAGCTTAATGGAGGTAAAACCCTACGTATTGCTTTTGTTATATTGATGATGAAGTATCGACTACAGAGTTGATCTACCTCGAGATCGTGAGTCATGTTCTAACCCTAGAGCTAGATGAGTAATGTTGTGTTGATGCCCTCTAAGGGTGAAATCTTAGAACTTATATACATGCCAGGTAGGGCACCTAGGGTAACAAGGTCGGTATCCTAGGATAGAGGTGGCAAGAGAAGTCTTGGAGTGTATGTCAAGTCATCAACAGATGCAGTCTTGATCACATTCCATCATGTAGTCTCTGGAATCCATCTTGAGAGGGTGGAGGACCCCTGGCCCAACCCTAAGAATCTAGGCCGGCTACGTTAGGGCCTCCTAGTCCATGACACCGCCAGGATGCCTTCCGAGGCATGCCCAAGATTATACGCTTGAGTCTTCCTAGAATATTACCTTGGGGTGCCTTGGGCATCCCCAAGCTTAGCATCTTGCTGCTCCTTATTCCTTCTTCCATCATGATCACACCCAAAACTTGAAAATTTCGGCACACAAAACTCAACAGAAACCTAATAAGATCCACTAGTATAATAGGCAAATCATAAACTTTAAGTGTTGTTATAAAATGATTCATATTTAACTATTGCATAAGGTACTAGATTCTAAATTCTCCATGACTTATACCCCCCGATATAATCTATAGCAACATCAAAATAAGTAAACTCTTTAAGCAAAAACAAAATCTGTCTAATATAGAACAACGTGGACTGAGCACCGCAAGATTGAACCCATCACAACGCACCACTCCCACTAAAGATAAATCAATCTAGTTGGCCAAACCAAACCAATAGGTCGGATAGAAATACGAAGCTATAATAATCATGCATAAAACAATTCATAGAAGACTCAATTTATATTCATGAATAATCTGATCATAAACCCACAATTCATCGGATCCCAACAAACACACTGCAAAGAAGATTACATCGAATAGATCACCGCGGGAATCACGGTGAACTTTGTATTGAAGAGCATAGAGAGAGATAGACATCTCGGTACTAGATAAGGACCCGTAGGTATGTGGTAGACTACTCATACAACATCATGGGAGCATCAAGGTTTATGTAGATGCCCTCCGTGATTGATCCCCTCTCTGGCAGGGCATGGGAATAGGGTTCCAGATGGGAACACAATGGAAGAACTATTTTGGGTGGCTCTCTGGTGTTTTCTCGATTTTAAAGAATTTATAGAGGTGGGGTTAGGTCAGGAGAAGCCATGTGGAGGCCCCAAGGTAACAGGGCACGCGCACCCCTAGGTCATTCCCTATTGCCTTGGCACTGCCTCGTGCAACATCTCGCCTCCCTCCAAATCTTCCAGGTCTTATTTTTTTTCCAGAAAAAATAGTCAAAAGGTTTCGTAGCATTTGGACCTTGTTTGGTACTCATTACGTGAAAAGCAAAAACAAGCAGAAAACAACAACTGTCACTAGGCACTGGGTTAATAGGTTATTTCCAAAAAATAGTATAAGGCAGTATATAAATGCATATAAAGTATCCAAGATTGATAATATAATATCATGAAACAATCAAAAATTATAGATACGTTGGAGACATATCGACACGTAAAAAATCACCCCCTCCATGTCTACCCTAGCTATTGAAGATTCGTCGAGGCAGTATGTGTATGTATTCATGTTTGATTTATCCGCTTGTATTCACGAATCCATGGTTAACCCCACATGAGTTCAATCTGAGGGTTCATATCCGGGAGTTTCCTGCATGCATTTTCTAGATTTTTTTGCATGTTGTTACTCACATTGCGTTCCTGTGAATTATTACAATTTAGGCACCGTACTAGCATTTACAATTCAGCGTACTTTGTCTAGTCAATTCAAGACATGATTAAACATAGTTATAGGTTTGGAAGAACACCATTTCGCATTTGTATTTCCTAATACAGTGATTACATATTTAGGTTCTATCTTTATAGATTCTTTTCTGGATCTCATAATTTTGTCTTATTTCTACAGTTGCTACACCCAACACACGAAATGATTAAAAGATAATGAGGCAACAAAACATAAGGGGGAATGATATTTGTTTGTGAGAAGTTTTTAAGGAGAATGGAATGGATTCAAACTATGTTATAGGTTATGAAGGTGGAGATGTGGAGGATGGAGTTCGAGGCCAGATGATGTAAGAGAAGCCCGTAGAAGAAAAGGAGACCCCAAGAGAGGATTAAGGGCAAAACCCATGCTCGAAGGAGGTGGGGACTGAAAACCACCCGCTCCCCCTTTTAAGGTGCGAGGATAATAGAGGCCGAGTAGATTGTGTCCTTACCTACAAGAGATTGGCACTAGACCATCCCGTGATATGGAAGATAGTCATTGGCCTAGATCAAAATCGGCTATGGTATCAGAACTAACGCTATTGTTCATACACTGCCCCTTATCCTAGCCGCTTTCTCCTTAATAGCTCGCACAGTGGCACCCTTTCCCTTTACGGAAAGGTGAGGGAAGGGAGAAGGCGGAAGATGGGGAAGCTAGATGGATCTCTCAACAATGGAGCTTAGGACATATCTTTATGTTCAAGAGGAAGGGAAGCGTGGGTGACATCAACTTGATTTTTGATACGTCTCCAACGTATCTACTTTTCCAAACACTTTTCCTCTTGTTTTGGACTATAATTTGCATGATTTGAATGAAACTAATGTGAACTACCGTTGTTTTCAGCAGAACTGTCATGGTGTTGTCTTTGTACAAAAATAAAAGTTCTTCGATGGACAAAACTTTTTGGAGATTTTTTATGGAATCTATAAAAAATACTAGAGTGACGATCCACCGGAGGGGACCACCACTTTCTCACTAGGCAACATGGCTCCCCACCTTCCTAGGGCATGCCCTAATGCCTTATGGGTCCACGTGGCTTCGTTGACCATAATTCCAAAGCTATACATTCCTATTCCCCGATATAAAATAAGAGAGAAGTTTTCATCATGTTTTACGAGATGGAGCCGCCACCACCTCCCATTCTTCCTTGGGAGGGCTGATCTGGTGTCCGTTTGGAGCTCTGGAGAGGGGGATTCATTGCTGCCATCATCAATAACCCTTCTCCATCAACATTTTCATGATGCTCGCTACCAAGAGTGAGTAATTCCACTGTAGGCATATTGGACAATGATCGAACTGGTTGAGATTTGGCATGTAATCGATTTGTTTTGATAGGGATTGATCCCTAGTATCCACTATGTTTTGAGATTGATGTTGCTATGACTTTGCTATGCTTAATGCTTGTCAGTAGGACCACAGTGCCATGATTACAAATCCGAACCTATTATGTTTTCATGAATATGAGAGTTTTTGGATCGTATCTTGCAAGTCGTATGCACCTATTGTGTGTCATGGTCCGCATACTCACAAGGTGACAATAATTGGGATTTTTTCCAGTGATTACCATAGTTTGAGGAGTTCATGTATTCACTATGTGTTAATGCTTTGTTACACTTCTCTATTAAAAGGAGGCCTTAATATCCCTTAGTTTCCTTATGGACCCCGCTACGATGGGAGGGTAGGGCAAACGATGTCATGCAAGTTCTTATTATAAGCATGTATGACTATATAGGGAATACATGCCTACATTACATTGATGAATTGAAGCTAGTTCTGTTTCGCTCTAGTATGTAACTATTTTATGACAAATGTCATCCAACACACAATTATCCGGCACTGATCCAATGCATACGCTTTTAACATCTTGATCTTTGCTAAGTTACTACTACTGATGTTGTTGTTACAATCACTACAAACTGCTAATGTTTACTGTTTCTACTACGATTTTGTTGTACTACTAAAACTTTGCTGCAGAAGAGATTCCATGTGTACTAGAATTGATAAATCAACTGCTAGGACCAATGAATACTCTTTGACTCTCCTTATGTCGAATCAATAAATCAGGGTGTAATACTACCCACGAAGACTGTTGTGATTCCCTATAATTGTGGGTTATCAATTTTCCCCTTCAAAGCTTGGTCAAAGACCAAGGATCACCACACCGTGTAGTAAAAATTGCTAGTTCCCATAAAAGGCGCAATATATACATGCAAGGACTAAGAGATCTTGTTAATGATTCCATTGAAAATCTGGAGCATAATCCCTTTATTGATGGGAAGTTCCAATAGAAACGGCTTGGGCCGCGATATACTCAAGTAGTGGCTATAGATGAGACGGTTTGGTGCTGTAGTAAGTGGTGATGGTTCAACGTTCGACCAAAACTTCTTAGTGCACGACCCGGTTGGCCCGTTACTCACACATGGCAAACCTTCATTGTTAAGCTAAATAGGTCTTCGGATCCATTAATAAATATAATTATTTGTGGAAGGGTCTTGTTAAAAGATACCCTTTATTATCCCAAATGCTTCATTGCCCAATCCTACATATCGTTGCAGTCAAAAAATAAGCCGATGATAAAAAAACACTAAAGGGCGTCAAATCTCGACGGGTCCTCGGATTCAAGAGTTGGAATAGAAGGAAGGAACTCGCCTACCAAGCCGAAGGTAAGAAGACAAAAATTGTTCCGAGTAGGCACACAATGTCCTATGGCTTGATGACTAGTTTAGGGGTGACTAACAGTGTGTTGGATTAAGGGGTGCTCACCATGTCGACCTTCCCTTCATGGGTTGGACCGAGGACTCACCAAAAGTTGAAGAATGGGCCATGTACCCATGGACCCCGGCATGAGCATGATGCACTCTTTCAAAGACTTGGTGCATACTCCAAGATATATTTGAATGATCGACATGTTATCCCATATGTAGCCAACATACTTGTAATCCCACATACCCCCCGACGCCTATGTAACTAAGGGATTTAGACCATAGAGGTAGAGTCAATTCATCCGTACGATCTTGAGTTAGATAACCATATACTTTGTAACCCATCCACAATACATACAATACAAGCATGACATAAGGTTTTACCTATTCGAGAGGGCCCAAAGCTGGGTAAAACAACGTGCCCCCTTTGTCCTATTACCATCTAGCCAAGATCACCAGCTTGGGACCCCCTAACCGAGATCTATGGATTTTAACACTCACGCACATGACTTATATTGTTACTCCATTACAAAGAAATTTAATCGTTCATGCACATCAACCTTGAAGAGACCTCTTGAAACTCACTCAACATCTATGAAACCAACTCGTCCAACTTTAAGTTGTTCACTTGTCTTGTTGTTCAAAATTGGATATGAACAGCGAACCGACTTCAATGTCGGGGATTATCAATTATGGACATTCCGAGGTATTCAAGAGTCTCTTCATCATTATTATCACAAAGGCACACGAGGTAGACATACTCAAGAGTTTCCTATGTGCCTCTTGTTTTCCATTTTGTAGGTGTGAGGTATGTCATCACTCATAAATGTCTTGTCCAAAAATAGGTTGCTACGAACATAAATAGCAACACGGAGAACATACACATATCCCCATTGACCATTTTTCTGAAACACAGGCATAAGCTTTGCCTCATCCATTAATAGAGTGTTCAATTATATAAATGAGACCACATATCCAAACAAAACACAAAAGACCATTACTCTTTCAGTATTATTTGCCTTGAATGCTTTTTACCGGCATGGACCCTAGGTCTTGTTTTCTTCTTAATGTCCTCGATAAGGATTGCCGGTCGATGGTGCAGACTTGTGGTGGAAGAACCTTGTGTTTCTTTTATGCAAAATGGCCCAATTTATAAGCATGGTTATAGATCCCATGACACTTCTACCGCAACAAAAGAGAGGTTATTTTCTGACGGCCTACTTGTGTCATGTAAAACTGATTTTCATGGCCGAAAATGGTGTGGTGACTGCTTTCACTCGCTACCCCTACCGTCACCAAATTACCAAAATCATGGTGTTACCACTTTTTCTATCAACCAATATCTTTTCTTAGGTGACAAACCTGTGTTTATTCACAAAAGACCATTTGGTGACGATCAAAAGAGTCACCTATGATAGGTTGATTTGTCACCTAAGATCGTTTTTGGTGACGATAATTTTTCCACATTAATCATTCATGAGTTTGACCGGTCAAATATTCACACAAATTAGCCCAATAGTTGCTGACGTGGCTTCTTTCATGTGGGTCTCGCCTAGGTTTTATCAACGGCAGTGCCAGTCGGTAATTAGTCGGGCATCAATTCTGACTGCTCAATGGTGCACACATATGTACCCAAAGTATGTTCATGTGATTGCTTACATGTGGGACAAGATGTGGGTGACGTGACTCCTTCCACATGGTTCAGTATGTTGGTGACGACATGCATACCTATTATAGTTTGTAGACTCCCATAATTTGTTTTATATTTCAATTTGCCGACAAATTAGAATAAAATTCATAATTTTGAAAAAATGATATGCATGCAAGATTAGCTCTCATAGCTTTGATTAAAATATGAACTTTGAAATTGTCACACAAAATGTATGCAACATTACTCCAATAAATGATGTTGGAGTACCTGCTCCATGGGTCCTAACGACCAAGAGACACTTCTTGTTGTCTATCGGCCGGTGGTGAGTGAATGGACCCTCAGGGCTGATACGATTCGTTCGATCTACCCACACTGCTCATGTTGTGGCGGTCCAAATGCACCCAGAGTGACGATGTTTATAGCAGAACAACCCTGGTGTTATTTTTCTGCAGAAATAAAAATTCTCAAAATCATACAAAAAATTGTGGAGATTTTTTTTTTGAATAAATAGAAAATATGAGAACAAAGGTCTACTGGAGGGAGTGACCTGCTATCCACAAGACAACAGGGCGCGCCTACCCCGAGGATGAGCCTACCCCCCCCCCCCCAATAGCATGCCCTGATGTCCCGTGAGGCTCATACGCAACCGTCTGACCAAATTCCAAGCCTATAAATTTCGTTTTCCTGAGGAAAAACTAAGAGAGTAGTTGTCATCACGTTTTACAATAGGGAGCAACCGCCAACTCCCGTTCTTCACTAGGAAGGCGATTCTAGAATTTGGTCGAGGCTCCGGAGAGGGCGATTCATCGCCATCATCATCATCAACCCTTGTTCATCGCCAATCCCATGATGCTCACCACCGGGAGTGAGTAATTCCTAGTATCATGTAATAGATCATTTTTTTAGGGTTTGATCCCTAGTATCCACTATGTTTTCATATTGATGTTGCTATGCTTAACGCTTGTCACTAGGTCTCGAGTGCCATGGTTTCGGATCTGAACATATTATGTTTATATGAATGTGAGTGCTTTTGATCCTATCTTGCAAGTTGTATGCACCTATTGTGTGTTATGATCCGTAACCCCAAAGTGACAACAATTGGGACCCCATTCGGTGATGACCATAGTATAAGGAGTTCATGTATTCACCACGTGTTAATGTTTGGTTCATGTTCACTATTGAAAGGAGGCCTTACTATCCCTTAGGTTTCCTTATGGAACCCTCTACCATGGAAGGGTAGGACAAAAGATGTTATGCAAGTTCTTATTATAAGCACGTATAACTATTTACGGAATACATGCCTACATTACATTGATGAATTGTATCTAGCTCCGTGTCTCTCTAGGTTGTGACCGTTATATGATGAATGTCATCCAAATATCAAAATATCCACCACCGATCCAATGCATACAGTTTTCTCATATTAGTTTCCGCTAAGTTACTAGTGTTGTTGCTGATGTTATAATCAGTACAAAATTGCTACTGTTGTTGCTACTATTTCTATTGCTACCATTACCGCTACTATCAAACTATCATATTACTGTGCTACTAAACAGTTTGTTGCGGATATTTAGTATTATAGGTGTGGTTCACATGACAACTCAACAGCCAAGGCCCATAAATATTCTTTCTCTCCCCTTGTGTAGAACCAATAAAAGAATGTTGCGATCCCCTATACTTGTGGGTCATCAAACCTAGATCTAACTAGTAGAAGATCGGTCGTCGACAAAGAGTAACTATTGTTGCTAACATGATCACACATTGGTTTCTCCTTAGCTGGATCTAGCCCTCGCATGCTATCACACATCTTGAGCGCCTTGGAGTCCACATCGGTTTAAATTTTCTTAGTTGCTTTGACAAAGTTTTATTGTTTTAACTTTTGTATTAAGTATTTCCTTCATCTCCTTACTAGAGTGTTTAGTAATTGTTTTTGCTTCTTTATTGTTAGTATTGATTGCTAGAATTGTGTGCTTATGTGAATACTATGTATTATTATATATATTTTCTAGGAGTGATGAATAGTTCTATCAAGTTATTATTCTAAGAGTGATTTTATCTTAATCAACTTACCAGCCAAGTTCACTTTGACCATGCTTTTCATATCTATGAATTTATTGCATTTAGTGTCACGGGGTTGGTATGAGTGTCCGTGAGTGGTGTGAGAAGGAGGAATTCACTTCAAAGGCGACAACTTCATGATGGAATCTTCAAGACCTCAAGATTTCAAGACTTAAGAAAATTCTTTAATGCACACTACTGGGTGGAATGGATTAAACGGCACCCTACAGGTTTACCATGTGGGATTGCCACGGCACTCCGGAGATCTACCACGTGGGATTAGGCTAGTGAGCTGGGTATAAGCCAGTCATCGTGAGGAAAGCTCCACCCAGACTCAAAGAGACGGAGGAATACTTCATGCTCGGAAGCTTACATGTGCACCCACAAGTCATTATGGGCTCTAGCTTGGTTGATCTTTGTTGTGACTCTGGCCAGATCAGTGCTACGTGATGTAGTCGATGTTAGGACTAGATGGGCACTAGCGTGAGGTCTTACAAGGGGGGAACGAATCTTGTGGGTAAAGTGCACGACACTGCAGAGTTAAAACCTAATCGATTAGACGTGTCCCCGGTTGCAGACAATTTGAGCCCGTGGACTTGGATTTTGCTCTGAACTCTCAACACCTTGAGGATAACTAATTGTGGGAAACTTATGATACGTGCGGGCTATGAGACATCGGTTGGCGGAACCATGTCATATTAGACAATTGTATAGAGAAAACTCGTGATATTCCTTTATTGTAGGAAAAAGAAAATAAAACCAACTTTTATGCAAAAACTCATACCTAGAGCCACAAAGCCATTTGCATATAGAATAGTATTTATCATCTATTTATCCTATTATGATATTGTCGGTACATTAAATGTACTGACCTACATGGTTGCAACTACTCATGTTGCAGATATTTCTTCGACGAGTAAGAGTATGATTTAAGGTTACAGTCTACGCTCAACCTGTCGTTTGTGTTATGAGACTCCACACACGTTTTGACTGGTTTCGCTGAGACTCGTGAGGTATATATCAGTTTTACGTTATTTACATGTGATTGCACTTTTATATGCATTGATGTACTGTGTATGCCAACATACTGATCCAGAGATGGCACAGATACACATAGGCTTAACTCGTTTTGAGTCGGGTTGCTACAGATATGGTATCAAAGCACATGTTGATTGTAGGACGTGACCCTAGAAAATGGCTTATAAATAGGAAAACCTTGACCGAGACAACTTTTATACTCAACTACTCTTGTAACCTTCGAATTCTTTTCTTGGACCTTCCTAATTTCAAACTATAGATGGATAACTACACTTTGAACAAAACAGAGCACTACGTGGAAGTTCTTGGTGTCCCATTCCTCGTGGAACTTCTCCTAATGTTGAAGTTGTCGATACCTGAGATCAAGGTGACTAAGAGGAAGTCGAGATAATGGGGCATCAAGACTCGAGTTTTTGGACGTAAAGATGACCCCAAGACTGAAGACATCAACTATGGGGCATTAGACCATGATTGTGATATGGGCATGAACACTTCCGTCCATGATGCTATCACATGCTAAAGTTGTCGTCATCATGCTGAGTTAGGCAACCACTACTTTGGAAGGTTTCGATGGCAGAAGGCTGGTGGAGCATGTATCATTAAGAACTGAAGAAGTACATCAAGAACCTTCAAATGGACCTTCTGGGAGCTTTATTTGAGAAAGAAGCTCTTCGTCAGGACCGGAAGGCTGAGAAGCTGAAGGTAGCCAAACAGGAAGAAGGCCTCGAGCTCCAGAAGATTCGTCAGGAGCTGAAGGATAGTCATACTATGTCAGATGCCAAGGACAACACATGAAACTCTGCGTCAACTCAGATGGTCTGGTAGAAGAACTTAAGAAGATCAAGTAGGACGAGAAGAAGTCCACTAAAGATGAATACATAGAATAAGCTAGCTTAGTAGTAGCCCCACCATGAGAGAATAAATATGAACATTTTGCAATTAAAGTAATCAACCATACCAACCTTCTGTGGGTGGTGATACTATAGAATTGATTAAATAAATGAATGCTTGGTTGTTATTATCTTGTGTTTATTTGAGTGGTTGGATAGAATAGTATATTCGTAGGTTCGAATTTATTAAAACTTCAAGAGACGTAAGTTACGAAGGAGTAAGAGAAGCACTTCATATGGGAGAAGTATAAAAAATTGGAAAAATCCCGAGCATTGAAGACCTGAAGGAATGAAGACTTGGTATCGAAACCATAGTAAATCAGCCCATTACAAACAATAGAAACTTGAGTTAGCATTTGATTGTTGCTTGTGGGTGAATTTCTCTCTCTCTATCCTCCCCACAACAAAACCTCGAACCCATGGACAAGACGGTCACTAAACCTTTTCAAAATACAACAACATTTCACCAAGGAGACACATACATTATTCTGAGTACCCATTTTCTGACACCTGCAAATGACAAACCTTTATGAGTCTTTCCTCAAGGGCTCAGTAACGACCATGACTCTAAATAGTGACCATGATTACCCAAAGATCCTCAAGGATATGATGAAGCACATTCATCTTGATGGAGATTCAGTCTACAAAGGTTACCTCTTCATGGAAAATAGAGTGGAACTTCGGTATGTGGAAGTGCACCTCCACCGTGTGAAAAGAGTTTGTCCAAAGACTATGGGACAATACTTCTTCATTTCACGTGTACCACGAGAAACTTTCTTTCATTCTATTCGTGAAGCTGATATGGAAGCCATACATCAGATTGGAGAAATACTTAAAGCAAGACTCTGTCACACTCAGGAATACCTGAGAGAAGTGCGTGCAGAGATGATGGAGATGAAACTCATGGCCATCATGATAAAGCAAAAGATGGATGATTTCAAATAGCACATCGCAAAGTTCCAATGGTACTAAAAATATCTCTAAGGGGATAAATGAATAAAGTTAGAAGTAGTGCTTAACCATACCGAACAATGTGGATGACAAGATTTGTAATAAAGTACTTTCAAAATTGGAGTTTTGAGAAGAGATTAAGGATGTAATAAAGGATTAATTACGAAATGAATATTATTTAGGGATGAACCAATACATGTTAATAGTAAACAGACCAATGGAAAGAAAAATGTATCCCATAGACTGGAGTTTGTACCAAAATTAATTATGAGAATTATTTTAATATCATGGTTACCCAAAGAGTATGATGTAATGAAGCACTATTGGATTTAAAGGCGTTGTAATGTTGGAACATGGAATAATAGTAACTCAAAGGATTAGTTAAGACGGTTCAAGTTTTGAAGTGGGCTTGCAACCCATAGACCTCGAGATTAATAAGGAATCAAGCACTACCCTCATGAACGAAGAAACTTGGAAGAAGCTATAGTTGATGAGCCGACATTTTATTAGTAGGATACAAAAACCAGAGAGTTGTGAAGAAACGCCAGATGTTTTGTTCAGCTTGCAGAATCAATGGATTTATTCGAACTACACTCGTCGACAAGAGAAATTTTGCAATGCTTGTGAGGAAGCCCAAGTGTCAGAATACGAGATTCGTTAAACCTTATACAAGGTAATGATTTGAGTGCGACATGGCTTGGACACCATGATGACTTACTCTTATCATTCTCTTCCTATTCGGAATGGTAAATGTGATTGACTTACCAATAGTAAATAGACTATGATCCTTGAAGCTTTTGTTTAAGCCTTAGAATGGTACGATGATGATCCCTTGTACATGGCAGTTGCTGCCAAACGTAGGAAATTTTACGGCGAGGATGAATCCAAGACCCATTTCACTAAAGGATAACCACAAATGGTAGACCACCATGAGATCATCGATAAGTTATTTAGAACGATCATGAGACTTGTCAGCTAAGAAGACCCAGTATCTGATGAGCATCAACAAATGAGTTATTGTGTCAAATGTGATGAGACAGATATTGAAGACCCAGAGGAATGGCATGAATTTGAGGGACTAATAACTCTATTTGTAAGTGTGGTAGCACCCAAGACCTTTTGTGAAGGCCAATGATTTGCTAGAAGACCCCCAAACCCTAACCTTTTCTTTCTAGCCTCTTTGAATCTCGAGGACGGGATAGGTTTAATTTGGGCTGTTAAATTAAATAAATATTTTTTATTGTTTGTTTGCTTGTTTGAGTGATTGATTGAAGTTGAGTGAGATTTGAAACTTTTTGAAGCTTTTAAAGAGAGAGAATAAAAGGTCTTTCCCAAAACTTTCTTTTGAATTCAAAATCCAATTTCATAGAGAGAAGATGACATGACTTCTTCAACTGAAGGATATGAAAAACTACTGAAATTTTCAATTTGGAATTTAATGGTCCTATTTCAATTTTAATTTGTGACATGAATTCAAGTTCTCTTACCTAACTTCAAAAAATGAGAGGAGGAACATGACCCTCCATATGAGGGGTATTTTTGAAGGTTATTGGACAAAGGGAGTATTTTGAAAATATTTGAAATAGGATTTCAAAATCATTTTGGGCATTTAAAAAAATATTTTTTAAAAAGTATTTATTTTGGTTGTGGAAAAATGTTAAACATATTGCTTTTATTGTTTTAATAATTGTTATATATAATACACCTATATTTGTAGTTATATTTATTTTCCTTTTGACGTTATACTTTCCAGTTTTTAAATAGAAGGAAAACGTTTAAAAAAAGAGGAAAAGCAAAGCGTTATTTAGGAAACCACTAACGCGGCCCAATATACGAATCTGGCCCGATCAGATCCAGATCGGATCCGAATCCCTTTAGGATCAGCCACCAACGCGCGCCACACCTCCCTTCTCTCTCTCTCTCTCTCCCTCCCTCCCTCCCTCCCTCGCTGACTAGTGGGCCCCAACTTTCGATCCTCGTTTGCCCCCGCTCACCTTCCTTCTTCCTCCCTCTCGCTTTCCTTTCTCACCAGCGCCTACGCGGATTCAAATCCCTTCGAGATTCCTTCCATCTGTACGTCGACCCTCCTCCAAGAAGCTGCCCCCATAAAGACTCCGCGCCCCGCACCCCGTTTTTGCCCGAAGCCCCCTCTCCCCACCCTCGACCTTGCGAGAATTCTTCACTCGAGATAGAGGTCGTCGTCGCGACCTTGAGCTCGCCCTGCTCCGCACTGCCAACCCCACCTCACACTGACGCCACTCACGCACTCTCCATTGAAGCCCGTGACGAATAGTCTCCTCGCCTTCGACCACCCGTCGGAGCTCCCTCCCTGACGACCACCCGAGAACCATCACTATCTCGAAGCTCGTTGTTGTCACCCTGTCATCCCCGACCTTGCCTTCGACCACCACTCGACGTGCAGCTCACCACTGCATCCACTGGAGCTCTTGCTGTCGTGGGAGACCCACTAGAGAGTTCGCGTGCATCAACCCCGAGTCATCGCCGCCACCAGAACAACGTCGGAGCTCCACCCCGCCACTATAAGCCATCGGCAACTCCCTCCTTCATTTGATTTAAATCGACGGGGTAGATTAGATCCCCTTTTTTAAGCTCAGGGTAATGTTTTCTTCTACCATGCGGGCCTCCGCTAGTTTTTTACAACACGCACTCCTTGCACCCAATAGAATATCGCCACGTAGTCCCGCGTCTGCTGAGTAGTTTTTTACTCAGTTTTCTTTTATTTTTTTTAATTGTTTTAAGTGATTATTTTAGCATTGTGCCACAATTTTTTTATAGTTTCTATAAATATAAAGATTTCCCATATTTGAATTATTTAAATTTGAATTCAAACAATTTTTTCTCAAAATATTGTTTTGTGAATAACTTGAGTTTAAAAATAGGTTTTAAGTTGATTCTATTTGGTAGTGGTCACTTATAACTTTGTTTATGAGTGGGTATAATTTGGGAATTTTTAGAATAATTTAAATTAAGTTTTTACACCAAAAAAGAGTAATGTTTTAGTTATGTTTGTTTTAGCCTTTAACTTATTTGTTTTAAATAGTTGTAATATATTTCTTTTGTCACTTGTGACAAATTGTTTTAAATTTTTGTCAGTAAACTATAGCCTTTCAATAAAATTATTTTTACTTTAGTTTTCTTGTTTTAAGCTTGATTGCATGAAATCAATTCTAGTTCAATAAATAATTTCAAATTGATTTCATTGCTAAATTAATTCCTATTGGTAAATACTTTCTATAAATATTTTTATAAGTTTTATTCTTTTTAACTTTGGTTCAGATCAGAAACAATTTGTATTAAAGTTGATTTTTTTTTATTTAATACAAGGTTAACATTGTTTTGATCATAAGTAGAGTTTAATAAAAGCTTTTCAATTACTTATGTTTGCTAATAAAAGTTTATGAAAAATACTTTATGTTATATTATTTGTTTTATATTCTTATTTTCTGATATTTTACCATCTTAGTATTTTATTTGTTGTTGTGTTTTGTTTGGACAAAAACTTATATTGTTTAATGTGTTACTTTTCATAGTTCTTTACTATTCTTCAAAAGTAATTCTTTTTGCTAGTAAAATATTTTCTGTTAGGTATTTGTTTTTGATGTTTTGTTGATCTTGATAATAGTTTGTTCATAGAAAAAATATTCTTGGTTGCTTTGAGAAAGTTTTGTTCTTTTAACTTTTGTTTTAAGTATGCCCGTCATCTCCTTACAAGAGTTTTTGCTAATTGTTTTTTGCTTCGTGATTGTTAGTATTGATTGCTAGAATTGTGTGTTTACGTGAATACTATGTTTGATTATATAGACTTTCTCGGAGCGATGAATAGTTCTATCAAGTTATTGTTCTCAGAGCGATATTATCTTCATCAACTTATGATGCAAGTTCACTTTAACCATGCAATTCATACCTATGATTTTATTGCATTTAGTGTCACCATTTCCCCACCTCCTGCGGTAGTGATATTCAAATTTCATATTTGAGTATAATGCATGAGGTAGGAAAAAACACTATCCTTTTATCAAGCACTGGGACGTTATTGATTTTTATGCAGCTATAGTAGACGGGGTTCGTATGAGTGTTCGTGAGTGGCGTGAGAAGGAGGACTTCATGCCTAAGATGACAACTTTTTTTGACAAGGAACTGTAGGGAAGACCCCCACAGAAATCTTAATTTTTATTTGAAGGAAAGGTAATTACAGGTGTTACAACTTCATGATGGCATCTTCAAGGCCTATAACTTCAAGACATCAATATTTCAAGACTCAAGACAAGACTTTAATACACACTACTAGGTGGAATTGATTGAACGACACCCCGAAGATTTGCCATGTGGGATTGACACAACACCCCGGAGATCTACCATGTGGGATTAGCCTAATGAGATGGGTATAGGCCAGTCATCATGAGGAAAGATCCACCGAGACTCAAAGAGATGGAAAAATACTTCAAGCTCGGAAGCTTACCTATTCAGCCACAAGTCATTATGGGCTCAGGCTTGGTTGATCTTTGTTGTGACTCTGGCCGGATTAGTGCTACGAGATGTAGTTGATGTTAGGATTGGATGGGCACTGGCGTGGGTTAGGGAAACTCTTTGAAAGACCATGTTTCGTTCGTCATGTTTTGAAATATCTTCAACAACTTTTCTAGGAAGGCCCAAAATCATTTTAAAGTGAAAATTAAGAAAATTTGGATCATAAATGGATTAGAGTTCAAGAATGCTAATGTGGATACCTTTATTGACGAAGTAGAGATGGCGAGAACGATGCTCGAGGAGTACAAAACTCAAAGACACATTTGGACAGAAGCGGTGGAAACAACTTGTCATGCCATCAACCGACTTTGTCTTCACAAGCTTTTGGGGAAAACAGCATACGAGCTACTCACCGGTAACAAACCCCATGTTGGATACGTTAGGCTATTCGTCGTGCTACATTCTTGGTAAGAGTCATCATTCTAAATTTGCTGCTAAATCAAATGAAGGTTTCCTACTTGGTTACAGATCAAACTCTCACACTTACCATGTCTACAACAACTGCACTCGAGACGGTAGATGTGAAGTATCATGAGACTAATGGTTTGCAAGTCGAAAAATTGCCAATTAATGTAGGATAAAAATATGCTTCAGAAGCAATTCAAGATCTATCCATAGGCAAGATTCCTCCCATGGAGGTGAAGGAAAGTACTTCATTAACTCAAGTGCAAGCCCCAGCTTCACGTCAAGGTGAACCACAAAATGACACGCATGCATCCACAAGTGATACACGCAAAGACGAAGGAAAGAAAGAAGTACATCAAGATGGTCCACCTCAACCTCCTTCACCACCTACACAAGGGAACGACAACCGCCACAACGATGAAGATGATGATGAGGAGGAAGCTCCACCATCCACAACTCAAAAGCTATCTCGAGTTCAGGCAAGAGTGGACAAGAATCACCCCATCAAAAAAATACCTGGTGATATTTGGTCGGGGAGAATCACTCGCTCTAAAACTCATTTGGCTGACTCTTGTGAGTATTACTGATTTATCTCTAGTATTGAACCTATGAAGGTGGACAAAGCTCTTGGAGACCCGGATTGGGTAAATCCCATGCACGAAGAGCTACACAACTTCGAAGGGAATCAAATTTGGACTCTAGTGGAGAAACCCAAGGACGAGCACAACATCAATGGAACAAAATGGGTGTTTCGCAACAAGCAAGATGAAGATGGACAAGTAGTATGCAACAAGGCCCGCCTTCTACCTCAAGGATCACTCAAGTCGAAGGTATGGATTATGGTGAGACATATACCCATGTTGCCAGACTTGAGTCCATTAGAATTTTACTTGCTTATGCCAATCACCATGATATCACTCTTTACCAAATGGATGTTAAAAGTGCAAAAGTAAAGAGCTAAGGGCGTCGTCTCCCCGCGCACCCATGATCTTGAGAAGTAACATGTTGTATCACCAACGAGACGTGATGCCTAACCGTAGCTGGTGCAAGAGAGTTGATGCAGGGGAAGGAGCGTTGGGGGCACGAGGCCAGCGATGCAGGGTAGGATCTCTCGGGCCTTGAGCTTGTCATCGGCCAACGCCGCATGCTTGCGTGGTGCAGAGCGTAGTGGAGAGCGACTGTCATCTTTGAGAGCCAACATATTTGAGAGCACCTTGATCATGCTTATCGATTTCCATCTACATGCATTCCATGTACGATGTTGGGGATAGAGCGCGTCTGACGTAGGAAAAGAACACGGTGACGGGGTCCTGCTCAGGATATACTTCATGCGGGGAGGGGGTGTTTATGGAGAGGTTGTGGAGGAGTGGGAGTAACACAGAGCACTAACGCGACGCCTTCATCCTTCTCTTTGGAGCAGCCGCGAGCCTCCTCGCCATTGTGGTGGTCACCCGGGTCTTGTTGAGGTGTCTTGGCATGTCTTTCCTAGCATCTCCCGTCTTGTCCTTGACATGTCATCCTGTGTCCCAGAGTGTGTGGTTTCAGAACTACGTGGAACTGCCTTGGTCATCGTTGCCATGGTTGTGATTGTCATTGCCCTGAGAAAACACGTTGCGTTCCCAGGAGGTTATTAGAGCACAAATGCTCCCTTGATGGTTTTGATAATTAATGACAACATACATTGTCTCTTGGACTAACAACTTTATCCAATATATTTCAGGAAAAGTCCAAAGATTGAAATGGCTAGGAATTGTGAGATGGATCCCCAAGATGGAAATGAATCTTATTGGCAAAAGCATCAAGACTCTACATTTTGTTTATGTGAGTAATCACAATTGAGTCCATTGGGAAGCCAATACTATTAAAAGGAGATGAGGTACTAATGATGAACTGGTTGCTCAAATGCTTAGAGATATGCCACAAAAAACCTCAACCTATTTCTCACAAAATATTTTGTCTAAAACCTAAACAACCAAAATATGTGACACCAACATTTCCATTTCGGTTCTAGTGAGTTAGTCCTAGGCAGAACCCAAGGCAAACCCTAGCAGCTCGGTACAACCGAGATTTGGTTCGATGACGCCGAAAAGCAGTGACCAAGTTGCTGGTATCGAATTGTCCAAATTCGGCATTTTTGAGTTTGACCTTTTGGAGCCGCCGAAGTAGTGGAGTTGTTTAGGTAAAGCCGAACCATACTCACCGAGATGTTTCCTTCGGTCTCACCAAGAAGCCAAAAGTTAGGACATTTTGCACTAGTATGTACAAGCGAGTTTTTACTTCGGTTTTATCAAGTTGGGAAATGATATTGTAACGGTTAGATTTTTGGAGATGGCAATAAATACCACCTCATCCCCTCTCTTCCGTAGAGAGAGCACTCAGGATATTTCTACATTTCCACCAACCATTTTATGAGAGAGAACCACCTATTCGTGTGTTGGGATCAAGATATTCCATTTCAACCATATGAATCTTGATTTATATCCTTCCCAAGTTGCTTTCCACCCAATCATCCTCTTCTACCAAGCCAAATTATGTTAGGAAGTGATTGAGTGTTGAGGAGACTATCTTTTGAAATACAAGAGCAATGCGTTCATTATGCATACAGCATCTGTTACCTTTTGAAAAGTGGTGTCTCCTAGATTTGTTAGGTGTCGTTGGAAGCCTTTAAAACGTGTGGAGTTAAAAAAGAAGTTTATAAGGGCAAGGAGATCGCCTACTTCGTGCAGATCTAGCACGAGTTAGGCTAGTCCTTCGTGGATGTAAGACATGTGGAATAGACAAGGTTGTTTTTTTGTGGATCCTTCATGGGTGAAGCCCTTCGTAGGTGAAGCCATCCGTGGACTCGTGCAACCACTACCCTGTGTGGTTTAAGCCTTTATCAACATGGATGTACGATAGCATCACCTATCGGAACCACGTCAAAAATCTCCGTGTCTTTATTGCGTTTGATCTTCATGCTCTACCATCCTTTATGTTCTTGAAAATGCATGATATTTACTTTGCGCGGCTTGATCTCTAGATATGCATGTGTAAAAACATATAGATGCAACTTAACTTGTGTAAAATCTGCCTAAAATTCAAGCAAATTAAAAATTGGTCATATATCTTGTAAGTGTATTTTCAAACCCTCCCCCCTCCCTTCCTCTAGATGCCACTTCTCGATCCCGCAGGTGACCCGTGGGACAAGGCGACGTCCCCGGCTCAGCCGGTCTTCAATGGGCTTCCAACACAGAAAAGGGTGATCATCTCTATCATCAAAGGAAGGCAACTTGCTCTACCCCGAATGCGACGAGAAGGGCGAGAGCGGAGATTGTGATTGCGGAGAGCTTTGGCAACGGCCGGACAATGGCAGTTGTGGGGGCATCCTGCTGCTTTGGGATGGGCCCCATTTGGCCATTGTTGACACAACGACTCGGGCCTCTTTAGCAGGACCAAACATAAAAATTCGTAATACAATTTTTAACTTTTATTAATTCCAAAATAATTGTTGTCTACCAAGGACATTATGTGGACGACTAAAAAAAAGGACATTATGTAGACACAGTCGTTTAAAAAAAAAGTACTCGCATCAATATTGTCAAGATCTTCCCCGCAAAATAATAATATTGACATGATCCTGTGAATGCTCTCAGTAAACAGCATGCTGCAATTACTCGGCTGCTCTGCAACGCCAAACACGAAAACAGTAGGAACTGCAGAAACACTCCCACGCCGGACGATTGGCGAAAGCACCATTACCACAGACCGCAGGCGCGATGGTGGTGGTCGTCGTCACGCCTGCAGGTTGTGGAAGCCGCTGAGAGCTTCTTGCAAGTGCACGACGGCGCCGCTGTAGTTGACGAACCCCATGAGCCAGAACTCGTGGTTCTCCACCGACACGAGCTGGATGAACTTCTCCGCCGGCTTCAGCTTGCTGGCCGACGGGATCGCCGCCCTCAGCCGGTGCAGAGGAATCGCCACCTGCGTCACCGTCGTTCAGTTCATCTAAAAACAAGATCGCAACAAGAGTAAAAGCTAGAGTGTGGTACCTTGTAGTAGCTCCATTCCGTGTTGTCGCCGCCTCCGCCGGCTTCGTAGGAGAGCGGGTTGTCGCTGCAGAAGGCGACCCGGGCGGTGGAGAGGTACATGACCCCCATGACCGGGCCGGCGGACGTGGAGAGGTAGCAGGCATAGGACTTGCGGAGCTGCTCGTCCGGCGGGGCGCTGAAGGCCTGCCGGAAGATCCTGTCGTGGCCGCCCTCCGCCAGGACCTTGGTCCCCTGCGCGATCCTCCCCACGGCCGCCTCCGTGATGCTAGGCGCCGTCCGAACTGCAGCAGATCGGCCACACAACCGTCAACCAACCCTCTACTCTACGTGTTAATTAATCTATTCCAGCCAGGAACATGAATCCATTCCGGTGATGGGTTCAGCATAACTCACGGTGCTGCCATGTGTTGCGCGACAGGTCCTCGGCCTTCCGGGTCGCCTCGCCGACCTTCCGCCCCCACAGCGACAGCGCGTTCTTCACCGTCTCCTTGGTGCCTGCGTAGAGCTCGTTTCCATCAGCGGCCTGACAGTGACAGACAGTAGCAAATCAACCATTTACATTTACAACTCCACCGCGCAGCGCGCACGTACTCTTCTGCGCCGGCGCCGGCATCGCGTAGGGGTTGACCTCCGTCGCCATGGGCGACCACGTTCTCCCGGCGGGTGCCTGCATCCCTGGATCTACAGCAGAACAGCCCGCGCTTCTTCCTCTTGTCGGAGCCTGGAAACCTTGGAATGTTCCGCCTCGTGCCCGCCGCGGGTGTCGAAATGGGATGGTTGCTTCCGCCCGATGGCTAGCTAGCTAGCTACGGTAGCAGCTCACATCACATGGCTCGCACTTGCCATGATATAGTAATCTGCTGAACCCGGAAGTCGGGAATATGATGAGGACCGACCGGGTCACCTACCTGCCGTCTTCGTGACGTTTCGGGTGCACCGACTCCTGTGGTGGTGATTGATTATTACGGCAGGGTGCGGTGCTGCCGTGGTGGGAGGAGCAGATGCTACTGTACCACTATACAGGACTGGTTTGTCGCCGGTCGCGTTTGTCCGTGCCGTGGCGGGCGGAGCGGAGCGGAGGGAGGCTTGGTGGACGGAGACTTCGGAGGGGATACGTTTTGTTTCCACGTGACGGGCACAGCTGCGCCGGGCCGGGCCGGGCCGGCAGGCCTGCTCTTTTTTAAAAGATTTGACGCCGGCTGAGGGAATCTGGGAATGACAAGAACCAGCCTGTGTTTTGTTTTTTCTGGGTTAAGATTTTGCTTGTTGTGACTGCCGCGCGATGACTGTGTTCGCGTCAATGCAATCGGTGTTGTAAGATGTTTCATAGTTCCCAAATATAAGTCTTTGAATTTTTTTTTACTATGAACTACTCCCTCCGTTCCTAAATATAAGTCTTTTTAGAGGTTCCACTACAGAACTACATACGAATGTATATAGACATGCTTTAGAGTATAGATTCACTCATTTTACTCCGTATTTAGTCTCCCTAATGAAATCTCTTTAAAAACTTATATTTAGGAACGGAGGGAGTACATACAAAGCAAGATGAATGAATTTACACTTTAAAGTATGTCTACATATATTTATATGTATAGCAAGAGGGCCCGTGCGTTGCAACGGGAGAAAATAATTATAATCTTCAATGATGATGATCACATTATGTCAGGGTGCTGATCCTCAAGACCTAAGTTGGGAGACTTCCCATATGCTATGGAGATTCGCAGGCGGTCATGTGTAGCGGTGACGACGACGGTGCGTCCTCGGCTCATTCCGGTGGATGCGGCAGTTCAATGGCCTCCTTAGGGACTTCGTAGTAATTATTTATCTTTATGGGGAGCTATTTTTGTATCTTGTTGGGTTTATTAATAGATTTGTGGGCCTGTTTGCAAAAATATGTATGATAAATGATGTTGGACAAAAAATAAAGGTTGGATGATTTGTTTGTGTGCTCAAGGTGTTTCTAAAAATCTTTATGGACACAATTTTAAACAATATGAAAATCAAATTAAGCCATTCGTTTACATAAATGACGAAGGAAATATATACAATAGGCAACCTAAATGTAATTTCAGAAACAAGCAACATGGAAGATAATAGCATATTTAAAATCTACATATTTTTTGATGGATTTTTATATGTAACATGTTAGATTTAGAATTGATATTTGAATATTAAAATCTACATATTTTTCTGATGGATTTTTATATGTGATATTTAGATTTAGAATTGATATTTGAAAGATATGAATATTTAAAAAGGTATTTTAATCTATCGAAAAAATAAACAAAGAATTACTCGCCCAATACAGTCCTATGGATTCGTAGAGAAAAGGGGGTTAAAAAATAATGAAGGAAAAAAGATGGTCGTAGCTGGGATCAAACCGCGCTCGCTGTCCAGGAGAGAGATGCGTTAGCCACCAGGCTGCCCATGCGCCTGTGATTTTCTATGGACTTTTCGTGTATATGAACCAAAGAGGATGGCTAATGTTTTAACCCGAACCTTCTTCTACTTACCCGTGGCATGGTGGGTAATTATTTGCAACTTCGGGGGTAATCTCATGACGGACGAGAGAAGCAATAGCTGCTTTATTATTAGGAAGAGATTCCATCTGTTCTTAAATATAGGTTTTTTCAGAAATTTCACTACGGACTACACACAAAGCAAAATGAATAAATCTATGTTCTAAAATATGTATATACACAATCTTAGGTAGTCCGTAGTGACATCTCTTAAAAGACTTATATTTAGAAACTAAGGTAGTCCGTAGTGAAATCCTTAAAACAATTATATTTAAAACGAAGGTAGTAATTCACAATAAATACATGTGAGTTGACTGAATTTGTAATTTTCGGTGAGTAGATTTTGTGAATGAAAGAATGCTAAGAGGAGGGAAAACAAAAGAAGGCCCGTCGTTAGATCGTAATCTAACGGCTTCAAAAATTGTCTTACCCAAGATAAATTTTCACTCGTCTTATGTATGGCCAGGCCCGAACATATTGCTGTACAAATGGTGAGGACGGCACAGGGCCGCAAAATTATAGGGGCCCCAAATTCCTGAATACCTATAGTCCGGCCCTACGCCCATCGCGATACATTGCATATAGAAGGCCCTTACAACCGGCGTGGACAATGACTGGACCGGATGAGTCCTGAGAGCTAGCTGAATCGCTTCTTCATGTTCATTAGACGCTAGTTCATGCTCCTCTTGTGCTGCGGCTGCAAGAAACGCAAGGGTGCAAACAGGGGCCGAAGCCTTTCAAATATGAGGTTTGTTGGGAGCGGAAGCAATCACTGAAGGAAGTTGTGAGTGGTAAATGGGCTCTTGGTCCGGAAGACTCGATTAGCCAGGTTAAAGACAAGCTCCTCTCGCTGTCAGGAGATCTTACGGCATGGGATCGCACGCACTTTGGCAATCTCCGAAAGGAGATAGCGGATCTGAAACAAGAGCTCAAGATATTGCGGGAAATACCGGGTAGAATCGGACCATCGAGGCAAGAGACGAAAATAGGGGACCGACTGGTTGAACTATTTCATAGAGAGGAAATCTTGTGGAGACAGCGAGCTAGAGTGGATTGGCTTGTTCATGGAGACAAGAACACCCATTTTTTCCATCTACGTGCTAGTCGCCGGAGAAGGAAGAACCAAATTAAAGCATTACAGAAGCCGGATGGGCAAATGACAGAGAACGTGTCCGAGATGGAAGAGATGACAGCCTCCTTTCTATAAAAATCTACACAAAGCGGAGGGGGTCCATGACATGGAGCAAGTGCTGGATACTGTTCCACGCAAAGTCACACAAGATATGAATGAGGCTGTGGATGCACCGTTGAAAGTGCATGCTATGCCCCTAATCGACTTTTGGTGTTAATGACAACACAAACATAGGAAACTAATTCTATTTGTTGAGTGTATCTCAGGATGGCAAGTACTTTAGTAGATTGAGAATTATGTGTCAAAGGTGGTCTCAGAAGATCGGGATTTATATTTCAAGAAGGCTCGGGATTGAGAAAAGATGATGTAGACTATCCTTTTGAGTTTACTATTGTTGAGTATAGGGATCCCGCACTATTAAGAGGGGATCACAGGTTTTGCGATGAACTTGCTCATACCACATCTTCACTATCCTACTCAATACCACATACTCTCTACTCTGCTCCTATCTCAAAACAGGTCTATTGCCTCGGACTTCCGGCTCCCTCCGTACGTCCGAGGCCCGGACGACCGACAGGCTTCGAAAATCCGGAGCCCTCCACCAGAAGAATTTGAGTCATATAACTCGGATTTCCGGCTCCCTCCGGACATCCAAGGGCCGGACGTCCAACCAGCTTCGGAAATCCGGAGCCCTGCACCAGAAGAACATGAGCTCTATAACTCGGATTTCCGGCTCCCTCCGGACGTCCGTCCCCTTTCGGAAATCTGGAACCTCCCACCAGAAGAAGTTGAGTCGAATAACTCGGATTTCCGGCCTTCTCCGGACGTCCGGTCGCTGTTCCACTCATAGTGTTTCCAGTCATATCTACAGCTCTCGGACGACCGACCCCTGTCGGACGCCCGGACTTCCGTAAACTGCCGGACGTTCGAACCCTGTGTGACTTAAAGTCTCCCCAACGGTTGTTTTACACTCCCCACTATATATACTAACCTCCCACTTCGTGAGAGGGTGACCAACACAGCTAGAACACATCCAAGAACACCTTTCTTCTCACTCACTCTTGTCTACACCAAATCTTAGATCCCAAGAGCATTTGTGAGTCCCTTTGAGTGTTGTTCCAATCAAAAGATAGATCGTCCCTTTCTCCTCCTTCCCACCAAAGTGATTTGTGATTTGAGCAAGTTTTGAGCAATCCCCGTGATCTTGTTACTCTTGGAGGTTGGAGACTCCTAGGCGGTAGGAGTCTTCGGAGAGGAATCAAACCATTGTGATTTCCCCCGGAAAGTTTGTGAAGGTTTGGAAGCCACCTCAAGGCTTACCACTAGTGGTTGAGAAACGCCTTCGTGGAGTTATCTCAAAGGGAGAATAGGGTGAGCCTTCGTGGCTTTGGTGTGCCTTCGTGGTAACATCCGCCCCTCTAACGGTGACGTAGCTTCCCTCAAAGGAAGTGAACATCGGGATACATCCTTGTCTCTCTTGGAGTTTCGGTTATTCCTAACCCTAACTCTCTACTTGTGTTAATCCTTATTACGTACTTGTATTTGATTATTGTTTACCGCTTGCCTTACTTCACTCTGACTAGATTACTCCTTGTCGTAGCAATTATAAGCCTACACTCATATTCCCCACTTTTGCCTAAAATTGCTAAGTAATTATTAAAATTTGGAACTGTACCTATTCACCCCCCCCCTCTAGGTCCATCTCGATCCTTTTCTATTGGTATCAGAGCCTCGTGCTCTATTCTTGTCGCTTAACCGCCCTAGAGCGAGATGGACGGGATTCCAGCTACAGTAGCTCCAGTGCAGAGGGACGGGACTTCCACGGAAGTCAAGTCTTTCACCTCTGAGGACCTGAAACGGGCCCTTGCCAAGCAAAAAGAGGAGCATGATGCTTCTCTCGAGGCCTTGGTCCAAATGAGACTGGCATCACTTACCACGGGGACAGCCACGTCCCCGAGGGCCTCATGGCCACATGTGCACGGTTCTTCATTTGGCCAACAACCTCCGGAAAGGAACCAAACCAGTGTTCCATGGCTTTATGCTAGATCTCAAATTGAGAAACCTAATTACAACCCTGGAGGAAAACCTCCCTTGCTTGATGACAATTCCAATTTTGCTTTGTGGAGAGTTGGTATGTAGGATCATCTTAGGTACGCCAATGATGACATGTTGGACATCCTCGAGCATGGGTACAATCCTGTAGATCCAAGGTGCCTCACTCCCAGAGAAACTTATGACAAGCATCTCAATGACACTGCGATCATGTGCATAAGAAAAGGAATGAATGACAAGCAACGGAGACCTTACATTCACATCACAAGTGCCAAGGAACTGTGGGATAGCATTATAAGGACCAAGACCGGTACCTCCACTCTTCGGCTTGCTCAATATGAAATTGCCAAGGGGCAATTACAGAATTTCTGTATGGAAAAGGGTGAATCTCCCAAGCAACTACTAGAACGGCTCATGACTCTCGCCGCAGACATTGAGTCATGTGAATGTGACAAGACGCAAGATGGTTTCAATCTGACCAAGAGATTTCTCGTGGACAAGTTACTTCATGCTCTTGCTCCGTATCACCATCAAATGGTATGGGACATGAGGCAGCGCCATGGGTTCAAAGAAATGACTCCAGATGACATCATATCCACTTTCCAATTATTTGAGGAGTCAATGGCAAATGCAACAAAGCACCTTGCCATGCATGGCACTTCAACATCAAAGATCAATCTTGCTTTGAAAGCCAAGCATGAATGTGATGAAGAAGAAAGTGAAGAAGAAGAGGGTGATGATGACTACGAAGATGGTGATGATGTTGACTCTGATGAAAGCCCATCTTATGAGGACATTGCTCTCTTTGTAAAGAAGTTTTAGTGCAGGAAAATTCAAGGAAAGATTCCCAAAGAAGAAGGTAAGGAAATGCTACAACTGTGAGGAAACCAACCACTTCTCCAATGACTGCCCTTATGAGAAGAGAGAAGACAAACCAAGGTTTCCAAAGACCTTTGTAAAGAAGAAGTTGCCAAACCCTATGAACTCCAAGCTCAAGAGGACAAATGGAAGAGCAATGGTTGCACAAGAAGAATCAGATCCAGAAGATGTTGGTGGGGTTGCCGGAGTAGCTCAGGATACACAAAACACCTTGAGGCTAGTCAACAAAAGTGGTGATGTTGTTCACTACAACTATATGAAGGACTACAAGGGCAACGCTCACAAGTGTTTGATGGCAAAGACTGCCATGGGAGATGAGGAAGACCAAAGCTCTCATGATAAGGTTAAGGTAACTCCACGGTTAAACTCCTTCAGTCTAGCTTCTACCCCATCTGATGAGTATCTTGATACGGAAGATCACTATGAGGATAATGACTTAGATCATCCCATGTTTGCTAAAATAAACAAATTTATGTGCTCTCTTAAAGGAAAGAAGCTCACTATGTTTCGCATACTTATGGAAATGGTGAGTAAGCACACCAATACCATCAAGGAACTCGAAACCCTCGTCACTGAGGAGAAGGAAAGAAATGAAATCCTTGAGCAGAAAGTCATGTATGAGGAAGCACAAAATGATGCATTATGCTCAAAAGTAGGTGACAACCTTGATAAACATGCTAATGATCTTACCTCCTTGAAAAAGGCTGAATCTGTGTGCAAAGAGTTACTAAATGATAAAAACCGACTAGTGAACTCTCATGCTTCCCTTTCTAAGGACTGTGAGCGTCTATCCTTGTCTCTCAAAGACAAGGAAGAGAAACTCACTGTTCTTACAAAGAGCTTTGAGGCACTCAAGGTTACTTATCTTGACACTTTAGCTAAGGCCTACTCCTCACCTATTATTAATGTTGATACCTGCACTACTAACTCTAGTAGTGAACTGACATCTATCCATGAGGAAAACTGTTCGCTAAAGGCACAGCTAGACAGAGGTCTCATGACTTGTGCACAAGGACAAAAGACTCTCAATGAGATCTTAAGTCGACACAATGGAGGCCTTGCCAAGGAAGGGCTTGGGTTCAACCCAAGCACCGCCAAGAAAAGTGCATCTCCTCTCAAGTGTACCACTCCGCTTAAAGAGATATTTGTACGAGAGGGACACAAGGAGAAAGGTAAGGTTGTGAGTGGGTCGGCCACTAGGGGTTCGCCTACTCACAACAAGACAACTGAATTCATGCCTCCATCCTATGTACTATGCAAATCAAAGGAAGGAGAGGTTTATGCTAAATTCGTTGGTCCCCGTAATGCATTCCAATTTTATGCTATTTGGGTCCCTAAGACTCTTGTAACTAATGTGAAAGGCCCCATGAAGAAATGGGTACCTCAAACGAAGTCTTAATTCGTTACAGGCTGTTTTCTCCGGAGGAGCCAAATGGGTGATCGACAGTGGATGCACCAATCATATGACCGGAGATAGTAACTTGCTCTATGACTTCATGCAAGCCATTCGACCATACATGAGCATTGTATTTGGTGGAGGGTCGAAAGGGCAGGTAATTGGGTTGGGCAAGGTGGCAATCACTAATGACATGTCTATTGCAAATGTCATGCTTGTCCAATCTCTTCAGTATCATTTACTTTCAGTTCGCCAATTGGCTTCCGTTGGTTATGACACATTATTTGGACTAACGGATGTGAAAGTCTTTAAGAGAGACACTCTTGAAGTGGCCTTTGTTTGAGAGTTGGATGGCAACCTTTACACAGTTGATTTCTAGAAAGAGAGCACCTTCCATACAACTTGTCTAATGGCCAAGGCCGACATGGGATGGTTGTGGCATCGCCGGCTCGCCCATGTCGGCATGAGAAATCTTCAAAATCTCTTAAACGGCAATCACATCCTTGGACTAACAAATGTATCTTTTAAGAAAGATCGTGTGTGCAGTGCATGCATAGCTGGGAAACAACATCAATCAAAACATCCACCCAAGAACATTGTATCCACTTCGAGGCCGTTAGAGCTCCTTCATGTGGATCTGTTTGGGCCTCCTTCATGGGCAAGTCTTGGAGGGAAAAAGTATGGCCTAGTCATTGTTGATGATTACTCAAGATATACATGGGTGTTCTTTCTAAAGCCCAAGGACGAGACGGAGATCACCTTCATTGATTTTGCCGAACAAGCCCAGCGGAAGTTTGACAAGGACATCAAGGCAATAAGAAGTGATAATGGCTCTGAGTTCAAGAACTACACCCTAGAAGAATTTCTTAGTGATGGGGGAATTGAACATCAGTACTCCGCACCTTACATCCCTCAGCAAAATGGTGTGGCAGAGAGGAAGAACCGGACACTTGTGGAAATGGCAAGGTCCATGTTAGACGAATACAAGTCACCACATAGTTTTTGGGCTCAGGCCGTCAACACAGCATGTCATGCATCAAACCGGCTCTTCCTTCGATCAATATTGGAGAAGACTCCATATGAGCTCCTAACTGGGAACAAGCCCAATGTTAAGTACTTTCGTGTGTTTGGATGCAAGTGTTTCATCCTCAACAAACGGGAACGGTTAGGAAAATTTCAATCCAAAACAACTGAAGAGATTTTTGTTGGCTATGGATCAAACTCTCACACCTACAGAGTCTACAACAAATCCACTGGATGTGTTATAGAAACCTGTGACGTGACGTTTGATGAATTTAACCGCTCCCATGGGGAGCAAGTTGATCTAAATGATGCAGGTGAAGAAGACTCCTCACAAGATATCTTGAACATGGGTGTAGGTGCACTTCTTCCCATGGAACAAAGACCCCATGATGATGATGAAGGCGATGAGAGTATTTCTCATCCTCAAGACAGTTCACTGCCCATATCTCCACAAGATACTAGCACACATATCATGCCAGTTGTTGAGGATCAAGTGGGAGAACATGTCTCTCACTCTGATCACACTCAAGAACAAGTTGATCTTCAAGAGCTAGACCAAAGTATGGGTATGTTTGATGATGAACCTCAACAGGTGCAATGAGAAGAAGAATATCTTCCTCCGCACATAAATGATCCATATGTTAAGGACGTTGATGATGGAAACGAAGTCGAACCTCGTGAAACCCTGACCTCCATCATGCCACGTGTGGCCGGTCGTGTTGATATTGATCAAATCCTCATCGGCGTGTCGGAAGGTAGAGTGACTCGTAAACAATTAACAAACTTTTGTGCTCACTTTTCGTTTGTCTCTAGTACCATGCCACACAGGGTTCAGGATGCATTGTGTGACAATGACTGGCTCCTTGCTATGCAAGAGGAGTTAAGCAGTTTTACACGCAACGAAGTATGGTCATTGGTAGAACGACCAACTGAGGAACATAATGTCATTGGAACTAAATAGATTTTCAAGAACAAGGAAGATGAGAATGGGACTGTCCTATGCAACAAGGCAAGGTTAGTAGCACAGGGGTACTCCCAAGTTGAAGGTTCGGACTTTGGTGAAACTTTCGCCCCTGTTGCTCGTCTTGAATCCATTCGCATTTTGTTGGCCTATGCTGCTTTCAATGGTTTTACTTTGCATCAAATGGATGTGAAAAGTGCTTTTCTTAATGGTCCTCTACAAGAAGAGGTATATGTATCACAACTACCTGGGTTTGTTGACCCTCACCACAAAGACCATGTATACAAACTTCACAAGGCTCTGTATGGCCTCAAACAAGCACCTCGTGCTTGGTATGATCATCTTAAGAAGTTCCTACTCGATGATGGCTTTGTGGTGGGGGTGATCGATCCCACTCTTTTTACTAAGAGGGAAAATGGTGACTTGATCTTATGCCAAATCTATGTAGATGACATCATTTTTGGTTCTCCTAACATCCATTTATGCAAGAACTTTGCGGCCTCCATGACCAAGACCTTTGAGATGTCACTCAACACGGACTTGAAGTTCTTTCTTGGGTTTCAAATACAACAATTTCAAGAAGAGATTTTCTTGTCTCAAACTAAGTACCTCAAGGACATTCTTGAAAATTTTGATATGACAAATGCTAAACCAATGAAGACACCCATGGCCACAGATGTAGTTCTGAATGAAGACACCAACGGTATTCCTTTTGACCCATCTACTTACCGCTCCATGATTGGTTCGCTACTTTATCTTTGCGCATCTAGACTGGATATCATGTTAAGTGTAGGCATATGTGCTAGATTTCAAGCTTCCCCTAGGGAAAGCCATCATACGGTGGTTAAGCATATTCTTAGATACCTTGTTCACACCCCAAAGTTAGGCTTATGGTACCCTAAGGATGCAAAGTTTGATCTTATTGGGTACTCCGATGCGGATTGGGCCGGTGACAAAGTGGGACGGAAATCCACTTCCGGTGCATGTCAGTTTCTTGGACGCTCCTTGGTAAGTTGGTCCTCGAAAAAGCAGAACTGTGTTTCTCTCTCCACGGCCGAGGCCGAATATATTGCAGTCCAAAGCTGTGCAACCCAACTGCTATGGATGAGGCAAACCCTAAAGGATTATGGTATCACGTATCGACACGTTCCTCTTCTCTGTGATAATGAAAGTGCCATAAAGATCTCCGAGAACCCCATTGATCACCCTCACACAAAACATATTGATATTAGGTATCATTTCTTGAGAGACCATGTGCAAAAGGGTGACATTGATATTACCCATGTGGGTACCGACATGCAGCTAGCCGACATTTTCACCAAGCCACTTAGCGTTGCTAGGTTCTGTCAACTTAGGCGTGAACTTGGTACCTTGGAGCTTGATAACATAACTTAAAACCTTGCACACATACACACACTCACATTATGTTTGTGTCTTGATGTGGGCATGCATTTAGGGGGAGTGGGTCATAATTTTGTGTTTTGAGCTTACAAAGTATGCATAAATCCACTTCTGTCCACAAGTAGTATATGTAATGCTTGCAGGCAACTATGTTCGTGCTCTTTGTGAGAAACCATGAAAAATCATCATCTCATCATCAAAAATTCCAGAATCAGCCTCTGCCTCCTCCTCTCTCTCTCGGTCGTCCGACGGGTCTCGGACTTCCGGCGGCTTACCTCATTCCGGACGTCCGACCAGTGTCGGTCGTCCGACGGCAAAATCCTCTCCGGACGTCCGACGCCTGTTGGACGTCCGACGCATCGGGACCTATAAATAGCTGGGCACGGGGCTGGGCTTTTCCCTAGCCCTCACTCGCCCCCTTTTTCCCCTGCAGCCGCCGCCGCCAGCACCGGGTGCGCTCGCCCGCGCCGCCACTCCCGAGATCTGCCCGATCTCCTCCGCGGATCCTTCTCTTCTTCCTCTTCTTCCTCCGCGGGATCCCTCTGCAGGTATCTCCTCCCTTCCCCTCGCGTTTGGATTCCTTCTCTCCCAAGTCCACGTGTTCGTTCATATGGTTTGACCATGTTCGTTCCTCATTTGGGGTTTCCATCCGTGTAGGTTGTTGTGCACCATGCCCAAGGTTAAGCACGCCGCACGGAAGAGCGTTGCTGGATCATCCTCTCGTGCCCCTACTAGCACGGGGTCGGACACGGAAGGGCCACGTCGTCCCTTCAAACGGACTGCCCGGCGTTCTCCATCTCCAAAGCTCCCCTCGTCGTCTGATGGTGATGACTCCGACTTCGAGGACGAGCTTGCCGCCGAGGACCGTGCTGACCAGCCCGCCGATCGGAGGTCCATGCCCAAGCCCGGGACTCGTAGGGCGTCCTATATGCCACCACCTCCGCCTGCTCACCCCGCAGGTGAAGCTCGCCGCATCTCACTTGAACCCCCTGCTACCTTAGGTCGTGAAGTCACGAACTTCACCACACTTGCCAAGTCTTCATACCTTACTTTCCGCCGCGACATTGATCAATTCTCTGTCGTACGTGACTCTACGGACTCACATTTCCGCACACACGTCCAGGCGGACATTTTTACTACAGTCATAGTTCCTAAGAGTCTTTCTGTTCATCTCTTCATAGATCTTGAGCATATTCGCATGCACCCGGCGAAATACCCGGGTGCCATTGAGCTTATTGAGGCATCGGGGCTTGCCGCTCCGCTTGCTTTTCATCGCGATTTTAACGCTGCTGCCATTCACCAGTTCTATGCCACATGCTTCTTTGCTCCAAACCACACTGTTAGCTGGATCACCTCTGACGTTCGCTTCACAGCTTCTTATGATACATTTGTTGCCGCACTTGGTTTCCCCAACTCCGGTTTCAAAATACATAGGAATGATCCTAACCATGCACCTAAGTCCATTGAGGTGTGTGGGTATCTCCTCAAACCACTTAGTGAGCTTGATGCGGATGAACGCATGAAGGATCTTAACCAGGTATCCATCTGGCGCTCACCTTACTTCATCATCTTTCAGTGTCTTATCCGCACCATCTATCCCAAGATGGGTGATAAGGGCTCGTGCAGTGGCTACTGTATTGACATCATGTCTCACTTGTACGAGCACCCCAAGAGCAAAATTAATGTGCCTCACTTTCTATGGCATGAGATTCGGCTTGCTAGCTTTCAATACAAGCGAGCCTTTCCTCATGCCCCCTTCATCCAGGCTCTTATTAATCATGTTGTTGATTTCTCTATTGCTGTCACTCACACACATCGCAAGTGGGTCATTCCTGCTCACATGGCGGATAACTAGGCTCCCAAGAAAGCCCCATCCTCCACATCCACTTGCCGCACTGCTGCCCGGTCAGCCACTCCCTCATCTAGCTCCGCTCCTCTCGGTCGCTTTGCCAAATTCCTTGGCAAGGGACATTCTGCTATGATGAAGGCCGTCTCTTTCCAGTGTGGTCAAACCCATGATGTGGTTTCTCGCCTAGTCTCCTCCAAGAATGCCCTCAAGGCTCGTCTGAGAGCCTCGGGCGCTCTTGATGTGAGTGATGATGAGGCCCCTCCTGCTGCTCCTCCTTCTGACTTTGGCTTCCCATCTGGTCCTGAGTGGGCTGATTTCCTTGACGAGGTTGTGGCAGTGGCTTGCCTGACGATGAGGATGATGCTGATGATGATGCTGATGAGCTCTGAGCATGGTTGATGCTGTTGGTGCCTCCCTTTTTGGTACTTGGTGCCAAAGGGGGAGTAATGTATCGTAGCTTTTAGTCTTTGGAGATTTAATGTAATGGATAAACTCATGTATGGCTACTTATGAATGATTGTGATTGCTATGGATTGCTATGATATCATCATAGACTATTATGTTTTGCTCCACTACTTCTATGATGATCTATTGTCTTTCTATGATGATCTATTATCTTTACATGATGATCCATTATATGTTCGATACACACATTAAAAGGGAGCTCCGATATCTTATCATGCACATACTAAGGGGGAGCTCCATACTAAATCTCTCCAAGGCTATAATGTATGTTAAATCTTTTTGAGACCAATGTATATGTTGTCATCAACTACCAAAAAGGGGGAGATTGAAAGTGCATGCTATGCCCCTAATCGACTTTTGGTGTTAATGACAACACAAACATAGGAAACTAATTCTATTTGTTGAGTGCATCTCAAGATGGCAAGTACTTTAGTAGATTGAGAATTATGTGCCAAAGGTGGTCTGAGAAGATCGGGATTTATATTTCCAGAAGGCTCGGGATTGAGAAAAGATGATGTAGACTATCCTTTTGAGTTTACTATTTTTGAGTATAGGGATCCCGCACTATTAAGAGGGGATCACAGGTTTTGCGATGAACTTACTCATACCACATCTTCACTATCCTACTCAATACCACATACTCTCTACTCTGCTCCTATCTCAAAACAGGTCTATTGCCTCGGACTTTCGGCTCCCTCCGGACGTCCGAGGGCCGGACGACCGATAGGCTTCGGAAATCCGGAGCCCTCCATGAGAAGAATTTGAGTCATATAACTCGGATTTCCGGCTCCCTTCGGACATCCGAGGGCCGGACGTTCGACCAGCTTCAGAAATCCGGAGCCCTGCACCAGAAGAACATGAGCTCTATAACTCGGATTTCCGGCTCCCCCCGGACGTCTGAGGGCCGGACATCCGTCCCCTTTCGGAAATCCGGAACCTCCCACTAGAAGAAGTTGAGTCGAATAACTCGGATTTTCGGCCTTCTCCGGACGTCCGGTCGCTGTTCAACTCACAGTGTTTCCAGTCATATCTACAGCTCTCGCACGACCGACCCCTGTCGGACGTCCGACCCCTTGCGGACGCCCGGACTTCCGTAAACTGCCGGACGTCCGAACCCTGTGTGACTTAAAGTCTCCCTAACGGTTGTTTTACACTCCCCACTATATATACCAACCTCCCACTTCGTGAGAGGGTGACCAACACAGCTAGAACACATCCAAGAACACCTTTCTTCTCACTCACTCTTGTCTACACCAAATCTTAGATCCCAAGAGCATTTGTGAGTCCCTTTGAGTGTTGTTCCAATCAAAAGATAGATCGTCCCTTTCTCCTCCTTCCCACCAAAGTGATTTGTGATTTGAGCAAGTTTTGAGCAATCCCCGTGATCTTGTTACTCTTGGAGGTTGGAGACTCCTAGGCGGTAGGAGTCTTCGGAGAGGAATCAAACCATTGTGATTTCCTCCGGAAAGTTTGTGAAGGTTTGGAAGCCACCTCAAGTCTTACCACTAGTGCTTGAGAAACGCCTTCGTGGAGTTATCTCAAAGGGAGAATAGGGTGAGCCTTCGTGGTAACATCCGCCCCTCTAACGGTAACGTAGCTTCCCTCCAAGGAAGTGAACATCGGGATACATCCTTGTCTCTCTTGGAGTTTCGGTTATTCCTAACCCTAACTCTCTACTTGTGTTAATCCTTATTACATACTTGTATTTGATTATTGTTTACCGCTTGCCTTACTTCACTTTAACTAGCTTACTCCTTGTCGTAGCAATTATTAGGCCTACACTCATATTCCGCACTTTTGCCTAAAATTGCTAAGTAATTATTAAAATTTGGAACTGTACCTATTCACCCCCCCTCTAGGTCCATCTCGATCCTTTTCAACCGTACAGTAGCGAAGAAGTGAAAAGAACATTTTTTTAGATGTTTCCCATCAAGGCTCCTGGACCGGATGGATTTCCAGCTCATTTTTTCCAGCGTCACTCGGAGATCTGTGGAGAGGAGGTGGCGAAAGTGGTGTTAAAAATCGTGGAGGGAACGAAATCTGCAGTATGCATTAACGAGACCATTTTGGTTCTCATCCCAAAGGTAAAAAATCCTACCCTGTTAACCCAGTTTTGCCCTATCAGCCTATGCAATGTGCTATACAAGATAGCTTCAAAGGTGATCTCTAACCGTCTGAAAATTGTGCTACCTGACATTATATCTGAGGAGCAATCCGCTTTTGTACCAGGGAGATTGATTACTGACAACATCATAGCAGCTTATGAGTGTCTCCACTTTATGAAAACAAACAAAGCTAAGAAACACCAAGCCTTTGCCCTAAAGCTTGATATGATGAAGGCCTACGATAGGGTCGAATGGACATATCTTAGAGCAATTATGTTGAAATTGGGTTTCTCTGAACAATGGGAGAACATAGTTATGGGGCTGGTTTTCACAGTTAAATTCTGTGTTATGCTCAATGAAAAGAGGTTAGAAGAGTTTGAGCCAACACGTGGTATAAGACAAGGGGACCCAATTTCTCCCTACTTGTTGTTGCTAGTAGCATAGGGCCTTTCATGCCTGTTAAGATCCAGAAGAGAGTCATCCAACTTGGGCGGTGTACAGGTAGCCACTTCGGCACCACCGGGTAACCATCTATTATTTGTTGATGACAGCCTGCTATTCTGTAAGGCTAACAGTAGTGGGGAAAACGAGGTGAACCTAGTCTTGAACAGTTATTGCCAAGCCTCAGGCCAACGCATTAACTTTGCCAAATCATCTATATTTTTCAGCAAGGCGGTGTCAGAAAATGTTCGTGGGGAAATCAAGAATCTGCTCAATGTTCCTTATGAAACATTAAATGAAAAATACCTGGGTATGCCATCAGATATTGGAAGTTCTAAGAACGGGGCTTTCAAATATTTAAAGGACCGCTTATGGAGCAAAGTTCAGGGATGGATTGAGAATACTTTGTCAACAGCAGGTAAAGAGGTGCTCGTCAAATCAGTTGCACATGCGATTCCAGTTTTCTCAATGTCTTGCTTCAAGCTCCCAAGAGGATTATGTGAACATCTTAACATGCTTATTAGGAATTTTTGGTGGGGAAGTAAAGAAGGCAAGCGGAAACCCCATTGGGTTTCTTGGAAAGTAATGACACAGCCAAAAGGAATGGGAGGCCTCGGTTTCAAGGATTTCGAGCTATTCAACCTAGCCATGCTAGCTCGTCAGGCCTGGCGGGTATTGCAGTCACCTAAATCTTTAAGCTCTCGGCTATTGAAGAGTATATACTTCCCAAACTCTACAATCCTGCAGGCCTCTTTAGGGAACCATCCTAGCCAGATTTGGAGACCTATCATTGAAGGTCGAGATGTTTTGAAGCAGGGATTGATCCGAAAGATTGGGAACGGTGAAACAACGAGGATTTGGGAAGATACATGTCTGCCAAGAGATGAGATGCTTCGGCCCTATGGGTGTTTAGTTGCAGATCCACCAAGTATGGTCTCGGAACTTATCGATCCCACTTCGGCTACATGGGATCATGAACGGATCTCGTCGGTTTTCCTCCCTACGGATGCTCGTATCATAAAGGGTATAACCCTTATGCACTCGGAATATAGATGATTTCTGGAGCTGGCAGTTTGAATCAAGTGGTATTTTCACTGTCAAAACAGCATACCGTATGCTCGTCTCAACAAAACAGCGTCGCGAAGCTTGGTTAGAAGGCAATGCAGCTTCATCTTTTGTTATATCAGAAGAGGGTGCATGGAAGACCATGTGGAACACAAAAGCTCCAGCAAAACTAAAGATGTTCCTATGGAGATTATCCAAACACTCCTTGCCAACAGAGGATATTAGAGCGCATAGGCACATGACCGACAACTCTCGATGTGGCATGTGCGGCTCGCAAGATTCATGGAGGCACTCTCTCATTGACTGCACAACATCCAGATGTACCTGGGCATTAGTTGATGAAGATCTTGCACAATCCATAGTGGCAACGGCCGAACCGAGTGCCAAGCAATGGTTGTTCGCACTAATGGAGACGTTATCGCATGAGCAGTTTGTTACCTCGGTTGTAACCCTTTGGGCGATTTGGACTTCCAGGCGCAAGGCCATCCATGAAGGCATCTTTCAGTCACCGGCAGGGACAAATTCCTTTGTTAAAAGGTATATCCTGGAGCTGCAATCTATTGAGCAACAACCACCAGCAAGGGGCTTGCCGTCTACACGGGTCCCTCGACCAAGAGCGCCACCGATTGGCCATGCCAAGATACATGTCGATGCTGCTGTAAGAAAGGGGAGAGGAGGCTCAGCTCCTGCTGTTTGTTGGGACGGGCAAGGAAACTACATGGGAAGCTCGGCGCTTGTGATTGCAGGCTTGGAGAACCCAGCGATACTAGAAACCATCGCTTGCCGTGAGGCCTTGGCGCTAGCAGATGATCTCAACATAACAAATGTCACCATAGCCACTGATTCCAAGCAAACAGTTGCAGATATTAAGAAGGGTGCAAAAGGGCGAAACAGTTCCATAGTTCATGAAATCTCTCTCAGAACTTCTCTTTTTCATTGTAATTTTTCTTTTGAAGGTCGTGCTGCTAGTAATGAAGCACATAAACTAGCCAAGTATTCACTAGCTTTTGATCCGGGGCGTCACATTTGGTTGGGACAACCCCATGATCCACATTGTTTTTTATCGTGGCTTTTGATGAATAAAGTTGGCCTTACCCCTAAAAAAATTAGACGCTAGTTCTTCTTCTTTGCTTAGGATGGCGGTTGCCATCTAGATTGATCCCTTGCCCACAACACATCAAATAGGCTAACATCGGCCTCGACGTGGAGTCCTGATTCCTGAGCGATGACTTGTGAACAATGCCTCTATCTAGCTAGCGAGCATGTAATTTCATGTTCGTCGACGGCTCCGCACGATCTCTCGATTGGAGCCTATCGATCCCTTGCGCGGGAGCAATTTGAGTTGGCGGTCTGCATCGGCCATCCTCAAGGACCCGCGAGCTCCAGGAACTTCCGCAGTACTCTTATAATTTGGCTGTTGCTAATTTTGTTATTTTCATCTTTTATTCAGAGTTCAATGTTAAAAAATTCTGGCCATGTCGTCTTTTAGAAATCAATCTCGAAAATTATCATAGAATTATATGTATATTTGTTTTTTAAAAGATAGGATCTATTTTAGAGTTTGTCATACGGTCTCAAATTTTGCCGGCCCGGCCCTGGGTATGGCCGGTCCTTTATAGTTACTGTGAGGGGAAATCGTTTTATCATATAGGAGAATCCAATTCATATGCATGCACATCTGTCTTATGATGTGCCCTCACAATGGGGCTCCTTCGTATGGGGAGAGATTGCAAGCACACAGAAATTTAAAATATCATGACGAAATCATCTACATCAATAGCTAACTTTGCATTTTCAAAGTGATTTGCCCACAAAGCTATTAATTGTACTAGAAAAAGGGCCCGTGCGTTGCAACGGGAGAAAAAAATACCACACGATTTTAATCTTTTTATAATTATTTTGATTTATTAAAATAATAAGCTAACTAACTAATGTAGTCAGTCCTATCCTATTTTGTTGAGAAATCAACCGCTCCATTGTTAGTTCCACCATGATGAGAAATTGAGCGGGACAAGCAAAGCAAAACATAGAGGCTACGTGAATTGATCAATGTACTGTTATTTTATTTCACTCATGGGGTAGAGAATGTGGGATCAGATGACAAACTCAAGGTGATGTTCCATTCTCTGTCTCTACAACAATACAATCTTACATTCAATACATTCATTCATCAGCAAACAAGTCCCCACAAAACAAAATTTCTTGCCGGTGCTTGGCACACGGTTGGAGGCATGGGGAGGGGATCTCACCAGATGATGAGTTCCTGCCGGAGGAGGGGATACGATGAGAGGAGCAAGGGTTAGGCGCCTCTATCTGGCCATAAGGAGTCGTCGTTGCCGCGCCATAACCTCGGAGTTCCCCGTGTGAGCCATGGAGGCCCGCCTCCACCTGCAAGTACTTCGCTCCGCCGCGTTGCCACCGTTCTGCATCGAGCAGACGCATCATCCCAAGTCACTGTAGCTGTCGCGTTGATTTGATCCAGAAACTGTGCTCGAGCGCCGAAACGGGGGCAACAAGCGGGCAGAGGTACGGCCGTGGAGGCGGGTGGGTTGAGATCGACAACAGTGGTGGTTGAGGTCGGCAGCGGCGGCGAGTGGTGTGGCAGCGGCCTGGGCACAGGACAGGGTGGACCAGAGTCGACGCGATGCTCTCGAGCGCCGCAACGGGGGCAGTGAGCGGGGAGAGGTACGGCCCCACAGGCGGGTGGGTTGAGATCGACAGGGGTGGCGGTTGAGGTCGGCCGCGGCGGCGAGTGGTGTGGCAGCGGCCTGGGCACAGGCCAGGGTGGCCGAGGGTCGACCGGAGGAGGCAATGCGTACGGGTATAATTTTTGCAGCGAATCGTTTTTTTTCTTTTGCGTTGCAGATAAATGATGGAGCGCGGGTTGAATAACAAAAATTAAGGGGATTTTTATAAAAATGACGTGGTGGGTTTTCCGATGAAAGCAATAGCCGCGTTATTATTAGGTATAGATATAGATTAGTGATTTGTCTTTACGTCTACTCCCTTCGTTCCTAAATATAAGTCTTTTAGAGATTTCACTAGGAGACTACATACGAAGCAAAATAAGTAAATTACACATATGTTTATATGCATCCGTCTGTAATTTACTAGTGAAATCTTTAAAAAAGCTTATATTTAAGAACGGAGGGAGTAAATTCGTCTTCTCCAGGATTCAAAAAGATTTACAATTGTTATCTTCCGACGGAATTTTTGTATCAGCGCCAGCACCAAACAAAGTGTCGTTAGTATCATCTTAGCAATTACCTAGAGTGTAGAACGACAACCCAAGTCCGAAGATTGAGCCACGCTGGGACCCTAGTTTTTGGACCGAAAGCTCAACCTGAAAAGCTCCCAAAACCATAAAATCTGGTATTTCCCTAAAAAAAGCAAATTCGGTATTATTTAAGTAGGCTTAATGGTGTATTTTACTATGTTGAAGTAAATTAAATTTAGTGGCAAAATTGTTTTTTAACATGTTTTGGCTTGGGCCTAGACTTGGAATTTTTATATCAGGATTTTTGGAAACTCATACCAGGAAATGACACCTAACCACGGTAATAATTCGTGATTGTTAGATAATAATGCATATGTCACTATAATATTATCCAGAAACTAGATACTGATTACTGAAGTGTCACTTACAAGTCTTATATGCATAGAGACGGACAATAAATAACCTCGTATGCAGCCTACTAACCAATTGACTATAATTTCGTGCCTACTAGAATAAATGATCACGGAGACGAATTACCCCCCCCCCCCCATCGCACCCAAGGGTGACACCGGGGGGCGGAACCCTAGTGCCGCCAGAAGCCCTCCCATCCCCAGCTCCCTTCGTCGCCTGTGCCAGCGGACCCAGCTGCCGAAGGTGGCCGGGGTTGGTGGTGCGTTGGAGGCGAACGCAGGAGTTGCTAGGGCGATGGAGGCGGTAGTCAACTCGCAACGACGAGGGTGACGCCCCTGCGTCGGGGGTGGCGACGGAGACCCCCTACGACAATGATCTGGCTACTGGATTTGGGATCTTCAATCCTAGATCATGGCCTCGTCACTTTCGGTTGCTCGAGGGCCGGCGGCGGCGGCTACCCTCTTGGCGCGAAGGGGACGGCTGAGGGAGGTCTGAACTGGCGCATGGTGGTGTCGTGGCCGTACGGCATCTCGGGTGCTGAATGGCCGGCGTGCGGCTGCGTTGGTGTAGGCGTGGCCTGACCGGCCATCCACAACACCTTCGCGCGGTTGCGCGTTGTCTCTTCCCTCGTGGTGCTTGTGGGAGGCTCCGGCTCCTCGGTGGTGGTTGCTTTTTGGGCAGCCCGATCTGAGGCGTGCGCGTGTGAGGACGACACTGATGGTGGTGGCACGGCTAGGGGAGTTCCAGCTCGAGGTGCAGCCCCTCTCCATGGCGGTGGCTTGCCCCGATCTGATTCTTCCGGATTTTAGCTCTAACATTCTTCTTTCATCAATTCTTATTTTACCGAATGCTGACCTCTTGGATCTGGCAGCTGGTGAGTTCTGGTCTTTTCTGCCGGAGATCTATATAGATTGGAGTATATCGCCCTTGGATATCTACATCGGAAAAGCTTTGATCGCACACACTCTTATTATCAACCAACACGGCCTTAAGAGGACGCGATGCGAAGCTTCACTCTCTTTTTGGTGTCATGGGACATGTCTAAGCTAAGATTCTCAAGGCATTGACGGAGATGGGGAAAGTCATGGCGGTTGTGATTGGAGGTCTTCAAGTTTCGATGAAAGAGTATATTGGATGCTATGAAGATTGTGTGCCTCGTGCATGGTGACTTTGTTTCAGTGGCCTTGGTTAGCGGGGTGGCAGGACTCGAGGACTGCATTTTGGGTGGCGCTCCTCGAGTACCGAGTCCCGATTTCCATGGTAAAAACCCAAGGTCTGGCCTTTATTGGTTGTACCTCGCAATGGCCTTGTGGAAGTCATTGTTTTTGGTGAACTTGGACTTTCTCGAGGGTGTAAGCCCAAGATCTTCGATCGGGCAACGACAACGCTTATACATTGTTTTCTCGTTGGCGGCATTGCTTTTGGAGAACCTCTTTTGTATTCTGAGTGTTGTCTTTGGTGGTGGTTAGAGTGCTGCTGGTGCTGCTAGTGATTGTTTACCGTGGCGGGGTCTTTTTTTCTTTTTCTTTTTTTGGTTGTGTGTATCCTTGTTGTCTTTGGACATCTTATTGGTACAAAGACCGTGTGTAATTGATATCTTCGCGATATTAATATATTTTCCTTGTTAAAAATCTACTAGAATAAATAAATATCTGGCACGAGATCCAGTTTGAAAGACCTTGTCATGAAAAAAAAATGTTGAAAGGGATCATCAATCGAGTAATCAAAATTAAGAGATATCTTTTTGCATCTAAAAACTATATTAAAACTAATAGAACATTTGTTGACTTCATAGTTTATACTTACATGCAGTGCTATCTTGATTTTGCATGCATGCACGTACAAGAAAAGTAGGAGGGGTGGCCTGACGGAGTTTCAAATCAAGCTTTTTTACGGGAATATCAAATTAAGGTGGCCACTACCTAATGGAATAGTCTATTCTTAGCTCGTAGCGAAGAATAGTACTATCTCCGTTCCTAAATACAAGTCTTTGTAAAGATTACATTAAATATTATACACGAAGCAAAACAAATGAATTTATATTTTAAATATATTTATACACATCCGCATATAGTTTATAGTGAAATTTTTGAAAAGACGTATATTTAGAAATGGAGGGAGTACCTTATTGGTACAAATCACACACCCACTCCACTTATATGGACTGGCCCGTCTAGGCAAATTTTAAATTTTTTGTTCTTTCGACTAAGGTACCGTGCACGTTTTTTATCCCTGGTTTTTGTATAGGAACTTACTTTCTGCCTGTAAAAAAAATTAGGAACTTATTTTCTGCATGTGTTCTTCGTGGATTCAGCTGTGATTTCCCCTTTTTTTATTTTTTATTTTATTTTTTCATGTATTTACTTTTCTTTTAACTATTGAAATTCACAACATTTTGTAACTCACAAATACTTTATATATAATCTGAACATTTTGTAATTCATGAAAATAACAAAATAGTCTAACAATATTAAGGAAAATGAATATTTTATAAATCCTTTATTTCGTAAAGAATGATGATCTTTTTAAAACCTGTGAATGTTTTAAAATTTGAAGAATTTTTGTAGTGAACTTATGATTTAAAAAAAGTGTGCTTGCGTAAAACCATGAATATTTATTGCATTCACAACTTTTTAAAATCTTCAAAAAGTTACATGTTTCTCAGACCAGAATATGTCACGGTTTTTCTGCTTGATGTTGTTGTTGTTCCGGCGGTGTTTCCTGGTGTCACGGCGAGGCATGTGGAGGGTGGTGTATTCCTGGTATGTTTATATGAGAGTCTTCTCTCATGAAGGGTAGCATGATCCACACATGTGGATCGTTTTAGGCACTAGTAGCTTAGGTTTTTTGGCCCGTTCATTATCTTGGTTTTGGTGGTGGGTGATGTTGGTTTTGAATAAAGAATTTTCATATCCTTCCCTGATGAGGTGTTCCGCCCTACGGTTGGGAATGAATTTAGAAACTAATATGTTCAAGCAAGGGTCATGTGGTAACAGCAACATCCTTGTAGTGGACTTGTGTCCTTGGCTTTATCGTTGCGGCAACATTTCTTCCAGCGCTTGGCACGAACCTTGTGAGTTAGTCCATGAGCGGATATATATTATGGTATGCGTCAATGGTACGATTTCCTCATCCGACATCTTAGTCGTGTGGAGGTGCCAAATCTGGAATTGGATGGTGTGTTTGGCGTATTTCCTGATACGACTCAAATATATCTATAATTTTTAATCGTTTCATGTTATTATATTATTATTTTTATAAAACCTTTTATAGACTAACCTATTAATTTAATGCCCAGTGTGAGTTTCTGTTTTCCGTTTGTTTTTTTATTTTGCGGGAAATAAATACTACCAAGGTCAAAATAAGTTGCCGATTTAATATGATGTTTTGGGCAACAAGAAACACACCAAGCTTCGAGAGACCTCGGGACCAGCTGCGGTGGCTCACACGGCCACCCCGCGCGACAAGGGTTGTGCCACCTACCCGTGTGTGGGCGTGTGGCCCCCTGCTGCCTTAGTCCAATTCCACTGTCATAAATTCCTATAAATACCAAAACCCTCCGACATATTTTTAGAAGATTTTTATCATCTTCGTAAGCGTGTTGCATGAAGATCCCATCTAGAGCCCTATTTTGGAGCCATGCTGAAGGGGGAGCCATTGCGGGAGCCATCTTCATCAACCTTGCTAGCTACATAAACATGTGTGAGTGGTTCCCTTAGGACCTATGGGTCAAAGTACTAGATACAGTTGGATTAACGTTCTACGTATCACAGATGCAATGCCTATATGAGATTTTGCCAAGAATGATCATAGTCATAAATATTGCAATATTTTCAATTGTCCAACTGTATTGTTTACCATGCTATTTGCCTATTTTCGAGAGAGATGTCACTAGGGAATCTATGCCCCCGGGTATATTCTTCATTTCTAAATTCTTCAATAGAATGTTGCCTTACTATTTACAACTTCACTATTACCTACCTCTATTATTTGCTTTTAATCTTGTAACTAGCAAGACAAAGGGCTTGATAAACGTCTTGCCATGTTGTGTGGTTGTTTTTATTTTGTTTGTGTGCGTTTGTTGTTTACATTGTTAGCTTAAATACTACTACTGGATTGTTAATCTAGGATCTCTAAGGGAGGTAAAAACTTTGTTGCTCCTATTTTGTGAATCCCAACAACTCCTACGTGAGTCGACTTTTCTCCAGTCTCGTTCATTCAGCGGTAAAGGTTTTTCCTTTGTTGAGCCACCTTGGAGGTCCGAAAATTTGCATGTCATCAATAGGGCCACATCGAGCTCGAGTAAGGAGTTGATCCGTTATTTTTTTTCCTTTGGTGACTGTTGTGATGGTGCCAAAGGCATGTGATAGGTGTTGGTGTCAAGCTTAGAGGATACTTGGGCTAAATAAAAAAAATCCTTGGTCGGAACCACCCCACAGCTCTTGCCCTTACTTTTCGGCTCTGCTCATTTTGCCCTTAGATTGGTCTCTAAGGTTATCCAAGTTCTCTTTGACTGTTTGACCAATGCTTTGAAAATCCATTATAATTTCGTATGAACTCATAAAATGCAAGCAAGATATCGAAATGTTCAAAAAATATTACCATTATGTGCATGTCATTTGCATTCAGGAAAAAAAGTAATGTTCAAATTACCTAGGATTATTTACATTATTAAACTTAATAAGGTATAAATAATACCCTTTTCATCAATAAAATTTACATGCAAAATATAGGTGATAATTTCTCAACATTCTCGTATGAGCATTCTTGTGAGTTTATATCAGCCTGTTATGAATTTGCAAAGTAATGGTCCAAGTAACAGCTGGATATGAACTCAGAAGAATGCAAGTAAGATATCAGAATGTTCAAAAAACATCATCGATATTTGCAAGTAACTTTTGTTCATAAGAAAGTATTGTTTATACCTTTTTATGTGTAATATTGTTAATAAGATTTATAACCTCGGGTAATTTGAATAGTACTTTTACTTAATGCAAATAACATGCACAAAGATATTATATTTTTCTGAATATTATGATATCTTATTTACATTTTTATAAATTAATATGAATTTCCTATGACTTTTTTAAGTATTGCTCAAACGGTCAAACTGTTGGAAATATGCCCTAGAGGCAATAATAAATTAGTTATTATTATATTTCTTTGTTCATGATAATCGTTTATTATCCATGCTATAATTGTATTGATTGGAAACACAGTGCATGTGTGGATACATAGACAAAAAACTGTCCCTAGTAAGCCTCTAGTTGACTAGCTCGTTGATCAAAGGTGGTCAAGGTTTCCTGACCATAGGCAAGTGTTGTCACTTGATGACGGGATCACATCATTAGGAGAATCATGTGATGGACTAGACCCAAACTAATAGACGTAGCATGTTGATCGTGTTATTTTGTTGCTACTGTTTTCTGCGTGTCAAGTATTTGTTCCTATGACCATGAGATCATATAACTCACTGACACCAGAGGAATGCTTTGTGTGTATCAAACGTCGCAACGTAACTGGGTGACTATAAAGATGCTCTACAGGAATCTCCGAAGGTGTTCGTTGAGTTAGTATGGATCGAGACTGGAATTTGTCACTCCGTGTGACGGAGAGGTATCTCGGGGCCCACTCAGTAATACAACATCACACACAAGCCTTGCAAGCAATGTGACTTAGTGTAAGTTGCGGGATCTTGTATTACGGAACGAGTAAAGAGACTTGCCGGTAAACGAGATTGAAATAGGTATACGGATACTGACGATCGAATCTCGGGCAAGTAACATACCGAAGGACAAAGGGAATGACATACGGGATTATATGAATCCTTGGCATTGAGGTTCAACCGATAAAGATCTTCAGAATATGTAGGATCCAATATGGGCATCCAGGTCCCGCTATTGGATATTGACCGAGGAGTCCCTCGGGTCATGTCTACATAGTTCTCGAACCCGCAGGGTCTGCACACTTAAGGTTCGACGATGTTTTATGCGTATTTGAGTTATATGGTTGGTTACCGAATGTTGTTCGGAGTCCCGTTGGTATCACGGACGTCACGAGGGTTTCCGGAATGGTCCGGAGACGAAGATTGATATATAGGATGACCTCATTTGGTTACCGGAAAGTTTTCGGGCATTACCGAAAAAGTTTCGGGCTCATCGGTTGTGTACCGGGAGTGCCGGGAGGGGTGACGGGGACCATCGAGAGGGGTGTCAAGCCCCAAGGGGTCTCATGAGCTATGGGAAGAGATAAACCAGCCCCTAGTGGGCTGGAATAAGTTCCCACTAAGGCCCATAAGGTTTGAGAAGGAAAAAACACAAGGTGGAAAGAGTTTCCAAGTGGGAAGGTGGAATCCTACTCCAAGTAGGATTGGAGTAGGACTCCTCCACCTCCAATTTCGGCCAAACCTTTAGGTTTTGAGGCTGCCTCCTCCCCTCCCTCCCTCCTATATATACTGAGGTATTAGGGCTGATTTGAGACAACTTTTGCCACGGCACCCGACCACATACCTCCACGGTTTTACCTCTAGATCGCGTTTCTGCGGAGCTCGGGCGGAGCCCTGCTGAGATTAGATGATCACCAACCTCCGGAGCGCCGTCACACTGCCTGAGAACTCATCTACCTCTCCGTCTCTCTTGCTGGATCAAGAAGGCCGAGATCATCGTCGAGCTGTACGTGTGCTGAACGCGGAGGTGCCGTCCGTTCGGCACTAGATCGGAGCGGATCGTGGGACGGATCGCGGGACGGTTCGCGGGGCGGATCGAGGGACGTGAGGACGTTCCACTACATCAATCGCGTTTCTTAACGCTTCTGCTGTGCGATCTACAAGGGTACGTAGATCGGAAATCCCCTCTCGTAGATGGACATCACCATGATATGTCTTCGTGCGCGTAGGAAATTTTTTGTTTCCCATGCGACGTTCCCCAACACAAACGGCACTCAAACTATCTGAGAGACAAATCTAAAGGCAAAACTGGGTAGAGCCAAAAACTTAGGGGAAACCCACGGGCTCGCACAACTAAGGCCAAAAGTAAAATTGTCCTAGGATTCTTTTGTCATTATTGTAGTTTTCCTTCTTAGATGGTGTTTCTTTATGCAAAGACTAACGATTTGCTATGTTTTTTGTTTTTTTGGATCGATGTTTACGTGGCTTCTATTACTATATAAATGAGACACATATTACTAAAAAAATGGATTGTTTTTTGGGTGTGTAGATCTGTCTTCGTGGTGCTTCCATATGGCTCAAATGTAGGTCGGCGAAGGCTGAGCAATCTTAGCTTTTTTCATGAAGCATGTGAGGTTTGTATTCCCCGAATCAGTCTGATCGGATCTAGGTGTTATCTTTCACTCTTCAGCATTTCCTTCTCCGGGCATCTATTTTCTCTGCGGATCAGGACCATCAACGTCTCTGGTTTACATCGACAATTTCTCGATTGTTGCTTCTACAAGCTTTTAGGTTTCAACAAGTTTTCCCCGCTAAGACGGATGCCTAGAGGTTGCATTAAGTGTTGCTCATGGCTCGTCGGCGGTGGATGCATGAGGAAGAAGAGTTCGACGCTCCCAAGGATTTGGATGTATTTTTAGTTAATGTAAAAGTTGATTCTACTTAATATATGGCCATTGACTTTCCACAACAAAAGTTAATATAATCCGATGTTTATTCCTAAAAAATATATTCTATTTATAAAAGTTGGAGTTGATGATGAGTTCACATATGGGACCGACAACTGTCACCAATAAAATGCACCCAACCCACATGTGGGACAAACAACCTTTCAAGAAACATAAAGAAATAAATGCACTCTTACTCACATGTGAGTAAAAAAAATAAAAAAATAAAAATATGCTACTACTTTCATGTACCTGACGGGATGCACAAAGAACAAATGCTTAATATGTGATTCGGAACTCAAATTGGGCTATTGTTTTCAATTTTCTTTTTCAACCAAGCTCTTCCAATTCTATATCACAAAACAAGAGAGTGAACAAATTCTAACTCCAAAGCGAAGGTAGTCCTTGCCCTCCTACCCATCAACGACCTTGCGCAGACAACTTGATAATTAGTATTCTCACATGTTCCAACATTTAAAATGTTGTGTCTTGCAAGAACCTTCTATGATGGCTTAAGATTCACCAATGCACGCAGCTTGATCTTTCATTATATTTTCACTGTTTTTAATCATTAATCACATGCAAAGGCCACAGGACACCAACATATTTTGACGACTTCCTAATCGAGTGACCCAGCTCCTCATATTTTAGTTCCGTAGCAAATCATGGGCATTGTGCTAGTAAATAAATAAAATTTTGACCCGCGGCAATAAAAAGGAAACTTCTGCTATGAAGCATAATTGAAGTATAGCTTTGTAGTGTGCAGGTGATGGCCATCATCACTATATTTCTCCATTTCAAGAGTTTGAGACTGAATTTGGTTTTGAGTTCTCATGGAATAGTACACATATGTTGTATTCAAGTTATGTATTTTTGGGTATTTAAAAAATATTAACTATGTAAAAATTAAAATAGTAACTATTTCAAAATCATGTCCAGGCTGTATTAATATAGAGGTTGCGCATCTAAAGCTACTACATAACTAGCTGGCTAGAGATTTTATTTTATTTTGAGGGGAAGCTGGCTAGAGATACTGAGCAAGCTCGGTCCTATGGCTACTGGCAAAGGCTGCTAACTGGGCCAGCCAAACTCAAGGCCCAATAAGATTTTAATTTAAATTCAGACTACCACTTAAAAATGTTCTTGAACGATTTAAATTAGAAATAGGATGATTATTCAAAACGCATTTGGAAAATTGTTAATCATTAGTTAACAGATGGTCAACATGTATTTAGAAAATTTTCAACTTGTTTCTAAAAGATGGTTATTGAATATTTAGAAAATCTTGTACTTGAATAATGTTCATCATCTATTTTTTTATTAAAAGTTCATTAATTTGAAAAAAGTATCTAAACGAAAAATTGACGACCAAAAAAGAGAGTAGAAAGGCTAACTAAGGAAAGCCAGGTCAAAATAATTGGGTCACACACGCATGCATGAACGCGTGCACACAGGTAAAGAGATCTTATAGAAAAAAAAGGTACGAAAGCCCGACTTCAAATTAATGAAGTCATGAACCAGCTAGGACACAATGGTGCTGATACAAAGGCAAACGCATTAACAAAACCTAAGAAATTACAAATTGAGTTCGCAAAAGACTAGGCAGCAACGTGCAGAGTTTAAGGATCATGTTGCATGAGAACTCAGCACGAATAGGACAGAGCAACAACACCCACAAGGCACACATTGATGCGAACAGGATGGACTGGACCGCTTGGAGAAAACCGTCGACTCAACCGCGTGCCTCCTTGGGCCAATATGGGAGGGGAGACCACAATCTCGCCTACATCCAGCAGCACACAGACGCCCACATCGGCCGTAGATCACAGTCAGGCAAGGTTGTGACTGCGAAAGGATGTGGAAGTCCATCTCGCGACCACCAATGTCGTCCACCTAAAGAACCGAGCAATAACGCTGCCACCAACAAGCTCGCATCAGGACCGCATCCCCCCACCCTTCCCTCAAATGGCGCCTCTAAGGAGGACCGAGATGCAAGAATGCGTCCATTTTCCGGTCAAAAAGGCCGAATATTTCTCTTGGGAACATAAAGAAGGAGGGGATGGCACACAAGGAAGCTCGACCTGCCCTCCAGAAGAAAAGTGACAACGGAGCACCATCGACGTCGAGTTCGATGCGCCATCGACTAGAGGTTTCCCCGTTCCAAGAGGCCCACCACTCCACCCTCACGTGCTAGATCTAAAGGACGGGCAGAAGATCGACCTGATCGGCAAGGGATGACTACATCAAGAGGAAGGGCCTGGATGCAAACCTGAAGAAGCCTTCAACTCCACCTGCTGATGCGTCGAGCCCTTGTCGTCCTCACGCTGCCCATGTAGTCGGGAGGAGCGGCCAACACCTGCACAAGCCATCCATCGAGGAGATTGACGCCACCCACTTGTGCAGCTTAGTATAGCCCAACAAGGGCCATGGCCCCCCTTGACTTTTGCATCTATACAAAACATGCTATTTTTAGGCCAAACTAGTGTTTAAACTAGATATTAACCTCCCCTTCTCTATTAATTTGGTTCTCTTTGGATAATGGCCTCCACTTGAATCATGCTCAAGCTCCGCCACTAATGCCACCATCTTCACCCAAGGTCGCCGCCCTGGCTTCCACAACCCCTCACATCGATGCAAGGCACCAGATGCTCGCCGCCACCTTCACTTAACAACGACGACACACACGTCTCAACCCACATTTACATCATGCACATCAACTCGACTTGACTATAATTTGTGATTTATTGATAGATTGTGTGTACCACTTCGAATGTTTACTTGGAGGTAAATTAGCTTAGGTATTCCTGTTATTTTGACCGCTATAAACCAAGCTGACCCGTCAGTCCGACCCTGAAGGCGTGAACCGGTAGTGGAGATACTGAGACTGGACGTAATGGGGAATATCATATACTACTATCATGCATATGATATTAGTGTATGATATATACTACATCCGTAATGCATAGTATCATAGGATAGTTAATTTATTACCATGCATGAAAGATAGTAACACAACATTTAATATGATACAGTATCATGATATGATACTCAATTATCTCTTTCTCATTTAATTTAATGACATCTCATCAAAATTACTTAATTGACATGCATAATACTACATCTGTATCATAATATATGACGTTTTAACAGCTCAACGCCATATGAGCTGCTAAAACGTGATATATTATGATACGAAGGGAGTACTATCTACTCCCTCCGTTTTTAAATATAAGTTTTTTTAGATGTTTTCTTAAAAGACTACATACGGATGTATATAGACATACTTTAAATTGTAGATTCACTTATTTTCTTCCGTATGTAATTTCCTACTGATTTTTTTTTTTAAATTATATTTAAGAACGGATGGAATATGATATTGTCAGCGTGGTGCTCTTGCATGGTTTCACCGAAATCATCCCAATGTCCAACGTTTTCGTGGTCCACGTACAGCCCCAAAGTCGGTCCCCGATGACCCAAGACCATTTGCATCGGGAGCTCACGTGTCAAGCCGCAACGTCCCATTCCCATGTCGATCAAACACTCGTTTGACTGGGCTGGCGACATGCATGCAGCATGCCCCGCGCCGTACGCCGCGCTTTGGACACAACCCCGATGCAATCCGCATACGTACATTCGCTCTGCCGGATCAGCCGCTGCCTAGCCGGAGACCCACCGGCACCACACTAACGCCAGCTGCTCGCTTGCTTGCTTGCCTGCCTGCCTGTGCCGGCCGTGCCGTGGCGTGGCGGGGACGACGCGTCCAAGCCCGGGACGAAGGCGTGACGACGACTAGTCTCGGCCGGCGCGCGATCCCATCTCGCCCTCTGCAGCGCTCGACGCTTTTTACTGGCGCGTCTTTGGCCGGGCATGGCCGGCCCGGCTAAACTATGCATCGCCTCCAGTGTCACTGCGCTGCCACCCCCCAAAGAGAGAGGTGAAACGCAATTATTTACGGTTAGAGGCGTGCGTGCGTGCGATTATTCCCTCACCTCCAGGGAGAACGATTAAATCGATCCGTAGATCAGCAACCAACTTGGCCCGACGTTGGTTGAACCAACCCATCGTTAGATAGTTAGGAGGACTGTGCTATCCTCTGTCCATCAGAGTTTAAGTCTCAGACTTGACGTTGGTGTTTGTATTTTTCTGAATTTATTTCAGGTCTTTCGACGATGTGCTTTTAGTGGGAGGATACGTTTCCGTCGACAACGAAGGCGTCAGTAACGACTTTGTCAATCTCAACATGATGTGCCGGCTTAGTCTCTCGAAGATGCTCATATGGATAGGGTGTGCATGCGCGTGTTTATAGGGATGAGTGTACGCTCGTCTGTGTGAGTGAGTACGATTGTACTCTGCTAAAAAAACTTGACCCGACGCATCGGCTCGCTTTCGCCGTGCTCATCACAACGCCCTCTCCGATCGATCGGCACGGCGATGTGGCGTGCACGTCTACATGCACGCCCCTGTTCCTTTTGCCGCCCCCTCCTGAATTTACCAGCAAAGCTGGACCGGCGCACTGTCGCAGTTGGTGCGCATCTCGAGCCGTATGGGAGAATAGCTTTGAGGCCGGCCGGTCCATGCATGCATGCACGCGCCTCTCGTGCCCGTGGGGCAGACGTGCACCTACGGACGCATCATCGAAAGTAATGGCGCCATCCGTCTTCGCTGTACTGGTTGGATCTACGTACGTACGTACCACGCAGCGCAGGTATTGCGCTCGTGATGAAAGAACGAAACCAATAACGATCTTGTCCCCGCGTGACTTGTCTTCCGAGCCGGCAGATGATTCGGACACCGTACTTCGGATACAAAAAAACTTATCATCGGCGGCAGCCTGGGGCGCCAGGTTTATGTATTCGTCCAAGGGCTTGACCAGGGGTTAGGTGACGCGAGATGGAGAGTGGATCGATCGATCCATCGATCAAGACCTTATAGAATGCCGACCAGGGCCATAAATACGCGCATGTGACGGCCTCTAACTCTGGTGGATCTTGATGAAGCTTACTTAGATTAGCCCTCGCACGCGCGACACAGGCTAAGAGATCGAATCTCGTGCAGTGCAGTGCAGACATGCTGTTTCGCCACGGTCACGAGCGAGCCATGTGATTGCCCAACGATTTTCAGCAGCTGCTGCAGATTACAGCGCAAGAACTCTGCATCAGTGTCCCGGATATGGCTAAGTGCAGCGCCCGCGCTTCAAGTAGGCACGGGAACGCATATCTTTGCTGTTGTTTAACGATGGTGCTCTCCTTGGAGTTGGAGGTGTTGCGTTGCTAGTTGTTAACTGTTTCCTGTTTGGAACATAATGACAAGGAACGTAGAATCAAACATAGCAATGGGTCACCTGAAAACAAACCTAACTCAAGCTATTCTAAACGGGATTGCTATTTCCATCCGATTCTCCTTCCGCTCAGCGTCGAGCCTATCCTCGATCATCATGCTCACGGCCTGCGAGTTCTAGAAGCATAGCAACGGATGTGTCGTCGTCGTCGACGGCTCTCGCCCCTCCGCCTCCTGCCTGGTGCAAGCTATCCAGGAGGACAAAGTGATAGAATTGTAGGATCATCGCCTAGATATTGACGGTAGTTCGTCCATACATCACATGTGTCTATGCATTGAGAGAGTGGGAACAGAGAGGTGAGAGGAGGAGGGATACCTTCTCCTTGACTTGATGAGCCTGATGTCGGTACACAACCGGCAGATATTGGATATGGGGTCTGTGCCAGGAGGCCGCCTGGGTGATGGGCCGAGCCTCCGGTGCTCACCTTTGACCTATATTTCTCTCTTGACCTAAAAATTCTGGGAACAAAAGAGTTTTCGCGATTCCGCCGCCGCTCCGCGGGGGAAACCTACACAGAAGAAAAGACCTTTTCGGCGAACATATTCCACAGAGGGGAGAACTCCTCCCGAAAGGGGAGATCGTCCTCATCATCATCACCATCGTCACCGGCACCATCGAGATCATCATCACCATCATCACCAACAGGAGCACCATCTCCATCTTCATCCCATCTACTCCATCATTGCAATCGGAGTTGTACCTTGCACTATTCATCCGCTCTACTCTACCGGTGTTGATTACTCTTTTGTGGTGAATGCTATTGGGTTTTGATGTACGATTATTGTTATGACCAGATTGTTAATCATATTTCCATCACCTCTCATCATGATCTCTTTTATGGCTTGTGAGTAGTTACATTAGTTTTTGAGGACATGGGAAAAATCTAGATGTTAGTAGTCATATGATGTTGAAGTAATATGTGTTGACTGATATTTAAGTTATGGTGTTATTCTTCTAGTGGTGTTATGTGAACGTCGACTACATAACACTTCGCCTTTTTAAGGACCTAGGGGAATGCATCGTGTATAAAATATGCTTATGGTGGGTTGCCGGGGTGACAGAAACCTAAACCCCGGTTCGCATACGTTTGCATAAGGGAGTATTGGATCCTAAAGCTTATTGCGATGGTTAGGCTTTGCCTTAATTTCTCTCTTGTATTTGCGGATGCTTGCAAGAGGGATTAATCATAAGAGTGTACTTGTCTTACCCTAGACGGTGCACTAGTTAAGATTCACCCACATAACACTTACCGATACAAAACATAGTACTAGATAGAGTATGACGAAAGCACTTGACTATCTCTCCCGTATGTCCTCAGGAACGCCTTAGTCTTTATAAGTTTAGTCCCTCGGCTTATCCTTTGCACTCAAAAGGATTGGGTCACTTGCTGCACCTCAGCACCATTTACTTTACTTGCATTTATTTCATTATTGTTTATACTAGAAAACCCATAAAAAGTTACCTTTCAGTACTTGCAGTTATTCCTTGCTCAAGATTACTTGTCAATACCTCCTGCTCCTCGTTGGGTTCGACACTCTTACTTATCAAAAAGGCTACGATATATCCCCTGCACTTGTGGGTCATCACATGCCTAGGCTGTCCAGAACGCATGACAACGCCACGGTCATGCGGTGACCCCGCGACTAGAATGCCAGTTTACACGCTCTGGAATTGGACCCCTCAACCACGAGCCAAACCTCGACGTCTATCCACCACACCATGTATATATGATGAAATAGATACTTGTGTACCTAAAAATGATTTTTGGAAAAAATAAAAAGCAAACTATAAGGCAGCGACACTTCAAATTTGACACGCTTCCAACTGAATCGACAGAAATTTGTCGATTTCCTCAGAGGTGGATCAAATCTTTTAAAACCCAACCATTTTTTCAATTGTACATTAAAAATATGACCTAGTATTTTGCAACAAATATATGGTAGGTCCTTCAATAAAAATCCATTTTGGGCACTAAAAAATTGGAAAATGAATTTTTCATCCAAAGAAAATGAAAACTTCCTTAGTCAACATTGTTTGCCATTCCAAGATGCACCCTTATGCACAATATTAGATCATTTGAACAAACTATGCCATGAACGTGGTCATAAAATTGATCATTTGGCTTGCAAGTCATGAATCTTCACACATGATAACTCATTTCCAAGAACACTTTTTTAAAATAATGGCCATATTACAAGTTTATTATTTGTGCTCGTAACTTGGTCACATACAATGTCACAATGCGAAGGTTTTCCAATTTATTTATTTTTGAATTTTCATGCCCATTACAAAATGCGGTCAAAACGAAGGGCATGACCGCTCCTAACTAGGGGTTGAATCTTGGAAAACTTTTGGTCTTTCTATGATGAAATGCATACTTGTATACCTAAAAATGTTTTTTGGAGAAAAAAATAAAGAGCAAACTATAAGGGAGCTGCAATTCAGATTTGACCCGCTTTCTACTGAATCGGTGGAAATTTATCTTTTTTATAAGAGGTGGATCAAAGCTTTGACATCCAACCATTTTATTAATTGGACCTTACATATGACCTAGTATTTTATAAAATTAATTTCTTCCAATTTTGCAAGAAATATATGGTACGACCTTCACAAAAAAACTCATTTTGGGCACTCGAAAAATGGAAAACGAATTTTTTGTCCAAAGAAAATGAAAAATTCCTTAGGTAACATGTTTGCCATTCCAAGATGCACCCTTATGCATAATATTAGATCATTTAAACAAACTATGCCATGAATGTGGCCATAACATTGATCATTTGGCTTGAAAGTCATGAATATTCACACATGATAGCTCATTTCACTACTGGAATTCATAATTTTGTCGTCTGCGTGGCCTTTGCTGTCTGCTGACCCATGGCAAAGGTACTCTTTGCCGTTAGTTGTCACAGTGCTGAAGACAAAGAGATGGCTGATGGCAAAGGTTTATTTTACCGTCGACCACCTCTTTGTCGTTCGCTGGCGGACGGCAAAGGGTGGGCAGACGGCAAAGAAGCCCCCCAATGGCCGAAACCCCACCCCCACCCACCCCTCCCCTTTGTCGTCTGCCTGGGAACCCTTTGTCGTCCGCCTAGGAGCACGGCGGACGGCAAAGGGGACGGTGCTGCCCCCACCTGATGCCTCCCCCACCCCGCCCCTTTGCCGTCTGCCTGGGAGTCCTTTGTCGTCCGCCTGGGAGCACGGCGGACGGCAAAGGGGCGGCCCACCAACGCCGCTCCCTCCAACCGCCGCTTTCCACGTAGCCCCTCCTGCTCGAATCCCCCACCCCGCCCGACGTCCCTCCGCGCCGCCCCGTCGTCCCCGGTGCAGCCCCCAGCGCCGCCCCCTCTCCTCACCGCCCCCTCGCGCCGGCACCACCGGTGGCCAGCCAACCCTCCACCGCCCTCGATGCCGCTCCCTGCGCCGCCCCTCCCCCCACCCGCCCCCGGTACCGCCCCTCCCCTCACCCGCCTTAGGCGCCGCCCCTTCTCCTCACCCGCCGCCGGCGCCACCCCCTGCGTCGTCCCTCCCCTCACCCGCCCCATGCGCCGCCCCTCCCCTCACCCGCCACCTGCGCCGCCCGTCCCCTCACCCGCCCCGACGCCATCGCTCCTCTCACTGGCTGCGGGCGTCGCCCCCGGTGCCGCCCCTCCCCTCAACAGCTTTCGGCGATGCCCCTCCCCTCACCGGCCGTCCCCAACTCCCGTGAGTGCCTCCGGTACCCATATTTTCTGTTTTTTTTAATTAGATAGTTAGTTTTTTTTTATTTTTTCTGTTACATTAGATAGTCAGTTTATTAGGTAGAATAAAGTAGATAGAAAAATAGATAGAAAAGAAAAAACTTAGAAGATAATAATAGAAGAAAAAAAAACTAGAAGAAAAGAAGAAGAAGAAGAAGAAGAAGAAGAAGAAAGAGGAGAGGAGGAGAAAGAGAAAAGAAAGAAGAAAAAGAAGAAGAGGAGGAGGAGGAGGAGAAAAAAGAAGAAGAAGAAGAAGAAGAAGAATAAGAAGATGACCAAGAAGAAAAAGAAGAAGAAGAAGAAAAAGCAGAGAGAAAAGAAGAAAGAAAAGGAAAAAGGAACCCCGGCACTGACCCTCGACCCCCGACCCCTGACGCCCGACGTCACTGACCCTCGACCCTCGACCCCCGACGCCACTGACCATCGACCCCCGACCCTCGATCCCCGACGCCCGACGCCACTGACCCCCAACCCCCGACCCCGACACCTGTTCGGCCTCTTGTTGACCGAAAAGACCCCAACCCCCGACGCCAGTGACCCTCGACCCCCGATGACACCGACCCCCGACCACCGACGCAACTAACCCCGACCCCCGACACCTCTTCTGTCTACTGTTGAATGACAAGGTGCTTTTCGGTCTTCTAGAGGCCGACGGGGGTCATAGTTTTGTAAATTATGAGTTAGGCCATATATTTTCCGATTATGTTAATTATAAAAACATCGTATTTGTGTTGATCGTGTGAATTTTAGTGTGCAGTTGTTCGACGACCTCCACATGCATTGGACGAGCTCCGCCCTTGCGTTTGTTGGTGAGCACAAATGACTTCTCCTGCTACCCCCTTAATTTGCTCTGTCCCGGTCTTCGTGCTGATGAAACTTGCTAGCTATAGGTTTCTTCAATCATGAGTATGCGTGACCAGTATGCGTCTCCCGTTCGAAAGGGCGACATCTATAAATATGCATTTCTTTGCATATTTATAACCGCCATCCTTTCGAATTGTCCAACATTATCCATGGATAGCCCGAGTATGTGTAGATTGGGTTCGTTTTCCTGTATGCTGTGCTCTGGATCCGATGCAGAATTTCGTCAGTGACTCCCTGTTGTTCTCCGGGTACACATCCTCTCTTCTTATTACCGAGACGTGTATCAGGAGAACAGTGGAGAGGTGCTGCCGAAATTCTGCATCACATCTGGAGCAGAGCATGGGAAAACGAACCCAATCTACACATACTCGGGTGGGATTAGGACCTATCTTTACCTATTAGCGTGTAGGTTGCATGGACGTAATAAAACTGACAAACTTGATTAGCGTATGAATATAGATGATGAATTATATATTTATTTCTTGTGCCCCCATAGGTAGCTAGGCAACATGAGTGATCGTGCTTGGATGTACACTGGTCACCCTAGTCAGAAAGACATGACCCATGAATGGTTAACAAAAACTAGGGGGTTTGTGAGAGCCGCATTAGCAAATGGCCAGCAAAAAACATGGTGCTCCTGTCCCAACTGCGACAACTAGAAAAAGCAAACAGAGTTTGAAATTGGTAAACACCTGCAGAAGTGGGGTTTTACGCCTAATTATACGGTGTGGACTTTTCATGGTGAGTCTGACCAACGTGCCAGAGCTGAGGTGATTCGTCGTCGCACCGACGAGCATGGTACCGGGATTGAAGACATGGTGCAAGACTTTGATGATGCTCGGGATTCGGACGATGAGATGGAGGAATCTGCAAAGGCCTTCTATGAAATGTTGGAGTCTTCAAAACGTCCTCTCCACGAGCAGACTGAGCTTTGTCAGCTGGATGCCATCGCGCAAGTAATGGCTCTGAAGGCTCAATTCAACCTAGGCGGAGAATGCTACGACGCCTGCAAACCTGTACCAGTCAGAGAAAATCCTCTGTGTACTTAAGATGCCCTATGAGAAGATACATGCCTGTGAGAATGGATGTGCCTTATTTAGGCTTGAGTATGCGGCCTTGAACTATTGCCCCATTTGCAATTCTTCCAGGTATATTGTGGTAGACAACGGTATGGGTGAGAAGAATCAGACCAAAATCGCCATTAGTGTTCTTCGGTATCTGCCAATCGTACCAAGACTTCAACGTCTTTTCATGGTCAAAGAGACGGCCAGACAGATGATATGGCACAAATTGGGCAAAAGAACCGAACTAGATGCGGATGGGAACAAGATGCTGGTACACACTTCAGATGGTTTTGCATGGAGGCACTTCGATGCATTACATAAGGATAAATCGGAAGATCCAAGGCAACCTAGAGTTGCCATCAGCACGGATGGGTTCAATGTGTATGGTATGACAGCAGCAAAATACAGTTGTTGGCGTGTATTTGTCATTCCACTAAATTTGCCATCGTAGAGATTATGAAAAAAGAACATTTTCCCGATGCTGATAATTCCAGGGCCCAACTATCCGGGGAATAATATGAATGTGTACATGCAGCCGCTTAAGGATGAGTTGCAAGAAGCCTGGGATAATGGGATCAAGACCTACGACGCGGCTGTTGGGGAACGTCGCATGGGAAACAAAAATTTTCCTACGCGCACGAAGACCTATCATGGTGATGTCCATCTACGAGAGGGGATGTGTGATCTACGTACCCTTGTAGACCGTACAACAGAAGCGTTAGTGAACGCAGTTGATGTAGTGGAACATCCTCACGTCCCTCGATCCGCCTCGCGAACCGTCCCGCGATCAGTCCCACGATCTAGTGCCGAACGGACGGCACCTCCGCGTTCAGCACACGTACAGCTCGACGATGATCTCGGCCTTCTTGATCCCGCAAGAGAGACGGAGAGGTAGATGAGTTCTCCGGCAACGTGACGGTGCTCCGGAGGTTGGTGGTGATTTTATCTTAGCAGGGCTCCGCCCGAGCTCCGCAGAAACGCGATCTAGAGGAAAAACCGTGGAGGTATGTGGTCGGGCTGCCGTGGAAAAGTCGTCTCAAATCAGCCCTAAAACCTCCGTATATATAGGTGGGAGAGGGGGGGCCTTGCCTTGGGGCTCAAGGAGCCCCAAGGGGGTCGGCCAAGCCAAAGGGGGGAAGGTCTCCCCTTCCAAACCGAATCCAACTTGGTTTGGAAGGTGGAGTCCTTCTTCCCTTTCCCACCTCCTCCTTTTTTTTCCTTTTCTCTTTGATTTTCTTCCTATGGCGCATAGGGCCTTCTTGGGCTGTCCCACCATCCCACTAAGGGCTGGTGCGCCACTCCCAAGGCCTATGGGCTTCCCCGGGGTGGGTTGCCCCCCCCCCCGGTGAACACCCGGAACCCATTCGTCATTCCCGGTACATTCCCGGTAACTCCGAAAACCTTCCGTTTATCAAATGAGGTCATCCTATATATCAATCTTCGTTTCCGGACCATTCCGGAAACCCTCGTGACGTCCGTGATCTCATCCGGGACTCCAAACAACATTCGGTAACCAACCATATAACTCAAATACGCATAAAACAACGTCGAACCTTAAGTGTGCAGACCCTGCGGGTTCGAGAACTATGTAGACATGACCCGAGAGACTCCTCGGTCAATATCCAATAGCGGGACCTGGATGCCCATATTGGAACCTACATATTCTACAAAGATCTTATCGTTTAAACCTCAGTGCCAAGGATTCATATAATCACGTATGTCATTCCCTTTGTCCTTCGGTATGTTACTTGCCCGAGATTCGATCGTCAGTATCTGCATACGTATTTCAATCTCGTTTACCGGCAAGTCTCTTTACTCGTTCCGTAATACAAGATCCCGCAACTTACACTAAGTCACATTGCTTGCAAGGCTTGTGTGTGATGTTGTATTACCGAGTGGGCCCCGAGATACCTCTCCGTCACACGGAGTGACAAATCCCAGTCTCGATCCATACTAACTCAACTAACACCTTCGGAGATACCTGTAGAGCATCTTTATGGTCACCCAGTTACGTTGCGACGTTTGATACACACAAAGCATTCCTCCGGTGTCGGTGAGTTATATGATCTCATGGTCATAGGACCAAAAACTTGACACGCAGAAAACAGTAGCAACAAAATGACACGATCAACATGCTACGTCTATTAGTTTGGGTCTAGTCCATCACGTGATTCTCCTAATGACATGATCCAGTTATCAAGCAACAACACCTTGTTCATAATCAGAAGACCCTCACTATCTTTGATCAACTGGCTAGCCAACTAGAGGCTTGCTAGGGACAATGATTTGTCTATGTATCCACACATGTATATAAGTCTTCATTCAATACAATTATAGCATGGATAATAAACGATTATCATGAACTAAGAAATATAATAATAACTAATTTATTATTGCCTCTAGGGCATATTTCCAACAGTCTCCCACTTGCACTAGAGTCAATAATCTAGTTCACATCACCATGTGATTTCAACGAATCCAACACCCATATAGTTATGGGGTCTGATCATGTCTTGCTCGTGAGAGAGGTTTTAGTCAACGGTTCTGAAATTTTCATATGTGTGTGTTCTTTACAAATCTTTATGTCATCTTATAGATGCTGCTACTATGTGCTATTCGGAAATACTCCAAATATCTACTCTACTATACGAATCCGTTTCACTACTCAAAGTTATTCGGATTAGTGTCAAAGTTTGCATCGACGTAACCCTTTACGACGAACTCTTTAACCACCTCCATAATCGAGAAAAAATTCCTTAGTCTATTTCTGCTAAGGATAAATTTGACCGTTGATCAGTGATTCAATCCTGGATCACTCTGTGTACCTCTTAACAGACTTGCTGCAAGGCACACATCAGGTGCGGTACTCAGCATGGCACACTTTCGAGTCTACGGCTAAGGCATAGAAGACGACCTTCGTCTATTCTCTTTATTCTGCCGTGGTCGGGTTTTGAGTCTTACTCAAATTCACACCTTACAACGCAACCAAGAACTCCTTCTTTGTTGATCTATTTTGAACTCCTTCAAAAACTTGTCAAGGCATGCATCTTGTTGAAACATCCATTAAGCGCTTTCGATCTATCTCCATAGATCTTTGATGCTCAACGTTCAAGTAGCGCAATCCAGGTACTCCCTTGAAAACTCCTTTCAAACAACCTTGTATGCTTCACAGAAATTCTACATTACTTCTGATCCACAATATGTCAACCACATATATTTATCAGAAATTCTATAGTACTCCCACTCACTTCTTTGGAAATACAAGTTTCTCATAAACCTTGTACAAACCCAAAATCCTTGATCATCTCATCAAAGTGTATATTCCAACTCCGAGATGCTTGCACCAGTCCATTTAAGGATCGCTGGAGCTTGCATACTTGCTAGTATCTTTAGGATCGACAAAACCTCATGGTTGTATCTCATACAATGTTTGCTCAAGGAAACCGTCGAGGAAACAATGTTTTGACATCCTACATGCAATATTTCATAAATAATGCAGCAACTACTAACATAATTCTAACAGACTTTTAGCATCGCTACGAGTGAGAAAGTCTCATCATAGTCAACTGTTTGATCTTGTCAGCAACATCTTTGCGACAAGTCGAGCTTTTCTTAATAGTGACTTATCACTATCATCGTCTGTCTTCCTTTTAAAGATCCATCTTTACTCAATAGTCCTATGACCATCAAGTAGTTCTTCCAAAGTCTACACTTTGTTTTCATACATGGATCCTCTCTCGGATTTCATGGCTTCCAGCCATTTTTCGGAATCTGGGCCCACCATTGCTTTCTCCATAACTCGTAGGTTCACTGTTACTCAACAACATGACCTCCAAGACAGGGTTACCGTACCACTCTTGTAGTAGTGCGCGACCTTGTCAACCTACGATGCTTCTAGTAACTTGATCTGATGCTCGATGATCACCATCATCAGCTTTCACTTCAATTGGTGTGGGCGCCATAGGAACAACTTCCTGCGCCCTGCTACACACTGGTCGAAGTGATGGTTCAATAACCTCATCAAGTTCTACCACCCTCCCACTCAATTCTTTCGAGGGAAACCTTTCCTCGAGAAAGGATCCGTTTCTAGAAACAAACACTTTGCTTTCGGATCTGAGATAGGAGATGTACCCAACTGTTTTGGATATCCTATGAAGAAGCATTTATCCGCTTTGGGTTCGAGCTTATCAGACTGAAACTTTTCCACATAAGTGTCGAAGCCCCAAACTTTCAAGAAACGACAATTTAGATTTCTCTAAACCTCAGTCTATACTGTGTCATCTCAACGGAAATACGCGGTGCCCTATTTAAAGTGAATGCGGTTGTCTGTAATGCATAACCCATAAACGATAGTGGTAATTCGATAAGAGACATCATAGTATGCACCATACCAAATAGTGTGTGGCTATGACATTCAGACACATCATCACACTATGATGTTCTAGGTGGCATGAACCGCGAAGCAATTTCCACATTGTCTTAACTGCGTACCAAAACTCGTAACTCAGATATTCATTTCTATGATCATATCGTAGACAGTTTATCCTCTTGTTACGGCGAACTTCACTCCAAACAGAATTGAACTTTTCAATATTTCAGACTTGTGATTCATTAAGCAAATACTCTAGTATCTACTCAAATCATCATTGAAGTAAGAACATAATGATATCCACTGCGTGCCTCAGCACCCATTGGACTGCATACATCAAAATGTATCACTTCCAACAAGTTACTATCTTATTTCATCTCAATGATAACAAGGCCTTGCTCATGTGGTATGATTTGCATGTCACTAGTGATTCAAAATCAAGTGAGTATAAATATCCATCAGCATGGAGCCTCTTCATGCAATTTATACCAACATGACTCAAGCGGCAGTGCCACAAGTAAGTGGTACTATCATCATTACCTCGTATCTTTTGGCACCAATATCATGAACATGTGTAACACTACGATCGAGATTCAATAAACCATTGAAGGTGATTATTCAAGAAAATAGAGTAACCATTATTCTCTTTAAATGAATAATCGTATTGCAATAAACACGATCCAATCATGTTCATGCTTAACGCAAGCACCAAATAACAATTATTTAGGTTTAACACCAATCCCGATGGTAGAGGGAGCGTGCGACGTTTGATCATATCAACCTTGGAGACACTTCCAACACGTATCGTCACCTCGCCTTTAGCTAGTCTCCGTTTATGCCGCAGCTTTCATTTCGTGTTACTAATCACTTAGCAACCGAACCGGTATCCAATACCCTCATGCTACTAGGAGTACTAGTAAAGTACACATCAACATCATGTATATCAAATATACTTCTTTCGACTTTTGCCAGCCTTCTTATCTACCAAGTATCTAGAGTTGCTCCGCCTCAGTGACTGTTCCCCTCATTACAGAAGCACTTAGTCTCGGGTTTGGGTTTAATCTTGGGTCTTTTCATTAGTGTAGCAACTGTTTTGCCGTTTCACGAAGTATCCCTTCTAGCCCTTGCCTTTCTTGAAACTTAGTGGTTTTACAAACCATCAACTATTGATGCTCCTTCTTGATTTCTACTTTCGCAGTGTCAAACATCGCGAATCGCTCAAGGATCATTTTATCTATCCTTGATATGTTATAGTTCATCACGAAGCTCTCACAGCTTGGTGGCAGTGACTTTGGAGAACCATCACTATCTCATCTGGAAGGTTAACTCCCACTTGATTCAAGTGATTGTCGTACTCACACAATCTGAGCACACGCTCAACGATTGAGCTTTTCTCCTTTACTTTGTGGACAAAGAATCTTGTCGGAGGTCTCGTACCTCTCAACAAGGGCACGAGCATGAAATCAAAGTTTCATCTCTTTAGAACATCACTTATGTTCCGTGACGTTTCAAAACGTCTTCGGTGCCTTGCTTCTAAGCCATTAAGTATTTTGCACTGAACTATCATGTAGTCATCAGAAACGTGTATGTCGGATGTTCACAGCATCCACAGACGACGCTCGAGGTGCAGCACACCGAGTGGTGCATTAAGGACATAAGCCTTCTGCGCAGCAACGAGGACAATCCTCTTCAAAGTTTGCTACTATCAACTTTCAACTAAATTTTCTCTAGGAACATATAAAAACAGTAGAGCTATAGCGCAAGCTACAACGTAATTCGCAAAGACCATTAGACTATGTTCATGACAATTAGTTCAATTAATCATATTACTTAAGAACTCCCACTCAAAAAGTACATCTCTCTAGTCATTTGAGTGGTACATGATCCAAATCCACTATCTCAAGTCCGATCATCACGTGAGTCGAGAATAGTTTCAGTGGTAAGCATCTCTATGCTAATCATATCAACTATACGATTCATGCTCGACCTTTCGGTCTCATGTGTTCCGAGGCCATGTCTGCACATGCTAGGCTTGTCAAGCTTAACCCGAGTCTTCCGCGTGTGCAACTGTTTTGCACCCGTTGTATGTGAACGTTGAGTCTATCACACCCGATCATCATGTGGTGTCTCGAAACGAAGAACTGTCGCAACGGTGCACAGTCGGGGAGAACACAATTTCGTCTTGAAATTTTAGTGAGAGATCACCTCATAATGCTACCGTCGTTCTAAGCAAGATAAGGTGCAAAAAGGATTAACATCACATGCAATTCATAAGTGACATGATATGGCCATCATCATGCGCTTCTTGATCTCCATCACCAAAGCACCGGCACGATCTTCTTATCACCAGCGTCACACCATGATCTCCATCATCATGATCTCCATCAACGTGTTGCCATCGGGGTTGTCGTGCTACTCATGCTATTACTACTAAAGCTACGTCCTAGCAATATAGTAAACGCATCTGCAAGCACAAACATTAGTTTAAAGACAACCCTATGGCTCTTACCGGTTGCCGTACCATCGACGTGCAAGTCGATATTAACTATTACAACATGATCATCTCATACATCCAATATATCACATCACATCGTTGGCCATATCACATCACAAGCATACCCTGCAAAAACAAGTTAGACGTCCTCTAATTTTGTTGTTCCAAGTTTTACGTGGTGACCATGGGTATCTAGTAGGATCGCATCTTACTTACGTAAACACCACAACGGAGATATATGAATTGCTATTTAACCTCATCCAAGGACCTCCTCGGTCAATTCTGATTCAACTAAAGTTGGAGAAACTGACACCCGCCAGTCATCTTTGAGCAACGGAGTTACTCGTAGCGATGAAACCAGTCTCTCGTAAGCGTACGAGTAATGTCGGTCCGAGCCGCTTCGATCCAACAATACTGCGGAATCAAGAAAAGACTAAGGAGGGCAGCAAAACGCACATCACCGGCCACAAAAACTTTTGTGTTCTACTCGAGAAGACATCTACGCATGAACCAAGCTCATGATGCCAATGTTGGAGAACGTCGCATGGGAAACAAAAAATTTCCTACGCGCATGAAGACCTATCATGGTGATGTCCATCTACGAGACGGGATGTGTGATCTACATACCCTTGTAGACCGTACAGCAGAAGCGTTAGTGAACGCGGTTGATGTAGTGGAACGTCCTCACGTCCCTCGATCCGCCCCGCGAACTGTCCCGCGATCAGTCCCACGATCTAGTGCCGAACGGAGCACCTCCGTGTTCAACACACGTACAGCTCGACGATGATCTCGGCCTTCTTGATCCAGCAAGAGAGACGGAGAGGTAGATGAGTTCTCCGACAGCGTGACGGTGCTCCGGAGGTTGGTGGTGATCTTATCTCAGCAGGGCTCCGCCCGAGCTCCGCAGAAACGCGATCTAGAGGAAAAACCATGGAGGTATGTGGTCGGGCTGCCGTGGAAAAGTCGTCTCAAATCAACCCTAAAACCTCTGTATATATAGGTGGGAGAGGGGGGCCTTGCCTTGTGGCTCAAGGAGCCCCAAGGGGGTCGGACGAGCCAAAGGGGGGAAGGTCTCCCCTTCCAAACCGAATCCAACTTGGTTTGGAAGGTGGAGTCCTTCTTCCCTTTCCCACCTCCTCCTTTTTTTCCTTTTCTCTTTGATTTTCTTCCTATGGCGCATAGGGCCTTCTTGGGCTGTCCCACCAGCCCACTAAGGGATGGTGCGCCACCCCCAAGGCCTATGGGCTTCCCCGGGGTGGGTTGCCCCCCCCGGTGAACACCCGGAACCCATTCGTCATTCTCAGTACATTCCCGGTAACTCCGAAAACCTTTCGGTAATCAAATGAGGTCATCCTATATATCAATCTTTGTTTCCGGACCATTCGGGAAACCCTCGTGACGTCCGTGATCTCATCCGGGACTCCGAACAACATTCAGTAACCAACCATATAACTCAAATACGCATAAAACAACGTCTAACCTTAAGTGTGCACACCTTGCGGGTTCGAGAACTATGTAGACATGACCCGAGAGACTCCTCGGTCAATATCCAATAGCGGGACCTGGATGCCCATATTGGATCCTACATATTCTACGAAGATCTTATCGTTTAAACCTTAGTGCCAAGGATTCATATAATCCCGTATGTCATTCCCTTTGTCCTTCGGTATATTACTTGCCCGAGATTCGATCGTCAGTATCTGCATACCTATTTCAATCTCGTTTACCGGCAAGTCTCTTTACTCGTTCCGTAATACAAGATCCCGCAACTTACACTAAGTCACATTGCTTGCAAGGCTTGTGTGTGATGTTGTATTACCGAGTGGGCCCCGAGATACCTCTCCATCACACGGAGTGACAAATCTCAGTCTCGATCCATACTAACTCAACTAACACCTTCGGAGATACCGGTAGAGCATCTTTATAGTCACCCAGTTACGTTGCGACGTTTGATACACACAAAGCATTCCTCCGGTGTCAGTGAGTTATATGTGTTGGAATTATGCCCTAGAGGCAATAATAAATGTATAGTTATTATTATAATTCCTGTATCAAGATAATGGTTTATTATCCATGCTATAATTGTATTGAATGAAGACTCATTTACATGTGTGGATACATAGACAAAACACCGTCCCTAGCATGCCTCTAGCTGGCTAGCCAGTTGATCGATGATAATCAGTGTCTTCTGATTATGAACAAGGTGTTGTTGCTTGATAACTGGATCACGTCATTGGGAGAATCACGTGATGGACTAGACCCAAACTAATAGACGTAGCATGTTGATCGTGTCATTTTGTTGCTACTGTTTTCTGCGTGTCAAGTATTTATTCCTATGACCATGAGATCATATAACTCACTGACACCGGAGGAATACTTTGTGTGTATCAAACGTCGCAACGTAACTGGGTGACTATAAAGATGCTCTACAGGTATCTCCGAAGGTGTTAGTTGAGTTAGTATGGATCAAGACTGGGATTTGTCACTCCGTGTGACGGAGAGGTATCTCGGGGCCCACTCAGTAATACAACATCACACACAAGCCTTGCAAGCAATGTAACTTAGTGTAAGTTGCGGGATCTTGTATTACGGAACGAGTAAAGAGACTTGCCGGTAAACGAGATTGAAATAGGTATGCGGATACTCACGATCGAATCTCGGGCAAGTAACATACCGAAGGACAAAGGGAATGACATACGGGATTATACGAATCCTTGGCACTGAGGTTCAAACGATAAGATCTTCGTAGAATATGTAGGATCCAATATGGGCATCCAGGTCCCGCTATTGGATATTGACCGAGGAGTCTCTCGGGTCATGTCTACATAGTTCTCGAACCCGCAGGGTCTGCACACTTAAGGTTCGACGTTGTTTTATGCGTATTTGAGTTATATGGTTGGTTACCGAATGTTGTTCGGAGTCCCGGATGAGATCACGGACGTCACGAGGGTTTCCGGAATGGTCCGGAAACGAAGATTGATATATAGGATGACCTCATTTGATTACCGGAAGGTTTTCGGAGTTACCGGGAATGTACCGGGAATGACGAATGGGTTCCGGGGGTTCACCGGAGGGGGGCAACCCACTCCGGAGAAGCCCATAGGTATTTGTGGGGGTCACACCAGCCCTTAGTGGGCTGGTGGGACAGCCCACTAAATCCTATGCGCCAAGGAATAAAAATCAAAGGAAGAAAAAAAAAGGGGAAGTGGGAAAGGGGAAGGACTCCCTCCCACCAAACCAAGTAGGACTCGGTTTGGGGGGGAGAGTCCTCCCCCCTGGCTCGGCCGACCCCCTTGGAGTCCCTTGGACTCCAAGGCAAGGTCCCCCTCCCTCCTCCTATATATATGGGGCTTTTAGGGCAGATTTGAGACGACTTTCTCACGGCTGCCCGACCACATACCTCCATAGTTTTCCCTCTAGATCGTGTTTCTGCGGAGCTCGGGCGGAGCCCTGCTGAGACAAGATCACCACCAACCTCCGGAGCGCCGTCACGCTGCCGGAGAACTCTTCTACCTCTCCGTCTCTCTTGCTGGATCAAGAAGGCCGAGATCATCGTCGAGCTGTACGTGTGCTGAACGCGGAGGTGCCGTCCGTTCGGTGCTAGATCGTGGGACTGATCGCGGGATTGTTCGCGGGGCGGATCGAGGGACGTGAGGACGTTCCACTACATCAACCGCGATCTCACATCGCTTCTGCTGTACGATCTACAAGGGTACGTAGATCACTCATCCCCTCTCGTAGATGGACATCACCATGATAGGTCTTCGTGCGCGTAGGAAAATTTTTGTTTCCCTTGCGACGTTCCCCAACAGAGGCATCATGAGCTAGGTTCATGCGTAGATGTCTTCTCGAGTAGAACACAAAAGGTTTTGTGGGCGGTGATGTGCGTTTTGCTGCCCTCCTTAGTCTTTTCTTGATTCCGCGGTATTGTTGGATCGAAGCGGCTTGGACCGACATTACTCGTACGCTTACGAGAGACTGGTTTCATCGTTACGAGTAACCCCCTTTGCTCAAAGATGACTGGCAAGTGACGGTTTCTCCAACTTTAGTTGAATCGGATTTGACCGAGGAGGTCCTTGGATGAGGTTAAATAGCAACTCATATATCTCCGTTGTGGTGTTTGCGTAAGTAAGATGCGATCCTACTAGATACCCTTGGTCACCACGTAAAACATGCAACAACAAAATTAGAGGACGTCTAACTTGTTTTTGCAGGGTATGATTGTGATGTGATATGGCCAATGATGTGATGTGATATATTGGATGTATGAGATGATCATGTTGTAATAGAAATATCGACTTGCACGTCGATGGTACGGCAACCGGCAGGAGCCATAGGGTTGTCTTTATACTAACATATGTGCTTGCAGATGCGTTTACTATTTTGCTAGGATGTAGCTTTAGTATTGATAGCATAAGTAGCACGACAACCCCGATGGCGACACGTTGATGGAGATCATGATGATGGAGATCATGGTGTGGCGCCGGTGACAAGAAGATCGTGCCGGTGCTTTGGTGATGGAGATCAAGAAGCACGTGATGATGGCCATATCATGTCACTTATGAATTGCATGTGATGTTAATCCTTTTATGCACCTTATTTTGCTTAGAACGACGGTAGCATTATGAGGTGATCTCTCACTAAAATTTCAAGACGAAATTGTGTTCTCCCCGACTGTGCACCGTTGCTACAGTTCGTCGTTTCGAGACACCACGTGATGATCGGGTGTGATAGACTCAACGTTCACATACAACGGGTGCAAAATAGTTGCGCACGCGGAACACTCGGGTTAAGCTTGACGAGCCTAGCATGTGCAGACATGGCCTCGGAACACATGAGACCGAAAGGTCGATCATGAATCATATAGTTGATATGATTAGCATAGGGATGCTTACCACTGAAACTACTCTCGACTCACGTGATGATCGGACTTGGGATAGCGTAAGTGGATCATGAACCACTCAAATGACTAGAGAGATGTACTTTTTGAGTGGGAGTTTAGCATATAATTTGATTAAGTTGAACTCTAATTATCTTGAACATAGTCTAAAGTCCACTTTGAATATATTTGTGTTGTAGATCATGGCTCACGCAAGTGTCATCCTCAATTTTAATACGTTCCTAGAGAAAGCTAAGTTGAAAGATGATGGAAGCAACTTTGTAGACTGGGCTCGTAATCTTAGGCTAATCTTACAAGATGGAAAGAAGGATTATGTCCTTAATGCTGCGCTAGGAGATGAACCACCCGCTACGGCTGATCAGGATGTTAAGAACGCTTGGCTAGCACGTAAGGAGGACTACTCAATAGTTCAATGTGCAGTCTTGTATGGCTTAGAGCCGGGACTTCAACGTCGCTTTGAGCGTCATGGAGCATTTGAGATGTTCCAGGAGTTGAAGTTTATCTTTCAGAAGAACGCCCGGATCGAGAGGTATGAGACCTCCGATAAATTCTATGCTTGCAAGATGGAGGAAAGCTCGTCTGTCAGTGAACATGTGCTCAAGATGTCTGGGTACTCAAACCGTCTAGCTGAACTAGGGATTGAACTCCCGCAAGAAGCTATCACTGACAGAATCCTCCAATCACTGCCGCCAAGCTATAAAGGCTTTGTGTTGAACTACAACATGCAAGGGATGAACAAGTCTCCCGGCGAGTTGTTTGCGATGCTGAAAGTCGCAGAGTCTGAACTCCGTAAAGAACATCAAGTGTTGATGGTGAGCAAGACCACTAGTTTCAAGAGAAACGGCAAAGGCAAGAAGGGCAATTCGAAGAAGAGCGGCAAGCCAGTTGCCAATCCGTCAAAGAAACCCAAGGCTGGACCTAAGCCTGAAACGGAGTGCTTCTATTGCAAGGGTATGGGTCACTGGAAGCGCAATTGCCCCAAGTATCTGGCAGATAAGAAGGCGGGCAAAGAAAAATCAGGTATATTTGATATACATGTTATTGATGTGTACTTAACCAGCTCTCGTAGTAGTGCCTGGGTATTCGATACCGGTTCTGTTGCTCACATTTGCAACTCGAAGTAGGAACTGCGGAATAGACGGAGGCTGGCGAAAGACGAAGTGACGATGCGTGTAGGAAACGGTTCCAAGGTTGATGCAATCGCCGTCGGCACCGTGTCACTTCAACTACCATCGGGATTAGTGATGAACTTAAATCATTGTTATTTAGTGCCTGCGTTGAGCATGAACATTATATCTGGATCTTGTTTATTGCGAGACGGTTACTCTTTTAAGTCTGAGAATAATGGTTGTTCTATTTCTATGAGTAACATCTTTTATGGTCATGCACCGAATGTGAGAGGATTGTTCATATTGAATCTTGATAGAGATACGCATATACATAACATTGAGACCAAAAGAGTTAGAGTAAACAATGATAGCGCCATATTTTTGTGGCACTGCCGCTTGGGTCATATTGGTGTAAAGCGCATGAAGAAACTCCATGCTGATGGACTTTTGGAGTCACTTGACTTTGATTCACTTGACACGTGCGAACCATGCCTCATGGGCAAGATGACTAAAACTCCGTTCTCTGGAACAATGGAGCGTGCAAGTGACTTGTTGGAAGTCATACATACCGATGTGTGTGGTCCGATGAGCGTGGAGGCACGCGGCGGATATCGTTATTTTCTCACCTTCACTGACGATTTAAGTAGATATGGTTATGTCTACTTGATGAAGCACAAATCTGAAACATTTGAAAAGTTCAAGCAATTTCAGAGTGAAGTGGAAAATCATCGTAACAAGAAGATCAAGTTCCTACGGTCTGATCGTGGGGGTGAGTATCTGAGTTTCGAGTTTGGTACTCACTTAAGACAATGTGGAATTGTTTCGCAGTTAACACCGCCTGGAACACCACAGCGTAATGGTGTGTCCGAACGTCGTAATCGTACTTTGTTAGAAATGGTGCGATCTATGATGTCTCTTACTGATTTGCCGTTATCGTTTTGGGGTTATGCATTAGAAACAGCTGCATTCACTTTAAATAGGGCACCATCAAAATCCGTTGAGACGACACCATACGAACTGTGGTATGGCAAAAGACCAAAGTTGTCGTTTCTTAAAGTTTGGGGATGTGATGCTTATGTCAAAAAGCTTCAGCCTGAGAAGCTGGAACCCAAAGCGGAAAAGTGCGTCTTCATAGGTTACCCAAAAGAGACAGTTGGGTACACCTTCTATCTCAAATCCGAGGGCAAAGTGTTTGTTGCTAAGAACGGAACTTTTCTCGAGAAGGAGTTTCTCTCGAGAGAATTGAGTGGGAGGAAGATAGAACTTGACGAGGTTGTCGAACCTCTCATCCCTCTGGATGGTGGCGCAGGGCAAGGGGAAACCCCTGTGATTGCGACGCCGGTTGAGGAGGAAGTTAATGATGATGATCATGAAACTCCAGTTCAAGTTTCTGTTGAACCACGCAGGTCGACGAGATCACGCGCTGCTCCAGAGTGGTACGGTAATCCCGTCTTGACAATCATGTTGTTAGACAACAATGAACCTGCAAATTATGAAGAAGCAATGGTGGGCCCAGATTCCAACAAATGGCTAGAAGCCATGAAATCCGAGATAGGATCCATGTATGAGAACAAAGTCTGGACTTTGGAGATACTACCTGAGGGCCGCAAGGCTATTCAGAACAAATGGATCTTTAAGAAGAAGACGGACGCTGACGGTAATGTGACCGTTTATAAAGCTCGACTTGTGGCAAAGGGTTTTTCACAAGTTCCAGGAATTGACTACGATGAGACTTTCTCTCCCGTAGCGATGCTTAAGTCCGTCAGAATCATGTTAGCAATAGCTGCATTTTTCGATTATGAAATTTGGCAGATGGATGTCAAAACGGCGTTCCTTAACGGTTTTCTTAAGGAAGAGTTGTATATGATGCAACCCGAAGGTTTTGTCGATCCTAAAAATGCTGACAAGGTGTGCAAGCTCCAGCGATCCATTTATGGACTGGTGCAAGCATCTCGGAGTTGGAACAAACGCTTTGATGAGGTGATCAAAGCATTTGGGTTTATACAAGTGGTTGGAGAATCTTGTATTTACAAGAAAGTGAGTGGGAGCTCTGTGGCGTTTCTAATATTATATGTGGATGACATATTACTGATTGGAAACAACGTAGAGCTTTTGGAGAGCATAAAAGGTTACTTGAATAAAAGTTTCTCTATGAAGGACCTAGGAGAAGCTGCTTACATTCTGGGCATTAAGATCTATAGGGATAGATCAAAACGCGTGATAGGACTTTCACAAAGCACATACCTTGATAAAGTTTTGAAGAGGTTCAAAATGGAACAGTCCAAGAAAGGGTTCTTGCCAGTGTTACAAGGTACGAGATTGAGTAAGACTCAGTGCCCAGCAACTGATGAAGATAGAGAGCATATGCGCACCGTCCCCTATGCTTCAGCCATAGGCTCTATCATGTATGCAATGCTGTGCACTAGACCGGATGTTAGCCTGGCCATAAGTATGGCAGGCAGGTTCCAGAGTAATCCAGGAGTGGATCACTGGACAGCGGTCAAGAATATCCTGAAGTACCTGAAAAGGACTAAGGAGATGTTTCTCGTGTATGGAGGTGACGAAGAGCTCGCCGTAAAAGGTTACGTCGACGCAAGCTTTGACACAGATCCGGACGACTCTAAGTCGCAAACCGGATACGTATTTATTCTTAATGGGGGTGCAGTAAGCTGGTGCAGTTCCAAGCAAAGCGTCGTAGCAGATTCTACGTGTGAAGCGGAGTACATGGCTGCCTCGAAGGCGGCTAAGGAGGGTGTCTGGATGAAGCAGTTCATGACAGATCTTGGAGTGGTGCCAAGTGCACTGGATCCAATAACCTTGTTCTGTGACAACACTGGTGCCATTGCCTTAGCAAAGGAACCAAGGTTTCACAAGAAGACCAGACACATCAAACGACGCTTCAACCTCATCCGCGACTACGTCGAGGAGGAGGACGTAAATATATGCAAAGTGCACACGGATCCGAATGTAGCAGACCCGCTGACTAAACCTCTTCCACGGCCAAAACATGATCGACACCAGAACTGTATGGGTGTTAGATTAATTACAATGTAATTCACATGGTGATGTGAGGGCTAGATTATTGACTCTAGTGCAAGTGGGAGACTGTTGGAATTATGCCCTAGAGGCAATAATAAATGTATAGTTATTATTATAATTCCTGTATCAAGATAATGGTTTATTATCCATGCTATAATTGTATTGAATGAAGACTCATTTACATGTGTGGATACATAGACAAAACACCGTCCCTAGCATGCCTCTAGCTGGCTAGCCAGTTGATCGATGATAATCAGTGTCTTCTGATTATGAACAAGGTGTTGTTGCTTGATAACTGGATCACGTCATTGGGAGAATCACGTGATGGACTAGACCCAAACTAATAGACGTAGCATGTTGATCGTGTCATTTTGTTGCTACTGTTTTCTGCGTGTCAAGTATTTATTCCTATGACCATGAGATCATATAACTCACTGACACCGGAGGAATACTTTATGTGTATCAAACGTCGCAACATAACTGGGTGACTATAAAGATGCTCTACAGGTATCTCCGAAGGTGTTAGTTGAGTTAGTATGGATCAAGACTGGGATTTGTCACTCCGTGTGACGGAGAGGTATCTCGGGGCCCACTCAGTAATACAACATCACACACAAGCCTTGCAAGCAATGTAACTTAGTGTAAGTTGCGGGATCTTGTATCACGGAACGAGTAAAGAGACTTGCCGGTAAACGAGATTGAAATAGGTATGCGGATACTGACGATCGAATCTCGGGCAAGTAACATACCGAAGGACAAAGGGAATGACATACGGGATTATACGAATCCTTGGCACTGAGGTTCAAACGATAAGATCTTCGTAGAATATGTAGGATCCAATATGGGCATCCAGGTCCCGCTATTGGATATTGACCGAGGAGTCTCTCGGGTCATGTCTACATAGTTCTCGAACCCGCAGGGTCTGCACACTTAAGGTTCGACGTTGTTTTATGCGTATTTGAGTTATATGGTTGGTTACCGAATGTTGTTCAGAGTCCCGGATGAGATCACGGACGTCACGAGGGTTTCCGGAATGGTCCGGAAACGAAGATTGATATATAGGATGACCTCATTTGATTACCGGAAGGTTTTCGGAGTTACCGGGAATGTACCGGGAATGACGAATGGGTTCCGGGGGTTCACCGGAGGGGGGCAACCCACTCCGGGGAAGCCCATAGGTATTTGTGGGGGTCACACCAGCCCTTAGTGGGCTGGTGGGACAGCCCACTAAATCCTATGCACCAAGGAATAAAAATCAAAGGAAGAAAGAAAAAAAAAGGGGAAGTGGGAAAGGGGAAGGACTCCCTCCCACCAAACCAAGTAGGACTCGGTTTGGGGGGGGAGAGTCCTCCCCCCTGGCTCGGCCGACCCCCTTGGAGTCCCTTGGACTCCAAGGCAAGGTCCCCCTCCCTCCTCCTATATATATGGGGCTTTTAGGGCAGATTTGAGACGACTTTCTCACGGCTGCCCGACCACATACCTCCATAGTTTTCCCTCTAGATCGTGTTTCTGCGGAGCTCGGGCGGAGCCCTGCTGAGACAAGATCACCACCAACCTCCGGAGCGCCGTCACGCTGCCGAAGAACTCTTCTACCTCTCCGTCTCTCTTGCTGGATCAAGAAGGCCGAGATCATCGTCGAGCTGTACGTGTGCTGAACGCGGAGGTGCCGTCCGTTCGGTGCTAGATCGTGGGACTGATCGCGGGATTGTTCGCGGGGCGGATCGAGGGACGTGAGGACGTTCCACTACATCAACCGCGATCTCACATCGCTTCTGCTGTACGATCTACAAGGGTACGTAGATCACTCATCCCCTCTCGTAGATGGACATCACCATGATAGGTCTTCGTGCGCGTAGGAAAATTTTTGTTTCCCTTGCGACGTTCCCCAACAATATGATCTCATGGTCATAGAAACAAATACTTGACATGCAGAAAACAGTAGCAACAAAATGACACGATCAACATGCTACGTCTATTAGTTTGGGTCTAGTCCATCACGTGATTCTCCTAATGACGTGATCTAGTTATCAAGCAACAACACCTTGTTCATAATCAGGAGACCCTGACTATCTTTGATCAACTGACTAGCCAACTAGAGGCTTGCTAGGGACAGTGTTTTGTCTATGTATCCACACATGTATATAAGTCTTCATTCAATACAATTATAGCATGGATAATAAACGATTATCATGAACTAAGAAATATAATAATAACTAATTTATTATTGCCTCTAGGGCTTATTTCCAACAGCGGGTACCAATTTTTTTTCAAAATGCATGTGTGGTACATGTACTCGACGCATGATTATACGGCGTTTGCGCTATTTGCTGGCTGGTGTGTGCATGGAAGGTTTCCGTGCACCACATGCAAGGCAGCTCTTCAGTTCTGTTGGGTGTAGGCTGGTCGCAAGTATTCTTGCTTCGACATGCATAGACAATTCCTGGATCCTGACCATAAGTTCAGAAAAGACAAGAAGAATTTCATCAAAGGTAGAGTTGTCAAAAACACTGCACCAGCTGCGTTGACAGGCCAACAGACCCTTGATCAGTTAAACGCTCTCGGGCCTGATCCTTTGCGTCCAGGATACTTCAAAGGGTATAATACGGAACACGCCTGGACTCACAAGTCATGCTTATGGGATCTTCCTTACTTCAAAGACCTCCTTTGCCCACACAACATCAACGTGATGCACACTGAAAAGAATATTGCGGAGGCCATTTTTGGTACATTGTTCGGCATAGAGGGGAAGTCAAAAGATAATCCTAAGGCTAGAATCGACCTGGAGGCTCTATGTGATAGACAGTTGCAAAACTTGTGACAACGAAAAGGAAAGCAAAGCATAGCGAAGCCAAAAGGAATGGTTCAATCTTGAAAGGCCAGCTATGAGGGAAATGCTATTGTGGGTGAAAATGCGGTTGATGTTCCCCGATGGGTATGCTGCGAATCTAAAGAGGGGTGCGAGTCTTGAGAAGTTGAAAATATTTGCTATCAAGAGTCATGATTGGCACATATGGATTGAGCGGGTAATGCCGGTGATGTTGCATGGCTTTATCCCTCAGGATGAATGGCTAGTACTGGCAGAGCTCAGCTATTTCTTCCATTCTCTTTGTGCGAAAGAACTATCTCCTAGCGTGCTAGATGAAATGGAAGAGTTGGCGCCGGAGTTGATTTGCAAATTAGAAAAGATCTTTCCACCGGGCTTCTTTAATCCAATGCAATATTTGATTTTGCATCTCCCGACCGAGGCAAGAATGGGGGGGGGCGTTCAAAATCGATGGTGCTACTCAACTGAGAGGATGCAGAAGACACTTCGAGCTAAGTGTAAAAATAAACGTAGAATTGAAGCATCGTTGGCTGAGGCATTCATTACTGAGGAGGTGGCAAACTTCATGACAGCACACTACGAAGCCAAAAATCATCATTTGCATAACCCGAAGCCTCGGTACAATGATGGCGATCCAAAAAAAGTTCGATCCAACCTCAGCCTATTAAAAGGTAAGCTCGCACCATCCGGTGCTTCGAAAGGGAAATCGTTGGATGTCGAAGAATGGCGGACCATTTCATTGTATATCTTCACCAACCTAACAGAAGTGCGGCCGTACATCGAGTAAGTTCTCGGTAAATTATTGTTTCGCAACTTCTAATTGCTTTGAACTACTCTTATTCCCGGATATTTGATATAGTTGATACGTCGCCGAATTCTCGGATGGTGCGGTCATCAAAAAGGATTTCGTCGAAGAGTATGAGCTTCTCGCAAAGCATGGAGGCGACTATCCCGGTTTCATCTCTTGGTTCAAACAAAGGGTAATTAATTACCATTAAGGGGCCATTTGATTTCTTGGTCTAATTTGCGGCTAATGCATCCATTCTTTCGTACTAAACTTGTAGGCTGATGCAGTGTCTATAGACGCCGAGTTGAGACAAGTCGCTAATGGTTTTGACTATAAGGTCCGTTCATTTGACAAATACAACATCAACGGGTATCACTTTCGTACCTTTGGCAAAGAGTTATCTATGCCCGACCTAAAGACTACAAATTGTTCTGTCTCTGCTATCGGCGAAGGAGGCACCGAGTATTATGGAAGAGTTGAAGCAATTTATGAACTTCTATTCTATGGTGAAAACCCACCGATCGTCGTAGTCTTCAAATGTTATTGGTTTGAGCCGAGGGAGTCTAGAAGGACTCATGAACATATAGGACTAGTTGAAATCAACCAAAACACCCACTTAGATGTTCCCGATGTCTATATTACAGCTCAACAGGCGACACAAGTTTTCTATCTACCGTGGGCTTGCCAAACTGATCCAAATCTCAAAGGTTGGGATGTCGTTTATGAAGTGCCACCACATTTTAGACAACCTACCCTCAATGAAGAGGATTACGAACCTCACATTAACCCAGACACATATGAAGGAGAATTCTTCCAAGAAACACGTATGTCCAAGAAACGTTTCAAGAACCGATCTACTTCACCCCAGAACATTGAAGTAGACAGCGACAGTGAATCCACATGTTGCGGAGGTCACTGCTGCGGATGACCTCTCACTTCTTGACCGATTACATAATGGTGGCCTTCCACATGTTCTTTGTGATAGTGATGATGATGATGCATTTATTGATGATAGTGATGATCATGATGCATTTATTGACCTCGAAGCATATATAGACGAGCACGATTGTTATTCGTTCACGTCAGTTATTCAACTATTATACTATATATAAATTTTGAATTCATGTTAGGTATTCGATTTTTATTAGTCATGTTGGTATTTATGACGATGATACACTTAAATTATATACATTTTATTACTCATGTTGGTATTTATGTTGTACTAATTTCATTTACTCTTTGTCATGACAGGTGTTGAATGATGGTGGGAAAGGGTCGAAAGCACTCCGCGGCTCCTTCTTCGTCGGCGGGTGATGGGATGGGTACTTCCATTCCTGCCTCGCCTCTTCGGAGAGTGTTGCTCTCTACTATGCAAGGAGCACCCCCCGTGAGAGGAGGTGGACCCCCCGCGAAGCCGAGAGGTACTAAAGGTACACGTTGTATTCATGTTGGTATTTATGTTGTACTCATGTTGTATGCATATTGGTATTTATATACATTTTATTACTCATGTTGGTATCTATGTTGTACTAAAGGTACATGTTGCCGCGGGAGAGGTAGGGTGGTGGCTGCCACGCCTTCTGAGTTGGAGGCTACACGGTCTCCGCCACCACCCCAAGATGATTCACCTGAGCACAGGACTTCTAGGGTGGATTCGTCTGAGGTGGAGGCTACACGGTCTCCGGTTCACGAGCTTCGGGTCGACGAGCCTCAGGTTGACGAGCCTTCGACCCACGAGACTCGTGTCTCAGAGGCTTCGTTCCACGCGACTCCAGAGCAAAGCAGGGATGAGAGTACGTCCCCAGAGACCCAGTGGGATACCTGGGCTGAGCCAAGTGGCCATGCTGGTAGCGACGAGGAGCTGGATGAGGGGGCTACCGTCTACCAGCGTGGTAGTTCGGGGCTCCCACTCGTGCCGGCGACCCCCGAGCAGAGGTGGTCGATTAGGCCAAATCGGGACAAGTAAGTCAATTTACTCTTATTCAACCTTTTGCCTTCACGTTTTCTCAAATATCTAATGTTTTGGCTTTAGTTTGTCATACCGTAGGGGTTGGATTGTTGCCAAGGGTGTCCGCAAGCTCAGCAGCGTTCTTGGTGTGCTTTGCCGTAAAAACTTCCCAGGGTTTGTCACGTTGCCCGGTCGGGAGCGAGAGGTAGGAATGACCTCGGAGCACTACTTGGGTGGCCCCGGCCCCGTCGGAGGTGGAGATCGACGGTGTTTTGTGCCACACGAGGGCCGACATGGTGATCCGACAGTTCTGGGTAATTTCTCCTTCACACAATTATAAATCAACCATAGCTAGTTATTGTACTAATCGGTGTTGTCTCATTTGCAGACCTACTACAGGTGTGAGGAGGGATACGAGGAGGACGCGGTAAAGCTAATCAAAACCGAATGTTGCCGCCTACTTAAAAACTTTCAGCACGAGGCTCGGGTGAGGCTGTTCGAGACTACTATGCCACGCTGTTCGAGGCTTTGTAGTTAGTTTCCTTGATTTGGTTCTTACGCGCTCAAATTTCTCTTTATTAACTTAGGTGCCTCCGAGATGGTGTGTGGATAAGATGGATTGTTGGGAGGCCTTGGTAGATCAGTGGTGCTCCGAAACGTGGGAGGCCAGCCACAACAACGCCAACGAGAGGCGTGGCAAAATGGTTGGTGTGCCACACCATCAAGGGAGCGTCAACTTAATCCAATTTGGCGAGAACTGGGTATGTGGTTTGCTTCATGCCTCATGCAATTCATTCTTAATGCTATCTTGAGCCCTTTACTAATACAATTTTCCTCTCTCTCTCTTTTAGGCGCGTCACAATAAGACGGAGGTGCCACAGATGTACGACCTGTATGTGATGGCCCATACTGCCTCGTACAAGAAGGTCAAGGCATTCTCTGAGTCTGACCTCGAGCATCCGGGAAACTTCACCAACATCTCCTCCCACCACAAACTCGTGAAGTACGGAGATCACGGGAAGGCGAGGAAAGGGGAGGACTTTAACCCGAGCGAGGGGCCTATTGATCCAGAGCTGGTGATGATAGCTGGCAACGGGAGGCCCCATGGCTCGATCGCCATTGGAGACAGCCTTATACGTTGTCCTAGCACTCTCCGGCAGATAAAGGCACGCCAAACAAGCTCCGGTCCGGAGATAACACCTCGTCCACGGCCAGTCGAGCTCGCCATCGAGGTTAGTTTAATGGACTCAACTATCTTTCCGCATTATGTTGTGCGTTGGAACCAATATGATTACAATGCTAACAATGAGTTGTGTTGCAGGCTGCTATTCAGAAAGAGAGAGAGAGGCAATGCAGGCGGCTATGGCGGAGGAGGATAAGGAGATGAGGGAGCTGGAGGAGAGGACGACTGCATTGTTGGAGGCGGAGAGGGCACGGAATGATGCGTCTAATAGGGCCATATACGAGCTCTTCGTGGTAAGTTTCTTCTTCATGTTATTTCAAATCTTGCATTTTAATGTCCATTTCATTAATAAAAAAAAGTTTGACTTGTCGAAACCAAATGTACAGTCTATGTGCGAGAAGAGCGGCCAAGTCCCTCCGCCGATGCCAGTCATTAACATGGCGGGGACGGTGAGTTTCATTTTAGTGCAGTGATCTTAAGAGTGTCCTCATGCTAACGACACATTCCAAATGATGTTTGGTGCAGAATATCTCCCTAAACGCATCGCACGACCCTTCTACAGTGGAGCCTTCTCCACGGCATCCTTCTCCAAGTGAAACAAGCCACAGCCACCGTGCTTCACCGCCGTGATGACGATAATGGTATGTTATTTCTAGTGTTTTAATAAAAATGACCTATAGTTAGCTAAGTTCTCTCCTAAATGACATAATAAGGCTTAGGTAGCTGCAAGATGACCTATTCCCCCTAACTTAGGTATTAAATGGCCTATAATTAGCTTAGCTAGATCCAAAATGGCTTAATTAGCATAGTTTGCTCATGAATGACACATTTTACCCAAGTTAGCTCTGAAATGACCTATAGTTAGCTAGGCTTCCACCTAAATGACATAATTAGCTTAGTTAGCTCCAAAATCGTCTATTTAATAAAACATGACCTATACTTAGCTAATTATCCTCGAAATGACATAATTAGCTCCAAAAAGGCATTCTTAGCTAATTTAGCCCGAAGAAGGGGACAAGAGGAGAAGAAAGAGGAAAAATGAAAGGAAGGAAGAAGAAGAAGAAGAAGAAGAAGAGAAGAAGAAGAAGGATAAGAAGAAGGAGAAGGAGCCTTCTCCTTCTTCTTCCTCCTTCTCCTTCTCCTTCTTCTTTTCTTCTTCTTCTCCTCTTCCTTCTCCTTCTCCTCCTCCTCCTCCTCCTCCTTCTTCTTTTACTTCTTCTTCTCTTCTTGCTTCTTCTCTTTCTCTTCTTCTACGTAGCTTAGACTCATCCAAGAAAGACTAAATTGGTTAATTATCCTACAAAATGACATAATTAGCTTACTTAGGTGAAAACGTCATAAGAACCTTGGTTAGCTCATTAAAATGACCAATTTAGCTAAAAATGAAATAATAAGCTCAAAATGGCATAAGAACCTTGGTTAGCTCATGAATATTATATACTTAGCTTGGCTTCCACCTAAATGATATAATTAGCCAATTTAGCTCCAATATGGCTTAATAAGCATAGTTAGCTCCAAAATGACATATTTAACCCAAGTGAGCTCCGAAACGACTGATACGTCCATTTTGCATCATGCTTTCGTGTTGATATTTATTGCTTTTTGGGCTGTTATATTACTTGTGGTGCCATATTTATGCCTTTTTTCTCTTATTTTGCAAGGTTTATTTGAAGAGGGAGAATTCAGGCAACTGGAATTCTGGACTAGAAAAGGAGCAAATCCTAGTCCACTATTCTGCACATCTCCAAATGCCCTGAAAAGTTACATGGATTTTTTTGGGATTATATAAAAAGTACTAGGCGAAAGAACTACCGGAGGGGGGCCACCAGGGCTCCACAAGCTTGCCCATCGCCACCACCCCCCTGGTGGCGCAGGGCAAGCTTGTGCGCTGCCTGATGGCCCACTAGCTACCCCTTTTGCTATATGAAGGGTTTTGGTCCAGAAAAATCAATCGGGAGCTTTTTTGTGGTTTCGCCGCCGCCACTAGGCGGAACTTGAGCAGATCCAATCTAGAGCTCCGGCAGGATGATCCTGCCGGGGAAACTTCCCTCCCGGAGGGGGAAATCACCGCCATCGTCGTCACCAACACTCCTCTCGTCGGAGGGGAGGCATCTTCATCAACATCTTCATCAGCACCATCTCCTCTCCAATCCCTAGTTCATCTCTTGTAAGCAATCTTCGTCTCGCGACTCCGATTGGTACTTGTAAGGTTGCTAGTAGTGTTGATTAGTCTTTGTAGTTGATGCTAGTTGGATTACTTGGTTGAAGAGTTTATGTTCAGATCCTTGATGCTATTCATTACACCTCTGATCATGACTATGATTATGTTTTGTGAGTAGTTACTTTTGTTCCTGAGGACATGGGATAAGTCATGTTAATAATAGTCATGTGAATTTGATATTCGTTCGGTATTTTGATATGTTGTATGTTGTTTTTCCTCTATTGGTGTTATGTGAACGTCGACTACATAACACTTCACCATATTTGGGCCTAGAGGAAGGCATTGGGAAGTAGTAAGTAGATGATGGGTTGCTGGAGTGACAGAAGCTTAAACCCCAGTCTATGCGTTGCTTCGTAAGGGGCTGATTTGGATCCACTAGTTTAATTGTATGGTTAGACTTTGTCTTAATTCTTATTTTGTAGTTGCGGATGCTTGCGTGAGAGGTTAATCATAAGTGGGATGCTTGTCCAAGTAAGGGCAGTACCCAAGCGCCGGTCCACCCACATATCAAACTATCAAAGTAACGAACGCGAATCATATGAACATGATGAAACTAGCATGAGAGAAATTCCCGTGTGTCCTCGGGAGCGTTTTTCCTCCTATAAGACTTTCTTTAGGCTTGTCCCTTGCTACAAAAGGGATTGGGCCACTTGCTGCACCGTTGCTACTACTTGTTACTTGTTACTTTTTGCTCGCTACGTTTCACCTCGCTGCACAATCACTTGTTACCGCTACTTTCAATGCTTGCAGTTATTACCTTGCTGAAATCCGTTTATCAAAGCCATCTGCTCCTCGTTGGGTTCGACACTCTTACTTATCAAAAGGACTACGATTGATCCCCTATACTCGTGGGTCATCAACGACCTATAGTTAGCCAGGCTTCCACCTAAATGACATAATTAGCTTAGTTAGCTCCAAAATGACCTATTTAATAAAAAATGACCTATAGTTAGCTAAGTTCTCTTCTAAATGACATAATAAGGCTTAGGTAGGTGCAAGATGACCTATTCCCCCTAACTTAGGTATTAAATGGCCTATAATTAGCTTAGCTAGATCCAAAATGGCTTAATAAGCATAGTTTGCTCATGAATGATACATTTTACCCAAGTTAGCTCCGAAATGACCTATAGTTAGCTAGGCTTCCACCTAAATGACATAATTAGCTTAGTTAGCTCCAAAATGGTCTATTTAATAAAACATGACCTATACTTAGCTAATTATCCTCGAAATGACATAACTAGCTCCAAAAAGGCATTCTTAGCTAATGAACCTGAAGAAGGGGACAAGAGGAGAAGAAAGAGGAAAAGTGAAAGGAAGGAAGAAGAAGAAGAAGAGAAGAAGAAGAAGAGAAATAGAAGGATAAGAAGAAGGAGAAGGAGGAGAAGAAGGAGAAGGAGCTCCTCCTTCTCCTTCTTCTTCCTCCTTCTTCCTCCTTCTCCTTCTCCTTCCCCTTCTTCCTTTCTTCTTCTTCTCCTCTTCCTTCTCCTTCTCCTCCTCCTCCTCCTCCTTCTTCTTTTACTTCTTCTTCTCTTTTTGCTTCTTCTCTTTCTCTTCTTCTACGTAGCTTAGACTCATCCAAGAAAGACTAAATTGGCTAATTATCCTACAAAATGACATAATTAGCTTAGTTAGGTGAAAACATCATAAGAACCTTGGTTAGTGATGAGATTATAGTCCTAGGGTAGGGTCATAGGCCTGCCCTGTAGGTCCTACCCAAGGACTACCCCTCATAAGGGACAAGGCCCTTAGTCAGTTCCGACTGATCTAAGGAGTTCCCATCATCCAGCCGGTAACAGATCCTCGACCATCCAGTCGGAGACGAGCATTCGGAGAATATCAAACTAACCGATTGGATTCCACTCTGTGCATCGTAACCCCCTTGGAGGGAAACGGTCATACGTTTCCATGTGCCTTTCTTAGCATTTAAGACATATGTTACCTGTAACGTAGGCATTTATTCGCCACTACTCCACCCCTGTGCACCGAACCGTTGTGGAGGGCAGCGCACTCTATATAAGCCACCCTCCCCCACTGGTGTAGGGGTTAGCAAATCACTGTATTCTATATTCCACTCGACAACAAGCTCCCAGAGCACTGAGACGTAGGGCTATTACCTCCACCGCAGAGGGGCCTGAACTCATACAACCTCGCCGTAGCTAAGGCTCTGCCCATCCTTTCGTACCCTACACATCTACTGTTAGACTTATACCCACGACAGTTGGCGCCCACCGTGGGGCAGGCCTCTAAGCGACTTCCGGCGAGTTTGCGACTACATTGTTTCGTCATGTCGTCCGGTGGAGATTTGAGCATGGGTCACGAGATCCTCTTCGGCGCTCTCTCCTTCATCGTCGATGATTCGGCATGGCTTCGGGACGCCCCTCTCGACGACGAGGTGCTTCCCTGCCGCGGGGATACGCACTTCCGTGATGGCGCCCGCGGCATTCTTCTTCTCCAGCAGTCGGCTCCCGTGTCGACCTACACCGCCGTCACGCGCCGCAACAAGCGGTCCCGCCGTCCGCGGCTCCAGCGTTGGGTGCAACACGCCCAGGCGCGCCAGAACGCGTCTTCACAAGTGGCGGTCCTAGAGTCGGTTGTGGTTGCCCCTCCGTCCCAGCGCTCGGACTCGGTTCCGACTGAGTTTCCTTCCGAGTACGTGGGTCGCGGGCGTGCAGCAGAAGTACACATGGCCAACTCTCATGAAGGTCCCCGTCAAGCTGGCCGGAACGAGCACGAGTTCGGCGAAACATCCGGCGCTCGCCGTCCACCTTGCCGTTCTGCCAGTCGGCACACTCGGCGGAGCAACGTGGAGTTGTTCCGCACACCCATCCTCAACTTGGCTGCGGCTGCCAAGATAGCCGATTCCCTTCAGCCGACTGATTCAGAGGCTAGCAGGGGGATCGAGCAAATCCGCGCCCTGTTGCACACGACGCAGCAGCAACATTCGGCGGTCTCCCAGCCGCACAACAGGATCAACAATAGTTCTGTTCATGCGAATACGCATCGGTCAGTTCACAGCCCTGGTTCTCATCAGTGACACAAGGGAGGCAGCCGTTCCATAAATCCCGAAGATCGTCGCCGTTCACGCACCCTTCCGCGGGGTGGGCCCTACGGGCCCCGACATCATGATGATCGGCGTTCAGTCGGTGACACTTACGACCCAAGGCCTGACGCGAGAGGGCATATCGCCCAGCGGAGGGTCGACAGGGGCCGAGCCCACCGCGATGGTTACGATATTGACCGTCTGAGTGGAAGCAGGACCATCGTTTCTGGTCCCGAATGTTTCAGTCGAGCCATCCGTTCGGCTGATATCCCTCCCAACTTCCGATTGGCGACGGGGATCAGCAAGTTTACATGAGAATGCAAGCCAGAAACGTGGCTGGATGATTACCGAGTGGCAGTCCAGATCGGAGGAGGGGACGACCACGTCGCCATGAAGCACCTCCCTCTGATTCTCGATGGCTCGGCGGGAGCGTGGCTGAACCAGTTGGCCCCCTCAAGCATCTACAGCTGAGCAGATCTGGCCCGAGTGTTCATCAGGACCTTCGAAGGGACGTGCAAGCGCCCTGCTGGCCTCGTGGAACTCCACCACTGTGTCCAGAAGCAGAATGAGCCCCTGCGCGATTTCATTCAGCGTTGGACGACCCTCTACCACACGGTGGAGAACGTCACAGAGCATCAAGCAATTTGCGCCTTCAAGGCAGGCGTGCGGTACAGGGATCTGTACCTGAAGTTCGGCCGAACAGGCGACATCTCCATGAGCAAGATGATGGAGATAGCGGCACGCTATGCAAATGGTGAAGAAGAGGACCGCATCCGAAGCGGCAAGCACAAAACAGTCGCCGACGGAGATTGGAGTAACACTCAGAAGCAGAAGCAAAAAGCTCCGTCCACTCCGCAAGCAGAAGCTGCAGCTGTTACCAACGCCAAGTTCAAAGGCAAGGGGAAGGCTCAGTTCACCCCCAAGAAGAAGCAGTTCAACAATCCCATCCTGGACCAGCCATGTCCGATTCATATGAAGATGGATGAAGAGGGAAACGCCATATATCCGAGGCATACCACTCGGCAATGTGGCCTCCTGATCCAGGGATTCGGCGAAGGGCAACCGAGTGAAAAGGACAATGAACACGATGAGGAGGATAAGGAGGATCCGTTCCCCCAAGTCCAAGCAACACTGATGATTTTTGCTGACGTTGAGAGCAAGAGTTGAGTGAAGCTGGTGAACAGGGAGGTGAACATGGCCACCCCTACCAACCCCAAGTTCCTCAGATGGTCTCAGACTGCGATCACCTTTGACCAGTCGGATCATCCAGCACACGTACCCACCCTAGGGAGACAGGCTATGGTCGTCGACCAGGTTGTAGAAGGAGTCCGACTGCGCAAAGACCTCATGGACGGCGGCAATGGCTTGAACATCATGTACGCCGACACTCTCAAGGGGATGGGCATTCCGATGTCCAAACTCAGCGAGAGCGGCATGCAGTTCCATGGAGTCGTCCCTGGACGAAAGGCCAAGTCACTCGGCCAGATCGCGTTGGACGTCGTTTTCGGCTCCGGCAAGAACTTCCACAAGGAAAAGCTGACGTTCGAGGTGGTGGACTTCCAGAGCGCTTACCATGAAATTCTGGGCCGCCCGGCGCATGCAGGTTTCATGGCCCGTCCATGTTACGTATACCTGAAGCTGAAGATGCCAGGCCCGAAAGGTGTGATCACCATCACAGGCAATCGACAGCGGGCTGAGGAGTGTCTGCACCAGGGATCAAGAATCGCCGACCAGCAGATGGCCGTCCTCGAGCTTGACGAGTACAAGAAAACAGTCGACCCCGCTGACTTGATGCGTTCGAAGAAGCCAGCTTCGGAGTCCGCATTCCAGTCGGCGGGAGAGACGAAGAAGGTCAGCATCCACCCGACGGACGACACTGCTGCCCCGACGAACATTGCCACCACCCTCGATCCTAAATAGGAAGCCGAGCTCACCCAATTCCTCCATGAGAACTGGGACATCTTCGCATGGAAACCCTCTAACATGCCAGGTGTACCCAGGGAATTGGCTGAGCATCGACTGCATGTGGATCCCATCGCTCGGCCTGTCCGAGAACGCCTGTGTCAGTCCGCCGCACACAAGAGAAAGGCAATCGGTAAAGAGGTGGCCAAGCTTTTGGCAGCCAACTTCATTGGCAAGGTTCACCACTCCGAGTGGCTCGCTAATGTTGTCATGGTGCCCAAGAAGGACAAGTCGCTCCGAATGTGCATCGACTTCAAGCATCTCAATAAGGTCTGCCCGAAAGACCATTTTCCGCTCCCCCGCATCGATCAACTTGTCGATTCGACTGCGGATTGCGAGCGTTTGTCATTTCTTGATGCCTACTCGGGCTATCATTAGATCCGTCTGTATGGTCCCGATGAATTAAAAACAGCCTTCATCACCCCATTCGGGTGCTTCTGCTACATCACTATGCCATTTGGTTTGAAGAATGCAGGAGCAACCTTTATGCGCATGATCCAAAAATGTCTTCTCGACCAGATCGGTCGGAATGTGGAGGCGTATATGGATGATATCGTAGTCAAGTCACACAAAGGTTCCGACCTGCTGACTGACTTGGCAGAAACATTCGCCAACCTTCGTAGGTACGATATCAAGCTCAACCCCGCCAAGTGTTCGTTCGGCGTTCCCAGCGGAAAGTTACTCGGTTTCTTCGTTTCCGAACGAGGGATCGATGTCAACCCCGAAAAGATTGGGACCATCGTCCGAATGGAGAGGCCGGTCATAATACACGATGTTCAATGGCTCACAGGTTGCCTAGCGGCTTTGAGCAGGTTTATCAGTCGACTCGGCGAGAAAGAACTTCCTCTGTACCGACTCATGAAGAAATCAGATACTTTCGAGTGGACAGATGAAGCCCAAGTTGCATTCGACGACCTCAAAGTCCTACTTTCCACCCATCCGGTTCTTACTGCTCCGCTCAGTAAAGAGCCCCTTCTTCTGTATATCGCGGCTACAAATCAAGTCGTCAGCATTGTTCTTACAGTTGAACGAGAAGAAGAAGGCAAAGCATACAAAGTTCAGCGGCCAGTGTATTACGTCTCCGAAGTCCTGACTTCTTCCAAGCAGAGGTATCCCCACTATCAAAAACTTATCTACGGGATTTACATGACTCCGAAGAAGGTGGCTCATTATTTCCAAGACCACTCGGTGTCTGTCGTTTCTGATGCTCCGTTGTCGGAAATCCTCCACAATCGGGATGCATCGGGCCGAGTGGCGAAGTGGGCAATGGAGATGTTGTACTGCGATATCAAGTTCGAGGCCAAGAAAGCTATAAAGTCTCAAGCTCTGGCTGACTTCATAGCAGAATGGGTAGAACAACAGCAACCGACCCACATCTACTCGGCTCATTGGACAAAGTTCTTTGATGGGTCCAAGATGTTGAATGGCTCCGGCGCTGGCGTTGTGATCGTATCGCCAAAGGGCGACAAACTCAAGTATGTGCTGCAAATACACTTTGATTCCTCCAACAATGAGGCAGAGTATGAAGCTCTCCTTTATGGACTGCGCATGGCCATCACACTCGGCGTCCGTCGCCTGATGGTCTATGTCGATTCGGATTTGGTGGTTAATCAAGTGATGAAAGAGTGGGATTCCAGGAACCCCACCATGACCACATACTGCAGTGCAGTGAAGAAGCTCGAGAAGAAGTTTGAAGGTCTAGAACTCCACCACGTTCCGTGACTGAAGAACCAAGCAGCTGATGAGTTGGCAAAACTCGGATCCACTCGGAGACCAGTCCCGAGTGACGTCTGCCTCGAGCACCTCCACCTTCCCTTAGTTAAAGAAGATCCTTTCACAGAGGAACCAGTACAACCAAAGAGCTTGACAGATCCAACTGAAGTCGACGTACCTGCTGTGGTTGATCTGATCATGGAGATTCTTGCTATCATCCCCGATTGGACTATGCCGATCATTGCATATATCCTGAGGCAGGAGTTACCAGAAGACGAAGTCCAGGCCAGGCAGATAGTCCGCAGGTCGAAGTCGTTCACTGTCATTGGTGGCCAGTTGTACAAGGAAAGTGTTTCACGCGTTCTTCAACGATGCATCTCCCCAGAGGAGGGACAGTTGATCCTGGAAGAAATTCACTCGGGAACCTGCGGTCATCACGCCTCTTCAAGAGCAATCGTCGCCAAAGCATTCAGAGCTGGCTTCTTCTGGCTACACGCAAACGAAATGGCTAAAGATATGGTCGACCGATGTGAAGGCTGTCAGTTCTACTCCAACAAGTCCCACAAGCCAACACCTGTGTTGAAGACAATCCCTCTTGTGTGGCCGTTTGCAGTATGGGGATTAGATACAGTCGGTCCATTCAGGACAGGCCAAGGAGGATACACACATCTGTTGGTGGCAGTCGACAAGTTCAAAAAATGGATTGAAGCCAAGCCCATCAAGAAGCTCGACGCCCTAACAGCCATCAAGTTTGTCAGGGACATCATCTCTAGATTCGGGGTACCTCACAGCATAATCACGGACAACGGGACAAACTTTGACTCGGACAGATTCAAAGGTTTGTGTGCAAGCCAAGGTATCCGAGTGGATTTTGCATCTGTGGCGCATCCTCAAACAAACGGACAAGCAGAGTGGGCGAATGGACTTATTCTGCAAGGTTGAAGCCCCGACTCCTGCGAGAGGTGGGACATGCCGCTGGCGCATGGGTCACCGCTATCTTCAATGCTTTGGGGTCTCCGCACAACCCCGAATAGATCTACAGGGCGATCACCGTTCTTCCTCGTTTACGGAGCAGAAGCGGTCCTTCCGAGTGACTTGCTCCACAATGCTCCACGAGTCGAACTCTTCTCCGAAGCTGAAGCAGAACAAGCAAGGCAAGACGGAGTGGACCTTCTAGAGGAGGAGCACGAGATGGCAATGACTCGCTAACCATTTATCAACAAGATCTGCGGCATTTTCACGCGCGACACGTTAGGAGTCGTACATTCCAAGCAGGTGACCTGGTGCTCCGAGTGGATCAGCAAAGACCTCACAAGTTGGCTCCCGCCTGGGAAGGACCCTTCATCATCTCCAAGGTGCTGAACAATGGAGCATACAGACTCTACAACATCGACAGGGAAACAGATGAGCCGCGAGCATGGAACGGAGATCTCCTGAAGCGCTTCTACACGTGACCGTCGACTGAAGCTATGTAAAGAACAAGTATTGGTGAAATAATACAAAGCAGATTGTTTTTGCTGATTCAAAATTCTTCCGCGGTCGCAGACTCCGGTCTAAAAAAAAACTTAGCTGCGATCAAGAATCGCCTAAGTACTAACTTTCTCCGAGTGTGCACTAAACGTCGCACTCGGGGACTTAGTTGCGATCCAGAATCGCCTAAGTACAAACTTTCTCCGAGTGTGCACTAAACGTCGCACTCGGGGACTTAGCTGCGATAAAGAATCGCCTAAGTACTAACTTTCTCCGAGTGTGCACTAAACGTCGCACTCGGGGACTTAGCTGCGATCCAGAATCGCCTAAGTACAAACTTTCTCCGAGTGTGCACTAAACGTCGCACTCGGGGACTTAGCTGCGATCAAGAATCGCCTAAGTACTAACTTTCTCCGAGTGTGCACTAAACGTCGCACTCGGGGACTTAGCTGCGATCCAGAATCGCCTAAGTACAAACTTTCTCCGAGTGTGCACTAAACGTCGCACTCGGGGACTCAGCTGCGATCAAGAATCGCCTAAGTACTAACTTTCTCCGAGTGTGCACTAAACGTCGCACTCGGGGACTTAGCTGCGATCTAGAATCACCTAAGTACAAACTTTCTCCGAGTGTGCACTAAACGTCGCACTCGGGGACTTAGCTACGATCCAGAATCGCCTAAGTACAAACTTTCTCCGAGTGTGCACTAAACGTTGCACTCGGGGACTTAGCTGCGATCAAGAATCGCCTAATTACTAACTTTGTCCGAGTGTGCACTAAACATCGCACTCGGGGACTTAGCTGCGATCAAGAATCGCCTAAGTACTAACTTTCTCCGAGTGCGCACTAAACGTCGCACTCGAGGACTGAGCTGCGATCAAGAATCGCCTAAGTACTAAGTTTCTACGAGTGTGGACTAAACGTCGCACTCGGAGACTTAGCTCGATCAAGAATCGCCTAAGTACAAATTTTCTCCGAGCGTGCACTAACCGTCGCACTCGAGGACTTAACTGCGATCAAGAATCGCTTAAATAAGAAAGCTTCCTTCGACTGTATCCTACAGATACACTCAGGTTCATGTGGATGTCAAGACCACTGACAATTACATGAGTAGCAGAACCTCATTGAGGCTCATGTAGATGTCAAGACCACTGACAATTACATGAGTAACAGCCCATTCCGAGTATGACCTTACAGCCGCACTCGAAGACTTAGCCGCGATCATGAATCGCCTAAGTACTCTATTGCCTTCGAGTGTATCCTGCAGGTTCACTCGGGAACTCAGCAGACCCTCAGTGAGGTTCATGCAGATGTCAAGACAACTGACAATTACATGCTCCGCATGTTTGCCATTGGCTTCACCAAGAAACGCCAAACAAAAACACGAGCCAAATTCGTATCACCAACTCTTTGGCAAAAGAAGAGCAAACGGTTCGATTCAGATTCAAAGTTCACCTAAGGATAGTTGGCTTGGTGTCGATCAAGCTTATCCACACCGAGCCAAGAATGTGACGCCCAACAGAAGTGGCCAAAGTTTATTACAATCAACACTCGGCATACCGAGGTAAAAGTTATCTCAAGCATCGTCAGGACTGGTGATGGGACTGGCGGGCTCTACGAACGTATCGAGGTCGACCCCGTCGGCGATGCGGGTGGCGCTCTTAAGGAAGGTCTCCATGAAGTCTTCTAATCGAAGCTTTTTTGTGTTCGCGACCTGCAACGCCTTCAGCTTCTCTTCGCGCACCTCCTTGCAATGCACTCGGACCAGAGACAGAGCGACGTCCGCACCACAGCGAACCGCAGACTTCTTCCATGACTGCACTCGGTTCGGGACCTCCTCCAGCCGACTCATCAAGCCTTCCATCTCGTGCCGAGACTCGTCTTCAGGCCAAAGCTCCTTGTCGATTCGGCCGACGACTTCTCTCAGTCGACCGATGAAAGGTCCAACTTTGCCTAGCTGAATGTGCGCTCGGAGCAGATCTCGATTGGCGTCCTCGCCGAGTGGAATGTTCTCAAGCATCGACCGTTCAACGTCACTTGTTTCAACCTCAGCGTCCATGCAAAAATCTGCAAATACAGGACGACCAAACAGTCAGCGCAGAGTGAAATGCACGGTCCACAAGCACTCGAAAAACAAGACTTACCACCCACAAGCGCTATCATCTTCCGGGCCCAATCAGTGACATAATTTTCCTGTGTTATGCACCGCCTGTTCAGCATCTTCATCTGCCCCATCAGCTCCGTCCTTCGTTTCCCCATTTTCTCCACCTCAGCAGTCAAAGCCTTGTTCGCCTCACGGGCCTGCTCCAACGACTTTTCTCGTTCCGCCAGAACATCCTTCATACCAGCCATTGCAACCAATGCCGCATCCAGTTCACCAACACACTGAACCTTTTCAGCCCTAACAGTCTCGTACGCTGTCCCCATCTCGCAAGTTTTCTGCCAGTCAGCACCAAGAGACGGTCAGACAAATTCAACAATAAAAAATCTAAGTTCTTTAGACCCCTGCCGACGCAAGCTGTCGACAGCGGTCTCGGGGACTACACCCAGTGGGTTCACTAAGAGTGACCCCACTGGCATGAAACTCAAACAGGTCCGCCCTATTGAGCTACATGACAACACCTAAGCCTATGAGGCTACTACTACCCGACCTGAGCAAAATTACTCTCGGGGACTCATTCAGTAGGTGCACTCCGAGTGCCCCAACTATCAGCATTCGAACAGATTAATTTTTGATCTGCTCAAGTCAAAGAAAATGTGTATAAGGACAACTGCCGGTGCAAGCACTCGACAGAAGTCTCGGGGACTACACCCACTTGGTTCACTAAGAGTGAACCCATTGCAAAAATCCTATGATATCCGAGCACACCCAGTGGGTTACAAGAGAAAACTAAGTACTTACTAGCCCACTTACTCGGATATCGTCTCGCAGTTCCAAACTTCGCTGGTACAGGGACGCGATGGAGTCGTACACCTTCTTGGCCTCTCCCGCCATCAGCTCCGCCTGCACCATGGCCCCCTTGACCGCTCCCACCTGATCCTTCGGGATGCGCTGGACGTTGTACTCGACAGTCGACGGGCCTGGGCCTGGCATCGTTGGAGGCTCCTTGGGCATCCCAAGGCCCGCTACAGTCGATTCAGCAGCAACCAACGCCGTTTCAGTCGACGGCATCGCCTCAGTCGGCGGCACGTCCGCGGCGACAGCAATAACTCGCGAAACAGCCTCAAGGACATGCACCGCAGCTTGCTCAGACCTCCCCTGGTCACCCTCATCCACATAAATCGCCCTTGAGGGAGACCCGACCGGATGGCGTGAGATCACAGGAAAAAAGGCAAGACCGAAGACAGAATTCGCGATGCAATAATGTAAACTTTCGGATTCGCTACGACGCACCTGGCTGGGACGAGACAACATTATCCATGTCCATGGGATCATCCCCCTGGTGTGCCGGAGAGGTGGCAGAGGTAGCAACTCTGTCGAGTAAAATTCATTCGACCAATAAACAGGAGTTCAATCGAATATCGGAAGAAGTTAGAAGAACAATGCACTTACGTTGAGGTGACGAGAACGATGACCCTCATCCGCGGCAAAGCCTTCCGAGGTTTAGATCCGCTCGGTTTGGCCACCGTGGAAGGCTGACTCGCAGGCTCAGCAGCAGCGTCCCTGGTCCTCTTGATGCTCCAAGCAAACGGAACCACGGGAACAGTTGGCGGTGTGCTCGGGACAGTAGGAGCGGTTGGCGGAACACTCGAGGATGCTGGAGGGGCCGAGGGAGCTGCAGGTTCATGTCGGCGTTTGGTTCGAAGCTCTGGTGGCGAGCTCTGCTCTTCGTCTTCCTCCTCCTCTTCCCCAGACTCCTCCTCCGTCTCCCCACTGTCGGAGACGTACTCGACGCTCTCCACGCTGCCCTCCTAGCTGCCCTCCTCCTCCTCCCCGGCCGGGTTCCCGTTCGAGACAGGAGAGAACCAATTGGTCCACTTCTGCATAAAATACAGTCGGCGACATCAGACGTCAGACAGTGATTCAAGAAAGCGATAAATCTAAGACAGTTATGTGCACTCGACAAGTTGTACTCACCTCGTTCGGAGGAGGGTTGTCCGTGCAGAAAGCCCTCACTCGCCGGGACCCTCTGGGGTTCTCGCAGGCGCTTGTGATCTGGAGCACCCACGACGCCACCGTCTCCCAGGTCACGCACTCGACGTTGGTCCGAGTGGAGTCTTCGGGCCCCGTGTAGTGCCACATGGCGTGGTCTCGGGCCTGCAGTGGTTGGATGCGCCGTTCGAGGAAAACCTCCAGCAAATCTATGCCGGTGACTCCCCTTCTAACGACTTCTACGAGTGCGTCGACCAGAGGCTGGATATGGATCTTCTCCGCCTTCGTGAGCGCGAGCTGCTTAGGCGGAGCTAGTCGATCTAAGCTAAAAGGAGGCAACCCTATCGTGGCATTCGGGCAAGCAACGTCCTGGCAGTAGAACCATGTCGACTGCCAGTTCCTAACCGATTCACTCAGCTGAAGAGCGGGATAACTACTTTTGCTCTTATTTTGGAAGCCTAAGCCTCCGCAGAGCTGGAGAAGGTGGGTCTTATCATCCGACTGATTAAGTCGTTTGATAGTTTGGGATCTAGCAGAGAAGATATGTTTGAAAAGCCCCCAATGGGGAGGACAGCCGATGAAGCACTCGCACAAGACTACGAAAGCAGAGAGATGAGCTATGGCATTCGGGGGAAAGTGGTGGAGCTGCGCCCTGAAGTGGTTCATTATGCCTTTGAATAAAGGATGCGGGGGCAGGGAGAAACCTCGATGCACGTGGCTGAGCAGCAGGACGCACTCACCCTCCCGGGGCGCCGGCTCGGTCTCACCCTCCGTCGGCAACCTCCACAACTTGTGCGCGATCATCCCGTGATCCACCAGCTCCAGCAGGTCCTCCTCCGTCACCATGGAGGGGAGGAAGTCCCCCTGGATCCACCCCACCGGTAGCGTTCGCTGCCTCCGCTGAGCAGGAGCCGCCGCCTTCCCCCTCTTCTTCCGCGCCTCTAGCTTGCTAGTCTGCCCCTTTGTCATGGCGGAAGCTGCGGATTTGCGAGGGAGAAGGAGAAAGAAGAAGCTTGGCGTGCGCGGAGCATGGCGAGGGAGGCGGAGCAAAGGCAAGATATCCAGCGAGCGTAACGAAAAAACCCTCGCCGCTGAGGTTTAAGTAAGGTTCCGACTGGGTTGCTGGCAAGTGGCCCCGAAATCTTATCCCCCGACCGGCCGCGGCGATATCAGTGGAGAAGATGAAGGCGTGGGATTCGAGGCGTCAGGCACTACTCGAGCGCGATGCCGTCATCCCTGCTGAGCGCGCGGTAACCGAAATTTGAGGATCCCGGAAAATCCGCCGCTGTCAGTTCACCGGTCACGTCAGAAGATACCACGAAAGCACTCGGTTTCCGACAGTTTCTTTCACAAATACTTCCACTCGAATCGTTGGTCAGAAAAGATAAAATGGATCGAGGCAAGCAACGCCAAAGTCACATCCGTACCAGTCGGATCCAAACTTCAAGCATCGCTTCGTCGTTCCAACCCCAATCCATTCGGGGACTAATGATGGGGTTATAGTCCTAGGGTAGGGTCATAGGCCTGCCCCGTAGGTCCTACCCAAGGACTACCCCTCATAAGGGACAAGGCCCTTAGTCAGTTCCGACTGAACTAAGGAGTTCCTATCATCCAGTCGGTAACAGATCCTCGACCATCCAGTCGGAGACGAGCATTCGAAGAATATCAAACTAACCGACTGGATTCCACTCTGTGCATCGTAACCCCCTTGGAGGGAAACGGTCATACGTTTCCATGTGCCTTTATTAGCATTTAAGACATACGTTACCTGTAACGTAGGCATTTATTCGCCACTACTCCACCCCTGTGCACCGAACCGTTGTGGAGGGCAACGCACTCTATATAAGCCACCCTCCCCCACTGGTGCAGGGGTTAGCAAATCACTGTATTCTATATTCCACTCGACAACAAGCTCCCAGAGCACTGAGACGTAGGGCTATTACCTCCACCGCAGAGGGGCCTGAACTCATACAACCTCGCCGTAGCTAAGGCTCTGCCCATCCTTTCGTACCCTACACATCTACTGTCAGACTTATACCCACGACAGTTAGCTCATTAAAATGACCAATTTAGCTAAAAATGAAATAATAAGCTCAAAATGGTATAAGAACCTTGGTTAGCTCATGAATATTATATACTTAGCTTGGCTTTCACCTAAATGATATAATTAGCCAATTTAGCTCCAATATGGCTTAATAAGCATAGTTAGCTCCAAAATGACATATTTAACTCAAGTGAGCTCCGGAACGACCTATAGTTAGCTAGGCTTCCACCTAAATGACATAATTAGCTTAGTTAGCTCCAAAATGACCTATTTAATAAAAAATGACCTATAGTTAGCTAAGTTCTCTCCTAAATAACATAATAAGGCTTAGGTAGATGCAAGATGACCTATTCCCCCTAACTTAGGTATTAAATGGCCTATAATTAGCTTAGCTAGATCCAACATGGCTTAATAAGCATAGTTTGCTCATGAATGACACATTTTAGCCAAGTTAGCTTCGAAATGACCTATAGTTAGCTAGCCTTCCACCTAAATGACATAATTAGCTTAGTTAGCTCCAATATGGTCTATTTAATAAAACATGACGTATACTTAGCTAATTATCCTCGAAATGACATAATTAGCTCCAAAAAGGCATTTTTAGCTCATTTAGCCCGAAGAAGGGGACAAGAGGACAAGAAAGAGGAAAAATGAAAGGAAGGAAGAAGAAGAAGAACAGAAGAAGAAGAAGGATAAGAAGAAGGAGAAGGAGGAGAAGAAGAAGGAGCTCCTCCTTCTCCTTCTTCTTACTCCTTCTTTCTCCTTCTCCTTCTCCTTCTTCTTTTCTTCTTCTTCTCCTCTTGCTTCTCCTTCTCCTCCTCCTCCTCCTCCTCCTCTTCTTTTACTTCTTCTTCTCTTCTTGCTTCTTCTCTTTCTCTTCTTCTACGTAGCTTAGACTCATCCAAGAAAAACTAAATTGGCTAATTATCCTACAAAATGGCATAATTAGCTTAGTTAGGTGAAAACATCATAAGAACCTTGGTTAGCTCATTAAAATGACCAATTTAGCTAAAAAATGAAATAATAATCTCAAAATGGCATAAGAAACTTGGTTAGCTCATGAATATTATATACTTAGCTTGGCTTCCACCTAAATGATATAATTAGCCAATTTAGCTCCAATATGGCTTAATAAGCATAGTTAGCTCCAAAATGACATATTTAACCCAAGTGAGCTCTGAAACGACCTATAGTTAGCTAGGCTTCCACCTAAATGACATAATTAGCTTAGTTAGCTCCAAAATGGCCTATTTAGTAAAAAATGACCAATAGTTAGCTAAGTTCTCTCCTAAATGACATAATAAGGCTTAGGTAGCTGCAAGATGACCTATTCCCCCTAACTTAGGTATTAAATGGCCTACAATTAGCTTAGCTAGATCCAAAATGGCTTAATTAGCATAGTTTGCTCATGAATGACACATTTTACCCAAGTTAGCTCTCAAATGACCTATAGTTAGCTAGGATTCCACCTAAATGACATAATTAGCTTAGTTAGCTCCAAAATCGTCTAGTTAATAAAACATGACCTATACTTAGCTAATTATCCTCGAAATGACATAATTAGCTCCAAGAAGGCATTCTTAGCTAATTTAGCCTGAAGAAGGGGACAAGAGGAGAAGAAAGAGGAAAAATGAAAGGAAGGAAGAAGAAGAAGAGAAGAAGAAGAATAGAAGAAGGAGAAGGAGCTCCTCCTTCTCCTTCTTCTTCCTCCTTTCTCCTTCTCCTTCTTTTATTCTTTTTCTCCTCTTCCTTCTCCTCCTCGTTCTCCTCCTCCTCCTTCTTTTACTTCTTCTTCTCTTCTTGCTTCTTCTCTTTCTCTTCTTCTACGTAGCTTAGACTCATCCAAGAAAGACTAAATTGGCTAATGATCCTACAAATTGATATAATTAGCTTACTTAGATGTAAACATCATAAGACCTTGGTTAGCTTATTAAAATGACCAATTTAGCTAAAAATGAAATAATAAGCTCAAAATGGCATAAGAACCTTGGTTAGCTCATGAATATTATGTACTTAGCTTGGCTTCCACCTAAATGATATAATTAGCCAATTTAGCTCCAATATGGCTTAATAAGCATAGTTAGGTCCAAAATGACATATTTAACCCAAGTGAGCTCCGAAACGACTGATACGTCCATTTTGCATCATGCTTTCATGTTGATATTTATTGCTTTTTGGGCTGTTATATTACTTGTGGTGCCATATTTATGCCTTTTCTCTCTTATTTTGCAAGGTTTATTTGAAGAGGGAGAATTCAGGCAGCTGGAATTCTGGACTAGAAAAGGAGCAAATCCTAGTCCATTTATAAATATCCTGATTATTGTGAAAATGATGGACATAATAAAAAATAAAATAAAAAGGGGTTGGTTCCCCCCTTTGCCGTCTACCCCCACATGGCAAAGGGGGGATGGCAGACGACAAAGAGGGGAGAGAGGGGCTTGGTTCCCCCCTTTGTCGTCTGCCCCCTCATGGCAAAAGGGGGATGACAGCCGACAAAGAGGGGAGAGAGAGGGGCTTGGTTCCCCCCTTTGCCGTCTGCTCCCTCATGGCAAAAGGGGGATGACAGCCGACAAAGAGGGGAGAGAGAGGGGCTTGGTTCCCCCCTTTGCCGTCTGCCCCCTCATGGCAAAGGGGGGATGGCAGACGACAAAGAGGGGAGAGAGAGGAGCTGGGTTCCCCCCTTTGCCGTCTGCCCCCACATGGCAAAGGGGGGATGGCAGACGGCAAAGAGGGGAGAGTGAGTGGCTGTGTTCCCCCTTTGTCGTCTGCCCCCACATGGCAAAGGGGGGAGGGCAGACGGCAAAGAGAGGCGGCCTGCCCTTAACACTTAACGGGACCGTTGGTGTATCTACCGTCCCATTTAATTTGCCGTCTGCCCCTGATGTCTACTACGCAACCTTCTCCTTGTAGACGTTGTTGGGCCTCCAAGTGCAGAGGTTTGTAGGACAGTAGCAATTTTCCCTCAAGTGGGTGACCTAAGGTTTATCAATCCGTGGGAGGCGTAGGATGAAGATGGTCTCTCTCAAGCAACCCTGCAACCAAATAACAAAGAGTCTCTTGTGTCCCCCAACACACCCAATACAATGGTAAATTGTATAGGTGCACTAGTTCGGCGAAGAGATGGTGATACAAGTGCAATATGGATGGTAGATATAGGTTTTTGTAATCTGAAATTACAAAAACAGCAAGGTAACTAGTAACAAAAGTGAGCACAAACGGAATTGCAATGCGTGGAAACAAGGCATAGGGTTCATACTTTCACTAGTGAAGTTATCTCAACAATAATAACATAATTGGATCATATAACTAGCCCTCAACATGCAACAAAGATTCACTCCAAAGTCACTAATAGCGGAGAACAAACGAAGAGATTATTGTCGGGTACGAAACCACCACAAAGTTATTCTTTCTGATGGATCTATTCAAGAGTTCGTAGTAAAATAACACGAAGCTATTCTTTCCGTTCGATCCATCATAGAGTTCTTACTAGAATAACACCTTAAGATACATATCAACCAAGACCCTAATGTCACCTAGATACTCCATTGTCACCTCAAGTATCCGTGGTCATGATTATATGATATGCATCACACAATCTCAGAATCATCTATTCAACCAACACAAAGAACTTCAAAGAGTGCCCCGAAGTTTCTACCGAAGAGTCAAAACGTGTGCCAACCATATGCATAGGTTCCCAATGTCACGAAACCCGCAAGTTGATCACCAAAACATACATCGAGTACTCACATGAATATCCAAATGTGTGCCAACCCATATGCATAGGTTCCCAATGTCACAAACCCGCAAGTTGATCACCACAGATAGACACGTGCAAGACATACATCAAGTGTTCTCAAAGACTCAATCCGATAAGATAACTTCAAAGGGGAAACTCAATTCATTACAAGAAGTGAGAGGGGGAAGAACATCATAAGATCCAACTATAGTAGCAAAGCCCGCGGTACATCGAGATCAAGACATCTCAAGAACACGAGAGAGAGAGAGAGATCAAATACATAGCTACTCGTACATACCCTTAGCCCCGAGGGTGAACTACTCCCTCCTTGTCATGGAGATCGCCAGGATGATGAAGATGGCGACCGGAGATGGATTCCCCTCCGACAGGGTGCCGGAACGGGCTCCAGATTGGTTTTTGGTGGCTACAGAGGCTTGCGGCGGCGGAACTCCCGATCTAGGTTTCTTTCTGGAGGTTTCTGGATTTATAGGACCAGATGGCGGTGGAGTTGCGTCAAGTGGGCCCCTGAGGAGCCCACAAGCTTGGTAGGTGCAGCCTGGGGGGGCCGCGCCTACAGGGATTGTGGCTTCCTCGAGGCCCCTCTCTGGTATCTTTTTCTTCCGGTATTTTTGATATTTTCCATAAAAAATCATCGCGAAAGAATTATTCCGTTTGGACTCCGCCTTAAAAAGGGTCAAAAAACACGGAAAGAACGGGACTCACACTTGGCACTGAATTAATAGGTAGTCCCAAAAAAGATATAAAAGGCATATAAAACATCCAAAGTTTGACAAGATAATAGCATGAAACCATAAAAAACTATAGATATGTTAGAGACGTATCAAGCATCCCCAAGCTTAACTCCTGCTCGTCCTCGAGTAGGGAAGTGATAAAGAATGATTTTTTGATGCTTTCATGCTACCTAGCATAGATGTACTTTGTAACTCCTCTTATGTGACACCGACGAAAGTTGCACGGCACTAAGAAGATAGTGATGGTGGGTTTTGTGCACCGGCGAAAGTTGCACGGCACTAAGAAGATAGTGATGGTGGAAGGTGAAAGTGCATCTAAACCATGGACTCAACATTAGTCATGAAGAACTCATATACTTGTTGCAAAAGTTTTATTAGTAATCGAAACAAAGCATTCAACGCATACTCCTAGGGGAAACGGAAGCTTGCGGCGGCGGAAAAGTGTTTTCGTGGATGCCCTGATTTTTTATGGATTTTTAGGGAATTTATAGGCCAAAGAGCTAGGCCAGGGGAGCGTCAGGGAGGCCACAAGCTTGGTTTCCGTAGGCCCCCTGGCCGCGGCAACAGGGCTTGTGGGCTCCCTGTGGGTCCCCTTCCTTGGCCCTCAAGTCTCCCGATCTTCTTCTGTTCTGGAAAAAATTATTTTGGGGATTTTACTCCGTTTGGATTCCGTTCCAAAATCAGATCTGAAAAGAGTCAAAAACACAGAAAAAACAGGAACTGGCACCTGGCACTGGATTAATAAGTTAGTCCTAAGAAAGGTATAAAAGGTAAACAAAACATCCAAAGTTGACAAGATAACAACGTGAAACCATCAAAAATTATAGATATGTTTGAGACGTATCAAGCATCCCCAAGCTTAACTCCTGCTCGTCCTCGAGTAGGGAAGTGATAAAGAATGAATTTTTGATGCTTTCATGCTACCTAGCATAGATGTACTTTGTAACTCCTCTTATGTGACATGAATGTTCAGATCCATTAGATTCAAAACAATAGTTTGCTATTGATGTGGAGACAATAATACTTCAAGCAAACTAGCAAGGTAATCATGAACTTTCAAAATAACAAGGCCAAAAGAAAGTTATCCCTACAAAATCATATAGTCTAGCTATGCTCTATCATCCTTGCACAACGAATTTAAATCATGCAAAACCTCGGTATTGGCCAAGTAATTGTTTTCACACCTTTACTTTCTCAAACTTTTTCAACTCTCACGCAATACATGAGCGTGAGCCATGGTTATACCACTATAGGTGGAATGGAGTGGTAGAGGTAGTGAGACAAAAAGGAGAAGATGGTCACATTGACTAGGCATATCAATGAGCTATGGAGATGCTTATCAATAGATATCAATGTGAATGAGTAGGGATTGCCATGCAAGAGATGCACTAGAGCTATGAGTATGTGAAAGCTCTTAAGGAAAACTAGTGGGTGTGCATCCAACTTGCTTTCTCACGAAGACCTAGGGAAATTTTGAGGAAGCCCATCATAGGAATATACAAGCCAAGTTATATAATGAAAATTTCCCACTAGCTATATGGTGGTGACAAAACAAGAGACTCTCAATCATGAAGATCATGGTGCTTAATATGAAGCACAAGTGTGGAAAGGAGATAGTAGCATTGTCCCTTCTCTCTTTTTCTCTCATTTTTTTGGTGGGATCTTTGGCCTCTTTTTTTTGGTGGGCATCTTTGGCCTCTTTTTCACATGGGACAATGCTCCATCAATGATGATCATCACACTTACAACTCAAAACTTAGAGCAATGATGACTCTATATGAAATGCCTTCAGTAGTGTACCGTGACAATGATCTAGCATGGCATAGACATCAATGGAAACATCATGCTAGCTATCTTATGATCATGCAATGGCTATGTAGAAGTGGTGGCACATGTCATGGTGGTAGTTGCATGGCAATATATCTCAGAATGGCTTTGAAAATGCCATAGTAGGTAGGTATGGTGGCTGTTTTGATGGAGGCTATATGGTAGGTTTATGCACCGGCGAAAGTTGCACGGTCCTAAAGAAGATAGTGTTGGTGGAAGGTGAAAGTGCATCTAAACCATGGACTCAACATTAGTCAAGAAGAACTCATATACTTGTTGCAAAAGTTTTATTAGTAATCGAAACAAAGCATTCAACGCATACTCCTAGGTAAAGGGTTGGTAGGTATAAACCATTGCGCGATCCCGACCGCTACACAAAGGATGACAATCAATAAACTAATCATGCTCAAACTTCATCACATAGCGGTTCACCATACGTGCATGCTACGGGAATCACTAACTTAAACACAAGTATCTCTAGATTCACAAAACCATACTAACATAACTTAAATATTACCACAACCACATCTCAAAACTAATTGAGAGGAATCAGGCTACTCTTTCTACTCAATGCACATGAAGATGGAAGTTCGTAACCCTTTGGATAACAACCACTTTTGGGACTACTTTCATAGCATAAGCCAACTACCAAGCCACGCACCGTTGTGCTCTAAAATATATAAGTGAAGCACATAGAGCAAAATCAACTAGCTCTAAAGATATAAGTGAAACACATGTGAGCTGAATTGCCTAACTCAAAGGATATAAGTGAAGCTTGACAAAATCACGGTGAGTGCATGTCTCTCTCTCTCTAGGTGTGCAGCAAGGAAGATTGTGACACAACAAAAATAAAAGACTCCTACGATACAAGACGCTCCAAGCAAAACACATATCATGTGGTGAATAAAAATATAGCTCCAAGTAACATTACCGATGGATTGAAGACGAAAGAGGGGATGCCTTCCCGGGGCATCCAAGCTTAGGCTTTTTCGGCATCCTTGAATAAACTTGGGGTGCCTTGGGCATCCCCAAGCTTGAGCTCTTGCCACTCTTTATCTCTTTGTCCATAAGAACTTCACGCAGAACTTGAAAACTTCACAACACAAAACTTAAACAGAAACTCGTGATATCATTAGTATAAGAAAGCAAATCACCACTTCCTTAGGTACTGTAGCAAACTTAAATTCTACTTACGTTGGTGTTGGGTTGCTGTATTTTCACTTTTCCATGGCTATTACCATCCGGTACTATCCCTAGTTTCATCAAAATAAGCAACCAACTCAACAAAAACATAATATGTTAACAGCAGACCAGTCTGTAGCAATTTTTATACTTTGTATACTTCTGTTACTTCAAAAAATCTGAAACATTATTACAGTCTGAATAAATTTCATAGAAATCAGAAGCAAAAATAATCAACTCAAAATCCCTTACAGAATAAAAATGAAAATTCTTTTCGTGAGCAGAAAGTTTCTGTCTTTTTCCAGCATGATCAAACAATCATCACCAAGACTAATCATAACCGTTTTGCTTGGCAAAAACACAAAAAGAAACACAAAAGACACAATCATAACAGAATTATGATGGTGTGGAGAAAACAAAACAGGAAGCAAGAAAGCACAGAAAAATTTATTCATTAGGTTGCCTCCCAACAAGCGCTATCGTTTAACGCCCTTAGTTAGGCATTGATTTCAATGATGCTCTCATAAAAGGTAAGGATTAAAACACAACGAGAGCATCATGGAGCAAATGGCTAGCACATTTAAGTCTAACCCACTTACTATGCATAGTGATTTTGTGATCAAACAATTTATTGGAGCAAGAATCAACTAGCATAGGAAGGCAAAACAAGCATAGCTTCAAAAATTTCAACATATGGAGAGGAAGCTTGATACTATTGCAATAAGTAGAAGCATATGATCCTCTCTCATAGTAATTTTCAGTAGCATCATGAATGAATTCAACAATATAACCAGCACCTAAGGCTTTCTTTTCATAATCTACAAGCATAGGAATTTTACTACTCTCCACATAAGGAAATCTATTCTCAAGAATAGTAGTGGGAGTATCATAAAGGACTTGAGCACTACAAATTGTGTCCACAATGAAAAAGCAAGCTTTAGCAAAGGGGTTTTTGAGAGTATGACAAGTTTTATCATCCCTCTTCTTTAAAGCATAAGTATCCTCACAATAATCATCATAGATAGGGGGCATGCTTTCATCAAAATGATTTTGATCATTCAAAGTGGAAGAACTAAAAAGATCATCTTCATCAAATATAGCATCCCCAAGCTTGTGGCTTTGCATATCATTAGCATCATGGGTATTCCAAGAATTCATGCTAAGAACATTGCAATCATGCTCATCATTCACATATTCTATGCCAAGCATTCTATGTAATTTTCTTTCAGCACTTGAGCACAATTTTCCTTCCCATCATGCTCATGAAAGAGATTGAAAAGATGGAGCATATGAGGCATCCTCAATTCCATTTTTTTGTAGTTTTCTAGCAAAAGAACAAGAAACAAAAAGATTCGATTGCAAGATCTAAAGATATACCTTCAAGCGCTAACCTCCCTGGCAACGGCGCCAGAAAAGAGCTTGATGTCAACTACGTAACCTTTTCCTTGTAGACGTTGTTGGGCCTCCAAGTGCAGAGGTTTGTAGGACAGTAGCAATTTTACCTCAAGTGGGTGACCTAAGGTTTATCAATCCGTGGGAGGCGTAGGATGAAGATGGTCTCTCTCAAGAAACCCTGCAACCAAATAACAAAGAGTCTCTTGTGTCCCCAACACACCCAATACAACGGAAAATTGTATAGGTGCACTAGTTCGGCGAAGAGATGGTGATACAAGTGCAATATGGATGGTAGATACAGGTTTTTGTAATCTGAAATTACAAAAACAGCAAGGTAACTAGTAACAAAAGTGAGCACGAACGGTATTGCAATGCGTGGAAACAAGGCCTAGGGTTCATACTTTCACTAGTGAGGTTCTCTCAACAATAATAACATAACTGGATCATATAACTAGCCCTCAACATGCAACAAAGATTCACTCCAAAGTCACTAATAGCGGAGAACAAACGAAGAGATTATTGTCGGGTACGAAACCACCACAAAGTTATTCTTTCTGATCGCTCTATTCAAGAGTCCGTAATAAAATAACACGAAGCTATTCTTTCCGTTCGATCCATCATAGAGTTCGTACTAGAATAACACCTTAAGATACATATCAACCAAGACCCTAATGTCACCTAGATACTCCATTGTCACCTCAAGTATCCGTGGGCATGATTATACGATATGCATCACACAATCTCAGAATCATCTATTCAACCAACACATAGAACTTCAAAGAGTGCCCCAAAGTTTCTACCGGAGAGTCAAAACGTGTGCCAACCCATATGCATAGGTTCCCAATGTCAAAAAACCCGCAAGTTGATCACCAAAACATACATCAAGTACTCACATGAATATTGAAACGTGTGCGAACCCATATGCATAGGTTCCCAATATCACAAAGCCGCAAATTGATCACCACGGATAAACACGTGCAAGACATACATCAAGTGTTCTCAAAGACTCAATCTGATAAGATAACTTCAAAGGGTAAACTCAATTCATTACAAGAAGGGAGAGGGGGAAGAACATCATAAGATCCAACTATAGTAGCAAAGCCCGCGGTACATCGAGATCGAGACATCTCAAGAACACGAGAGAGAGAGATCAAACACATAGCTACTGGTACATACCCTCAGCCCCGAGGGTGAACTACTCCCTCCTTGTCATGGAGATCGCCGGGATGATGAAGATGGCCACCGGAGATGGATTCCCCCTCCGACAGGGTGCCGGAACGGGCTCCAGATTGGATTTTGGTGGCTACATAGGCTTGCGGCGGCGGAACTCCCGATCTAGGTTTCTTTCTGGAGGTTTTTGGATTTATAGGACCAGATGGCGGTGGAGTTTCGTCAAGTGCGCCCCTGAGGAGCCCACAAGCTTGGTAGGTGTGGCCTAGGGGGCGTGCCTGGGCTTGTGGCTCCCTCGGGACCCCTCTCCGGTATCTTTTTCTTCCGGTATTTTTGATATTTTCGATAAAAAATCATCGCGAAAGAATTATTCTGTTTGGACTCCGCCTGAAAAAGGGTCAAAAACACGGAAAGAACAGGAACTGGCACTTGGCACTGAATTAATAGATTAGTCCCAAAAAAGATATAAAAGGCATATAAAACATCCAAAGTTTGACAAGATAACAACACGAAACCATCAAAAATTGTAGATACGTTGGAGACGTATCATCCCCCTCATGGCAAAGATTCTTTGGCGTCCGCTTTCAAAAAGCAGACGGCAAAGAACCTCTTCACCGGATTTTTTTTGCCGTCTGCTGACCGACGGCAAAGCCTTTGCCGTCCGTGGTTCCCCCGTTTGCCGTCCGCCATGGCAGACGGCAAATTTGTGAATTTCAGTAGTGTTTCCATATTTAACATCATTTTCATATTACAAGTTTATTGTTTTTTCTTGTAACTTTGTCACATACAATGACGCAATGTAATCCATTTTGTTGATTCTTTTTTATTTTTCATGCCCATTTTAAAATGCGGTCAAAACGGGGGGCATGACCGTTTGTAGCTAGGGGTTGAATCTTGGAAAACTTTTGGTATTTATCTAATTAAATAGATACTTTCCTACCTAAAAATTATTTTTGCAAAAAAATCATGAGCAAACTATGAGGCACGTGCAGTTCAAATTTGACCAACTTCTTACTAAATCAACGGAAATTTGTCTTTGTCATGAGAGGTGGATCGAAACTCTTAAAATTCAACCATTTGGTGAGTTGTACATTAAATATGACAAAGTATTTTATAAAATTGATTTCCTACAATATTGCAACATATATATGGTAGGTCCTTCACAAAAAAACACATTTTGGTCACTCAGAAAATGGAAAATGAAATTTTCATGCAAAGAAAATGAAAATTCCTTAGGCAACATTGTTTGTCATTCCAAGACGCATCCTTGTGCAAAATATGATATTATTTCAACAAACTATTCCATGAATTTTGCCATAAGAGTGGTCATTTGTCTTGTAATCCGTGGATCTTCATACATGATAACTTGTTTTTGAGAACACTTACTCAAAATAATTTTCATAGTCAAAGTTTGCTATTTTTCTTGAAACTAGGTTACATATGATGACACAATGCCGAGCCACACTGTAGCCGCCCCCATCTCGACCCTCGTCACAGCCTCGAGCCCCCTCTCTAGCCTGATGGTCTTCCTTGGTCTCCGTAATACGCTCGACTACCGACCTTCTCCTCCCTCTCTATCCAATGGCTCTCCACTCGTGCGTCGCGGCTGCCCCTCTCTGACAACCACGGGCCTCACAAGGGCAAGCTACCCCCGCTCTCTCTCTCATTGCCCGAGGGCTAGACCAAACCCAGGAGCATCCCAAGCATATCCCCTCGAGCCCCTGAGCTCTATGGCCTCACCATCGACCTCACAGGCGCACGGGTCCACGGTACGTCGTGCCCCGGCTATATAAAGCCACCCCGAGCCTCTCTCTCCCCTATGGTCGCTCTCCTTTCCACCCAATCCACCCACCCCACCTCCTACTCCACCTCCCACAGCCCTAGTGCTCGGGATCAAGCTCCATGCCGTTGCCTCGGGCCGCCGTCGATCTCACGGTAGGGAGCTGCTCTGCCCCTCTTTCTTCTTTCTATGCCCGTCCCTTGCTCTCCTCATGTGATACCCTCTCTCTTCCATGCATTTGCATGTAAGGGGCATTGGCGGCAACCTCCTCCCAAAGCGCATCCGTCGTGGGACCTCGTCGCCGGCGAATCCCTGCGCTCAGGCAGTCCTCTCCACCTCCACCCGACTAGCGACTTGCTCCTGAGCCCATCCCCATCGCCAACTTTCCTCGACGTGATCCCAGTCACCGCTGGTGAGCCTCGCCGCCCTCTAGCGAGGGGTTGGGGACCAACCTAACAGGTGGGTTCCATTCGCCAGCCTCCCGCGCCCCTCCTCTCTCTCTCTCACTGGCCCCCGGGCCACGCCCGTCACGTGTAAACCTCGCGCTACGTGGACACCCAGCTCGCTTGGCTGGTTGGCCTCTCGGTCGGCCCAGCTACTGGCCAACTCTAGCCGAGGCACTCTGGCCTTTTTCCCTTTTTATTTTATTGTTTTCTTGCAAAATTCCCATAGAAATAAATATTTATCCAAATCCAAATATTCCTCCACCTAAAATCTTTTAATATTATGTAGTATTTAATAATGCCACATATGAATTGTTTTGAAAATGTTTTATGTACTGGTTTTATTTAGAACCTAGTTTTGAATATTTTAAACACTGTTAAAATGGTTTTCAAAACTATTTTTACACTTGAAGACCAGAAACAAATATTTTTAGTTTTCAGTATAGCATTTTAGAGAGTGATGTGACATTTTAGAAGTGGGTTATTTTCTCTGTTTTTGTTGTGTTCTTATTTTTGCCCATTATTATTGCGATCATAGATTGCGTTGTTGGCAAAGGGCTTGGACCAGAAGACTTTGAAGACCCCGGAGACTTTATTGAGCCAGGCAAGGAGCCCTTTAACCATGTTTAAGAACCATTTAATCGCATGTCATATAGCATTCTACCTTGGTGCATTTCATTCATGTTGAATCGGTGACCACCTTGGTGGGTTGGTGGGTTGTCTCCAAGGAACTCCTTGTTGATACTTGCACCTCGGCATGACCTTACCTTCTTATAAGGGTTGTGTGGGTGGGAAGTAGTTAGGTTGCTAGTAGTTGCTACACAAATGGGATGGGAACATGCATGGTGACGATGAAGGAAACGATTTCAAAGACTTTTTGAAAATCTCGTCGAGTGCCACTTATGCCCAAGGGAGATGTGTTGAGTTGGGTAACCACTTGATAAATAAGTGGTGTATCGAGGCAAGTTTTGTGTGTGTGGTTTCGAAAACGGGATTAGATTTAAGATTTGCTAACCGTACCACCCTTGCATGTGCGACCATAATACCCATTTATGCGACGTGGCTTTGTTGATTACTGATGGGGTTATAGTCCCAGGGTAGGGTCATAGGCCTGCCCTATAGGTCCTACCCAAGGACTACCCTTCATAGAGCGCAAGGCCCTTAGACAGTTCCGACTGAACTAAGGACCCCCCATCATCCAGTCGGTGACGAGCATTCGGAGCGTATTTATCGTACCGACTGAATTCCACTCTGTACATCGTAACTGTTGGAAATATGCCCTAGAGGCAATAATAAATTAGTTATTATTATATTTCTTAGTTCATGATAATCGTTTATTATCCATGCTATAATTGTATTGATTGGAAACACAATACTTGTGTGGATACATAGACAAAACACTATCCCTAGTAAGCCTCTAGTTGACTAGCTCGTTGATCAAAGATGGTCAAGGTTTCCTGGCCATAGGCAAGTGTTGTCACTTGATAACGGGATCACCTCATTAGGAGAATCATGTGATGGACTAGACCCAAACTAATAGACGTAGCATGTTGATCGTGTCATTTTGTTGCTACTGTTTTCTGCGTGTCAAGTATTTGTTCCTACGACCATGAGATCATATAACTCACCGACACCGGAGGAATGCTTTGTGTGTATCAAACGTCGCAACGTAAGTGGGTGACTATAAAGATGCTCTACAGGTATCTCCGAAGGTGTTCGTTGAGCTAGTATGGATCGAGACTGGGATTTGTCACTCCGTGTGACGGAGAGGTATCTCGGGGCCCACTCGGTAATACAACATCACACACAAGCCTTGCAAGCAATGTAACTTAATGTAAGTTGCGGGATCTTGTATTACGGAACGAGTAAAGAGACTTGCCGGCAAACGAGATTGAAATAGGTATGCGGATACTGACGATCGAATCTCGGGCAAGTAACATACCGAAGGACAAAGGGAATAACATACGGGATTATATGATTCCTTGGCACTGAGGTTCAAACGATAAGATCTTCGTAGAATATGTAGGATCCAATATGGGCATCCAGGTCCCGCTATTGCATATTGACCGAGGAGTCTCTCGGGTCATGTCTACATAGTTCTCGAACCCGCAGGGTCTGCACACTTAAGGTTCGACGTTGTTTTATGCGTATTTGAGTTATATGGTTGGTTACCGAATGTTGTTCGGAGTCCCGAATGAGATCACGGATGTCACGAGGGTTTCCGGAATGGTCCGGAAACGAAGATTGATATATAGGATGACCTCATTTGATTACCGGAAGGTTTTCGGAGTTACCGGGAATGTACCGGGAATGACGAATGGGTTCCGGGAGTTCACCGGGGGGGCCCACCCACCCCGGGGAAGCCCATGGGTGTTTGGGGTGCCGCACCAGCCCTTAGTGGGCTGGTGAGACAGCCCAAGAGAGGCCTATGCGCATAGGAAAGAAAATCAAAGAGGAAAGGAAAAAAAAGAAGGAGGTGGGAACGGGAAGAAGGACTCCACCTTCCAAACCAAGTAGATTTCGGTTTGGGAGGGGGAGACCTTCCCCCTTGGCTCGGCCGACCCCCTTGGGAGTCCTTGGACCCCAAGGCAGGTCTCCCCCCTCCTCCTCCTATATATAGTGGGGTTTTGGGGCTGATTTGAGACAACTTTGCCACGGCAGCCCGACCACATATCTCCACGGTTTCACCTCTAGATTGCGTTTCTGCGGAGCTCGGGCGGAGCCCTGCTGAGACAAGATCATCACCAACCTCCGGAGCACCGTCACGCTGCCGGAGAACTATTCTACCTCTCTGTCTCTCCTGCTGGATCAAGAAGGCCGAGATCATCGTCGAGCTGTACGTGTGCTGAACGCGGAGGTGCCGTCCGTTCGGCACTAGATCGTGGGACTGATCGTGGAATAGTTCGCGGGGCGGATCGGGGGACGTGAGGACGTTCCACTACATCAACCGCGTTCACTAACGCTTCTGTTGTACGGTCTACAAGGGTACGTAGATCACACATCCCCTCTCGTAGATGGACATCACCATGATAGGTCTTCGTGCGCGTAGGAAAATTTTTGTTTCCCATGCGACGTTCCTCAACAGTAACCTCCCAGGAGGGCAACGGTCATACGTTTTCATACACCATTATTAGCATTTAAGGCATACATTACCTGTAACGTAGGCATTTATTCGCCACTATTCCACCCCTGTCCACCGGGCCGTTGTGGAGGGCAGCGCACTCTATATAAGCCGCCCTTCCCCACTGGTGCAGGGGTTGGCATTTAATGTAATCCTATATTCCACTCGACACTAAGCTCCCAAGAGCACTGAGACGTAGGGCTTTTACCTCCACCGTAGAGGGGCCTGAACTCATACAACCTCGCCGTAGCTAAGGCTCTACCCATCCTTTCGTACCCTACACATCTACTGTCAGACTTATACCCACGACAGTTGGTGCCCACCGTGGGGCAGGCGTTTAAGCGACTTCCGGTGAGTTTGCAACTTCATCTTTTCATCATGTCGTCCGACGGAGATTTATGCATGGGTCATGAGATCCTCTTCGGCACACTCTCCTTCATCGTCGACGATTCGGCATGGCTTCGGGATGCGTCTCTCGACGTCGAGGCGCTCCCCAGTCGCGGGGCTACGCACTTCTGTGCCGGTGCCCGCGGCGTTCTTCTTCTCCAGCAATCGGCCCCGGTGTCGATCTTCGCCCCCGTCACACGCCGCAACAAGCGGTGCCGCCATCCGCGGCTTCAGCGTTGGGTGCGACACGTCCAGGCGTGACAGAGCGCGTCTTCTCAATTGGCGGTCCTCGAGTCGGTTGTGGTCGCACCGCCGTCCCAGTGCTTGGACTCAATTCCGACCGAGTTACCTTCCGAGTACTTGGGTCGCGGGCCTGCAGCCGAAGTTCTCATGCCCAATTCCCATGAAAGTCCCCACCGGACTGGTCGGAACGAGCACGAGATCGGCGAATCATCCGGCGCTCGCCGTCAACACCACCGTTCTGCCAGTCGACGCACTCGTCAGAGCAACGTTGAGGTGTTCCGCACACCCGTCCTCAACCTGGCCGCCGCTGCCAAGATAGCCGATTCCCTACAACTGACTGATTCAGAGGCTCGTAAAGGGATCGAGCAGATCCGTGCCCTGTTGCACACGGCACAGCAGCAGAATTCGGCGGTCTCCCAGTCGCACAACAGGATCCACAACAGTTCTGTTCACGCGAACACGCATCGGTCGGTTTTCAGCCCCGACTCTCATCAGCGACGCAGAGGGGGCAGCCGTTCCATGAATCCCGAAGATCGTCGCTGTTCATGCACCCCTCCGCGGGGTGGGCCTTACGGGCCCCGACATCACGATGATCGGCGTTCAGTTGGTGACAAGTATGATCCAAGGCCCGACGCAAGAGGGTACATCGCCCAGAGGAAGGTCGACACGAGTTGAGCCCACCGTGATGGTCACGATAGAGACCGTCCGAGTGGAAGCAGGACCATCGTCTCTGGCCCTGAGTGCTTCAGTCGAGCCATCCGTTCAGCTGACATCCCTCCCAACTTCCGATTGGCGACGGGGATCAGCAAGTTCACAGGAGAATCCAAGCCAGAAATGTGGCTGGACGACTACCGAGTGGCGGTCCAGATCGGTGGCGGAGATGACCAGGTCGCCATGAAACATCTTCCCCTGATGCTCGACGGCTCGGCACGAGCGTGGCTGAACCAGTTGGCTCCATCAAGCATCTACAGCTGGGCAGATCTGTCCCGAGTCTTCATCAGGACCTTCGAGGGCACGTGCAAACGCCCTGTTGGTCTCGTGAAGCTCCAGCACTGTGTCCAGAAGCTGAATGAGCCCCTGCACGATTTCATCCAGCGCTGGACGACCCTCTACCACACGGTGGAGAATGTCACAGAGCACCAAGCAGTCTGCGCCTTCAAGGCAGGCGTGCGGTACAGAGATCTGTACCTGAAGTTCGGTCGGACAGGCGACATCTCCATGAGCAAGATGATGGAGATAGCCGCACGCTATGCAAATGGCGAAGAAGAGGACCGCATACGTAGCGGGAAGCATAAGGTAGTCGATGACGGAGATGGGAACAGCAATCGGAAGCAAAAGCAGAAAGCTCCGTCCACTCCGCAGGCAGAGGCAGCAGCCGTTACCAATGCCAAGTTCAAGGGCAAGGGGAAGGCTCAGTATACCCCCAAGAAGAAGCAGTTCGGGAACTCCATCCTGGATCAGCCATGTCCAATCCACACGAAGATGGACGAAGAAGGCAACGCCATATTCCCGAAGCACACCACTCGGCAATGTCGCCTCCTGATCCAAGGGTTCGGCGAAGGGCAGCCGAGTGAAAAGGACAACGAGCAGGATGATGAGGACAAGGAGGATCCGTTCCCCCAAGTCCATGTAACATTGATGATTTTTGCTGACGTGGAAAACAAGAGTCGATTGAAGCTGGTGAACAGGGAGGTGAACATGGCAACCCCAACCAACCCCACGTTCCTCAAATGGTCTCAGACTGCGATCACCTTTGATCAGTCGGATCATCCAGCACACGTGCCCACCCCACGGAGGCAAGCTCTGGTCGTCGACCCGGTGGTGGAAGGAGTCCGACTGTGCAAAGTCCTCATGGACGGCGACAGCGGCTTGAACATCATGTACGCCGACACTCTCAAGGGGATGGGCATTCCGATGTCTAAACTTAGCGAGAGCAGCATGCAGTTCCACGGAGTCGTCCCAGGACGAAAGGCCAAGTCACTCGGCCAGATCGCGTTGGACGTCGTTTTCGGTTCCGACAAGAACTTCCGCAAGGAAAAGCTGACATTCGAGGTGGTGGACTTCCAGAGTGCATACCATGCAATTCTGGGCCGTCCGGCATATGCACGTTTCATGGCCCGTCCATGTTACGTGTATTTGAAGCTGAAGATGTCGGGTCCCAAAGGTGTGATCACGGTCACGGGCAATCGACAGCGGGCCGAGGAGTGTCTGCAGCAGGGGTCGAGGATTGCCGATCAGCAGATGGCTATCCTCGAGCTGGATGGGTACAAGAAGACAGCCGACCCCGCTGACTTGATGCGTTTGAAGAAGCCAGCTTCGGAGTCTGCATTCCAGTCGGCGGGCGACACGAAGAAAGTCAGCATCCACTCGACGGACGACACCGCTGCCCCGACGAATATCTCCACCACCCTTGATCCAAAATAGGAAGCCGAGCTCATCCAATTCCTCCGTGAGAACTGGGACATTTTCGCATGGAAGCCCGCTGACATGCCAGGTGTACCCAGGGAGTTGGCTGAGCACCGACTGCATGTGGATCCTACCGCTCGGCCCGTCCGAGAACGCCTGCGTTGGTCCGCCGCGCACAAAAGGAAGGCAATCGGAGAGGAGGTGGCTAAACTTTGGTAGCCAACTTCATTCGCGAGGTACACCACTCCGAGTGGCTCGCCAATGTTGTCATGGTGCCCAAGAAGGACAAGTCTCTCCGTATGTGCATCGACTTCAAGCATCTCAATAAGGTCTGCCCGAAAGATCATTTCCCGCTCCCCCGCATTGATCAAATTGTTGATTCGACTGCGGGTTGCGAGCTTTATCATTCCTTGATGCCTATTCGGGCTATCATCAGATCCGTCTGTATGGTCCGGATGAATTAAAAACAGCCTTCATCACCCCATTCGGGTGTTTCTGCTACATCACTATGCAATTCGGTTTGAAGAATGCAGGAGCAACTTTTATGCGCATGATCCAAAAATGCCTCCTTGACGAGATCGGTCGAAATGTGGAGGCATATATGGACGATATCATAGTCAAGTCACGCAAAGGTTCCGACCTGCTGACTGACTTGGCAGAAACATTCGCCAACCTTCGTAGGTACGATATCAAGCTCAACCCTGCCAAGTGTTCATTCGGTGTTCCCAGTGGAAAGTTACTCGGTTTCTTCGTTTCCGAACGAGGGATCGATGTCAACCCCGAAAAGATCGGGACCATCGTCCGAATGGAGCGGCCGGTCAGAATACATGATGTTCAAAGGCTCACAGGTTGCCTAGCGGCTTTGAGCAGGTTTATCGCTCGACTCGGCGAGAAGGCGTTACCTCTGTACCGACTCATGAAGAAATCAGATACTTTCGAGTGGACAGACGAAGCCCAAATTGCATTCGATGACCTCAAAGCCCTACTTTCCACCCAGCCGGTTCTTACTGCCCCGCTCAGTAAAGAACCCCTTCTTCTGTACATCGCGGCTACAAATCAAGTCATCAGCACTGATCTCACAGTCGAACGCGAAGAAGAAGGCAAAGCGTACAAGGTTCAGTGGCCAGTATATTATGACTCCGAAGTCCTGACTCCTTCCAAGCAGAGGTATCCCCATTATCAAAAGCTTATTTATGGGATCTACATGAGTGCAAAGAAGGTGGCTCATTATTTCCAAGACCACTCGGTGTCTGTCGTTTCTGATGCTCCGTTATCGGAAATCCTCCACAATCGAGACGCATCAGACCGAGTGGCGAAGTGGGCTATGGAGATGTTATACTGCGACATCAAGTTCGAAGCCAAGAAGGCTATAAAGTCTCAAGATCTGGCTGACTTCATAGCAGAATGGGTAGAACAACATCAACCGACTCACATCTACTCGGCTCATTGGACTATGTTCTTCGATGGGTCCAAGATGTTGAATGGCTCCGGCGCTGGCGTAGTGATCATATCACCAAAAGGTGATAAACTTAAGTATGTGTTGCAGATACATTTCGATTCTTCCAACAATGAGGCAGAGTATGAAGCTCTCCTTTATGGATTGTGCATGGCCATCACATTCGGCGTCCGTCGCCTGATGGTCTATGGCGATTCAGATTTGGTGGTTAATCAAGTGATGAAGGAGTGGGATGTCAGGAACCCCACCATGACTACATACTACAACGCAGTAAGGAAGCTCGAGAAGAAGTTTGAAGGTCTGGAACTCCACCATGTTCCACGACTGAAAAACCAAGCAGATGATGAATTGGCGAAACTTGGATCCACTCGGAGACCGGTCCCGAGTGATGTTTGCCTCGAGCACCTACACCTTCCCTCAGTAAAATAAGATCCTTTCACAGAGGAACCGGTACAACTGAAGAGCTCAACAGATCCAACTGAAGTCGAGGTCCCCGCTGTGGTTGATTTGATCATGGAGATTCTTGCTCTCATCCCCGATTGGACTGTGCCGTTCATTGCGTACATCCTGAGGCAAGAATTACCAGAAGACGAAGTCCAAGCGAGGCAGATCGTCCGCAGGTCGAAGTCCTTCACCGTCATTGATGGCCGGTTGTACAAGGAAAGTGTTTCAGGCGTCCTTCAGCGATGCATATCCCCTGAGGAGGGACATTTAATCCTGGAAGAAATTCACTCGGGAACCTGCGGCCATCATGCCTCCCCAAGAGCAATCGTCGCCAAAGCATTCAGAGCTGGCTTCTTCTGGTTGCAGGCGAATGAAATGGCAAAAGATATGGTTGACCGATGCGAAGGCTACCAGTTCTATTCGAACAATTCCCACAAGCCAACATCTGCGCTGAAGACAATCCCTCTCGTTTGGCCGTTCGCAGTGTGGGGATTAGATACAGTCGGACCATTCAGAACAGGCCAAGGGGGATTCACTCATCTGTTGGTGGCAGTCGACAAGTTCACCAAGTGAATTGAAGCCAAGCCCATCAAGAAGCTCGACGCCCTTACGACCATCAAATTTGTCAGAGACATCATCGCCAGATTCGGAGTCCCGCACAGCATAATCACTGACAATGGCACAAACTTTGACTCGGACAGATTCAAAGGTTTTTGCACAGGCCAAGGTATCCGAGTAGATTTTGCATCTGTGGCGCACCCCCAAACAAACGGGCAAGCAGAGCAAGCGAATGGACTTATTCTTCAAGGGTTGAAGCCTCGACTCCTGCGAGAAGTTGGACATGCCGCCAGCGCATGGGTCACCGAGCTGCCTTCGGTGTTGTGGGGCCTCCGCACAACTCCGAATAGATCTACACGGCGATCCCCGTTCTTCCTCGTTTATGGAGCCGAGGCAGTCCTTTCGAGTGACTTGCTTCACAACTCCCCACGAGTCGAACTCTTCTCCGAAGCCGAAGCAGAGCAAGCCAGGCAAGACGGAGTGGATCTACTAGAAGAAGAGCGCGAGATGGCACAGACTCGCTCAACAATTTATCAACAAGATCTGCGGCGATTTCACGCGCGGCACGTTAGGAGTCGCACATTCCAAGCAGGCAACCTGGTGCTCCGAGTGGACCAGCACAGGCTTCACAAGTTGGCTCCCGCCTCGGAAGGACCCTTCATCATCTCTAAGGTGCTGAACAACGGAGCATATCGACTCTACAACCTCGACAGGGAAACAGACGAGCCGCGAGCATGGAACGGAGATCTCCTGAAGCGCTTCTACAGGTGACCGCCAACGGAGGCAATGTAAAGAACAAGTATCATTGAAGTAATACAAAGCAGACTGATTTCTTGCAGGTCCAAAATTCTTCCACGTTTGCAGACTCCGGTCTAAAAAACTCTCTCCGAGTGTGCACTAAAAGTCGCACTCGGGGACTTAGCTGCGACCCAGAGTCGCCTAAGTAAAAAACTCGCTCCGAGTGCGCACTAAAAGCCGCACTCGGGGACTTAGCTGCGACCCAGAATCGCCTAAGTACAAACTCTCTCCGAGTGTGCACTAAAAGTCGCACTCGGGGACTTAGCTGCGACCCATAGTCGGCTAAGTACAAACTCGCTCTGAGTGCGCACTAAAAGTCGCACTCGGAGACTTAGCTGCGACCCAGAATCGCCTAAGTTCAAACTCGCTCCGAGTGCGCACTAAAATTCGCACTCGGGAACTTAGCTGCGACTCAGAATCGCCTAAGTACAAACTCGCTCCGAGTGCGCACGAAAAGCCGCACTCGGAGACTTAGCTGCGATCCAGAATCGCCTAAGTAAAAAAGCTTCCTTTGAGTGTATCCTCGAGATCCACTCGGAAGCTTAGCGGACCCTCATTGGGGCTCATGTGGATGTGAAGACAACTGACAACTACATGAGTATCAACTCACTCCGAGTGCGCACGAAAAGTCACACTCGGAGACTTAGCTGCGATCCAGAATCGCCTAAGTAAAAAAGCTTCCTTCGAGTGTATCCTCGAGATCCACTCGGAGGCTTAGCAGACCCTCATTGAGGCTCATGTGGATGTGAAGAAAACTGACAACTACATGAGTATCAACTCGCTCCGAGTGCGCACGAAAAGTCACACTCGGGGACTTAGCTGCGATCCAAAATCGCCTAAGTAAAAGCTTCCTTCGAGTGTATCCTCGAGATCCACTCGGAGGCTTAGCAGACTCTCATTGAGGCTCATGTGGATGCGAAGACAACTGACAACTACATGAGTATCGACTCACTTCGAGTGCACACGAGATGCCGCACTCGGGGACTTAGCTGCGATCCAGAATCGCCTAAGTAAAAAAGCTTCCTTCGAGTGTATCCTCGAGATCCACTCGGAGGCTTAGCAGACCCTCATTGAGGCTCATGTGGATGTGAAGACAACTGACAATTACATGCTCCGCATGTTTGCCATTGGCTTCACCAAGAAACGCCAAACAAAAACCACGAGCCAAAATCGTGTCAAAAAATAACTTGGCGAAAGAAGAGCAAAATATTTTATTCGAATTCAAAGTTGGATCTACGATCAGTCGGTTCGGTGTGGATCAAACTTATCCACACCGAACCACGAATGTGACGGCCAACAGCAGTGGCCAAAGTTTGATACAGATAACACTCGGCATTCCGAGGCAAAAGTGCGTTCACCACAAAGTTTTTCAAGCGTCACCAGGACTGGCAGGCTCCACAAAGGTGTCAAGGTCGATCCCGTGTGCGATGCGAGTAGCTGTGTCGATGAAGGTCTCCATGAAATCTTCGAATCGCAGCTTCTTGGTGTTGGCGACCTGCAACGCCTTCAGCTTTTCTTCACGAGCTTCTTTGTAGTGCACTTGGACCAGAGATAGCGCCGCGTCCGCACCACAACGACCGGCAGACTTCTTCCATGCCTGCACTCGGTTCGGGACATCCTCCAGCCGAGTCATCAACCCTTCTATTTCCTGCCAGGAATCGTCTTCGGGCCATAGCTCCTTGTCGATCCGGCCGATGACTTCTCTCAGGCGGCCAATGAAAGGTCCCACTCTGCCAAGGCGAATATGTGCTCGGAGCATGTCCCGATTGGCTTCATCGCCGAGTGGAACATTTGGAACAACCGACCGTTCAATGTCGGCTGCTTCAGCCTCAGCATCGAGACAAAAATCTGCCAAGAAAAGACAAGCAGAAAGTAAGCGCACAATAAACTCCAAAGACAAGAAGCACTTGGCAAAAACCTTACCACCAAGCAGTGCAATCATCTTCCTTGCCCAGTCGCTGACGTACTTCTCGTGCGCCATGCACCGATTGTTCATCACCTTCATCTGACTCATCAGTTCAGTTCTTTGCTTACCCATTTTCTCAATTTTGGCCACCAATGCCTTGTTGGTCTCCCGGGACTCCTCCAAAGACTTCTCTCGGTCAGCAAGAGCCCCCTTCACACCAGCCAAGTCATTCACAGCCGCCTCCAATTCTGCAGCAAGCTGAATCTTTTCAGCCTTCAAAGCATTGTACGCGGATCCCATTTCGCAAGTCTTCTGCCGAATCAGCGCAAAGGGAAGATCAGACATATTCAACAAGGAAAACAAACAAATCTCAAAGTTCTTCAGACCCCTGCCGATGCAAGCAATCGACAGCGGTCTCGGGGACTACACCCAGTGGGTTCACTAAGAGTGACCCCACTGGCATGAAGCTCGAACAGGCCGGCCCTATTGAGCTACATGACAAACAGGCAAGCCTATGAGACTACTATTACCCGACCTGAGTAACACTACTCTCGGGGACTACACCTAGTGGGTGCACTTGGAGTGCCCCCACTGGTACCATTCGGGCAGATCAGCTCTGATCTGATCAAGTAACGGAAAATGCATATAAAGACAACTGCCGGTGCAAGCACTCGACAGAAGTCTCGGGGACTACACCCACTGGGTTCACTCGGAGTGAACCCACTACAAACTAATCCTACCGTATCCGAGTATATCACTTAAACCCCCAGTGGGTAACAAGAGGAAAGTAAACACTTACTAGCGCACTTACTCGGATATCGTCCCGGAGTTCCAAGCTTCTCTTGTACAAAGACGTGATGGAGTCATACGCTCCCTTGGCGTCACCCACCATCAGCTCCACCTGCACCATGGCCTCCTTGGCGGCCCCCACTTGGTCTTCCGGAAGGTGTCGGGTGTCGTATTGGACGGTCGACGGACCCGGCACGACAAAAGACTCCTTGGGCATCCCAAGTTCCGGCTCCAGTCGGTTCCACCGCGAGGGGCACCGTCTCAGTCGGCGGCATCGTCTCGGTCGGCGGCACGTCCATGGTGGGTGCAGCATCAGATGGGACAACCTCAAGGACAGGCGCCAAAGCTGGCCGTGACCCCCTTTGGTCGTCGTCTTCCAGGTGAATCACCTCCGAAGGAGGCCCGACTGAACAACATGAAATTATAGAAAAAGGGCAAGATTAAAGACAGCGCTCGCGAAGCAATAATACAAACTCTCGGAGTCGTGACAGCGAACCTTGCTGCGATGTTTGTGGAGAAGATAACGGTGCGGTAATCGAGGCGGCAGAAACTACTCGATGGCGATGTCGTCATCCCCGTTGAGCACGCGACAACCGAAATTTGAGGATCCCGGAAAATCCGCCGCTGTCAGTTGGACCGGTCACGTCGAAAGATTCTGCGGAAGCACTCGGTCCCTGACGGTTCGTTTCACTGATATATTCACTCGAATCACTGGTTGAAAGGATAAAATGGATCGAGGCAAACAACGCCAAAGTCACATCCATACCAGTCGGATCCGTACTCCAGGCATCACTTCGTAAGATTTCGCGGAAGTACCCGGTTCCTAACGGTTCGTTTCACTGGTATATTCACTCGGATCGCTGGTCGAAAGCATAAAATGGATCGAGGCAAACAACGCCAAAGTCACATCCATACCAGTCGGATCCGTACTCCAGGCATCACTTCGTCATTCCAACCCCGATCCATTCGGGGACTAATGATGGGGTTATAGTCCCAGGGTAGGGTCATAGGCCTCCATATAGGTCCTACCCAAGGACTACCCTTCATAGAGGGCAAGGCCCTTAGACAGTTCCGACTGAACTAAGGACCCCCCATCATCCAGTCGGTGACGAGCATTCGGAGCATATTTATCGTACCGACTGAATTCCACTCTGTACATCGTAACCTCCCAGGAGGGCAACGGTCATACGTTTTCATACACCATTATTATCATTTAAGGCATATGTTACCTGTAACGTAGGCATTTATTCGCCACTATTCCACCCCTGTCCACCGGGCCGTTGTGGAGGGCAGCGCACTCTATATAAGCCGCCCTTCCCCACTGGTGCAGGGGTTGGCATTTACTATAATCCTATAATCCACTCGACACTAAGCTCCCAAGAGCACTGGGACGTAGGGCTTTTACCTCCACCGTAGAGGGGCCTGAACTCATACAACCTCGCCGTAGCTAAGGATCTGCCCATCCTTTCGTACCCTACACATCTACTGTCAAACTTATACCCACGACAATTACTTTGGCCGATGCTAGCACAGAGCCCGCATTACTAGTGGCGGGGTCACTCTCGAGACAGAGTCGTGCCAAGTAGGGCGACCATGAGCTCTTTCCACAGGCACTGGGCACACCGTTGCGTGCCCTCATGGATGGTATGATCTAGAGCGAGGCATGTATGATGTACATCATGGGGGATGGCATCAACAAGTGGACTCTTTGTTTAGTGTCGCAAGGGGAAAGGCATTGTTTCGGGTGCTTACCTCGGCTATGTAATATACCACGAGTCGTGGATGACATGGAAGCTCCCCGAATATTATGGGTACAACGCGTAACCTCTCCAAAGTGTAAAACTATTCCAATAGTCGTGTCCACGATCAAGGACAGTTGGGTGGACCTACTTAAACTACGTCCAGAAGTTTTGGCATAAATCAAGTATGCGTGTGTGAGAAAGGTGATTGTGTAAGAATGATGGCAGTATGAATCATGAGCTATGTCACACGACTTGGCAATATGGGTGGACATGGGATGTCCGACCCGCATTTGATATTGATATCTCTAACCAGATCTTATGGATATCGTTAACCTCACGATGCATGCTCTCACAAGATTTTGATCATGTCACTTCACTTGAAAATCCGGTTTTTGCAATTTACCCATAAGTGCTATATCATGCATTGTTGTTGCCTTGTTCCTCAACATGGGCTGCTTGCGAGTACATTCAAAGTATTCATTGACTTGCCACTGGTTATTTAATTGGCCAGGCATGGAAGAGCAGGAATATGGAGAAGAGTTCGTTGGTGACGAACATGCTAACTAGGACGCTTCCCAGTCAGAATACCTCTAGGTTAAGGCAGATGGCATGGCTTCACGCTGCCGTTCAAGATTTCCGCTGCTAGTTATGTTTGGTGAGTCGGCCTTCGAGGCCCTATCTATGTAAGACTTGATCATAATGGTCTCAATTTATATCATACGGTATGTATGGATGTAAGACTCTTGTAATCCAACTAATGTCTATTCAGTGAGCATTGATCTCCCGTATCACTGTACACGTGCATTCGGTGATCATTACTTATGAGTCGGGGTCCCCACAACATCCATCACACATGTGCAACTTTATTTTTTTTCAGGAAAAACATCCAATCTATTCATCTTTTAACATGATAGTACAACGAACATCGAAAATAATAAAAAATACATCTAGATTCATAGACCATCTAGCGACGACTACGAGCACTGAAGCGAGCCGAAGGCGCGCCGCCATCATCACCCCTCCCTCACCGGAGTTGAGCAAAACTTGTTGCAATAGACAGTTGGGAAGTCGCCATGCTAAGGCCCCGTAGAACCAGCGCACCAGATCAACAACCGTCGTTGATGAAGAGTAACATAGATCGAAAGGATCCAACATGAAAACACACGAACATAGACGAACGACAAACAGATTCGAGCAAATCCACCAAAGATAGATCTGCCAAAGACACACCTCCACACGCCCACCGATGATGCAAGATGCACAACCGGAACGAGGTTCGGCGGGAAGAACCTTATTCCATCTTCAAGGATTCGTCGCCGTCTCGCCTTTTTGAGGAGGACACAAACCCTAACAAAACTCGAAAACACATCTAAAACGGAACCCTCCCACCGGCAAGGGCCGGGATCAACCGCGCCTCCATGGCCCTAAGGCCACTAGAGACGAAGCACGCCAGCACCGGCACCGGCGGGAAGCGAAGAAACCGTAATTTTTCTTAGGGGAGGTGCGGCTGCGCGAGCAAGGAGAACGGGACATGTGCAACTTTATTTGCATCCCACATCAACGGTTAGCGGTGTATGAAAACATAAAAAGAAAAGGATAAAAACGCTACATGGTGCCTGGTGATTGAGTTATTTCTATCCACATGTTAAAAACTGGACATTTCCTCAAAACGGTTTTCTCACCGAACGCCATGTGGCATGTCCGATCATCATTACTCCCTCCGTTCCTAAATATAAGATTTTTTAGAGATTGCACTATGAACTACATATGGATGTACATAGACATATTTTAGAATATAGATTAACTCATTTTACTTCGTATGTAGTCTTATAATGGAATCTTTAAAAGGTCTTATATTTTGGAACGGAGGGAGTAGGAGATAACGTCCGGACATACCACATTGATGGCGGTTCTTTATTGCAACAAATTAGCAACATGGCGGTTCTTTCTGATGCAACATGGCAAATTCCGAAAACATGTGTGGCAATTTCTCTTCTGCGGTATGACAAATCTTCATGCTATAGCATGTCAATTCTCCTCTTTACAGCATGGCAAATCATGGACATCTGTGGCAACTTTCTCCTGCTATATGATGGAAATGTTGTTCTGCCCAGTCTCTGGTACGCACGACAATTTACTCTTTTGCAGCATGGCAAAAATCCTCACAATCTTTCTATTACTACGACAATTTGTCCTTATTGACATGTCAAAATTTCTGTAATAGCATGACAATTGAATTTGTTATAGCATGGCAATCCTAGGCGTTCGCTGGGAGTGGGTTTTTAAGGAAACACTTTCTGATGGCGCCATTCGCTCAAACGAGTCTTCTGTAGGGAACGTTCGCTCGGTCGCACAGATAACCCCCTCCAAAAATATCATTGGTGATCTATTTTTAAAGAAATTAAGATCTAGCCGCAGCCATTTTACAACTGCACTTTGGCGAGGAGAAGCTTTAACGAGTCCAAGAGTGGACCATTACACTCCAACTAACCTAATTTCGTTAGGCAGATTCTCCAATAAAACCCGCTGCACTGTATGGCACCAGCACTATTTTTATGCTTGTGTTCCCGAGGGTTCGTCCAGACAGTGTCTCCCCTCTTTATTTCCACGGGGTCTATGCAGAGACAAGTGGTCAAACATTATGTGATGGCAGCAAGACATACTATATACTAGTGCAAGCGCAAAGCGAAAAAGAAAAACCGATCATAGATGATGTTGATAGTTCATTGTAACCCCTAAAGCAAAACCCACTCCCACATCTTATGGGTTCTGTCTTTGTTTTTTTGTTTTTATACTGGCTAGCCTTGCCTCCTCATGGATCTCAATCATGCCATCGTTATTCGACGCCCAAAATTTTGTTTTTGTTTCGCTCTCATTTTTTTTCATTTTTCACAAAGGAAACAGGGGAAAGTTACAGGACAGTGCAAACTAAGCAGCAGCTAAAACAGAGCTAGGACAGTCGGTGCTCTTGCGTTGTGCCGCCGTCTTATTATTTTTGGGCGTCCCATCTCATCGCATCCACAGCTTCGTCATTGCACAAAACCTTTGCTCTTTCGGGAACGACCACCATTGTCCCTGCCTACCGATAGTAGCAGTAATTCCGAGCCTGGCCCGTCTTTATTCATCCATCCATGGACGTCTTTGCGCTCTTGTCATGTCCACAACGCGCTGCCTTTGGTCCTTTCAGCGCCATCAAAAGCTCATCGCAGTGCATCGAAATCATTTGACTTGCGCACCGAGAGACCTTTAATCAATCTATCAAGATTTTTTTTGGGGGGGTAGACCGGTGGGGTTGGAGCATATCATCGTCCAAATCATCATCTGCTGATCTTCCTCCTCTTGCTGCTGACCGGGGAGCTGTCGAAGCCGGAGCTCGCGCTCGGAGGCGACGAGGATGCTGCCATGGTGGCCGTGCTTGTGCCGTCGCTTGTGCAGCTGCTAAGGTAGCCGGCGTCCAGGTCCAGCACCCCGGTGGGGCTCCGCGGCGCAGACATGGCGGGGGAGTAGGCTCTGCCCATCATCAGGCTTGCGGTTTTAGGTGGCGGCACAGTGGCGCCGGTGGCCTGGATCATGGCTTCATGGCAACTCACCACCCGCTCCTGCAGAAAGCAAGAAGCCATTAAGTCGCCATGTAAAGAGAGGGTAAATGCAGCTCACGCGTTCCCTGCATGGTGTCTGGAGAAGTACGCGCGGCTACAGGGGCAGTGGTGACTGCAATGCTGCAATGGCTTTTTTTTTTCTGCATGCCTAAACGTACAGCGGCTCCAAAAGGCCAAGAACCGCGCTGCGACGCAGTAAATGAGACGTGGTGCCCAGACAAAGGGAAGAAAAAAAAAACGTTGCGTGCGTGTCGCACCTTATCTACGTGGGTGCAGCAAGCGCCTTCTTCCCCGGCCACGGCGGCGGCGACCGTCGCGGCGATCTCCGAGGGCCGGAACTCCAGGCAGTTGGTCCCTGTCGTGCGTGAACCGACCCACGGCGTCAGATATTGTGCAAAACAAAATGGTGGATGCATCTCTGGGCATCGATGCGTGCCGACGAAAGAGATGGTGTGTGCGTGCGTGCGCACCTCTGGATATGCAGAGGACGAGCTCGGCGGCGTCCCGGACGGCCTGCCTCGACGGCGCACTGCCGCCGCTCAGCTGGTGGAGGAAGTAGTCGAGGTAGGAGAAGGGGGTGACGGCCTGCATCCGCCATTTGAGCGTGCTGAGGACCAGCAGCTCCATCCTCTGGATCGTCTTGGCCTCGAACACGTACCGCGCGTCCCCGGCCTGGTCGACCAACAACATTGACATTGCCGCGGTCAGTACAAGAACAACTTGAGACGTGCTTGAGTCATCTTCCCGCCGCTGCTTGAGTTAGATAAGGAAGAGGTTGTTCTCACCTGCAGGTCCATGGACTGGGGCACGGAAGTCTCCTCCATCTTGGCAGCGAGCGACAAGCACGCCACCGAGAGCAGCTGCGTCATCCAGGCCTTGCCTTCCTGCAGAGATAACACGAGGTCCGCATGAGGCAACGCCGCAAGCAATGGCGGAGTTCATGGCGTAGCATCTCCTTACGGGTATGTGGTAGAGCGAGAGGAAGCGGTCCATGTAGTTGAGGGCCAAGCAGGCGGTGACGGGGCCGAAGCCGTAGTGCGCGTGAACCTGCGGGTGCGCCGACGGTCAGTCAGTCGCTGGAGCGAAGCAGAGGCAAGAGAAGAGAGAGAGGGAGACACCGCAGCGTGGGTTAAGGAAAGGGCAAGAGCGCACGCACCTTCCATATCCAGTCGACGGCGTCGACCCGCACGCGGAGATCCACGCCCCCGGCGCGGAGCCGCTCCGCGTAGTCCTCCCTGGGCATGTGCTCCGCCTCCGTCGCCACCCAGCGCGCCACGCATTCCTCCGACGGCAGCGGGAACTCCACGGCCAGCTCGCCGCCGCAGTACGGCGACCCTCCCGCCGCCGACGACGAGGACGACTCCTCCTCGTCGCCGAAGCCGAAGACGCTGCTGCTGTCCTCGGCGCAGAGCAGGATGGAGGCGGCCATCTCGTAGCTCGGCGCCATGTAAACGCTGCGCGGTACAGTGAAAGATACACGGCGCGGACGGCCCGGACGCGGCTTGCTCCACCACCTCCTCGACGGACCTCGTGCGGCGCCTCTGGTCCGGAGCGGGTGAGGAGTGCAAGAGGAGGAGGAGGAGGGGAGGATGAGCGGAGGGGGGGACGGCGGGTCTTTTGTACTGCTCCTAGTATGTACTGTGGTAGTAGCGGCGTGGGGACAACGGGGAGGGGGTGTTTTGGGCAGGACGTAAAGACGGGACGGGCAACGGAAGCGGGAAGGGAGGGCGCTGACTCGAGCAATACAAACTTCCCATTTTCCACGGCTCCCACCTTTTCTTTCCGAGTTTGTACTTTGAGGCGCCGCGTCGCTTTTCCGGGCCTTTTCTTTCTTTTTTACTACGGCTGGTTTTCTTTCTTTGTTTGTTCCGCGTCATTATTGTTTCCCTGCATTCTTCTTCTGTGCCGTATCGTGTTTCTTTCCTGTTATGGTGTTACGTTTACCGTTGCGGGCTGGCAAGTACGCGTGGAAGAGATGTGTAATGCTGGTGTGAAATGGGTGAAACGAAATGTGACGATTGCTGCAGAAGATGATGTGAGATCATGAGGGGTAAACAAAAAAGGGAAAGAAAGAAACGGACACATGTGACGAGGGCCACAATGACATCTTGCCTCTGTCGAGTTAAGCAAGGCGTTAACATATGGTCATGATGGTACTTCCGTGGAGGGGATTTTCAGCAAAATCTACAACTAAGATTATTTAATTCTATTATTAGTTCATTCTTCGAGGCCAATACCAATGAAACATCAGATTTTCAGGGCACCCGAACGTCCTCAAAGCCGTCGGGTCATGCACTTTTTTTTTCATGTGAAATATTGTATTACTCGATTTTATTTTATTTTAGACAAGGAGGGCAAACCCCCGGCCTCTGCATCAATCGATGCATGCAGCCATCTTATTAATTATTCCACAAAGTTGTAACAACAGTATACATCAATTCACCCAAAGCCATCACTTACACCTACAAACTCGATAATATGGAGTGCTCTCACTTCACATATCTAAGACCGGTGTTGTTTTCAATCCATCCACATAACGTATCGGGAACAACAGCCGGTACAGCACACCTAAAATGCACACCTCACGCACACGTTTTACCAACCGCCATCATCCTCGAGCCACTAACCCATCTTCAGAAAAGAGATCCGCATCATCCTTGTAAGTCCAATCATCCGTCGACGCCACCACGGCGCCCAACGGCGCCACCGTCATGCGCTCATCCGTCCAGCTGTGAAGACTCCGGGAGATCTGTCGTGCGTAGCACCTATCAACGAGGCATGACTCAGCGTAGCACATGTCGGCCAGGCATGACTTGACAGCTCCACCGAAATTCCGTGCAAGACGAAGCCGCTCCACCTCCTGCCTCGGTCCGCCAGCGCTGCTCCACAAACGATACTCCCAAGAGAGAAACGGCACCGCAGTACCGCCATCGTTCGATCTGAAAGACCGGATCCTAGGGTTTCACAAGAAGCAATGCCCACCACCAGCAACCGTTCAGGACCCACACAGTGCCCACCACCACTCAGCCCTCAAGGCGACGCCTTCAGGAAGGTCACGACGTCAAGGACGCCGCCGCCGCCCACCGGAGTTAGAGTTTTCACCCGAGAGGCAAGGAGGGGAGCAGACGAGCAGATGTATACCGACGTCTCCAAAAAGAAAAACGGCGCCCTTGAGCGTCGTCGTCGGCGAGGCCGGCCTGGGCCAACCAAGGGGTTTCCCCCAATCCAAATCTCCTCCACTGGCTTCACCCGCATGTAGGGCTCCCGAAACGCCGGCACCGCCAACTCCGCAGGAGAGAGGCCCACGGATGAGGGCCGGATGACAGCGGCCAGATCTGGCACCGCCGGCCGCCATAGCAGCCACCGACGGCTGACCATAACCAGGCGCACCGCCCCCTGACCGAAGCCGTCACCACCAAAACTGTGGCCGCCGCAATCGCGCCCAGCCAACGATCCCTGCCACCGGAGACGCACCCGGCCGCCGCTCCCTACTGGTCGCGCGTCCCGAATCCGCCATGGCAGCCCCGGTGGACGAGAGATCTCGCCGGATCCCGCAGCACCAGAGCCCGAGGGCCAACGCCGGCACAGCCCGAGATCCCGCTGTCAGAGCCAGATCCCGAGATCCCGCTAGAGCGAGAGATCCCGCCGCCAAAGCTCGAGGGGCCCCGCCGCCGCCATCCCCGGGGCGCGCGCGGCTTCGCCGGTGTCCCCTCCGGCAACGGCGAAGCGGGAGGGAGGGCGGAGAGGGGGCCGGCGGCGTAGCAGAGAGGAGATGGTCGCTGGAAGGGAGCGCCGCGTCCAAGGAGGCACCAGCTGCGACAGCGGCTCAGGTGGCTCCCGTGGGGAGGGGGAATGGATTGGATCTCACGCACACGGGGACTTGTATTACTCAATTCATAATATCCTTGCAATCAATCGTAGCAAGCTCCATAGCATCTCAAGGACCTGAACAAAACCAGGTCATAGTTCTATCTTCTAAACAAGCAAATTTAGCTATGCTATCGTTAACCTTATTTTGGCTATAGTCGAATGGATGGCAGTAATTTCTCTCCAAACCATGGCAATTCCTATGCTATTTTGTGTGCCAAATGGCAACTTTTGCCTTTGATCATGGCATGACAAGTCTGGGCGTTTGCCAGATAATAATTTTCTCTTTTTGTAGAAATAACCTTACACACAATATATCTTATCATAATTACATTGATAAGTTGCAGCTCCCCCCCCCCCCCCCCCCCCCGCGCGCGCACAAATTAAAGTAGATATTTGAAGAAAAAAAACTAGATAACTAGCATCTACGAGAATGTCAAATTTGCACATATCTCAATGCAACACACGTGCGTGCATAAATTTGGCCACATCTGGATCTGAATTTATATATAACGTTCTCCGGCTTTCTCGGGTTTCTTGTTCTAAAAGCGGAGCTCCTTGCAAAGAACATAATAATTAGTCTACCATTAATCAAGCAAGCGATAACCACGTCACTGATAGCAATTGCGTCATCTTAGCCTTTAGGTCATGCTGAGTTTTATTTAATTATAGCTCGGCAAAGTATATCTGCTATGATGTTAGTGAGCGTTCGTCCATGAAAACTCCTTTTCTCTACCTTGATGCTATTTTGTGGCTTTAAAGAATTTTTTGAACTCCCTTGAGCATCAACGTTTGCAATTTTCGTAACACAAATATGTCGGACCTTTCGAAAAAATTCAAAAAACAATTTGAATTTTGGCCTCATTAAATTAACCATGTGTTTAACAAAAATGATCTGATTTAAATTTTATTTGAAATTTGTTTGAACATGGCCTGGAATTTGAATGCTCCAAAATTCTAGGAACTCGTTGAAATTACCAAAATTCAAAATGGTGTTGAAATCTGTTCAAAGTGATCAAGAGGTGGTTCTACCATGATTGACTCTGGCCCTCTTCGGTATGCGCGTGGGGCACAAAATTAGTTCGAACAACATCGAGGGTTGCCTGCATGTAGAATATACACACCACGAGTTTCCAAACCCGACCAAGGGATAATATTCCCCACTTCTCTATTTTGTGTTTGCTAATTAGTTTTCACATTAAATTTAGGGGAAATGCCAACTGTTGCACAACTACCATGTAATAATCTAGTAAATGGTGTGTTTGATTATGTTGCATTTAGAATTGCATAAAATCTTTCAATTGCATCATGTGTTTCAACTGCAAGTTTTCAACGAGGCTCGCTTGTTTCAGCTACATCTCACATATTTACTATACTTTTTACTAATTGTTAAACAAGTACGTAGTACTATATGTTTACTGAAGAGTCGCCCCAAATAAAACTCTAGATGGCTCATAAACCATAGTGATTATCGCAGAGCGCTTCCATGTTGCGGGATGTGTTGCACCTTTGGTAGTAGACGAGTTAGTCAGCCGTGGCTTGCAAATTTCATTGATTGAATCCACCTGTCATTGTCACGGAAAATGCAAAAAAGAGACAGAGCCACATCATCTGAAACATCAGCCTCTTTTTTTTTAATATGAAACATCAGCCTTACCCATAAAATGACGTGCTAAATTGTTAACGAGTTGCCATTTCTCAATGGGCTGTGAAATAAATATTCTTTTAGTGTTTGGTGTACGTTTTTTCTTTTAGTGTTTGGTGTACGTTTTACGCAGTTTTTTTGGCCGTGTTTCTATTTTTTCTGAGCGCATAGGTTTTCCTCAACGATTGAGATCCAGCCAAACCAAATAATTTGTCCATTGAAAAATTGGGATTTCTTTCTAGTCAATGTGATATGATGCAACTTCGTTTTCTAAAACCGACTCAGCTCAACACGGTTTGTAACAAACGGCGAAAAAAATGCATTGTAACTACTCCCTCCGTTTCTAAATATAAGTCTTTTAAGCGATTTCACTAAGAGTCTACATACGAAGCAAAATGATTAAATCTATACTCTAAAGTATGTCTATATACATTCGTATGTAGTCCACTAGTAAAATCTCTACAAAGACTTATATTTAGGAACGGAGGGAGTAGTGCTTTCTCTGTGTCACGGTACTTATCGTTGAAGAATTTATATTGGTTTTCTTCAACAATAATTAGTTAAGTACAAAAAAATAATTCGCTCGTGGTTTGTCATACCACTCCATGCAACATTTTGCGCACACATTATCCCAATGAACTGCAACGCAGAGCCTGAGGCAGCTCTAGTGCATGCTAGCCGGTCCTACAGCGTCCCCTTTGACCGGACAGAGCAGGATCAGGCATGGCGGCCCCGGATCGCACCGCCGTTCACCTGTGATCAGACCCCTCCCCGCACACCGCCACTGCAGCCACGAAAACACACGAAGTCGCAGCACTGTGGCGACGCCCACCTCATCGTTCGCCGTACGGCGCGCTCCATGGCTCGCCGCCGCCGCCGCTCGCCTCCCCGCCGGCCACCGGCGCTAGCGTGCGAGCCATCGGATTCCCTCCCGGGGAACCGCCGCGGCCACGCGCGCCGCCGTGCTCTGCACGCACGCACCAGCTTTAACCTTTAGAGCTAGCTAGCTAGCCAGCCAGCCAGCCAGCGCAGGGGAACGATCTTTGAGTATGCTATTGCTCGGGCTCCGCACGGCGCGCCCTCCTATAACTGTTTCTTTCCTCCTGCCGGAACGGATCCGATACAGCCGCCGCTCTCCGGTGAGGCCGTGACCCGTAAAGCGCCCCGTTGGATCCGCAACGGCGTCGTCCTTGTGTACATACATTGTGCAGTGCTGTACTTACGTAGTATGTGTGTATGTACGTACGTACGCATGCGACTGTAGGCGGGCATACGGCGCCATCACTGTGGCGGTCACTTTTATCTGCGGCACAGTCCCGCGCAGTCTGGCACAGCACGTACGTACGTAGTCCTACAGGCTACAGCATTGGCGTTGCTGGTGTGCGTGTTCTCACTCACAGTGGCAATACGATGCGATACGATCGATCGAGCAGCGGCCAGGAGGGCCGAGTCCCCCGCTCACACCCGCTTTGCATGCATGGTCCAAGAGAGTGACCGGCAGGACGATCGATGACTGACTGACCGCTCCGTCGAGATCCGAGCTCTCGAAATGGCCGCCTGACCATTCGAGGAACGCCTTTCGTTGCGTGTTATTTAACGCCCGGGCTGGTGGTGACCACCGCCCCGCTCGGGCGCGGCTAGTTAGGTGCACCTGCAGCTGCAGGGCGCTTATAATAACTGGCGGGAGAACGCATGCGTGCGTGTCCAAAGCCAAAACGCATGGCGCCCACCGGTGCGCGCGGGCGCGGTCCGGCGAGTGGCGACTAGTCGGGCGGACGCAGGCCCTGCGATGGTCGACACTTCACTGCGCGTGGTACGCCGTACCGGAGCGTCGCCGTCGGCGGACACACACACACACTCTCGCTGTTTGTGTCAGTCATTCAGTCCCGCAAGACGTGCTGCGGATGCAAAAGTCGGTGCCTCGATTGGGTTTTCTGCAGCCGGACCGCGTAGCTAGTGTTGGCTAGCTAGCCCGTGTCTCCATCATGCAGTTCCTTCAGTGCAAGGTGATCTTCTTGCTGGATTTGAGCGCGTACATGAAAACCTTGTCGCGTCCAACGAAATACGGAACGAAATCGCTAAACCGGTCTCGAACGTCCGGAATGGATTGGTCACCAACTGGTCAAAACAGGCCAACCGAGTTGGACGCCTCTAACGACCGGTCTGTCCGACACCACTCATATCAAGGAGGTTCGGACGTGTGTGTCACGTCAGTGCGGCCCCACAGTGGCCCGTCACGGGCTTCACAAGTAGCCCCTTTCGGATAAACCCTAGACCGAAGTCAACCGGTCCACTTCACTCACTCTCCGTTCGTCTTCTCCACTCCGAGTCACCTCCCCTTCCGATCGATGGGCATTGATGGGAGCAATGCTAGCTTTGGTAGCCGATCCAACGACCCCGACAAGTGGGTGAGCCTCTCGTGAGATGCGGAGTCGGACGATGTGGAGGAGATCGCCCTCCTCGTCATTTTAAGGCGGTCATGACTAGATGAGGGCGGCAACTCCGGTTCCACAACACCCGTCGCGTGGTGACGCAGTGTCGGCAACGTCACCAACCCTTTCCGTCCCTCGCATAGCTTTGACTGCTCTGTCCAAGTGCGCCGTCCACCATCGCTAGGGTCGGCTTCGGCTGAGTGCGAGAGGTGCGACGGCCCGGACCAGGCCTAAAGAGGGGCTCATAGTATGTATGCAGTATGTATATATTACACAGCAGAGGTAATAAAAACCCATGAATGACTCAAGTCCAACCGCGGCCCAGCCAGCCCTGAGCCCAGCAAGCAGCCACGCCCACGTACCGCACGGCAGCCGCACGGAAGACCATCAATTCCCTTTCATTACTCAACCCTCTTCTGATTCTTCTCGATCAAATCGGAAAATAGGAAGTGATGAACACGCACAACGGAACAGGGAGCACGAAAAGGCGACGCACGGCGACACCGGCGCACCGCACGGTCACACCGAACCAGGAGCTTAGTTTGGGGATCAAATCGGCAAAATCACCATTTAGAAGGTAATTGTCAGATCAATCTATTCCTAATTTATGGGCGAATATTTCTAGCGGTCTCAAACTCTCAATCTAAAAACCTCAAATCCTCAATCTCTCATCTGGTATTCGTGTATCTCACTTGCAGTGTAATCATGTTAGTTAAAAGACATCTATCTCGTTGTCAGAAAAGAAACAACAAGAAAAGAGTAAACAAGTTGATTAAATCTCAACAAGGCTCAACGAATAAGTTTGTGTTCCAGAAAGATGCTGCTACAAATAATGAGCAATTATATATCACAAATGGTAAACAACAATCCGATCATAGTGAGAATGTAGTTGAGGACAATCGTGACGAGGAAAATCATGCCAATGTTGATGCCAATCAAAAGACTCAAAATCTTAGTGACCATGAGAATCCTGGAAATGCAGATTAGCACGCTTCTTCTTTTGATATTTATGATCCTAAAACTTGGAACATTCTTGACAATAATTAAGAGATATTCTCATTGGGAAATGACCTAAAAGGGAATACAATCTTGATTAATTTCATGAATTTATACCAATTGTACATGTTCATCTATCGAATACGATTTTTCTCTCTATTGGGCACGTACAACCAGATCATGATGGGATCTCAACCAGCACGACGGCATGATGGAGATGATGGTGGAGCAGTGTGAGGAGGACTTCGCCAAGCACTGCCGGAACTAATTTGAGGAGAAAACGAAGTTATGGGAGAGGTAGGGCTGCCACCTGGGCATGGGAATTGGTGTTTTCAGCCCTTCCCTCTCCCCCGCTATATATAGGACACTAGGAGGAGGGTTGGGTCGTAGCCCAAGAGGGGGCATGGGCCTAGGGAGGTTTTCTCCCTCCCAAGGCACCTAGGAGGTGCCTTCCCCTTTAGGGACTCTTCCCTCCCAACCGCATGGGCCCTTGGGGGCTGGCCCAACAAGGCTTGAACGCCCCCTTACAACCTATGCACATCCTAGAGGATGGAGGGACCCTTCCGGATTCCTCTGGAACCCTCTCGAATGTTCTCGAACCTTCGAGAAGCTTCCCGGTACAATATCTATAAAACCCAAAACTTTTCCAGCAAACAAAATAGGACTTCCCATATAAATATCTTTACCTTCAGACAATTCCTGAGCTCCTCGTAATGTCCGGGATCTCATCCAGGACTCCGAACAACATTCGGTCACCAACATACATATCCCAATACTACTATAGTGTCACTAAACGTTAAGAGTGCAGACCCTGCGGGTTTGAGAACTATGCAGACATGACCGAGACACGTCTACGGTCAATAACCAATAGCGGGACCTGGATGCCCATATTGGTTCCTACATATTCTACGAAGATCTTTATCGGCCGAACCACGATGTCAAGGATTCAATCAATCTCGTATGTAGTTCCCTTTGTCCATTGGTATGTTACTTGCCCGAGATTCGATCATTGGTATCTCCATATCTAGTTCAATCTCGTTAAAGGCAAGTCTCTTTACTTGTTCCATAATACAGGATCCCGTGACTAACTCCTTAGTCACATTGCTTGCAAGGCTTGTTGTGATGTTGTATTACCGAGTGGGCCCCGAGATACCTCTCTGTCACATGGAGTGACAAATCCGAGTCTTGATCCACGCCAACCCAATAGACACCTTCGGAGATACCTGTAGAGCACCTTTATAGTCACCCAGTAACATTGCAACATTTAACACACACAAGGTATTCCTCCGGTGTCCGGGAGGTGCATGATCTCATGGTCATAGGAACAGATACATTGACATACAGAAAACAGTAAGAATAAATTGACAAGATCATATGCTACGTCTATAGTTTGGATCTTGTCCATCGCTTCATTCTCCTAATGATGTGATCCCGTTATCAAGTGACAACACTTATCTATGGCCAAGAAACCTTGACCATCTTTGATCAACGAGCTAGTTAACTAGAGGCTCACTAGGGACAATGTGTTGTCTATGTATCCACACATGTATTTGAGTTTCCAATCAATAGAATTATAGCATGGATAATAAACGATTATCATGAACAAGGAAATATAATAATAACCAATTTATTATTGTCTCTAGGGCCTATTTCCAACAGGGTGCGTGATTGCAAAGTTGCCTCCTTCATGGAGAAACTTTTCCACTTTTGTGAGACATAAGAAACGGGAGATATCAGTTGAAAATATGATTGCATCTCTTGATGTTGAAGAGAAAGCTCGGGCTAAAGACACTACTCAGAAAGGAGGTGAGGTTCGGCCTACTGCCAACATGGTACAAAGGTTCCCAAAAAACAAGATCAAAGGAAAGAACAAGCCTGTTTTCAACAAGCCTATAAAGACGACTACCTTCAAGAAGAAGAAGTTCAAGAAGGCCGAGCTAGAGTGCTACACGTGTGGGAAGTTCAATTATCTTCATGGTGGATTGATTCAGGTGCTAACGTTCATGTGTGTGCTCACATCTCTTTGTTTACTTCTTATCAGGTCGCAAGGGATGCTTCCGTCCTAATGGGGAATGGGTCGCATGCTTCTGTTCATGGCATTGGCACGGTGGATCTGAAGTTTACTTCGGGAAAGATCATGCAACTAAGGAACGTGCAGCATGTCCCTACTATGAACAAGAATCTAGTTAGCGGCTCCCTTATATGTCGAGATGGGTTTAAGGTAGTTTTAGAGTCAAATAAAGTAATCGCATTGAGATTTGGACAATTTATAGGAAAAGGCTATGAGTGCGGAGGCTTGTTCCGCTTTTCCCTTTCAGATTTTTGCAATAAGTTAGTAAACCAAATTTGTGCTAGTATTAATGATGATACAAGTGTTTGGCATTCTTGTTTATGTCATATTAATTTTGGTTTAATGTCTCGTCTATCTTGTATGAGTTTAATTCCTAATTTCACGCTTGCCAAAGGTTCTAAGTGACATAGTTGTGTGCAATTGAAGCAACCTCGAGAGAGAGAAATTTGGCACCTCTAGAACTCATACATTCTGATCTATGTGATATGAATGGTGTGTTGATAAAAGGTGGAAAGAGATATTTCATGACATTGATTGATGAAGCGACTAGATTTTGCTACGTCTATTTGTTGCAAACTAAAGATGAAGCTCTAGATTACTTTAAGATCTACAAAGGTAAAGTTGAAAATCAACTAGAGAGAAAGATCAAACGTCTTAGGTCAGATCGTGGTGGAGTGTATTTTACCAAAGTATTTGATGAATTTAATGAGGAACATGGTATCATTCATGAGAGGACGCCTCCCTATTCGCCCCAATAAAACGGGGTTACCGAGAGGAAAAATCGCACGTTGACTGACTTGTTGAACGCCATGTTAGACACTGCTGGTTTATCTAAGGCATGATGGGGGAGGCTTTGTTGACTGTATGCCATGTCCTAAATAGAGTTCCTAACAAAATTAAAGAGAAAACCCCTTATGAAGAGTGGGTCGGGAGAAAACCATCACTTTCTTATTTGTGCACTTGGGGATGTTTGGCAAAGGTCAATATTCCTATCCCTAAGAAACGCAAACTTGGACCAAAGACAGTGGATTGTGTTTTTCTGGGTTATGCTCAGCGGAGCATTTCTTATAGATTTTTAGTAGTTAAATCAGAGATTCCTAATATTTTTTGTGATACTATCATGGAATCTCGTGATGCAACATTTTTTGAGAATATATTTCCTATGAAAGATATGCATGGCATTGCTAGATTTTCTTCTGAGATAAATTCTGAATCTAGTACATTTGATGATTATATTGCACAAACATCTGAGGAAGTCCGTGAGAAGGATAACGATGAAGCTCGTGTAAGGAGCAAGAGACGAAGAGTTGCAAAATACTTTGGTGACGATTTCATCGTATACCTTATGGAAGATCCTCCCAAGTCTATTGAAGAGGCATATGCATCTCCGGATGTAGATGATTGGAAAGAAGTTGTTCATAATGAGATGGACTCAATTCTTTCTAATGAAACTTGGGAGTTAACTGAACGAACTTATGGTTGTAAACCTGTGGGTTGTAAATGGGTGTTCAAAAAGAAGTTAAGGCCTGATGGTACTATTGATAAGTACAAGGCGCGGCTTTTGGACAAGGGCTACACTTAGAAAGAAGGCGAATATTACTTTGACACCTATTCACGTGTTGCTAGAATAACCACCATTCGGGTGCTACTTTCCTTGGCTGCCTCTTATGGTCCGATCATTCATCAAATTGATGTAAAGTCACCTTTCCTAAATAGAGAGTTGGAAGAGGAAATTTATATGGATCAGCCTGATGGGTTTCTAGTAAAAGGAGAAGAGAGAAAGGTGTGCAAGTTGTTAAAATATTTGTATGGTCTGGAACAAGCACCTAAGCAATGGCATGAGAAGTTTGAAAGAACTCTCACTTCTGTGGGATTTCTCATTAATGAGGCTGATAGGTGTGTCTACTATTGCCATGGTGGTGGCAATAGTGTCATATTATGTTTGTATGTGGATGACATATTGATCTTTGGTACAAACATTGTTGCAATCAATGAGGTCAAGTCTTTCCAATCAAAAAGTTTTAACATGAAAAATCTGGGAGAAGCTGATGTGATCCTAAACATCAAACTTATTAAGGATGAGAGTGGGATTACTCTAACGCAATCTCACTATGTTGAGAAGGTCTTGAGACATTTCGTATTTATGTATAGCAAGCCTTCTCCAACACCTTATGATCCCAACGTAACACATAGAAAGAACAAGAAAGAAATGAGAGATCAATTAAGATACTCTTAAATTGTCGGTTCACTCATGTACCTAGCTAGCGCTACAAGACCATACATCTCTGTTGATATGAGAAAACTGAGTAGGTTCATGTACAACCCGGGTAATGATCATTTTCATGCACTAGAAAGGGTCTGGCACTATCTCAGAGGTACTATGAGTTATGTAATTCACTATTCAGGGCATCCCGCTGTGGTAGAAGGATATAGTGATTCAAATTGGATCTCCGATTTTGATGTACTCTACACTACAAGTGGATATGCATTTACTCATGGAGGTGGTGCACTGTCATGAAGATCTTGTAAGCAAACCATATTGACAAGGTCAACTACGGAAGCAGAACTAACTGCTTTAGACACACCCACTGTTGAGGTAGAATGGTTGCGTGAACTCTTGATGGACTTGCCTGTGGTTGAAAATCCTGTACCGGCTATTCTCATGAATTGTGACAACCAAAAGGTTATCGCTAAAGTGAATAATTCTAAGGGTAATGCAAAGTCATTGATGTCAGCTATGCAAATGCACAAAAGTCCTTCCAATGGCGCCATAAACAGGTGTGTCGACGGCACCAGGAATCCTTCAGCTGCGGCTACGCCTTAAGGGACTTCCTAGGCAAGTATGCAAAGGATTTCCCCCGTGGCCTTGGAGCCTTGCGTTGGTGTTCCCTTGAAGCAGAAAGGGTGATGTAGCACAGTGACGGTAAGTATTTCCCTCAGTTTAAGAACCAAGGTATCAATCCGGTGGAGGAGTATCACAAGATCCTGCACAAACACAAAAGCTTGCTCCCAACGCTATGAAGGGGTTTTCAATCCCTTCTAGATTGTTTGCCAAGTGGGAACTGAAAGCAACAAAGTAACAAAGCAAAGTAAAAGCGGAGGTGTAAACGATGGATGTGAATAGATCCGGGGGCCGTAGTGTTTACTAGTGGCTTCTCTCATAAAAGCAAGTAGAGGCGGGTGAACAAATTACTGTCGAGCAATTGATAGAACCGCGCAAAGTCGTGACGATATCTATGCAATGATTATATCTATAGGCATCACGTCCAAAACAAGTAGAGCGATACTTTCTGCATCTACTACTATTACTCCACACGTCGACCGCTATCCAGCATGCATCTAGTGTATTAAGTCCATAAGAACAGAGTAACGCCTTAAGCAAGATGACATGATGTAGAGGGATAATCTCAAACCAATGATAAAACCCCATCTTTTTACCCTTGATGGCAACTACTTGATGTGTGCCTTGCTGCCCCTAGTGTCACTCAGAAAGGTCACCACATGGTAGAACCCAAAACCAAGCACTTCTCCCATTGCAAGAATCATAGATCTAGTTGGCCAAACAAAACCCAAGACTCAGAGAGACTTACAAGGATATCAAATCATGCATATAAGAAATCAACGAAGACTCAAATATATATCATAGATAATCTGATCACAAATCCACAATTCATCGGATCTCGACAAACACACCGCCAGAGAAGATTACATCACATAGATCTCCATGAAGATAATGGAGAACTTTGTATTGAAGATCCAAGAGAGAGAAGAAACCATCTAGCTACTAACTACGGACCCGTAGGTCTCAAGTGAACTACTCACGAGTCATTAGAGGGGCGATGATGATGATGAAGAAGCCCTCCAACTCCAAAGTCCCCTCCGGTAGGGCGTCGGGAAGGGTCTCCAGATGAGATCTCGTGGAAACGGAAGCTTGCGGCGGCGGAAAAGTATTTTCGAGGCTCCCCTGATTTTTTGCGGAATATTTGGGAATTTATAGGCCAAAGATCTAGGTCAGGGGGCAGCCAGGGAGGACACAAGCCTGCCCACCGCCGCCTCCCCCTGGTGGCGGAGTGGGGGCTTGTGGGCTCCCTGGAGCCCACCTGGCGTGGCCCGAAGGCCCCCTGATCTTCTTCCGTTCGGGAAAAAATCATTTCGGGGTTTTTCTTCCGTTTGGACTCCGTTCCAAAATCAGATCTGAAAAGAGTCAAAAACACGGAAAAAACATGAACTGGCACTTGGCACTGAATTAATAAGTTAGTCCCAAAAAAGATATAAAAGGTACATAAAACAACCAAAGAAGACAAGATAAAAGCGTGAAACCATCAAAAATTATAGATACGTTTGAGACGTATCAGTCATCAAGACACGTGAAGAGACGTTTGAAATCTGTCAGGAAGTTGAGAAACTCCGGAGTAATAACTATTCGGTATATTCAAACAGACAAAAAACTGAGATCCTTTTATAAAGGGACTATCACGTAATGTGATAAATATTGCATCGAGGGAGAAGGGTATGATGCCCATAGACATTACACCATATTAGTAACCCAGCCTTTGTGATCGGAGATCCCGTGAATTACGACCTCGGAAGAACAAGCTATTGGTTAAGAGAGGAGAGTAATAAGTGACCGCCTCTAAGTGAAGATGCAGAACTCTCAGAGTTGTAAGGCTTAAGTGCTGTAAGGTAGGTTGGCAACATGCCTTAATGTGATTCTATTAGCTATTCTAGCAAAGATGTGGTCCTACAGAGCAATCTTGAAAGAACACACCTATATGAGCTCCGATTGTAAAACGTCGCAATCTAGGAGATTTGGGTAATCTCTAGTAAGCTCATGAAGAGATCAAGGAGTACAGCGCATATGCTCCAAACTACGGGGTAGCCTACTGGCAGCTAGGTACTGGTTAAGACTTTGAGTAAAACCTGTTCACACAAAACTAGCAATTCAAGGCATAGTCCATTGTCAAGTTGTGAATGGATGTAGCTTAAAGTTTTAGGCAGAAGTTCAACTTAACGGTCTGTGCCGAAACACTGATATATTAAACAAGTGGAGAGAAAAGGCAAATCTGTAAATGGGTATTTGAGATGTGTGTGTGTGTGGGGGGGGGGGGGGGGGTTGTTAGAATTAATGGGCCTAACCAATCTACAAATTCTGAAATCTTAAATTGATTCCATGAGTAAAATGGCAAGTGGTGGTCTCGTGGTGCTAAAGTTTAGTCCCATACCGCTAGTTGTGGAAGAGTTGGATCTATTTATATAGTGAGTTTTCCCCACCACTCTAAGTGTGTGTTGAGAAGAGAAAAAGGAAGACCACGCACGCGCACTCGCTCGCCTCGCCTGGCGGGCACGACAGGGCAGGGCAGGGCAGGGCGCGTATGTGCGACATGCGCGTGAATGGTCCGCTGAATTCCGGTCCGTTGCCTTGCAGGGGCACGACTTCCTTTTTCCGTTTTATTTTTTGTCTTGGCAAACAAGTTGAGGATTTCTTGTCCGGTAAATATACGACTTGGAAACCAAGTCGGTTTGAGGCGTGGTCGGCCAAAGCTACACCGAAAAACATTTAGGGTTTTGCCTCGTCTCACTACTTTCACCGTCGTCGTAGTCTACCTCATCTCGAACGCCGACGTGCATCGGTGTGCGAGAGGGCAGGTCTCCGAAATCGATCGTCCTTGGGATCCTGCACGAGGAGAGGACGAATTAGGTTTTTGGGAAACGCTTTGCGTGACTGCTCAAAGTCTTCACCACGGGTCGTCTACCGTCCAAGTCGGGCGGTGCTACTCATCGTCGTCTTCATCGCCATCAACCAAGGATCGTCGCCAACATCATCATCAACACAGTCGCTCCAGCTTCAACTACAGAACAGTACGTTACTCGTAATATCTTAATGTTCTTTGCTGTAGTTGCTGCTTCTTGCGCGGTGATGTTGTGCATGTTCGGTTGCTCTACTAGATTGCTAGAGTATTGCATGCTATCTTTTGTTTTAGTCATGAATTATTTATTTGAATTAATCATGAACTTGCCTAATCTTCCAACAGTTCTCAGGCACCCGAATCTAAGCGTCAAGCAGCCCGCCGTGAGGGGCTGCGAGGGAGAGGGCGGCAGATAAGGCGCTAGACACACGCCAGGCACGTGCTAGTATGCCGGTGGATCATGAGTACGCGTTCCTTGTGTCGGTCCTCCACCAATCCCTTACATCGGGACTGGTGCGCGGTAGTTCCGCCACAAGAATGCCAAGGCACTTGGGTTCATCATCGAGTTGGCGGAGCATGAGGCATACGAGGAGGCGGCACAGGCACTTGGGCATGCAAAGGGTGAGGACCACCTACTCTGGAGGCCGACGGGCCAAGCCTGCTCTAATGTGCAGGACGGCTCGAGCTTTGACGTTGCCGCACCGCTACGCACGCCTACAAATAAGGGCACAATTGCACCGCCGTCAGCAAGGTAAAGAGGTCGGTGAGTAAATGGTGATTATGTGTGCCCTTTCACGTTTTATCTTTGTTTTTAGTGTGAATTTGTCTTGTCAAGTGTTGAACTTTGATCCTATTTGTCCGACCATGAACTATGATCAGTTTTGGTGTTAGTGTGTTCGTCTATATAGCTTTGCGTGGTTAATTTACATGAATTTGGAGTTCCGGATATGAGGAACACGACTTCTGGGAGCACACAAATGAGGGGTGACCGGTCGCAGATGGTGGACGCGGCGAACACACCTACGGGTGGGCCCAGATTTGTCCGTCGAAGCAATCATGATCGGTGAAGATAAAAAAGAAAAGAAAAAAGGAAAAAGGAAAGAAAAAAAAGGGGTTTGAGGTGGGCCGTGTCCTACATGGGAGTCACCGGGCACATTCGCGAGGCCTCATATCCTTCGTATATTTATTTTTAATACAAGGTTTTGCGGAGAGTCCAGACGCATACGAACGAAATAAAGGTTTTGGTGGTTCTTTTTCTTTTTCTTTTTTTAGTCACTAAGTGGTCGCGTTCATAAATGTTTGACAAGGATTTGAAGATGTTGGATGTAGATGCTCTAAGGTTGGCTATAATGGGGGTATCATAGCTAGTATCATAACCTTGGGACTAGCAAACATGATGATGTGACACATAATTAAAGAAGAAAGAGAGGATTAGTGTAATATAGGTAGATACAGTATCATGTTAAATCCTATGCTATTATGTGTCATGTATGTCAATAAATGAGACCATCTATGATGTACTAGTTTATGATACTATACACTATGAAGGTAATATCATACCATAGTATCATATGCATGATAGTACTATGAGGGTGTTTGTTTACATGAACTTTTTGGTGTAGGGACTAAAAAAAGTCCCTTTTAGTTCCATCTAAACCAAACATGAGGGACTTTTAGGGACTAAAAGCGAGCATTTGGACTAAATAAAGAAGTTCCTAAGGTAGAGTGTTTTTTGAGATTTTTTACGACTTTTTTCAACAATGTCCGTGCTTTTAACATGCCATTTAATAACCTCTAGTCCATTAATAGAGGTAACATGGTCTTTTAGGATGTCATTTTATAATCTCTAGTCCATGTTTAGTCTATGAAATCAAACAAGTAGGGACTATGGACTTTTTAGTTGGTACTAAAAAAAGTCTTAGGACTTTTTAAACAAACAGGGCCTATATGATACTCTTCACTATGGCCAGCCTAACAATCATGGGTGTCATACGTAGGGGCTGTTTGGTTCACAGCCTAAGGTTGCCACGCCTAACCTTAGTCATGCCACAATACCTTAGGCATGTGTTTGGTTCATTGCCACAATTGTGGCTTGCCACACTTTTTTAGTTATATGGTCCACATGTCATATACTCATTTTTTTGCCCAATCTTGCCATACTTGTGGTGTTCATTTTGTTAGCCACACTTTTTGTGGCAGCCACACTTTCCCTAAGGTTAGTTGTGGCAAAGTTAGTCATGAACCAAACACGCCCGTAATACTCCCTTCGTCCGGGTGTATAGAGTATGCGCGTAGTTCTAGATCGTTAATTTAACTACTTAAATATATATTATATGTAATAAATAATATACCATTAGATTCATATAAGATGTAGTTTCTGAATATGTAATTTTTATCATATATAATATATATTTATCTGATTAAATTGGCAATCTAGAATTATGTACATGCCCTATGTAGTATCGGTGACACCACTGCACCTGTAGCAGTGAGCTTTAGACATTTATAACTGCATCGGCTCAGTTTGCAGCGCCCTGGTAATCAGTGGATGCATCATATTGTAATTAGAACTGTTTCAACTTAAAGTCGCAACATGCGGTAATGGCTGGATGCCTTACATTCCGACTCCAAATACTACCAGTACAGTATACTCGTAATCAATCTGTATTAATCACCAATCCCTAGTAAAACCAAGACAAGCATAGGAGCATGTTCTGCAGCATCGGTTCCCGTAAATATGTTTGCATATAACCCATATGATATTCGTAGCTCCGTATAGCCGCAGGGATCGATCGGAAGTCAGAAGAGAAGATTACAAGGCAGTAAAAACAAGACAACTGGCAGGCTGACCCACGGAGCTCTGCAGCGCCATTGGCTTTTCTTATTTGACCGGCCTGCCTGCCTGCGTGCCTAGCTTCTCCGGACTCGAGGCACTGAGGCAGTGTCAGCTAGTAGTAGTAGTAGTGCACATGAACCGAGGTTAATGCATTGTTGGTCCGGATGGAATCGTCGGTACCTTCCCAGTGCCTTTCCTTGGCACCATGGAGGTGAGGTTAAGCCTTCAGCGGGGGAGGTGCTACCGTCCAAGCCTGGAGATGACAGGATGGAGCTTTTACCTTTGGTTCTTCCGCTTGGGCGCTCTCGTCATCAGACCATCCGTGACTCGAATCAAGATGAGCTATCACAATTAAGAGCATATACGACGGGTGCCTTAGACCCCCTCAAAGAACCGTGCGGCATCCGATTATCTATACCTAATAATAAAGCGGCTATTGCTTGTGTCGGAAAACCCACCGTGATATTTTTATAAGAAGCGCTTTAATTTTTGTTATTCAACCTGCGCTCCATCATTTATCTGCAGCGTAAAATAAAAAAACGATTCACTGCAAAAATTATACCTGTACGCATCGCCTCCTCCCGTCGATCCTAGGACACCCTGGCCTGTGCCCAGGCTGCCGCCACACCACTCGCTGCCGCGGCCGACCTCAACCGCCACCCCTGTCGATCTCAACCCATCCGCCTCCGCGACCGTACCTCTCCCCGCTCACTGCCCCCGTTGCGGCGATCGAGAACATCGCGTCGATCCTGGTCCACCCTGGCCTGTGCCCATGCCGCTGCCACACCACTCGCCGCCGCGGCCGACCTCAACCATCACTGTTGTCGATCTCAACCCACCCGCCTCCACGGTCGTACCTCTGCCCGCTTGTTGCCCCCGTTTCGGCGCTCGAGCACAGCTTCTGGATCAAATCAACGCGACAACTACAGTGACTTGGGATGATGCGTCTGCTCGATGCAGAACGGCGGCAGCGCGGTAGAGCGAAGTACTTACAGGTGGAGGCGGGCCTCCATGGCTCACACGGGGAACTCTGAGGTTATGGCGCGGCAACGGCGACTCCTTATGGCCAGATAGAGGCGCCTAACCCTTGCTTTCCTCATCGTATCCCCTCCTCCGGCAGGAACTCATCATCTGGTGAGATCCCCTCCCCATGCCTCCAACCGTGTGCCAAGCACCGGCAAGAAATTTTATTTTCTGGGGATTTGTTTGCTGATGAATGAATGTATTGAATGTAAGATTGTATTGTTGTAGAGACAAAGAATGGAACACCACCTTCAGTTTGTCATCTGATCCCACATTCTCTACCCCATGAGTGAAATAAAATAACAGTACATTGATCAATTCACGTAACCTCTTTGTTTTGCTTTGGTTGTCGCGCTTAATTTCTCATCATGGTGGAATTAACAATGAACGGGTTGATTTCTCAACAAAATAGGATAGGACTGACTACATTAGTTAGTTAGCTTATTATTTTAATAAATCAAAATGATTATAAAAAGATTAAAAGCGTGTGGTATTTTTTTCTCCCGTTGCAACGCATGGGCTCTTTTGCTAGTATTAACAAAAAACAATCCAAACGTCCGCCTCAAATCGTGATGAAACGCACACACAAACCGACCACATATCCGAAGCAAATCTAGAGCTGATATGGGATGGTCCGGACGCGACCAAATCAGGTCAGACCCTGAGAGCTTGATCCTAACAAAAATTGCACCAAATTTCTTCTCTCATCTATCCAAATTCATTTGCTCATTTCCTCTCTTCTCCCTCTTCCGCGCCGGTTGTCTCCTAGCTCCGCGTCACCTTTGCTTTGCCGTCATTTTAGCGTCAGCTCCACAAACACCGGCATAGGGATGACACTTTTACACCGCACAACAGTTTTCTCATCAGTGCTCGTCGCTCAGGGTATCGTCACCGGCCCGAACGCCACCGCGATATGTTCGACAAGTCTCGGACTGCACCTTGTCCTATGTGTGTTCGACACATTATGCGACCAGGATTTTCAGTATTTTTTGTAGGCAGAACGATGGATTTCGATGGTTTGTCAGGCGAGCAGTATGGACCGAAGGAGCTTGATGAAATATTTTTAAAGAGTTCTTCCATTCGTGATGGACGAGCAGTAAGAGAACAAAGGCTAAGTGAAAAAATGATTTAATTTAAAAACTGTCTCTCTCTCTCTCACTCAGTGTGAGTGGGGCCGCATACCTTTCACAAGGCGGGCATTATAGCCATACTAGAAGAAAACTTATCACTGTTACATCTATATGGGAAATCTGAAGTACTAACAATTTGTATTTATGTGCATTGGACTATGCTTGACTAAAATGATCGATCGTATATGTATTTGTATTTTGAAAATACGGATTGCGATTGCAAACGGCAGAATTAAAGGCCCACCGGATCACTTTGCCGGACGTACGGTTCTTTAACTTTGGACGGATCTCTCGAGCAAGTGTCTCACAGCCGGTGGCCGTTTCTGAAGGTCGTCTACGCTAGCATGGAGCATTCAAATTTGTAGCGGCGGGAGATCTATGTAGCGTCACACAAGTTATACGCCAGTCCTAGACCTCTCGCCGGCTCGTCCGGGTCATCATATTTTATGTGTCCTGCAACAAATTGCAGCATTAGACACGGAGAATATGTGTATACTGGAATCGAGATGCACGTATCTGTGCGCCATATGGACTGCCATATTGTGATACTAGAGGATCGATGGATCGAAGACTAGCTACTACGCCAAGGGTCCTGACTCCTGAGTCTCCGATCTAGGAGCCCAACGCACTCGCACATCGTCGTATAATCCGTGACTTAAGCAAAGCTACTAACAACATTTTAGCCCGGAAGATAAAAATTAGTACTACTAACCAACATCATATATTTCACCACTCACTCAACATAAACTTATATTGAAAGTCCTAGCTCAAAATAGTATTTCACCTTGATTTATAGATAAAGCAACAACCAAGTCCACAAAACAAGTTATTTAAGCATGAGGACAACTAAAAATTAAGTCTAATAGGCCAAAAATGCAAACATGTTGAAAAACGAAACAACAAAGCTATAAAAGACGCCTCCGGGGAGAGTTTTGTCAGCTGCTAGGGTGTGCAGAAAGTCAACGTCCGAGGCAATGGCGGAGCTAGACATGATTATTATTTTTAGCTCTGCCTCTAGTGTGAAGAACAGCTGGCATGCCACCTAGCCGGTCCTATTGTCACCGCCTACAGAGTGCATGCCACTACAAATGTTCCATGGCGCCAATAGATTTCTATGGGCTTCGACCACATTTAAACTTAAGCAGCGGGAGATATAGCAGGAGGGAAACTTTTGGAATCTAGTTGTATATACATCCTATATGCAAAAAAACAAAATCAACAAAAGTCAAAAAGTTTTGAAAATAAATAAATAAATTTGACCTTCAATTGTACTTGTGAGAAAAATTACACAAAAAGAAAAATACACTTTGACTTCTTTTTTAAAAAGACAAAGTTTCGATCAAAATAGTGTGAATAGTGACCTATAATAGCAAATAATTTTTATCTTTTTTGTCCAAAAGTCAAGAGTGACCTTTTATCGCAAAGATTCTTATACTAGTGCAAAGCAAAGTCAAGTTTAATCTAAAAATACTTTGAAACTATTTTGAGTTTTTAATTAATTATTAAAAATAATAATCATATAGGATGCATATACAACCAGGAACCAAAGTGTATTTTCCAGATATAGCATAGCTACTCCCAATCCCAGATCTACCTGGACCGGTCATTGTAGGTCGTCATCTTTTATTCTTTTGTAATCGGTGGTTTAGTAACTTCACCCACGTCGGCGTGCATCGATCGGCTTCATGAAGCATTAGACACGGGGAATATGTGTGTGCAGGGATCAAGATGCATGCAATTGTATATGTGTCTACTTTAAATTGAATCTCCCCAAATGTTAGTTTTAAAGTTTATAACATGGACTGTAGAGACATTTGTGCCCTCTTTTATACTTGGCATGAAACATTATGTCTTGAGTAATTTCAGCATATCCATAAACTCTTACATTTAGTTTTACGAACAATGATTTTTGTTAATTTTGGTTAAGTAACAATAAATGTACTTGAGAAGCAATCCTTTAGTACCAGTTGAGTTCTATAACCGGTTTTGATGCATTAAGTGTAGTGGTTCTTTTACTGATGATCCATTGGTTTGATGTTCTTGGGTAGTGCATGGCTCTATGGTTTTATCACTTTCAAAGTCAGTGAATGTGCAAGGTTTTACTCCACTTGGATACAACAAGTATTATTTTATGCCATCAACACATTGGTGGCTTGAGTATTCACACATAATATCTCATTTTCTTTGACTAGATTTAGTTTGAACAAGGAAACTTTAGCGCGGAAGAGAGCAACTTCATGTAAATAAAATTTTGTTCATTATCAAACATACTATGCTATCAATTGCTTTTTTATGATATTATTATTTGCTTTTGGTACTATGTACAAGTAATTTTTTTAACGGAGGTAAAAGGATTGCCTCATCGATTAGTTAAACAGAAGAGAATTGCCGACGAAAATTGATGTACAAGTGAATTATGTATATGATGATATTATTTTGTTTTTGGTATTATGTACCAGTAAATTATTTGCTTTCAAATGATTTGTTATTCTATTAAAACATTGCGTCACTCATGCCCAATTTGCAACTATGCAACGACAAAGAATGTCGAAGTATATATCAATACTATCATCATGTTGTGCTTTAGATTGTCTTCTATAAGCTCTGCCGCACAGCAAGGCTCCCATACGCTTCCAGTCCACCAAAACGTGGACGTTTAAATTCGAAGCAGCGGGAGATATGGCATAACTACTAGTCTACTAGTAGTGATTAACTAAGCCAATTCCAGATCTGCCCGGTCCGGCCATCGCGGGTCGTAATCTTTTATTTCTTTGCAATCGATGGTTTACTGACTACACCCACGTCAACGTGCATCGATCGGCTGCATGAAGCATTAGACACGGGGAATATGTGTGTGCAGGGATCAAGATGCATGCAATTGTGTATGTGTCTGCTTTAAATTAAATCTCGCCAAATGTTAGTTTTAAAGTTTATAACATGGACTGTATAGACATTTGTGTCCTCTTTTGTACTTGGCATGAAACATTATGTCTTGAGTAATTTCAGCATCTCCATAAACTCTTATATTTAGTTTTACGGACAATGATTTTTGTTACTTTTTGTTGAGTAACAATAAATGTACTACTTGAGAAGCAATCCTTTAGGGCATCTCCAATGGTTGTAAGATAGTTGTTGGTAATTTTGACACATAGGATTTTTGATGATGTGTCATTGCAATAAATGAGGAAAGAGAACAAGGTTGTATGTAAATTAACCAACACCCTTGCACAAGCTCCAATGTAGAATGAGAGAGCACCTTATTTATTACCTCACATCTTATTGGGCAAACTAGATACAACCCATTGAAGTAGTTGTATGTTAAGGTGTTGGCTGATGACATGGCATATTTTACCAACAAGCTAACCAACAAACTGTTGGAGATGCCCTTAGTTGAGTTCTATACCCGGTTTTGATGCATTAAGTGCAGTTGTCCTTTTACTGATCCATTGGTTTGATGTTCTTGGGTAGTGCATGATCCTATGGTTTTTTCACTTTCAAAGTCAGTAAATGTGCAAGGTTTTTACTCCACTTGGATACAACAAGTACTTCCTCCGTCACGGTTTAGAACAAGGATACTTTAGCGCAGAAGAGAGCAGCTTCATGTAATTAACATATGTACATTATCAAATATACGATGATATCAATTGCTTTTTTAGGCTAATATTATTTGCTTTTGGTACCGTGTACAAGTTTTTTTTTTAAACAGAGGTAAAAGAATTGCCTCAACGATTAATTAAGCAAAAGAGATTCCCTAGTTAATTTTTTTTTTGCGGAAGAGATTGCCTAGTTAATTAAAAGAAAACCGAACGAAAACTGATGTACAAGTGAATTATGTATATGATGATATTATTTCTTTTGGTATTCTGTACCAGTAAATAATTTGCTTTCAAATGATTTGTTATTCTATTAACACATTGCGGCACTCATGCCAATTTGCCACTACGGGACAACAAAGAACGTCGAAGTATATATCAGTACTATCATCATATTGTGCTTGGATTATCCTCTATAAGCTCTGCCGCGCAGCGAGGCTCGCATACGCTTCCAGTCCACCAAAACGTGGAACGTTTAAATTCGAAGCAGCGGGAGATATAGCATAACCACTAGCTAGTCTACCAGTAGTGATTAACAAATCCAATTCCAGATCTGCCCGGTCCGGTCATCCCTTCTCGTCATCTTTTATTTCTTTGCAATCGACGGTTCACTGACTCCACCCACGTCGACGTGCATGCATCGATCGGCTGCATGAAGCATTAGACACGGGGAATATGTGTGTGCAGGGATCAAGATGCATGCAATTGTATATGTGCCTCCTATACGAAGAGTGGTATTACTATATTTCGTCTAGGCTTCGGTGGCGCCGATCCACCGAAGACCAGCTCGATCTACCTAGCAAGTAGCTACTAACCCAAAGACCCAGAAATCTGCAGAGGAGCCCCGTCCCATGCGCCCGGCCGCATCGATCGGTGCCCGTGCCGACGACGTACGCGTTGCCGGTCGACCGGCCATGAATGAATGAGCGTCCAGAACATCCGCCACAGCCTCTGCGCCGCCGCAATCCGCGCCGGGACACCGCCCCCGGCCCCCATGCATGCATACACACACGAGCATACACGCTCGGGTTATGCGTACGATCTCGTTCTTCTCAATAGTAGTAGTAGCTAGCGTTGTACGTAGTGTTCTTGGTTCCTGGAGTGAGTCTACTGGTGAACTAGTCCAGCGTTCTGGGTCTCGTTCCGCCTTGGCTTCTTACGTGGTGAATTAGTCGTTGGATGCCGGCCGGGTTGTGCGTGCGTGCAGTCGACGGCAGCGCGCGGGAAGGCGGTCTCCCATGTCCAAAGGAGTCCCGATGGAGCAGCGAGGACGAGGCACGTTTCCGTTTCCTCGTGGACCTGTCACCTGTGCACAACTGTGATGACGCGCCCTTTCTGGTTTTTGTCATGCAGCGGCTGGAGATGGGGCTGGGCTAGCGGCCGGCCGCGCAGGACGACGGACGATGGACGAGACGGGTGCGTGGCCGGACGCTGGTGGCCTATATACAATCTCTAGCTGGCAGCGCTGCAAGGGTGACGGGCCCCGGCCCCCAGGACGCGTACTGGTGTTGGTGTTGCATGAACACACACACGCTGGCCGAGTAATAAAGACACACACGCTATCTACACACACACTGCATGATGGAGTCCGTTTTGCTACTCTACAAGGATTTTTACATGTGATAATGGAAATTGATTGCTCGGAGTTGGTGACAATGTGAAACACTAATCACAATTCCCGTTCAATTGTTTGGCGCCTATCATGTTACAAATAGGAGAGCTTATTAATAGTTTTTCGCCTTTTGTTATTTAGCATGTATACATGTCAGCAAAAAAAATTGGCTTATCTTTGTGCAGAACATGTGTGCACGTCGAATGTGACCGAAAGCTGACTTGATGGAATTACTAGCTACCTTGTGGCCACTATTCTACCTGATTGTCCTAGGAATGCATTTGTCCGAATAAAGCTCTCTGGTTTACCTGGAAAAAAATAGAGGATCTCCCAACACATTATCCATTCCCCTGGCGGGTTCGATACAGCGAACGATTATATTCGCCTGAAGGAAACCCACGGCGGGTGGCTATCGGGCATGCCCAAAACTGTAGCAAAGTGAACAAAGTTGTTGTTTTCTTGTTTTTTTTCACTATTTGTACAACTTTTTTTGGTTTTGGTTTTTCTTTTTCCTCTCTGTTTTATTTGGTTTTACTAGCAAAATGGCCCGTGCGCTGCAACGAAAAAAAAAATACCACACGTTTTTAAACTTTTTATAATTATTTTGATTTATTAAAATAATAAGCTAACTAACTAATGTAGTCAGTCCTATCCTATTTTGTTAAGAATTCAACCCGTCCATTATTAATTCCAACATGATGAGAAATTAAGCGGGACAAGCAAAGCAAAACAAAGAGGCTACGTGAATTGATCAATGAACTGTTATATTATTTCACTCATGGGGTAGAGAATGTGGGATCAGATGGCAAACTGAAGGTGGTGTTCCATTCTCTCTCTCTACAACAATGCAATCTTACATTCAGTACATTCTTTCATCAGCAAACAAATTCCCACAAAACAAAATTTCTTGCCGGTGCTTGGCACACGGTTGGAGGCATGGGGAGGGGATCTCACCAGATGATGAGTTCCTGTCGAAGGAGGGGATACGATGAGGGGAGCAAGGGTTAGGCGCCTCTATCTGGCCATAAGGAGTCGCCGTTGCCGGGTCATAACCTCGGAGTTCCCCGTGTGAGCCATGGAGGCCCGCCTCCACCTGCAAGTACTTCGCTCCGCCGTGCCTTATCCGTGCGCCGCCGCCCTTCTGCATGGAGCAGACGCATCATCCCAAGTCGTTGTAGCTGTCGCGTTGATTTGATCCAGAAGCTGTGCTCGAGCGCCGAAACGGGGGCAGCCAGCGGGCAGAGGTACGACCGCGGAGGCGGGTGGGTTGAGATCGACAACAGTGGTGGTTGAGGTCGGCCGCGGCGGCGAGTGGTGTGGCAGCGGCCTGGGCATAGACAAGGATGGCCCAGGGTCGACGCGATGCGCTCGAGCGCCGCAACGGGGGCAGTGAGCGGGGAAAGGTACAACCGCGGAGGCGGGTGGGTTGAGATCGGCAGCGGTGGCGGTTGAGGTCGGCCGCGGCGGCGAGTGGTGTGGCGGCGGCCTCGGCATAGGCCAGGGTGGCCCAGGGTCGACGGAAGGAGGCGATGCGTACGGGTATAATTTTTGCAGCGAATCATTTTGTCCTTTTACGTTGCAGATAAATGATGAAGCGCGGGTTGAATAACAAAATTACACGAGCTTTTTTATAAAAACGTCGTAGTGGGTTTTCCGACGGAAGCAATAGCCGCTTTATTATTAGGTATAGATTACTTTTTCTCTTCTCTTTTTGTTATTTTTCTTTGGTTTACTTTATTTTGAACACATATCTAATTTTTCATACACGTTTTGCATTTTCTTATACATCAGCAATTTTTTACATAAGTTTATCATTTTTCAAATACATGCTTAATATTTTTGTTAAACATATTTCAATGCCCACATTTGCCCATACATACATACACATTATTATTATTATTATTATTATTATTATTATTATTATTATTGTTGTTGTTGTTGTTGTTAACATTATTATTATTACTATTCTTATCATTATTATTATTATTATATTGTAAAATTTATTATTTTTACATGTGTGGTTAATATTTTTTAAATACTTGTTTAAATTGTTTTAGTACATGCTAAAGCATTTATTATGATACGAAATGTTATTTTTAACTATGTGAATATTTTTGTACATTGGTTAAATATTTTTATAGGTATCATAAACATTCTATTCGAAACACGTAAACATTTCAGAAAAAAATGTAATATATATTATATGGTACAAAATATATTTATAATTACATGAAGATTCTTTTACATCATATAACAATATCCTTCAATATAAAGAATTTTATTAACTTGAACAATTTTGTAATGTCACATAAATTTTTTTAATGGTACAAGAATTTTGTTAAAGGTTGAGTGACATTTTTTTACATTAAATTTACATTTTTCAGTGTGCGATGAACACATTGGGACAAAGTTAATTAATTTATTGAATTTAGATCCTTGTAAAAAAATAATAAATAAAGGAAAAAAATTGCATGAGGTTAACATGATGTCAACATTACAAAGCCATGTCCCACGTGGTTATTGGCCGGTCCAGTACCAAATCCCTGCACGCGAACCTCACATAGGAGTTGTTGTAGCCTGTAGGTGGCACATACCCCCGGCAAATCCTATTTGACGCTACATGCGCCGGTTCACATGCATTTTGCAAACTGGTGCCTGCAACGCAACCATGTCCCTCTAGTTGGGCCAACCCATGAGCATGCGATCTATTCATATTCGTCAAAAGGATTCAGAAAAGCGTAATCAAACGATAGTTCGAAACTGCGACCTTATACTTCAGAGCGAACAAAGCCGACAATTACACCATCGAACACTAGTGCTTTAAAACATGTTGCTGCGTTTTTATTTGTTCTCCCAGTCATGGGAATCCTCCAACTTTATTCGGGTTTTCTTCCAAACCGGTTTTTCCCAGTTCGGTGGAAAATTCCAGGGTGGTTTTATTCCCTTTTTTTTCCGTTTTCATCTTTTTATTATAGCGCAATTTTTCTAGAAATTTGCATTTCCATTCAAGATCGATTATTTTCTTTTAAGAAATAGATTAAATTATTTATAAAGCAATCAACTTTTTTTCAAATGTGACGATTTGTTTTTCAAATTCATCAAACATTTTTTTCGAATTTGATGATGTTTTTTTCAATTTTGATGAAGTTTTTCTAGAATTATTTATGTTTTTTCAAATTCAATGAGCTTTTTATCAAATTCTATGAACTTTTTCCAAATTCAATGAACATTTTTGCAACTTTATTTTTTTCAAAATTGATGATCTTTTTTCAACATTGTGATTTTTTTTCTTTCAAATTGACAAACTGTTTTGTTAATTTGTGATTTTTTTTCAAAGTCAATGAATTTTTTTCCAAACTTGGTGAATATTTTTAAACTATTTTCCCCCTTAATTCTTGAACTTTTTCTCTCATGTTGGTAAGGTTTTTAAAATTTTACAAACTTTTTTGAAATATACGAGTTCAATTCAAATAGCACGGGTGCAAGAGTTCTTAAAGAATGTGTGCTAGTAATTCTTACAAACACTTAGATGGTGTTGTGGTTGCCTACCTCTTAAAGCAGCGATGTGGGGTGAGTTCGATCGCTGTAGCCAACCCCTTTTTTGGTAGATTTTCGCGCTACGTTACTTCGGGCTGCTGAGCGTTGTGCTGAGCGTTCATGGGCCGGCCAAATAGGATGCTGCCGCGAGCGCCGGTTCACTTCTACGACGCTTAAAGCGTGGAATAGGAGGTCCCCATACCCCCATCCGTGTATGCAGATTTGTCGTTCTCATAACGTGCCCCTTTTGGACCAATAAGGCCCAGTTTCCTATGACTACTACTTAACTTTGTGCATTCGGTTTATTCAGTTTATATGATTCGGTTTATATAGTTTAATTAAAATATGGCCTGGTTTTGGTGTGTACCAAATTATTTCGGTATGGTTTCAGTATATACCAATATAACCAAAGTTAACATGAATTTTAAATGTCATGATATGTGTTTCAAATATACAGGCAGTACATAAGTATATATGCATGTATGGATTCATGCCTTGATGGATAGTCATGCATGCAAATATGCAATGTATTTGGTTTTGTTTATGGATGTGCTTAGCATATTTTATATAGTGAAATGACCGCATCGGTACGACAATGATGAAAAGTAGATGTGAGGTAGATATAAGATTACGCGTGGAGAGGAGTGAAAGTTGATCATTGCAAGCGAGACAAGCTCACATGCTCATGTGGTCTACTTCTTGTATGGTTGTTCACTCAAGAAATATAAATTTATTTTTAATTTGGTTTATTCTACTAACTGTTTGGTTTTTGGATATATACCATAAAAACGAAATTCGAAATGGGAACAAAATTTCATACCATACCGAAAACAAGAAACCATAAAATTAGTTTGGTTCAGTTTATTTTGATATGGTTTTTTGATTCAGTCTTGAAATGCATGGAGTGCAACTACCAAGTCTTATAAGCTGATATTTTGACCTTGCTATGAATAGCTAAACAAAATAAAACAGGTTGCCATGATATATACTCCCTTCGTCTGAAATTAATTGACGCTCAAACGGATGTATTTAGCACTGAAATACATCTAGATACATCCATCTAAACGTCAACTAATTTTGAATGGAGGGAGTAAAATCGCCTTCATGATTCAAACAGGTAGAATAAAAATGCCTTAAACTGCAATTTATAATGACTTAACAATATAAACAACCAATTGGCGAGGTGTATGTTTGTTATATAAATTTGAAATATCTTATATATACAAAAAGAAGGCATGACCTTTGTAGCTAAAAATGCCATAGATGAAATTTTACAATTATCGTGCATGATAAATGAAATTTTCTGTAACTTCAAAAAATCAAGTAAACTTAATAAATAAGTTTGAAGCTAAGTTTCCATTGTTACATAAGATGATGGCTAAAACATATTTTAAGAAAAACTGTGAAAAAAGTCTCATTAGAACAAAATTTGCCATGTGATGTTTAAATATATCTGGCTAGGGTGTACAAGTAAATTTTCCATGGTGCTAAAATTAAATTTGCCATGGTAGAAAATAAAAAACAATATACCAAGGATTCTTCAGTAAAATTAACATGGTCCATGAAGTAATTTTGTCATGATGCAAAAGGGAAAATAAATTGCTATGGTCCATTAAGTAAATTTCTGTCCAGAACTTCGCATGTCTGTTTAAGGGCTCATATGTGCAAGAAATGGTTCGTATTTGAACATTAGGCACATAATAGTGTTGACGATTTTCTATATTTTTATGAAAATTTTATTTTTTGGCCAAAATTTGACAAATTTCTGGACAAAACTTAAAATGTCTGTTTAAGGTTTCATATGTGCCTAGAAATGGGTCATATTTGAACATGAAACTCGTAATAGTGTTTATGATTTTCCATAAATTTTATATTTTTTCTAAGAATTTCAAATTTATTTATTTATACTTTTTGGCACGTGAAAGACCCAAACGTGCTGCTGAAAGTTGGAAGCAGGGGGTACTATAATAATACTTTAGTGCACATAGAAACACATGCATTAGTTGAACTGTTATTCTTTCAAGTTGACAAAATGGCATGGGGAGAGGTATACGAAAGCTAGGGTGGTATATGCCCAAGTTCAGTTTTTGTAATGCATATCTTCAACTGATGGAAATTAGGAGCAACTAATTGAAGAGCGCTCCTTTGAAATTCTTCGAAGGGTCACTCTCATGCGTAGCCATTCGGCCTGTTTTTAGCTGCTGTCATGTGTCGCGCTCTAGACACTCCCTCTAACTTTTTTATTTTTTTGCATGCATTTTTGATTTTTTTAGATTGTTTTATTTCGTTTTTTTTGGACTATTGATTTTTAAAGGTCTTTCTTACATTTTGGACCAAAAACATTATTTTTTTTCATGAAAACATAGTATTTTCTTCCTCGAGAGGCATGGATTTGCTTCCGCAAGAGGCATGGCCGTGCATCTCAAAAACGAAAAAAACCTGCATTTTCTATCTTCCTCGAAAGGTAGGATTTTGCTTCCATGAGAGACAGGAATTTGCTTTCATGAGAGGTACAACGGTGCCTCTTGAAAACGGGCAAACCATGTTTTTTTCTTTTCTCGAGAGGTACGGTTTTGCTTACGCGAGAGACATGAATTTGCTTCCGCGAGGAGCACATCCGTGCTTCTTGAAAACGAAAAAGAACGTGTTCTCTTTTTCTTTCGCGAGAGGCACGATTTTTTCATCCAAGTTTTTTTATAAAACGAAGTTTGTCAAAACCTATCAACATGATGTCTAGTTTTGAAGATCTCGACGCGAGATATCCAATTGTAAAAACAGTTTGATATTTGTACGTACGTTTTAAGAGATAAAATGTTTCGAATAAACGGATCTATGAAAAAACAAAAAGCTTTCCGGTTACGTCAAATGAAACACTTGTCACAATCTGAAAAGATAAGAGTATTTCGATGAAAATCAGAGTCACACAGATCCAATCAACCCTCTCTATTAACTGCAGAAAGCCCAAAGGTCTGTCCATCTCGAAGTCTCAATCAGCCCAACCCAAAACGGCCGCGGCAAAGCCGCCACCCTTTGCCACCCTCAGTACACAGACAGGCAGTGGGGCGGCGAGCTCCTCCGGAACCAGTCGCCACCCTCAGTATCGCCCGAGCAGAGACACAAGCTTGGAAGAAGAAGAAGAAGAAAAATCTCCGATGTCTCCGGCCGCTTCGCACGCCGCCGTCGCCGCGCTCGTGCGCCTCCCTCCCCGCCCCGCGCGGAGCTCCCTGCGACATCAAGGTGCGCGAGCTTCCGCCTCTCACTTTCGGATCCCGTGAAAAAATGCTAGCTAAAACCCTAGCCCTGCTCAAGGTTTTGGCCGCGTCGGAGCCTCGCCGCTGGCCGTGCGTGCGGCCAGGGACTCGGACGGGTTCAGGCCTCTGGTCTCTGAGAAGCCCGAGTGGCCGGCGCCGGCGCCGGCGAAGCGGGAGGGCCTGGATGGTTTCGGCCGGGAGGCGAGCAACGGGGAGGAAGACGGGCAGGTGCAGGGCGAGCTGGCTCCGTGGAGCGTTCTCAACCAGCTCGGCGTCGAGGTGAGCGCGTGCACCCGCCTTGTATTTGTTGATTTGTATGCAAGTAGTCTGTCTTGCTCAAGGTTTCAGTCTGTTTGTTTAGCATATAGATTGGGGGCAGATTGCTTCAGTGTTCAGATCAGTTTCAGCTTTCCAGGATGTACCTGATTTGTTGCATATTCGGAAAACAAGCAAGTCGCCATTGCCACCTTTGGGTTATAGTGATGATTGTGCTGGAGTTTGATATTGAGCTACGGTAGTTTAACTTTAAACTGATTTGGTAGAGCACAGTTAACTGAAATCACCCGAATTTTAGATAATTTTCAGCCCTCGATCTGCACAGCGATTTGTGCGATTCTTCGTCCCGTCTGGTGGCGCAAGTACTTGCCGGAGATGTAAGATGGAGCTGATATGGAGGCCGAGGAGAGAATGGGTGACCTTGCTGACGAGGTTGTTAGAATTGTGAGGCAGAGCTGAGTCTGGTGGCCTTGCTGGAGAGGTCTTCTGAGTGGAGTTTTGGGGTTCACTGGCACCTGAGATGCACTTGTGCTCTCTGTGCTTAGTGGGAAGGCCAGTGGGGGTTGCGTGCCGGCCTCGGGCGACGGGCTGGTGTCGGAGAGCGGGTTGATGAGAAGGGATGGACAGTGGCCACTACGGCCGCGACTACGGGAGAGGGGGGCATTTGGATTTGGGGTCAACAGAGAGAAAGCAGTTAACGAAATTTCAGTCACATGTGCACTAGGAGCCTCCTTAGTTAGTTATAGTGTTATACTAGGTACTTGATCTAACTTCTTTGCTGGCTCGAAAGTGAATTCTTAGAGAGTGATTGTGTTTTCTTCACTCTTATAGAGATGCAAATGTGTGATGGCAGTCTGTTCGCCTTCTCCTCTTGCTTTTTTACATGTGGGATCATCACAAAATTATAGCAAAACCCATATACACATGCAGAGACCCCAATAACTTCCTTCCAAATTCAGAATTCAAATCATGGGCATTTTGTGAAGGAAAAAATACAGTTGCCTTTGCATCCACTGCCAAAGTATATCCTATTGAAGTAGTTCTGCTGATGTTACAACTGATTTCTCTGTGCTTTTATTTCTTCATAGAAGCACATATGCGTCTAAGCAATGAAAAACTATCTGTTGAATTGCATTTATCTCTAAAGGAAAACACTTTATGATACACAAAGCTGAAGGTTTATTTTCAAAAGAACAATGAGTAACAGCAGCAATTTATATATTAGATTCAGAATCCCTGGTAATTTGGTCGCACTGTTTTGCCTTTATAGTTACATTAAGCTACTTTTTGGATCTTACATAATGAAAATGCATTAGTCTTTTCAGTTCATACAGCTGTAATTCTGATAAATGAGATTGAGTGAATATTTTACATTCACTAGGGGTGATATTACTTTTTAGAACTCTCTTGTTCTTAAATCTCATCAAATTTCCTTCAGGGTTGCCCTTGCTGTGAAAAATGCTATTTTGTGCTATTCTGTGCATTGGTTGCGGTAATGCAGTTTTAATGGACTAAATCTGTGAACTGTCTTATGTAGCTGGATTCTGACAGTTCATATACTGCTCTAGTCTATGGGTCCTCCGCCATTGTTGCTATTTGGATATCATCAATAGTGGTTTCTGCACTTGAATCAGTCCCTGTGGTACGTTTATTTCTATTTCTCACACTCTTGGCCCGTCCTGGTCCCAATGCATGAACTGGAGAGTGCGGATTATTGTTTACATCATAATACGTATCTGGTTTGAAAATTTGCTAGCTTTGAACCTGCCGCCATTTATTTGTAGATATCAATTGGAATAGGAGAAATGAAAATTAGACTTCCATGACTTGCTTATGACACTTGACATATCATGATATGACAAAAAGGCAAGAATTACCAATCAAAAGTTTATTTTAGAAAAAGCATATAGCTAAAGGCTCATACTCCCTGAATCGCAAAATATGTCTTATTTTTTTGGTCCTAAGACTTTGTTTAGTTTGACCAAGTTTATAAAAATAAATATCGATATCTGTGATACCAAAAAAATACACTATGGAAATATATTTGATGTATCTATTGGTATTGTAGACGTGGATTTTTTTTTTGTCTATAAACTTGGTCAAACTTAAGAGAGTTTGACTTAAGACAAAACAAATAGGATTTACATTTTGGGAAGGAAGGAGTAGTTTTTTTTTTTGAAAAGGTGGAAGGAGTACTTTATTTGCTGGAAATGGTGAGCGGTGCAAACTTGCTGATTCCATCAACGGGTAGAATCTAGTTTAGATCTTAGTGAAACAGTTACGTGATCACACTGAACAATTGTACCAGCTCTAGAAACATCCCTTCTTTAAATAAGTTCTAAAATACTCTAGCAAACGCGTATGGAAATTTGTGAATCTCACAATATGACTGTACATTGGGCAGGTTCCTCAGGTGATGGAAGTGGTTGGCCTCGGCTTCACAGTTTGGTTCACCTCACGATATCTGATATTTAAGGTGATTGGTGTACTCAGTTCGAAGTTTGAACTGATAAATACCCACAGTGGAGGACTGACATTTCTACTACTTATTATGTAGGAAAACAGGGACGAGTTGATCACGAGAATCGGCTCCATCAAGAGGCAGGTACTTGGGTCTCGGGACGACTGAGCAATTTTGCAGCGGTCTGTTGTAGTTCTAGTGCAAAAGATGCTGAGATAATCTGGTACCCATACCTGCTTTCCCTTTTTCGACCAAAAATGTTCTGAATGATTAGTATTTTATTCCAGGCCTGCCTTGAGATCGTGGTTGGTTTCTAGATTAGTTTTAGCGAGTCGTGTCACCCGACTGTTGCGCCTTTCTGTCACTCCGTTCGAATAAAGTGTAGGAGCAATGCTGCCCTGTGGAGTTCCTTGCGTTGCATGCGACCTTCTGGGGCTGCTAATTATTCAAGTCATCGTTCATGACGATGTATGTGGACAGCTTCGTCAGGTGGCTGCAAACAGTCTCTGTCGTGGGGTTCCAATTGCAATCAGAGAGGAGTTTTGTTAACTTGATTAGTATATCTCCGTGGCCTACTTTGGTTGGTGTTTGTTATATTGTCAGTCAGCCAGGTTGAGGTTGGTCCTTGTTGCAATGAGAATCGCCAGCCTTCACCAACCAATCAGGTTATTTTCCTTATGCATATATAAAATAAACCTATGTTATTTTCTTTATTTTTCCGTTAGCCATTCTGTTCAGCACCGATGCTAAATTTCACTTGGGATGATCAAACGATGAATGATATATGTTTGCGATTCGGAGGACCGGAGTTATTCCTACTTTTCAAAAAAGGGAAACTCCTCCTGAATAGGGAAAGCAGTTTTTCTTCCCTTGCCCTCGCCGTCGAGAAACGGTTTAGGTTTCCCCGGTTTAGCTACGGCCTGCATTCATAAACGGTTACCTCGAACGAGGCCGCAGAAAGGCAAGGTCAACCGAGGAGCCCAAAAGGGTAGCAGCTCAGTTTTGTCAAACTGTCAATCAGTTTTGAACACTGAAGCGTTGAACACATCATCACAGTGCAGAGGAGGCGATCGCTTTCCTGAAAGGCTAAAAACTGAAGGCTCAGTTGGCCTTTAGCCTATCACAGTGGGAAGGAGGCAATCGCTTTCCTAAATGGCCATTAGCGCTGAGCATGAGGCAGGAATCAGTTGGGGTTTTTGCCCTGTGGGGGCGAGGCGGCTATTACAGATGCGACCAGGCAGGAAGGCGGAAGAGGGTCGTCCTGACTAATCTATTGAAAGAGGGGTACGGACAATAACAAACTATGAGAAATTATTAGTCTATTGATGACCAGAATAATAACTCGGCCTGTGTTATCAATTCACTGCATTCTACTCATGCTACCGATCAAGATATAGAGCAAGGAATGGTCATCTGTTCAATCAATCAACAAGATAAAAAAGGCTCATGGGACTTCTCGAGATCACAACCATGAAGATATAGACTTGTAGCCAAAAAAAAAAATGACTGCATGCATCGTGTAGATGTGGGATCATCCTCTTTTTTTCTTCTTAAAAGCAAAGCAAAAAAAGAAAGGAAAAAGAAGGCGGCGACGAGGATGAAAAGCACACCACCGCAGGTGCGTGCAACACATGCCATGAGAACCACGAGACTCGTCACACGCAAGGCCTACGACGGCCACCGCGGATCTTCCGTTTTACGAACGGAGAACTGAAGCCACACGCAGCGAATCGGATTGCTTTCCCTATCATTCAGAAGAATAGAGTTGAATCGCTCTCCCCGTCGGCCCCTGGAAAACGTCGCCTTCCTAGCGGCAGAAACCACCCGATTTCCAGAAATGCACAGCACAAGGCAGGCTGCACGGCCCTAATTCATTCATTCATTTCATTCGTTCAGAGAAGAAAACACACATCGCATTCCCCGTTTCCGACATGCGGACGCGAGCGCGCGCGCACGCAAACACGTAAATCACCGACGCCTGCGCGTTCGTCGCTTCATCACTTGTGTCGCAGCTTTCGTCCGTCCCCTCTCACGGAAAGATCCTGCCCGGCCCCACCTACCATCGGCCCCTCGCCGTCCGTTCAGATCTTTCCGCCCCCGGCCCCGGCCCCGGCCGGCGACACCGCCGCGCCTCCCACACGTGCCCCCCAGCCCCAGCCGCCGCGCAGGGACGGAACGGCAGCGCCCACCCGCTCGGACGCTGACATGTGGGCCCGTCCGGCCGCGGTGACGTGGTAGGTGTCGTAGGGTGCCTTCGTCTTCCCGCAGATAAAGCCAAGCCCAGCGAGGCCAACAACTCCTCCTTCCTCCCTCCCTCCCTCGTGGACTCCACCAAAACTAAACCCTCCCCCACCCCTCTCTCCGAGTTGGATGCGCGTGAGCCGCCGCCCGTGACCAGCCAGCCAGCACACCGCGACCTCCGGCGGAGATGGCGTCCATCTCCGGCGCGGCGGCGCCGCCCTCCTCCTCCTCCGCGTGCAGGCTCCGGCTCCGGAGGCAGCTGCTCATGCGCCCATCCCACCTCCGCCTCCGCGCGCCCCATTCCATCGCGGACCTCTCCCGCTCCTCCTCCTCCCACGCCCCGGCCCCGCCGCTCGCGGCGTCCAGGGCGCCGGGCCAGGGCGGCGGCGGCGGCGCGGTCGAGAAGGACCCGATCAAGCTCTGGGACCGCTACGTCGAGTGGCTCTACCAGCACAAGCAGCTGGGCCTCTTCGTCGACGTCAGCCGGATGGGCTTCACCGACGACTTCCTCCGCCGGATGGAGCCGCTCATGCAGCGGGCCTTCGTCGCCATGGGGGAGCTCGAGAAGGGCGCCATCGCCAACCCCGACGAGGGCCGCATGGTCGGACACTACTGGCTCCGCGACCCCGGCCTCGCCCCCAACTCCTTCCTCCGCACCAAGATCGAGAAGACCATCGACCACATCCTCGCCTTCTCCCAGGACATCATCTCTGCCAAGGTCAGCGCATTTTGTTTTTCATACAATTGAATTGAATTGTTGCTACTCCTGAGGAGTAGAGCGTTGATAAAGGAGTATGCGAGTTTGTGATGCTACGGCATCACTCTTGTGTATTTATATCTCTGCCATGATGAAAGCTTAATTTTAGGGGTGAGTTGAGGCAATGCAATTGCTTATTCTCAGTCAGAGAAAGAGTGCCAGTGCCCAGTGGTACCATTAGCTTTAGTTGTCTAGCAAACCACCTCGAAGCATTCGGAAAAAAACATTATCAGAAGTTGAGCATACAGGTTTTCGTTGTACAATTCTATTGCTGAGGAAGAGGCTCGAGCATGTTTGTGTGTAAGGCTCTAAGCATGCTCTGGCACAGTAATACACACACGCAGTTTGGTCATTGGCTTGAATGGATTTTAGGGAATGTGCCAGATAGGTGCTGATTAAGATTATTCATGCTTTTCCTGTGTTCATCTTCAATCATTAGTTCACTACAAGCTCTAACAAGCCATTTTTGCTATAAAAATCCAGATTAAACCTCCGTCATCTCAGGCTGGTCGTTTTACTCAAATACTCTCTATAGGGATTGGAGGATCGTCTTTGGGGCCTCAATTTGTTTCTGAGGCGCTTGCGCCTGATAACCCCCCATTGAAGGTATTGTCCCGAGTTCTCTAATCTGCGCAATGTACCTTGATTGCTTTTTTCCATGCTGTGTATTTACGTCTGTTTCAAGCACTATAAACATTACCCTTTTTTTTTTCTGCTTGATATCAGATACGATTTATTGACAACACCGACCCTGCTGGAATTGATCATCAAATTGCTCAACTAGGGGAGGAACTTAGATCTACTCTTGTAATTGTAATCTCTAAGGTACATATATAGTTCCTACATTTCCTTATTATGCCCTTCTTTTCCCATTGCTATTAGATACTTGTTTGCATCACATGCTTGTTATACGTACAGAGTGGTGGTACACCTGAAACCCGGAATGGTCTACTAGAAGTACAAAAAGCCTTCAGAGATGCTGGACTGGATTTCTCAAAACAGGTTTTGACCCCAGTCCCCCCCCCCCCTTTTGCATGTTAATTCATATATTGAAATGCCAAATGCTGTATGTTGGGCTAATCTTTAACTACAACCAGTCAATATTACTCTGGACTCATTAATTTACTATAGATGCTGATGGCAGCCTATCAGGGTTGTGACTTGTGAGGTACACTGGAATTAATTAATCTCATGTTTCATGTACAAACTAGTGGCAAGGAGAGAATCTGTATATGCTATTTTAGTTGTGTCGTATAACTCGATTCTCTATGGATGCAATGCATTAATACATAATTTTGTGGTCATTGTCATTGCTCAGTAAGTAAGCATTCATCTTGACTATACAATTGATTTTTCTAAACCAATGTGAAAATTGTTCATAAGACGACGACAACAACAACAACAAAGCCTTTAGTCCCAAACAAGTTGGGGTAGGCTAGAGGTGAAACCCATAAGATCTTGCAACCAACTCATGGTTCTGGCACATGGATAGCAAGCTTCTGTGCACCCCTGTCCAGGGCTAGTTCTTTGGTGATACTCCAGTCCTTCAGATCTCTCTTTACAGACTCCTTCCTTGTCAAGTTCAGTCTATCCCTACCTCTCTTGAAATTATCAGCACGCTTTAGCCGTCCGCTATGCACTAGCGCTTCTTGAGGCCTGCACCGAATATGTGCAAACCATCTCAGATGGTGTTGGATAAGCTTCTATTCAGTCGGTGCTACCCCAGCTTTGTCTTGAATATCATCATTCCGGACCAGGTCCTTCCTTGTGTGGCCACACATCCATCTCAACATGCGCATCTCCGCCACAGCTAAATGTTGAACATGTCTGCCTTTTAGTTGGCCAACACGCAGCGCCGTACAACATTGCGGGTCGAATCGCTGTCCTGTAGAATATGCCTTTTAGCTTTTGTGGCACTCTCTTGTCATAGAGAACGTCAGAAGCTTGGCGCCACTTCATCCATCCGGCTTTGATTCGATGGTTCACATCTTCATCTATATTCCCATCCTTCTGTAGCATTGACTCCAAATATCAAAATGTGTCCTTCTGAGGCACCACCTACCCATCAAGGCTAACCTCCTCCTCCTCCTTCTGCCCGTGCCTAGTAATATTGAAACCGCACCTCATGTACTCGGTTTTTGTTCTACTAAGTCTAAAACCTTTGATTCCAAGGTTTGTCTCCATAGCTCTAACTTCCTATTGACCCCCGTCCGACTATCATCGACTAGCACCACATCATCTGCAAAGAGCATAAACCATGGGATATCTCCTTGTATGTCCCCTGTGACCTCATCCATCACACCAAAGCAAAAAGGTAAGGGCTCAAAGCAGACGACCCCTGGTGCAGTCCTATTTTAATAGGAAAGTCATCGATCTTGACATCACTTGTTCGAACACTTGTCACAACATTATCGTACATGTCCTTGATGAGGGTAACACCATTCATACGACAATCATACAATCTTTTTAAGACGGAAACAGATTGCTCACAGCCTTATTGTAAAACAATTGATATTTTATGACACATCTGTTTTGCAGGGAGTTGCAATCACTCAAGAAAATTCTCTATTAGATAACACTGCCAGAATAGAGGGATGGTTAGATCGATTTCCTATGTTTGACTGGGTTGGTGGTAGAACATCAGAATTGTCAGCGGTGGGGTTACTTCCAGCTGCATTACAGGTCAGTGCCTTCCACTTTCCAATGTTGCAGAGAAGCGGACTTCCATGAAATTCCATATTAACATGAGTGGTTTTTGTCATTTACCAGGGTATTGATGTCAAGGAAATGCTAGTTGGTGCAGCACTAATGGATGAGGAGACCAGGAACACTGTGGTATGGTATTTTAGATGTATAGACTAGTTTGGTCATATGATATGACTATGGAGAATGTCTCAAGTATTGCTTTGCACTTATCCAGGTTAAGGAAAATCCAGCAGCATTACTTGCGTTATCTTGGTATTGGGCTACTGAAGGAATAGGCAGCAAGGTTTGTGGCTTAATTGCTTACAATTTCTGTCGAGGTTTCTGATTTCAGTATTTTGCTTACTAGTGGCTTTACCCCTCGTCCAGGATATGGTTGTACTTCCTTACAAGGATAGTCTGCTACTTTTGAGTAGATATTTACAACAGCTTGTCATGGAATCTCTTGGGAAAGAATTTGACCTTGATGGCAATCGGGTATGTATTCTTGCTTCTCTACTCCCAGTACTTGATGTTCTGTATCTACACTACCAGCTGCCAGATTTTGTGCTTAGTTGTGTGCTTTGTTAAGCATATAAAATTTTAATGGCAGGTTAATCAGGGGCTAACTGTATATGGTAACAAAGGAAGTACAGACCAGCATGCGTAAGTTCACACTTATGTTTCTACAGTACTTACTGTGGTTAAAGTGCAACTTTTACTAAACTGTCTATGGTTGCAGTTACATTCAACAGCTAAGAGAAGGGGTGCACAACTTCTTTGTTACTTTTATAGAGGTTTTGCGTGACAGGCCTCCGGGTCATGATTGGGAGCTCGAACCTGGAGTCACATGTGGTGACTACTTGTTTGGGATGTTGCAGGTTTGTCTTCAGAGTTCAGATTTTAAGAGATAGAATTATGTTAATTTGTGCACTAGTATGATGATTAAAGACAGATGAAACCTATGCCTCACAGGGTACACGTTCTGCTCTTTATTCTAATGACCGGGAGTCCATCTCCGTTACCGTGCAAGAAGTAACTCCCAGAGCCGTTGGAGCACTGGTTGCACTCTATGAACGTGCAGTTGGAATTTATGCTTCTTTAGTAAACATCAATGCATATCATCAGCCTGGTACTATCCTCAAGATGCACTAGTATTGCTCAGGATCCATAACTTATTGTTGTTATTCTTATCATTATATATGCTGTATGATGCAGGTGTCGAGGCAGGGAAAAAAGCAGCAGGAGAGGTATTGGCACTTCAGAAAAGGGTGCTGACTGTTCTCAATGAAGCCAGGTATGAAATCTCTTATTTCACTTTTGTTCTTTGATGAAGCTGTACTTGTTTTGCGTGGTATTCCAGGCAATGTTTAGATTACGTAGTATGCATGCCCTCTGTTACCTGTCGAATGTCTCTTGGGTAACTGAAAATGTTTAGGATAATCTAGATTTCAGAAATTCTTCATGGATTATGATTACATGCCGCCAGATAGCAAGCCTGCTGCCTGAACAGTTTGTTATCCATGAAGCTTAGGTGTGCTAGACTCTCTGTTTATGGGCTAAATTTGCTTATCATTTGCGACCATTTTTCCTAAGGCCATCAGAACCATTGATGCACTTTGCCTACCCTAAGGGAGTCCTGTTACAGTTTTTTTAGTCAATGACTCTGCTGAACCATTGACCCTATGACAAGCATCTCTTGCTGCTACTTTGGCTGCAATGTGCTTTCAATTTCAGCACATCACAGAATTCTGCTGAAGACTTTCGTGATTAATCATATGAACGTTCCTTTTGGAGGTACTTAGATTCCTGTTCGTCATATATGTTTGCTTGTTCTCTTTCAGTTGCAAAGACCCTGCTGAACCATTGACCCTGGAGCAAATCGCAGATCGTTGCCATTGCCCCGAAGATGTAATTTCACCTCTCATGCCTTTTGTTTTTTGCCAACTTAAATTTCGCAATTTCTTAACTCATGCATTATGCTTTTTTTTTTTATTTGCATCAGATTGAGATGATATACAAAATAATTCAGCACATGGCAGCCAATGATAGAGCACTTATAGCAGAAGGTAGCTGCGGTTCTCCTCGAAGCGTCAAGGTTTACCTTGGAGAATGCAATGTAGACGACCTATGATTACCCCCTTCATATTTGCGTTTGGATTTGTGTAAAATGGGTGGTCTCCTGGAATAAAGGAACAACACCAGTGGCTGGGCCATGTGTGCTCCAGACGTGCCATTAGTTTCTTATTTGGTTGTGATGGCACGATTGTTCCTTGTGCCTTAGGGTTCAGATTTTTTGGTTTTAAGTGCCATCAGTTACAAAACAATGGAGGATGATGCCCTGCATATGTCACTGAGTTTCAATATCTCCACTATATTCTGTCAAAGCTCCATTCGCCGCACATCTGGTACAATTGTTTGCAACCAATTATGCCTTTTCTGGCATAGAAATAAAAATATTCAAACAAGTGGGCATATTCGTTTGGTGCAGTTGATTCACAAAGTTTATTCTGGCACAATGCAATGTTGTTGACATGAATGGCATATATACATTTTGGGGATACATATGATGAGATTCAGTTGCTTCACGCAGCCAAATGAATGGCCTATTTACATTCTGGCACCAACGAAATTTATTTAAATGGGCTTCCGAGCCTTCAATCAACAAACCTAAATGCTAAGCCTCAATCCTTCAAGCATCCCAATAGACCTAAACTCTAGACCTCAATTTTTCAATCGGCAGTATCCCTGCTCAGATATTTCCAACCAATGCAGTATCCTTTACCTAACTAACTGTAGCACGCCAGTTACAACAATTACCACCACCCATCATTCACAGGAACTTGGACACCACACGCCAGGACATCTGAATGGCTGTGCCTGCTACCTTTATAATTGCTTGATTATTGTAGATGCTGTGAGCATGAAAAATGTGCACTGCAATCAGATTACACAGGATATGTATTATGTATACAGGAAGTACTTACAGATAAAATAACGAAGCAAATAATTTATTATCTAGATGAAAATTTTTAAGGGCATGATGTCTGAACAGATCCCATCCCAGACTGATGCCCAAAATTACGGCAATCTTACATAAGCCAGAGCCTGATTAGTTGACTCCATCAGATCTTGGAAGTGATCAATCATGGGGCAAACACACATCACATATTTTCTCCCAGGGTTAGTTAGTAGTGAAGACCAATAGAGCACAACCTCTCTATAGGAGCATTTTGAAGCCTGCAACAGTATGTAACTGACTGGACTGGACGAGATTACATAACGGATGACCAAGACAAACTCTGAAGACATAGCTGGCAGCACATTTGACTATGCTCAGCAGTTTGTGTGCTTTGTGAAATGAAATTGATAGAAAACTAATTTACAGTATTTCCATCGGGAACTCAAGCTTAGTAACAAGTTATGCAGGTTGGGTCAACATTTCTTGAAAGTTCATGCCCAAGGTTAGTGAAATAACTTACCCAACAGCTGTAGCACCCCATGAAGCTACATTATAAATGTTTTTTGTCCCATCCCATGCCTTCCGAAGCTTGCCTTTTCTCTTCTCGGCTGAAAATGTCTTCTTAAGGGCTGGCAGAAGAGCGGTGATGAAGTTCAGCATTAAAACTTTCATTTGAAATGATTAGAGTAATCATTCTGATGACAAAGAAAAGAGAGAGCAAACCTTTCTGAAGTCGATCAGGAGATAATTCCTGTAGAACATGAGATATTCATGGATCAGATGTATAGATCAACTCTCATACATGAAGAGAAACGACTCGGTAAAAAAGAACAACACTGAGATATTATAGAGAAGAGCAGCACAAGTATATCAAGTCCGGAACATGGTGACTGGGGCATCTCTTATAAAGAGAGATGTGTGACACGGAAATGAACCAAATTTTCTCAAATATACTGATTATCATGTGGACAGACGTTAAATCAATGATCGTTCATTGCATCAAACCACATCATAAGGGAAAAGGAACGAAGGTTTCAAGGTGATGATAGAATCACATTGAAGTGAAAATAGCAGGACATTCCTACCTTGGTTTTTGTAAGTGTTGATAAGTATGTGGCTACAAAGAAAGCTACCCCTTCAGCTGCATCCTCTGGCTTAACAAGAACATATCCGTTGTCGTCATCATCTTCCCACACATCTCCCGCCTTTATTACATCCCATGATGTATCCAATTCAACTGTGGCAAAGAACATAAACGAACTTTAGAGTATCGCAACTCTATTTCGAGAAAGGTTAAATAAAAAGATATGTGAAACACAACATTCCACTGCATGAGTATTATAGGCACTACCAGCAGTAATAACAAGTGCATTCGGCAGAGGCATACCTGCACCATTTTGACATACAGACTTTTGAATTTCATGGAACTCCTGAAGAAATTCAGGTGATTCAAACCTAGATTTAAGGAGATCCAACATCTGCAAGGTGAAAGCAAGCCGTTCAGACTTCAGAGCGTTGAGACAGCTAACAGCTTCATGGCAACAGTCGAACTACAATAAAAACTCTCCATGCTCCCCCTCATATCACTCGAGAATATAAATCCAAGTGACACGAGATTGTTTGGCACACATTCTAAATGGGGAAAGTGGGGATAACATGCAAAATAGGAAAATGATTGCACGTGCTATACTGATCCTTGATCCTCATGCCCTGTTAACGGCAGTTATATTCCTAGTTTATGAATACTAAGAAGATGTTTAGCCTAAACCATCACATTACATTGTTCCACCACCATCACAGATGCCAACATCTATACTTTGGATAACCTCACTGCATCTGATCCTGCTTCCAATAAAAGGGCATCTTTCCATGGTAGAGTATCTGACTCCAGATGTTCACAGGTTCCTTACTGGTCCCAGTCAGCACTCACCACGCAGAGGAACCACATACAAATATGAGAAACAGTAAGTATCAAAGCACTTTTTAACTGGTTCCGGAAACAAGGCACCCAACTCAGATCTAGTAGATGGCTAATAACCGACCAAACTAGTTCGACAAACCTGAAATAACGGTAAATTGGTAGAATTACAGCAATTCCTCAACAGTTACACGCCAATTAATGCAACTAATTAAAGCTTCGTGTGCTGAATTTTCAGGCTCGAAGTCCCAAACCTCGCCACATCCGTACCTGGTCCGTGGCGCGGTCGGAGTCGCTCGCCATCGAAGCCGCCGAGTCACCGTCGTCGTCGCCGCCCTCGTTGTCCCCGTACTCGGACGCCTCGGAGTCGGCGGCCGCGTCGGAGAGCGAGGCGCCGAGATCGGCGTCGCCCAGCCCGTCGAGCGTCTGGCGGAGCTCCTGCAGGAGCGCCTCCAGCCTCTGGCGCCGCAGCCTGACCTTCGTCGGCGACCGCCGCGGGAGAGGCGCCGACGGCGAGGAGGTGGAGGGCTGCTCCATCGGGAGGAAACCCTATCGCCGGAGGAGGAGGAGGCGACGCCGGACTTGGGCTTTGCGTGGCGTCTGCGCCGTGTACTAGTGCTAGAGTAATTGCTTTTCGTACATGTAAAGAGGAGACGTGGTGTTTCCGTGTGATGATTGGACTGGATTGGATTAAACTTAACCGGAAGGTGTTTTTGCTGCTTTGGTTCCGTTTCCGACGGTGATTCCTCCGTGCACACGTGCTTGCGTTTGCGGACGCTCGCTCTTCATGTTGCTTGCAAATTGCAAAAGATACGAAGGGCTTTGACCCCCAACTGTGAGTAAAACCGGCTGCATAACCTATTGAGATAAGTTCTTTCATAGCATCTCTACCACACCTCGTAAAAATTAACCCTTAAAGCATGTATAAAGGACATTATAAACTGTTTTTACGGTATGAAATTGTCTCGGCAGAGCAGACCCCGTAAATGGAACTGTATTCCACTATAGCTTTTTTTTCTTTTTTTCTCTCGTCCCGATGAGCCATCTCCGGCCACGGCATGCCTCGCCCTGGCGCCCCGGCTCGCCCCGGCGCCTCCCGCCTCATCCTGACGCCGCCCGTTTCGGGCCACACATGCGGTGAAGGAGCCATGCGCTGTCCACCCCGACCGCGCACTCCCTGGCCCGCCTGCCCGTCCACGATTTAAGCCCGACAATGTCCGCCGCCGCGGACGCATTCCCCGACATGGTTGTCGATTATGAATCCGGCATATCTCGTAGTAGGGGTCCTAAGCAAGGCGTCTTGGAGCGATGGTAATATGGACACAAAGTTTTATTCAGATTCGAGCTCTCTCAAGGAGATAATACCCTACATCCTGCTTTTGATTGTATTGATATGGGGATACTATATATTACATGTATCTACCATGAGATTGTAGTAATGAATATGAGGTTGTCCATTGACTAGCATGGCCTCGGTTTATATAATGTACTACTGTAGATCTAGGGTTTAGAGGAGTCCTTGTCTTCTGCGCGAAGTCTTGCGGAATCTTCCTTGTATGCATCATGGGTTGTCCGAACTAGCCCATTAGTGAACCGCCATGGGGGTCCTCGGCCCGCCCTACTGATCGGGAGACGACGTGATGAGTACCCCCCTATTCCAGGACACCATCAGTAGCCCCCTGAATCGGTCTTCAAGTTGGGGACGCTCCTTGGTTCTTCCAAACTATTCTTCGTCTTCGGCCACCGGTCTTGAAAACTGGTTCAACAAATCTTCCCATCTTCGATCTTGAGGATCGACGAAGTGTATCTGAAGACTTCACACGTCGGGCATCCGAGGAGCCCCTTTAAGTTTTCGGCCTTTATCAATGCCTTGTAATTTTTTACACCACGCCTTGGGTTTGAAGTGTTTCCCGTGTGGCGGTGTCCTCTTGCGCCCGAGCTCCAACGCCGAACTGCATCCGAGGTGTCTTTTTGCACCCAAGCTCCAACGCTAGTCGGCATCCGAGGTGTCATAGATTACCCCGGTCTCTGAAAATTTGAAGGAGTTCATCCGAGCTTAAATGTCGGAATGGTCTTTTATGGAGCCAGCCATTCACATCTGAGCTTTATGCTGGATTTCTTCCAAGGTATCTTTTTGCAGCCGAGCTCCAACGCTGAATTGTATCTGAGCTCTACGTCGGGCAGCTTTCGAAGTGTCTTTTTGTAGCCGAGCTCCAACTCTGAATTACAACCGAGCTTTATGTTGGACTGCTTCCTAGTTGGTGCACCACCTCGGCCTTGGGCTATTTTTTGTGGAATTTAATTCCGATTGGTGCAATTTATTCTCTCACAAGCTATATAACGAGTAGCCCTCAAGGTGCATGTCGGTCTAAAACCCGAGATGCACTCAAAGGATAAAAATAAAACCACTGATCCGAGTAGCCCCTGAGACTTAGGTCGATTTGCAAAATCGACATGAGGATCAAGTTCTTGCTCAGAATCATACTTTAGGGACACAAATGCAATCCGCAGTAGTTCTCGAGACTCAGGATGGGTGCGGCCGACCAACCCGAGGATCGAATCTCCTCGGAAACCATACTGCATTTTGAATTTGCTGCATTGAATAGGCAATGCAGTAGCCCCCCGAGTCTTAATTTGGGCAGAAGTGGTCGAATTAAGGATCAATATTGGTTTGAAACAAACTTTGTTACGTACCAAAGTACTTTACATCATCAATGCTCGGATCCGCATTGTACAAGACTTTGTTGATCGACCATCGGCTTCAGCCTCCTCGACCAGTAGCCGAGGAGTGTTTGCCCTACTTTATAAAGCTTTTATAAGGGCAAAGATTTACGACAAACAAGGCAATTCTGCCATATGATTTTATAAACAAAGGTACGCGGAGAGATATGTTATATATTACTCCCTCTGTCCCAAAATAACTGTCTCAACTTTGTACTAGCTGTAGTACAAAGTTGTACTAAACTTAAGACACTTATTTTGGGACGGGGGAGTACTGTGTAATGTAAGAAACATTTTCTCAAAAAAATAGTTCATTTATAAGCTCCTTTTTCTCAGGGTATCATGAGGAGCATGATCGTGAAACCTCAATTCCGATCAATGTGGGAGTAAAATATTGAGGATTCAGTTCGGGGAATGTTCTCGAACTCTGTGGTCTTTAATGAACCAAAATTTTCGCTTTCGTCGTTGCCGACCGATTATATTCTTAAGATGGTTGGCTTTCGGCTTCACCTAGTCTGACGTACTAACCCGGATTACCCGGAAGTAAAAATCCCAGAGGTGCTCCCTTTACCCCCTAGTCGAACAATCGGGAACATAGTGGGTAACAACAGGAGCTAGGCAACCCAACTTGGCTAAAATCTTAAGTCAAATTGATGCATATCTATGGCTTTATAACGATGACTACGGAAGCCAGCTTTCGTATATTAAATACAAATATTGATGATATGTTGGGTTCTCCGCGAATCCCGATGTGTCTATGCCGAGGTGTCACAAGGAACCCTCGATATTGTTTATTTTGACTCCGTCGCAACTCTTTATAATCTGAAAGTGACTTATCATCGTCTTCCACCCCTTTGTAGATGCAACGTAGGGTGTTTCTGTACAAACAAGACAACCCTTAGCCGACGTCTCGGTGCTCGGAGGCAGTTGTGTTAGTGGAAACAAGGCAATCGGATATTCGGGCTTTATAATTTTCACTTAGTCATAGGAGCATATGTTGGGGGGCAACTTAATAGCCCCCGGCATACGTCGACTCCTCAGATTATTCGAGGCCGAACCACCCACAACTTGGCCTTTTCAAGAAAGGAAGTCCCTTCGTTTTACTCGGATAACCTCGATCGGCTATATTTGGTTCAACACCGCCTGAGGTTCACTGACCGATGTACGCTTGTTGTGACGGTCAGTTTTCGTCTTTCTCCAACTAAGGCACTTAACCAGTTAAACCAGAAGTGACAACCGTAGTGGTTCTTCCTTTACCCCCTAGCCGAACAAAGCAGAAACGTAAGGGGTAAGCACACGAGCCAGGCATTCCAGCTATAGACCAAAGACACAACTCAAAATTAATGCATATAAATGCGAAATATCGAGGACTGCATGGAGTACCTTGGTGTTTGGTGGGTTTGGTGCTAACTGCAGACCCCCTTTAATATTGCCGATGCGTGAAATGCATCTGGCCTTGTACTGCAAAAGCTATGCTTGAAAAAAACCCAAAAACTTATGCTTAGATAAAAGAAAATTGTGCCAATCCAAAATTGGTCTAAAATTTAATTTGTGCTTCGGTCATGCTTTAACATGATACATCCGATCTCCGGACTCCAATAGGATCAGCCTTTGGCTTCAACCTCCATATCCCGAAGGCGGAGTGTTTCTCCGAGCCCTGTTTAGCGAACTAAACTCGAGCGGCTTTAGAAATAAACTAGACTATCCGGCTATTGACCACACAGTAGTGTCGAAAAAAGGAGTGGTAGAAAAAGACTTTGTAATGACCAAGAAGAAAACACATTTATTATAAAATGGATCATACAAATTTAAGAGCCCCCGGTTAAATCAGGTAAAGAAAATTATTTTTAACCAATGATTTATTGTTTAACAAAAAAAAATCTTTGGTTGAACCGAACAAAAAGTAAAATTTCCAAGAGAGCTGAGCATGAAAACAACTTAGCTGGTTAATATGCTCGGTGTTGATGACATCGTTCGAGCTTACGGCGGAACAAGTGTTGGAAATATGCCCTAGAGGCAATAATAAAATAGTTATTATTATATTTCCTGTTTCAAGATAATCGTTTATTCTCCATGCTATAATTGTATTGAATGGAAATATAAATGCATGTGCGGATATATAGACAAAACAATGTCCCTAGTGAGCCTCTAGTTGACTAGCTTGTTGATCAAGGATGGTTAAGGTTTCCTAGCCATAGACAAGTGTTATCACTTGATGACGGGATCACATCATTAGGAGAATGATGTGATGGACAAGACCCAACTTTTTGTTTCCCATGCAACGTTCCCCAACAGTGGCATCATGAGCTAGGTTCATGCATAGATGAAATCTCGAGTAGGACACAAAAGAGTTTGTGTGCGTTGATGTTCAATTTGCTGCCCCCCTTAGTCGTTTCTTGATTCAATGACATTGTTGGATTGAAGCGGCCCGGACCAACTTTACTCGTACACTTACGAGAGACCGGGTTCATCGACTGACATGCAACTTGTTGCATAAAGATGACTGACGGGTGTATGTTTCTTCAACTTTAGTTGAATCAGATTTGATCGAGACGGTCCTTAGAGAAGGTTAAATAGCAATTTGTATATCACCGTTGTGGCGTTGCATAGGTAAGATGCGGTCATACTAGATACCCGTAGCAGCCATGCAAAACATGCAACAACAAATTAGAGGATGCCTAACTTGTTTTTGCAGGGTATGCTTGTGATGTGATATGGCCAAAGACATGATATGATATATTGGATGTATGAGATGATCATGTTGTAATAGTTAAATATTGACTTGCACGCCGATGCTACGGCAACCGGCATGAGCCATAGGGTTGTCTTTAAATTTACTTTGCGCTTGCAGATGCTCTTGCTATATCGCTAGGCAGTAGCTTTAATAGTAACAACATATATAGCGCACCAACCTCAATGGCAGCACAATGATGGAGATAGGGATGACACCCGCCAGGTTTGGGTACGGGTGGAGCCACCCCATACCCTTACCCGTCGCCCCAAACGTTACCCATCACCCGTACCCATATCCATCGACGGGTACAATTTTTTTCCATGCCCATCACCCGTCAGGGTAAATGGGTACCCGCGGGTGAAATTACCCATATTTGCAACACATCAATTTGAGTATTACAAAGTCATAAACAATTTTTTTTAATAATAATGTATAAACAACAACACTTCATGACAACAATACATACTCGTAAACAACAACACATTCTGGACGTGGGCTAGTTGCTGGATTTCTGTACATATAATAAGTTTAATATGTTGATAAACAATATTTAAGGCCTATTTTTAAATTATATGCGGGTACATGGGTACACGGGTATGGGTTATACTAAACCATACCCGTACCCATATACCCGATGGGTTTCAAATTTTCCCGTTTATGTACCCATGGGTATTTTTTTGACCCATACCCTTACCCTAATAGGGTTTTTACCCAGAGGGTACGTGGTAATGGGTATCCATTGCCATCCCTAGATGGAGATCATGATGATGGAGATCATGCTGGTGCTTTGGTGGTGGAGATCAAGAAGCACAAGTTCATGTCCATATCATGTCACTTTTTGATTTGCATGTGATGTTAATCCTTTTATGCACCTTATTTTGCTTAGAACGATGGTAGCATTATAAGGTGATCCCTCACTAAAATTTCAAGATAAAATTGTGTTCTCCCCGACTGTGCACCATTGCGACAGTTCGTCGTTTCGAGACACCATGTGATGATCGGGTGTGATAGACTCAACGTTCACATACAATGGGTGCAAAATAGTTGCACACGCGGAACACTCGGGTTAAACTTGACGAGCCTAGAATGTACAGACATGGCATCAGAACACAAGAGACCTAAAGGTCGAGCATGAATCATATAGTTGATATGATCAACATGGAGATATTCACCATTGAAACTATTCTCAACTCACGTGATGATCGAACTTGAGTTAGTGGATTTGGATCATGCTACACTCGAATGACTAGAGGGATGTCTATTTGAGTGGGAGTTTATTAGTAATATGATTAGCTAAATTGAATTCTCTTGAACATAGTCTAAGTAATCTTTGCAAAATTGTATGTTGTAGATCAATGGCTCGCGCAGTAGCAACGCTGAATTTTAATACGTTCCTAGAGAAAGCTAAGCTGAAAGATGATGGAAGCAAATTAGTTGGCTGGGCTCGTAATCTGAGGCTTATCCTCACGGCTGGCCAAAAGCAACATGTCCTTGATGTTGCGCTAGGTGATGCACCGCCCGCTACAGTGACCCAAGATGTTTTGAACGCTTGGCAGTCCCATAAGGATGACTACTCATTAGTTCAATGTGCAATTTTGTATGGCTTAGAACTGGGACTTCAAAGACGTTTTGAACGTCATGGAGCACGTGAGATGTTCCAGGAGTTGAAGTTTATCTTTGAGAAGAATGCCCGGATCGAGAGGTATGCGACCTTTGATAAGTTCTATGCTTGCAAAATGGAGGAGAACGGGTCTGTCAGTGAATACATATTCAGAATGTGTGGGTACTCTCACCGTCTAGCTGAGCTGGGGATTGAACTCCCACAAGAGGCTATCACTGACAGAGTTCTTCAATCACTACCACCTAGCTATAAGAGCATCATGTTGAACTATAACATGCAAGGGATGAATAAGTCACTCGCCGAGCTATTTGCGATGCTAAAAGTCACAGAGTCAGAAATTCAGAAAGAACATCAAGTGTTGATGGTCAATAAGACCACCAGTTTCAAGAAAAAGGCAAAGGAAATAAGGGTAACTCCAAGAAGAGTGGCAAACTTGTTGCCCCTCTAACAAAGAAACCCAAGGTTGGACCTAAGCCAGAAATTGAGTGTTATTATTGCAAGGGAACTGGTCACTGGAAGTGCAACTGCCCCAAGTATCCGGCCGATAAGAAGGCGGCCAACGCCAAACAATGTATATTTGATATACATGTTATTGATGTGTACCTCACGAGCTCTCGTAGTAGTGCCTGGGTATTTGATACCAGTTCTGTTGCTCACATTTGCAACTCGAAAGAGGAACTGCGAAATAAACAAAGGCTGGCGAAGGATGAAGTGACGATGCGCGTGGGAAATGGTTCCAAGGTTGATGCGGTCGCCGTCAACACACTCTCACTTCAGTTACCATCGGGATTAGTGATGAACTTAAATAATTGTTATTTAGTGCCTACGTTAAGAATGAACATTATATATCGATCTTGTTTATTGCGAGACGGTTGTCGGATTTCGGGCTCCGCAAAAACTTAGGATTCGAACAGAGGGGCGTGTGCGGTGATTTCTCTCGGCTCGACCTTACCTAGCCCGCTGCTCGATGGAAATGGCAAAGAACTCACTCGAAGGTGAGGTGAACTCAGAACACAGTAGTTTACCCAAGTTCGGGCCGCTCCGAAGCGTAAAACCCTACTCCTTCTTTTGGTGGATTGCCTCTCATGGAGGTTGATGAATGAGCTAGTACAATATTCTTGAGCCTCTGGAGGCCAAATGGATTGGTGTGTTGCTCTAGGGTTACGATGATCCGATCCCCTCTCTCAGGTATCCTACCCTCTCTATTTATAGCGGAGGCCAGGGTCCTCTTCCCTTATCGTAGGCGGGAAGGGATCCCACAACGACCAGTTTTGGTGGGAGACAAGGGAACGTGCTTCCCTTGTCAAAAGTGGTCTTCACCTGCAAAGCCGCTGCTAGCGCCGCGGAGGTGAGCATAGGGATGACGTCCGTCCTATCGGTGGGCGACCATGGTCTTGTTGCACCGGAAGGGAAACCTTTGGAAGATGCCTTTCAGACCCTGATTGTAACAACTAAGATGCGACCCTTTCCTATTTTGGGGCGATGCCCCAAAAGGGAAAGAGGCGCATCTAAACGTTTCACAAGCGAGATAATCATAACATTACATATCTGAAGAATGACAAGTAGGGCATACACTTGCCATCTGACATAGTATACCATAAGGTTTACAACCACACAATTATTCAGAACAAGTTTAGTCCCGCTACAGACATCATGAAACAAGTAAAAGAGCTATGACATCCCGCATGCTGGCCCACGATCACGACCACGGCCTCAGTCCTCCGGATAGTTCACATACAGTCGGTCAGACTCCTCATCGTACTGCCACACCAGCTGGGTGCCATTAGGATCTCTGGCGTCGGGCGTACCTGTACCTGTTAGGGGTGTTGTAGTAAACTGTGAGCCACAAGGACTCAACAATCGGATGACCTTGGTACCAAAACTAGTCAAGTTATTAGGTGAGGAAGGTTTAGTGTATAGGTTGCAACATGCTAAGCTTATATGGCGGCTAACTTACGACGATCAGAGTATTTGATATGGTGGTCTACGCGAGCGATCGAAGACTAGACGATCACTAAGTGATTCTGAACACCTACTTACGTCAAACATAACCCCACCGTGTTCCCGATCGAAGAGAGGTCTTCGAAGGAGACAGTTACGGTTACGCACACAGTTGGCAGTTTTATTAGAGTTAATTCAAGTTATCTAGAACCGGATGTTAAAAAATTATCCATGTTTGCCACATAACCGCGGGCACAGCTTTCCGAAAGATTAAACCCTGCAGGGGTGCTCCAACTAGTCCATCACAAACTGCCATGGGCCGCAAAGTAATCCTCTATCACGAATCTCGTGATCTCGTTGGATTCCTTAGAGGAAAACCTCAACTTTGAGGTTTCACCGGGATTCCTATACGCAAGGTATATCGCTAAGGTAAGACAAATTTAGCAGGACCTCCCATCGTGTCGACGACCCCGATAAGAGCCGCGTATCCCAGTCTCAGGACACGACGGATGAGCGATGGTTACCACGCCAAAACACCGAGTTGCCCCGGGGAGCGTAATAAGCTGCTCTAGGTTGGACCGACACTCATGAGGAGCACTGGCCCGGGTTGTTGACTAAATCCTCGGGGTAGCTATTCCCTATGCAAATTATTATTAGGTGATTAGCAAAATAAAACCAATGTTGGGTCCTGGCGGACAAGCCTTAACACTACATGATTTATCAAGGGGGTCCCCATAACAACCCCGAACGTGTTAGGAGCGATCAGTTATGGATCCAAACACCAGTAGCCGAAACTAAGACGACAACAACGGAACAAATCACCCGGCAAAAGGCTAGGCCTTCCGTCATTTACCAAGTATATAGGTGCATTAATTAAATAGCAGTTTAATCATAATGATATCAAAATACTCATGTTATCACATGAGATAGCTGGCACCTGCAACTAGCAAAGCTATTCATTAGAGTTGAGCAAGCCTACTTAGCCAAACAACATTAGCTAGGAGGGGAAGGTGTTTGGGTTTCATGGCAATGACATGTGGCATTTTTATCAAGTGGTAGGCAGTGAGCATGTATCGAAGGAAACGTGATTCTAAGCATAACAAAGCTAGATATGGTACCAAGGTCACGGTCATCTTGCCTGTGATGTCTTTAGCTTGGAACTGCTCATGATCTTCCTGCACGTACTCTCCAGAATCCACGCACTCGCTCTCTGATCCCGATGCTACCCAAGATAAAATAACAGCCAATGAACACCAACACAACATGATGCAACAAACAATACGATGCATGAGATGAGTTGATAAACTTCTGGACAGAACTTCATACTAAGTTATCTTGACATGCATGATGATGGCATGAACAGGTGCACCACGAGAAAATGATGCAAAAACATATAAAGAACGTTGAGAACGGAGCTACGGATCAACCGAAAACTACGAAACAAGATATGGAGTCCTACAATTCAAATCAACCACAAGCACACTCCAATGGTACTCTCCTGGTGTTACCAGGTTGCCACATGATCAAACAATCAAATACAAGTGGGGTGGTGCATGGAAACACACCACACCATCAACAATGCCCTCACAAGCTTCAAAACAACTAAAACATGCAATCTGTTTTTAACAGCATCATAGCAGTTTGTCTACAACATCAAAGTACGCACATCCACCCAAATGAGCCAAACAAGATATTAGGCAGAATACATTCAAAAGCTCTACAAGCCTAAGCAAGAAGTTACTTAAAAGGCATCACACATGAGAAGATCTATGGACACAAACTTGGACAAAAATAACAAATTCTGGGACTTAGTGAAAATCTCATATTTTCACCAGCTGCTTATGCTCTGAAGCATTTTGGCAGCCTCCAAAATGATATCTACAGGAAGTGAATAAGCGTGAAATCTAATAGCGAGCTAGACAAACACAAAATCTCACAAACATTAGTTTGTTGCATGGGCTGATTCCCAACACATGAGCTTGTGCAACCAAAACAACAAGGGAAGAAAATAACAGCAGATTCTCAGACTTAGTGAAAATCACAGATTTTCACAAAGGTGTCAGTTTCAGCCAAGTGTCAACTTTGACAAGGCACAACAAGTGCATACAAATTCCTATGAACAAAACAAAGACTCCATGGTGTAGAGGGATTCACCCACTACTGCCACATCAAGGATTCATCCTCATTGGGCCAACACAACACTTAATACAAAGCACTAAACATGGCATCATGACAGAAAAATGATAGTTTATGAAGTTGCTCTAAAGTGAAATCTGATTCCACCAATGGATTCCTGGGATGATTCTACCCCAAAAGCATATATAATACATGGGTTCTTGCATGTAACATGTAGGCACAAAGCTAGCTCGGAAAACAACCTAGAAATCAATATGAGCATATAGGAGCATTATCACATGTAACTTAGCACTTGTGGTATCCACTAGTCCTACATATGCACACACACAAGGTTCATACACCATAACATCAACATATTGGCCGGCATGAGGGGTTAGCCCTCATGCACAAGTGCATATGTGCACTCATGCCCACACACACACATGCATGAACACCTACACACCTACACATAATCATGTGTGCTCACACACACACACACCATCAAGAGGTGCATCAAGAGGGGCTGCCCTCTTGCACATATGCATGTTCCACCACATGCATACACACACACACACTCACATATGTGCACCTCTCCTCATGCGCACACACACATCCACTCACATGCACACACCATATATACACACCACCTACACACACTAGTGCATACACAAGCACTTGCACACACACACACACACAAGAATGGCCTCATGATGGGGTAGACCTCATGCACATGTACATGGGTTCACCCACATGCACACACACACATATGTATATCCACATCCCTTCACATATACACTAAAGCACATACACACACTCATCACATACACATACCCACATGTATAATTCACTCTAGGCACAAGGGATAATTTACACTATAGCTAACACAACTAGGCACACTTGCTGCACAAGGAAAAGGGTAAAAGAAAAAGAAAGGAAAAATAAAAACATAAAAGGGGAGGCCCACACCACCTACACACACTAGTGCATACACAAGCACTTGCACACACACACAAGAATGGCCTCATGATGGGGTAGACCTCATGCACATGTACATGGGTTCACCCACATGCACACACACACATATGTATATCCACATCCCTTCACATATACACTAAAGCACATACACACACTCATCACATACACATACCCACATGTATAATTCACTCTAGGCACAAGGGATAATTTACACTATAGCTAACACAACTAGGCACACTTGCTGCACAAGGAAAAGGGTAAAAGAAAAATAAAGGAAAAATCAAAACATAAAAGGGGAGGCCCCTGGGATCGAACCCAAGACCCTCTGGTGTACTGACGGCACCACACCACTGCACTAGCGCGCTGGATCTGACTAGAGAAGGGAAGGGGGCAAGCTATCCTTCCCCTGTAGATCAACTACACGGCAACAACAGAAAACAAAAGAGGCTCCTTCGGGGATCGAACCCACGACCACGCATGCACAAAACCAACCCCTACCACTCTGCTATGCGAACGACACTTAATAGAGAGGGGGCGCTACTCTTTTGGGTATCCCCCTCTGTTCCTTCTACAGAACGACGGCGACTGAAATGGGGGAGCCTCATCGGCGTTGCTACGGGCCAAATTGGAAGGGGAGATCTTGCGGGGAGGAAGAGGGAACCACCAGGGTTCCATTCCTGGCCTGAGCTCACCGGGAGGCGCACTACAACGACGGCTCGACAGAGCACCTACTTCCAGCGACGGCGGCGACGACAGAGAGCTACGGCGACACTGCGCGCATCTGGAGACTCTACGCGAGGGGAAGAGGAAGAAAGGGGAGGAGTTGCTCACCCTAGCGTGCTTGGGGAAGGGCTTGTTACCGAGAAGAGGAAGAAGGGGAAGACGCCAGCGACGACCCGAAGCTCCGCTCTGACGATGTCATCGTGGAGGAGGCGCCAGGAAGGGGAAGCAGCCCCGCTAGCGACGGGAATGGAACGGGGGGAGAACCCCCGTCCTCGCGGACGCCTTGGACGCCGCGGGGAGAGGCTGCCAGCGACGAGGAGGACGCGGGATCGACGGCGGCGACTCTGTGAACTCTCTGAATCTCTGTGGAACTTACCTACAGAGGGAGAGGGAGAGAGATGGGAACGAGGGTGGCGGCGGTGAGGAGGAACCCTAGACACACTATCGAGGGGGGGAGTCACTAAATAGAGGCTGATGGGACGGCCTCGACGTCCGTGAGACGACGGACGCGCGCGGTCTCTCTCTGAACCTGACGGAAAGCAGGGAGGAGGAAGGGAACGGCGTCACAGAAGAAGGGAGGGACGCCGAGCGGGCTGCGCGGGCGAGGAGAGGAGAGAATGGGCCAGGAGACAAGAGGAGGCCCATCTGCTGGCACCAGATAAACAGAGGGAAAAACCAAAAGGTTTTTCCATTTAAAACAAATACAGAGCCAAATAAATTCACCTAGGACATTCTGGGGGTCCCAAAACTAAAAATAAAATAACCCTGGTCATAAGGGAATTATGACCCAATTAAATAAAATACGAAGATGGTTTTTGGAGCAAATAAAATAATTACAAAATAGAATTAATTTAATTTGTTTTGTAGATAAAACCAATGTTGCCAAAGTTTTTGCAAGCCCCAAGTCACATCTCCACATCCACAAGAAAAGGCACTAAATGATCTACATTTTAAAATCAGGTTTAAATCCACTCAAACATGAGCTCAGAAAATAGGGAGAAGGCTTCATTTGAATACTAGTTTGAAAACACCCAAGTTTAAAACCAAGCTTTGCAAACACCATATCATCACACCAAATACCACATGCACTCATCATGGAACCAACAACAACAACACAAAGGAGAGACATGGATGCCATGATGCAAAGGTGATGACACCACATAAGAACGCATGAAATGATAACTCTTATGCATTGACAAAATGGATCCAAATAGGAAAGGTTTCCAAATATGACAAGGGTTACATCTGGGGCATTACACTGATACGCTCCTTCCTCTTTTGCACCGAAAGGGAAACTGCCCCGTCCTGCCAGCTGCTTCTCGCTTGTCCTTCCATGGTGTCACCCTTGACTCCTGAGGCCCGGCCTTGCCTTGAAATATCCATCGCTCCGGAGGGGCCCTGAGGAGCCCCCCCTGCGGGTGTTGACGCTCCTCCCCCTTGTGAGGCTTGGCCCCTCACGAGGGCCTTGTTCAGGGTGGTCCTGCTCCTTGCTGATCTTGTGCTGATGGAGTGGGCCAACCCTGCGCCACAAGCAGGAAGGTTGGGTACCCCCGTTCCGAGAATGCCGACAATAGCTGACACGTCCATTTTGCATCATGCTTTCATGTTGATATTTATTGCTTTTTGGGATGTTATTTCACTTCACGGTACAATACTTATGCCTTTTCTCTCTTATTTTGCAAGGTTTACATGAAGAGGGAGAATGCCGGCAGTTGGAATTCTGGCGTGAAAAAGGAGCAAGTTTGAGATGCCTATTCTGCACAACTCCAAAAGCCGTGAAAATCAACATGGATTTTTTTGGGAATATATAAAAAATAGTGGGCCGAAGAAGTGCGAGAGGAGTGCAACCAGGGGGCCACAAGCCTGGTAGGCGCGACCACCCCCTGGCCGCGCCTAGGGGGCTTGTGGGCTCCCTGCTGGCCCACTACCCCCCTCTTCTGCTATATGAAGGGTTTCGTTCCGAAAAAAATCAGGAGGAGGCTTTTTCTAGGATTCGCCGCCGCCACGAGGCGGAACTTGAGCAGAACCAATCTAGAGCTCCGGCAGGATGATCCTGTCGGGGAAACTTCCCCCCCGGAGGGGGAAATCGTTGCCATCGTCATCACCAACACTCCTCTCATCGGAGGCGACTCATCACCATCAACATCTTCATCAGCACCGTCTCATCTCCAAACCCTAGTTCATCTCTTGTAGCCAATCTCCGTCTCACGACTCCGATTGGTACTTGTAAGGTTGCTAGTAGTGTTAATTACTCTTTGTAGTTGATGCTAGTTGGATTATTTGGTGGAAGAGTTTATGTTCAGATCCTTGATGCTACTCATTACCTCTCTGGTCAAGAATATGATTATGCTTTGTGAGTAGTTACTTTTGTTCCTGAGGACATGGGATAAGTCATGCTAATAGTAGTCATGTGAATTTGGTATTCGTTCGATATTTTGATGTGTTGTATGTTGTTTTTCCTCTAGTGGTGTTATGTGAACGTCGACTACATAACACTTCACCATTATTTGGGCCTAGAGGAAGGCATTGGGAAGTAGTAAGTAGATGATGGGTTGCTAGAGTGATAGAAGCTTAAACCCTACTTTATGTGTTGCTTCGTAACGGGCTGATTTGGATCCACTAGTTTAATGCTATGGTTAGACTTTTTCTTAATTCTTCTTTCGTAGTTGCGGATGCTTGCGAGAGGGGTTAATCATAAGTGGCATGCTTGTCCAAGTAAGGGCAGTACCCAAGCGCCGGTCCACCCACATATCAAACTATCAAAGTAACGAATGTGAATCATATGAACATGATGAAAACTAGCATGACAGAAATTCCCGTGTGTCCTCGGGAGCGTTTTTCCTCCTGTAAGAGTTTGTCCAGGCTTGTCCCTTGCTACAAAAGGGATTGGGCCACTTTGCTGCACCGTTGCTACTTTTGTTACTTGTTGCTTGCTAAGAATCATCTCACCACACAACCACTTGTTACCGATAATTTCAGTGCTTGCAGATATTACCTCGCTGAAAACCACTTGTCAGATCCTTCTGCTCTTCGTTGGGTTCGACACTCTTACTTATCGAAAGGACTATGATAGATCCCCTATACTTGTGGGTCATCAAGACTCTTTTCTGGCGCCATTGCCGGGGAGTGAAGCGCCTTTGGTAAGTGGAACTTGGTAAGGAAACCTTCATATAGTGCGCTGAAATTTATTGTCACATGTCACTATGGAAACTAATCCTTTGAGGGGCTTGTTCGGGGTATCTTCACCTCGAACGGAAGCACAAAGAGTTGATCCTCAACCTGCTGCACCTACTGAAAATATTTGCTTTGAATTTCCTTCGGGTATGCTTGAGAACTACTGGCTAATCCTTTTACAGGAGATGGAACATCACATCCAGATTTGCATCTAATCTATGTAGATGAAGTTTGTGGTTTATTTAAGCTTCCAGGTTTGCCCGAGGATGAGGTCAAGAAGAAGGTCTTTCCCTTATCTTTGAGGGATAAGGCGTTGACATGGTATAGGCTATGTGATGATAGTGGATCATGGAACTACAATCGGTTGAAACTGGAATTTCATCAAAAGTTTTATCCTATGCATCTAGTACATCGTGATCGGAATTATATTTATAATTTTTGGCCTCATGACAGAGAAAGCATCGCTCAAGCTTGGGGGAGTCTTAAATCAATGTTATATTCATGCCCCAACCATGAGCTCTCGAGAGAAATTATCATTCAGAACTTCTATGCTCGGATTTCTGATGATGATCGCACCATGCTTGACACTTCTTGTACCGGTTCTTTCATGAAGAGAGATATTGACTTCAAATGGAATTTATTGGAGAGAATTAAACACAACTCTGAAGATTGGGAGCTTGATGAAGGTAAGGAGTCAGGTATGAATTTCAAGTTTGATTGCGTTAAATCCTTTGTTGAAACAAATACTTTTTGTGATTTTAGCGCTAAGTATGGACTTGACTCTGAGATAGTAGCTTCATTGTGTGAATCTTTTGCTGCTCATATTGATCTCTCCAAAGAGAAGTGGTTTAAATATCCTCCTCCTTTATAAGTCAATGTAGTTAAACCCAATCCAGTTGAAGAGAAAGTCATTGCCTATAATGATCCTATTGTTCCCAGTGCTTACATTGAGAAACCACCTTTCACTGTTAGGATAAAGGATCATTCTAAAGCTTCAACTGTGATACATAGAGGCTACATTAGACCACCTACACCCCTGAGCAAATTAGAGTTGAACCTAGCATTTCTATTATCAAAGACCTCCTGTCCGATGATGTTGAGGGACATAATATTCACTTCTGTGAAGATGTTGCTAGAATTGCTAAACCTCACATGAGAGACAAACATAGGCCTGTTGTTGGCACGCCTGTTGTTTCTGTTAAGATATGAGATCATTGCTATCATGGTTTATGTGACGTGGGTGCTAGTGTTAGTGCAATACCTCAATCCTTATATGATGAAATCAAAGACGAGATTGCACCTGTTGAGATAGAGCCTATTGATGTCACTGTTCAGCTTGCCAATAGAGATACTATCTGCCCTGTGGGAATTGTTAGGGATGTTGAAGTCTTGTGTGGTAAAACGAAGTATCCTGCTGATTTCCTCGTTCTTGCTACCACACAAGATAGCTTTTGTCCCATCATATTTGGTAGACCTTTTCTCAATACCGTCAATGCTCATATTGACTGTGAGAAGCAAACTGTCACTGTTGGCTTTGAAGGTGTGTCACATGAGTTCAGTTTCTCCAAGTTTGGTAGACAACCTCATGAAAAAGAGTTTCCCAGTAAGGATGAAACTATTGCCTTGGCTTCTATTGTCGTGTGAAAGGACGTGGATGTCGCCTACAGGGGGGGTGAATAGGCGCTTTAAAATAATTACGGTTTAGGCTTGAACAAATGCGGAATAAAACTACCGTTTAATTTGTCAAGCACAAAACCTACAACAACTAGGCTCACCTATGTGCACCAACAACTTATGCTAAGCAAGATCAACAACTAAGTGATAGCAAGATATATGACAATAAAAAATATGGCTATCACAAAGTAAAGTGCATAAGTAAAGGGTTCGGGTAAGAGATAACCGAGGCACGCAGAGACGATGATGTATCCCGAAGTTCACACCCTTGCAGATGCTAATCTCCGTTGGAGCGGTGTGGAGGCACAATGCTCCCCAAGATGCCACTAAGGCCACCCTAATCTCCTCACGCCCTCGCACAATGCAAGATGCCGTGATTCCACTAAGGGACCCTTGAGGGCGGTCACCGAACCCATACAAATGGCAAACCTTGGGGGCGGTCACCGGTACCCGTACAAATTGCTCGGGGCAATCTCCACAACCTAATTGGAGACCCCGACGCTTGCCCGGAGCTTTACACCACAATGATTGAGCTTTGAGACACCACCAAGCTTCTAGGACGCCAAAGCATCCACGAAGAACAATATCTAGGGTACTAAGTACCAAAGGTAATAAGCTTTTCAAACTTCACTTCCACGTATCACCGTGGAGAACTCAAACCGATGCAACTAATGCAATGACAAGGGCACACGAACTGCCCAAGTCCTTCTCTCCCAAATCCCACCAAAGCAACTAATGCTAGGGAGGAAAATGAGAGGAAGAACGAAGAAGAACACGAAGAACTCCAAGATCTAGACCCAAGGGGTTCCCCTCACTTAGAGGAGAAAGTGATTGGTGGAAATGTGGATCTAGATCTCCTCTCTCTTTTCCCTCAAGAACTAGCAAGAATCATTGGAGGGATTGAGAGTTAGCAAGCTTGAAGAAGGTAAAAAATGGGGGAAGAACACGAGCTAAATAGATAAGGTTCAATGTGGAAGAAGACCCCCTTTTATAGGTGGGGAAAAATCCAACCGTTAAGCCTCACAGTCCGCACAAAGCAGTACTACCGCTCATGAGAGCGGTACTACCGCTCGGTAGGTTCACCAACCATGCTGAGGCCACGAAAAACAGTCCAACGGAATGGTACTACCGCTAGGGAGCGGTAGTAAAAAATTACTACCTCTCCGGGGGCGGTACTACTGCTACAAGAACGGTACTACCGCTGGCACCAGGAGTGGTACTACCGGTGGATACGGAAACTGCTGTAACTTTCGCATACGGACTCCGAATTCAACGAAACCAAGTTTGTTGGAAAGCTAACGACATGGGCTAACACAATATTGATAGAAATATCAATAAGAAGAAAGTGAGAAAAGTCCCATAAGAAAATGGTGAGAACCCTTCTTCAGATAAGATTGGTAAAAACTCCCAACATCGAAAACATCATAAAAGATGCATATGGACTCCGTTTTCGATGAACTCGAGCGTGTCATGAAGATGACCATAAGCTCTAAAACTCACATTGAGAAATACCAAACAAGAACCAAGAACTATGATGCAAGGATGCAAATGGTTTGAGCTCTCAACGAACGATACAATCAAGCTACTCACTTGAGAGCCCCCTTGACTGTACGACAATCTATACTAAAACAGAAAACCTATCAAGGGCAAACCTATACCTTGCACCTCGTCCTCTTGAGCTAGATGAAGATGATCTTGGCTTACTCAAGATGGACCACCTTTCTTGCTTGCGTTGGCTTGACGAAGACTAGTTGATTGCTCCCCCATACACACTCTGGGTGAGCCGCTCTTCAGCATATCTTCACAAGTCCATTGCCACCATCCTCCATCACTTGACGTCATCCTCCATGGGTTGTATGAGATATTCCTCTTGACGCAAGCCCATGGAAACACACCTAACCCCACATAGAACTCTCAAGAAGACCATGAGTTAGTACACAAATACGTATTGGACAATGCTTACCATACCATGTGATCACTTGATCTCGCTCGGTACATCTTGTACGCTTTGTGTGTTGATCATCTTGATTTAATCTTTGTCTGACGATCTTGATTAACCTTGTGTCTCTATGACTATTCTTTGGATAATACCTTGAATACCACCTTGGTCATCATATAAACTCCTTGAACCCAACAGATGGACTTCAAGATGTGCCTATGGACAAATCCTATAAATATAACTTAAGGCAACCATTAGTCCATAGGAATTTTCATCAATTACCAAAACCACATATGGAGATATATGCCCTAACAATCTCCCCCATTTTGGTAATTGATGATAACCACTTCAAGAGAGTTTATATAAGGAAATAAGCATAACCAAGCGCACACATACAAAGCAATAATGCATGCATGCAAGATGTAAATGCTTATGCAATAAAAGCAAAACCCTCTAAACATATCCAAAGTAAACTCTCTAAACTTCTCCCCCATTGGCATCGATTGCCAAAATGGACGAAAAGTTTCGAAAGCCAATATAGTAGGTGGTCCTCCAAAAAGTGTGTACTTCTCAGCAAATGAGTGCAAAGAAATACACAAATACAATGATACGTAGTTGGAGGAAAACAAACTATATTGAGGACCCAAAGATTGCAGAAAGAAGGATCGTATGGCACAAAGACATACAAAATAGAAGCAAGCAATCAAAAGATATCATATGGAACAAACAATCACATGGTCCTTCGAACCACATGAATAAAAGATACTATGATAAAGGCAAAGGAGTGTTTTATCAAAACTAGAGAAGCTCCCCATGATTTGTGCACTAATAAGAGATTTTTGTATTTGATACAAGTGCACAAAATAGGATCGTTGCTCCCCCAAAATTAATAAAAACACACAATGAGTGCAAGAAGATAGATGAGACAATAAGCATATCAGTTGCACAAAACAAATGGTTGAGCAACATGTAAAAGAAGCAACTTAAGAATAGGCTCAACCAAAATAATGTGTGTGAGTCATGGCAAAGCACTTGAGAAGACTAAGATAAGGATGAGCATTACTCATCAACATAGTCTTGATGAAATGAGAAACAAAGTGCAATACATATCATTCCCACACACACATACTAGAAAATGGGTTCACAAGTGTCACGCCCAAGATGCGACCCTATCCTCAATTTGGCACGAAGGCCTCGTCAGGGATAGAAGCGCATCTCGTCGTGTCGCAAGAATGGATATCGTTACAAGTACATGTACTGAAAAGAAGAGATATATATACAGAGTTGGCTTACACTCGCCACAAGCTACATCAGAGTCACATCAGTACATTACATAATCATCAAGAGTAAGAGCAGGGTCCGACTACAGACGAAAACAAACGACAAAAGAAGAACGATGTCCATCCTTGCTATCCCAGGCTGCCGGCTTGGAACCCATCCTAGATCGATGAAGAAGAAGAAGAAGCAACTCCAAATGAACAATCAACGCGCTCGCATCAAGTAAACTTTACCTGTACCTGCAACTGGTGTTGTAGTAATCTGTGAGCCACAGGGGACTCAGCAATCTCATTTCCAAAGGTATCAAGACTAGCAAAGCTTACTGGGTGAGGTAAGGTTAAGTGGTGAGGTTGCAGCAGCGGCTAAGCATATATTTGGTGGCTAAACTTACGAGTACCAGAATTAAGAGGGGGAAGATCTACGCATAACGGACGTGAACTACTGATGATCAAAAGATTGATCCTGAACACCTACCTACGTCAGACATAACCCCACCGTGTCCTCGATCGGAGAAGGAACTCACGAAAGAGACAATCACGGTTACGCACACGGTTGGCATATTTTAATTAATTAACTTCAAGTTATCTAGAACCAGTGTTAAACAAAGCTTCCACGTTGCCACATAACCGCGGGCACGGCTTTCCGAAAGATTTAACCCTGCAGGGGTGCTCCAACTAGTCCATCACAAATTACCACAAGCCGCATAGAAATCCTCAATCACGAAGCTCGCGATCTCGTCGGATTGCCTAGTGGAAAACCTCAACTCTCAGATTACCCAAAGCATCACCGGAATCCCGATGCACAAGATATTCCGTCAAAGGTAAAACTAATCCATCAAGGCCGCCCGACGTGTCGACGATCCCGATAGGAGTCGCGTACCTCGTTCTCAGGACACGACAGATGAGCTAGACGTCGGGATCGCTAAACCTCCGGGTGACCAGAGGGGCGCCGGACATCGCTCAGGTGGGACCAACACTCATGAGGAGCACTGGCCCGGGGGTTGATTAAATTTCCTCGGGTTAATTACTCCCTATGCAGTTCATTAGTTATTAGGCAAATGTAGTACCAAAGTTGGGCCCTGCCAGACCAGCTTTAATCTAAAACGAATTATCAAGGGGGTCCCCATAACAACCCCAATCGTGTTAGGAGCGCTCAATTATGGAACATAACACCGGTAGCCGAAACTAAGGGGGCAAAGGTGGAACAAAACACCAGGCTAGAAAGGCCGAGCCTTCCACCTTTTACCAAGTATATAGGTGCATTAAATTAAATAGCATTAATATAATGATATAACAAGGAACCCATGCTTTTGCATGGAAGCATCTGCACCTGCAACTAGCAACGCTAACAACAAGGTTAAGCAAGCAGTAACATAGCCAATCAGTGGTTTGCTAGGTCGAACAGTTTTAAGGTTATCATGGCATTGTTGAGAGGCTGATATTTAACATGTGGTAGGCAACGAGACATAATCGATAGAAGCGATAAAACTAGCATGGCAATGATAGTAATGGTATCTAGGGAAATGGTCATCTTGCCTGAGATCCCGCTTGGAAGAAGAATGAATCCGTGAAGCAGACGAACCGACGTAGTCGAACGGGTCCTCACAATCCGACTCGCTTGCGGAACTCTATCGAGACAAAGCAAACCGGAAACACAAATCAACACACGATATTCACCACACGATGCAAAACACATATGATCCATGAACGGTCTAATGCAAGGCATGACAATCACCACAATCAAACACTACACATTAAGTGAAGCTCGATATGCAACGGGTTACATATCGACGAAACTCCACGTTGAATTATTTAGTTCACTCCCGATTATTTACACGGCAATATTAAATTGTTGTTAACATGGCAAGGGTGAAGCGATGATTCTACCTGTCATCCTAGTCGACAGCACGTCAGACTTAGAACGGAGCTACGACACAAGAACATGCAACACAAGATTATATGCCATGAATGCGTCATGCATACAAGACATCACACCACGGCAAGAAGGGAAAGAAGCAAGGTGTCGCCACGGCGAGCGAGAGGAAACCATGGCGGCAAATCGGAAACGATGCCACGGTAACGTTCCTATCCCGAAAACTCAATGGGGGTATCGTGCCAACGTATAGGAAGCGTGTGCGGGCATGCTAAATAAAGATGGGGTGATCCCGGTTACCGGGTTCCCACGTGGCGAGGGCACGACGAAAAGGAAGACAACGTGCACGGGCAAACAACGGTGCAACATACATACTTTCATCCCATACAACACAAGCATTTGTTACACGACATGCCTCATCGGTATACCTTCAACGCGTGCGATTCGAAGCGGATCGGTTCGTAGCGGACGTCGTGGAAGTAGTTGTCGTCGTGGTCGTCGTGGAAGTAGTCGTACACGCGCCGGTAGTTGAAGTAGTGGTATACGGTCTCGTCGACGGTAGTCGTTCTCTCGGCGTCGTGGTTCTCAGGTCTTCGGCGTCGGTAGTCGATCACGTCTCCGTCGATGCTCGGGGTTCGTCGAGGTCGTCGTTGTACTCGCCGATCTCGTCGACGACTCCCGGTAGGCGGGGATGGTCCGCGCGGCGACGCAAGCGGCAGCAACACGACTAGCATAAGCGGACAAACCGCAAGCCACTAGCTACCTAGACTAGCATCTAACAGCAAAAGCTTCAGCTAGCAAAGCAGCAGCATCTACGACAACTAGCAATAGCAAGCGGGCATCGTCAGCAAGCACATCTAAGGCAAGCAAGCGTAGGTAGCAACATAGCAAGCAGCAGCGGCAGCACCATCAGGCATCGGTCAAGCAAAGCAGGCAACGCCAAGCTATCACGCAGCAGCAACGGCATGCATCCTGCATCTACCACCAGCAGCAAAACGCATCAGCCCGCAGCAGGCAAACAATACGGCGGCAGCAAGCGCAACGAGGAGGAGGAGGCCGGGGTTCCTGGAGGCTCGGCAGCAGGTTCGAGGCGAGCAACCGGCGAGGCGACACGGGAACGGCACGCAGAGGGCGCAGGCGGCGAGGCGTGCCAGAGGCGAGCATGGAGGCGACGGCAGGCCGACGGCGGGGCAAGGATGACCAAGGGGCTCGGCCACCTCGGGCATGGCAGAGCATGGGCGCGCGGGGGAGCTGTCATGGCGGCGCGGCGGCGGGGGAACCTGCAGGCGGCTCGGGCGGACGGCGCGCGTAGAGGGCCTCGGGCCGGCCAAGGGTGACGAGGGCGAGGGGCCCTGGCGAGGGAGGCGGCTCGACGGGGGGGGGGGGGACTGGAGGTGGCGAGCGGCTAGCGAGGATGCGGGGCTGGGGTGCAGGCGCGCGACGGCGGGCATGGCGGGGCGAGGCCGGTGCACGGGGCAGCGGCTGCTGGGCGCTGCACGGGAGGCCAGGGAGGCCGGCGACCGGCGGAAGGCGAGGGCGAGGCGCCCGGCGCGCGGGATCGAGAGAGAGGGATCGGGGCAGGGGAGAGGTTGCGCGAGGGGGAAGGCTGCGAGCAGGAGAGGGAGGACGGCGTAGTAGGAACAGGGGGAACCGGGCTGGGGGACGATAGGGTTGGGACCGGCTGGGCCTTGGGCCTGGCCGGCAACACTAGGCTGGCTCCCTCTCTTTGTTTTTTTTTAAACTTGGTTTTTCCTTTTTTTAAGAAAAACAGAAACTCACAAAGAAAAGGTTTTAACAGGAAAAAAAATTAAAATAAGAAAATACCCTTTTAACTACTTTAAAACATACCCCACTATAAGAAATAGTTTTGGGAATTTTAAAACAAATAAAAAATGAAACCCTTTTAAGAAATAAGATAAAACCCTCTTGAAGAATTAAAATAAAACTCTTTTAACAAGAAAATAAAAATAATCCCTTTTCTTGCAAAAGAATAAAGCCAAACCCCTTAAATAAAATGGGTCTCTTGTTTTAAAAAAATAAACAAAAGGTAAAATAACGAAACCCAGAGGGGTTGCCCCCTCATTTAATAAAATGATTTTTAATGAAAAGAAGAAGACGAACCCTTGACGGGGTTAAAACTGATCTTTAGCAAAACCCACGAAAACGAAATAAGAGGGAGAGAGAGGGGGAGCTACTATCGCTCTACGACTCGGTGATCACTCGAAGCACAACACTCCAAACACCACACGCGACAGACGATGCAAGATGCCATGCATGATGCGATGATGCAACTACATGATGATGCAACAAATAAAAATAAGCACACGACGGAAACAGAATTAAAAGGGGGAATCTTGTGGAACGTCGGCATCGGGCTGTCACAACTAGCTTACTAATAAACAAAATAAGAACCAATGCTTGTGACAACCCATGGTGAAGATAGGAAATAAGAACCTTGTCAAGAGGAGGAATACCAATCGAAATGGAAAAACCCTCATCAAGACAAGCATGAGGAAAAATAATCTTCACGGCCAAAGAGTGCATCAAGATGTAGGAAAATAAGATACGCACTCAAGACAAATCCTTTCACGAAGCCACCAAAACTAAAAAAGGAAATGCAACGGTGGACGTGAAAGAAAAGAGGATATCAATTAGAGATGTAACTTATCTCATGTGTAAAAGATTCTAAGTAGAAGACAATCATGATGATATATATCCACAAAGAAGGCTGTACACACGAAATGGTTACAAGAAGGAACAAACAAGATATCCAAAAGGAAGTCATAAATATATCAATAAGATCTTTGCTTGGAAGCATAGCACATGGCCTAATATTTTCTTATTGTACAATATGAAATTCCAACATACGAACATCAAAGACATCCCAACTAGTAATAAGACATCATCGTTTGGATGCTTTGAGAAAGGAATCAAGTACTACAAGAACGAATCAAGAGATTCATGCCATGATGCAAACTGGAAAAGAAAAAGACAGGTTTGGGCCTTTGCAAGAAATGAATGCATGAAGTAGATACTTGTTACCGAGACAACAATGGATTGATGTAGTATATAGTTGTTCGTTGATCGTCCTAACTTGGCTCCAATAATCACATGGTCTCTACACCTTCCTTGTAGGTGAGCCGAGCATCCAATGCATCTCCAATTGTTCCTGGAACAACAAAACAAACAAAATGGTGCCCAAGCTCATTGGGACCAAAGAGTTAGAAAACCAACAATACATAGGACAAACTCCACATACATATGTGCACAAGGATATGAATTTGAATTTCATGCACACTTTAGCCAATTTATGACAAGGTGGAGTTTCCCCTATATATTGGGTCAAAGAAAGAAAGCAAGCAAAAGAATCTATATATAGTAAATATGCATGCTCATGGCTTTCAAGAATCAACTCAACACAAAGTTGATAATACACCAAAAGACAAGGTATCAAGTGATAATAAGATACCAAACGAAAACCTATCACTTGAAGGATATCAATTAAAAGATACCTCAAGGAATGAGATATCCATTGACACATGCCAAATAAAAGGAAACAAGATACAAATTGAAGGAAAACAAACACGAGGTATCTAGTTTCCAAAAGAGAGCTAGATTACAACACACCAAACCCTCGACAAATTTTCATGATGGCACAAAGCATCATAAAGAGCAAGACTTTCTTCCCATCAACACACACTTGACGGGGATCAAAAGATTTTATGATGGGAGAATAAAGAGAGTGTTCTAAAGAAAATAGGATAGCTCCCCCAAGGGATGTGCATTATATAGAATTTGCATTTAAATACAAAATGCACAAGATGGGATCATCACTTTCTCTATATCTGTAAAAACACTAGACATGTTAAAATAGATCCACAAGAGGCAAGGAAGACAAACAAAACACAAAATCCAATGTAAAGACAATTAACAATTTCTACCACATGATGGGAATACCAATTGTCAAGGACAAGAAGTATTTTGGAAATAATACTCATTGGTAGATCGCAAATATATCCAACATAATCTTTACCCATAAAATGCAAGCAAATGACACTTGTAGAGCTAACATGCCACCTAGGGACAAGATAATTTACAATATAAACACTAAGTGGCAATACCTCAAATGTACACATTTTCTAGGCTTGTAATATGCACATAGCATATTACTCCCCCATAATGTGATAACCCAACAATATTAACAAGTGGAAAATTAAAACCAACAAGAGATAATTAATGGACCATATAGAATTTGGATTTCTCATGAGTAAGACATACCACATAGAAACTAGATAATCTTGAAATATCAATACTAAGTGGTATTCCCCATGTATACACATTTATAGGATTGTGAGGTGTGCAAAGCACATCACTCCCCCACAAATGGGATAACCCCTTAATCTCTCACAAGAGCCAACAAAGATACAAACAAGATGCAAAAATGCTCAATACAAGACTCACATGTACACGATATGCAAACCAACATACACATACTCGAGATAAGCAAGTTAGAAGCACAACATATACAAACACATGCAAGGTACAAAACCACAACATGCAAAGGGGCAAGCAACTAACAATGTAAACAGTTTAAGTACAAGTTACTGTAAGGAGGCACATTGGATATAAGATTGAAACTCGATAATCCAAATGACTTGGCTTGAGAAAATATGAATGATGAAGACCCCTTAATTCTTCATTATGTATCCAAGTCTCTAATGTCCTCCACAAACACCTATTGATCAAGTTTGAGCTTGTTGGTCCCCAACCACGTTGGGTCCTAAGAGGTTAGTCACAATAGGCTTGGCAACCCAAATGGTACTTTTCTTGACACCACTTTGAGTACCAACAAACTTGGCAAACACATTGCCAACCTTATCCTTCCCAAGTGAATAGATATCATCAATAATGATTGGGTTGGATAAATTACCTCTCGTGCAAGAAGAAGCGAAGTGACACTTCTCACGACATAAGTAGCAGCATCTACCCTTTAATTTCTTCCCTATTGACTTCTCAACATGAGGAGTGTTGGCTTGGGTCTTCTTGGGAAGGGGCCTTTCTTCAACTTGTAGTTGAGTATGTTAGTGAACATGTGGCCTCTTCCCTTGTTGCTTGTGACTTTGGGGCTTCTTCTTTAGTGGGCAAGATCTAACATGGTGCCCTTCAATTTTGCACTTGAAGCAAATAATCTTGGCCGAATTCTTGACTTGTTCTTGGCCCTTCTTCTTGAAGCTTTTGGACTTATTCTTCTTGTTGGAGTTGAATCCAAGTCCATATTTGTCATTTGGGGATTTTTGCCCACACAAGACATTGTTGAGTGTGGATATTCCTTCATGACTCTTTTCCAAGTCTTTCTTCAAGGAAGTGACTTGGGTCTTGAGCTCTTTGATTTCTTTTACATGGTTAGTATCAACACAAGTACTAGAGGAAGTATAAGCTTCATTGTTAGAGCAACAAGGCATGGAAAGCAATTCATCACAATATGTAGCAACATTGTGATTAGATGAATTACGAGGACTAGCACATGGCAATATAGCTTTTTGACTAGAAGTAGTGCTAATGTCCACATGAGGCTCACTCGATGTTACCTTGGTAGTAATAGCCTCATGAGCTAATTTTAGCACATTATGGGATACTAGAAGATCATCATGAGAGCTTGTGAGCATTACATGACTTTCTTCCAATTTCCCATAATTTCTGGATAGAAACTCGAGTTGAGACCTTAGCTCAACATTCTCCTTTAAAATGGATGCTTCACAAGAAGTAGAATTAGTAGCACAAGCATCATTATTAACAATAAGAGGAGATGGCAACTTGGCAAGCTCTTTAGCATATGAAGCTTCAAGTTGAGCATGAGACTCGGTGAGTTCGATGAGCGAACTCTTAATAGCCTTTGAGCCATTTTCGAGGTGCTCATAGTCCTCAACGAGTTTAGCATGTGCAACTTCAAGCTTATCATTTTTAGTTCTAAAATCATTAGCCACCTTGAGAGCTCTATCATGGGATTCCTTTTATCTAGATAATTCTATAACAAAGGTTTCCTTAAGAGATTCCTTGGTGGTTTGTTCATTTTCAAGAGCTTGAGATAACTCCGTGGTCTCGTTAGCGTATTCATGCTCATGACCTTCCATTGTCTCAATGGTGGCCTCATGCTCCTCGAGATGAGCTTTCAACTCCTCAATGTATTTCTTGCCCTCAATGGCAATAGACATGATTTCCAAGAAGTTGGAACAAGCAAGTTTATTCTTATAAAGAGATTTAAAAATCATTTCACCCTTAATTTTTAAGGATGCAATATTATCACTCTCTTCATCATTATTCTCATCCCCATTATCATCAACATCATCATCTTGAGATATATTGGGATTCAAAGTAGGAGATACCTTTGAAGCCTTAGCCATAAGGAAAAAGTGAGTCACAATAGATGATGATGTAGGATCCCTTGAAGCATCATTCAAGGCCACATCTTGTTCCATGGAGTGATGAATTTCCTCTACATTGTTAGCACAACAACTCGAGGAAATATATACATTTTTATCATGGCAACAAGATATAGGAAGCATATCATCATGAGATTTAGTCAAGCAATTTTTACATGATATGCAAGGACTATCAACACAAGCATGTAAAACATTTAGAGTGCTCGAAGTGTTAATGCCCAAAGATGAAGCATTGCAATAATATAGTGATGAAGGATCATCAACAATAAACCCACTATCATCGTTGCAATGATCACCACTACTCACCATATCATTACCTTGTGGCAATCCACATGTAGGTGAAGTAGATGAAGTTGAGAAGACCACACGACCGGAGGTGGAGGGAGAACAATCATTCCCACAAATCTTGGACATACCATATTTATCTTGAAGCTTTGTCCACAACTCATGAGCATCCGGAATGGAATGAGTTGAAATATAACTACATTGCTCAAAGCATCAAAAAGCACATTAGAATCTTGAGCATTGAGATAAGAGTTTTTCTCATCCTCTAAAGATATATTTCGAGAATCCTTTGGAGGAGAAAAACCCATATCTACAATTCGTTCTAAATTTGGGTCCAAGACCCGAAAGTGATTAAGCATGCGAATTACCCAAACATCAAAATTTGTGCCATCGAAACTAAGAGTGTCAGTGAATCCTAAACCCCTACTCGACATCCTTACTCTCTAGGTGGTTAAACCTAATAAAGAGAGACCTAGCTTTGATACCAATTGAAATGACGTGGATGTCGCCTAGAGGGGGGGTGAATAGGCGCTTTAAAATAATTACGGTTTAGGCTTGAAAAAATGCGGAATAAAACTAACGTTTAATTTGTCAAGCACAAAACCTACAACAACTAGGCTCACCTATGTGCACCAACAACTTATGCTTAGCAAGATCAACAACTAAGTGATAGCAAGATATATGACAATAAATAATATGGCTATCACAAAGTAAAGTGCATAAGTAAAGGGTTCGGGTAAGAGATAACCGAGGCACGCGGAGACGATGATGTATCCCGAAGTTCACCATTGCGGATGCTAATCTCCGTTGGAGCGGTGTGGAGGCACAATGCTCCCCAAGATGCCACTAAGGCCACCGTAATCTCCTCACGCCCTGGCACAATGCAAGATGCCGTGATTCCACTAAGGGACCCTTGAGGGCGGTCACCGAACCCATACAAATGGCAAACCTTGGGGGCGGTCACCGGTACCTGTACAAATTGCTCGGGGCAATCTCCACAACCTATTTGGAGACCCCAACGCTTGCCCGAAACTTTACACCACAATGATTGAGCTTCGAGACACCACCAAGCTTCTAGGACGCCAAAGCATCCACGAAGAACAATATCTAGGGTACTAAGTACCAAAGGTAATAAGCTTTTCAAACTTCACTTCCACGTATCACCGTGGAGAACTCAAACCGATGCAACTAATGCAATGGCAAGGGCACACGGAGTGCCCAAGTTCTTCTCTCCCAAATCCCACCAAAGCAACTAATGCTAGGGAGGAAAATGAGAGGAAGAACGAAGAAGAACACGAAGAGCTCCAAGATCTAGACCCAAGGGGTTCCCCTCACTTAGAGGAGAAAGTGATTGGTGGAAATGTGGATCTAGTTCTCCTCTCTCTTTTCCCTCAAGAACTAGCAAGAATCATTCGAGGGATTGAGAGTTAGCAAGCTCGAAGAAGGTAAACAATGGGGAAAGAACACGAGATAAAGAGATAAGGTTCAATGGGGAAGAAGACCCCCTTTTATAGGTGGGGAAAATGCCAACCGTTAAGCCTCACAGCCCGCACAGAGCGGTACTACCGCTCATGGGAGCGGTACTAATGCTCAGTAGGTTCACCAACCATGCTGAGGCCACGAAAAACAGTCCGACGGAGCGGTACTACCGCTCCTGGAGCGCTACTACCCCTAGGGAGCGGTAGTAAAAAATACTACTGCTCTGGGGGCGGTACTACCTCTCCTGGGGCGGTACTACCGCTACAGGAGCGGTACTACCGGTGGCACTAGGAGCGGTACTAGCGTTGGATACTGAAACTGCTGTAACTTTCGCATACGGACTCCGAATTCAACGAAACCAAGTTTGTTGGAAAGCTAACGACATGGGATAACACAATATTTATAGAAATATAAATAAGAAGCAAGTGATAAAAGTCCCATAATAAAATGGTGAGAACCCTTCTTCGAATAAGACTGGTAAAAACTCCCAACATCGAAAACATCATAGAAGATGCATATGGACTCCGTTTTCGATGAACACGAGCGTGTCATGAAGATAACCATAAGCTCTAAAACTCACAAAGAGAAATACCAAACAAGAACCAAGAACTATGATGCAAGGATGCAAATGGTTTGAGCTCTCAACGAACGATACGATCAAGCTACTCACTTGAGAGCCCCCCTTGACAGTACGACAATCTATCCTAAAACAGAAAACCTATCAAGGGCAAACCTATACCTTGCACCTTGTCCTATTGAGCTAGATAACGATGATCTTGGCTTCCTCAAGATGGACCACCTTTCTTGCTTGCGTTGGCTTGATGAACACTAGTTGATTGCTCCCCCATACACACTCTGGGTGAGCCGCTCTTCAGCATATCTTCACAAGTCCATTGCCACCAACCTCCATCACTTGACATCATCCTCCATGTGTTGTATGATATATTCCTCTTGACTCAAGCCCATGGAAACACACCTAACCCCATGATACGTCTCCAACGTATCTATAATTTTTGATGGTTTCATGCTATTATCTTGTCAAACTTTGGATGTTTTGTATGAATTTTATATCTTTTTTGAGACTAACTTATTAACTCAGTGCCAAGTGCCAGTTCCTGTTTTTTCCATGTTTTTGACCCCTTTGAGAGGAGGATTTTAAACGGAGTCCAAACAGAATGAAACTGCCAAAAAGATTTTTTCCGAAACAGAAAAAGATCGGGAAGCCTGAGAATCAGGGCAGGGGGCCACCAGGGACCCCACAAGCCCCCTAGCCGCGGCCAGGGGGACCCCGCGCCTCCCAGGCTTGTGGGCTCCGTAGGCCACCTCTGCCTTAGGTCTTTCGCATATATATTCCCTAGAATCCCAGAAAAAATCAGGAGATCATCGAAAGTACTTTTCCGCCGCCGCAAGCTTCTGTCTCCGCAAGATCCCATCTGGGGCACGTTCTGGTGCCCTGTCGGAGGGGGATTCAGATATGGAGGGCTTCTTCATCAACACCATGACCTCTCCGATGATGCGTGAGTAGTTCACCATAGACCTATGGGTCCATAGCTAGTAGCTAGATGGCTTCTTCTCTCTCTTGGATCTTCAATACAAAGTTCTCCATGATCCTCATGGAGATCTATCCGATGTAATCTTCTTTTGCGGCGTGTTTGTCGAGATCCGACGAATTGTGGATTTATGATCAGATTATCTATGAATCTTATTTGAGTTTCTTCTGATCCCTCTTATATGCATGATTTCATATCCTTGTAATTCTCTTCGAGTTGTGGGTTTTGTTTGGCCAACTAGATCTATGATTCTTGCAATGGGAGAAGTGCTTGGTTTTGGGTTCGTACCATGCGGTGACCTCACCCAGTGACAGAAGGGGTAGCAAGGCACGCGTCGTGTTGTTGCCATCAAGGGTAAAAAGATGGGGTTTTCATCATTGGTTTGAGTTTATCCCTCTACATCATGTCATCTTGCTTAAGGCGTTACTCTTTTCGTCATGAACTCAATACACTAGATGCATGCTGGATAGCGGTCGATGTGTGGAGTAATAGTAGTAGATGCAGAAAGTATCGGTCTACTTGTCTCGGACGTGATGCGTATATGTATGGTCATTGCCTTAGATATCGTCATGACTTTGCGCGTATCTATCAATTGCTCGACAGTAATTTGTTCACCCACTGTAATATTTTCTATTTTGAGAGAAGCCTCTAGTGAACACTATGGCCCCCGGGTCTACTCCACACCATATTTTCAGCCTTACACTTTTTCTTTGTTTCACTTTCCGCCTTCAGATCTCACTTTGCAATCAATCTTGAAGGGATTGACAACCCCTTTATAGCGTTGGGTGCAAGCTCTTTGTATTTGTGCAGGTACTCTGGAGTTGACGAGATTCTCCTACTGGATTGATATCTTGGTTCTCAAACTGAGGGAAATACTTACTGCTCCTGTGCTGCATCACCCTTTCCTCTTCAAGGGGAAACCAACGCAAGCTCAAGAGACGACAGAAGGTTTCTGTCGACGTAGCAGAAGGATTTATGGCGCCGTTGCCGGGGAGGATCAAGTCAAGAACTCATCCAAGTAAGTGTCGCAAACTCATCTCTTGCATTTACTTTGTTTGCCAGTTGCCTCTCGTTTTCCTCTCCCTCACTTCACCAATTTGCCTTTTTCGTTTGCCTTTTCGTTCGCCCTTTTTATCGCTTGCTCTTTGTTTGCTTGTGTGCTTGCTTGCTTTCCGAAGTCATCATGACTGAAAACACCAAACTTTGTGACTTCTCGAATACTAATAATAATGATTTTATTAGTACTTCGATTGCTCCCGCCACTAGTGCGGAGTCATACGAAATCAATGCCGCTTTGCTGAATCTTGTTATGAAAGAGCAATTTTCCGGCCTTCCTAGTGAAGATGTCGCATCCCATCTTAATACCTTCATAGAGCTTTGCGATATGCAAAATAAGAAAGATGTGGATAATGATGTGATTAAATTGAAGATTTTTCCTTTCTCGTTGCGAGATCGAGCAAAAACTTGGTTTTCGTCTTTGCCCAAAAATAGTATCGATTCTTGGGATAAGTGCAAAGATGCTTATATATCCAAGTATTTTCCGCCGGCTAAGATTATTTCTCTCCGTAATGATATCATGAATTTTAAGCAACCTGATCATGAACACGTTGCACAATCTTGGGAGAGAATGAAATTGATGATTAGAAATTGTCCCGCTCATGGCTTGAGTCTTTGGATGATTATACAAATCTTCTACGCTGGCTTGAATTTCGCTTCTAGAAACATCTTGGACTCCGCCTCCGGTGGAACGTTCATGGAAATCATGTTAGGAGAAGCCACGAAACTCCTAGACAATATCATGACAAACTACTCTCAGTGGCACACTGAAAGGTCACCAACTAGTAAGAAAGTACACGTTATAGAAGATTAACTCGTTGAGTGCTAAGATGGATGAGTTAATGAATTTGGTTGCTAGTAGAAGTTCTCCTTTAGATCCTAATGATATGCCCTTGTCTTCTTTGATTGAGAGTAGCAACGCTACCTTGGACGTTAATTTTGTTGGTAGGAATAATTTTGGCAACAACAATGCTTTTAGAGGAAACTATGTTCCTAGGCCTTTTCCTAGTAACTCCTCTAATAACTTTGGCAACTCCTACAACAATACTCATGGAAATTACAATAGATTACCCTCTGATCTAGAGAGTAATATCAAAGAGTTTATCATCTCGCAAAAAAATTTCAATGCGTCCATAGAGGAAAAACTACTCAAAATTGACTATTTGGCTAAGAGCATTGATAGAATGTCTAGTGATATTGATGCTTTGAAAGTTAGATGTGCTCCTCCAAAGATCAATATGGATGAAACTTTGAAAGCTATGCGTCTTTCCATGATTGAGAGCAAAGAAAGAACCGCCCAAATTCGTGCTAGACATGAATGGCTTAAAAAGGCGTGTTCTCGTGATAAGAATCACGAAGATCTTAAAGTGCTTGGTGTGACTCCCATTGAATCTTTGGTTTCTTGTGTCAAACCCAATGATCATGGGGCTGGATATGAAACCACTTTGGTTGAAAAACAACCCAATGATTCGGAGTCCATCTATCTTGATGCTAAAAGCATTGAAAGTGGAGTAGAAGATATTAAAACTTTGAGTAGTAATGAAATTACTACTTTGGATTTCAAGGAATTCAATTATGATAGTTGCTCCTTGATTGAATGCATTTCCTTAATGCAATCCATGCTAAACTCTCCACACGCTTATAGCCAAAACAAGGCCTTTACCGATCATATCGTCGAAGCCATGATAAAATCTCTTGAAGAGAAACTTGAATTGAAAGTCTCTATCCCTAGAAAGCTTCATGATGAGCGGGAACCTACTATCAAAATCAAAATAAAAAACTATGAATGCAATGCTTTGTGTGATTTGGGTGCTAGTGTTTTCGCGATTCCAAAGTCTTTATGTGATGCTCTGGGTTTTAATGAGATTGAAGAGTGATCTCTTAATTTGCATCTTGCGGATTCTACTGTCAAGAAACCCATGGGAAGGATCAATGATGTTCTTATTATTGCAAATAGGAACTATGTACCCGTGGATTTCATTGTGATTGACATTGATTGCAATCCTACATGCCCTATTATTCTTGGTAGACCTTTCCTAAGGACTATCGGTGCCATCATCGATATGAAGGAAGGGAATATTAGATTTCAATTTCCTTTAAAGAAGGGCATGGAGCACTTTCCTAGAAATAAAATAAGATTGCCTTATGAATCCATGATGAGGGCCACTTATGGTTTGAGCACCAAAGACGACGATACGTGATTCTATCGCCTTATGTCTAGCTAATGGCGTTAAACAATAGCGCTTGTTGGGAGGCAACCCAATGAATTTATTTCTTTTTATTTCTGTTTTGTTGCGTCCACACCATCATAATTCTGTTATGATTGTGTCTTTTGTGTTTCTTTTTGTGTCTGAGCCAAGTAAAATCTTTATGACTAGTCTTGGTGATGGTTGTTTGATCCTCCTCGAAAAAGACAGAAACTTTTCACTCACGAGATGATTTTTCATTTTTATTTAGAAAGAGCTTTTGGGTTGATTCGTTTTGCTGCTGGTTTATATGCCTTTTGCCCAGGCAGTCGTAATTGTTCAGAATTTTTGAGATACCAGAAGTATACGAAGTATACAGATAGCTACAGTCTGGTCTATTTTTGACAGATTCCGTTTTTGTTGAGTTGGTTGCTTGTTTTGATGAAAATATGGTTAGTATCGGGGGGTACTAGCCATGGAAAAGTGATAATACAGTAGCCCAACACCAATATAAATAGAAATCAATATTTCTACAGTGCCTAAAGAGGTGGTAGTTTGTTTTCTTGTGCTAATGTTATCACGAGTTTCTGTTTAAGTTTTGTGTTGTGAAGTTTTCAAGTTTTGGGTGATATTCTCATGGACAAAGAGATAAGGAGTGGAAAGAGCTCAAGCTTGGGGATGCCCAAGGCATCCCAAGCCAAATTCAAGGACACCAAAAAGCCTAAGCTTGGGGATTCCCCGGGAAGGCATCCCCTCTTTCGTCTTCAATCCATCGGTAACGTTACTTGGAGCTATATTTTTATTCACCACATGATATGTGTTTTGCTTGGAGCGTCTTGTATCTTAGGAGTCTTTTCTTTTTGTTGTGTCACAATCATCCTTGGTGCACACCTTTAGAGAGAGACATGCACTCATCGTGATTTTGCTAGAGTGCTCATAGTGCTTCACTTATATCTTTTGAGCTAGATAATTTTGCTCTTTGTGCTTCACTTAGATCTTTTAGAGCACGACGGTGCGTGACTTGGTAGTTGGCTTATACTATGAAAGTAGTCCCAAAGGTGATAGGTACCCAAAGAGTATACAAAAACCTCCAACTTCATGTGCATTGAGTAGAAAGAGAAGTTTTGATTCCTCTCAATTAGTTTTCAGACGTGCATTTGGTAATACTAAGAGTTATGTTAGTAGGTTGTTGTGAATCTAGAAATACTTGTGTTGAAGTTAGTGATTCCCGTAGCATGCACGTATGGTGAACCGCTATGTTAGGAAGTCGGAGCATAATTGATTTATTGATTGTCATCCTTTGTGTTGAGGTCGGGATCGCGCGATGGTTAACACCTACCAACCCTTCCCCTCGGAGTATGCGTTTAGCACTTTGTTTCGATTACTAATAAAAACTTTCACAACAAGTATGTGAGTTCTTCATGACTAATGTGAGTCCATGGTATAGATGCACGTTCACCTTCCACCATTGCTAGCCTCTCTAGTGCCGCGCAATTCTCGCCGGTGCACAAACCCACCATATGCCTTCCTCAAAACAGCCACCATACCTACCTACTATGGCATTTTCATAGCCATTCCGAGATATATTGCCATGCAACTCCCACCGTTCCGTCTCATGACTTGTGCCATCACTCTCATATTGCCATTGCATGATCGTAAGATAGCTAGCGATATGTTTCTACGTCATTCGCCAAGCTAGATCGCTGCACATCCTGGTACACCGTCGGAGGCATTTCCTATAGAGTCATCATCGTTCTAAGCTTTGAGTTGTGATTAAATATAAGTGTGATGATCATCATTATTAGAGCATTGTACTATGTGAGGAAAAAAGAGAGGCTAAAGTGCCCAAATAAAAAAAGGAAAGAGAGAAAAAAGAGAAAGGCCTAAGAGCCCAAATAAAAAAAGTTTGAAAAAGAGAGAAGGGACAATGCTACTATCTTTTTCCACACTTGTGCTTCATAATAGCACCATGTTCTTCATGTTTGAGAGCCTCTCGTTTCGTCACTACCATATGCTATTTGGAATCTTCATTATATAACTTGGCTTGTATATTCCAATGATGGGCTTCTTCAAAATTGCCCTAGGTCTTCGTGAGCAAGCAAGTTGGATGCACACCCATTAGTTCTCCTTTTGAGCTTTCACATACTTATAGCTCTATTGCATCCTTTGTATGGAAATCCCTACTCATTCACATTGATATCTATTAATGGGCATCTCCATAGCCCTTTGATATGCCGAGTCAATGTGACCATCTCCTCCTTTTTTTGTCTCACAACCACCACCACACTCTATTCCACCTATAGTGCTATATCCAAGGCTCACGCTCATGTATTGCGTGATAGTTATAAAAAGTTTGAGAAAGTAAGAGTGCGAAAACAATTACTTGGCCAATACTGGGGTTGTGCATGATTTACATTAGTTGTGTGAGGACGATGGAGCATAGCCAGACTATATGATTTTGTAGGGATAACTTTCTTTGGCCTTGTTATTTTGAAAGTTCGTGATTACCTTGCTAGTTTGCTTGAAGTATTATTGTTTTCATGTCAATAGCAAACTATTGTTTTGAATCTTACGGATCTGAACATTCATGTCACATGAAAGCAGTTGCAAAGGACAACTATACTAGGTAGCATTCCACATCAAAAATTCAGTCTTTATCACTTCCCTACTCGAGGACGAGCAGGAGTTAAGCTTGGGGATGCTTGATACGTCTCCAACATATCTATAATTTTTGATGGTTTCATGCTATTATCTTGTCAAACTTTGGATCTTTTGTATGCCTTTTATATCTTTTTTGAGACTAACTTATTAACTCAGTGCCAAGTGCCAGTTCCTGTTTTTTCCATGTTTTGGACCCCTTTCAGAGGAGGATTTTAAACGGAGTCCAAACGGAACGAAACTGCCAAAAAGATTTTTTCCGAAACAGAAAAAGACCGGGAAGCCTGAGAATCAGGGCAGGGACCCACCAGGGACCCCACAAGCCCCCTAGCCGCGGCCAGGGGGCCCCGCGCCTCCCAGGCTTGTGGGCTCCCTGGGCCTCCTCTGCCCTAGGTCTTTTGCCTATAAATTCCGTAAAATACCAGAAAAAATGAGGAGATCATCGAAAGTACTTTTCCGCCGCCGCAAGCTTCTGTCTCCGCAAGATCCCATCTGGGGCACGTTCTCGTGCCCTGCCGGAGGGGGGATTCAGATACGGAGGGCTTCTTCATCAACACCATGACCTCTCCGATGATGCGTGAGTAGTTCACCATAGACCTACGGGTCCATAGCTAGTAGCTAGATGGCTTCTTCTCTCTCTTGGATCTTCAATACAATGTTCTCCATGATCTTCATGGAGATCCATCCGATGTAATCTTCTTTTGCGGTGTGTTTGTCGAGATCCGATGAATTGTGGATTTATGATCAGATTATCTATGAATCTTATTTGAGTTTCTTCTGATCTCTCTTATGCATGATTTCATATCCTTGTAATTCTCTTCGAGTTGTGGGTTTTGTTTGGCCAACTAGATCTATGATTCTTCCAATGCGAGAAGTGCTTGGTTTTTGGTTCATACCGTGCGGTGACCTCACCCAGTGACAGAAGGGGTAGCGAGGCACACATCGTGTTGTTGCCATCAAGGTAAAAAGATGGGGTTTTCATCATTGGTTTGAGTTTATCCCTCTACATCATGTCATCTTGCTTAAGGCATTACTTTGTTCGTCATGAACTCAATACACTAGATGCATGCTGGATAGCAGTCGATGTGTGGAGTAATAGTAGTAGATGCAGAAAGTATCGGTCTACTTGTCTCGGACGTGATGCTTATATGTATGATCATTGCCTTAGATATCGTCATGACTTTGTGCGGTTCTATCAATTGCTCGACAGTAATTTGTTCACCCACCATAATATTTGCTATTTTGAGAGAAGCCTCTAGTGAACACTATGGCCCCGGGGTCTACTCCACACCATATTTTCAGCCTTACACTTTTTCTTCGTTTCACTTTCCGCCTTCACATCCCACTTTGCAATCAATCTTGAAGGGATTGACAACCCCTTTATAGCGTTGGGTGCAAGCTCTTTGTGTTTGTGCAGGTACTCTGGACTTGATGAGATTCTCCTACGGGATTGATACCTTGGTTCTCAAACTGAGGGAAATACTTACTGCTCCTGTGCTGCATCACCCTTTCCCCTTCAAGGGAAAACCAATGCAAGCTCAAGAGACGACAGAAGGTTTCTGTCGACGTAGCACCCCACATAGAACTCTCAAGAAGACCATGGGTTAGTACACAAATACGCACTGGACAATGCTTACCATACCATGGGATCACTTGATCCCTCTCGGTACATCTTGTACGCTTTGTGTGTTGATCATCTTGATTTACTCTTTGTCTAACGATCTTGATCAACCTTATGTCTATATGACCATTCTTTGGATAATACCTTGAATATCACCTTGGTCATCATATAAACTCCTTGAACCCAATAGATGGACTTCAAGAAGTGCCTATGGACAAATCCTATAAATATAACTTAAGGCAACCATTAGTCCATAGGAATTGTCATCAATTACCAAAACCACATATGGAGATATATGCTCTAACACCGTGCCTCCTACTGATCCCTTAGAGCAATACTTGCTTGAGCATGAAAATGATATGCATATGGATGAAAGGGATGAGATAGAGAGGGCTGTCTTAGAACAATATCCTATCCTTAATAATAATTTGCGTGTTGAAACTGCTTGGGGATCCACCCCCACCAAAGGGTGATCCTGTGTTCGAGGTTAAACAGTTGCCTGATACTCTTAACTATGCTTATCTTGATGAAAAAGAGATATATCCTATTATTATTAGTGCTAGCCTCTCAGAGCATGAAGAAAAGAAGTTACTAAAAACCCTGAGAAAGCACCGTGCTGCTATTGGATATACTCTTGATGATCTTAAGGGCATTAGTCCCACTCTATGCCAGCACAAGATTAAAACTGATCCTGATTCCAAACGAGTTGCTGATCATCGAAGGAGATTAAATCCTAAGATCAAAGAAGTAGTGAGAAAAGAAATACTAAAGCTCGTGGAAGCAGGTATTATCTATCCTGTTGCTCATAGTGATTGGGTGAGTCCGGTGCATTGCGTCCCTAAGAAGGGAGGCATTACCGTTGTCCCTAATGATAATGATGAATTGATCCCACACATGATTATTACTGGCTATAGGATGGTGATCGATTTTAGGAAATTGAATAAGGCCACTAGGAAAGATCATTACCCTTTGCCTTTTATCGACCAAATGCTAGAAAGACTGTCTAAACACACACACTTCTGCTTTCTAGACGGTTATTCTGGTTTCTCCCAAATACCAGTTGCACAATCTGATCAGGAGAAAACCACTTTCACCTGCCCTTTCGGTACCTTTGCTTATAGACGTATGCCTTTTGGCTTATGTAATGAACCTGCCACCTTTCAAAGATGTATGATGGCTATATTCTCTGACTTTTGTGAAAAGATTGTTGAGGTTTTCATGGATGACTTCTCCGTTTATGGGTCTTCCTTTGCTGATTGCCTCAGCAACCTGGATCGAGTCTTGCAGAGATGTGAAGACAGCAATCTTGTCTTGAATTGGGAGAAGTGCCACTTTATGGTTAATGAAGGCATCGTCTTAGGACATAAAATTTCTGAAAGAGGTATTGAAGTCGCTAAGGCTAAGGTTGATGCGATCGAGAAAATGCCATACACCACAGATATCAAAGGTATAAGAAGTTTCCTTGGTCATGCTGGTTTCTATAGAAGGTTCATTAAAGACTTCTCTAAGATTTCTAGGCCTCTTACCAATCTCTTGCAAAAGGATATCCCTTTTGTTTTTGACGATGATTGTGAGAAAGCCCTCGAAATACGTAAGAAGGCCTTGATAACTGCACCTATTCTTCAACCACCTGATTGGAACTTACCTTTTGAAATCATGTGTGATGCTAGTGATTATGCTGTTGGTGTTGTCCTAGGGCAAAAAGTTGATAAGAAGTTGAATGTTATTCACTATGCTAGTAAAACTCTAGACAGTGCCCAAAGAAAGTATGCTACTACGGAAAAGGAGTTTTTAGCAGTCGTGTTTGCATGTGAAAAGTTAAGGTCTTACATAGTTGATTCCAAAGTCATTATTCACACCGATCACGCTGCTATTAAGTACCTCATGGAGAAGAAGGACGCTAAACCTAAACTTATCAGATGGGTTCTCTTGCTACATGAATTTGATTTGCACGTTGTCGACAGGAAGGGTGCTGATAACCCCGTAGCAGATAACTTGTCTAGGTTGGAGAACGTTCTTAATGACCCACAACCTATGTATGATAGCTTTCTTGATGAGCAATTGAATTTCATCAATGCTTCACGTAGTGCACCGTGGTATGCTGATTATGCAAACTATATCGTTGCCAAATATATACCACCTAGTTTCACATACCAACAAAAGAAGAAATTCTTCTTTGACTTGAGACATTACTTCTGGGACGATCCTCACCTTTATAAGGAAGGAGTAGATGGTGTTATTAGACGTTGTGTACCTAAACATGAACAGGGACAAATCCTACAGAAGTGTCACTCCGAGGTCTACGGAGGACACCATGCGGGAGACAGAACTGCATACAAGGTATTGCAATCAGGTTTCTATTGGCCCACTCTCTTCAAGGATGCCCGTAAGTTTGTCTTGTCTAGTGACAAATGTCAAAGAATAGGTAATATCGGTAAACGTCGGGAAATACCTATGAACTATTCACTCGTCATTGAACCATTTGATGTCTGGGGCTTTGATTATATGGGTCCTTTTCCAAAATCCAACCGGTATACTCATATCCTAGTTGCTGTTTATTACGCCACTAAGTGGGTAGAAGCTATCCCCACTAGTAGTGCTGATCACAACATCTCTATCAGGATGCTTAAAGAAGTTATTTTCCCTAGATTTGGAGTCCCTAGATATCTAATGACCGACGGTGGTTCACATTTCATTCATAGTGCTTTCCGTAAAACGCTTGCTAAGTACGATGTCAACCATAGAATTGCGTCCCCCTATCACCCTCAGTCCACTGGTCAAGTAGAGCTAAGCAATAGAGAGATTAAACTGATTCTGCAAAAGACTGTCAACAGGTCTAGAAAGAATTGGTTTAAGAAGCTCGATGATGCACTATGGGCTTATAGAACTGCCTATAAGAATCCCATGGCATGTCTCCGTATAAAATGGTGTACGGTAAAGCATGTCATTTACCTCTTGAGCTAGAGCATAAAGCTTATTGGGCAATCAAAGAGCTCAACTTTGATTTCAAACTTGCTGATGAGAAGAGGATATTTGACATTAGCTTGCTTGATGAATGGAGAGCTCAGGCATATGAAAATGCCAAGTTGTTCAAAGAAAAGGTTAAGAGGTGGCATGATAAGAGGATACAAAAGCGTGAGTTCAATGTAGGTGATTATGTCTTGCTATATAATTCTCGTTTAAGATTTTTTGCAGGCAAGCTTCTCTCTAAATGGGAAGGTCCCTATATTGTTGAGGAAGTATATCATTCCGGTGCTATCAAGATCAACAACACGGAAGGTAATTGTCCCAGAGTTGTAAATGGGCAGAGAATCAAGCATTATATCTCAGGTACTCCCATAAATGTTGAAAGCAATATCATCAATACCATAACTCCGGAAGAATACCTAAGGGATATTTATCAGTCTGTTTCAGACTCCGAAAACAAAGAGGTATGTGATTCGGTAAGAAAACAGACTCCAAAACTTTTCCAGTAGGACTTTTTCTCCGTTTCGGAATATTTGAAAAAATAGAAAAAATGGAAGTAGTCCGGAAAGCGCGCGAGGAGGCGACAAGCCTGCCAGGCGTGGGCCCACCCCCTGGCTGCGTCTGGGGGCTTGTGGCCACCTCGTATGCCTCTCGGACTCCGTTTTCGTGCGGAGTACTCCTTCTGGTCTGAAAAAATCATTATATATTCTCCCGTAAGGTCTGACCCTCGTATCACGCAGATTTCCTCTGTTTTCGTTTTGAGCTTGTTTTCTGCCGTAGATTTAGAGCAAGATGTCGTCCCAGGAATCTGTGGGGAGAACAATCTCCCTCAAGTCTATGGAGAAGTAAATGCTGATCTGAAAAGAATGGAGGCCAAGGAAAGGCTACCTAAAGAAACCAAGGGCAAAACTAAGGAGAAGAATCAGGCATGGGATGAAGCACAATCTGCGTTCAACAAGGAAGAAGTTGAAGAAGTGGATTTCTATTACTTCTCAAACAACAGCGCCAGAATTTGACATGTTGATGGAGACTTGCTTGCGTTGGTTTTTCCCTTGAAGAGGAAAGGGTGATGCAGCACAGGAGCAGTAAGTATTTCCCTCAGTTTGAGAACCAAGGTATCAATCCAGTAGGAGAATCTCGTCAAGTCCAAAGTACCTAAACAAACACAAAAGAGCTTGCACCCAACACTATAAAGGGGTTGTCAATCCCTTCAAGATTGATTGCAAAGTGAGATCTCATGGCGAAAGTGCAACGAAGAAAAGGAGTAAGGCTGAAAATATGGTGTGGAGTAGACCCGGGGGCCATAGTGTTCACTAGAGGCTTCTCACAAAATAGCAAATATTACGGTGGGTGAACAAATTACTGTCGATCAATTGATAGAACCGCGCAAAGTCATGACGATATCTAAGGCAATGATCATACATATAGGCATCACGTCCGAGACAAGTAGACCGATACTTTCTGCATCTACTACTATTACTCCACACATCGACCGCTATCCAGCATGCATCTAGTGTATTGAGTTCATGACGAACAGAGTAACGCCTTAAGCAAGATGCCATGATGTAGAGGGATAAACTCAAACCAATGATCAAAACCCCATCTTTTTACCCTTGATGGCAACAACACGATGCGTGCCTCGCTACCCCTTCTGTCACTGGGTGAGGTCAACGCACGGTATGAACCCAAAACCAAGCACTTCTCCCATTGCAAGAATCATAGATCTAGTTGGCCAAACAAAACCCACAACTCGAAGAGAATTACAAGGATATGAAATCATGCATATAAGAGGGATCAGAAGAAACTCAAATAAGATTCATAGATAATCTGATCATAAATCCACAATTCGTCGGATCTCGACAAACACGCCGCAAAAGAAGATTACATCGGATAGATCTCCATGAGGATCATGGAGAACTTTGTATTGAAGATCCAAGAGAGAGAAGAAGCCATCTAGCTACTAGCTATGGACCCATAGGTCTATGGTGAACTACTCACGCATCATCGGAGAGGTCATGGTGTTGATGAAGAAGCCCTCCATATCCGAATCCCCCTCCGGCAGGGCACCAGAACGTGCCCCAGATGGGATCTTGCGGAGACAGAAGCTTGCGGCGGCGGAAAAGTACTTTCTATGATCTCCTGATTTTTTCTGGGATTCTAGGGAATATATATGTGAAAGACCTAAGGCAGAGGTGGCCTACGGAGCCCACAAGCCTGGGAGGCGCGGGGTCCCCCTGGCCGCGGCTAGGGGGCTTGTGGGGTCCCTGGTGGCCCCCGCCCTGATTCTCAGGCTTCCCGATCTTCTTTTGTTTCGAAAAAAATCTTTTTGGAAGTTTCGTTCCGTTTGGACTCTGTTTAAAATCCTCCTCTGAAAGGGGTAAAAAACATGGAAAAAACAGGAACTGGCACTTGGCACTGAGTTAATAAGTTAGTCCCAAAAAAGATATAAAAGGCATACAAAACATCCAAAGTTTGACAAGATAATAGCATGAAACCATAAAAAATTATAGATACGTTGGAGACGTATCAAGCATCCCCAAGCTTAACTCCTGCTCGTCCTCGAGTAGAGAAGTGATAAATACTAAATTTTTGATGTGGAATGCTACCTAGCATAGTTGTCCTCTGCAACTTCTTTCATGTGACATGAATGTTCAGATTCGTAAGATTCAAAACAATAGTTTGCTATTGACATGAAAACAATAATACTTCAAGCAAACTAGCAAGGTAATCATGAACTTTCAAAATAACAAGGCCAAAGAAAGTTATCCCTACAAAATCATATAGTCTGGCTATGCTCCATCATCCTCACACAACTAATTCAAATCATGCACAACCCCCGTATTGGCCAAGCAATTGTTTTCGCACTGTTACTTTCTCAAACTTTTTATAACAATCACACAATACATGAGCGTGAGCCATGGATATAGCACTATAGGTGGAATAGAGTGTGGTGGTGGTTGTGAGACAAAAAAAAGGAGGAGATGGTCACATTGACTCGGCATATCAAAGGGCTATGGAGATGCCCATTAATAGATATCAATGTGAATGAGTAGGGATTGCCATTAAAAGGATGCACTAGAGCTATAAGTATGTGAAAGCTCAAAAGGAGAACTAATGGGTGTGCATCCAACTTGCTTGCTCATGAAGACCTAGGGCAATTTTGAGGAAGCTCATCATTGGAATATACAAGCCAAGTTATATAATGAAGATTCCCACTAGCATATGGTGATGACGAAACGAGAAGCTCTCAATCATGAAGAACATGGTGCTATTATGAAGCACAAGTGTGGAAAAAGATAGTAGCATTGTCACTTATCTCTTTTTCTCTCTTTTTTGGGCTCTTTGGTCTTTTTTTTTATGTTTTTAATTTTTTTATTTCCTCACATGGGACAATGCTCTAATAATGATGATCATCACACTTTTATTTACTCACAACTCAAACCTTAGAAATGAATCTATAGGAAATGCCTCCGGCAGTGTACCGGGATATGCAACGATCTAGCTTGGCGTATGACGTTGAAACATCTCGCTAGCTATCTTACGATCATGCAATGGCAATATGAGAGTGACGGCACAAGTAATGAGACGGAACGGTGGGAGTTGCATGGCAATATATCTTGGAATGGCTATGAAAATGCCATAGTATGTAGGTATGGTGGCTGTTTTGAGGAAGGCATATGGTGGGTTTTGTACCAGCGAGAATTGCGCGGCACTAGAGAGGTTAGCAATGGTGGAAGGTGAAATTGCAGCTATACCATGGACTCACATTAGTCATGAAGAACTCACATACTTGTTGCGAAAGTTTTTATTAGTAATCAAAACAAAGTGCTAAACGCATACTCCTAGGGGAAGGGTTGGTAGGTGTTAACCATCGCGCGATCCCGACCTCAACACAAAGGATGAATATCAATAGATCAATTATGCTCCGACTTCCTAACATAGGGGTTCACCATACGTGCATGCTACGGGAATCACTAACTTCAACACAAGTATTTCTACATTCACGACACCCTACTAAAAGAACTCTTAATATTACCAAATCCACGTCTCAAAACGAATTGAGAGGAATCAAGACTTCTCTTTCTACTCAATGCACATGAAGATGGAGGTTTTGTATCCTCTTTGGGTACCTATCACCTTTGGGACTACTTTCATAGCATAAGTCAACTACCAAGTCACGCACCGCCGTGCTCTAAAAGATCTAAGTGAAGCACATAGAGCAAAATTATCTAGCTCAAAAAGATATAAGTGAAGCACGATGAGCATTCTAGCAAAATCACGATGAGTGCATGTATCTCTCAAAAGGTGTGCAGCAAGGATGATTGTGACACAACAAAAGAAAAGACTCCTACGATACAAGACGCTCCAAACAAAACACATATCATGTGGTGAATAAAAATATAGCTCCAAGTAATGTTACCGATGGATTGAAGACGAAAGAGGGGATTCCTTCCCGGGGCATCCCCAAGCTTAGGCTTTTTGGTGTCCTTTGAATTTGGCTTGGGATGCTTTGGGCATCCCCAAGCTTTAGCTCTTTCCACTCCTTATCTCTTTGTCCATGAGAACATCACCCAAAACTTGAAAACTTCACAACACAAAACTTAAACAGAAACTCGTGATAACATTAGCACAAGAAAACAAACTACCACCTCTTTAGTTACTGTAGAAATCTTTATTTCTATTTATATTGGTGTTAGATTACTGTATTCTCACTTCTCCATGGCTAGTACCCCCCGATACTATCCATAGTTTCATCAAAACAAGCAACCAACTCAACAAAAACAGAATATGTCAAAAACTGACCAGTCTGTAGCAATCTATATACTTCATATACTTCTGGTACCTCAAACATTCTGCAAAATTACGATTGCCTGTGCAAAAGGCATATCAACTAGTAGGAAAAAGAATCAACTCAAAATCTATTTCTGAATAAAAATGAAAAATAATCTCGTGAGCAAAAAGTTTCTGTCTTTTCCTCGAGGATCAAACAACCATCACCAAGACTAGTCATAAAGGTTTTGTTTGGATCAAACACAAAAGACACTATTATAACAGAATTATGATGGTGTCGATGCAACAAAACAGAAATCAAAAGATAAATTCATTGGGTTGCCTCCCAACAAGCGCTATTGTTTAACGCACTTAGCTAGGCATTAATAATTCAATGGTGCTCACACAAAAGACAAGAATTGAAGCACAACGAGAGCATCATAGAACATGTGAAAATCACATCTAAATCTAACATACTTCCTATGCATATGCATTTTATAGGAAAACATATTGTCAAGACAACCAATAGTTACCATATGCAAGGAAGAAGAAAGAGACAATAGCAATCTCCACATAACGAGAGGTAATTGGGTAACATGAAAGTTTCTACCTCAATATTTTCCTCTCTCATAGCAATTACATGTGGGATCAAAATCAAATTCAACAATATAGCTATCACAAAGGATATTCTTTTCATGATCCACATGCATGCAAAGTTGACGATCTTCAAAAATAGTGGGATTATCATCAACTAAAGTCATGACTTCTCCAATCCCACTTTCAATATTATTGCAAATATCATAATCATCATGAGGCTTAAACAAATTTTCAAGATCATAAGAAAAATCATTACCCCAATCATGATCATTGCAACAAGTAGTGGACAAAGCAAAACTAGCATCCCCAAGCTTAGGGTTTTGCATTTTTAGCATGATTGACACTAATAAGATTTATAGTGAAACCATTGCAATCATGCTTTTTATTCAAGGAGCCCTCGTGAATCACTTCATAAATTTCTTCATCACGATTTTTAGATCCATGCATCTCAAGCAAAACTCCATAGAGAAAGTCAAGTGCAGTCAACTCACTAGCAATTGGATCAACATAATTGGATCTCTTAAAGAGATTAGCAAGTGGATGGGGATCCATATCAATAGATTTTCAGCAAGCGAAGATGCAAGCATATTGAAGGCACATAGCACACAAGCAAAGGAAAGGCAAACGAAAAAGGCAAACAAAGAAAAGGGCAAACGAAAAAAGCAAACGAAAAAGGCAATTTTTTTTGTAAATTTTTGTTTTTCAGAAGTGGGGGAGAGGAGCATAAAGCTTATTGGGCAATCAAAGAGCTCAACTTTGATTTCAAACTTGCGGGTGAGAAGAGGATATTTTACATTAGCTCGCTTGATGAATGAAGAGCTCAGGCATATGAAAATGCCAAGTTGTTCAAAGAAAAGGTTAAGAGGTGGCATGATAAGAAGATACAAAAGCGTGAGTTCAATGTAGGTGATTATGTCTTGCTATATAATTCTCATTTAAGATTTTTTGCAGGCAAGCTTCTCTCTAAATGGGAAGGTCCCTATATTGTTGAGGAAGTATATCGTTCCGGTGCTATCAAGATCAACAACACGGAAGGTAATTGTCCGAGAGTTGTAAATGGGCAGAGAATCAAGCATTATATCTCAGGTACTCCCATAAATGTTGAAAGCAATATCATCAATACCATAACTCCGGAAGAATACCTAAGGGATATTTATCAGCCTGTTTCAGACTCCGAAAACGAAGAGGTATGTGATTCGGTAAGAAAACAGACTCCAAAACTTTTCCAGTAGGACTTTTTCTCCGTTTCGGAATATTTGAAAAAATAGAAAAATTGGAAGTAGTCCGGAAAGCGCGCGAGGAGGCGACAAGCCTGCCAGGCGCGGGCCCACCCCTGGCCGCGCCTGGGGGCTTGTGGCCACCTCGTGTGCCTCCCGGACTCCGTTTTCGTGCGGAGTACTCCTTCTGGTCTGAAAAAAATTATTATACAATCTCCCGTAAGGTCGGACCCTCGTATCACACATATTTTCTCTGTTTTCGTTTCGAGCTTGTTTTCTGCCGCAGATTTAGAGAAAGATGTCGTCCCAGGAATTCGTGGGGGAGAACAATCACCCTCAAGTCTATGAAGAAGTAAATGCTGATCTAAAAAGAATGGAGGCCAAGGAAAGGCTACCTAAAGAAACCAAGGGCAAAACTAAGGAGAATAATCAGGTGTGGGATGAAGCACAATCTGCGTTCAACAAGGAAGAAGTTGAAGAAGTGGATTTCTGCTACTTCTCAAACAACAGCGCCAGAATTTGACACGTTGACGGAGACTTGCTTGCGTTGGTTTTTCCCTTGAAGAGGAAAGGGTGATGCAGCACAGGAGCAGTAAGTATTTCCCTCAGTTTGAGAACCAAGGTATCAATCTAGTAGGAGAATCTCGTCAAGTCCAGAGTACCTGAACAAACACAAAAGAGCTTGCACCCAACGCTATAAAGGGGTTGTCAATCCCTTCAAGATTGATTGCAAACTGAGATCTTAAGGCGGAAAGTGCAACAAAGAAAAAGAATAAGGCTGAAAATATGGTGTGGAGTAGACCCGGGGGCCATAGTGTTCACTAGAGGCTTCTCTCAAAATAGCAAATATTACGGTGGGTGAACAAATTACTGTCGAGCAATTGATAGAGCCGCGCAAAGTCATGAAGATATGTAAGGCAATGATCATACATATAGGCATCACGTCCTAGACAAGTAGACCGATACTTTCTGCATCTACTACTATTACTCCACACATCGACCGCTATCCAACATGCATCTAGTGTATTGAGTTCATGACGAATAGAGTAACGCCTTAAGCAAGATGACATGATGTAGAGGGATAAGCTCAAACCAATGATGAAAACCCCATCTTTTTACCCTTGATGGCAACAACACGATGCGTGCCTCGCTACCCCTTCTGTCACTGGGTGAGGTCACCGCACGGTATGAACCCAAAACCAAGCACTTCTCCCATTGCAAAATTATAGATCTAGTTGGCCAAACAAAACCCACAACTCGAAGAGAATTACAAGGATATGAAATCATGCATATAAGAGAGATCAGAAGAAACTCAAATAAGATTCATAGAGAATCTGATCATAAATCCACAATTCATCGGATCTCGACAAACACACCGTAAAAGAAGATTATATCGGATAGATCTTCGTGAAGATCATGGAGAACTTTGTATTGAAGATCCAAGAGAGAGAAGAAGCCATCTAGCTACTAGCTATGGACCCGTAGGTCTATGGTGAACTACTCACGCATCATCGGAGAGGTCATGGTGTTGATGAAGAAGCCCTCCGTATCCGAATCCCCCCTCCGGCAGGGCACGAGAACGTGCCCCCGATGGGATCTTGCGGAGACAGAAGCTTGCAGTAGCGGAAAAGTACTTTCGATGATCTCCTGATTTTTTCTGGGATTTTAGGGATTATATAGGCGAAAGACCTAGGGCAGAGGTGGCCCAGGGAGCCCATAAGCCTGGGAGGCACGGCCCCCCTTAGCCGCGGCTAGGGGGCTTGTGGGGTCCCTGGTGGCCCCCTGCCCTGATTCTGAGGCTTCCCGATCTTCTTGTGTTTTGAAAAAAATCTTTTTGGAAGTCTCGTTCCGTTTGGACTCCGTTTAAAATCCTCCTCTAAAAGGGGTCAAAAACATGGAAAAATAGGAACTGGCACTTGGCACTGAGCTAATAAGTTAGTCCCAAAAAAGATATAAAAGGCATACAAAACATCCAAAGTTTGACAAGATAATAGCATGAAACCATCAAAAATTATAGATATGTTGAAGATGTATCAATTTCCTCCAACCCTACCTCCACCTATTGTCTCCATCCTTGATTGAACTATTGAGGTTTTGTGAAACAACTCGTGCTCGCAATACTTATCTCACTCGTGAAGTTGTTTTGTTGGAGAAACATATCATAGATCTCCAAGGTATAAATCAAAGATTAATGGCCCTCTTGGAATCAAAGATTGCAACAACTCCACCACAATCACCTCCAAAGGAAGACAACTGAGCATGGGTATGGGCAATCCCCTTGGCTTGTGCCAAGCTTGGGGGAGTTGCCCCGGTATCGTATCACCATCACATCTTTTGCCTTTACCTTTGTTTTAGTTTGTTCCTTTTCAGTTTTCTTTTTCTCTTGTAGATTAAAAGTCTTAGTGTTTAAGTCTTGAGTTTTTATTTGTGTCACCCCCGATGTATTCGAGCCCGTGAGCCATATAATAAAGAGTTTCTTAGTTGAGGGCTTTGCCTCTTGCCATGATCAAAAGAGCGAGAAAAGAACAAAAGCATGAAAGATCATGTAATGATCTTATGGGAAGTTATGGCTTCACATATAAAAGAAGGTTGATTGAAACTTGTTGAGGGTAGACAAACGTAGGCCTTGGTCATTGTTGCAATTAATAGGAAGTGATAAAGAAGGAGAGGTTCGCATATAAATACATCATCTTTAACACCATCTATGATTGTGAACACTCACTAAACTATTGCATGCCTAGAAGTAGATGTTGGACAAGCAAGACAACATAATGAATTGTGTTTTCTTGGTTCCGAACAATGTTATATGATTAGAGATCCCTTAGCATGTGACGATTACTTCCACCTCATATTAGCCAAAACTCCCGCACCAAGTAGAGATACTACTTGTGCATCCATAAACCTTCAACTCAGTTTTGCCATGAGAGTCCACCATACCTACCTATGGATTGAATAAGATCCCTCAAGTAAGTTTTCATCGGTGCAAGCAATAAAAATTGCTCCCTAATATTTATGATCTATTAGTGTGTGGAAAATAAGATTTTTACAAACCTGTGACGAGGAAGACATAAAAGCGACAGACTGCATAATAAAGTCCTTTATCACAGGAGGCAATATAAAGTGACGTTCCTCCGCACTAAGAGGACACGCATCCCAACCTCAAAAGCGCATGACAACCTCTACTTCCCTCTGCGAAGGGCCTATCTTGTACCTTTACTTTTTGCCCTTGAAAGAGTCATGGTGATCTTCACCAATTCCCTATTTCGCCTTTATCTTGGCTAACATCATATGCTTGGGAAAGATCTATATTCATATGTCAACTTGGAAGTAAGTATTCATGAATTATTATTGTCGACATTACCCTTGAGGTAAGCAGTTGGGAGGCAAAACTATAAGCCCCTATCTTTCTCCGTGTTCAGCTGAAACTTTGATCTCATGAGTACCACGTGAGTTGTAGCAATTGTAGAGAACGAAAAGATGATTGAGTATGTGGATTTGCTTTACAAGCTCTTATTTGACTCTTTCTGATGTTGTGATAAATTGCAATTGCTTCAATGACTAAAGGCTATCGGTTGCTAATTCTCGGTAAGGTTCTTGATCCATACTTTACTTTGTGAAGGAATTGTCACTGTAGCATGAGAGATTATATGATGGTATTGCTCTTCTGATCATGATCATGATGCCTGCATGTTTGTATCTTGTTTTGTCGACACCTCTCACCCTAAACATGTGGGCATATTTATTGAGCTCGGCTTTCGCTTGAGGACAAGCGAGGTCTAAGCTTGGGGGAGTTGATACGCCCATTTTGCATCATGCTTTCATGTTGATATTTATTGCTTTTGGGATGATATTTCACTTAACAGTACACTACTTATGCCTTTTCTCTCTTATTTTGCAAGGCTTAAATGAAGAGGGAGAATGCCGGCAGCTGGAATTCTGGCCTAAAAAAGGAGCAAGTTTGAGATGCCTATTCTGCGCAACTCCAAAAGCCGTGAAAATCAACATGGATTTTTTTGGGAATATATAAAAAATACTGGGCCAAAGAAGTGCGAGAGGAGCACAACTAGGGGGCCACAAGCCTGGTAGGCGCGACCACTGATAACCCACAAGTATAGGGGATCAATTGTAGCCTTTCTCGATTAGTAAGAGTGTCGAACCCAACGAGGAGCTAAAGGCAGGACAAATATTCCCTCAAGTTCTATCGACCACCGATACAACTCTACGCACACTTTACGTTCGCTTTACCTAGAACAAGTATGAAACTAGAAGTACTTAGTAGGAGTGATAGGATGGGCTTGCAAGAAAGTAAAGAACACATAAACAAAACTAGGGGCTGGTTAGATAAGGAAACAACTACGAGTGTCTAACGAGTGTGGAAAAGTAGTGGTAGGAGTTGCGGAATTGTCACTAAGCAATTGACTACATTACTAGATCGATAACAAGTATCTTGTGGGAGAGGCCTCTGCTAGCATGTCATCCCTTACTTGGAATTATATGCACTTATTATTGGAACTATTAGCAAGCGCCCGCAACTACTAACGTTCATTAAGGTAAAAACCAACCATAGCAATAAGATATATTGTTCCCCCTTCAATCCCATATGCATCAATTTCTATGCTAGGTTTGAATCTTCTATCACTCTAGCCTGCCAATACATAGTCCTATCAACATACAACTAACCCTATGGTGTGATCCACACGCGCGATCATATGATGGCCACCAAAGGACAACAACATAACCACAAGCAAATTAAACCAATCATAGCAATTCATCAATCACGATAGGACAACGATAATCTACTCAGACATCATAGGATAGCAACACATCATTGGATAATAATATGTAGCATAAAGCACCATGTTCAAGTACAGGGTACAACGGGTTGCGGGAGAGTGAACCGCTGAATATAGATGGGGGAAGATGATGGAGATGTTGGTGAAGATGACGGAGGTGTTGGTGTAGATCGTCATCACACGATGATGTCCCGGGCGGCGTTCCGGCGCAGCCGGGAGAGAGGGGGAGAGAGCCCCCCTCCTTCTTCTTCTTACTTGACCTCCTACCTAGATGGGAGAAGGGTTTCCCCTCTGGTCCATGGTCTCCATGGCGGCGGAGGGGCGAGAGCCCCTCCGAGATTGGATCTCTCTCTCTCTCTGTGTCCTTCTGTTTCTGCGCTCCTAGATTCTGCATTTCACCGTTTCTTAAATTCCCGGAGATCCTTAACTCCGATTGGGCTGAAATTTTAACACAATTTTATTCCGGATATTACCTTTCTTGCAGCGAAAGAAGGGCTCAAACCGCCTTAAGGAGTGGCCACAAGCCTGCCTCCCGCGGGCCCACCCTCTGGCCGCGCCTACACGGCTTGTGGGCACTCTGTGCATCGCCTCGCGTTGATTCTTCTTCCCAAAAATCATAAATATTCCAAAAAAATCGCCGTAAGTTTTTATTACGTTTGGACTTTGTTTGGTATGGATATTCTGCGAAACAAAAAACATGCAACAAACAGGAACTCGCACTAGGCACTCGATCAATATGTTAGTCCCAAAAATAGTATAAAAAGTTGCCAAAAGTATATGAAAGTTGTAGAATATTGGCATGAAACAATCAAAAATTATAGATACGACGGAGACGTATCAGCACCCCCAAGCTTAATTCCTGCTCGTCCTCGAGTAGGTAAATGATAAAAAAGATAATTTTTGATGTGGAATGCTACCTAGCATAATCTTGATCATATAATCTAATCATGGCATGAATACTAAAACACAAGTGATTCGAAGCAATAGTCTATCATTTGACATAAAGACAATAATATTTCAAGCATACTAACAAAGCAATCATGTCTTCTTAAAATATCATGGCCAAAGAAAGTTATCCCTACAAAATCATATAGTCTGGCTATGCTCCATCTTCCCCACACAACGTATTTAAATCATGCACAACCCCGGTTTTAGCCAAGCAATTGTTTCATACTTTAGTGTTCTCAAACCTTTTGAACTTTCACGCAATACATGAGCGTGAGCCATGGACATAGCACTATAGGTGGAATAGAATATGGTGGTCATGGAGAAGACAAAAAAGGAGGAGATAGTCTCACATCAACTAGGCGTATCAACGGGCTATGGAGATGCCTATCAATAGATATCAATGTGAGTGAGTAGGGATTGCCACGCAACGGATGCACTAGAGCTTATAAGTGTATGAAAGCTCACAAAAGAAACTAGTGGGTGTGCACCCAACTTGCTTGCTCACGAAGACCCAGGGCAATTTTGAGGAAGCCCATCATTGGAATATACAAGCCAAGTTATATAATGAAAATTTCCCACTAGTATATGGAAGTGACAACACAGGAGACTCTCTGTCATGAAGATCATAGTGCTATTTGAAGCACAAGTGTGGAAATAGGATAGTAGCAATTGTCACTTCTCTCTTTTCTCTCATTTTTTTGTGGGCTCTTTGGCCTCTTTTTTTTGGTGGGCATATTTGGCCTCTTTTTTGTAAATGGGCTTCGCTGGCCTCTTCTATTTCCTCACATGGGACAATGCTCTATTAATAATGATCATCACACTTACAACTCAATACTTAGAGCAATGATGAATCTATATGAAATGCCTTCGGTAGTGTACCGTGACAATGATCTAGCATAGCAATGACATCAAAAACATGGAAACATCATGCTAGCTATCTTACGATCATGCAATGGAAATATGGAAGTGGTGGCACATGTCATGAGACGGAACGGTGGTAGTTGCATGGCAATATATCTCAGAATGGCTATGAAAATGTCATAATAGGTAGGTATGGTGGCTGTTTTGAGGGAGGCTATATGGTGGGTGTAATGCACCGGCGAAAGTTACGCGGTACTAGAGAGTCTAGCAATGGTGGAAGGGTGAGAGTGTGTATAATCCATGGACTCAACATTAGTCATAAAGAACTCACATACTTATTGCAAAAGTCTATTAGTCATCGAAACAAGGTACTACACGCATGCTCCTAGGGGAAAGGTTGGTAGTAGTTAACCATCGCGCGATCCCGACCTCCACACAAAGGATGACAATCAATAAATAAATCATGCTCCGACTTCATCACATAACGGTTCACCATACGTGCATGCTACGGGAATCACAAACCTTAACACATGTATTTCTAAAAATACGCAATTACTCACTAGCATGATTCTAATATCACATATTCATGTCGCAAAACTGTTGGAAGGAATCAAACATATCATATTCAGTAATCTGCAAGTTTTATGTAGGATTTTATGACTAACCATGTGAATGACCAACTCTTGTTAACTCTCTAAATAGGTATAAGTGAAGCATGAGAGTTTAATTCTTTCTACAAAAGATATGCCCCGCTCTAACAAATATAAGTGAAGCAAAAGATCATTCTACAAATGGCGGTTTTCTATGTGTAGGGAAACAGGCAATCCAAACTTCAAAAGATATAAGTGAAGCACAAGAAGCATTCTATAAGGACAAACAAGGACTATCTCATACCAGCAAGGTGCATAAAAGAAAAAGAAAAAATAAACACAAAACACGCTCCAAGCATTTGCGCATATCATGTGACGAATTAAAATATAGCTCCGAGTAAAATTACCGATAGATTGTAGACGAAAGAGGGGATGCCTTCCGGGGCATTCCCAAGCTTAGACGCTTGAGTCTTCCTTGAATATTACCTTGGGGTGCCTCGGGCATCCCCAAGCTTAGGCTCTTGCCTCTCCTTATTCCTTCATCCATCGTGCTCTCACCCAAAACTTGAAAACTTCAATCACACAAAACTCAACAAAACTTCGTGAGATCCGTTAGTATAATAAAATAAATCACCACTTCAAGTACTGTTGTGAACTCATTCTAAATTCATATTAGCATTATATCTATTGTAATCCAACTTCACCATGGTTCATACCCCCCGATACTACCCATAGATTCATCAAAATAAGAGAACAATGCATAGAAAACAGAATCTGTCAAAACAGAACAGTCTGTAGCAATCTGTATATTCCGTATACTTCTGATATCTCCAAAAATCTAAAAAATTACGAAAGTCTGGAAAATTTGCATATCAATCAGAAGCAAGAAGAATCAACTCAAAATCTCTTCCAGAATAAAAATTAAAATTAATTTCGTGAGCAGAAAGTTTCTGTCTTTTCTTAGCGTGATCAAACAACTATCACCCAAACTAATCGTAATGGCTTTTCTTGGCACATTATTTTTAAAATACAAAGGAATTGTACAAGGGGATAAATATTTTTGTGAGAAACTTCCATGAAAAATTCTACATTGTTTCCATGAGCATGAACACAAGTGTTCAAGGTCGACCATCACTTCCACAATGCATCACCTTTCAATCACTTCTCTTTTTGAAAAAGTTTTAAGTTCCCCTCTATATTTTTTGTTTAGACTAAATAAAAGCACTCAACAGAAATAAATGACTCTCTAAAACTTCTGGGTTGTCTCCTAGGCAGCGCTTTCTTTAAAGCCATTTAGCTAGGCATAAAGTGCTCAAGTAATGGATCCACCCGGATCCCAAGGTATATCAAAGCCAATTTTAATTAGCAATGATTTGAAATTTAGTAGTGAGCACAAGGTAACATATATCAAGCAATGACAAAGTCTAACTCTCTTCCTATGCATTGGCATGCACATCAAGTAAAGGCCAATACATAGCATAAGCAGTTTCTTGCAATTTTATCGTATTGGAAACATAGAGAGGTGGAGATGTAGTTCCTCTCTCATAATAACTGCAAGTAGGAGTAGCAAGCACATGCATATTATATTCATCAAAATCATCATGTGTAACATAAGGAACTATAGCTAGCTCATCTTCATAAACATCATTCATATTGGCATCATGGCCACAAGCATAGCAAGCATCAAGTTCATCAAAAAGGGATATTTCGAACGAATCCAAGGGATCATAGCATTCATCCTTTGGTAAGAACGAAGGGAAATTAAATAAAGTATGAGTAGAAGAGTTACTCTCATTAGAAGGTGGACACGGGTAGCTAGTCGGTTCTTCCTCCTTTTGTTCTTCGCTCTCCTCGTCATCTTTTTCATCTAATGAGCTCACAATTTCAGCATTTTCTTCTTCCATAGTTACCTGCAAAATAATAGTCTCTTCTTGGGCAGCATAGAATTTCTACTTAAATCGTTCAATATGGGCATTATATTCATAATTAGTATAACAATAACGAAGCATAGCCAATTTTTTAGATCGGTAAGGAGCATCATCATTATCATCACACCTTTTAAACAGAGCCTCAATTTCATAAGCACCCATAAAAGCAACAAACTCTTCTATTTGATCCACATCATAGTAATCATATATACCATTAGCATAAGAAGCCAAGTTTCTATGATAATTAAACTCACAAGAAAAGGGAAGGTGTGGAGCCTTCATCCTAGAGCAACAAGTAACACCATGTCTCTTGCATATAGTTCCCAAGCATACCATTGCAACAAATGGATTTGATCCCATAAAAGTTTCCCTTTTTGAGTCAAGCGATAATCCCTAAAGTATTCACGTTGATCCAACATGTATCCCATTATATAATTGAATGGGGCTTTCTCAGGATTATTAAAGAAGTACATAATATATTCCATGTAACGAGCATCGAGGGTTTTAGGAGGTTCCCCATCTCCATGAGTAGCAAGTACACCTAATTTTTTTGGTATTTCGTGTTCCATATCCATAAATAAAGATAAAGAACAACTTAGAACAGCAAATAAATCTACTTAGTGATAAAGCAAACAAGCACACATGAGAATATTCACCCCACGCTATTGCTCCCTGACAACGGTGCTAGAAAAAGGTCTTGATAACCCATAAGTATAGGGGATCAATTGTAGCCTTTCTCGATAAGTAAGAGTGTCAAACCCAACGAGGAGCTAAAGACATGACAAATATTCCCTCAAGTTCTATCGACCACCGATACAAATCTACGCACACTTTACGTTCGCTTTACCTAGAACAAGTATGAAACTAGAAGTACTTAGTAGGAGTGATAGGATAGGCTTGCAAGAAAGTAAAGAACACATAAATAAAACTAGGGGCTGGTTAGATAAAGAAACAACTACGAGTGTCTAACGAGTGTGGAAAAGTGGTGGTAGGAGTTGCGGAATTGTCACTAAGCAATTGACTACGTTACTAGATCGATAGCAAGTATCATGTGGGAGAGGCCTCTGCTAGCATGTCATCCCTTACTTGGAATTCTATGCACTTATGATTGGAACTATTAGAAAGCATCCGCAACTACTAACGTTCATTAAGGTAAAACCCAACCATAGCAATAAGATATATTGGTCCCCCTTCAATCCCATATGCATCAATTTCTATGCTAGGTTTGAAGCTTCTGTCACTCTAGCCTGCCAATACATAGTCCTATCAACATACAACTAACCCTATGGTGTGATTCACGCGCGCGATCATATGATGGGCACCAAAGCACATCAACATAACCACAAGCAAATTAAACCAATCATAGCAATTCATCAATCACTGATAGGACAACGATAATCTACTCAGACATCATAGGATAGCAACACATCATTGGATAATAATATGTAGCATAAAGCACCATGTTCAAGTAGAGGGTACAACGGGTTGCGGGAGAGTGAACCGCTGAATATAGATGGGGGAAGATGATGGAGATGTTGGTGAAGATGATGGAGGTGTTGGTGTAGATCATCGTCACACGATGATGTCCCCTCCTTCTTCTTCTTACTTGACCTCCTACCTAGATGGGAGAAGGGTTTCCCCTCTGGTCCATGGTCTCCATGGCGGCGGAGGGGCGAGAGCCCCTCCGAGATTGGATCTCTCTCTTTGTGTCCTTCTGTTTCTGCGCTCGCAGATTCTGCGTTTTACCGTTTCTTAAATTCCAGGAGATCCGTAACTCCGATTGGGCTGAAATTTTAACACGATTTTTTTCCGGATATTATCTTTCTTGCGGCGAAAGAAGGGATCCAACCGCGTTAAGGAGTGGCCACAAGCCAGCCTGCCGCGGGCCCACCCTCTGGCCGCGGCTAGAGGGCTTGTGGGCACTCCGTGCATCGCCTCACGTTGATTCTTCTTCCCAAAAATCATAAATATTCCAAAAAAAATCCCCGTAAGTTTTTATTACGTTTGGACTTTGTTTGGTATGGATATTCTGCGAAACAAAAAACATGCAACAATCAGGAACTGGCACTGGGCACTGGATCAATATGTTAGTCCCAAAAATAGTATAAAAAGTTGGGAAAAGTATATGAAAGTTGTAGAATATTGGCATGAAACAATCAAAAATTATAGATACGACGGAGACGTATCAGCCACCCCCCTGGCCGCGCCTAGGGGGCTTGTGGGCTCCCTGCTGGCCCACTGGCCCCCCTCTTCTGCTATATGAAGGGTTTCGTTCCGGAAAAAAATTGGAGGAGGCTTTTTCGAGGATTCGCTGCCGCCACGAGGCGGAACTTGAGCAGAACCAATCTAGAGCTCCGGGAGGACGATCCTGTCGGGGAAACTTCCCTCTCAGAGGGGGAAATCGTCGCCATAGTCATCACCAACACTCCTCTCATCGGAGGGGACTCATCACCATCAACATCTTCATCAGCACCATCTCATGTCCAAACCCTAGTTCATCTCTTGTAACCAATCTCCGTCTCGCGACTCCGATTGGTACTTGTAAGGTTGCTAGTAGTGTTAATTACTCTTCGTAGTTGATGCTAGTTGGATTATTTGGTGGAAGAGTTTATGTTCAAATCCTTGATGCTACTCATTACCTCTTTGGTCATGAATATGATTATGATTTGTGAGTAGTTACTTTTGTTCCTAAGGACATGGGATAAGTCATGCTAATAGTAATCATGTGAATTTGGTATTCGTTCGATATTTTGATGTGTTGTATGTTGTTTTTCCTCTAGTGGTGTTATGTGAACGTCGACTACATAACACTTCACCATTATTTGGGCCTAGAGGAAGGCATTGGGAAGTAGTAAGTAGATGATGGGTTGCTAGAGTGACAGAAGCTTAAACCCTACTTTATGCGTTGCTTCGTAAGGGGCTGATTTGGATCCACTAGTTTAATGCTATGGTTAGACTTTGTCTTAATTCTTCTTTCGTAGTTGCGAATGCTTGCGAGAGGGGTTAATCATAAGTGGGATGCTTGTCCAAGTAAGGGCAGTACCCAAGCACTGGTCCACCCACATATCAAACTATCAAAGTAACGAACGTGAATCATATGAACATGATGAAAACTAGCATGACATAAATTCCGGTGTGTCCTCGGGAGCGTTTTTACTCCTATAAGAGTTTGTCCTAGCTTGTCCCTTGCTACAAAAGGGATTGGGCCACTTTGCTGCACCGTTTCTACTTTTGTTACTTGTTGCTTGCTACGAATCATCTCACCACACAACCACTTGTTACCGATAATTTCAGTGCTTGTAGATATTACCTTGTTGAAAACCACTTGTCAGATCCTTCTGTTCCTCGTTGGGTTCGACGCTCTTACTTGTCGAAAGGACTAAGATAGATCCCCTATACTTGTGAGTCATCAGTAGTCCCCGGGCCCAAGGCGTGCCTGGGTTGGCTTCTTGGCGACGAGTAAGTCCTTCTTTGCGTTTCCTTTATTTGTTGTTCCGTCTGCTGTCCTTGGGTTGATCTTCTTTCTTCTTCAGTGCGCCCTCCTCCAAGAAGCAGAAGCTCGGCGAGCTCCAAGAGGAGGTGGAGGAGCTCTAGGCCGCCCTCGACGCCGCTCGCTAAGGCGAGGCGGAGGCCAAGGAGAGGCTAGCATCGCTGGAGCAGCAGGTCCGGGAGGCGGAGGACGCCGTGCAGGCTGCTCAGGACGAGGCGTCATATGCCAGGCTGATCGTGTCCCATCGCGCCCTGCAGTTTGCCGGCATCGCCGACCGGTCGGTCGCCGTGACGCGTCGGTTTGCGGGGAGGTCCCCGACACTATCGAATGTGAGGAGCGATGGGGGCTACGTCGTCTTCTTCTAGGAGGTTGTGGAGGCGCTGGAGGCCGGCGTCCACTACGTGGAGGAGGACAGCGCGTCCAACGCGCATGAGTTTATGGGCCTTGCCCCGACACTCGTCTTCTCCAACTTGTGTCGCCTTGCTCCGGAGCTCGACCTCCAGCATGTCGTCGAGCTGGCGCCTGCTGAGTCCCGCCGCCGTCTCCTGGATGAGGTCCGCCCGCATGTGGACGCCCTGGTTGGGCGTTATGTCCAGGCGTCCACCTTGAGCGAGGAGGGTGGTCCGGACACCTGGTCAGCTGGCGCCACGGGTGATGTCAGCATCCCCTCCCCTTAGTACCTCAAGCTTCTATTTGCCTGTTCCTGTGATAGTGGACAAAGAACTCTGCCCTATTGGGCGTTAAGCTTTTGTTGTTATTACCTTTGTTGTTCTCCTATTTTATTTTGCTCCTGAGGTGACGTCTTGCGTGCTTGTGATTGTTGTAGCGGGGCTGCAAAGCTTAGGGCTCGTCGCTGAAGCTGTCGTAACTTGGGGGGTGACGAGGGAGGCATGGCCTTCCGGGAGTTCTGCCGTCCCGAGCCACCTCTCGTGCCGCCGCGTGCTTGGGTGTTGGACTCGCTCCTTGCTGCCATCAAATCCTTAGGCCCTGCATCCTTCGTTAGTACGCGTATTTTAATTCATCGATAGTTTATCGCAAAGCGAGGGGGTCCAGGTCATGGCCTGTGAGGCACTTAGCTTGTGGATTTGCGTCGGTCCCTCGCGTAGTTCCTCCGGTGTAGCTCCTGTTTTGCAAGTGGGACAAGGTGAAGACCCTTTTGGCACTCTATGTCTGCACGTCCCGGTCCCGCACATTTCCTTGCTGCCGTGAGGTTCAACCCGTTACCAAGGTTGTCCCTCACGGGGCAAAGCCCCGGCACCCTGGGGGGACTGGCTTTGCGACCAGTAAGGCTCGTGAGGCACGCTGCTCAGGAGCCCCCTTGATACTCGAGCCGCTCTGCGTCGTCAGGCCCCGGCCTTAACGGTCGGTAAGGCTCCTGAGGCGCTCCCAGGAACCCCCTTTCTGGCACCCGAGCGATTCCGCACCTTGTCCCTTTGGTCATTGCCCCGGGGAGCCCTGAGGCCTCCCGAGACTCTTTGTGCTGGTATCAAGTTTTGGTTCGGACCCCCGAGCGGGGGTTGACCACTGAAAAATGTTGCCCCTGAGGCGTTCAGTCCTTGCATTCATGCTCCTTGACTCCTTGGGGTGGCGTGGAGCAATTGTCTCCAAATACGTCCTCGGGACGGGAGGTTTCAAAGCAAGTGAAATAAGAAACGCCAGAGAAGGTTTTGCCCCCTTTTTTGGTATTTTTCAAACATCGTGCATTAAGACTGGAAAAAAACCAACTTAAGAAATCAGCCAATTCAAACTCAGCGGAAAAAAGTTTGAATCCAAGAGAAAGCAAGCAAGTGCCACGTCCGGCATTTAAAGCTGGCATAGTCATTGGCGGACTATATGGGTTTCCTTGCCAGCTGCGAGCATGGTCATTGGCAGGCCTGTTGGGGAACGTTGCATGGGAAACAAAAAAATTCCTACGCACACGAAGACCTATCATGGTGATGTCCATCTACGAGAGGAGATTTGGATCTACATATCCTTGTAGATCGCACAGCAAGAAGCGTTTAAGAAACGCGGTTGATGTAGTGGAACGTCTTCGCGTCCCTTGATCAGCCCCATGAACCGTCCCATGAACCGTCCTGCAATCCGTCCCACGAACCATCCCGCGATCCGTCCCACGAACCGTCTCGCGATACGTCGCATGAACTGTCTTGCGATCCGTCTCACGATCCGTTCCGATCTAGTGCCGAGCGGACGACACCTCCGCGTTCAGCACACGTACAACTCGATGACGATCTCCACCTTCTTGATCCAGCAAGAGGGGGCAGAGAGGTAGAAGAGTTCTCCAGTAGCGTGACGGCGCGCCGGTGGTGGTGATGATCTACTCCGGTACGGCTTCGCCTAAGCTCCGCAGAAATACGATCTAGAGGAAAAACTGCGTGGTGTAGAGTCGAGCAGCACGTGGCAAAGTCGTGTCTCAAAAACCCTCAATGCCTCTAGTATATATAGGAGGGAGGGAGGGGAGGAGGCAGCCTCAAACCCTCAAGGTTTGGCCGAAATTGGAGGTGGAGGAGTCCTACTCCAATCCTAATTGGACTAGGATTCCACCTTCCCACTTGGAAATCTTTCCACCTTGTGTTTTTTCCTTCTCAAACCTTATGGGCCTTAGTGGGAACTTATTCCAGTCCACTAGGGGCTGGTTTATCTCTTCCCATGGCCCATGAGACCCCTTTGGGGCGTGAGACCCCTCCCGATGGTCCCCGACACCCCTCCCGGCACTCCCGGTACACTACCGATGAGCCCGAAACTTTTCCGGTGACCAAAACAGGACTTCCTATATATCAATCTTTACCTCCGGACCATTCCGGATCTCCTCGTGACGTCCTGGATCTCATCTGGGACTCCGAACAACTTTCGGTTACCAACACCTATAACTCAACTATACCGAAATGTCACCGAACCTTAAGTGTGCAGACCTTGCGGGTTCGAGAACTATGTAGACATGACCCGAGACACTCCCCTGTCAATATCCAATAGCGGGACCTGGATGCCCATATTGGATCTTACATATTGTCTGGAGATCTTATCGGTTGAACCTCAGTGTCAAGGATTCATATAATCCCGTATGTCATTCCCTTTGTCCTTCGGTATGTTACTTGCCCGAGATTTGATCGTCGGTATCCGCATACCTATTTCAATCTCGTTGCCGGGAAGTCTATTTATTTGTTCCGTAATACAAGATCCCGTGACTTACACTTAGTCACATTGCTTGCAAGGCTTGTGTGTGATGTTGTATTACCGAGTGGGCCCCGAGATACCTCTCCGTCACATGGAGTGACAAATCCCAGTCTTGATCCATATTAACTCAACGGACACCTTCGGAGATACCTGTAGAGCACCTTTATAGTCACCCAGTTACGTTGCGACGTTTGATGCACACATGGTATTCTTCCGGTGCCAGTGAGTTATATGATCTCATGGTCATAGGAACAAATACTTGACACGTAGAAAACAATAGCAATAAAATGACACGATCAATATGCTATGTTCATAGTTTGGGTCTTGTCCATCACATGATTCTCCTAATGATGTAATCCTGTTATCAAGTGACAACACTTGCCTATGGCCAGGAAACCTTGACCATCTTTGATCAACGAACTAGTCAACTAGAGGCTCATTAGGGACAGTGTGTTGTCTATGTATCCACACATGTATCTGAGTTTCCAATCAATACAATTCTAGCATGGATAGTAAACGATTATTATGAACAAGGAAATATAATAATAACTAATTTATTATTGCCTCTAGGGCATATTTCCAACAGTCTTCCACTTGCACTAGTGTCAATAATCTAGTTCACATCACCATGTGATTTGATCGAATCCAACACCCATATAGTTCTGGGGTCTGATCACGTCTTGCTCGGATCCGTGTGTGCTTTACAAATCTTTATGTCATATTATAGATGCTGCTACTACGTGCTATTTGGAAATACTCCAAATATCTACTCTACTATACGAATCCGTTTTACTACTCATAGTTATTCGGATTAGTGTCAAAGCTTGCATCAACGCAACCCTTTACGACGAACTCTTTAACCACCTCCATAATCGAGAAAGAATCCTTAGTCCATTAGTTAGTAAGGATAACTTTGACCGTTTTTCAGTGATTCAATCCTGGATCACTCTCTGTACCTCTTAATAGACTTGTGGCAAGGCACACATCAGGTGCGGTACACAGCATGGCATACTGTAGAGTCTACGGCTAAGGCATAGGGGATGACCTTTGTCCTTTCTCTTTCTTCTGCCGTGGTCGGGCTTTTGAGTCTCACTCAAATTCACACCTTACAACACAACCAAGAACTCCTTCTTTGCTGATCTTTTTTGAACTCCTTCAAAAACTTGTCAAGGCATGCATTTCATTTGAAAGTTCTGTTTAGCATTTTGATCTATCTTCATAGATCTTGATGCTCAATGTTCAAGTAGCTCCATCCAGGTCTTCCTTTGAAAAACCCCTTTCAAACAACCTTTATGCTTCACAGAAATTCTACATTACTTCTGATCAACAATATGTCAACCACATATACTTTATCAGAAATACTATAGTGCTCCCACTCACTTCTTTGGAAATACAAGTTTTCTCATAAACCTTGTACAAACCCAAAATCTTTGATCATCTCATCAAAGCGTATATTCCAACTCCGAGATGCTTGCACGAGTCCATAAAAGGATCGCTGGAGCTTGCATACTTTTTAGTATCTTTAGGATCGACAAAACCTTCTGGTTGTATCACATACAAGCTTTTCTCAAGGAAACCGCCGAGGAAATAATGTTTTGAAATCCTATGTGCAATATTTCATAAATAATGCAGCAACTACTAACATAATTCTAACAGACTTTTAGCATCGCTACGAGTGAGAAAGTCTCATCATAGTCAACTATTTGTTCTTGTCGGAAACATCTTTGCGACAAGTCGAGACTTTCTTAATAGTGACTTATCACCATCATCGTGTGTCTTCCTTTTAAAGATCCATCTTTACTCAATAGTCCTACGACCATCAAGTAGTTCTTCCAAAGTCTACACTTTGTTTTCATACATGGACCCTCTCTCGGATTTCATGGCCTCCACCATTTGTCGGAATCCGGGCCCACCATCGCTTCTCCATAGCTCGTAGGTTCATTGTTGTTCAACAACATGACCTCCAAGACAGGGTTACCGTACCACTCTATAGCAGTACGCGACCTTGTCGACCTACGAGGTTTGTAGTAACTTGATCCGAAGCTCCATGATCACCATCATAAGTTTCCACTTCAATTGGTGTAGGCGCCACATGAACATCTTCATGCGCCCTGCTACACACTGGTTGAATTGACAGTTCACTAACCTCATCAAGTTCCACCACCCTCCCACTCAATTCTTTCAAGAGAAACCTTTCCTCGAGAAAGGACCCATTTCTAGAAACAAACACTTTGCTTCCGGATCTGAGATAGGAGATGTATCCAACTGTTTTGGATATCCTATGAAGATGCATTTATCTGCTTTGGGTTCGAGCTTATCAGACTAAAACTTTTTCACTTAAGCATCGCAGCCGCAAACTTTCAAGAAACGACAACTTAGGTTTCTCCAAACCATAGTCTATACTGTGTCATCTCAACGGAAATACGCGGTGCCCTATTTAAAGTGAATGCGGTTGTCTCTAATGCATAACCCATAAACGATAGTGGCAATTTTGATAAGAGACATCATAGTATACACTATATCAAATAGGGTGAGGCTATGACGTTTAGACACATAATCACACTATGGTGTTCTAGGTGGCGTGAATTGTGAAACAATTTCCATATTGTCTTAACTGTATACCAAAAACTCGCAACTCAGATATTTATCTCTATGATCATATCGTAGACAGTTTATCCTCTTGTCACGACGATCTTCACTCTGAAATAGCTTTGAACTTTTCAATATTTCAGACTTGTGATTCATCAAGTAAGTACTCCTGTATCTACTCAAATCGTAAGTGAAGTAAGAACATAACGATATCCACTGTGTGCCTCAGCACTCATTGGACTGCACACATCAAAATCGGTATCTAATACCCTCGTGCTACTAGGAGCACTAGTAAAGTACACATCAATATCATGTATATCAAATATACATCTGTCGACTTTTGCCAGCCTTCTTATCTACCAAGTATCTAGGGTAGCTACGCCTCAGTGACCGTTCCCCTCATAATAGAAGCACTTAGTCTCGAGTTTGGGTTCAATCTTAGGTTTCTTCATTAGAGCAACAACTGGTTTGCCGTTTCATGAAGTATCCCTTCTAGCCCTTGCCCTACTTGAAACTAGTGGTTTTACTAACCATCAACAATTGATGCTCCGTCTTGATTTCTACTTTCGCAGTGTCAAACATTGCGAACCGCTCAAGGATCATCATATCTATCCTTGATATGTTATAGTTCATCATGAAGCTCTAGCAGCTTAGTGGCAGTGACTTTGGAGAACCATCACTATCTCATCTGGAAGATTAACTCCCACTTGATTCAAGCGATTGGTGTACTCACACAATCTACGAACATGCTCAACGATTTGAGCTTTTCTCCTTTACTTTATAGACAAAGAATCTTGTCGGAGGTCTCATACCTCTCAACAAGGGCACGAGCATGAAATCCCAATTTCATCTCTAAGAACATCTCGTATGTTCCACGACGTTTTCAAACGTCTTTGGTGCCTTGATTCTAAGCTATTAAATATTATGCACTGAACTATCACGTAGTCATCAAAAACGTGTATGTCAGATGTTCGCAACATCCACAGACGACGCTCGAGGTGCAGCACACCGAGTAGTGCGTTAAGGACATATGCCTTCTGCGCAGCAATGAGGACAATCCTTAGTTTTACGGACTTAGTCCGTAAAGTTGCTACTATCAACTTTCAACTAAATTTTCTCTAGGATCATATAAAAACAGTAGAGCTATAGCGCAAGCTACATCATAATTCGCAAAGACCTTTTGACTATGTTCATGATAATTAGAGTTTAACTAATCAAATTACTTAATAAAATCTCACTCAAAAAGTACATCTCTCTAGTCGTTTGAGTGGTACATGATCCAAATCCACTATCTCAAGTCCGATCATCACGTGAGTTGAGAATAGTTTCAGTGGTAAGCATCTCTATGCTAATCATATCAACTATACGATTCATGCTCGACCTTTTGGTCTCATGTGTTCCGAGGCCACATCTGCACATGCTAGGCTCGTCAAGCTTAACCCGATTTCCGCGCGTGTAGCTATTTTGCACCCGTTATATCTGAACGTTGAGTCTATCACACCCGATCATCACGTGGTGTATCGAAACGACGAACTGTCGCAATGGTGCACAGTCGGGGCGAACACAATTTCGTCTTGAAATTTTAGTGAGAGATCACCTCATAATGCTACCGTCGTTCTAAGAAAAATAAGGTGCATAAAAGGATTAACATCACATGCAATTCATAAGTGACATGATATGGCCATCATCTTGTGCTTCTTGATCTCCATCACCAAAGCACCAACACGATCTTCTTGTCACCAGCGCCACACCATGATCTCCATCAACATGTCGCCATCGAGGTTATCGTGCTACTTATGCTATTACTAATAATGCTACATCCTAGCAATATAGTAAACGCATCTGCAAATACAAACGTTAGTTTAAAGACAACCCTACGGCTCCTGCCGTTTGCCGTACCATCGACATGCAAGTCGATATTAACTATTACAACATGATCATCTCATACATCCAATATATCACATCACGTCATTGGCCATATCATATCACAAGCATACCCTACAAAAACAAGTTAGACGTCCTCCAATTTGTTGTTGCATGTTTTACGTGGCTGCTATGGGTATCTAGTATGATTGCATCTTACTTACGCAAAAAGAACAACGGAGATGTGCAATTTGCTATTTAACCTCTCCAAGGAACGCGTCGGTCAAAACCAATTCAACTAAACTTGAAGAAACCGACACCCGCCAGTCATCTTTATGCAACGAGGTTGCATGTCAATTGATGAAACCAGTCTTTCGTAAGCGTACGAATAATGCCGGTCCGGGCCGCTTCAATCCAACAATACCGCCGAATCGAGAAAAGACTAAGGAGGGCAGCAAATCGAACATCACCGTCCACAAAACCCTTTGTGTTCTACTCGAGATAACATCTACGCATGAACCTAGCTCATGATGCCACTGTTGGGGAACGTTGCATGGGAAACAAAAACTTTCCTACGCACAGGAAGACCTATCATGGTGATGTCCATCTACGAGAGGAGATTTGGATCTACGTACCCTTGTATATCGCATAGCATGAAGCGTTTAAAAACGCGGTTGATGTAGTGGAACGTCTTCACGTCCCTTGATCAGCCCCACGAATCGTCCCATGAACCGTAATGCGATCCGTCCCCCGAACCGTCCCGCGATCCATCCCATGAACCATCTCGCGATCCATCGCACGAACTGTCTTGCGATCCGTCTCACGATTCGTTCCGATCTAGTGCCGAATGGACGACACCTCCGCTTCAGCACACGTACAACTCGATGACGATCTCCACCTTCTTTATCCAGCAAGAGGGGGAGAAGAGGTAGAAGAGTTCTCCGGCAGCGTGACGGCACGCCGGTGGTGGTGATGATCTACTCTGGCAGGGCTTCGCTTAAGCTCCGCAGAAATACGATCTAGAGGAAAAAAGCTGCGTGGTATAGGGTCGAGCAGCACGTGGCAAAGTTGTGTCTCAAAAACCCTCAATACTTCTAGTATATATAGGAGGGAGGGACGGGAGGAGGAAGCCTCAAACCCTCAAGGTTTGGCCGAAATTGGAGGTGGAGGAGTCCTACTCCAATCCTAATTGGACTAGGATTCCACCTTCCCATTTGGAAACTCTTTCCACCTTGTGTTTTTTCCTTCTCAAACCTTATAGGCCTTAGTGGGAACTTATTCCAGCCCACTAGGGGCTGGTTTATCTCTTCCCATAGCCCATGAGACCCCTTTGGGGCGTGACACCCCTCCCGATGGTCCCCGGCACCCCTCCCGGCACTCCCGGTACACTACCGATGAGCCCGAAACTTTTCCGGTGACCAAAACAGGACTTCCTATATATCAATCTTTACCTACGGACCATTCCGGAGCTCTTCATGACGTCCTTGATCTCATCTGGGACGTCGAACAACTTTCGGTTACCAACACCTATAACTCAACTATACCGAAACGTCACTGAACCTTAAGTGTGCAGACCTTGCGGGTTCGAGAACTATGTAGACATGACCCGAGACACTCCTCGGTCAATATCCAATAGCGGGACACTCCGAAGATCTTATCGGTTGAACCTCAGTGTCAAGGATTCATATAATCCAGTATGTCATTCCCTTTGTCCTTTGGTATGTTACCTGCCCGAGATTTGATCGTCGGTATTCGCATACCTATTTCAATCTCGTTACCGACAAGTCTCTTTACACGTTCCGTAATACAAGATCCCGTGACTTACTCTTAGTCACATTGCTTGCAAGGCTTGTGTGTGATGTTGTATTACCTCTTCGTCACACGGAGTGACAAATCCCAGTCTTGACCCATACTAACTCAATGGACACCTTCGGAGATACCTGTAGAGCACCTTTATAGTCACCCAGTTACGTTGCAACGTTTGATGCACACAAGGTATTCCTCCGGTGCCAGTGACTTATATGATCTCATGGTCATAGTAACAAATACTTGACACGCAGAAAACTATAGCAATAATACGACACGATCAATATGCTACGTTCATAGTTTGGGTCTTGTCCATCACATGATTCTCCTAATGATGTAATCCCGTTATAAAGTGACAACACTTGCCTATGGCCAGGAAACCTTGACCATCTTTGATCAATGAACTAGTCAACTAGAGGCTCACTAGGGACAGTGTGTTGTCTATGTATCCACACATGTATCTGAGTTTCCAATCAATACAATTCTAGCATGGATAATAAACGATTATTATGAACAAGGAAATATAATAATAACTAATTTATTATTTCCTCTAGGGCATATTTCCAACAAGGCCATGTTGATTGGCTTCGTCTTTGTACCCAGCGTGGAGATAAGGTCTTCCACTAGGTGTGGGGTGGACCCCTTCCGCATCCTCGAGGGGCCCTGGGCGTGTGCAGCCTCGACTCGTTATTACGTGAGAGTGTCATGATGGGGGTGTATATGGGAGGTCACGAGGACGCTTTGGCCTTGCAAGTGTCCCTACCCCCTAGGCATTGGGGCATGAGCTTCTAGAGTCATTGGGGGACTGCGTTGTACCCAGTGCGGAGCTAAGGTATTCCACTAGGCGTGGGGTGGACCCCTTTCGCGTCCTCGGGGGGCCTGGGCATATACAGCCTCGGCTCGTTATTACATGAGAGTGTCACGGGATGAAGTAGGTTCCGAAAGGATTGAAGGACGATGCAGAGGTGCGGCGGGTTGATGCAGGTCTTGCGTGCTCATGCTCCTTCTCGGGAGGCCTATTAAGGGTTTTTTATGACTCTATGTTGACAGGTCCCAGTACGGCACATTTCCCTGCCGTCGTGAGGCGCCTCACGAGGCAAGGCCCCGACATCCCCCGATACCGAGCAAGCCTAGAACACATCAGGGTGGTCGAGTGGCTTTGTGACCGGTAAGGCTCTTGAGGCGCGATGCTCAGGGACCCCCTTTAACGTTCGAGCGGCTCTATATCGCTAAGAACCAGTCTCACACATTTCCCAACCGCTGTCGCATGTGACCGACTGAACGGATGTAGCTACGGGGTCAAGCCCTGCCACCCGTGATAATGACAGAATGTCCGTGGATGATATCAAGGGCGGAAGGTGGCCTTGTGACCGGTAAGGCCCGTGAGGCCTGATGCTCAGGAGCCCCTCTTTGACGTTCAAGTAACTCTGCGTCGCCAGGACCCAGTCCCGCACATTTCCCAACCACCGTTGCATGTGACCGATTGAACGGATGTAGCTACGAGGTCAAGCCCTGCCACCCCTGATAACGACCGAATGTTCGTGGTCAATATCAAGGATGACAGGTGGCCTTGTGACCGATAAGGCTCCTGGAGCACCATGCTTTGGAGCCTCCTTGGACGCTCAAGCGACTCTGATTTTATCCTGTCGACCGTGATCCTGAGGGGTCGTTGGGCTCCCTAATTCCCGCGTTGGGGCGGTGCGTTGCGGCCGGTTCCCCCGAACGAGGAGGGTGGGTCGCCGAATGAGGCAAGCAAAGCAGCGTGTCAGGTTGCCAAGTGGATGTAACGGAAATTGTAAAGGAAGCGACTTGCACAAGTATGCCCCAGGTAGTTGGAGTTCCTGCGGTCAGCAGACACTCCTTAAGGTAGTAAATCCAAAAAATTACCTCCGAGAATAGTTGAAGCCCCCTTGCGCCTCAGGAACGCCTCACGAGGCCTGCCCCCCGACGCTCACGCCTGCATCTTGGTCGGTGCGGATGATCCGTGCTGCTAGCGTCTCGTCACGGTGTTTGACTCGTCCTCCTCAAGCCCATGGGTTTGGCCTCGCGTAGTCCTTCCGCGGGAAGGTGGCTGGTGCCACGCCCCGCGGCTTGAGGGCGCCCCCTGTCCAGGCCCCTTTTGGGCCCGGCTTAGGGAGGAGCCCACAAACGTTCTTCACTCCTGAGGTGGGTAGACACCTCATACGTCCATTTTGCATCATGCTTTTATGTTGATATTTATCACATTATGGGATGTTATTAAACATTATGGTACAATACTTATGCCTTTTATCTCTTATTTTATAAGGTTTACATGAAGAGGGAGAATGCTGGCAGCTGGAATTCTCGGATGAAAAAGGAGCAAGTTAGAGATACCTATTCTGCACAACTCCAAAAGCCGTGAAAATCAACGAGGAATTATTTTGGATTTTATAAAAAATACTGGGCGGAAGAAGTACTCGAGGGGAGCCACCAGGAGGCCACAAGCGTGCCAGGCGCGCCCTACCTCCCTAGTCGCGACTGGGTGGCTTGTGGGCCCCCTGTTACCCCTCCGGCTCCCATCTTCTGCTATAAGGAGGGTTTCTTCCGAGAAAAAATCAGAAGAAGGCTTTTGGGAAGAGACGCTGCCACCATGAGGCGGAACTTGAGCAGAACAAATCTAGAGCTCCGGCAGGGCCGTCCTGTCAGGGAAACTTCCCTCCCGGAGGGGGAAATCGTCGCCATCGTCATCACCAACACTCCTCTCATGGGAGGGGACTCATCTCCATCAACATATTCATCAGCACCATCTCATCTCCAAACCCTAGTTCATCTCTTGTAACCAATCTCCATCTCGCGACTCCGATTGGTACTTGTAAGGTTGCTAGTAGTGTTAATTACTCTTTGTAGTTGATGCTAGTTGGATTACTCGGTGGAATATCATATGTTCAGATCCTTAATGCTATTCAATACCTCTCTGATAATGAACATAATTATGCTTTGTGAGTAGTCACTTTTGTTCCCGAGGACATGGGATAAGTCTTGCTATAAGTAGTCATGTGAAGTTGGTATTCGTTCAATATTTTGATGCGTTGTGTGTGGTCTTTCCTCTAGTGGTGTTATGTGAATGTCGACTACATAACACTTCACCATTATTTGGTCCTACAGGAAGGCATTGGGAAGTAATAAGTAGATGATGGGTTGCTAGAGTGACAGAAGCTTAAACCCTAGTTTATGCGTTGCTTCGTAAGGGGCTGATTTGGATCCACTAGTTTAATGCTATGGTTAGACTTTGTCTTAATTCTTCTTTCGTAGTTGCGGATGCTTGCGAGAGGGGTTAATCATAAGTGGGATGTTTGTCCAAGTAAGGACAACACCCAAGCACCGGTCCACCCACATATCAAACTATCAAAGTAGCGAACGCGAATCATATGAACATGATGAAAACAAGCTTGATAGAATTCCCATGTGTCCTCGGGAGCGCTTTACCTCATATAAGAGTTCGTCCAGACTTGTCCGTTGCTACAAACGGGATTGGGCCATCTTTCTGCACCTTTGTTACTATTGTTACTTGCTACCCGTTATGAATTATCTTATCATACAACTATCTGTTACCGATAATTTCAGTGCCTGCAGAGAATACCTTGCTGAAAACCACTTGTCATTTCCTTCTGCTCCTCGTTGGGTTCGACACTATTACTTATCGAAAGGACTACGATAGATCCCCTACACTTGTGGGTCATCAAGACTCTTTTCTGGCACCGTTGCCGTGGAGTGAAGCGCCTTTGGTAAGTGGAATTTGGAAATGAAACATTTATATAGCATGCTGAAATTTATTATCACTTGTCACTATGGAAACTAATTCTTTGAGGAGCTTGTTTGGGGTATCTTCACCTCAACCGGAAGCACAAGGAGTTTCTCCTCAACCTACTGCACGTACTGAAAATATTTATTATGAAATTCCTTCGGGTATGCTAGAGAAACTGTTGGCTAATCCTTTTACAGGAGATGGAACATCATATCCCGAGTTGCATCTAATCTATGTAGATGAAGTTTGTGGTTTATTTAAGCTTGCAGGTTTGCCCGAGGATGAGGTCAAGAAGAAGGTCTTCCCCTTATCTTTGAGGGATAAAGCATTGACATGGTATAGGCTATGTGATGATACTGGATCATGGAACTACAACTGACTGAAATTGGAATTTCATCAAAAGTTTTATCCTATGCATTTGGTACATCGTGATCGGAATTATATCTATAATTTTTGGCCTCGTGATAGAGAAAGTATCGCTCAAGCTTGGGGGAGTCTTAAGTTAATGTTATATTCATGCCCCAACCATGAGCTCTCGAGAGAAATTATTATTCAGAACTTTTATGCTCGGCTTTCTCATGATAATCGCACCATGCTTGACACTCTTGCACCGGTTCTTTTATGAAGAGATATATTGACTTGAAATGGAATTTATTGGAAAGAATTAAACGCAACTCTGAATATTGGGAGTTTGATGAAGGTAAGGAGTCAGGTATGAATCTTAAGTTCGATTGCGTTAAGTCCTTCGTTGAAACAAATACTTTTTGTGATTTTAGCGCTAAACATGGATTTGACTCTGAGATAGTAGCTTCATTATGTGAATCATTTGCTGCTCGTATTAATCTACCTAAAGAGAAGTGGTTTCAATATCATCCTCCCATAGAAGTCAATGTAGTAAAACCCAATCCAGTTGAGGAGAAAGTCATTGCTTATAATGATCCTATTGTTTCTAGTGCTTACATTGAGAAACCACCTTTCCCTGTTAGAATAAAGGATCATGCTAAAGATTCAACTATGATACGTAAGGGCTATATTAGAACACCTACACCTTATGAGCAAATTAAAGTTGAACCTAGCATTGCTATTATCAAAGATCTCTTGTCCGACAATGTTGATGGGCATGTTATTCACTTCTGTGAAGATGCTGCTAGAATTGCTAAACCTCATGCTAGAGACAAACATAACGCTGTTGTCGGCATGCCTGTTGTTTCTGTTAAGATAGGAGATCATTGTTATCATGGTTTATGTGACATGGGTGCTAGTGTTAGTGCAATACCTCTATCTTTATATAATGAAATTAAAGATGAGATTGCACCTGTCGAGATGGAATCTATTGATGTTACTATTCAACTTGCCAATAGAGATACTATCTGCCCTGTGGGAATTGTTAGAGATGTTGAAGTCTTGTGTGGTAAAACTAAGTATCCTACTGATTTTCTCGTTCTTGCTACCACACAAGATAACTTTTGTCCCATCATATTTGGCAGACCTTTTCTCAATACTGTTAATGCTCAGATTAATTGTGAGAAACAAACTATCACTGTTGGCTTTGAAGGTGTGTCACATGAATTCAATTTCTCCAAGTTTGGTAGACAGCCTCATGAAAAAGAATTGTCTAGTAAGGATGAAATTATTGCTCTATCTTCTATTTATGTGCTTCCTACTGATCCTTTAGAGCAATACTTGCTTCAGCATGAAAATGATATGCATATGGATGAAAGGAACGAGATAGATAGAGTTATATTTGAACAACATCCTATCCTTAAGAATAATTTGTCTGTTGAATTACTTGGATATCCACCTCCACCAAAGGGTGATCCTGTGTTTGAGCTTAAACAGTTACCTGATACTCTTAAGTATGCTTATCTCGATGAAAAAGAGATATATCTTATTATTATTAGTGTTAACCTTTCAGAGCATGAAGAAAAGAAATTATTGAAAACTTTGAGGAAGCACTGTGCTGCTATTGGATATACTCTTGATGATCTTAAGGGCATTAGTCCCACTCTATGTCAGCATAAAATTAAAACCGGTCCTGATTCCAAACTAGTTGCCGATCATCAACGAAGATTAAATCCTAAGATGAAAGAGGTGTTAAGAAAAGAAATACTAAAGCACCTGGAAGCAGGCATTATCTATCATGTTGCTCATAGTGATTGGGTAACTCCGGTGCATTGCGTCCCTAAGAAGGGATGTATTACCGTTGTCCCCAATGATAAAGATGAATTGATCCCACTGAGAATTGTTAATGGCTATAGGATGGTAATTGATTTTAGGAAAATGAATAAAGCCACTAGGAAAGATTATTACCCTTTGCCTTTTATTGACCAAATGCTAGAAAGATTGTCTAAACACACACACTTTTTCTTTCTAGACGGTTATTCAGGTTTCTCGCAAATACCTGTTGCTCAATCTGATCAGGAGAAAACCACTTTTACCTCCCCTTCCGGTACCTTTGCCTATAGACGTATGCCTTTTGGCTTATGCAATGCACCTGCCACCTTTCAAAGAAGTATGATGGCTATATTCTCTAACTTTTAAGAAAATATTGTTGAGGTTTTCATGGATGATTTCTCCATTTACGGATCTTCTTTTGATGATTGCTTGAGCAACCTTGATCGAGTTTTGCAGAGATGTCAAGATACCAACCTTGTCTTGAATTAGGAGAAGTGCCACTTTATGGTTAATGAAGACATCGTCTTAGGACATAAAATTTCTGAAAGAGGTATTGAAGTTGATAAAGCTAAAGTTGATGCGATCGAGAAAATGCCATGCCCTACATACATTAAAGGTATAAGAAGTTTCCTTGGTCATGCTGGTTTTTATAGAAGGTTCATTAAAGACTTCTCTAAGATTTCTAGGCCTCTTACCAATCTCTTGTAAAAATCTATTCCTTTGGTTTTTTATGATGATTGTGAAGAAGCATTTGAAATACTTACGAAAGCCTTGATAACTGCACCTATTGTTCAACCACCTGATTGGAACCTAGCTTTTGAAATTATGTGTGATGCTAGTGATTATGTTGTTGGTGCTGTTCTAGGACAAAGAGTTGATAAGAAATTTAATGTTATTAACTATGCTAGTAAAACTCTAGACAGTGCCCAAAGAAACTATGCTACTACTGAAAAAGAATTTTTAGCAGTCGTGTTTGCATGTGATAAGTTCAGATCCTATATTGTTGATTCCAAAGTTACTATTCACACTGATCATGCTGCTATTAAGTATCTCATGATGCTAAACCTAGACTTATTAGATGGGTTCTCTTGCTACAAGAATTTGATTTGCATGTTGTTGATAGGAAGGGTGCTGAGAACCCCGTAGAAGATAACTTGTCTATGTTGGAGAATGTTCTTGATGACCCACAACCTATTGGTGATTGATTTCCTGATGAGCAATTGAATGTCATCAATACTTCACGTAGTACACCATGGTATGCTGATTATGCAAATTATATTGTTGCTAAATATTTACCACCTGGTTTCACATACCAACAAAAGAAGAAATTCTTCTTTGATTTGATACATTACTTTTGGGATGATCCTCACCTTTATAAAGAAGGAGTAGATGGTGTTATTAGACGTTGTGTACCTGAGCATGAAGAGGGACAGATCCTACAGAAGTGTCACTCCGAGGCTTACGGAGGACACCATGCAGGAGATAGAACTGCACACAAGGTATTGCAATCCGGTTTCTATTGACCTACTCTCTTCAAGGATGCGCGTAAGTTTGTCTTGTCTTGTGATGAATGTCAAAGAATAGGTAACATCAGTAATCGTCAGGAAATGCCTATGAATTATTCACTTGTCATTGAACCATTTGATCTTTGGGGTTTTGATTATATGGGACCTTTTCCAAAGTCTAACGGGTATACTCATATTCTAGTTGCTGTTGATTACGTTACTAAGTGGGTAGAAGCTATGCCAACTAGTAGTGCTGATCATAACACCTCTATTAGGATGCTTAAAGAAGTTATTTTTCCTAGATTTGGAGTCCCTAGATATTTAATGACTAATGGTGGTTCACATTTTATTCATGGTGTTTTCCATAAAACGCTTGCTAAGTATGATGTCAACCATAGAATTGCATCTACTTATCACGCCGAGTCCAGTGGTCAAGTAGAGATAAGTAATAGAGAAATTAAACTAATTCTGCAAAAGACTGTTAGTAGGTCTAGAAAGAATTGGTCTAAGAAGCTTGATGATGCACCGTGGGCTTATAGAACTGCTTATAAGAATCCCATGGGCATGTCTCCGTACAAAATGGTTTACGGTAAAGCATGTCATTTACCTCTTGAGCTAGAGCATAAGGCTTATTGGGCAATCAAAGAGCTCAACTTTGATTTCAAACTTGCTGGTGAGAAGAGGTTATTTGATATTAGCTCACTTGATGAATGGAGAACTCAGGCATATGAAAATGCCAAGTTGTTTAAAGAAAAAGTTAAGAGGTGGCATGATAAAAGGATACAAAAACGTGAGTTGAATGAGGGTGATTATGCCTTGCTATACAATTCTCGTTTAAGATTTTTTGCAGGCAAGCTTCTCTCTAAATGGGAAGGTCCTTACATTGTCAAAGAAGTGTATCGTTCCGGTGCCATCAAAATCAACAACACGGAAGGGAATTTTCCGAGAGTTGTAAATGGGCAAAGAATCAAGCATTATATCTCAGGTACTCCCATAAATGTTGAAAGCAATATTATTAATACCATAACTCCGGAGGAGTACATAAGGGATATTTATCAACCCGTTTCAGACTCCAAAAACGAAGAGGTAAGTGATGCGGTAAGTAAACCGAATCCAAAACTTTTCCAGCAGCAATTTTACTCCGTTTTGGAATTTTTAGAAAATTAGAAAAATTTAAAGTGGTCCGGAAAGTGCACGAGGAGGCGACAAGCCTGCCAGGCGCGACCTACCCCCCTGGTCGCGCCTGGGGGGCTTGTGAGCACCTCATGTGTCTCGCGAACTCCGTTTTCTGGTGGAATACTCCTTTTGGTCGGTAAAAATTCATTATATATTCTCCCGAAAGGTATGACCCTCGTATCACGCAAATATCCTCTGTTTTCGTTTCGATCCTGTTTCAGTAGCAGATTTAGGGCAAGATGTCTTCCCAAAATTCAGAGGGGGGAGCTATGTGGCCGATCACCTTGCTAACCCCAAGGTCTATGGGGACTTGGATCATTATGGTTGGACCACTCATGAGGAAGAAGATTATGATCCCAAGGGGAAGGAAGGAACAAGTTCCGATGAAGAGGAGGCTCCTCTACCCCAACCTGGAGACACACATGTGGAGTTCAAGAAGTCGAGCCTCCCCGACTCAAGGAATAAGCCTAAGATTTTGTTTACCCCTTCTCGTCTTTTGTAGGAGAGTAAGCAAGAATTATGCCAAAGGGTGTTGAGGCTTGAAGAAGAAATTAACGATCTGAAGGAGCAGAATTTTGTGCTCGAGAGGAAATTAAACAAGTTCAAGAACTCTGCAACAACTCCACCACCATCACCTTCGTAGGAAGACAATTAAGCACGGGTTTGGGCCATCCCATTGGCTTGTGCCAAGCTTGGGGGAGTTGCCCCGGTATCATATCACCATCACATCTTTTGCCTTTACCTTTTTCTTAGTTCGTTCCTTTTTGGTTTTATCTTTTTCTAGTAGTATAAAGTTCTTAGTATGATCTAGGCTTGAGTTTTGCTTTGTGTTACCCCCAATGTATTCGAGTTCGTGAGTCATATAATAAAGAGCGTTTTAGTTAAGGGCCTTGCTTCATGCCATGATCTAAAGAAAGAATAATAAAAGAACAAAAGCATGGAAGATCATGTAATGATCTTATGGGAAGTGATGGCTTCACATATAAAAAGAATGTTGATTGAAACTTGTTGTGGGTGGACAAACGTAGACCTTGGTCATTGTTGCAATTAATAGGAAGTAATAAAAAAAGAGATCCACATATAAATATATCATCTTTGACACTGTCTATGATTGTGAACACTCATTAAAATATTACATGCTAAGAGGTAGATGTTGGACAAGGAAGACAACATAATGAATTGTGTTTGCTTGGTTCCGAACAATGTTATATGGTTAGAGATCCCTTAGCATGTGACGCTTGCTTCCACCTCATATCAGCCAAAACTTCCGCACTAAGTAGAGATACTACTTGTGCATCCATAAACCCTCAACCCAGTTTTGCCATGAGAGTCCACCATACCTACCTATGGATTGAATAAGATCCCTCAAGTAAGTTGTCATCGGTGCAAGCAATAAAAATTGCTCCCTAAATATGTATGATCTATTAGTGTGTGGAAAATAAGCTTTCTACGAACCTGTGATGAGGAAGACATAACAGCGATAGAGTGCATAATAAAGTTCTTTATCACAGGAGGCAATATAAAGTGACGTTCCTTCACACTAAGAGACCACACATCCAAACCTCAAAAGCGCATGATAACCTCTGCTTCCCTCTGCGAAGGGCCTATCTTGTACCTTTACTTTTTATCCTTAAAAGAGTCATGGTGATCGACACCAATTCCTTATTTCGCCATTATCTTGGCTAACGTCATGTGCTAGGGAATGATCTATATTCATATGTCAACTTGGAAGTAAGTATTCATGAATTATTATTGTTGACATTACCCTTGAGGTAAATAGTTGGGAGGCGAAACCATAAGCCCCTTTCTTTCTCTGTGTCTAGCTGAAACTTTGATCCCATGAGTACCACGTGAGTTTTAGCAATTGTAGAAGACTAGAAGATGATTGAGTATGTGGATTTGCTTTACAAGCTCTTATTTGACTCTTTCCGATGTTATAATAAATTGCAATTGCTTCAATGACTAAAGACTATTGGTTGTTAATTCTCAATAAGGTTCTTGATCCATACTTTATATTTTGAAGGAATTGTCACTTTAGCATAAGAGATTATATGACGTTATTGCTGTTCTAAATATGATCATGATGCCTGCATGTGTGTATTTTTTTTATCGACACCTCTATCTCTAAACATGTGGGCATATTTATTGATCTCGGCTTCCGCTTGAGGACAAGCGAGGTCTAAGCTTGGGGGAGTTGATACGTCCAGTTTGCATCATGCTTTTATGTTGATATTTAGCGCATTATGGGCTGTTATTACACATTACGATACAATACTTATGCCTTTTCTCTCTAATTTTATAAGGTTTACATGAAGAGGGAGAATGTCGGCAGCTGGAATTCTGGGCTGAAAAAGGAGCAAGTTTGAGATACCTATTCTGCACAACTCCAAAAGCCGTGAAAATCAACGAGGAATTATTTTGGATTTTATAAAAAATATTGGGCGGAAGAAGTACTAGAGGGGAGCCACCAAGAGGCCACAAGCCTGCTAGGCACGCCCTACCCCCCTAACCGCGCCTGGGTGGCTTGTGGGCCCCCTATTACCCCTCCGGCTCCCATCTTCTGCTATAAGGAGGGTTTTGTCCTAGAAAAAAATCAGAAGAAGGCTTTCGGGAAGAGACGCCGCCTCCATGAGGCGCAACTTGAGCAGAACCAATCTAGAGCTCCAGCAGGGCCGTCCTGTCGGGGAAACTTCCCGGAGGGGGACATCGTCGCCATCGTCATCACCAACACTCCTCTCATCGGAGGGGACTCATCTCCATCAACATCTTCATCAGCACCATCTCATATCCAAACCCTAGTTCATCTCTTGTAACCAATCTCCGTCTCGCGACTCCGATTGGTACTTGTAAGGTTGCTAGTAGTGTTAATTACTCTTTGTAGTTGATGCTAGTTGGATTACTCGGTGGAAGATCATATGTTCAGATACTTAATGCTATTCAATACCTCTCTGATCATGAACATAATTATGCTTTGTGAGTAGTCACTTTTGTTCCTGAGGACATGGGATAAGTCTTGCTATAAGTAGTCATGTGAATTTGGTATTCGTTCGATATTTTGATGCATTGTATGTTGTCTTTCCTCTAGTGGTGTTATGTGAACGTCGACTACATAACACTTCACCATTATTTGGGCCTAGAGGAAGGCATTGGGAAGTAATATGTAGATGATGGGTTGCTAGAGTGACAGAACCGTAAACCCTAGTTTATGCGTTGCTTCGTAAGGGGCTGATTTGGATCCACTAGTTTAATGCTATGGTTAGACTTTGTTTTAATTCTTCTTTCGTAGTTGCGGATGCTTGCGAGAGGGGTTAATCAGAAGTGGGATGTTTATCCAAGTAAGGATAGCACCCAAGCACCAGTCCACCCACATATCAAACTATCAAAGTAGCGAACGTGAATCATATGAACATGATGAAAACAAGCTTGACAGAATTCCCATGTGTCCTAGGGAGCGCTTTACCTCATATAAGAGTTCGTCCAGGCTTATCCCTTGCTACAAAAGGAATTGGGACATCTTGATACACCTTTGTTACTATTGTTACTTGCTACCCGTTACGAATTATCTTATCACACAACTATCTGTTACCGATAATTTCAGTGCCTGCACAGAATACCTTGCTCAAAACCACTTGCCATTTCCTTCTGCTCCTCGTCGGGTTCTACACTCTTACTTATCGAAAGGACTACGATAGATCCCCTACACTTTTGGGTCATCAACGCCTCGGGGGGATGCCTGAAGCTCTTCCTCGTCGGGAGGATCACGCAGTGCCGCGATAAGCCTTCGTGCGGAGTCGCTTGTTCCTGTTGCCGCTGTGGGCTGGTCCTGGCGTCGCCCAATGTTGATTCCCCCTTGGTGTCCCTTCATGTCTCTGTTGTCGTAGTTCGTCTGTGCCATCGCCTACGCCCTATGCTGGCTACGCCGGAGTGAGCGCTCCTGTCGAGCCGCCCCGGGCTGTCGAGGGTCGGCTGGTCTCGGTGGTGCGTGTCAAGGTGCACGTCGGTCGTCCCGCCGCTCTCCTAGCATCCCTGGTGGTTGTCGGCGTGGTGCGCTTCAGGGCCGGTCGCTGAGGTCTAGAGAAGGTGGAGGGCAGCCCGAAGCGCGTCTCTCTCGGCCCTACCCAGAACGGGCAGGACCCTGAAGCTTGCAGGCTCGGGGGGCGGCACGCGGTGCGAACCCCCGGCGCCCAGCGCCTGTGGCCCCAAGGATGCACCGGTCTGGATGGCCTTCTGGGCGATGGCGATTAGCTCCATGATGTGGCCCGCCCACACATCGAAGCCCCCCGGTGTCGGTCGTTGGTGGAGCATTTCTTTTGCCATCCGCAACGCGTCGTACGTGCTAAGGTCTCCTAAGTTGATGTGGCGCACTTCGGGTGCCTGATCCGCCGCCCAGCCCCCATACATCTGGGTGGTATGGGTGTCCGTCATGATGGAGACGATGTTGACGGCCTGGTACCAGCCGCCTGGTCCCGCGACGCTAGTATGCGAGCCTCCGACCGGTGTGACATGGCGGTCGGAGACCAGCTCGATGAGGCTCGGAGAAGCTGGTTGGTCGCTGCTACGGCAACAAAAGACCTTCCAACAGCGCCAAAAATAGTGCTGACGGGAGACCATTCTTTACTCCTCATCAAACGGCACCAGGAATCCTTCTGCTATGGCTACGCCTTTAGGGACTTCCTTGGCAAATATGCAAAGGATTTCCCCGCGGCCTTGGAGCCTTGCGTTGGCGTTCCCTCGAAGCGGAAAGGGTAACGTAGCGTAGCGGTGGTAAGTATTTCCCTCAGTTTTGAGAACCAAGGTATCGATCCACTGAAGGAGTATCACAAGTGCGTGCACAAACACAAAGAGCTTGCTCCCAACGCTATGAAGGGGTTGTCAATCCCTTATAGATTGTTTTCCAAGTGAGAACTGAAAGCAACAAAGTAACAAAGCAAAGTAAATGCGAAAGTGGAAACGATAGGTGTGAATTGACCCGGGGGCCCTAGTGTTCACTAGTGGCTTCTCTCATGAAAGCAAGTAGACGGTGGGTGAACGAATTACTGTCGAGCAATTGATAGAACTGCGCAAAGTCGTGACGATATCTATGGCAATGATTATATCTATAGGCATCATTTCCAGAACAAGTAGACCGATAGTTTCTGTATCTACTGCTATTACTCCACACGTCGACCGCTATCCAGCATGCATCTAGTGTATTAAGTCCAAAAGAACGGAGTAACGCCTTAAGCAAGATGACATGATGTAGATGGACAATCTCATATCTACGACAAAGCCCATCTTGTTAGCCTTGATGGAAACTACACGATGTGTGCCTTGCTGCCCCTACTGTCACTCGGAAAGGTCATCACACGGTAAGAACCCAAAACCGAGCACTTCTCCCATTGCAAGAATCATAGATCTAGTTGGCCAAACAAAACCCAAGACTTGGAGATACTTACAAGGATATCAAATCATGCATATAAGAAATCAGCAAAGACTCAAATATATATCATAGATAATCTGATCACAAATCCACAATTCATCGGATCTCGACAAACACACCGCCAAAGAGAATTACATCGGATAGATCGCCATGAAGATCATGGAGAACTTTGCATTGAAGATCCAAGAGAGAAGAAGCCATCTAGCTACTAACTACGGACCCGTAGGTCTGAAGTGAACTACTCACGAGTCATTGGAGGGGTGATGATGTTGATGAAGAAGCCCTCCAACTCCAAAGTCCCCTCCGGCAGGGCACCGGGAAGGGTCTCCAGATGAGATCTCGCGGAAACGGAAGCTTGCGGCGGCGGAAAAGTGTTTTCGTGGACGCCCTGGTTTTTTCTGGATTTTTAGGGAATATATAGGCCAAAGACCCGATGTTTGCTCTGTATCCCTTGCAACGGCGCCAGAAATAGTTGTGTCGACGGCACCAGGAATCCTTCAACTACGGCTACGCCTTAAGGGACTTCCTAGGCCAGTATGCAAAGGATTTCCCCCGTGGCCTTGGAGCCTTGCGTTGGTGTTCCCTCGAAGCGGAAAGGGTGATGTAGCACAGCGACGGTAAGTATTTCCCTCAGTTTGAGAACCAAGGTATCAATCCGACGGAAGAGTATCTCAAGATCCTGCACAAACACAAAAGCTTGCACCCAACGCTATGAAGGGTTGTCAATCCCTTATAGATTGTTTGCCAAGTGAGAACTGAAAGCAACAAAGTAACAAAGCAAAGTAAAAGCGGAGATGTAAACGATGGATGTGAATAGACCCGAGGGCTGTAGTGTTTACTAGTGGCTTCTCTCATGAAAGCAACTAGACGGTGGGTGAACAAATTACTGTCGAGCAATTGATAGAACTGTGCAGAGTCGTGACGATATCTATGCAATGATTATTTCTATAGGCATCACGTCCGAAACAAGTAGACCGATACTTTCTGCATCTACTACTATTACTCCACACGTTGACCACTATCCAGCATGCATCTAGTGTATTAAGTCCATAAGAACGGAGTAACGCCTTAAGCAAGATGACATGATGTAGAGGGATAATCTCAAACCAATGATAAAACCCCCATCTTTTTACCCTTGATGGCAACTGCTTGATGTGTGCCTTGTTGCCCCTACTGTCACTGGGAAAGGTCACCACATGGCAGAACCCAAAACCAAGCACTTCTCCCATTACAAGAATCATAGATCTAGTTGGCCAAACAAAACCCAAGACTCGGAGAGACTTACAAGGATATCAAATCATGCATATAAGAAATCAGCAAAGACTCAAATATATATCATAGATAATCTGATCACAAGTCCACAATTCATCGGATCTCGACAAACACACCGCCAAAGAAGATTACATCGGATAGATCTCCATGAAGATCATGGAGAACTTGGTATTGAAGATCAAAGAGAGAGAAGAAGCCATCTAGCTACTAACTATGGACCCATAGGTGTGAAGTGAACTACTCATGAGTCATTGGAGGGGCGATGATGATGATGAAGAAGCCCTCCAACTCCAAAGTCCCCTCCGGCAGGGTGCCGGGAAGGGTCTCCAGATGAGATCTTGCGGAAACGGAAGCTTGCGGCGGCGGAAAAGTATTTTCGAGGCTCCCCTGATTTTTTGCGGAATATTTGGGAATTTATAGGCCAAAGACCTAGGTCAGGGGGCGGCCAGGGAGGCCACAAGCCTGCCCACAGCCACCTCCCCCTGGTGGCGGAGTGGGGGCTTGTGGGCTCCTTGGAGCCCACCTGGCTTGGCCCAAAAGCCCCCTGGACTTCTTCCGTTCGGGAAAAAATCATTTCGGGGTTTTTCTTCCGTTTGGACTCCGTTCCAAAATCAGATCTAAAAAGAGTCAAAAACACGAAAAAAACAGGAACTGGCACTTGGCACTGAATTAATAAGTTAGTCCCAAAAAGATATAAAAAGGTACATAAAACATACAAAGAAGACAAGATAACAGTGTGAAAACATCAAAAACTATAGATATGTTTGAGACGTATCAAGCATCCCCAAGCTTAACTCCTGCTCGTCCTCGAGTAGGGAAGTGATAAGAACGAAATTTTTTATGCTTTCATGCTACCTAGCATAGGTGTCCTTTGTAATTCCTCTTATGTGACGTGAATGTTCAAATCCATTAGATTCAAAACAATAGTTTGCTATTGACGTGGAAACAATAATAATTCAAGCAAATTAGCAAAGTAATCATGAACTTTCAAAATAACAAGGCCAAAAGAAAGTTATCCCTACAAAAGCATATAGTCTGGCTATGCTCTATCATCATTGCACAGCGAGTTTAAATCATGCACAACCCCGGTATTGGCCAAGTAATTGTTTCACACCTTTACTTTCTCAAACATTTTCAACTCTCACGCAATACATGAGCGTGAGCCATGCTTATAGCACTATAGATGGTGTGGAATGTGGTGGGGGTTGCAAGACAAAAAGGAGAAGATAGTCACATTAACTAGGCATATCAATGAGCTATGGAGATGCTCATGAATAGATATCAATGTGAATGAGTAGGGATTGCCATACAAATGATGCACTAGAGCTACAAGTATGTGAAAGCTCTTAAAGAAAACTAGTGGGTGTGCATCCAACTTGCTTGCTCACGAAGACCTAAGGCAATTTTGAGGAAGCCTATCATTGGAATATACAAGCCAAGTTATATAATGAGAATTTCCCACTAGCTATATGGTGGTGACAAAAACGAGAGACTCTCAATCATGAAGATCATGGTGCTCAAAATGCACAAGTGTGGATAACGTGGTAGCATTGTCCCTTCTCTCTTTTTCTCTCATTTTTTTTGGTGGGCTCTTTGGCCTCTTTTTTTATGGGCTTCTTTGGCCTCTTTTATTTCCTCACATGGGACAATGCTCCAATAATGATGATCATCACACTTTCAACTCAAAACTTAGAGCAATTATGACTCTATATGGAATGCCTTCGGTAGTGTACCGTGGCAATGATCTAGCATGGCATAGACATCGATGGAAACATCATGCTAGCTATCTTAAGATCGTGCAAAGGCAATGTAGATGTGGTGGCACATGTCATGGTGGTAGTTTCATGGCAATATATCTTGGAATGACTTTGAAAAAGCCATAGTAGGTAGGTATGGTGGCTGTTTTGAGGGAGGCTAATGGTGGGTTTTGTGCACTGGCGAAAGTTGCACAGCACTAAGAAGATAGTGAAGGTGGAAGGTGAAAGTGCATCTAAACCATGGACTCAACATTAGTCATGAAGAACTCATATACTTGTTGGAAAAAAATTATTAGTAATCGAAACAAAGCATTCAACGCATACTCCTAGGGGAAGGGTTGCTAGGTATAAACCATCGCGCGATCCCGACCGCCACACAAAGGATGACAATCAATATAATAATCATGCTCAGACTTCATCACATAGCGGTTCACCATACTTGCATGCTACGGGAATCACTAACTTCAACACAAGTATTTCTAGATCCACAACACCTTACTAGCATGACTTCAATATTACCATAACCACAACTCAAAACTAATTGAGATGAATCAAACTTCTCTAACTATTCAATGCACATGAAGGTGGAAGTTTTCGTATCCCTTTGGATAACTACCCCTTTTGAGACTACTTTCAAAGCATAGATCAACTAGCAAGCCACGCACCGCTGTGCTCTAAAAGATATAAGTGAAACACACAGAGCAAAAGTATCTAGTTCTAAAAGATATAAGTGAAGCACATGTGAGCTGAATTGTCTACCAAAAGATATAAGTGAAGCTCGACAAAATCACGGTGAGTTCATGTCTCTCTCTCTAGGTGTGCATAAAGGATGATTGTGACACAAAAAAAATAAAATAAAAGACTCCTATGATACAAGACGCTCCAAGAAAAAACACATAACATGTGGTGAATAAAAATATAGCCCCAAGTAACGTTACCGATGGATTGAACACGAGAGAGGGGATGCCTTCCCGGGGCATCCCCAAGCTTAGGCTTTTACGGCATCCTTGAATATCTTGGGGTGCCTTGGGCATCCCCAAACTTGAGCTCTTGCCACTCTTTATCTTTTTGTCCATAAGAGCATCACCCAAAACTTGAAAACTTCACAACACGAAACTTAAACAGAAACTCGTGATAACATTAGTACAAGAAAACAAACCACCACTTCCTTAGGTACTGTAGCAAACTTAAATTCTACTTGTGCTGATGTTGGGTTACCGTACTTTCAATCTTCCATGGCTAATACCCCCGATACTATCCATAGTTTCATCAAAATAAGCAACCAACACAACAAAAACAGAATCTGTTAACAGCAGACCAGTCTGTAGCAATCCGTATGTTTCGTATACCTATGGTACTTCAAAAATTCTGAAACATTATGACAGTCTTAAGCATTTGTGTAGCAATCAGCAGCAAAAAGAATCAACTCAAAATCTCTTACAGAAACAAAATGAAAATTCTTTTCGTGAGCAGAAAGTTTCTGTCTTTTCCAGCATGACCAAACGATCATCCCCAAGACTAATCATAACGGTTTTGCTTGGCACAAACGCAAAAAGAAACACAAAAAACACAATCATAACAGAATTATGAAAGTGTGGAAAACACAAAACAGAAAGAAAAAGGATAGATTTGTTGGTTGCCTCCCAACAAGCGCTTTTGTTTAACGCCCTTAGCTAGGCATTCAATGATGCTCACATAAAAGGTAAGAATTGAAGCACAATGAGAGCATCCTAAAGCATGTGAAAATCACATCTAAGTCTAACATACTTCCTATGCATAGGCATTTTGTAGGACAAGAAATTTTCAAGACAACTAATAGTTGCCATATGCAAGGAAGAAGAAAGAGACAATAGCAATCTCAACATAACGAGACGTAATTTGGTAACATGAAAGTTTCTACCAAAATATTTTCCTCTCTCATAGCAATTACATGTGGGATCATATTCAAATTCAACAATATAGCTATCCCATAGGATATTATTTGCATGATCCACATGCATGCAAAGTTGACGCTCTTCAAAAATAGTGGGATTATCATCAAATAAATTCATGACTTCTCCAATCCCACTTTCAGTATTGTTGCAAATATCATACTCATCATGAGGTTTGAACAAATTTTCAAGATCATAAGAAAGATCATCACCCCAATCATGATTATTGCAACAAGTAGTGGACAAAGCAAAACTAGCATCCCCAAGGTTACGGTTTTGCATATTTTTAGCATGATTGTCACCAATAGGATTTATAGTGAAATCATCGCAATCATGCTTTTCATCCAAGGAGCCCTCGTGAATCACTTCATGAATTTCTTCCTTACAAATTTCAGATTCACGCATCTTACGCAAAACTCCAAAGAAATAGTCAATTGCCCTCAACTCACTAGCAATTTGTTCCACACGAGTGGGTCTCCTAAAGAGACTAGCAAGTGGATGAGGATCCATATCACTAGATTTTCCGCAAGCGAAGATGCAAGCATAATGAGGGCACATGGCACACAAGCGAACAGAAAGCAAGCGAGAGAAAAAGGGCGAACGAAAAAGGCAAAAGGCAAAAGAAAACGGCAAAGGAGAAAGGCAAATGAAGACGACAAATGTGAAGTGGGGGAGAGGAAAACGAGAGGCAACTGGCAACAAAAGTAAATGCAAGAGAAGAGTTTGTGAGACCTACTTGGATAGATCTTGATTTCTCCTCCCCGGCAACGGCGCCAGAAATACTTATGATGTTTGTTGTGTATCCCTTGCAACGGCGCCAAAAATAGTTGTGTCGACGACACCAGGAATCCTTTAGCTACGGCTACGCCTTAACTGACTTCCTAGGCAAGTATGCAAAGGATTTCCCCCGTGGCCTTGGAGCCTTGCGTTGGTGTTCCCTCGAAGCAGAAAGGGTGATGTAGCACAGCGAGGGTAAGTATTTCCCTTAGTTTGAGAACCAAGGTATCAATTCGGCGGAAGAGTATCTCAAGATCCTGCACAAACACAAAAGCATGCACCCAACGCTATGAAGGGGTTGTCAATCCCTTATAGATTGTTTGCCAAGTGAGAACTGAAAGCAACAAAGTAACAAAGCAAAGTAAAAGCGGAGATGTAAACGATGGATGTGAATAGACCCGAGGGCCGTAGTGTTTACTAGTGGCTTCTCTCATGAAAGCAACTAGACGGTGGGTGAACAAATTACTGTCGAGCAATTGATAGAACTGTGCAGAGTCGTGACGATATCTATGCAATGATTATTTCTATAGGCATCACGTCCGAAACAAGTAGACCGATACTTTCTGCATCTACTACTATTACTCCACACGTTGACCACTATCCAGCATGCATCTAGTGTATTAAGTCCATAAGAACGTTGTAACGCCTTAAGCAAGATGACATGATGTAGAGGGATAATCTCAAACCAATGATAAAACCCCCATCTTTTTACCCTTGATGGCAACTGCTTGATGTGTGCCTTGCTGCCCCTACTGTCACTGGGAAAGGTCACCACATGGCAGAACCCAAAACCAAGCACTTCTCCCATTACAAGAATCATAGATCTAGTTGGTCAAACAAAACCCAAGACTCGGAGAGACTTACAAGGATATCAAATCATGCATATAAGAAATCAGCAAAGACTCAAATATATATCATAGATAATCTGATCACAAGTCCACAATTCATCGGATCTCGACAAACACACCGCCAAAGAAGATTACATCGGATAGATCTCCATGAAGATCATGGAGAACTTGGTATTGAAGATCCAAGAGAGAGAAGAAGCCATCTAGCTACTAACTATGGACCCATAGGTGTGAAGTGAACTACTCACGAGTCATTGGAGGGGCGATGATGATGATGAAGAAGCCCTCCAACTCCAAAGTCCCCTCCGGCAGGGTGCCGGGAAGGGTCTCCAGATGAGATCTTGCGGAAACGGAAGCTTGCGGCGGCGGAAAAGTATTTTCGAGGCTCCCCTGATTTTTTGCGGAATATTTGGGAATTTATAGGCCAAAGACCTAGGTCAGGGGGCGGCCAGGGAGGCCACAAGCCTGCCCACAGCCACCTCCCCCTGGTGGCGGAGTGGGGGCTTGTGGGCTCCTTGGAGCCCACCTGGCTTGGCCCAAAAGCCCCCTGGACTTCTTCCGTTCGGGAAAAAATCATTTCAGGGTTTTTCTTCCGTTTGGACTCCGTTCCAAAATCAGATCTGAAAAGAGTCAAAAACACGAAAAAAACAGGAACTGGCACTTGGCACTGAATTAATAAGTTAGTCCCAAAAAGATATAAAAAGGTACATAAAACATACAAAGAAGACAAGATAACAGTGTGAAAACATCAAAAACTATAGATACGTTTGAGAAGTATCAAGCATCCCCAAGCTTAACTCCTGCTCGTCCTCGAGTAGGGAAGTGATAAGAATGAAATTTTTTATGCTTTCATGCTACCTAGCATAGGTGTCCTTTGTAATTCCTCTTATGTGACGTGAATGTTCAAATCCATTAGATTCAAAACAATAGTTTGCTATTGACGTGGAAACAATAATAATTCAAGCAAATTAGCAAAGTAATCATGAACTTTCAAAATAACAAGGCCAAAAGAAAGTTATCCCTACAAAAGCATATAGTCTGGCTATGCTCTATCATCATTGCACAGCGAGTTTAAATCATGCACAACCCCGGTATTGGCCAAGTAATTGTTTCACACCTTTACTTTCTCAAACATTTTCAACTCTCACGCAATACATGAGCGTGAGCCATGCTTATAGGACTATAGATGGTGTGGAATGTGGTGGGGGTTGCAAGACAAAAAGGAGAAGATAGTCACATTAACTAGGCATATCAATGAGCTATGGAGATGCTCATGAATATATATCAATGTGAATGAGTAGGGATTGCCATACAAATGATGCACTAGAGCTACAAGTATGTGAAAGCTCTTAAAGAAAACTAGTGGGTGTGCATCCAACTTGCTTGCTCACGAAGACCTAAGGCAATTTTGAGGAAGCCTATCATTGGAATATACAAGCCAAGTTATATAATGAGAATTTCCCACTAGCTATATGGTGGTGACAAAAACGAGAGACTCTCAATCATGAAGATCATGGTGCTCAAAATGCACAAGTGTGGATAACGTGGTAGCATTGTCCCTTCTCTCTTTTTCTCTCATTTTTTTTGGTGGGCTCTTTGGCCTCTTTTTTTATGGGCTTCTTTGGCCTCTTTTATTTCCTCACATGGGACAATGCTCCAATAATGATGATCATCACACTTTCAACTCAAAACTTAGAGCAATTATGACTCTATATGGAATGCCTTCGGTAGTGTACCGTGGCAATGATCTAGCATGGCATAGACATCGATGGAAACATCATGCTAGCTATCTTAAGATCGTGCAAAGGCAATGTAGATGTGGTGGCACATGTCATGGTGGTAGTTTCATGGCAATATATCTTGGAATGACTTTGAAAAAGCCATAGTAGGTAGGTATGGTGGCTGTTTTGAGGGAGGCTAATGGTGGGTTTTGTGCACTGGCGAAAGTTGCACAGCACTAAGAAGATAGTGAAGGTGGAAGGTGAAAGTGCATCTAAACCATGGACTCAACATTAGTCATGAAGAACTCATATACTTGTTGGAAAAAAATTATTAGTAATCGAAACAAAGCATTCAACGCATACTCCTAGGGGAAGGGTTGCTAGGTATAAACCATCGCGCGATCCCGACCGCCACACAAAGGATGACAATCAATATAATAATCATGCTCAGACTTCATCACATAGCGGTTCACCATACTTGCATGCTACGGGAATCACTAACTTCAACACAAGTATTTCTAGATCCACAACACCTTACTAGCATGACTTCAATATTACCATAACCACAACTCAAAACTAATTGAGATGAATCAAACTTCTCTAACTATTCAATGCACATGAAGGTGGAAGTTTTCGTATCCCTTTGGATAACTACCCCTTTTGAGACTACTTTCAAAGCATAGATCAACTAGCAAGCCACGCACCGCTGTGCTCTAAAAGATATAAGTGAAACACACAGAGCAAAAGTATCTAGTTCTAAAAGATATAAGTGAAGCACATGTGAGCTGAATTGTCTACCAAAAGATATAAGTGAAGCTCGACAAAATCACGGTGAGTTCATGTCTCTCTCTCTAGGTGTGCATAAAGGATGATTGTGACACAAAAAAAATAAAATAAAAGACTCCTATGATACAAGACGCTCCAAGCAAAAACACATAACATGTGGTGAATAAAAATATAGCCCCAAGTAACGTTACCGATGGATTGAACACGAGAGAGGGGATGCCTTCCCGGGGCATCCCCAAGCTTAGGCTTTTACGGCATCCTTGAATATCTTGGGGTGCCTTGGGCATCCCCAAACTTGAGCTCTTGCCACTCTTTATCTTTTTGTCCATAAGAGCATCACCCAAAACTTGAAAACTTCACAACACGAAACTTAAACAGAAACTCGTGATAACATTAGTACAAGAAAACAAACCACCACTTCCTTAGGTACTGTAGCAAACTTAAATTCTACTTGTGCTGATGTTGGGTTACCGTACTTTCAATCTTCCATGGCTAATACCCCCGATACTATCCATAGTTTCATCAAAATAAGCAACCAACACAACAAAAACAGAATCTGTTAACAGCAGACCAGTCTGTAGCAATCCGTATGTTTCGTATACCTATGGTACTTCAAAAATTCTGAAACATTATGACAGTCTTAAGCATTTGTGTAGCAATCAGCAGCAAAAAGAATCAACTCAAAATCTCTTACAGAAACAAAATGAAAATTCTTTTCGTGAGCAGAAAGTTTCTGTCTTTTCCAGCATGACCAAACGATCATCCCCAAGACTAATCATAACGGTTTTGCTTGGCACAAACGCAAAAAGAAACACAAAAAACACAATCATAACAGAATTATGAAAGTGTGGAAAACACAAAACAGAAAGAAAAAGGATAGATTTGTTGGTTGCCTCCCAACAAGCGCTTTTGTTTAACGCCCTTAGCTAGGCATTCAATGATGCTCACATAAAAGGTAAGAATTGAAGCACAATGAGAGCATCCTAAAGCATGTGAAAATCACATCTAAGTCTAACATACTTCCTATGCATAGGCATTTTGTAGGACAAGAAATTTTCAAGACAACTAATAGTTGCCATATGCAAGGAAGAAGAAAGAGACAATAGCAATCTCAACATAACGAGACGTAATTTGGTAACATGAAAGTTTCTACCAAAATATTTTCCTCTCTCATAGCAATTACATGTGGGATCATATTCAAATTCAACAATATAGCTATCCCATAGGATATTATTTGCATGATCCACATGCATGCAAAGTTGACGCTCTTCAAAAATAGTGGGATTATCATCAAATAAATTCATGACTTCTCCAATCCCACTTTCAGTATTGTTGCAAATATCATACTCATCATGAGGTTTGAACAAATTTTCAAGATCATAAGAAAGATCATCACCCCAATCATGATTATTGCAACAAGTAGTGGACAAAGCAAAACTAGCATCCCCAAGGTTACGGTTTTGCATATTTTTAGCATGATTGTCACCAATAGGATTTATAGTGAAATCATCGCAATCATGCTTTTCATCCAAGGAGCCCTCGTGAATCACTTCATGAATTTCTTCCTTACAAATTTCAGATTCACGCATCTTACGCAAAACTCCAAAGAAATAGTCAATTGCCCTCAACTCACTAGCAATTTGTTCCACACGAGTGGGTCTCCTAAAGAGACTAGCAAGTGGATGAGGATCCATATCACTAGATTTTCCGCAAGCGAAGATGCAAGCATAATGAGGGCACATGGCACACAAGCGAACAGAAAGCAAGCGAGATAAAAAGGGCGAACGAAAAAGGCAAAAGGCAAAAGAAAACGGCAAAGGAGAAAGGCAAATGAAGACGACAAATGTGAAGTGGGGGAGAGGAAAACGAGAGGCAACTGGCAACAAAAGTAAATGCAAGAGAAGAGTTTGTGAGACCTACTTGGATAGATCTTGATTTCTCCTCCCCGGCAACGGCGCCAGAAATACTTATGATGTTTGTTGTGTATCCCTTGCAACGGCGCCAAAAATAGTTGTGTCGACGACACCAGGAATCCTTTAGCTACGGCTACGCCTTAACTGACTTCCTAGGCAAGTATGCAAAGGATTTCCCCCGTGGCCTTGGAGCCTTGCGTTGGTGTTCCCTCGAAGCAGAAAGGGTGATGTAGCACAGCGAGGGTAAGTATTTCCCTTAGTTTGAGAACCAAGGTATCAATTCGGCGGAAGAGTATCTCAAGATCCTGCACAAACACAAAAGCATGCACCCAACGCTATGAAGGGGTTGTCAATCCCTTATAGATTGTTTGCCAAGTGAGAACTGAAAGCAACAAAGTAACAAAGCAAAGTAAAAGCGGAGATGTAAACGATGGATGTGAATAGACCCGAGGGCCGTAGTGTTTACTAGTGGCTTCTCTCATGAAAGCAACTAGACGGTGGGTGAACAAATTACTGTCGAGCAATTGATAGAACTGTGCAGAGTCGTGACGATATCTATGCAATGATTATTTCTATAGGCATCACGTCCGAAACAAGTAGACCGATACTTTCTGCATCTACTACTATTACTCCACACGTTGACCACTATCCAGCATGCATCTAGTGTATTAAGTCCATAAGAACGTTGTAACGCCTTAAGCAAGATGACATGATGTAGAGGGATAATCTCAAACCAATGATAAAACCCCCATCTTTTTACCCTTGATGGCAACTGCTTGATGTGTGCCTTGCTGCCCCTACTGTCACTGGGAAAGGTCACCACATGGCAGAACCCAAAACCAAGCACTTCTCCCATTACAAGAATCATAGATCTAGTTGGTCAAACAAAACCCAAGACTCGGAGAGACTTACAAGGATATCAAATCATGCATATAAGAAATCAGCAAAGACTCAAATATATATCATAGATAATCTGATCACAAGTCCACAATTCATCGGATCTCGACACACACACCGCCAAAGAAGATTACATCGGATAGATCTCCATGAAGATCATGGAGAACTTGGTATTGAAGATCCAAGAGAGAGAAGAAGCCATCTAGCTACTAACTATGGACCCATAGGTGTGAAGTGAACTACTCACGAGTCATTGGAGGGGCGATGATGATGATGAAGAAGCCCTCCAACTCCAAAGTCCCCTCCGGCAGGGTGCCGGGAAGGGTCTCCAGATGAGATCTTGCGGAAACGGAAGCTTGCGGCGGCGGAAAAGTATTTTCGAGGCTCCCCTGATTTTTTGCGGAATATTTGGGAATTTATAGGCCAAAGACCTAGGTCAGGGGGCGGCCAGGGAGGCCACAAGCCTGCCCACAGCCACCTCCCCCTGGTGGCGGAGTGGGGGCTTGTGGGCTCCTTGGAGCCCACCTGGCTTGGCCCAAAAGCCCCCTGGACTTCTTCCGTTCGGGAAAAAATCATTTCAGGGTTTTTCTTCCGTTTGGACTCCGTTCCAAAATCAGATCTGAAAAGAGTCAAAAACACGAAAAAAACAGGAACTGGCACTTGGCACTGAATTAATAAGTTAGTCCCAAAAAGATATAAAAAGGTACATAAAACATACAAAGAAGACAAGATAACAGTGTGAAAACATCAAAAACTATAGATACGTTTGAGAAGTATCAAGCATCCCCAAGCTTAACTCCTGCTCGTCCTCGAGTAGGGAAGTGATAAGAATGAAATTTTTTATGCTTTCATGCTACCTAGCATAGGTGTCCTTTGTAATTCCTCTTATGTGACGTGAATGTTCAAATCCATTAGATTCAAAACAATAGTTTGCTATTGACGTGGAAACAATAATAATTCAAGCAAATTAGCAAAGTAATCATGAACTTTCAAAATAACAAGGCCAAAAGAAAGTTATCCCTACAAAAGCATATAGTCTGGCTATGCTCTATCATCATTGCACAGCGAGTTTAAATCATGCACAACCCCGGTATTGGCCAAGTAATTGTTTCACACCTTTACTTTCTCAAACATTTTCAACTCTCACGCAATACATGAGCGTGAGCCATGCTTATAGGACTATAGATGGTGTGGAATGTGGTGGGGGTTGCAAGACAAAAAGGAGAAGATAGTCACATTAACTAGGCATATCAATGAGCTATGGAGATGCTCATGAATATATATCAATGTGAATGAGTAGGGATTGCCATACAAATGATGCACTAGAGCTACAAGTATGTGAAAGCTCTTAAAGAAAACTAGTGGGTGTGCATCCAACTTGCTTGCTCACGAAGACCTAAGGCAATTTTGAGGAAGCCTATCATTGGAATATACAAGCCAAGTTATATAATGAGAATTTCCCACTAGCTATATGGTGGTGACAAAAACGAGAGACTCTCAATCATGAAGATCATGGTGCTCAAAATGCACAAGTGTGGATAACGTGGTAGCATTGTCCCTTCTCTCTTTTTCTCTCATTTTTTTTGGTGGGCTCTTTGGCCTCTTTTTTTATGGGCTTCTTTGGCCTCTTTTATTTCCTCACATGGGACAATGCTCCAATAATGATGATCATCACACTTTCAACTCAAAACTTAGAGCAATTATGACTCTATATGGAATGCCTTCGGTAGTGTACCGTGGCAATGATCTAGCATGGCATAGACATCGATGGAAACATCATGCTAGCTATCTTAAGATCGTGCAAAGGCAATGTAGATGTGGTGGCACATGTCATGGTGGTAGTTTCATGGCAATATATCTTGGAATGACTTTGAAAAAGCCATAGTAGGTAGGTATGGTGGCTGTTTTGAGGGAGGCTAATGGTGGGTTTTGTGCACTGGCGAAAGTTGCACAGCACTAAGAAGATAGTGAAGGTGGAAGGTGAAAGTGCATCTAAACCATGGACTCAACATTAGTCATGAAGAACTCATATACTTGTTGGAAAAAAATTATTAGTAATCGAAACAAAGCATTCAACGCATACTCCTAGGGGAAGGGTTGCTAGGTATAAACCATCGCGCGATCCCGACCGCCACACAAAGGATGACAATCAATATAATAATCATGCTCAGACTTCATCACATAGCGGTTCACCATACTTGCATGCTACGGGAATCACTAACTTCAACACAAGTATTTCTAGATCCACAACACCTTACTAGCATGACTTCAATATTACCATAACCACAACTCAAAACTAATTGAGATGAATCAAACTTCTCTAACTATTCAATGCACATGAAGGTGGAAGTTTTCGTATCCCTTTGGATAACTACCCCTTTTGAGACTACTTTCAAAGCATAGATCAACTAGCAAGCCACGCACCGCTGTGCTCTAAAAGATATAAGTGAAACACACAGAGCAAAAGTATCTAGTTCTAAAAGATATAAGTGAAGCACATGTGAGCTGAATTGTCTACCAAAAGATATAAGTGAAGCTCGACAAAATCACGGTGAGTTCATGTCTCTCTCTCTAGGTGTGCATAAAGGATGATTGTGACACAAAAAAAATAAAATAAAAGACTCCTATGATACAAGACGCTCCAAGAAAAAACACATAACATGTGGTGAATAAAAATATAGCCCCAAGTAACGTTACCGATGGATTGAACACGAGAGAGGGGATGCCTTCCCGGGGCATCCCCAAGCTTAGGCTTTTACGGCATCCTTGAATATCTTGGGGTGCCTTGGGCATCCCCAAACTTGAGCTCTTGCCACTCTTTATCTTTTTGTCCATAAGAGCATCACCCAAAACTTGAAAACTTCACAACACGAAACTTAAACAGAAACTCGTGATAACATTAGTACAAGAAAACAAACCACCACTTCCTTAGGTACTGTAGCAAACTTAAATTCTACTTGTGCTGATGTTGGGTTACCGTACTTTCAATCTTCCATGGCTAATACCCCCGATACTATCCATAGTTTCATCAAAATAAGCAACCAACACAACAAAAACAGAATCTGTTAACAGCAGACCAGTCTGTAGCAATCCGTATGTTTCGTATACCTATGGTACTTCAAAAATTCTGAAACATTATGACAGTCTTAAGCATTTGTGTAGCAATCAGCAGCAAAAAGAATCAACTCAAAATCTCTTACAGAAACAAAATGAAAATTCTTTTCGTGAGCAGAAAGTTTCTGTCTTTTCCAGCATGACCAAACGATCATCCCCAAGACTAATCATAACGGTTTTGCTTGGCACAAACGCAAAAAGAAACACAAAAAACACAATCATAACAGAATTATGAAAGTGTGGAAAACACAAAACAGAAAGAAAAAGGATAGATTTGTTGGTTGCCTCCCAACAAGCGCTTTTGTTTAACGCCCTTAGCTAGGCATTCAATGATGCTCACATAAAAGGTAAGAACTGAAGCACAATGAGAGCATCCTAAAGCATGTGAAAATCACATCTAAGTCTAACATACTTCCTATGCATAGGCATTTTGTAGGACAAGAAATTTTCAAGACAACTAATAGTTGCCATATGCAAGGAAGAAGAAAGAGACAATAGCAATCTCAACATAACGAGAGGTAATTTGGTAACATGAAAGTTTCTACCAAAATATTTTCCTCTCTCATAGCAATTACATGTGGGATCATATTCAAATTCAACAATATAGCTATCCCATAGGATATTATTTGCATGATCCACATGCATGCAAAGTTGACGCTCTTCAAAAATAGTGGGATTATCATCAAATAAATTCATGACTTCTCCAATCCCACTTTCAGTATTGTTGCAAATATCATATTCATCATGAGGTTTGAACAAATTTTCAAGATCATAAGAAAGATCATCACCCCAATCATGATTATTGCAACAAGTAGTGGGCAAAGCAAAACTAGCATCCCCAAGCTTAGGGTTTTGCATATTTTTAGCATGATTGTCACTAATAGGATTTATAGTGAAATCATCGCAATCATGCTTTTCATCCAAGGAGCCCTCGTGAATCACTTCATGAATTTCTTCCTTACAAATTTCAGATTCACGCATCTTACGCAAAACTCCAAAGAAATAGTCAATTGCCCTCAACTCACTAGCAATTTGTTCCACACGAGTGGGTCTCCTAAAGAGACTAGCAAGTGGATGAGGATCCATATCACTAGATTTTCCGCAAGCGAAGATGCAAGCATAATGAGGGCACATGGCACACAAGCGAACAGAAAGCAAGCGAGAGAAAAAGGGCGAACGAAAAAGGCAAAAGGCAAAAGAAAACGGCAAAGGAGAAAGGCAAATGAAGACGACAAATGTGAAGTGGGGGAGAGGAAAACGAGAGGCAACTGGCAACAAAAGTAAATGCAAGAGAAGAGTTTGTGAGACCTACTTGGATAGATCTTGATTTCTCCTCCCCGGCAACGGCGCCAGAAATACTTATGATGTTTGCTGTGTATCCCTTGCAACGGCGCCAAAAATAGTTGTGTCGACGGCACCAGGAATCCTTTAGCTACGGCTACGCCTTAACTGACTTCCTAGGCAAGTATGCAAAGGATTTCCCCCGTGGCCTTGGAGCCTTGCGTTGGTGTTCCCTCGAAGCGGAAAGGGTGATGTAGCACAGCGAGGGTAAGTATTTCCCTTAGTTTGAGAACCAAGGTATCAATTCGGCGGAAGAGTATCTCAAGATCCTGCACAAACACAAAAGCATGCACCCAACGCTATGAAGGGGTTGTCAATCCCTTATAGATTGTTTGCCAAGTGAGAACTGAAAGCAACAAAGTAACAAAGCAAAGTAAAAGCGGAGATGTAAACGATGGATGTGAATAGACCCGGGGGCCGTAGTGTTTACTAGTGGCTTCTCTCATGAAAGCAAGTAGACGGTGGGTGAACAAATTACTGTCGAGCAATTGATAGAACTGTGCAGAGTCATGACGATATCTATGAAATGATTATTTCTATAGGCATCATGTCCGAAACAAGTAGACCGATACTTTCTGCATCTACTACTATTACTCCACACGTCGATCGCTATCCAGCATGCATCTAGTGTATTAACTCCAAAAGAACAGAGTAACGCCTTAAGCAAGATGACATGATGTAGAGGGATAATCTCAAACCAATGATAAAAACCCCATCTTTTTACCGTTGATGGCAACTGCTTGATGTGTGCCTTGCTGCCCCTACTGTCACTCGGAAAGGTCACCACATGGCAGAACCCAAAACTAAGCACTTCTCCCATTGCAAGAATCATAGATCTCATTGGCAAACAAAACCCAAGACTCGGAGAGACTTACAAGGATATCCAATCATGCATATAAGAAATCAGCAAATACTCAAATATATATCATAGATAATCTGATCACAAGTCCACAATTCATCGGATCTCGACAAACACACCACCAAAGAAGATTACATCGGATAGATCTCCATGAAGATCATGGAGAACTTTGTATTTAAGATCCTAGAGAGAGAAGAAGCCATCTAGCTACTAACTACGGACCCGTAGGTCTGAAGTGAACTACTCACAAGTCATTGGAGGGGCGATGATGATGATGAAGAAGCTCTCCAACTCCAAAGTCCCCTCCGGCAGGGTGCCGGGAAGGGTCTCCAGATGAGATCTCGTGGAAACGGAAGCTTGCGGCGGCGGAAAAGTATTTTCGAGGCTCCCCTGATTTTTTGTGGAATATTTGGGAATTTATAGGTCAAAGACCTAGGTCAGGGGGCGGCCAGGGAGGCCACAAGCCTGCCCACCGCCGCCTCCCCCCTGGTGGCCGAGTGGGGGCTTGTGGGCTCCCTGGAGCCCACATGGCTTGGCCCAAAAGCCCCATGGACTTCTTCCGTTCGGGAAAAAATCATTTTGAGGTGTTTCTTCCGTTTGGACTCCGTTCCAAAATCAGATCTGAAAAGAGTCAAAAACACGGAGAAAACAGGAACTGGCACTTGGCACTGAATTAATAAGTTAGTCCCAAAAAGATATAAAAAGGTACATAAAACATACAAAGAAGGCAAGATAACAGCGTGAAAACATCAAAAATTATAGATACGTTTGAGACGTATCAAGACCTAGGGCAGGGGGGCCACAGGGAGGCCACAACCTTGGTTGTCGCGGCCTCCCCCTGGCCACGGCAACAGGGCTTGTGGGCTCCCTGTGGGCCCACTTGCTTGGCCCTCAAGCCTCCCGATCTTCTTCCGGTCTGGAAAAAAATCATTTTGGGGATTTTATTCCGTTTGGACTCCGTTCCAAAATCAGATCTGAACAGAGTCAAAAACACAGAAAAAACAGGAACTGGCACTTGGCACTAAGTTAATAAGTTAGTCCCAAAAAAGATATAAAAGGTAAACAAAACATCCAAAGTTTGAGACGTATCAAGCATCCCCAAGCTTAACTCCTGCTCGTCCTCGAGTAGGGAAGTGATAAAGAATGAATTTTTGATGCTTTCATGCTACCTAGCATAGATGTCCTTTGTAACTCCTCTTATGTGACGTGAATGTTCAGATCCATTAGATTCAAAACAATAGCTTGTTGTTGATGTGGAGACAATAATAATTCAAGCAAACTAGCAAAGTAATCATGAACTTTCAAAATAACAAGGCCAAAATAAAGTTATCCCTAAAAATCATATAGTCCGGCTATGGTCTATCATCATTGCACAACGAATTTAAATCATGCACAACCCCGGTATTGGCCAAGTAACTGTTTTCACACCTTTACTTTCTCAAAAAAATTCAACTCTCACGCAATACATGAGCCTGAGCCATGGTTTTAGCACTATAAGTGGTGTGGAGTGTGGTGGAGGTTGCAAGAAAAACAAGGAGAAGATAGTCACATTAACTAGGCATATCAATGAGCTGTGGATATACTCATCAATAGATATCAATGTGAATGAGTAGGGATTGCCATACAAATGATGCACTAGAGCTAAGAGTATGTGAAAGCTCTTAAAGAAAACTAGTGGGTGTGCATCCAACTTGCTTGCTCACGAAGACCTAAGGAAAATTTGAGGAAGCCTATAATTGGAATATACAAGCCAAGTTATATAATGAAAATTTCCCACTAGCTATATGGTGGTGACAAAACGAGAGATTCTCAATCATGAAGATCATGGTGCTTAATATGCACAAGTGTGGAAAAAGTGGTAGCATTGTCCCTTCTCTCTTTTTCTCTCTTTTTTGAATGGGCTCTTTGGCCTCTTTTTTTGTATTCTTTTATTTTGGTGGGAATCTTTGGCCTCTTTTATTTCCTCACATGGGACAATGCTCCATCAATGATGATCATCACACTTACAACTCAAAACTTAGAGCAACGATGACTCAATATGGAATGCCTTCGATAGTGTACCGTGACAACAATCTAGCATGGCATGGACATTAACGGAAACATCATGCTAGCTATCTTACGATCATGCAATGGCAATGTATTCGTGGTGGCACATGTCATGGTGGTAGTTGCATGGCAATATATCTCGGAATGGCTTTGAAAAAGCCATAGTAGGTAGGTATGGTGGCTGTTTTGAGGGAGGCTAATGGTGGGTTTGTGCACCGGCGAAAGTTGCACGGCACTAAACAAGATAGTGATGATGGAAGGAGAAAGTGCATCTAAACCATGGACTCAACATTAGTCATGAAGAACTCATATACTTGTTGCAAAAGTTTTATTAGTAACCGAAACAAAGCATTCAACGCATACTCCTAGGGGAAGGGTTGGTAGGTATAAACCATCGCACGATCCCGACCGCCACACAAAGGATGACAATCAATAGACTAATCATGCTCAGACTTCATCACATAGCGGTTCACCATACGTGCATGCTACGGGAATCACTAACTTCAACACAAGTATTTCTATATCCATAACACCTTACTAGCAGAACTTCAATATTACCATAACCATAACTCAAAACTAGTTGAGATGAATCAAACTTCTCTAACTATTCAATGCACATGAAGGTGGAAGTTTTCGTATCCCTTTGGATAACTACCCCTTTTGAGACTACTTTCGAAGCATAAATCAACTACCAAGCCACGTACCTCCGTGCTCTAAAATATATAAGTGAAGCACATAGAGCAAAATCAACTAGCTCGAAACCTCCAAAATGATGGCTCCTCTCTCCACTCCGCTCCGCTCCTCGCAGCTCCCGCACCTAGCCAACTCCCGCGCCTAGCCGTGCAGCCCCGCTGCCGTCCTACCCGCCGGTCGCCCCCGCCTCCGCCGCGCCATGGCCACCTCTGACGACGGCCGTGACCCGCGCCGCCACCATCGCGAGGATCGATGGAAGGACTCGGACAGCTCCTCCTCCGGCACGCGCTCCTACCGCGACGTCGCCTGCACCCCCTCCTCCGTCGCCGCCGGAGCGTCAACCGCAAGTGGCTCCCGTCCCGCCTCCGCACGCTCCCGCATCAACCCGCCTGGGCCCCCCCTCGGGGGACCACCGCGTGGAGGACGCGGTGCAGCCATCGGCGGACACGGGCGGAGCCTGGGAGCAGCCGAGGAGCAGGCATCGCCGCATCTCCCGGCGTGCAGACGCGCCAACGCCGCGGCTCCGCCACAGCCCCACACCGGAGGAGTCGGCGGGCCTCTGCTTCCGCTGCCTCGACCCGGGCCACACCGTCCGCAACTGCACCAACGGGCTCCGCTGCCGGCGTTGCCTCCTCCTTGGGCACGAATCCAGGAACTGCACCCCTGCACGTCGGGCTCGCGACCGCGCTCTACTGGCTTCGGCCGCTCTGCCACAACGGCGCACGGCTCCGACGCCACCTCCCCTGCCGCCTCGCGCCGCGACGCCCGTTGTCGACCCACCAGGCCCAGCGCGTGTCATCATCCCCCGCTCCGTTGAGATCGAGGAGGCCGAGGCGATGCTGCAACGTGGGATGGTGGCCACCATCACCAGCTCCAGGCCACCCATCACCGCCGACGAGGTCGCGGACGCGCTCTTCAACAACCTCGAGCTGCAGCCCGGCGACTTCTCGATCCACCTCCACCACCCCGAGGACTTCCTCATCGTCTGCGCCTCGCAGGCCATCAAGGACAGGATCTATGGCGACCACCACATCGAGGGCCCCTCCTTCTCGCTGTCTCTGCGCCCCTGGAGCAAGCTCGCCCACACCGGCTATGATAGCCTGGGACACCGCGTCGAGCTCGAGCTCTGCGGCGTCCCGGCACAAGCCTGGAACTTGAGCACGATCGAGCGCATCCTTGGCGACTCTTGCTGGGTGGAGCGCCTTCACCCGGAGACTCGTTCCAGGACCGACCTCGCCACCTTCCGGCTCTCCTTGCCGCACCCATGACCCGACGTCCATCCACCGCCATGTCGTCCTTGAGATCGTCGAATGCATTCCGGCGCGCGCCCCCTCCCAGGCTCCCACAGTGCGCTCCCTGACCTACCAGATCACCATCAGGGTGGTGCGCGATGAGAATAGCCGGCCTGCGCCCCCTCCTGCCCGCTATGCAGGCGGCCCTGGGGACGCCAGAGGGGATCCTCCCACTGGCCGCAATGATGGTCGTGGCCCTGGTTGCCGCCGCGGACACAAACGCCGATGCCCCAACACGTCGGCTGCGCCCGCAGGCCACGCCGATGGCGCGACGCTTGACTCCCTAGCATGGGCCGCCGACGGGGGCTCACGCCGTTCTTACAGGGTCGCCGTTGACACCTTCTGGAAGTCCGCCGACCACCGCTCCCGTACGACACGGCCACCGCCACCGGCGGATGCCGCTGCGTGCATGCAAGGCATGCTGCCGTGGCCTGGTAGGGTTGGGCCCCATCGCCACCGTCATCAACCTGCAAAAGGCAAAGGAACCTGGCAACGAAATGACCAATCTCCTGACAAAAGTGTGGTCGGGCCCTCCACGTCCAAGATGCGATCGGTGCACTTTTGGCAGGGACAGCTGGCGCCCCCCGATTGCTTAGCCGCCCTTCCTCGCCAGGGACGAGGCCCGCCACCCACCAGCCAGGATTGTCGCCTTCCGCGCACGAGCGCGACCCGTCCTGCGCCCCGCCTGGCTTGGCTGCTGCGCTGGCCCCATCGGCCCCGGATCAAAGGCGTGTCGGGCGCGAAGCGACCCCTGATTCGCTCGGGGCCGAGATGGTCCCTGATTCCCTGCCTCCCCCATCCGTGGTACCCGAGGAGGATACTCTGTCGGGACAAAGCGGGTCTTTGGCAGCGTCACCCGCTGCCAGCCTGCGTGGTGACGACTCCGAGGTCACGCCCTCCCGCCCTTTCGCCCCCGAGGACGAGCCCGCACTGGATGCAAATCCCGCCCTCCTCGTGCCAGGCGCGGGCTCTCCTCAGCTGACGCCTGGGCCCCCCTCCCCACTCGGGCTGGGCCTTGGCAACACCTTGGTTGGGCCGGGCCTCGACGACAGCTTTGTGTCGGGGAACGTCGCATGGGAAACAAAAAATTTCCTACGCGCACGAAGACCTATCATGGTGATGTCCATCTACGAGAGGGGATGAGTGATCTACGTACCCTTGTAGACCGTACAGCAGAAGTGTTAGAGAACGCGGTTGATGTAGTGGAACATCCTCACGTCCCTCGATCCGCCCCGCGAACAATCCCGCGATCGGTCCCACGATCTAGTACCGAACGGACGGCACCTCCGCGTTCAGCACACGTACAGCTCGACGATGATCTCGGCCTTCTTGATCCAGCAAGAGAGACGGAGAGGTAGAAGAGTTCTCCGGCAGCGTGACGGCGCTCCGGAGGTTGGTGATGACCTTGTCTCAGCAGGGCTCCGCCCGAGCTCCGCAGAAACGCGATCTAGAGGAAAAACCGTGGAGGTATGTGGTCGGGCTGCCGTGGAAAAGTCGTCTCAAATCAGCCCTAAAACCTCCGTATATATAGGTGGGAGGGAGGGGGCCTTGCCTTGGGGTCCAAGGACCCTCAAGGGGGTCGGCCGAGCCAATTGGGAGGACTCTCCCCCCCAAACCGAGTTGGACTAGGTTTGGTGGGAGGGAGTCCCCCTCCCTTCCCACCTCCTCCTTTTTTTTCCTTTTTTCCTTTGATTTCTTATCCTTGGCGCATAGGGCCCTTTTGGGCTGTCCCACCAGCCCACTAAGGGCTGGTGCGCCACCCTTATGGCCTATGGGCTTCCCCGGGGTGGGTTGCCCCCCCCCCCGGTGAACTCCCGGAACCCATTCGTCATTCCCGGTACATTCCCGGTAACTCCGAAAACCTTCCGGTAATCAAATGAGGTCATCCTATATATCAATCTTCGTTTCCGGACCATTCCGGAAACCCTTGTGACATCCGTGATCTCATCCGGGACTCCGAACAACATTCGGTAACCAACCATATAACTCAAATACGCATAAAACAACGTCGAACCTTAAGTGTGCAGACCCTGCGGGTTCGAGAACTATGTAGACATGACCCGAGAGACTCCTCGGTCAATATCCAATAGCGGGACCTGGATGCCCATATTGGATCCTACATATTCTACGAAGATCTTATCGTTTGAACCTCAGTGCCAAGGATTCGTATAATCCCGTATGTCATTCCCTTTGTCCTTCGGTATGTTACTTTCCCGAGATTCGATCGTCAGTATCCGCATACCTATTTCAATCTCGTTTACCAGCAAGTCTCTTTACTCGTTCCATAATACAAGATCCCACAACTTACACTAAGTTACATTGCTTGCAAGGCTTGTGTGTGATGTTGTATTACCGAGTGGGCCCCGAGATACCTCTCCGTCACACGGAGTGACAAATCCTAGTCTTGATCCATACTAACTCAACTAACACCTTCGGAGATACCTGTAGAGCATCTTTATAGTCACCCAGTTACGTTGCGACGTTTGATACACACAAAGCATTCCTCCGGTGTTAGTGAGTTATATGATCTCATGGTCATAGGAATAAATACTTGACACGCAGAAAACAGTAGCAACAAAATGACACGATCAACATGCTACGTCTATTAGTTTGGGTCTAGTCCATCACGTGATTCTCCTAATGACGTGATCCAGTTATCAAGCAACAACACCTTGTTCATAATCAGAAGACACTGACTATCATCGATCAACTGGCTAGCCAACTAGAGGCATGCTAGGGACGGTGTTTTGTCTATGTATCCACACATGTAAATGAGTCTTCATTCAATACAATTATAGCATGGATAATAAACTATTATCTTGATACAAGAATTATAATAATAACTATATTTATTATTGCCTCTAGGGCATAATTCCAACAGTCTCCCACTTGCACTAGAGTCAATAATCTAGCCCTCACATCACCATGTGAATTACATTGTAATAAATCTAACACCCATACAGTTCTGGTGTCGATCATGTTTTGGCCGTGGAAGAGGTTTAGTCAGCGGGCCTGCTACATTCAGATCCGTGTGCACTTTGCATATATTTACGTCCTCTTCCTCGACGTAGTCGCGGATGAGGTTGAAGCGTCGTTTGATGTGTCTGGTCTTCTTGTGAAACCGTGGTTCCTTTGCTAAGGCAATGGCACCCGTCTTGTCACAGAACAAGGTTATTGGATCCAGTGCACTTGGCACCACTCCAAGATTCGTCATGAACTGCTTCATCCAGACACCCTCCTTAGCCGCCTCCGAGGCAGCCATGTACTCCGCTTCACATGTAGAATCTGCTACGACGCTTTGCTTGGAACTGCACCAGCTTACTGCACCCCCTTTAAGAATAAATACGTATCCGGTTTGCGACTTAGAGTGGTCCGGATCTGTGTCAAAGCTTGCATCGACGTAACCTTTTACGGCGAGCTCTTCGTCACCTCCATACACGAGAAACATCTCCTTAGTCCTTTTCAGGTACTTCAGGATATTCTTGACCGCTGTCCAGTGATCCACTCCTGGATTACTCTGGAACCTACCTGCCATACTTATGGCTAGGCTAACATCCGGTCTAGTGCACAGCATCGCATACATGATAGAACCTATGGCTGAAGCATAGGGGACGGAGCGCATATGCTCTCTATCTTCATCAGTTGCTGGGCACTGAGTCTTACTCAATCTCGTACCTTGTAAAACTGGCAAGAACCCTTTCTTGGACTGTTCCATTTTGAACCTCTTCAAAACTTTATCAAGGTATGTGCTTTGTGAAAGTCCTATCAGGCGTTTTGATCTATCCCTATAGATCTTAATGCCTAGAATGTAAGCAGCTTCTCCTAGGTCCTTCATAGAGAAACTTTTATTCAAGTAACCTTTTATGCTCTCCAAAAGCTCTACGTTGTTTCCAATCAGTAATATGTCATCCACATATAATATTAGAAACGCCACAGAGCTCCCACTCACTTTCTTGTAAATACAAGATTCTCCAACCACTTGTATAAACCCAAATGCTTTGATCACCTCATCAAAGCGTTTGTTCCAACTCCGAGATGCTTGCACCAGTCCATAAATGGATCGCTGGAGCTTGCACACCTTGTCAGCATTTTTAGGATCGACAAAACCTTCGGGTTGCATCATATACAACTCTTCCTTAAGGAAACCGTTAAGGAACGCCGTTTTGACATCCATCTGCCAGATTTCATAATCGAAAAATGCAGCTATTGCTAACATGATTCTGACGGACTTAAGCATCGCTACGGGTGAGAATGTCTCATCGTAGTCAACTCCTGGAACTTGTGAAAAACCCTTTGCCACAAGTCGAGCTTTATAAACGGTCACATTACCGTCAGCGTCCGTCTTCTTCTTAAAGATCCATTTGTTCTGAATAGCCTTGCGGCCCTCAGGTAGTATCTCCAAAGTCCACACTTTGTTCTCATACATGGATCCTATCTCGGATTTCATGGCTTCTAGCCATTTGTTGGAATCTGGGCCCACCATTGCTTCTTCATAATTTGCGGGTTCATTGTTGTCTAACAACATGATTGATAAGACGGGATTACCGTACCACTCTGGAGCAGCGCGTGATCTCGTCGACCTGCGTGGTTCAACAGAAACTTGAACTGGAGTTTCATGATCATCATCATTAACTTCCTCCTCAACCGGCGTCGCAACGACAGAGGTTTCCCCTTGCCCTGCGCCACCATCCAGAGGGATGAGAGGTTCGACAACCTCGTCAAGTTCTATCTTCCTCCCACTCAATTCTCTCGAGAGAAACTCCTTCTCGAGAAAAGCTCCGTTTTTAGCAACAAACACTTTGCCCTCGGATTTGAGATAGAAGGTGTACCCAACTGTCTCTTTTGGGTAACCTATGAAGACGCACTTTTCCGCTTTGGGTTCTAGCTTTTCAGGCGGAAGCTTTTTGACATAAGCATCACATCCCCAAACTTTAAGAAACGACAACTCTGGCCTTTTGCTATACCACAGTTCGTATGGTGTCGTCTCAACGGATTTTCATGGTGCCCTATTTAAAGTGAATGCAGCTGTTTCTAATGCATAACCCCAAAATGATAACGGCAAATCAGTAAGAGACATCATAGATCGCACCATCTCTAACAAAGTACGATTACGACGTTCGGACACACCATTACGCTGTGGTGTTCCAAGCGGTGTTAACTGCGAAACAATTCCACATTGTCTTAAGTGAGCACCAAACTCGAAACTCAGATATTCACCCCCACGATCAGACCGTAGGAACTTGATCTTCTTGTTACGATGATTTTCCACTTCACTCTGAAATTGCTTGAACTTTTCAAATGTTTCAGACTTGTGCTTCATCAAGTAGACATAACCATATCTACTTAAATCGTCAGTGAAGGTGAGAAAATAACGATATCCGCCGCGTGCCTCTACGCTCATTGGACCACACACATCGGTATGTATGATTTCCAACAAGTCACTTGCACGCTCCATTGTTCCGGAGAACGGAGTCTTAGTCATCTTGCCCATGAGGCATGGTTCGCACGTGTCAAGTGAATCAAAGTCAAGTGACTCCAAAAGTCCATCAGCATGGAGTTTCTTCATGCGCTTTACACCAATATGACCCAAGCGGCAGTGCCACAAAAATATGGCGCTATCATTGTTTACTCTAACTCTTTTGGTCTCAATGTTATGTATATGCGTATCGCTATGAAGATTCAATATGAACAATCCTCTCACATTCGGTGCATGACCATAAAAGATGTTACTCATAGAAATAGAACAACCATTATTCTCAGACTTAAAAGAGTAACCGTCTCGCAATAAACAAGATCCAGATATAATGTTCATGCTCAACGCAGGCACTAAATAACAATGATTTAAGTTCATCACTAATCCCGATGGTAGCTAAAGTGACACTGTGCCGACGGCGATTGCATCAACCTTGGAACCATTTCCCACGCGCATTGTCACTTCGTATTTCGCCAGCCTTCGTCTATTCCGCAGTTCCTGCTTCGAGTTGCAAATGTGAGCAACAGAACCGGTATCGAATACCCAGGCACTACTACGAGAGCCGGTTAAGTACACATCAATAACATGTATATCAAATATACCTGATTTTTCTTTGCCCGCCTTCTTATCTGCCAGATACTTGGGGCAATTGCGCTTCCAGTGACCCATACCCTTGCAATAGAAGCACTCTGTTTCAGGCTTAGGTCTAGCCTTGGGTTTCTTCGGCGGATTGGCAACAGGCTTGTCGCTCTTCTTCGAATTGCCCTTCTTGCCTTTGCCGTTTCTCTTGAAACTAGTGGTCTTGCTCACCATCAACACTTGATGCTCTTTACGGAGTTCAGACTCTGCAACTTTCAGCATCGCAAACAACTCGCCGGGAGACTTGTTCATCCCTTGCATGTTGTAGTTCAACACAAAGCCTTTATAGCTTGGCGGCAGTGATTGAAGGATTTTGTCAGTGATAGCTTCTTGCGGGAGTTCAATCCCCAGTTCAGCTAAACGGTTTGAGTACCCAGACATTTTGAGCACATGTTCACTGACAGACGAGTTTTCCTCCATCTTGCAAGCATAGAATTTATCGGAGGTCTCATACCTCTCGATCCGGGCGTTCTTCTGAAAGATAAACTCCAACTCCTGGAACATCTCAAATGCTCCATGACGCTCAAAGCGACGTTGAAGTCCCGGTTCTAAGCCATACAAGACTGCACATTGAACTATTGAGTAGTCCTCCTTACGTGCTAACCAAGCGTTCTTAACATCCTGATCAGCCGTAGCGGGTGGTTCATCTCCTAGCGCAGCATTAAGGACATAATCCTTCTTCCCAGCTTGTAAGATTAGCTTAAGATTACGAGCCCAGTCTACAAAGTTGCTTCCATCATCTTTCAACTTAGCTTTCTCTAGGAACGTATTAAAATTCAGGATGATTGTCGCGTGAGCCATGATCTACAACACAAATATATTCAAAGTGGACTTAGACTATGTTCAAGATAATTAGAGTTCAACTTAATCAAATTATATGCTAAACTCCCACTCAAAAAGTACATCTCTCTAGTCATTTGAGTGGTTCATGATCCACTTACACTATCCCAAGTCCGATCATCACGTGAGTTGGGTATAGTTTCAGTGGTAAGCATCCCTATGCTAATCATATCAACTATATGATTCACGATCAACCTTTCGGTCTCATGTGTTCCGAGGCCATGTCTGCACATGCTAGGCTCGTCAAGCTTAACCCGAGTGTTCCGCGTGCGCAACTGTTTTGCACCCGTTGTATGTGAACGTTGAGTCTATCACACCCGATCATCACGTGGTGTCTCGAAACGACGAACTGTAGCAACGGTGCACAGTCGGGGAGAACACAATTTCGTCTTGAAATTTTGGTGAGAGATCACCTCATAATGCTACCGTCGTTCTAAGCAAAATAAGGTGCATAAAAGGATTAACATCACATGCAATTCATAAGTGACATGATATGGCCATCATCACGTGCTTCTTGATCTCCATCACCAAAGCACCGGCACGATCTTCTTGTCACCGGCGCCACACCATGATCATCCATCAACGTGTTGCCATCGGGGTTGTCGTGCTACTTATGCTATTACTACTAAAGCTACATCCTAGCAAAATAGTAAACACATCTGCAAGCACAAACGTTAGTATAAAGACAACCCTATGGCTCCTGCCTGTTGCCGTACCATCGACATGCAAGTCGATATTTCTATTACAACATGATCATCTCATACATCCAATATATCACATCACATCGTTGGCCATATCACATCACAATCATACCCTGCAAAAACAAGTTAGACGTCCTCTAATTTTGTTGTTGCATGTTTTACGTGGTGACCAAGGGTATCTAGTAGGATCGCATCTTACTTACGCAAACACCACAACGGAGATATATGAGTTGCTATTTAACCTCATCCAAGGACCTCCTCGGTCAAATACGATTCAACTAAAGTTGGAGAAACCGGCACTTGCCAGTCATCTTTGAGCAAAGGGGGTTAGTCGTAACGATGAAACCAGTCTCTCGTAAGCGTACGAGTAATGTCGGTCCAAGCCGCTTCAATCCAACAATACCGCGGAATCAAGAAAAGACTAAGGAGGGCAGCAAAGCGCACATCACTGCCCACAAAACCTTTTGTGTTCTACTCGAGAAGACATCTACGCATGAACCTAGCTCATGATGCCACTGTCGGGGAACGTCGCATGGGAAACAAAAAATTTCCTACGCGCACGAAGACCTATCATGGTGATGTCCATCTACGAGAGGGGATGAGTGATCTACATACCCTTGTAGACCGTACAGCAGAAGCGTTAGAGAATGCGGTTGATGTAGTGGAACGTCCTCACGTCCCTCGATCCGCCCCGCGAACAATCCCGCGATCAGTCACACGATCTAGTACCGAACGGACGGCACCTCCGCGTTCAGCACACGTACAGCTCGACGATGATCTTGGCCTTCTTGATCCAGCAAGAGAGACGGAGAGGTAGAAGAGTTCTCCGGCAGCGTGACGGCGCTCCGGAGGTTGGTGATGACCTTGTCTCAGCAGGGCTCCGCCCGAGCTCCGCAGAAACACGATCTAGAGGAAAAACCGTGGAGGTATGTGGTCGGGCTGCCGTGGAAAAGTCGTCTCAAATCAGCCCTAAAACCTCCGTATATATAGGTGGGAGGGAGGGGGCCTTGCCTTGGGGTCCAAGGACCCTCAAGGGGGTCGGCCGAGCCAAGGGGGAGGACTCTCCCCCCCCAAACCGAGTTGGACTAGGTTTGGTGGGAGGGAGTCCCCCTCCCTTCCCACCTCCTCCTTTTTTTTCCTTTTTCCTTTGATTTCTTATCCTTGGTGCATAGGGCCCTTTTGGGCTGTCCCACCAGCCCACTAAGGGCTGGTGCGCCACCCTTATGGCCTATGGGCTTCCCCGGGGTGGGTTGCCCCCCCCCCCCCGGTGAACTCCCGGAACCCATTCGTCATTCCCGGTACATTCCCGGTAACTCCGAAAACCTTCCGGTAATCAAATGAGGTCATCCTATATATCAATCTTCGTTTCCGGACCATTCCGGAAACCCTCGTGACGTCCGTGATCTCATCCGGGACTCCGAACAACATTCGGTAACCAACCATATAACTCAAATACGCATAAAACAACGTCGAACCTTAAGTGTGCAGACCCTGCGGGTTCGAGAACTATGTAGACATGACCCGGGAGACTCCTCGGTCAATATCCAATAGCGGGACCTGGATGCCCATATTGGATCCTACATATTCTACGAAGATCTTATCGTTTGAACCTCAGTGCCAAGGATTCGTATAATCCCGTATGTCATTCCCTTTGTCCTTCGGTATGTTACTTGCCCGAGATTCGATCGTCAGTATCCGCATACCTATTTCAATCTCGTTTACCGGCAAGTCTCTTTACTCGTTTCGTAATACAAGATCCCGCAACTTACACTAAGTTACATTGCTTGCAAGGCTTGTGTGTGATGTTGTATTACCGAGTGGGCCCCGAGATACCTCTCCGTCACACGGAGTGACAAATCCCAGTCTTGATCCATACTAACTCAACTAACACCTTCGGAGATACCTGTAGAGCATCTTTATAGTCACCCAGTTACGTTGCGACGTTTGATACACACAAAGCATTCCTCTGGTGTTAGTGAGTTATATGATCTCATGGTCATAGGAATAAATACTTGACACGCAGAAAACAGTAGCAACAAAATGACACGATCAACATGCTATGTCTATTAGTTTGGGTCTAGTCCATCACGTGATTCTCCTAATGACGTGATCCAGTTATCAAGCAACAACACCTTGTTCATAATCAGAAGACACTGACTATCATCGATCAACTGGCTAGCCAACTAGAGGCATGCTAGGGACGGTGTTTTGTCTATGTATCCACACATGTAAATGAGTCTTCATTCAATACAATTATAGCATGGATAATAAACTATTGTCTTGATACAAGAATTATAATAATAACTATATTTATTATTGCCTCTAGGGCATAATTCCAACACTCTGTACCCAGCACCGCATCCCTGCCGGCCAGCACACACTCGGTGGAGACCCCTCGCCCCACTGCATGCCGATTCGCCTCGCCGCCCATCACGCGGCGGAGATCACGCCCGAGAGCTGAATCGCGCCCCATCTCCTGGACGCTGGGGGATTTCCTCGCGGCTGCCACTGTCCAGCTCAAGGCCGCCCTGCCAACTCCCGGGAAGCGCCCTCGTCGCCCCACCCTCTGTTTCTCGCCGCGCCGCGGCCGCTCGGCCACCCCGAAGGCGGTGACCACGGTACATCCTACTGCTGAGCGGCGGGCTCGCGTGCAGATTCTGTGCACCCTGGGCATCATCGGCGCCAACCAGGTGATCACGGCGAACGCGATGAAAGCTTACGACAGCGTGTTCGCGACAGAAATCTCGGTGGACGTGCTCGCCGCTATCGCCAATCTGGTCGATCGCGAGCTGCCCGCGAATGTCACCCCGATCCCATGCACGTCCGTGCATGCTGGCTGCCTCGCGGAGGTCTAGCCCACTGTTGTATCCCGCTATCGAACTAGTTCTTTATGTCTCACAACCTTAAGCTGGTGATCTAGAATGTGCGCGGGCTGAACGTGAGGGTGCGTCACCTGGCGATCCGCTCGCTCGCCGCTACGGCCGGCGCGTCGATAGTGTGCCTGCAGGAAACGAAGATGGCCCTCATTGACCCCTCGATAGTTTTGGAGACCCTGGGCCTTGATGTCCTTGCCCGCGGAGGGCACGCGTGGGGGCATCCTCCTTATGTGGAAGAGCAGGGTCGTGACGATCTCCGACCCATTGCTCACCACCAATGCCCTCACCACTAGGGTTGCCTCTCCCGCGGGCACTCCGTGGTGGATCTCCATTGTCTACGGCCCCCAACACGAGGACGGCAAGATCGCGTTCCTCCAGGAGATCCGGGACGTGCGTCGCGACTGCACGGGCCCGTGGATGCTTTGTGGTGACTTCAACCTTATCCTGCGCGACGAGGACAAGAACAACAGGAACCTAAACCGGAGAATGATGGGCCGCTTTCGGCGTTGCATTAGCGATCTTGCCCTGAGGGAGGTGTACCTCAATGGCCGCCGTTACACCTGGTCCAACGCGCAATCCCCGCCGACTCTGGTGCGCCTGGATAGGGTCCTGGGCATGTTAGACTGGGATGACGCCGTCGGCGACTGTCACTTGCGCTGCCTCGCCTCGGTGGTGTCCGACCACAGCCCCCTCCTGCTGGATTGCTCGCCCACACCCCCAGTCCATCGCCGGTTCCGCTTCGAGGAGTTTTGGCTGCGCCTGAACGGGTTCCAGGAAATGGTCGCACTGGCCTGGGCTTCGGTGGACGACAATGACCCATTTCGCTGCCTCCGGCTACGCGTGCAAGCAACACCCAAGAGGCTCACTAGCTGGAGCGCCAAATCAGTGGGCAACGTCAAACACAAACTCGCGCTTTGCAGGGTGCTCATCCTCAGCTTCGATAAAGCTCAGGAGGACCGGACGCTCTCACCGCACGAGGTCTGGCTGCACAAGAGCCTGAAGCTCGCCTTCCTAGGCTTCACCTCGCTCGAGCGCACAATGGCCCGGCAGAGAGCGTGCATTGCTTCGCTTAGGGAGGGGGACGCCAACACTGCATTCTTCCACCGACAATGCTCATACAGGCGTCAGAAGAATTCCATCTTCAACCTGTCATCGGGCCCGCAGACCCTCACGGGCCAGAACGAGATGGTGCAGGCCGTCTTCGGCCACTTCGACGACCTTATTGGCACGACCCCCGACCGCGAGTGCGCACTCAGCCTCGAGCACCTTATCGAGATGGATCATGGCCTACAAGACCTCGATGCCCCGTTCACGGAGGAGGAAATCTGGCACACGATCACTCGCATGCCGGCGCGCAAGGCGCCTGGTCCGGACGGCTTCACCGCGGAGCTTCTTCGCGCTTGTTGGGATACCGTTAAGCCAGACTTCATCGATGTGTTCCATCAACTGCACCAGCTACGGGGCCGAGGATTCCATCGCCTCAACCAGGCCATGATCTCCCTCCTCCCCAAGCGAGCGGATGCCCAGGCGATCGGCGACTTCCGCCCCATCAGCCTCATTCACCTGGTTGCCAAGGTATTCGCCAAGACGCTCTCCCTTCGCCTCGCTCCGAAGCTCGACGGGCTGGTTAGCAAGAACCAGAACGCCTTCATCGCGGGCCGTTCCCTGCACAATAACTTCGTGCTCGTCCAGCAGTCGCTGCGCCTCCTGCACCAGCTGCGTATGCCCAGGATCCTGCTCAAGCTCGACCTCGCGCGCGCCTTCGACGCCATCTCATGGCCCTTCCTGTTCGAAGTTCTCCGCCAGTATGGCTTCGGGAGCAGGTTCTTGGATTGGTTGGCCATCTTCCTGTCATCCGCCTGCTCTCGGGTGCTGCTCAATGGCAAGCCACCCCCCCCCATCTGGCACCGCAGGGGGCTTAGGCAGGGCGACCCTCTGTCGCCCCAGCTGTTCATCCTCGCGGTGGACACGCTGGGTCGCCTCTTCCAGCGGGCTGCAACCATGGGCATCCTGGAGCACCTCCACCCACGCCGCCCCATCCCGATCATCCCGCTCTTCACGGATGACATGCTGCTGTTTTCCCACCCCTCCCCCAATGACCTTGCCGCGATCATGGCGATTCTGCAGCTCTTCGGGCAAGCAACGGGCCTCCACGTCAACTACGGTAAGATCTCTGCCACTTTGCTCAACTGCGCCCCGGGTGACTCTCCAAGGATAGCGGCCACACTTGGGGTGCAAGATTGCAGACCTGCCAATCACATATCTTGGGATCCCTCTCACCATTCGACGTCCCACGAACGTGCAGCTGCAACCCCTAGTCGACAAGGTCGGAGGCATGCTGCCCAGCTGGAAGTCCCGGCTCATGAACAAAGCGGGCCGACTTGCGCTTGTCAAGTCCGTGCTCTGTGCAATCCCCATCCACCACCTGCTCTTCCTCACCCCCCCCCCTGAAGAAGACTTTGAAGCTCATAGAGAAGATCGAGAGAGGATTCCTTTGGGAGGGTCGCGCTGCCGCCAATGGTGGTAGCTGCCACGTCAACTGGCGCCGCGTCTGTCGGCCGCTCTCCCTCGGTGGCCTCGGAATCCAGGACATGGAGCGCGCTGGACTAGCCCTTCGGCTGTGCTGGCTTTGGTTTAACCGCACCGACGAGAGGAGGGCCTGGCACGGCCTTGACCTCCACTTCACCAACGGGGAGCGCGCCCTGTTCTACGCCTCCACCTTGCTTGCCGTGGGCGATGGGAGAACGGGCAAATTCTGGGAGGACCGCTAGATCGACGGCCGCTCCATAGGCGAGCTCGCGCCTTAGCTCTACGCTTGCATCCCCAAGCACTGGCGCAAGCAGCGCACCATCGCGGATGGCCTCCAGAACCACGCTTGGGCGCGTGACATTCGCGGCAACTTGGGCATCCACGAGATCGGCCAGTACCTACTGCTTTGGCACGCCACTCAAAATGTTGCCCTCCACGATCAGCCAGACCAACTCATCTGGAGATGGACCTCGAGCGGAACATACTCTGCGCGCAGCGCCTACCTAGCGACCTTCCACGGCTCCGTTGCCTGCGACTCTTGGCAACTGACCTGGAGGAGCCGGGCTCCCCCGCGCGTGAAGTTCTTCCTATGGCTCGTCAGCCTGGACAGGTGCTGGACTGCGGATAGGCTGCACCGCCAGGGCCTACAACATCACCCGCGCTGTGTCTTCTGCGACCAGGAGCCCGAGACTATGCGCCACCTGCTCGTCACCTGCCCCTTCTCACGACAGGTGTGGCACGAGATGCTCTCCTGGCTGCGGCTAGCATGCCGACCGCCGGACCGCGAGGCAACGCTCAATGAATAGTGGTTGCACGCCAAGCGGGAGACGCCCAAGGCCATCCGCAAGGGATTGGCCACGATCACCCACCTGACGGCGTGGCTACTCTGGAAACACCGCAACTCCTGCGTGTTTGACGGCGATCAGCCCTCCATGACGCTCCTATCTCCTAGGATCAGAGAGGAGGCAGCCCTTTGGGTTCGGGCTGGGGCTGTTGGCCTGGGGGTAGTCCTGCCGATAACCTGGGATGTTCACTAGCCTAGTGCTTTTTCCTTTTTTGTTGAGCCTCCGGCTCGGAGCCTTGTACAGCTTTAACCTTCCTCCTTTACAATGAAATGAAACACAGAGTCTTTGCGTTTTCCCGAAAAATCAACTAGGTCAAAAGATATAAGTGAAGCACATGTGAGCTGAATTGTCTAACCAAAGGATATAAGTGAAGCTCGACAAAATCACGGTGAGTGCATGTCTCTCTCTCTAGGTGTGCAGCAAGGATGATTGTGACACAACAAAAATAAAAGACTCCTACGATACAACATGCTCCAAGCAAAACACATAACATGTGGTGAATAAAAATATAGCCCCAAGTAACGTTACCGATGGATTGAAGACGAAAGAGGGGATGCCTTCCCGGGGCATCCCCAAGCTTAGGCTTTTACGGCATCCTTGAATCATCTTGGGGTGCCTTGGGCATCCCCAAGCTTGAGCTCTTTCCACTCTTTATCTTTTTGTCCATAAGAACTTCACCCAAAACTTGAAAACTTCACAACACGAAACTTAAACAGAAACTCGTGATAACATTAGTATAAGAAAGCAAACCACCACTTCCTTAGGTACTGTAGCAAACTTGAATTCTACTTATGTTGATGTTGGGTTACTGTATTTCCAATCTTTCATGGCTAATACCCCCCGATACTATCCATAGTTTCATCAAAATAAGCAACCAACACAACAAAAACAGAATCTGTTAACAGCAGACCAGTCTGTAGCAATCTGTATACCTCGTATACTTCTGGTACTTCAAAATTTCTGAACAATTACGACAATCTGAATAATTTGCGTAGCAATCAGCAGCAAAAAGAATGAACTCAAAATCTCTTACAGAAAAAAAAATTGTTTTCGTGAGCAGAAAGTTTCTGTCTTTTCCAGCATGACCAAACGATCATCCCCAAGACTAATCATAACGGTTTTGCTTGGCACAAACGCAAAAAGAAACACAAAAAACACAATCATAACAGAATTATGAAAGTGTGGAAAACACAAAACAAAAAGAAAAAGGATAGATTCGTTGGGTTGCCTCCCAACAAGCGCTATTGTTTAACACCCTTAGCTACGCAAAAGGTGATGGAATCACGTATAGTCATCTTTGGTGCTCAAACCATAAGTAGCCCTCATCATAGATTCATAAGGCAATCTTATTTTCTTTCTAGGAAAGTGCTCCATGCCCTTCTTTAGGGGAAATTGAAATCTAATATTGCCTTCCTTCATATCGATGATAGCACCAATAGTCCTTAGGAAAGGTCTACCAAGAATAATGGGACATGAAGGATTGCAATCTATGTCAAGTACAATGAAATCCACGGGTACATAGTTCTTATTTGCAACAATAAGAACATCATCGATCCTTCCCATTGGTTTCTTGACAGTAGAATCCGCAAGATGCAAATTAAGAGAACACTCTTCAATCTCATGAAAACCAAGAATATCACATAAAGATTTTGGAATCGCGGAAACACTAGCACCCAAATCACACAAAGCATTGCACTCATAGTTTTTTATCTTGATTTTGATAGTAGGTTCCCACTCATCATGAAGTTTTCTAGGTATAGAGACTTCTAGTTCGAGCTTCTCTTCAGGAAATTTCATCATATCGTCTACGATATGCGCGGTAAAGGCTTTGCTTTGGCTATAAGCATGTGGAGAGTTTGCAATGGATTGCATCAAAGAGATGCATTCAAACAAGGAACAATTATCATAATTGAATTCCTTGAAATCCAAAGTGGGAGTTTCATTACTACCCAAAATTTTGATTTCTTCTACTCCACTCTCCACACCTTTATCATCAAGATAGGTGGACTCCGAATCATTGGGGCGTTTTTCAACCAAAGTGGATTCATATCCAGCCCCTCCATCAATAGGTTTGACACGCGAAAACAAAGATTCAAGAGGAGACACACCAAGCACTTTAAGATCTTCGTGATTTGCATCACTAGAACGCACCCTTTTAAACCATTCATGCCTAGCGCGAATTTGGGCGGTTCTTTCTTTGCTCTCATTCATGGAGATACGCATAGCTTTCAAAGTTTCATCCAAGTTGACCTTGGGAGGAGCACATCTAACTTTCAAAGCATCAATATCACAAGACATCCTATCAACGCTCTTAGCCAAATCGTCAATTTTGAGTAGTTTTTCCTCTATGGACGCATTGAAAATCTTTTGACAGTTGATGAACTCTTTGATATTACTCTCTAAATCAGAGGGTAATTTGTTGTGATTTCCATAAGTGTTGTTGTAGGAATTGCCATAATTGTTAGAGGAGTTACTAGGGAAAGGCCTAGGAACATAGTTTCCTCTAAAAGCATTGTTGTTGCCAAAATTGTTCCTACCAACAAAGTTAACGTCCAAACTAGCATTGCTACTCTCAATCAAGGAAGATAGTGGCATGTCATTAGGATCTAAAGGATTGTTTCTACTAGCAACCAAATTCATCAACTCGTCCATCTTAGCACTAAGCGAGTTAATTTCTTCTATAGCGTATACCTTTTTGCTAGCAGGTGACCTTTCAGTATGCCACTGAGAGTAGTTGGTCATGATATTGTCTAGGAGTTTTGTAGCGTCTCCTAATCTGATTTCCATGAACGTTCCACCTGAGGCAAAGTCCAAGATATTGCGAGAGGCAAAATTCAAACCAGCGTAAAAGATTTGTATAATCATCCACAAACTCAAGCCATGAGCGGGACAATTTATAATCATAAGCTTCATCCTCTCCCAAGATTGTGCAACGTGTTCATGATCAAGTTGCTTGAAATTCATGATATCATTACGTAAGGAGATAATCTTAGCCGGCGGAAAATACTTGGATATGTAAGCATCTTTGCACTTATCCCAAGAATCGATACTATTTTTAGGCAAAGAAGAAAACCAAGTTTTTGCGCGATCTCGCAACGAGAAAGGAAAAAAGCTTCAACTTAATCACGTCATTATCCACATCTCTTTTCTTTTGCATATCACAAAGCTCAATGAAGGTATTGAGATGGGATGCGGCATCTTCACTAGGAAGGCCAGAGAATTGCTCTTTCATAACAAGATTAAGCAAAGCTGTGTTGATTTCATATGATTCCGCACTAGTGGCGGGAGCAATCGGAGTACTAATAAAATTATTATTATTGGTACTCGAGAAGTCACAAAGTTTGGTGTTTTCAAACAAGCACACAAGCAAGCAAGAAAACTGGCAAAGGAAAACGGCAAAAAGGCAAAAGGCAAAATAAAATGGCAAAGGAGAAAGGCGAATGAAAACGGCAAATGTGAAGTGAGGGAGAGGAAAACGAGAGGCAACTGGCAAAAAAAGTAAATGCAAGAGATGAGTTTGTGAGACCTACTTGGATAGATCTCTCCTTCCCCGGCAACGGCGCCAGAAATTCTTCTTGCTACGGCAACAAAAGACCTTCCAACGGCGCCAAAAACAGTGCTGACGGGAGACTGTTCTTTACTCCTCAGCAACGACACCAGGAATCCTTCTGCTACGGCTACGCCTTTAGGGACTTCCTAGGCAAATATGCAAAGGATTTCCCCACGGCCTTGGAGCCTTGCGTTGGTGTTCCCTCGAAGCGGAAAGGGTGATGTAGCGTAGCGGTGGTAAGTATTTCCCTGGTTTTGAGAACCAAGGTATCGATCCAGTGAAGGAGTATCACAAGTGCCTGCACAAACACAAAGAGCTTGCTCCCGACGCTATGAAGGGGTTGTCAATCCCTTATAGATTGTTTGCCAAGTGAGAACTGAAAGCAACAAAGTAACAAAGCAAAGTAAAAGCGAAAGTGGAAACGATAGGTGTGAGTAGACCCGGGGGCCGTAGTGTTCACCAGTGGCTTCTCTCATCAAAGCAAGTAGACGGTGGGTGAACGAATTACTGTCGAGCAATTGATAGAACCGCACAAAGTCGTGACGATATCTATGGCAATGATTATATCTATAGGCATCACGTCCAAAACAAGTAGACTGATACTTTCTGCATCTACTACTATTACTCCACACGTCGACCGCTATCCAGCATGCATCTAGTGTATTAAGTCCAAAAGAACAGAGTAACGCCTTAAGCAAGATGACATGATGTAGATGGACAATCTCATATCTACGACAAAGCCCATCTTGTTACCCTTGATGGCAACTACACGATGTGTGCCTTGCTGCCCCTACTGTCACTGGGAAAGGTCACCACACGGTAAGAACCCAAAACCAAGCACTTCTTCCATTGCAAGAATCATAGATCTAGTTGGCCAAACAAAACCCAAGGCTCGGAGAGACTTACAAGGATATCAAATCATGCATATAAGAAATCAGCAAAGACTCAAATATATATCATAGATAATCTAATCACAAATCCAGAATTCATCGGATCTTGACAAACACACCGCCAAAGAGAATTACATCGGATAGATCTCCATGAAGATCATGGAGAACTTTGTATTGAAGATCCAAGAGAGAGAAGAAGCCATCTAGCTACTAACTACGGACCCGTAGGTCTGAAGTGAACTACTCACGAGTCATTGGAGGGGCGATGATGTTGATGAAGAAGCCCTCCAACTCCAAAGTCCCCTCCGGCAGGGCACCGGGAAGGGTCTCCATATGAGATCTCGCGGAAACGGAAGCTTGCGGCGGCGGAAAAGTGTTTTCGTGGACGCCCTGTTTTTTGCTGGATTTTTAGGGAATATATGGGCCAAAGACCTAGGGCAGGGGGGCCATAGGGAGGCCACAAGCTTGGTTGCCGCGGCTTCCCCCCTGGCCGCGGCAACAGGGCTCGTGGACTCCGTGTGGGCCCACTTTCTTGGCCCTCAAGCCTCCCGATCTTCTTCCGTTCTGGAAAAAATCATTTTGGGGATTTTATTCCGTTTGGACTCCGTTCCTAAATCAGATCTAAAAAGAGTCAAAAACACACAAAAAACAGGAACTCGCACTTGGCACTGAGTTAATAAGTTAGTCCCAAAAAAGATATAAAAGGTAAACAAAACATCCAAAGTTGACAAGATAACAGCGTGAAACCATAAAAAATTATAGATACGTTTGAGACGTATCAGTCGCCGGCCATCCGTGCTGTGGTCTAGGAAGGAGGAACCTGAGAGAAAGCCTTCACACACTCCTACCCGGCATGACAAATGTCGGATTTCGGGCTCCGCAAAACCTTAGAATTCGGACACAGGGGCGTGTGCGGCGATTTCTCTCGGCTCGACCTTACGTAACCCGCTACTCGATGGAAACGGCGAAGAACTCACTCGAAGGTGAGGTGAACTCAGAACACAATAGTTTACCCAGGTTCGGGCCGCTGCAAAGCGTAAAACCCTACTCCGACTTTTGGTGGATTGCCTCTCATGGAGGTTGACGAACAAGCTAGTACAATATTCTTGAGCCTCCGGAGGCCAGGTGGATTGGTGTGTTTCTATAGGGTTATGATAATTCGATCCCCTCTCTCAGGTATCCTACCCTCTCTACTTATAGCGGAGGCCACGGTCCTCTTCCCTTATCGTAGGCGGGAAGGGATCCCACAACGACTAGTTTCGGTGGGAGACAAGGGAACATGATTCCCGTGTCAAAAGTGGTCTTCACCTGCAAAGCCACTGCCAGCGCCGCAGAGGTGAGCACAGGGTTGACGTCTGTCCTGCCGGCGGGCGACCATGCTCTTGTTGCACAGGAAGGGAAACCTTAGGAAGATGCCTTTCGGACCCTGATACGCTCCTTCCTCTTTTGCACCGAAAGGTAAACTGCCCCGTCCTGCCAGCTGTTGCTTGCCTGTCCTTCCATGGCGTCACCCTTGACTCCTGAGGCCCGACCTTGCCTTGAAATATCCTCCGCTTCGGAGGGGCCCTAAGGAGGCCCCCTGTGGGTCTTGACATTGCTCCTCCTCGTGAGGCTTGGCCCCTCACGAGGGCCTTGTTCAGGGTGGTGCTGCTCCTTGCTCATCTTGTGCTGATGAAGTGGGTCAACCCTGGGACGCAGGCAGGTAGGTATGGGTACCCCCATTCCTAGAATGCCGACAACGGTTACTCATTTAAGTCAAAGAATAATGGTTGTTCTATTTATATGAGTAATATCTTTTATGGTCATGCACCCAATGTGAGGGGTTTGTTCATATTGAATCTCGATTGTGATGAAACTCATGTCCATAATATTGAGACCAAAAGATGTAGAGTTAATAATGATCGTGCCACTTTCTTGTGGCACTGCCGCTTAGGTCATATTGGTGTAAAGCGCATGAAGAAACTCCATACTGATGGACTTTTGGAGTCACTTGATTTTGAATCACTTGACAGATGTGAACCATGTCTCATGGGCAAGATGACTAAGACTCCGTTCTCCGGAACAATGAGCGTGCAAGTGACTTGTTGGAGATCATACATACTGATGTGTGCATACCGATGAGCATAGAGGCGCGCGGCGGATATCGTTATTTTCTCACCTTCACTTACGATTTGAGTAGGTATGGTTATATCTACTTGATGAAACACAAGTCTGAAACGTTTGAAAAGTTAAAGCAATTTCAGAGTGAAGTTGAAAATCATCATAACAAGAAGATCAAGTTCCTATGATCTGATCGAGGAGGTGAATATCTGAGTTATGAGTTTGGAGCTCACTTAAGACAATGTGGAATTGTTTCACAGTTGACACCGCCTGGAACACCACACCGCAATGGTGTGTCCGAACGTCGTAATCATACTTTATTAGATATGGTGCGTTCTATGATGTCTCTTACCGATTTACCATTATCATTTTGGGGCTATGCATTGGAGACAGATGCATTCACTTTAAATAGGGCACCATCAAAATCCGTTGAGACGATACCATATAAGTTGTGGTATGGCAAGAAGCCAAAGTTGTCGTTTCTTAAAGTTTGGGGATGTGATGCTTATGTCAAAAAGCTTCAGCCTAAAAAGCTGGAACTCAAAGCGGAAAAGTGCGTCTAAATAGGTTACCCAAAAGAGACAGTTGGGCATACCTTCTATCTCAGATCCGAAGGCAAAGTGTTTGTCGCTAAGAACGGAGCTTTTCTTGAGAAAGAGTTTCTCTCGAAATAATTGAGTGGGAGGAAGATAGAACTTGATGAGGTTGCGGAACCTCTACTTCAACAAAATGGTGGCGCATAGCAGAAAGAAATTTCTATCGAGGCAACACCAGTTGAAGAAGAAGCTAATGATGGTGATCATGAAGCTTCAGATCAAGTTACTGTCGGACCTCGCAGGTCGACAAGAGCACCTAGTGCTCCTGAGTGGTACGGGAATCCTGTCTTGTCAATCATGTTGTTGGACAACAATGAGCCTGCATATTATGGAGAAGCAATGGTGGGCACAGATTCCAACATATAGTTAGAAGCCATGAAATCCGAGATAGGATCTATGTATGAAAACAAAGTATGGACTTTGGAAGTATTACCTGAAGGTCGAAAGGATATTTAGAACAAATGGATCTTTAAGAAGAAGACAGACGCAGACGGTAATGTGACTGTTTATAAAGCTCGACTTGTGGCAAAGGGTTTTTCACAAGTTCAAGGAGTTGACTACGACGAGACATTCTCACCCGTAGTGATGCTTAAGTCTGTTCGAATCTTGTTAGCAATAGCTGCATTTTTCATTATGAAATATGGCAGATGGATGTTAAAACGGTGTTCCTTAACGGGTTTCTTAAGGAAGAGTTGTATATGATGCAACCCGAAGGTTTTGTCGATCCAAAGAATGCTGGCAAAGTATGCAAGCTCCAGCGATCCATTTATGGACTGGTGCAGGCATCTCGGAGTTGGAATCAGCGCTTTGATGAGGTGATCAAGGCGTTCGGGTTTATACAAGTTTTTGGAGAAGCTTGTATTTACAAGAAAGTGAGTGGGAGCTCTATAGCGTTTCTAATATTATATGTGGATGACATATTGCTGATTGGAAACATTGTAGAGCTTTTCGAAAGCGTAAAGGATTACTTGAATAAAAGTTTTCCAATGAAGGACCTAGGAGAAGCTGCTTACATGTTGGGCATAAAGATCTATAGAGATAGGTAAAGGCGCCTAATAGCTATTTCACAAAGTACATACCTTGATAAAATTTTGAAGAAGTTCAAAATGGAACAATCCAAGAAGGGGTTCTTGCCTGTGTTACAAGGTATAAAGTTGAGTAAGACTCAATGTCCAGTAGCTGCAGAAGATAGAGAAAAGATGAGTGTCGTCCCCTATGCTTCAACCATAGGATCTATCATGTATGCAATGTTGTCCACAAGACCGGATGTCAGCCTGGCCATAAGTATGGAAGAGAGGTTTGAGAGTGATCCAAGAGCGGAGCACTGGGCGGCAGTCAAGAATATTCTGAAGTACCTGAAAAGGACTAAGGAAATGTTTCTCGTTTATGGAGGTGTCGAAGAGCTCATTGTAAAGGGTTGCGTCGATGCAAGCTTTGACACTGATCCGGGTGACTTTAAGTCTCAAACCAGATACGTATTTATTCTTAACGGGGGTGCGATAAGCTGGTGCAGTTCCAAGCAAAGCGTCGTAGCTGATTCTACATGCAAAGTGGAGTACATAACTGCCTTAGAGGTGGCTAAGGAGGGTGTGTGGATGAAGCAGTTCATGTCAGATCTTGGAGTAGTGCCAAGTGCACTGGACCCAATCAATCTGTTATGTGACAACACTGGTGCCATTGCTCTAGCCAAGGAACAAAGGTTTCACAAGAGCACCAGACAGATAAAGCGACACTTCAATCCCATCCGCGATTACATCAAGGAGGAGGACATAAATATTTCCAAAGTGCACACGAATCTGAATGTTGCAGATTCGCTGACTAAGCCTCTTCCACGAGCAAAGCATGATCAACACCAGAACTGTACGGGTGTTAGATTCATTACGTTGTAAATCACATAGAGATGTGAAGCTAGATTATTGACTCTAGTGCAAGTGGGAGACTGTTGGAAATATGCCCTAAAGGCAATAATAAAATAGTTATTATTATATTTCCTATTTCAAGATAATCGTTTATTATCCATGTTATAGTTGTATTGAATTGAAACATAAATGCATGTGTGGATATATAGACAAAACAATGTCCCTAGCGAGCCTCTAGTTGACTAGCTTGTTGATCAAGGATGGTTAAGGTTTCCGAGCCATAGACAAGTGTTGTCACTTGATGAGGGGATCACATCATTAGGAGAATGACGTGATGGACAAGACCCAAAATATAAACATAGCATATGATCGTGTCGGTTTGTTGCTACTATTTTCTGCATGTCAATGTATCTGTTCCTATGACCATGAGATCATGCAACTCCCGGACACCGGAGGAATACCTTGTATGTATCAAACGTCGCAACGTTACTGGGTGACTATAAAGGTTCTCTAGAGGTATCTTCGAAGGTGTCTGTTGGGTTGGCATGGATCAAGACTGGGATTTGTCACTCCATGTGATGGTGAGGTATCTCGGGGCCCACTCGGTAATACAACATCACAATAAGCCTTGTCGGTAACGAGATTGAACTAGGTATAGAGATACCGACGATTGAATCTCGGGCAAGTAACATACCGAAGGACAAAGGGAACTGCATACGGGATTAACTGAGTCCTTGACATAGAGGTTCAATCGATAAAGATCTTCGTATAATATGTAGGATCCAATATGAACGTCCAGGTCCCGCTATTGGATATTGACCGGGGAGTGTCTCGATCATGTCTGCATAGTTCTCGAACCCGCACGGTGTGCACATTTAAGGTTCAATGACGTTTCGGTATAGTTGAGTTATAGGTGTTGGTGACCGAAGGTTGTTCGGGGTCCCGGATGAGATCCTGGACATCACGAGGAGCCCCGGAATGGTCCGAAGGTAAAGATTGATATATAGGAAGTCCTGTTTTGGTCACCGGAAAGGTTTCGGGCTCAACGGTGGTATACTGTGAGTGCGGGGAGGGTGCCGGGGGACCACCGGGAGGGATGTGACGACCCTAGGGCTTCATGGGCCAAGAGAGGAGGCAAACCAGCCCCCTGGTGGGCTGGTCGAAGCCACCTCTAAGGGCCCATGCGGCTGGAGTGGAAAATAAGGGGAAAATACAAAATGTGGAAAAGGTTTCCAAGTGGAAGGGGAATCCTACTAGGAGTAGGATTGGAGGAGGACTCCTCCTCTTCTCCCACTTCGGCCGACCCAAAGGGGCAGCCCTAGGGCCGGCGACCTCCCTCCTCTCCTCCTATATATAATAGAGCTTTTGAGGGTTTTGAGACACAACAATAATTAGCCACGTGTTGCCCTCTCTCTAGATCTGTTTCTCCTCTAGTCTAGTTTTTAGCGGTGCTTAGGTGAAGCCCTACTAGACTAGCTCCACCACCATCGCCGTCACGCCGTCGCGCTGCCGGAGAACTCATCTACCTATCCGCCCCTCTTTCTGGATCAAGAAGGCGTAGATCATCGTCGAGTTGTACGTGTGCTGAACGCGGAGGTGCCGTCCATCCGGCTCTAGATTGGGACGGATCGTGGGACGGCGGCGATTTGGATCGCGAAGATGTTCCACCATATCAACCGTGTTTCTTAACGCTTCCCGCTTAGCGATCTACAAGGATATGTGGATCTGATCTCCCTCTCGTAGACGATCATCACCATGATAGGTCTTCGTGTGCGTAGGAAATTTTTTGTTTCCCATGCAACGTTCCCCGACAACAAGGTCCAACCTCCAAAGCCGGTGACGAGATAGCCGGCGAAGATCTCGGCTTGATGAAGTGACAACACAACACTTCCCAAGGGCCGAGGCGAAGCCCCGGTGCAGCCGAGGAGATAGAGTAGTTCGGCAGCGTGACGACGAAGCCCTCACAGATTGATGGAGGCGGGACAACGGCGTCAGAACGCCGAGGTGACTACATTCGCAGCCGATGTAAATTATCTGCGCACGTAATATAATGCAAGCCGGAAGCAATAACGAATAATGATAATATATGTATTTTTCAAGGAATTATTCTACTTAATTAATTTAAGTAAAGTAGAAAATTGAAGAAATATGGCCTGGGCGCCGCGATTGACTCAACGGAGTAGCGGCGTCGAGATGCCAAGGTAGATGTCTGCGCAGGTCATTGGTGTGGCACGACGAGAGCATGATGGAGTCCAAATTCGCGAGGCGGTCTAAATTCCCAACGCGGCGTTTCGTCAAATCGTGGACAAGAAGCTCACTGTACCATTATACTAGAACGTTGATGGCGCGCGTTGTTGCGCCCGTCAACTTTAACGATAGAATGGTTAGAAGTTTCAAAAGTATAGTCACAAATACTAAATTGTTGCAAATATATATATCACTAATAAAATAGTTGATTGGAGCTTGGATTTGATTCGTATATGATTGAAAATTGGCATGTTTATTATCCACATGACTGCCCCTAAGTTGGACATCCTACACATGACTGCGCCTAAGTTGGACATCCTTCCACATGACACTAAGATGGACAAGCAATATCCATACATTGAACCATGAGAGGAAGCGTGCATATCACCAAAGCACCTAGAAAACAAAACAACAAAAGTTATATGGCTCATACAGAAGTCTTTCAGATACAACAGGAACTAGTTTATGTGGTACCACTTAATATATAATGCACATAGTTAAAAATTCTTTCAAAGAATATGAAAAATGAACTAAAATGCCATCACTTAAGAAGTCTTAGAAATATGACTTTGGCCTACTTCTACGAAGGCTAGAGCTATACGGGCATGTTAAAACAGATTATACATAAGAAGTTTTCTACAATATATGAAAACAAAAGTATATGTTACACGAGTTATTCAACCTTTAAATGAAATTTGAAGCATGCAATACACATCGCTAACTGAATAGTAATGAACTGGTCCAGTAGCAGCCTCGAAAATAAGAAACTTGTAGTGGTTAGATTAGTCACAGATTTCTTATCTTATAATAAATGGTGTGATTAGGTATGAAGTGACATAAATTAATGCACAACAAATTAGGCAATCCTTATTTCTTGATATATATATATATATATATATATATATATATATATATATATATATATATATATATATATATATGTCAAAAAACACTTGATAATTCATATAAGTGCAATATTGTCCGGAAGTTCATCTTACAACAAGTGTGGTACATTTGTAACTGTAAGGAAATAGTCAATATGACGTGCACATGTCTACAACATCTGATGATCCGGAAAGATCATGGTACCTTCAATAAAGGTCAATGTCTCAAAAAGTAGGCAAATGAGATACTAAAAAATATTCCAGACGATAATTTTGTGGCAGAAGAAACACAACCAGGCAATTGCAAACCTCACATGTTCAAGTGCTCCAGAACTGGACTTCACATGTAGATGCAAATCTATAGCGGTCGACGTGATCAAACACGTTCCTTTCTTGCATATCCTGCTGCAAAAGGTCATAAAATTATTCAAGGAATTTCAGTACTCCTAGATTTTTAATATAGAATATAACAAGCCTGGAAACAATAATCTGACTAAAAAATAAGTTTGACACCTTTGTAGCAACTATCACCAAAAGTTAGTTTTCAGGATGATTTTTTACCTTAACTTTGTTGTGCACATCTTTTGGAGTTGATATAATTGTAAATCAAAGGAAGCAACTATGATAAGTATACCGTAAGAGGTAAGGAGCTTATTGGCATGGTTGCATCTTGTTAACATGCAACTGACTTGCAATGTTCACATTGCCACTCTCAACACAATTTACTCAGAAATTCAACTATATTATCTCTTTATAAATTTATCTGGAGAAAACCTAAGATATAGATCATAAGAAATCTCATATTTATCCCATTCCAAAACAAGAATACTTGAGGACATCAATGCGGAAATGTTACTAATTGACAAAAAATCACCAAGGAGCAGCAAGGTGTCACTCATAAATTTTGATAAAGACAACCTTCAGTTCACAATGGATGATATTTCAAATTGTACTTAAAATTTGGAAAAATCTGCACCAAACAAGGTGACACCTCGACCATGAGGGAAAAGATAATATAACATCACCAGAGGAGAAGCTCAAGCCTGTGACTTTTCGCATACCAATGAGAAGATGTGTACCCGTCAGCTTCGATCAGGACACGTGACCGCTATCTATACAATAAGCGAGAGATTTAGGTTTACCGTTGGGGATCTAGAAAAAAATGTACCTGTTGGGGAACGAACGCATGGATAGAGGGCATAAACGCGTCGTACATCTTGACGCTGGTTCTATTGCCGCTGTCAGGAGAGCTGGCAAACCGTGGTGGCCTGGTGGGCTTTGCCGCTCGAGTAGCAATCGTTCCGGCTACCGTATGGGGAGCCTGCATCGGCGGGGGTAGAGCAACATCAATCAGCAAGACCGGCTCGTAGGCGGATTGCCTGGGTTAGCTGGATCGACCGCCCCGGGATTCATCCGCATCCCGCACGTCCGCTTGATCCCCTCGCGCGCCTTGCTTCGGCTTGATCCCTTCACATGCTGGATCCCCTCGGGTGCCTCGGATGGACCCTCATCCCGCTCCTGCGTCGCTGAAACCCTCGATCCACGAAAACCGCAAGCATCCTCTCTCTGTATCGAGCGCATGGGCTGAATGACTCGGGCAAACAGTTTTTTTAAGACCAAAAGCATGGGCTGGCAGACGGCCCAGTTGACCAGAGAGCTCCAATTCGGCCTCGGGAGCAGCAGCCAAAGGACAGTTGGGCCATTGTTTTCGACACGCGGGATAGAGATCTGACGGCCAAAAACGTCGCTGAGAGGGCTCGGTTTAGGCTCGGTTTTACTGTCCTTAATAGGCCATGCTGCAATTTGTATACATACAATAGTGCAAACATGCAGAAAATACGATCGCACGAATAATTTATACTGCACAAAATTAACAAGAAGAATAACACATGATCGGGATGTAGCCATAGGAACAAAAGATTTACCCCAAAGCACCAAATTAGTTTCACACGGAGGCACTAGGTAGGATAGCTCGTGGAATCAATTTTTCTTTTGAAACGTAGGCAAAAGCTTTGCCTCATCTATTAAATAAGAGAGAATAGAGTTTGTTACAAACGACACGATTACACGACATGAGGATTACTCTCGCAATATTATGGACCCTAGTATTTTGGCACCGGCGATGACCCAGAGGCTAGCCTCCGACGCGATGGAAGCAAGCAAAATAGTTGGTGGCGTGCTCTTGTGCTTGAAAACTCTTGCATTTCACTCGTTCGAGATCGTCCATGTTACAAGCATTGTGAAGGATGCCTTTGCTTGCCTGAGTGGCGAAGAGCAATCGCAAATACTTGCCCACCAAGCCTCAACCGAGTCGAACAAGGGTCAAGTGTTCATGTCAAGGCCAAGAATGTGGTACTTGTCAATGACTAGGGACCATAGCCTTCTAGTGTAGCGGCACTTGTAGAATAGGTGGGTTCCACATTCTTGCATTCTCTTACAAAGGGGACATAGGCCACAGTTTGGTCACCCTCGCTTCGCCAACCTATCAGCGGTCCAAATTCTGTCTTGTAAAGCCAACCAAGCGAAGAACTTGACTTTTGGAGGAGCCCAAGCCTTTCAAACCATCCTATCCATGCGTGAGAGAACCAACCCGAGGAATTGCGCCTTGTATGCGGATGTCGCCGAGTAAATCCCACTATTCGTGTGCTTCCATATGATGTCGTCCTCGGTCAGCTCATCGAGTTCGACCTCGTGCAAGAGCATCCAAAGAGCAAAAAACTGTGTGACTTGCTCAGTGGAGACGTTGTTTAGTGGTTTGATCTTCAGGATCCATGCATTATTTAATTATTTAATTAAGCTTGAAGGTCACCTACACTTTTTGTTACTTATCTTTCTTTCAAGCATTTTGTATGATGCAATTAGTACTAACATGTCTATCAAAATTTGATTGATTCGACGAGCGGACGAATCTCAGCTGAACAACTCCAGGGCGGGCCGAGGAAGCCACGTCGCGTAGTCGAGGTCGGTTATCTGACGCGAAGTCGATCTCGACATAGGTCAAAAATCCGTTCTCCGATCGAGTAAGTCAGGCCGCTGCGATATACTCCCTCCGTAAACTAATATAAGATCATTTAGAACACTATTTTAATAATATATATCTAAACGCTTTTATATTAGTTTAGTACTCGAGAGTAACCCGGGCCGACAACTCGTTGTTTTCCTTTCTCCATGCGTGGGTGTTTGAGCGATTCCGACACCAACTGTTATCCGTGCCTACCAGTCCTAGGCTCCTAGCCATGTGGCTGCTTTTGTAATTGTTGCTTCATGTAGCACCGTGCTTTTCCATGTACCTGACGGGGATTATTGGGGAGTAGTTTGGTGGATACTTGAACGCTATCGCACGCATAGCTACTGTCCACATATTAACCATGCGTGACCACGAGCACGAGCAGATGAAGGAGGCAGTGGCGGAGCTTGATTTTTTATTGAGGGGTAGAGTTGAGGATGACAAAACAACAAATTCCGCATAAACTTTAGTAATCTTTAATTTTTTAACTTAACAACTAATGTCATTTCACATAGTTTCTCTAGGGTAGGGGCTATGCCCCCCTTGGCCCTAGTGAAGCCCCCCCCCCCTCCCCCCCCCCCCACTTGGAGCAGGCATAGGGCGGATAAAAAGAAAACCTCCTCCAATTCAAAGTCGTCTTCAAGTTACCCATGCGACCCTCAAACTTGTGTCTCACAAACACGTATGTTGCCTTCCTCTTTCACTTCATTGCCGCCTATCCTTCTTTGACACCCGACCACACCGTGTACATCAACGTTTCTGCGACGAACAATGCCTAGTTTAACTATTGTGTGTCCAACACGCGAAGCTTTCGCAAATCACAACGGTGTGCATAAAGGATGACATGCGTCGCACCTATTAGGATTGAGCTGCTTGAGGTTCATGTTTTATCTTTTCATGGTAAACAATTAAAGAAAATTGAATACGGCATTTAAGAACAATTTCAACTCTAAAAAATATTTAAAAGTAAAATAATTATATCGGGCTTATGAAAAATAATGGCCATCCAAAAATAAATTTTAGAAATTCATTTTATTTTAGTAACTCTATTTTGGGCCTTATAATAATTCCCGAAAACAAAGTCATGGTTCAAATAACGCCCAAAAAGATTTTGAAGTCCGAATAATAGTCACAACATTTCCAACTGTTTTTTGGTTCTCGAGGAAAACGATACGCACAGTTGGAGGGGCGAGAGAAAAGGCGATCGGGAGGCGATCCCAACTGCCCCCAGCGACACCGGCCGCCACCGGTCCCTGCCTCCTCCGTTGCCCACTCCGGCGACGTGAGGAGGTGGGGACGACGGCGCTGCGGCGCCGGGTTGTAGTTGTTGGGGAACGTCGCATGGGAAACAAAAATTTTCCTACGCGCACGAAGACCTATCATGGTGATGTCCATCTACGAGAGGGGATGAGTGATCTACGTACCCTTGTAGATCGTACAACAGAAGCGTTAGAGAATGTGGTTGATGTAGTGGAACGTCCTCACGTCCCTCGATCCGCCCCGCGAACAATCCCACGATCAGTCCCACGATCTAGTACCGAACGGACGGCACCTCCGCGTTCAACACACGTACAGCTCGACGATGATCTCGGCCTTCTTGATCCAGCAAGAGAGACGGAGAGGTAGAAGAGTTCTCCGGCAGCGTGACGGCTCTCCGGAGGTTGGTGATGATCTTGTCTCAGCAGGGCTCCGCCCGAGCTCCGCAGAAACACGATCTAGAGGAAAAACTATGGAGGTATGTGGTCGGGCAGCCGTGAGAAAGTCGTCTCAAATCTGCCCTAAAAGCCCCATATATATAGGAGGAGGGAGGGGGACCTTGCCTTGGGGTCCAAGGGATCCCCAAGGGGTCGGCCGAGCCAGGGGGGAGGACTCTCCCCCCCCAAACCGAGTCCTACTTGGTTTGGTGGGAGGGAGTCCTTCCCCCTTCCCACTTCTTCCCTTTTTTTTTTTCTTTCCTTTGATTTTTTCTCTCTTGGCGCATAGGGGATTGGTGGGCTGTCCCACCAGCCCACTAAGGGCTGGTGTGACCCCCCCAAATGCCTATGGGCTTCCCCGGAGTGGGTTGCCCCCCTCCGGTGAACTCCCGGAACCCATTCGTCATTCCCGGTACATTCCCGGTAACTCCGAGAACCTTCCGGTAATCAAATGAGGTCATCCTATATATCAATCTTCATTTCCGGACTATTCCGGAAACCCTCGTGACGTCCGTGATCTCATCCGGGACTCCGAACAACATTCGGTAACCAACCATATAACTCAAATACGCATAAAACAATGTCGAACCTTAAGTGTGCAGACCCTGCGGGTTCGAGAACTATGTAGACATGACCCGAGAGACTCCTCGGTCAATATCCAATAGCGGGACCTGGATGCCCATATTGGATCCTACATATTCTACGAAGATCTTATCGTTTGAACCTCAGTGCCAAGGATTCGTATAATCCCGTATGTCATTCCCTTTGTCCTTCGGTATGTTACTTGCCCGAGATTCGATCGTCAGTATCCGTATACCTATTTCAATCTCGTTTACCGGCAAGTCTCTTTACTCGTTCCGTAATACAAGATCTCGTAACTTACACTAAGTCACATTGCTTGCAAGGCTTGTGTGTGATGTTGTATTACCGAGTGGGCCCCGAGATACCTCTCCGTCACACGGAGTGACAAATCCCAGTCTTGATCCATACTAACTCAACTAACACCTTCGGAGATACCTGTAGAGCATCTTTATAGTCACCCAGTTACGTTGCGACGTTTGATACACACAAAGCATTCCTCCGGTGTCAGTGAGTTATATGATCTCATGGTCATAGGAATAAATACTTGACACGCAGAAAACAGTAGCAACAAAATGACACGATCAACATGCTATGTCTATTAGTTTGGGTCTAGTCCATCACGTGATTCTCCTAATGACGTGATCCAGTTATCAAACAACAACACCTTGTTCATAATCAGAAGACACTGACTATCATCGATCAACTGGCTAGCCAACTAGAGGCATGCTAGGGACGGTGTTTTGTCTATGTATCCACACATGTAAATGAGTCTTCATTCAATACAATTATAGCATGGATAATAAACTATTATCTTGATACAGGAATTATAATAATAACTATACATTTATTATTGCCTCTAGGGCATAATTCCAACAGTCTCCCACTTGCACTAGAGTCAATAATCTAGCCCTCACATCACCATGTGAATTACATTGTAATAAATCTAACACCCATACAGTTCTGGTGTCGATCATGTTTTCGTCGTGGAAGAGGTTTAGTCAGCGGGTCTGCTACATTCAGATCCGTGTGCACTTTGCATATATTTACGTCCTCCTCCTCGACGTAGTAGCGGATGAGGTTGAAGCGTCGTTTGATGTGTCTGGTCTTCTTGTGAAACCGTGGTTCCTTTGCTAAGGCAATGGCACCAGTGTTGTCACAGAACAAGGTTATTGGATCCAGTGCACTTGGCACCACTCCAAGATCCGTCATGAACTGCTTCATCCAGACACCCTCCTTAGCCGCCTCCGAGGCAGCCATGTATTCCGCTTCACATGTAGAATCTGCTACGACGCTTTGCTTGGAACTGCACCAGCTTACTGCACCCCTATTAAGAATAAATACGTATCCGGTTTGCGACTAGAGTCGTCTGGATCTATGTCAAAGCTTGCATCGACGTAACCTTTTACGGCGAGCTCTTCGTCACCTCCATACACGAGAAACATCTCCTTAGTCCTTTTCAGGTACTTCAGGATATTCTTGACCGCCGTCCAGTGATCCACTCCTGGATTACTCTGGAACCTACCTGCCATACTTATGGCCAGGCTAACATCCGGTCTAGTGCACAGCATTGCATACATGATAGAGCCTACGGCTGAAGCATAGGGGACGGAGCGCATATGCTCTCTATCTTCATCAGTTGCTGGGCACTGAGTCTTACTCAATCTTGTACCTTGTAACACCGGCAAGAACCCTTTCTTGGACTGTTCCATTTTGAACCTCTTCAAAACTTTATCAAGGTATGTGCTTTGTGAAAGTCCTATCAGGCGTTTTGATCTATCCCTATAGATCTTAATGCCTAGAATGTAAGCAGCTTCTCCTAGGTCCTTCATAGAGAAACTTTTATTCAAGTAACCTTTTATGCTCTCCAAAAGCTCTACGTTGTTTCCATTCAGTAATATGTCATCCACATATAATATTAGAAACGCCACAGAGCTCCCACTCACTTTCTTGTAAATACAAGATTCTCCAACCACTTGTATAAACCCAAATGCTTTGATCACCTCATCAAAGCGCTTGTTCCAACTCCGAGATGCTTGCACCAGTCCATAAATGGATCGCTGGAGCTTGCACACCTTGTCAGCATTTTTAGGATCGACAAAAACCTTCGGGTTGCATCATATACAACTCTTCCTTAAGGAATCCATTAAGGAAAGCCGTTTTCACATCCATCTGCCAGATTTCATAATCGAAAAATGCAGCTATTGCTAACATGATTCTGACGGACTTAAGCATCGCTACGGGTGAGAAGGTCTCATCGTAGTCAACTCCTGGAACTTGTGAAAAACCTTTTGCCACAAGTCGAGCTTTATAAACGGTCACATTACCGTCAGCGTCCGTCTTCTTCTTAAAGATCCATTTGTTCTGAATAGCCTTGCGGCCTTCAGGTAGTATCTCCAAAGTCCACACTTTGTTCTCATACATGGATCCTATCTCGGATTTCATGGCTTCTAGCCATTTGTTGGAATCTGGGCCCACCATTGCTTCTTCATAATTTGCAGGTTCATTGTTGTCTAACAACATGATTGACAAGACGGGATTACCGTACCACTCTGGAGCTGGGCGTGATCTCGTCGACCTGCGTGGTTCAACAGAAACTTGAACTGGAGTTTCATGATCATCATCATTAACTTCCTCCTCAACCGGCGTCGCAATGACAGAGGTTTCCCCTTGCCCTGCGCCACCATCCAGAGGGATGAGAGGTTCGACAACCTCGTCAAGTTCTATCTTCCTCCCACTCAATTCTCTCGAGAGAAACTCCTTCTCGAGAAAAGTTCCGTTTTTAGCAACAAACACTTTGCCCTCGGATTTGAGATAGAAGGTGTACCCAACTGTCTCCTTTGGGTAACCTATGAAGATGCACTTTTCCGCTTTGGGTTCCAGCTTTTCAGGCTGAAGCTTTTTGACATAAGCATCACATCCCCAAACTTTAAGAAACGACAACTTTGGTCTTTTGCCATACCACAGTTCGTATGGTGTCGTCTCAACGGATTTTGATGGTGCCCTATTTAAAGTGAATGCAGCTGTTTCTAATGCATAACCCCAAAATGATAACGGCAAATCAGTAAGAGACATCATAGATCGCACCATCTCTAACAAAGTACGATTACGACGTTCGGACACACCATTACGCTGTGGTGTTCTAGGCGGTGTTAACTGCGAAACAATTCCACATTGTCTTAAGTGAGTACCAAACTCGAAACTCAGATATTCACCCCCACGATCAGACCGTAGGAACTTGATCTTCTTGTTACGATGATTTTCTACTTCACTCTGAAATTGCTTGAACTTTTCAAATGTTTCAGACTTGTGCTTCATCAAGTAGACATAACCATATCTACTTAAATCGTCAGTGAAGGTGAGAAAATAACGATATCCGCCGCGTGCCTCCACGCTCATCGGACCACACACATCGGTATGTATGATTTCCAACAAGTCACTTGCACGCTCCATTGTTCCGGAGAACGGAGTTTTAGTCATCTTGCCCATGAGGCATGGTTCGCACGTGTCAAGTGAATCAAAGTCAAGTGACTCCAAAAGTCCATCAGCATTGAGTTTTTTCATGCGCTTTACACCAATATGACCCAAGCGGCAGTGCCACAAAAATATGGCGCTATCATTGTTTACTCTAACTCTTTTGGTCTCAATGTTATGTATATGTGTATCGCTATCGAGATTCAATATGAACAATCCTCTCACATTCGGTGCATGACCATAAAAGATGTTACTCATAGAAATAGAACAACCATTATTCTCAGACTTAAAAGAGTAACCGTCTCGCAATAAACAAGATCCAGATATAATGTTCATGCTCAACGCAGGCACTAAATAACAATGATTTAAGTTCATCACTAATCCCGATGGTAGCTGAAGTGACACGGTGCCGACGGCGATTGCATCAACCTTGGAACCGTTTCCTACGCGCATCGTCACTTCGTCTTTCGCCAGCCTTCGTCTATTCCGTAGTTCCTGCTTCGAGTTGCAAATGTGAGCAACAGAACCGGTATCGAATACCCAGGCACTACTACGAGAGCCGGTTAAGTACACATCAATAACATGTATATCAAATATACCTGATTTTTCTTTGCCCGCCTTCTTATCTGCCAGATACTTGGGGCAATTGCGCTTCCAGTGACCCATACCCTTGCAATAGAAGCACTCTGTTTCAGGCTTAGGTCCAGCCTTGGGTTTCTTCGGTGGATTGGCAACACGCTTGCCGCTCTTCTTCGAATTGCCCTTCTTGCCTTTGCCGTTTCTCTTGAAACTAGTGGTCTTGCTCACCATCAACACTTGATGTTCTTTACGGAGTTCAGACTCTGCGACTTTCAGCATCGCAAACAACTCGCCGAGAGACTTGTTCATCCCTTGCATGTTGTAGTTCAACACAAAGCCTTTATAGCTTGGCGGCAGTGATTGGAGGATTCTGTCAGTGATAGCTTCTTGCGGGAGTTCAATCCCTAGTTCAGCTAGACGGTTTGAGTACCCAGACATTTTGAGCACATGTTCACTGACAGACGAGTTTTCCTCCATCTTGCAAGCATAGAATTTATCGGAGGTCTCATACCTCTCGATCCGGGCGTTCTTCTGAAAGATAAACTTCAACTCCTGGAACATCTCAAATGCTCCATGACGCTCAAAGCGACGTTGAAGCCCCGGCTCTAAGCCATACAAGACTGCACATTGAACTATTGAGTAGTCCTCCTTACGTGCTAACCAAGTGTTCTTAACATCCTGATCGGCCGTATCGGGTGGTTCATCTCCTAGCGCAGCATTAAGGACATAATCCTTCTTTCCAGCTTGTAGGATTAGCTTAAGATTACGAGCCCAGTCTTCAAAGTTGCTTCCATCATCTTTCAACTTAGCTTTCTCTAGGAACGTATTAAAATTGAGGATGACACTTGCGTGAGCCATGATCTACAACACAAATATATTCAAAGTGGACTTAGACTATGTTCAAGATAATTAGAGTTCAACTTAATCAAATTATATGCTAAACTCCCACTCAAAAAGTACATCTCTCTAGTCATTTGAGTGGTTCATGATCCACTTACACTATCCCAAGTCCGATCATCACGTGAGTCAAGAGTAGTTTCAGTGGTAAGCATCCCTATGCTAATCACATCAACTATATGATTCATGATCGACCTTTTGGTCTCATGTGTTCCGAGGCCATGTCTGCACATGCTAGGCTCGTCAAGCTTAACCCGAGTGTTCCGCGTGCGCAACTGTTTTGCACCCGTTGTATGTGAACGTTGAGTCTATCACACCCGATCATCACGTGGTGTCTCGAAACGACGAACTGTAGCAACGGTGCACAGTCGGGGAGAACACAATTTCGTCTTGAAATTTCAGTGAGAGATCACCTCATAATGCTACCGTCGTTCTAAGCAAAATAAGGTGCATGAAAGGATTAACATCACATGCAATTCATAAGTGACATGATATGGCCATCATCACGTGCTTCTTGATCTCCATCACCAAAGCACCGGCACGATCTTCTTGTCACCGGCGCCACACCATGATCATCCATCAACGTGTTGCCATCGGGGTTGTCGTGCTACTTATGCTATTACTACTAAAGCTACATCCTAGCAAAATAGTAAACGCATCTGCAAGCACAAACATTAGTATAAAGACAACCCTATGGCTCCTGCCGGTTGCCGTACCATCGACGTGCAAGTCGATATTTCTATTACAACATGATCATCTCATACATCCAATATATCACATCACATCATTGGCCATATCACATCACAATCATACCCTGCAAAAACAAGTTAGACGTCCTCTAATTTTGTTGTTGCATGTTTTACGTGGTGACCAAGGGTATCTAGTAGGATCGCATCTTACTTACGCAAACACCACAACGGAGATCTATGAGTTGCTATTTAACCTCATCCAAGGACCTCCTCGGTCAAATCCGATTCAACTAAAGTTGGAGAAACCGTCACTTGCCAGTCATCTTTGAGCAAGGGGGGTTACTCGTAACGATGAAACCAGTCTCTCGTAAGCGTACGAGTAATGTCGGTCCAAGCCGCTTCAATCCAACAATATCGCGAAATCAAGAAAAGACTAAGGAGGGCAGCAAAACGCACATCACCGCCCACAAAACCTTTTGTGTTCTACTCGAGAAGACATCTACGCATGAACCTAGCTCATGATGCCACTGTTGGGGAACGTCGCATGGGAAACAAAAATTTTCCTACGCGCACAAAGACCTATCATGGTGATGTCCATCTACGAGAGGGGATGAGTGATCTACGTACCCTTGTAGATCGTACAGCAGAAGCGTTAGAGAACGCGGTTGATGTAGTGGAACGTCCTCACGTCCCTCGATCCGCCCCGCGAACAATCCCGCGATCAGTCCCACGATCTAGTACCGAACGGACGGCACCTCCGCGTTCAGCACACGTACAGCTCGACGATGATCTCGGCCTTCTTGATCCAGCAAGAGAGACGGAGAGGTAGAAGAGTTCTCCGGCAGCGTGACGGCGCTCCGGAGGTTGGTGATGATCTTGTCTCAGCAGGGCTCCGCCCGAGCTCCGCAGAAACACGATCTAGAGGAAAAACTATGGAGGTATGTGGTCGGGCAGCCGTGAGAAAGTCGTCTCAAATCTGCCCTAAAAGCCCCATATATATAGGAGGAGGGAGGGGGACCTTGCCTTGGGGTCCAAGGGATCCCCAAGGGGTCGGCCGAGCCAGGGGGGAGGACTCTCCCCCCCCAAACCGAGTCCTACTTGGTTTGGTGGGAGGGAGTCCTTCCCCCTTCCCACTTCTTCCCTTTTTTTTTCTTTCCTTTGATTTTTTCTCTCTTGGCGCATAGGGGATTGGTGGGCTGTCCCACCAGCCCACTAAGGGCTGGTGTGACCCCCCCAAATGCCTATGGGCTTCCCCGGAGTGGGTTGCCCCCCTCCGGTGAACTCCCGGAACCCATTCGTCATTCTCGGTACATTCCCGGTAACTCCGAGAACCTTCCGGTAATCAAATGAGGTCATCCTATATATCAATCTTCGTTTCCGGACTATTCCGGAAACCCTCGTGACGTCCGTGATCTCATCCGGGACTCCGAACAACATTCAGTAACCAACCATATAACTCAAATACGCATAAAACAATGTCGAACCTTAAGTGTGCAGACCCTGCGGGTTCGAGAACTATGTAGACATGACCCGAGAGACTCCTCGGTCAATATCCAATAGCGGGACCTGGATGCCCATATTGGATCCTACATATTCTACGAAGATCTTATCGTTTGAACCTCAGTGCCAAGGATTCGTATAATCCCGTATGTCATTCCCTTTGTCCTTCGGTATGTTACTTGCCCGAGATTCGATCGTCAGTATCCGTATACCTATTTCAATCTCGTTTACCGGCAAGTCTCTTTACTCGTTCCGTAATACAAGATCCCGTAACTTACACTAAGTCACATTGCTTGCAAGGCTTGTGTGTGATGTTGTATTACCGAGTGGGCCCCGAGATACCTCTCCGTCACACGGAGTGACAAATCCCAGTCTTGATCCATACTAACTCAACTAACACCTTCGGAGATACCTGTAGAGCATCTTTATAGTCACCCAGTTACGTTGCGACGTTTGATACACAAAAAGCATTCCTCCGGTGTCAGTGAGTTATATGATCTCATGGTCATAGGAATAAATACTTGACACGCAGAAAACAGTAGCAACAAAATGACACGATCAACATGCTACGTCTATTAGTTTGGGTCTAGTCCATCACGTGATTCTCCTAATGACGTGATCCAGTTATCAAACAACAACACCTTGTTCATAATCAGAAGACACTGACTATCATCGATCAACTGGCTAGCCAACTAGAGGCATGCTAGGGACGGTGTTTTGTCTATGTATCCACACATGTAAATGAGTCTTCATTCAATACAATTATAGCATGGATAATAAACTATTATCTTGATACAGGAATTATAATAATAACTATACATTTATTATTGCCTCTAGGGCATAATTCCAACAGTAGTTAGGGTTGGCCTAGTGTTTTCTTGGGACGCCGTTGGGGTGGTGGGAGCGGCGTCCGGGCAAATAAATCTGCCTCAACTCTATTCCCACACTGACAACGACCTTCACGGCGGCGTCTCAGAGTTGATGGCAACATGTGCTGCTCGGTCCTTCAGATCGGCAGCTTGGTCTTCTTGCCGTTCTTCAGATCTGGCGAGATCAGTTTCTCGATCTGTCACTGGCGTTCGTGGTTATTCGCGACGGCGCTGGCGGCTGGGGCAAGGTGGTTCTTCTGGAGCGAGGATGCCGGTCCGGAGGTGGTGGATCTGCCGTTCCTCTCCGACTTCGTCGACGGGAGGCGACAAATCATGATCCAAGACAGCACGGGGAAGTCCCCCGATCGACGTGCCACAACGACATGTGCCTTGCTGCGTGCAGCGGGCCTGTTCATCGACTCACAAAGCCTCGTTGGCGATGGTGCTTTCTCGGACCTTGGGATGGTGGAGGCTCGGCGTCTCTTCCGGCGTTCGCCTCGGCGGCGCTGGAGTTGGGCGGCGGCCGTTCGCTACGGTGGTTGCAGAAAACCCTAGGGATCGTTTTGTATTTCTCGATCTTTTAGGATCTTATCTGCAAATTCAGGATAATCATTTTATCCCGGTTTATCTTTTAGTTTTCACGTGTGTTGCTTATTATAACTTGTTTTTCGATTAATGAAATATGTGGTTACTCAAAAAAAAAACATTTCCAACCGTTTTATTTCGAAGAAGTCACCTTATCTCCTTTCATGTTTGAATTGGAAACCGTTTGTTTGGATATTCTGAAACCCAAATAAATTTTCAAATGCATCCAATATCCAAATGAAGCACGTCGGGAAAGCCATTTATCCCCTCTCTATTCAAATACTCATCAAGTAGTAATAATATAATATCTTAAAAGTTGAAACTCTACTGAAATTCTAACAAGGTGAAAGCAAAACAGTGCTACCGGCCCAATCCAATCAACCGGCAGTCTCGAAAAGAATCAGGTCCTGTTCAGACCCATCGCACTCCGCCGCTGTCCGCTCGCCCAAACCCCGCGCCGCACAGCCGCCACGGCCAGCAGCAGCAACGCACCCGCCGCAAAACCCGCACCCGCCGACCGCGAGGCCGTTCCCATGTCTCCCTCCGCGCCGCCGGCCGCCCTCCGCCTCGCGAGCCCGCCCAAAGCTCTCCTCCCGGCCCTCCCACCGTCCTCCAGTCGCTCCCCCCGCCTCTCCATGTCGACCCCGTCTCGTCCCCGCGCCACGCCTCTCGCCGCGGCCGGCGGGGGCGGCGCGGCCCCTTCCCTCCTCGCCGCCGACCCGGCCCACCGCGACTCGGTCATCCTCGCGGCGCGCGGTGCCATGACGAACTGCCTCGGCGAGACCCACCTCGACCTCGTCGTCCCCGGGCTCCGCCTCGCCGCCAAGGGCAAGGTTAGCAAAGCGTCGACCTACCTGTCACGGGAGGTTCTCGTGAGTGACCGTTGGTGTCTGATGGGCAGGTTAGGGACGTCTACGAGAGCGGGGAGCACCTGGTGCTGGTGACCACCGACCGCCAGAGCGCGTTCGACCGTGTCCTTGCCTCCATCCCGTTCAAAGGGCAGGTATGCTCTCAGTCCTCTGCTGTTAAAATACGCTAATATTGATAATCATAGCATTTTGCGGGTTAAAGTTTGATGCATTTTGTTGATAATTCAAGTTCCATATAAATCTTTGTTAAAATAGCATACTGCCATGTTTCAAGTAATATAGCAAGCTTAAAGCATTTTTCATAGTCATGTCTACAGTCATGTCCATTGTTCGTGTAGCATATAACATTCTTAAGCCGCATCATGCTTTTTCTTCTGTCCCTTTATACCGAAGTGCATAACCTGAATAAGCTAGAATCGTGAAGAAGTTACTCTGTTGTGCTTTAATACAAATGTTCATTTCAGGTTCTTAACGAGACAAGCCTTTGGTGGTTCAATAGGACTAGCCATATCACTCCAAATGCAGTTGTCTCTTGTCCCGACAAGAATGTGACAATTGCCAAAAGGTGCTCAGTTTTTCCAGTTGAATTTGTTGGTGAGCCCTAGCTCGTGCTGCATATCTCGCTTATTTCTCCTACTAGTTTGCAATCTTACCAGGCACAATCTTGATGGAAGTGCTAAGCAATTGGTTTGTTTTCAGTGAGGGGATTCGTTACTGGAAGCACTGATACATCACTATGGACAGTTTATAACAAGGGTGTGAGGAATTACTGTGGAAATGTCATTCCTGATGGTATGCTAACAAATATTGATACAATATGGATGTCTCCTCCTTCTCTCTTATGAGTGGATTTCTTGTTACAGGCATGGTAAAGAATCAAAAGCTACCAGCAAATATCCTCACGCCGACAACTAAAGCTGCTGATCATGACGTCCCTATCACTCCTGATGAGGTTTCCCCTTTTTCTTTTCTTCCTGAAATTCCGTCTCTTCCCATAGTCTAGAACATAGAGAATACATGTTGTCAGGATCAGATCTCCTCCAAACTAATACTAGTTTATAGAGGGAAAGGATTGCTAAATGATCTTGGATTATTTTCTAACATTGGCATTGCTTAAGTTGCTTCCAGTATTCGCTGCTTTGATCCAACTGAAAAATATTCAAAAGCTCAAGACTCATCATTCTGTAAGAAGGTTGCTGCTAGTTATTGAAGTCTATCATTTGCTTGCTAATCGTAAATATATCTACTTTAGTATTGTGCAGTGCATTACACCTTTTATTCTTTATTGAAGTGTTCCTGCTGAGATCACCTTCTGTCATTACGTTATTTTCCGTTGAAAGAGTCCCTTATTTGATGGTATTCTTCAGATAGTCAAGTCAGGGCTGATGTCCAAGGAGGATTTTGATGAGGCAAGAAGCAAAGCCTTAGGATTATTTGAGTATGGACAGGTAACCTTTTATGTCATCTCCTTTCTAGAAGCTCCCAGGTCCATGTTTAGGGCCCTCCCCAATTGACTTCACTGACCAAGCTTGAAGCTTAAGAATTGTGTTCCACAAGTGACACTGACCATGTTTGACATATTGAGCTTGGAATACTTACGTTTTTTGCCAATGCATTCAATTTTGATCCTTGTTGATTGTCCTCTTAATTTTATATATGCCCATAGTTATTATTTTGTAAACATATCTACATGGAGGCCTAACTGTTTTGAGACAATATAGTCTAGTGAGTTAAGACCCTGTGCATGCTATTTTTATTCACCACTCACCCATAGCCATAGCTGATTGTTCTCTTCTTGCAGCAAGTGGCATTAGAGAATGGAGTAATTCTAGTTGACACAAAGTATGAGTTTGGAAAAACAGCTGATGGGACAATTGTGTTGATCGATGAGGTTGTCTTTTCTGACTTACGCTTTGTTCTATGTATTCAGTTACCCTTTGCTATCATTCCTATGCATGAAGCCAAATCCCATGAGGTCTCTCTCTCTTGTTTTGTGTATAAGCATATACATGGTAGAGCTCTTTCAGTGCAGACATTTAAGCTTTGATATTTTTAATGTGTGATATATTCAACCTGTATGGCTAGACTTGAGAATTTGAGATCATTGCACCAAGTAACTAACTATACATATGTAAAAGATCCGAGAGATTGTACAGCGTTGATATTCATTTTTATGAGATATTTCCTGGGAAGTTGGGTTGTTACTTCTACAAAATCATGATGATATCCTACTTTCCAATAAGCAGATACATACACCTGACTCCAGCAGATATTGGATTGCTAATTCATATGAAGAGAGATTCAAATCTGGCCTTGAACCTGAAAATGTTGACAAGGTAACCTGGAATTATTCGCGCACAAACGCTAAAGGGTGCACTTTACCCTCTGCGACTTTCCGCGTCAGTAATACTATTTATAATGGAAATGCTGAAAAGGTGATTTAATTTTTGCCAGGAGTTCTTAAGGCTGTGGTTTAAGAATAATTGCAATCCATATGAAGATAAGGTATCTTACATTTCTTCCCCGTCTGTCTGTTAACACTGCTTAAGCATGTTTTCCATAGTGAGCCCGATATCAATCCTAAATTAATCATGGAACTGACAGTCAGAAATTTCCAGTGCATCAATTCCATGGTTTTATTTATGCTTATTAATTATTCTGAAATACAGGTTCTACCAGAAGCTCCTGAAGAACTAGTTTCTGAACTTGCTTGGCGGTATGATAGTTTCTGTAGCTTCCCCTTGTTTTCCATTTAAGGGCAGTTTTTGAACCATCAGATTGTTCTCATCTCTACGTACATATGAAACTGAAGAAAGCATCATATATTGTGGTAGTTGTGTAATTGTTTCCATGAATATCCGCTGCAGGTACATATTCCTGTTTGAAACAATTACAAATACAAAGTTTGAGATCCCAGAAACACAGGTATGTAGGGCTGGCTTTATTTGTCTTGCTTAGTAGTAGTAACCAAGTACTTGAGCCTTGTTTTGTTAACTGCAGGAACCAATCCATGAAAGGATATCAAGGAACGTGGCACAAGCCTTACGGAATTTGTAATTGCTAACACTGGTAAAAGTGCTTGCTCATGACAATAAGAGGTGCACTTCTGCTACCTAGATTCTCCCCACTGAGCGGATAATCACATGAGCTATAAGCTGATGAGTAATATCCTCCCCACTGAAGATTGGATTTATTTTAGACGGAGCAGGAGTGCAATGCCCGGTTATGTAATACTATGGGAGAGTAGAGAAATAATTGAAATTGGCCGTTGACCTCCTGATGTTTGGAGTGCTGGAGAAGATGAATGCAATATGCAACTTTCTATTACCTGTCTTGTGTAAAAGTTGCAGAGCTCGCCCCAATTTTTGTTTGACCATTTGACTCTGTCTTGTACAAATATTTTTTGCTCCACGCATTTCCCAAATTATCTGTGAAGATGACGAATCGTAGACCTATGGCTTCCCTGTGACAACTTGGAGAACAATGTATCTGTACTTTAAGATAACACTCTGATCCACCATTTCATGTCCACATCTCTCTGATTATTTAAATTTACTTATGCTACTTTCGGAGCGAGTCTTGACTCCTTGGAAGCCAACCACGACCCGGCAACCCAGATCTGGACCTTATTTATAGTTCACGAGCAGAAAGGGATCAAACATCAAAGCAGCACGGAGGTCCAACAATGGCGGAGAAGGGCGTGAAGGTGTTCGGCATGTGGGCGAGCCCCATGGTCATCCGGGTGGAGTGGGCGCTCCGGCTCAAGGGCGTCGTGTACGAGTACGTCGACGAGGACCTCGCCAGCAAGAGCGACGCGCTGCTCCGCCGCAACCCGGTGACCAAGAAGGTGCCGGTGCTGGTCCACGACGGCAAGCCGATCGTGGAGTCCACCATCATCGTCGAGTACATCGACGAGGCGTGGAAGGACGGCTACCCCATCATGCCGGCCGACCCCCACGACCGGGCTCAGGCGAGGTTCTGGGCCAGGTTCGCCGACGACAAGGTACACACGCATATGCACCATCTGTTCAGCAAAGCATTAAGCACACATTCCTAGAGTTCTAGTCCGCAGTTGCTCTGATCGATGGCATGATCGGACCTGGTTTGTTCAGTGCAACGCCGCCATCTACCCGGTCTTCACGGCGACCGGCAAGGCGCAGCGGGAGGTGGTGCGCGAGGCACAGCGGTGCCTGAAGACGCTGGAGACGGCCCTGGAGGGGAAGAAGTTCTTCGGGGGCGACGCCATCGGCTACCTCGACGTCGTGGTTGGGTGGTACGCGTACTGGCTGCCGGTCATCGAGGAGGTCTCCGGCGCCAGCATCGTCACCGACGAGGAGCTCCCTCTGATGAAGGCCTGGTTCGACCGGTTCCTGGCCGTCGACGTGGTGAAGGACACCCTGCCACCCAGGGACAAGCTCCTGGCGCTCAACAAGGCTCGCCGTGCGCAGCTCCTCTCGGCGTAGAGCTTGTACTACTAGTTCCGGGCCTTCCAGCTACGTAACGCAAGCTTCTATGCCATGGATAAATAAGTGTTGCGCATTTGCACATTGTGCAACAAATGTTTGGAAGTTGAAACTTGTTTCAGCCGCCTGCTTCACATTCTCAGTTTATATAAACTTCATCCACGATGTTGTACGCTACCATATATAGTGCCTACTAATTTCCTCGACTGTGGAAACAAAAATGACAAGGGAATTGTTTCTTCGAAGGACGCCAATAACGGCCGAATGCCAGATTTGAAGGGACCTTCCAGCAAACGATTCCGTTCCCTGCACATATTTGTTCTGCGCAAACCAACACCAATCAACAAAACTTCGCTAACAAAACACAATAAGGTTGCTAGCACAAAAATGGGTCAAAAAAAAGGGACCGCTACACGTTTGCCGGCAAATCTTTTTAAAACACATGCCGTCTCACGAGCTGTCGGATGTGACCCCACCATGCTGCAAAGTGGCGTCTTTCACCTTTGCAACAGGGCTGTTCCAGAAATCTTACAACAAATAACTTGTCACAGAAATCTTTGCAACAAATGTTTTGTTGCAGAAAACTTTTGCAACATAGATATTGTTGCAGGAATTTTTTTTACAATGGTAACGTTGCAGATTTTCTTTTGACTTCACCACTATATGACGTTACGTAAACAAGTTTTACAACACGACTGATGTTACAGAAAAACTTTCATGCAGGGAAGCTTGCAACGCCACAACAAAATTTTGAGGAAGAGAACACTAACACCATGACCAATTGGGGAACTAGATTGAGCGAAGTGATGCTCTTTCTGACAAAAAAAAGAAGAAGTGGTGCTCTGACTAGGTGAGGATAGGAATGGATTGTTTCCAGAAGCATGGGATAAAATTGACACATTGTCCGATCAATTTGATCGAACGGCAGCACGCAGGGCCGATTCCCCGAGCAAATCAGCCGGTGGGACTGAAGTGCTTTCCAAAAAAAAAAAACCAGTTTTAGCTTCAAAGGAAACATGCCATGGAAAAATCTTAAAATTTGCACCTGACTAAAATTGACTGAAGACATACAAATTTACCATCATTTTTATAATGAAATACCACATGACCAATGATTCTATTCAAAAATACATATCTTGTACACATTTTTGACATGTTTAGATGATAAAACTAGCTGCACAAGTTGCCATGCTTCTAAAACAAATATAGTACAAGATAATAAAAAATTTACAAACGCACAAAAGTATATGTAGATAAAAATCAAGATAGTTGCCTGTAGAGATGTGCCAAATAATATAAATTGACATGGATAGGGAAAGATTGTCATGCCAATAAATTTGATAGCATACAAAGATATTATTTTAGAAAATGATATGTATAAAATTGCCATGAAAAGTGCAACAAAAAATTGCCATGCTACCTAAGACATTACAATGATCCGATTAATTAAATTGTCATGCTCTAACTAACACATTTCCCATGGTATAGATATCAAATTTGCCATGGTCTAACTAAATAAGTTGCCATTGTATACCTAAAAAAAGTTGCCATGGTCTAAATAATTAAATTGCCATGCTACCTAAAAAACAACACTGGTCAAATTAATAAAATTCCCATGGTCTAAAAATAAATACAAATCCCATGCTGCCTACAATAAAAATTAAATATAAACATATTTATGAAATTTTGTTTTCTGGACTAACATGCCAACTTTTGGGTTTTTGTTATGGGCACATGGGAAAAGTGAGGACTTTTTGGTATTTGAAAAATGTGGAATTTTAGGAATTTTACATGGACACGTGGAAAGTTTTGGATTTATTATCTAATAATATGACAATTTTTAGAAAAAAATATTTTTCCTTGATCCATGTAGTGAATTTGCCATGGTACATTAAAAATAGTTTGCCATTGTCCAAAAAAGAGGAAATTGGCATGGTCCACTAAATGAATTTGCCATGGTCAATGAAGTGATTTTCCATGGAACATATAAAAAATTACCATGATCTAACTAACAAAGTTCCTATGGTCTAATGAATAAATTTGCCACATGCCATGCTAGATATGCTGAAACTACTAGGATCAGGATAATAAATTTACAATGGCCTATAGAGTTAAATGGCCATGCTAACTATAATGAAGGTGCACAAAGGCAAGTTTGTTATCTACAACATAGTAAAAATTGCATTTTGTAATGGGAACAAGGAAAAAATAGATTTTTTCTTGTTTTAAAAAAGATGGCAAATTTACGGATTTGCCATGGGCACATGGCAAAAATTTAGGAAATTTCCATGGGCACATATCAAATTTAGAATTTTTTTGTTCAAAAAGATGGTAATCTAGAGATTTTACAAATAACTGTAAGTTTTTCCATGTTGGCAATACACAAAGAAGGCAAAAAAACATAATATAAAGTGACATGTCACACTTAGAATTTGCCATTGGCACTACTAACGGGTCACGTGGGCCTGTTTTTGAAAATAATTTGATATCTTATATTTGCCATGACAATTGTATAAAAAGCACAAGCGTAAGTTTTTCCATGTTAATAGTGCACATGATGGAAATCTAGACAAAAATAGTAAAGGTGACATGTCATTTTTTATTTTATAGGTTCATTGGCAAAGTGAATAAAAAACATAGTAAAAGGATGACATGATAACTTTTTAAAAAATTGCTCTATAGCTTCATTGGAAAAACACCAGAAAGTCCATCACATGGATAGTGTATGGATAAAAAGTGAAAGTAAATTTGTCATGCCATGAATATAGAACTAATACAAAATTAAGATGCCATGGTGGAAAGATTTTTAAGATGTTTTCCGTGGCATGTCTATGTATGCAATACAAAAGTTAAAATGAGATGGTAAATTTCCCATGGAGGAAATTTTCTAAATTTATGAAAACGTTGCCATGATTTACAACCCAACAGTTGTCTAAATTTGCCATGTGACTAGAAAAAGTTGAAACGTTTGTAAGATTTTCCATGATCTAGTCCCCCCCCTAAAATTGCCATGTGACAATACATTTTTTTTAACATTTGCCATGTAAGAAATGTGTAGTTACAAAAAAAGAAAATATTTGCCATGTGACACTAATGGATTTGACCATTAGACAACATGGGTATTTTCCATGGTGTGTCCTTCCCATGACAATCAATTGTAGAAAAAAATGCAAGGAGATAAAAATGTTGTTGTGCTAATAATTATGTATTTATCCAGTATACTTGAAAATACAGATCCTAACCCATTAGAAGTGTGAATATGTTGTATGGACGTATGGCATAGTGTATATTTGCATTAACATATGTCCAATTGAGCGCGGTGCAAAAAACAAAGTTGCCATGTTCTGTTAAATAAACTTGCCCTGGAGTATATACTATATTTTCCATGATTGTGAATACATTTTCCCTAAATTTTCCATGTAAAAGTTAGTGAAAATAAGTTATAAGAAGTGTCATCTTTTGCAACGTCCAAACACTTGATTGAAAGAAAGGAAAACAACATGAAAAGCACTTTAAAAGGGATCAGATTGTGTTATGTTTCTAAGATTAAACTTGCGCTAGATCAAACAATCCGAGGGGAGATTAACCAGATCACAAAGAGTATGATCAAATTTTGGTGTTTACTATCAAGGAACCAACACAACTACATTGATACAAATATTAATAGATAGTGTTACGATCAACAAATAAAGTAGAAGTGACAATAAAGTACGAATTCCAGGGCTTAGAAGGCATACGTATGGGCATGCCGGGATGGCGCTACAACAAAAACTCACCTTTTGGTCCTCAAGGAACAAGGATGGCGACGCCGTCGCGGGGCAACATGGTGTGGGAGTGGCTGCAGTTGGCCGACAACACATAGTCGTGGACCAACATCGCCACCACGGCCGTCGACCCCACGAGGGTGCCCTTCTGAGCCCATGAAAGCGGATGTGAGCATGATCGCGTACTCCTCGCCAGGCATACACATCGACCCCCCTAGCACGTCTATGCGCGTTAAGGACACATTTGGTTGCCTGGATCATTTTTGGGCACTTTGCATACTTGATCTAGTTGGGCCTGTCTGAGCATATGCAGGCTAAAAACCAACATCTATACGTTGATTGGTTGAGTGCATTGCATCAAGCCCAGCTGGATGCATGTTGTATGGTTGCGTGTGTTTGTGCTTCGGGTTTGAGCAGATACAAAGCACAACTGTTTGGTTGTGTGCAAGCATTTGATCTGATCACCCCTTTCAAATATGGTGGACTTACCACCCATTTGCGAGCACACAACACACAGAACGCACACAACACACATCAGCAAGATCAAGGCAAGAACAAAGAAGAACAAACAAGAACAAACCAAGAACTGCTACTAGACATAGGTTATAAAATATCAGGGCATCCCATGCCCCTGTTGGACCATAGGGTGTTTCTCCCTGGGCAAATAATGAACAAGTTCACAACAAAAGAGTCGATCAGGCTTCAGTTCAAACCTACACTACTTAAGTATAGAATAGGAGGAACAATCTAGATAGCATGAGCGATGTCGCCGATGCAGCTCTGCTTGGAGCACCAGACCGTGCAGATGTTGGAGTTGTTGGCGTTGAATTTCTGCACCTTGAGCCCCAAGCGTAGAGCCTGAAGACTACAAGGTCGCCTGGGGCGATCTTGTGCCGGGAGTAGAAGTAATCCCAGCCGCGCCCCAGCATCATGTGCCCCTTGAAGTACTGCACCTGGACCCAAAACTCATACTACTTGTTGGCGGAGAGGCTCGCGATGTGAGGTGAGCTAGTGACCAGCCATTGCTTCATCACAAACCTGAATTTAGATGGGATGATGAGCATGGTGATGTCCTCTTGGTCCCTGATTTGCATGTAGAACCTGATAGGTTCCCATGTACCCTCCTCGTGGCCGGTCCTCGGCTTCCTGCCAGCATCCAGCAACATCCTCATGTAGGCCGACCTGCTAGGGAGTACCACCCTCTTCATCCACCGGTTTGTGGGGATGAGGTCCTCCGCCCCCTCTGCGCCAGTGACGACGTGCACACCACCGCTGGCTCTATCCCACTCTGTCTTCATCACCTGACACGATCTTATGCTACGTTCATAGTTTGGGTCTTGTCCATCACATCATTCTCCTAATGACGTGATACCGTTATCAAGTAACAACACTTGTCTATGGCCAGGAAACCTTGACCATCTTTGATCAACGAGCTAGTCAACTAGAGGCTCACTAGGGACAATGTGTTGTCTATGTATCCACACATGTATTTGAGTTTCCAATCAATACAATTATAGCATGGATAATAAACGATTATGATGAATAAGGAAATATAATAATAACCAATTTATTATTGCCTCTAGGGTATATTTCCATCAGTGACACTCGAATGTACGAGTTGAGGCCCCACTCGGGAGTGGTAAAGACCCTACGTCTTGAGCTTAGAGGCTTAGTGTTGCTTATGGGGGTGTGAGTAGACGGAATGCTTAACCCTTTCCACAGAGCTCAAGACATGCTTATCTAGAGTACGCCTGGGCCCTTTGAGTATCATAACAAGGGTGACTTAATGCTAATAACTATGGAAGTTACTAGTAACCATAGCTCTAACTACAACGTTACTGGTAACGCCGGTCTTCACTGTGCTTTATGTGGTAGATTAAGTCCCTTGCCGTTGCAGTCTCTTCCTCGTCCATGCCTCACTCTAGTACGAGTGATGGTGCACGTCTGACTGATCGAAGATGGTCCGAGTGACCCTGTATGCCCGTGCGTGATTCTGCACGTCCAAGTGAGACTTGGACTGCACTGGTAGCTCTGGGAATTTAGTGACTGTGTGGGGTCTTAGGTGGGCCCTCAAAAGCAGGTCCATGGCCCTACACCTAGTGGACAACCCCATCACTAGCCCCTGAATCGGTTGACGTTTGACTGGTTGGGTGAAAGACACTTCTCAGTGTCCTCGGTGTCTCAGAGATGCCGGGGATGCAACTCAGGTCTGTTTCACTCGGGCTCATAGTAAGCTTCTACGGATTCACGAGTGTGATATTCCGAATGATCAGACACGTCCGCATGCCTCCATTCGGCAGTGTTTGCTTATATCTTGGGGAGATAAATTGATGGCTCGGATGTACGCAAGCCCAGAGCTCCGAGTGACTAGGGAAGGTTAGGACGAATCTTACTCACGCCCTGATGAGGGCAACCTGGACATCTTTATGCGTATCCGAGTGACCAGAGTCCCACGGATGGACGAGTCGTTCTGAGGTCCAACCCACTTTGCTTTGAGCAATAGGATGCATAACCCATTCAGCACAAAAACACGGAAAATGCCGAGCCACCTCGATTCCCACGCTTAAGACTTTGCCACGTGCAGTAGGTGCGCTGTCCCAGGGATCTCGCAAATCCTCACTTTGAAGGCTGATTGCTGGACAAATATCTCGTGTACAACGTATAAAAAGGGGGAACCAAGGGAGGAGAGAGGCACACCCTCAGATCTGGAGCTTTCTTCCTCCCCTCATTCCCCACCACTGCATTCGAGAGCTCCGCCACACCTCGAGCCACCACACACCTCGACCACCTCGCCATGCGACATGACGAGGAGCATGGTGGTGAAGGCCGAGTGAGCCAAGAAGGGATCACGCGGGTCCTCGTCGAGTGCCAAAGCCCTTCTGCCTGGATGGATCCAGGGCGACTGATTGGCGTCCTACGTCATGAAGAGCCGTCCGCTGGAGCTAGAGAGCCAGGGGCTTGTGGTTCCGGGGAGCTAGCGCCCGCCAGAGGGGGGGGGGAGCCGGAGCCTGCACCATGAGGAGACGAGCAGGTGCTCCTCGTCACTCACGTGGATAGAGGTTTCTCCATGCCCCCGCACCCCTTTTCCCGCGCATTCCTTGATTTTTTGGGTGCGCAACTTCATGACCTTCCCCCCAATGCCGTCTCATACTTAGCTGCCTTCATCGCCTTGTGCAAGAACTTCCTTGGATGCCACCCGCATTGGGGATTGTTCAAACATTTGTTTACATGCCGAGTGATGACAGTAAAGTAATCATCTCGGTCGGGGGGGGGGGAGACGAATGTAGTGCAACTTTGCGGGGGCTTAGGTATACAACTCAGAGGTAAGAGTACCTTCCCCAAAATGTCCTTTCTGTGAAGGGTTGCCATGACTCCTGGATTTACTACCAGGACGTCCCAGTTGGCGAGGGTCAGTCAGGTCTCCTGCCTTACTTGGTCGAGCGAGTTCAGTCGGCTCCTTCCTTGACCGTGTCAAAGGAGGAGAAGGTAGATGTAGACATATTGGTGATCGCTCTGGTTGCACTAGTGCAGACGGGTGTCAATGGGATGGACCTTTTGGAGGTCTTCTTCTAGCGGAGGATCCAGCCCCTTCAAGCCACGACCCGTTCCATGTGGAGGTATGAAGGGCCAAATGATCCAACCCGTGCTCACCCGGAGGAGATTGGGGTAGAGGAGTTGGAGAGAAAGCTGAAAGCCATCACCCCAGTGCGCAACAACCCTAGGGGCACCAGGCAGGTGCTCCCTTTCTCAAAAGCAAACCCACCGAATGAGGTAATCTCTTGTATATTTTGTCCGATTGATCTTTATTGTTGTGGTCTTCTATCCTTGTTCATGAACTTGCTTTCTTCACTCGGCATGCCTTTACGAGGTTGATTAGCTCCGTGCCAGCGGTCGACCTTGCGCCGATCGACGTGGCGAGTGACACTGAGAATCGCAAAAGCTCGGGAGGTGACGATGATGATGATAACAAAGAGGAGTCCGAGGAGAGCGACGACGACGACGATCATGGGGACGAGGCAGAGTCCTCCCCGTTTGACGAAATCCTGACCGAGGCTCGCACCAAGGCATGCCAGGACCCTAGAGTCCATACTGGTGGCGTCAAGACCGTGGGTGTCGCTAAACTGACCGCGTCGGCCGCACCAACCCTAGCTCCAAACGCAGACAAAGCAAGCCCGCGGTGTCACCGAAGAAGGCCGCCAAGCAACCCAAGACTACAGTCTCCAAACCTCGGAAGGTTGTTATCCCGCGCATCAAGGTGGACATGCCAGTAGCTTCGGCATAAGTGTTCTTGCCGAGTGACTGAATTTTCTGAGCAGAGTTTCCTGAATGACGGATGAAGAACATTTGCTTCTTTGTGACTTTTCTTCAGAGCCGATACTTCAACCGCTCCGCTTGAACACAAGACCTCGGAGAAAGGTTAAACCGACGCCAACATCGCGTCCTCCAAAGGTGGTGCTTGAACTCATTCATACTTCATTCGGGACTTGAGATGTCCCTTTGTAATAATTGTTGAGTGCTTGTAGACACTTGCAGGGCCGCGTAACATGACCGAGCTTGATCCGCTCAGCCCTTCGGCTATCGAGGATGTGGTGATGCAGGATGCCACTCCTGGACGAGTGACTAGGTCTTCAATTGTCAAGTCTATGACTCCCGTGTGGGGTGCCACCTCGACTAGGGCATCACTCGGAACCGGTCCGACTATCACACCGTCGACTCCTCCGATGGCCAACATCTTCGAGTTGCAACATATCTCACAGGACCAAGAAGGTGCATGCAAGGAGGCCTTAGCGCAGCTAGAGATGATGGTCGGACGACTGAAAGAGGCGTATGACGCCAGCGAGGCCTTGGAGAAGAACGTTCGGGTAAGTTCTCTTCCATTTTTCTTGTTTTTTATCATGAGTGGGTTTGCATGGAGCACACCCACTGTGTGTTCTCTTCCAGTTGGGGCGCGCTGTGCGCACCCACTCGGTGTAGTCCCAAGACTGCCATTGACTGAGTCAGTCGGCGGTAGTCTTAGTTCTTATTTTGACTTGAGATAGACCAATGGGGTACATGGACCTTTGTCTCTTTCCCCATCCTTCCAGTTGGGGCGTGTTGAGCGCACCCAGTGCGTGTAGTCCTCGAGACTATCGTCGGTTGAAGTAGTCGGTGGTAGTCTTAGAGTTACCATTGCTAAAATTTTCACGATTGTGTTTGCTGTTGACAAAACGTCTGTGGGTTCGGGAGGCGCTATGATGCCATGGAGTAGGAGGTGCAGGACGTACGCCCTAGTCTTGATGCTGAACGAGCTAGGAGTGAGCGCCTGGAGCAGGAGAAGCGCTCACTCGAAGGTAAACATTTCCCATCCAACTGTCTTAAGACTTCATCACTCTCCCCGTCCGACTGAGGCTATCTTACCAGATCAACTTGCCGAGAGGTTGAAGACTTCTATTTCTATAGTTACCATGAAGGAGGCCCTCGAGAAGAGGGATGAGGATCTAGCATCTTCCTGGAAGGAAGCCAACCAGAAGACCAAGGCGGCTGCCACCAAGCTCAAATCAGTCTAAAAGCTTGAGGAGGAGAAACAACTCTCAGAGGTTGCTGCGAAGAAGTCCACTAAAGAACTTGCCGAGCTGAAGACGCATTACGCCGAGTGGGAAAGAAAGTTTGAGCAAGTCACTTCCAAGAAGCTCAGGTAGGAGCAGTTTGTCGAGGACTTTGGCAAGGAAATGAGTGAAAAACTCAAAGGTATAATGTGGATCCGAGTAATTCCTTGCAATATATTTGTGGTTTACGAGTGGTATTTGATGTCCTTTGTCCTTCGCTTGTGATCAACATTCTGTGCTGACGTCAATGAAGAGACTGAGAAGATCGAAAAGGAGCTGATTCCAAAGAGGGGTCCCCTCAGAGACAGCACGGCTCTGGCTCTTCTCCGAATGGAGGACCGCATTGACCACGTGTTGGTATGCTTCAAGTGTCTTGAGTCAGCAGTCTTGGAGATTGACCAAGAGGTCGCTCCTCGCGAGGAGTTCTCTAAGGATGCGCGCGCCATCATTGATCGATTGAAGGGAGTTCTCAGCCGAGTGCAGTCTTGGAAGATATCAGTAGCTCGAGCCGGAGCCGACATCGCCCTCTCTCTCGTTCGCATCCACTTCAAGGGAGTTGACGAAGAGAAGCTGACGAACCTCAAGGTCGCCAATAGGAAGAACGCCAAGTTGGAGGAATTCATGGAGATGTTCATGGAGGCTGCCACCCAGATCATAATGGGATCGACCTTGACACATTTGTGGAAGTTGTGGTTCCTTAATCCTCCGAGTGATGCTCGGAAAAAGACTTTAAATTCGATTTGCCTCGGAATGCCAAGTGGTTGATGTAACCCTTAAACTTTGAGTGAGACTTGGGCTCCCTCTATCCATAATTTTGCTACAAACCAGAATGCAGTTTTATTTGCTATGTTTTCATTTGAATTTGAGTCCTCTAACTAATGACGGTCCCGTCCATCATCACGCCCGAGTGAGGGTTATGGCCTCATTCGGAGCCGTCTTTACGTAGGCGAAAGCAGGTTCGCAGCTAAGCCTGAGTGCATGGAGGACGTCCTCACTCGGGGCAAGTTTGACCTTAGGGAAAAGCAGGTTTGCAGCTAAGGCTTGAGAGTAGTTCTTGTGAACTAATGATGGTCATGTCCATCATGACGCCCGAATGAGGGTTATGCCCTCATTTGGAGCCGTCTTTACTTAGGAGAAAGCAGGTTTGCAGCTAAGCCTCCAAGCATGGATGACGTCCTCACTCGGAGGAGGTTTTACCTTTGGCGAAAACAGGGTCGCAACTAAGGCTTGAGGGTAGTTCCTACGAACTAATGATGGTCTTGTCCATCATGATGCTCGAGTGAGGGTTATGCCCTCATTCGGAGCCATCTTTACTTAGGCGAAAGCAGGTTCGCAGCTAAGCCCCCGAGCATGGAGGACGTCCTCACCCGGGGCAGATTTTACCTTAGGCAAAACCAGGTTCGCAACTAAGGCTTGACGGTAGTTCGTGTGAACTAATGATGGTCCTGTCCATCATGACGCCGAGTGAGGGTTATACCCTCATTAAGAGCCATTTTTACTTACGTGAAAGCAGGTTCGCAGCTAAGCCCCCGAGCATGTAGGATGTCCTCACTCAGGGCAGGTTTTACCTTAAGCCAAAGAAGGTTCACAGCTAAGGCTTGAGGGTAGTTCCTGTGAACTAATGATGGTCCTGTCCATCATGACGCCCGAATGAGGGTTATGCCCTCATTCGGAGCCGTCTTTACTTAGGCGAAAGCAGGGTCGTAGCTAAGCCCCCGAGCATGGATGACATCCTCACTCAGGGCAGGTTTTACGTTAGGCGGAAGCTAGTTCACAACTAATGCTTGAGTGTAGTTCCTGCATACTAATGATGGTCCTACCCATCATGACGCCGGATTGAGGGTTATGTTCTCTTTTGGAGCCGTCTTTACTTAGGACAAAGAAGGTCTGCAGCTAAGCCCCCAAGCATGGAGGACGTCCTCACACGAGGCAGGTTTTACCATAGGCGAAAGCACGTCCGCAAGTGAGACTTGAGGGTAGTTTCTGCGAACTAATGATGGTCCTGTCAATCATGACGCCTGAGTGAGAGTTATGCCCTCATTCGGAGTCGTCTTTAGTTAGGAGAGATCAGGTTCACAACTAAACCCCGAGTGTGGAGGATGTCCTTACTCGGGGCAGGTTTTACCTTAGGCGAAAGCAGGTCCGCAACTAAGGCTTGATGGTAGTTCCTGCGAACTAATAATGGCCATGTCCATCATGATGCCCGAGTGAGATTTATGCCCTCATTCGGAGCCGTCTTTACTTAGGCGAAATAAGGTTCGCAGCTAAGCACCCAAGCGTGGAGGACGTCCTCACTTGGGGCAGGTTTTATCTTAGGCGAAAGCAGGTCCGCAACTAAGGCTCGAGGGTAGTTCCTGCGAACTAATGATGGTATTGTCCATCATGACGCCCGAGTGGGAGTTATGCCCTCATTGGGAGTTGTCTTTACTTAGGCGAAAGCAGGTTCATAGCTAAGCCCCCAAGCATGGAGGACATCCTCACTCGGGGCAGGTTTTACCTTAGGCAAAAGCAGGTCCATAGCTCAGGATGGAGGGTAGTTCTTGCGAACTAACGATGGTATTGTCCATCATGACGCTCGAGTGAGGTTTATGGCCTCATTCGTTACCGTCTTTACTTAGGCGAAAGGAGGTTCGCAGCTAAGCCCCCGATCGTGGAGAACGTTGATACGTCTCCAACGTATCTATAATTTTTGATGGTTTCATGCTATTATCCTGTCAAACTTTGGATGTTTTGTATGCCTTTTATATCTTTTTGGGACTAACTTATTAACTCAGTGCCAAGTGCCAGTTCCTGTTATTTTTTCGTGTTTTTGACCCCTTTCAGAGGAGGATTTTAAACGGAACGAAACCTCCAAAAAGATTTTTTCCGAAACAGAAGAAGATCGGGAAGCTTGAGAACCAAGGCAGGGGGCCACCAGGGACCCCACAAGCCCCCTAGCCGCGGCCAGGGGGGCCGTGCCTCCCAGGCTTGTGGGCTCCCTGGGCCACCTCTGCCCTAGGTCTTTCGCCTATATATTCCCTAAAATCCCAGAAAAAATCAGGAGATCATCGAAAGTACTTTTCCGCCGCCGCAAGCTTCTGTCTCTGCAAGATCCCATCTGGGGCACGTTCTGGTGCCCTGCCAGAGGGGGGATTCGGATACGGAGGACTTCTTCATCAACACCATGACCTCTCCGATTATGCGTGAGTAGTTCACCACAGACCTACAGGTCCATAGCTAGTAGCTAGATAGCTTCTTCTCTCTCTTGGATCTTCAATACAAAGTTCTCCATGATCTTCATGGAGATATATTCGATGTAATCTTCTTTTGTGGTGTGTTTGTCGTGATCCGATGAATTGTGGATTTATGATTAGATTATCTATGAATCTTATTTGAGTTTCTTCTGATCTCTCTTATGCATGATTTCATATCCTTGTAATTCTCTTCGAGTTGTGGGTTTTGTTTAGCCAACTTGATCTATGATTCTTGCAATGGGAGAAGTGCTTGGTTTTGGGTTCATACCATGCAGTGACCTCACCCAGTGACAGAAGGGGTGGCGAGGCACACATCGTGTTGTTGCCATCAAGGGTAAAAAGATGGGGTTTTCATCATTGGTTTGAGTTTATCTCTCTACATCATGTCATCTTGCTTAAGGCGTTACTCTGTTCGTCGATGTGTGGAGTAATAGTAGTAGATGCAGAAAGTATCAGTCTACTTGTCTCGGACGTGATGCCTATATGTATGATCATTGCCTTAGATATCGGCATGACTTTGCGCGGTTCTATCAATTGCTCGACAGTAATTTGTTCACCCACCGTAATATTTGCTATTTTAAGAGAAGCTTCTAGTGAACTCTATGGCCCCTGGGTCTACTTCACATCATATTTTCAGCCTTACACTTTTACTTCGTTGCACTTTTCGCCTTCAAATCTCACTTTGCAATCAATATTGAAGGGATTGACAACCCCTTTATAGCGTTGGGTGCAAGCTCTTTTGTGTTTGTACAGGTACTCTGGACTTGACGAGATTCTCCTATTGGATTGATACCTTGGTTCTCAAACTAAGGGAAATACTTAGTGCTCCTGTGCTGCATCACCCTTTCCTCTTCAAGGGAAAAACCAGCGCAAGACAAGTCTCCATCAACGTGCCAATTGCTGGCGCTGTTGTCTGTTGCCGTAGCAGAAGAATTTCTGGCACCGTTGTCGGGGAGGATCAAGTCAAGAACTCATCCAAGTAAGTGTCACAAACTCATCTCTTGCATTTACCTTTTTTTTGCCTCTCGTTTTCCTCTCCCCCACTTCTGAAAAACAAAAATTTACAAAAATATTTGCCTTTTTCGTTTGCCTTTTTCGTTTTCCTTTCCTTTGCTTGTGTGCTATGTACCTTCAACATGCTTGCATCTTTGCTTGCTGAAAATCTATTGATATGGATCCTCATGCACTTGCTAATCTCTTTAAGAGATCCAATTATGTTGATCCAATTGCTAGTGAGTTGAGTGCACTTGACTTTCTCTATGGAGTTTCGCTTGAGATGCGTGAATCTAAAAATCGTGATGAAGAAATTTATGAAGTGATTCACGAGGGCTCCTTGGATGAAAAGCATGATTGCAATGGTTTCACTATAAATTCTGTTAGTGACAATCATGCTAAAAATATGCAAAACCCTAAGCTTGGGGATGCTAGTTTTGCTATGTCCTCTACTTGTTGCAATGATCATGATTGGGGCAATGATTTTTCTTTTGATCTTGAAAATTTGTTTAAGCCTCATGATGAATATGATATTTGCAATAATATTGAAAGTGGGTTTGGAGAAGTCATGACTTTAGTTGATGATAATCCCACTATTTTTGAAGAGGTCAACTTTCCATGCATGTGGATCATGAAAAGAATATCCTATGTGATAGCTATATTGTTGAATTTGAATATGATCCCACATGTAATTGCTATGAGAGAGGAAAATATTTTGGTAGAAACTTTCATGTTACCAAATTACCTCTCGTTATGTTGAGATTGCTATTGTCTCTTTCTTCTTCCTTGCATTTGGTCACTATTGGTTGTCTTGCCAAAAATTTTTCCTATAAAATGCCTATGCATAGAAAGTATGTTAGAGTTAGATGTGATTTTCACATCCTTTATGATGCTCTCATTGTGTTTCAATTCTTGTCTTTTGTGTGGGCATCATTGAATTATCAATGCCTAGCTAAGGGCGTTAAACAATAGCGCTTGTTGGGAGGCAACCAACGAATTTATCTTTTTCTTTCTGTTTTGTTGCGTCCACACCATCATAATTCTGTTATGATTGTGTTTTTTGTGTTTCTTTTTGTGTTTGAGCCTAGCAAAACCTTTATGACTAGTCTTGGTGATGGTTGTTTGATCCTTCTTGAAAAAGACAGAAACTTTTCCCTCACGAGATCATTTTTAATTTTTATTCAGAAGGATCTTTTGAGTTGATTCTTTTTTCTGCTGCTTGATATGACTTTTTCCCAGGCAGTCGTAACTTTTCAGAATTTTTAAGGTACCAGAAGTATACGAAGTATACAGATTTCTACAAACTAGTCTGTTTTTGACAGATTCTGTTTTTGTTGAGTTGGTTGCTTGTTTTGATGAAACTATGGATAGTATCGGGGGGTACTAGCCATGGAAAAGTGATAATACAGTAATCTAACATCAATATAAATAGAAATCAAGATTGCTACAGTACCTAAAGAGGTGGTAGTTTGTTTTCTTCTGCTAATGTTACCACGAGTTTCTGTTTAAGTTTTGTGTTGTGAAGTTTTCAAGTTTTGGGTGATGTTCTCATGGACAAATAGATAAGGAGTGGGAAGAGCTCAAACTTGGGAATCCCAAGCCAAATTCAAGGACACCAAAAAGCCTAAGCTTGGGGATGCCCCGGGAAGGCATCCCTCTTTCGTCTCCAATCCATCGGTAACATTACTTGGAGCTATATTTTTATTCACCACATGATATGTGTATTGCTTGGAGCGTATTGTATCGTAGGAGTCTTTTCTTTTTGTTGTGTCACAATCATTCTTGCTGACACCTTTTGAGAGAGACCCGCACTCATCGTGATTTTGCTAGAATGCTCATCGTGCTTCACTTATATCTTTTGAGCTAGATAATTTTGCTCTATGTGCTTCACTTAGATCTTTTAGAGCACGGCGGTGCGTGACTTGGTAGTTGGATTGTGCTATGAAAGTAGTCCCAAAGGTGATAGGTACCCAAAGAGGATACAAAACCTCCATCTTCATGTGCATTGAGTAGAAAGAGAAGTTTTGATTCCTCTCAATTAGTTTTGAGACGTGGATTTGGTAATATTAAGAGTTATGTTAGTAGGGTGTTGTGAATCTAGAAATGCTTGTGTTGAAGTTAGTGATTCTCGTAGCATGCATGTATGGTGAACCGCTATGTTAGGAAGTCGGAGCATAATTGATCTATTGATTGTCATCCTTTGTGTTAAGGTCGGGATCGCGCGATGGTTAACACCTACCAACCCTTCCCCTAGGAGTATGCGTTTAGCACTTTGTTTCGATTAGTAATAAAAACTTCAGCAACAAGTATGTGAGTTCTTCATGACTAATGTGAGTCCATGGTATAGATGCACTTTCACCTTCTACCATTTCTAGCCTCTCTAGTGCCGCGCAATTCTCACTGGTGCACAAACCCACCATATGCCTTCCTCAAAACAACCACCATACCTACCTACTATGGCATTTTCATAGCCATTCTGAGATATATTGCCATGCAACTCCCACCGTTCTGTCTCATGACTTGTGCCGTCACTCTCATATTGCCATTGCATGATCGTAAGATAGCTGGCGAGATGTTTCAACGTCATACGCCAAGCTAGATCGTTGCACATCCCGGTACACTACCGGAGGCATTTCCTATAGAGTCATCATCGTTCTGAGCTTTGAGCTGTGAGTAAATAAAAGTGTGATGATCATCATTATTAGAGCATTGTCCCATGTGAGAAAAATAAGAAGAGGCCAAAGAGCCCAAATAAAAAAAGGGAGAAAAAGAGGCCCAAGAGCCCAAATAAAAAAGAGAGAAAAAGAGAGAAGGGACAATGCTACTATCTTTTTCCGCACTTGTGTGCTTCATAATAGCACCATGTTCTTCATGATTGAGAGCCTCTCGTTTCGTCACCACCATATGCTAGTGGGAATCTTCATTATATAACTTGGCTTGTATATTCCAATGATGGGCTTCCTCAAAATTGCCCTCGGTCTTCGTGAGCAAGCAAGTTGGATGCACACCCACTAGTTCTCCTTTTGAGCTTTCACATACTTATAGCTCTAGTGCATCCTTTGTATGGCAATCCCTACTCATTCACATTGATATCTATTAATGGGCATCTCCACAGCCCTTTGATACGCTGAGTCAATGTGACCATCTCCTCCCTTTTTGTCTCACAACCACCACCACACTCTATTCCACCTATAGTGCTATATCCATGGCTCACGCTCATGTATTGTCTGATAGTTATAAAAGGTATGAGAAAGTAAGAGTGCAAAAACAATTACTTGGCCAATACCGGGGTTGTGCATGATTTAAATTAGTTGTGTGGGGATGATGGAGCATAGCTAGACTATATGATTTTGTAGGGATAACTTTCTTTGGCCTTGTTATTTCGAAAGTTCATGGTTACCTTGCTAGTTTGCTTGAAGTATTATTGTTTTCATGTTAATAACAAACTATTGTTTTGAATCTTACGGATCTGAACATTCATGTCACACGAAAGAAGTTGCAAAGGACCACTATGCTAGGTAGCATTCCACATCAAAAATTCATTCTTTATCACTTCCCTACTCGAGGACGAGCAGGAGTTAAGCTTGGGGATGCTTGATACGTCTCCAACGTATCTATAATTTTTGATGGTTTCGTGCTATTATCCTGTCAAACTTTGGATGTTTTGTATGCCTTTTATTTATTTTTGGGACTAACTTATTAACTCAGTGCCAAGTGCCAGTTCCTGTTTTTTCTGTGTTTTTGAACCCTTTCAGAGGAGGATTTTAAACGCAGTCCAAACGGAACGAAACCTCCAAAAAGATTTTTTCCGAAACAAAAGAAGATCGGGAAGCTTGAGAACCAAGGCAGGGGGCCACCAGGGACCCCACAAGCCCCCTAGCCGCGGCCAGGGGGCCTGCGCCTCCCAGGCTTGTGGGCTCCCTGGGCCACCTCTGCCCTAGGTCTTTTGCCTTTATATTCCCTAAAATCCCAGAAAAAATCACGAGATCATCGAAAGTACTTTTCCGCCGCCGCAAGCTTCTGTCTCCGCAAGATCCCATCTAGGGCACGTTCTGGTGCCCTGCCGGAGGGGGGATTCGAATACGGAGGGCTTCTTCATCAACACCATGATCTCTCCGATGATGCATGAGTATTTCACCACAGACCTACGGGTCCATAGCTAGTAGCTAGATGGCTTCTTCTCTCTCTTGGATCTTCGATACAAAGTTCTCCATGAACTTCATGGAGATCTATCCGATGTAATCTTCTTTTGTGGTGTGTTTGTCGAGATCCGATGAATTTTGGATTTATGATCAGATTATCTGTGAATCTTATTTGAGTTTCTTCTGATATCTCTTATGCATGATTTCATATCCTTGTAATTCTTTTCGAGTTGTGGGTTTTGTTTGGCCAGCTTGATCTATGATTCTTTCAATGGGAGAAGTGCTTGGTTTTGGGTTCATACCGTGCGGTGACCTCACCCAGTGAGAGAAGGGGTAGCGAGGCACGCATCATGTTGTTGACATCAAGGGTAAAAAGATGGGGTTTTCATCATTGGTTTGAGTTTATCCCTCTACATCATGTCATCTTGTTCAAGGCGTTACTCTATTCGTCATGAACTCAATACACTAGATGCATTATGGATAGCGGTCGATGTGTGGAGTAATAGTAGTACATGCAGAAAGTATCGGTCTACTTGTCTCGGACGTGATGCCTATATGTATGATCATTGCCTTAGATATCATCATGACTTTGTGCGGTTCTATCAATTGCTCGACAGTAATTTGTTCACCCACCATAATATTTGCTATTTTGAGAGAAGCCTCTAGTGAACACTATGGCCCCCGGGTCTACTTCACATCATATTTTCAGCCTTACACTTTTACTTCGTTGCACTTTTCGCCTTCAGATCTCACTTTGCAATCAATCTTGAAGGGATTGATAACCCCTTTATAGCGTTGGGTGCAAGCTCTTTTGTGTTTGTGCAGGTACTCTGGACTTGACGAGATTCTCCTACTGGATTGATACCTTGGTTCTCAAACTGAGGGAAATACTTACTGCTCCTGTGCTGCATCACCCTTTCCTCTTCAAGGGAAAAACCAGCGCAAGACAAGTCTCCATCAACGTGCCAATTTCTGGCGCTGTTGTGTGTTGCCGTAGTAGATGTCCTCACCCGGGGCAGGTTTTACCTTAGGCGAAAGCAGGTTCACAGCTAAGGCTTTTCACCCACTGGGGTAAATAAGAAGGGGTATTTCACCGGAGTGAGAAATTTGACAAAAGGTGAAGGAAGAAATCACTAAACTCGTCAAATCATTTGGATTCATTACAAGAATGAAGATATATGTTCTATCTATAGTACTTGTGGAGTAGATCCGCGTTCAGTTTCTGTGCTCTTCTGCCTCATTATGGAAGGTGTAAAGCCGATAGGGTCCATCGTGGAGGACTTTGGAGATCGCATAGGGTCCTTGCCACAAAGGTGCCATCTTGTGGGGCTTTTGCTGGTCCAGTCGGAGGACCAAGTCACCTTCGTGGAAGTCTCACCCCTCACTTGTTTATCATGGTAGCGCGTCAGATCTTGCTGATACAACATAGACCAAATGAGGGATAATTCCCTTTCTTCTTCAAAGAGATTGAGACTATCCTGACGCGCTGCCTCGATTTCAGCTTCATTGTATTGCTCCACTCAGGGAGAATTGTGACGTTAGTCACTCGGGAATATGACTTCACACCCATACACCATGAATAAAGGGGTATGCTTGGTGGAACGATTTGAAGTTGTTCGCATGCCCCACAAGACCGACGATAGTTCTTCAACCCAGGCTCCTGCTGCGTACTTTAGATGCCTCATCAATCACGGCTTTAATCCTTGCAATATCATACCATTCGCCCGCTCTGCTTGTCCATTTGACTGCGGGTGAGCCACGGAGGCGTAATTAACCTGAGTACCCTGGGAGTAGCATAACTCGCAAAATTCGTGCGAGTTGAAATTCGACTCATTGCCGGTGATGATATCGTGTGGAACTCCAAATCTGAAGATAATTTTCCGAATGAAGCTGATGGCAGTTGCTGAGTCCAGGCTTTTAATGGGCTTCACTTCGACCCACTTGGTGAACTTGTCCACCGCTACTAGCAGGTGGGTAAATCCACTCGACCCGGTCCGTAGGGGTCCAACCATGTCGAGACCCCACATGGCGAATGGCCAGGTGAGAGGAATTGTCTTTAACGCGGATGCGGGCTTGTGTGATTGATTCTTGTAGAACTGGCATCCAACACATAGCTTAACCAGGTCTCTTGCTGCCTGATTGGCTCAGGGCCAATAAAAACTACTCGAAAGTCCTTGGCCACCAGTGTCCGAGAAGACGCATGGTGGCTACAATTTCCCGAGTGAATATCGTGCAAGATTTGTAGCCCTTCCTCCGGGGAAATGCATTTCTGACTGACTCATGTAACACTTTTCTTTTATAGTCTGTCTTCGAATACATCGAAAGCTTTAGACCGTCGAATGATTCAGTGGGCTTCCTCTTCATTTTCTGGGAGTTCTTGCCGGTGCAAGTATGCCAGATAAGGTTGAGTCCATTTGAGAGTGATTACCAACATCTCGTGGACTAGGTCGATCACTATCGGGATGTCAATCTCAGTCGGATTTGTAGGGCCGACTGTTTGTGGGGGCTCCTTTGTTTAAGGATCCTCTTTGACTAAAGGGGAGCAAAAGTGTTCAAGGAACACACCCTTTGGTACGGCTCGCTCATACGTCTCCGTCGTATCTACTTTTCCAAACTCTTTTTCCCTTGCTTTGGACTCTAATTTGCATGATTTGAATGGAACTAACCCGGACTAACGCTGTTTTCAGCAAAATTGCCATGGTGTTGTTTTTGCGCAGAAATAAAAGTTCTCGGAATGACCTAGAAATTTACGAGGATTTTTTGAGGAATATATAAAAAATACTGGCGCAAGAATCAACCGAAGAAGTGGACCGTGGAGCCCACAAGCCCACCAGGAGCGCCCCCTGGCCGCGCCTAACAGGCTTGTGGGGCCCACGTTGCTCCACCGCCTCCAGTTCCAGCTCTACTTAGTCCCTTTCGTCCGGAAAAAATCAAGAAGAAGAGTTCATCGCGTTTTACGATACGGAGGCGCCGCCACCTCCTGTTCTTCCTCTGGAGGGCAGATCTGGAGTCCGTTCTAGGCTCCGGAGAGGGGAGATCGTCGCCATCGTGATCATCAACCTTCCTTCATCGCCAATTCCATGATGCTCTTCACCGTTCATGAGTAATATCATCGTAGGATTGCTGGACGGTGATGGGTTGGATGAGATCTATCATGTAATCGAGTTAGTTTTGACGAGATTGATCCCTAGTATCCACTATGTTTTGAGATTGATGTTGCTACTACTTTGCCATGCTTAATGCTTGTCACTAGGGCCCGAGTGCCATGATTTCAGATCTGAACCTATTATGTTCTCGTCAATATATGTGTGTTCTAGATCCTATCCTACAAGTTGTAGTCACCTACTATGTGTTATGACCCGGCAACCCCGGGGTGACAATAGCCTGAACCACTCCTGGAGATGACCATAGTATGAGGAGTTCATGTATTCACTAAGTGTTAATGCGTTGGTCCGGTTCTTTATTAAAAGGAGAACCTTAATATCCCGTAGTTTCCATTAGGACCCCGCTGCCACGGGAGGGATGGACAATAGATGTCATACAAGTTCTTTTCCCTAAGCACGTATGTCTACATACGAAATACATGCCTACATTACATTGACGAACTGGAGCTAGTTACATATCTCTCCGTGTTATAGGTGTTGCATGATGAATAACATCCGGCATAATTATCCATCACCGATCTAATGCCTACGAGTATTTTACTGCTGGTCCTTGCTACATTACTTTGCCGCTACTCCTGTCACTGTTGTCACTGCTGCTACTGTTACTCTGTCGCTACTGCTGTCACTATTGTTACTGGTTATCGTTGCTACTGTTGCTATCACACTACTTTGCTACTGATACTTTTCTGCAGATACTAAGTATTTCAGGTGTGGTTGAATTGACAACTCAACTACTAATACTTGAGAATATTCTTTGGCTTCCCCTTGTGTCGAATCAACAAATTTGGGTTGAGTACTCTACCCTCGAACACTGTTGCGATCCCCTATACTTGTGGGATACAAGACCTTTTTCTGGCGCCATTGCCGGGGAGGCATAGCTCTATTCTCTGAGTCACTTGGGATTTACGTCTGCTGATCACTATGAGGAATCCGAGAGATTCAAAAACTAAAGTCTTGCCCTCAACTACGAGGACAGGTAAGGAACTGCCATCTAGCTCTGCACTTGATTCACCTTCAGTTATGAGTAAGTTTGCGACACCACCCCCTGCTAGAAATTTTGATGTGTCGCCTTTGCTTCATGATGCTACTTATGCTGTCCATGATGCTTGTGACGATGCTATGCTTGATACTGCTTTGCCACTAGGTGCATTCCTTGGTGCACAAATTGCTAGAGTTGCTGCTAGATGTGATGATACTTCTGAAACTGCTAAGATTATTGAAGTAGAACCTGCTATTTTGCTTGTTAGAATTAGCTCTCCTAGATATGAATTGCCTGATATGCCTGAGGGTTATGTTATGGAGGGAGAGATAGCTGAGGACTTTCTTGCTTGTCAGGATAGCTATGATGTTGAGAAATTACTCCGCAAGTGGAAAGAAAAATCTATGAACGCTAGGATGAAATACGACCCGAAGTTTGCTACTTCGCCTTTCTTTGTGACCGATAAGGATTATGAATTCTCTGTCGACCCTGAGTTAATCACTCTGGTCGAATCTGATCCTTTTCACGGTTATGAGTCTGAAACGGTTGTAGCCCATCTTACCAAACTGCACGATATAGCCACCCTATTCACGAGTGAGGAAAACATCCGCCACTACTATATCCTCAAGCTGTTTCCTTTCTCGCTAAAGGATGATGATAAGACTTGGCTCACTTCTCTTGCCCCTGGTTTTGTGCGTAGCCCCCAGGATATGATCTACTATGTCTCTGAGAAATATTTCCCTGCCCATAAGAAGCAAGCTGCCTTGCAGAAAATATACAACTTTGTGCAAGTTGAAGAAGAGAGTCTCCCACAAGCTTGGGGGAGGCTTTTCAAGCTACTTAATGCTTTGCCTGATCACCCTCTTGAAAAGAATGAAATCCTTGATATCTTCTACAATGGACTAACCGATGCTTCTAAGGACCACCTAGATAGTTGTGCCGGTTGTGTTTTTAGGGAACGAACTGTAGAACAAGTTGAGATCCTATTGAATAATATCTTGTGCAATGAGAATGCTTGGACTATTCCCGAACCACCTCCAAAGCAAACTCCCAAGAAAAGAGGTATCCTATTCCTCAGTCCTGAAGATATGCAAGAAGCTAAGAAATCTATGAAAGAGAAAGGCATTAAATCTGAAGATGTCAAAAATCTACCACCTATCGAAGAGATCCATGGTCTTGATAACCCGATACAGGTAGTAGAGGTAAATTCTCTTCGTAGATTCAATGAGAGTGGTATTCCTTTCGATAAACCTGCTAGCTTATGCCTGGATGAATTTGATAACTTTTTTGCCAAACAACAAAGTTTCAATGATTATGTTAGCACACAATTGGAACAGAATGCTCGCATGCTTAGTCATTTAAGTGCTTGTGTGGACAGAAATGTCAATGATCTTAAGCTCTTGAGTAAACATGCCTCTATGGTTACTACTCAAGTAGAACAAGTACTTAAGGCTCAGAATGACTTGCTCAATGAGTTGAATGACAATTCTGTCAGAGTCGTCACTAGAGGCGGTAGAATGACCCAGGAACCTTTGTATCCTGAGTGTCATCCTAAGAGAGTTGAACAAGATTCTCAAGGAGTTAGCACCGAGGCACCTAGTCATTCTAGGAAGAAGAATAAAGATGATAGGAATTTGCACGCTAGCAACCTCGTTGCTGTTACACCCGAGAATCCAAACGATGTCTCTGTTTGTGATGCTGAAACACAATCTGGTGATGAACATGAGCCTAATGATAATATCGATAGTGATGTTCATGATGATGCTCAACCTAGCAATGATAATGATGTGGAGATTGAACCAGTTGATCTTGATAACCCACAACCTAAGAATAGAAGATACGATAAGAACGACTTCACTGCTAGGAAGCATGGTAAAGAAAGGGAACCATGGGTTCAGAAACCCATGCCCTTTCCTCCCAAACCATCCAAGAAAAAGGATGATGAGGATTTTGAGCAATTTGTTGAAATTATTAGACCTGTATTTCTGCAAATGCGTTTGACAGATATGCTCAAAATGCCTCTGTATGCTAAGTACACGAAAGATATTGTGACTAATAAGAGGAGGATACCTGAGGTTGAGATTTCCACCATGCTCGCTAATTATACCTTCAAGGGTGGAACTCCTAAGAAACTAGGTGATCCCGGAGTGCCCACTATACCTTGCTCCATTAAAGGAAACTACGTTAGAACTGCTTTATGCAACATTGGAGCCGGTGTTAGTGTCATGCCTCTCTCTCTTTATCATAGGCTTGAACTGGATAAGTTGACACCCACTGAAATCTCTCTGCAAATGGCCAACAAATCAACTGCTTTCCCTATCGACATTTGCGAGCATGTGCCTGTTGTGGTTGCGAACGTTACTATCTTGACAGACCTTGTTATTCTGGATATTCCCGAGGATGATGCCATGGCGGTCATCCTTGGAAGACCCTTTCTAAACACTGCAGGGGCTGTTATTGATTGCAAGAAAGGCAATGTCACTTTCCATGTCAACGGTAATGAGCATGCGGTTCACTTTCCGAAGAAACAATATCGAGTACATTCCATCAATGCTATCGAAAAAACTTCATCGATTCTTATTGGGAGCTTTGAATGCCCTATACCTATTGTTAAGATGAAGTATGATTTGCTTGTTGGGGATATTCACATCCCCATTGAGGTAACCTAGTGACTATTCAAAAATTCTCCGTTTTCTTTTGCGATTCGAATTTTTTTGTCAATGAGACTTGATCAACCTCATTGACGGGTTTCTTTCGATGACCATGAGACTGATGAATCGAGGAGTCACAACCCTCTGTTCCAAGCTTTCACCTTTGGTTGCTTAGAAGAAAAATGATAGATTAGCTTTAGTTTTTCCTGTTTTCTGCTTTTTGTGTCCCATATAAAAATACCCCCAAAATAAAAGTTCTCCGAATGCCGTGAAAATCAAGTATGATTTTTTCTGGAATTTTTGAAAAAAATCTGAGACGGAGAGCTAGTCAGGGGGCTGCACCAGTGGGCCACAAGCCCTGGAGGCGCGGGCACCCCCCTGGCCGCGCCTACCAGGCTTGTGGGGCCCACGTGTACCCCCTCCACTTATTCTAGCTCCCATCTGCTTCTCCTACCTCCAGAAAAAATCGTTTCGCAGCTCAAACCCGTGTTCTTGCTCTTCTTGCTGCGATTTTCGATCTCCTTGTGCAAAGCCCCATTCACCAAACGGTTTTGGGGAAATTGCTCCTTGGTATGTGACTCCTCCATTGGTCCAATTAGTTGTTGCTCTAGTGCCTTATTCGTTGCGTACTTTTGCTCCCTTGGTGATCCTGTTCTTGAGCTTTGCATGCTAGTTTTAGCTGGTCCCAAATAGCTTTGATGCGTGATATGGCCTCTAGGCACTTGAAGGAGTAGTTTCTATGAGTTTCATTGAGCCTTGTTCACTTTTCCTTAGAGTCACTAAAAATTTCAGAAATTTTCACAGATAGAAAAAGGAAAAGATGAGGAGGTTCTTAAGAGGCTCTTCAAGCCGTGACCCCAAGGATGATGGGAATGAGAAGAAGAAACCCAAGTATCCGGTCCCTCGAGTTGCAGAAGTTTGAGCGTGCGAGTGGCCAAGCGATGTGTTCTTACGTGCCACCGGACTTTATGAGGACTTTTACTACTTGGTGGAGAACGCAGGCCTTACTGCCTTCGTTGAAGATAAGTGTCTGCAATACCTCCTCCTCACTAATATTTTCGTGCAAAGCTTTAACTTCTATCCAAGGAAGAACCCTCCTATGGTTGAGTTCAAGTTATATGATATCCCCCAGCGCATGTCACTTCAGGATTTTTGCAATGTTTGCAAATTACCTTATGTTGGGGATATTCATGAACCTCGTCCACGGGACTTGGAGGCTTTCATAGATACTATTGTTGTAGGAGAGGAGAGAGGAGTGTCTTGTGCTAGAGCTGGTAGCATACATTTTCCCGTTCTTCAGTACTTCTCATTATTCGTGGGAAAATGTTTGATTGGCCGTGGGAAAGCAGGGGCCCTTAGTTCCCCAGATCTTGCGGTTTTGCGCGAAGCCCTTTATAATAATAAAACTTATAGCTTGGGCGCTATAGTAGCTCAACGGTTGAACATGAACCGTTCTAAAGGCGTTGTCTATGGAGGTATCTATGCCACCCGTCTTGCCACACATTTTGAGATGCCTATTAGACTGGACGAGGAAGAAGAGATTCTTCTTCCTGAGAGATATCTAGATTATGATAGCATGGTTCGCCATGACTTCCTTGATAAAGATATAAATAGGAGGATGATTTATAACCTGGTATTTAGTCAGGGTACTCGTGAGACTATTACCTTGCCTGCTCCTTCTTTGTTCAATCTTCATCTAGGCAGGTACATTATTATGCCCTCGGACATCTACGCATATTGGGGCATAGCCCAACCACAGGCGCCCGTGCCCGAGCTACCAGTCGAGTACCAAACGCCAGTTTATCAGTGGGAGCCAGAGGAGCTCACACAGCAGTGGCACCCTCAGTACACTCCGGAGTACTCCAGAGCTGGTTATTTCCCTCCTTGGGAGTAGACCAACTTAGGCCAAAAGCCTAAGCTTGGGGGAGTACGTGTTTCTCACCGACTTTATATTCATGCTCACACTTTCACTTTGTAAGTCGGTGTTCACACTTTGCCACTGTATCATCCATGCTAGTTTATTATTTTTTCTCGCTTTCTTCTCGTGTGTTTGTCTAGTTTGAGAAAACCCAAAAATATTTCCTGTTCTTCTTTTGCTTGTTGGGAGCTTTCCCGTGTAAATAGTTTTCTTTTTCTTTGGGTCAAGGTAGAAGACCATGGTTATAATGTTTAGTGGCTCTCGCATGCATATCTATTTATCTGTCAAAGAGCCATATTACTTTGTCTTCTCCTTTGTGTTTGCTTGCAGATTCCAGCGTAGTCCAATGCACGAGCACTCTTATTATTGTTCACATCATTCGGTCATGCAAGTGAAAGGCAATAATGACGATATATGATGAAGTGACTGAGCCTGGAAAAGCTGGTATGAACTCGATCTATTTTGTTTTTGTAAATATGACTAGCTCATCGTTCCTGATTCAACTTTGTTGTGAGAGAAACATGTTTGCAGTGACAACTTAGAGATCATAGTTTCTGATGCCATGCTTAATTAGCTAGGAGCTTATAATGGGTTGTCTTGGATGCCAACATGAATCTTGAGATGATTATGATGTAGTATGATAGGATGGTATCCTCCTTTGAATGATTCAAGTGGCTTGACTTGGCGCATGTTCACGCATGTAGTTGAAACAAATCAACGTAGCCTCTATGATATTCATGTTCATGGTGATTTATGTCCTACTCATGCTTGAACTCAATGTTGGTTAATCTCAATGCATTTTGATGACTGTTGTCGCTCTCTAGTTGGTCGCTTCCCAGTCTTTTGCTAGCCTTCACTTGTACTAAGCGGGAATACTGCTTGTGCATCCACTTCCATAAACCCAAAGTTGTTCCATATGAGTCAACCATACCTACCTATATGCGGTATCTACCTGCCGTTCCAAGTAAATTTGCATGTGCCACAATCTAAACCTTCAAGAAATAATCTGTTTTGCATGCCCGAATCGCTCATGTGGTGACAAGGGGCGACCAGTATCTTCCATGCTAGGCGTATTATCCTCGATATGTGTTTATTCACTATCACTCACGAGAAAGGGGCCGGTAATTGGAATGCCCAGTTCCATGCTCAAATTGAAAAGATAATTGCAAACAAAACTCCCACTGGATTGTTGTTGGTATGGACGGCACCCGAGTATTCGGCTAGTCGTGGAGTGTGATTGATCGGTGGTGGGGGAGTCAAAACTTTACTTTTCTGTTTGGGAACCGCCTATAGCATGTGTAGCGTGGAAGATGGTGAAAACTCTTGGTCATTGCGTTGACAATGAAAGCATGCCACCCAAAATTATTATCTCTGTTTTAAAAGCTTGAGTTGTGGCACCTCTGCAAATCAATGCTTCCCTCTGCGAAGGGCCTGTCTGTTTATGTTTCTGTTGAGTCATCCTCTTCTTATAAAAGCACCAATTAGAGAGCACCTCCGTCATTTTTATGCTTTTCTTTTGACTGATATTGAGTATGACTGTGACTGGATCTTCTTTGCCATGAATTGCAATGTTCTGTCAGCCCTTGGTCTTTGAAGGTGCTCTTCATTTATGTTTTGCGGTCTCAGAAAGAGCTAGCGAGATACCATCTGTTCATACTGCTTCATGATTGTTTTGATTGAAGTGTTGACGTTTGAAACTTACTATTATTGCTCGCTAGTTGATTATGCCATTGATATGAGTTTACCATGAGACCCAGATATCATTTGCTCTTGTGGTTTTCTTGTGATCTTGCTGAAATTCTGGATATGAGTTAGGCATTGTTGCAACAACAAGATCAAAGAGAGTTCGTAAAAGTTTTTCTCTTGTCTCTTTCAGTTTGTCAACTGAATTGCTTGAGGACAAGCAAGGTTTTAAGCTTGGGGAGTTGATACGTCTTCGTCGTATCTACTTTTCCAAACTCTTTTGCCCTTGTTTTGAACTCTAATTTGCATGATTTGAATGGAACTAACCCGGACTAACGCTGTTTTCAGCAGAATTGCCATGGTGTTGTTTTTGCGCAGAAATAAAAGTTCTCGGAATGATCTGGAAATTTACGAGGATTTTTCGTGGAATATATAAAAAATACTGGCGCAAGAATCAACCGAAGAAGTGGAGCGTGGAGCCCACAAGCCCACCAGGCGCGCCCCCTGGCCGCGCCTATCAGGCTTGTGGGGCCCATGTTGCTCCACCGCCTCCAATTCTATCTCTATTTAGTCCCTTTCGTCCGGAAAAAAATCAAGAAGAAGAGTTCATTGCGTTTTACGATACAGAGGCGCCGCCACCTCCTGTTCTTCTTCAGAAGGGCAGATCTCGAGTCCGTTCTAGGCTCCGGAGAGGGGAGATCGTCGCCATCATCATCATCAACCTTCCATCATCGCCAATTCCATGATGCTCTTCACCGTTGGTGAGTCATCTCATTGTAGGCTTGCTGAACGGTGATGGGTTGGATGAGATCTATCATGTAATCGAGTTAGTTTGGATGGGGATTGATCTCTAGTATCCACTATGTTCTGAGATTGATGTTGGTACTACTTTGCCATGCTTAATGCTTGTCACTAGGGCCCGAATGCCATGATTTCAGATCTGAACCTATTATGTTCTCGTCAATATATGTGTGTTCTAGATTCTATCCTGCAAGTTGTAGTCACCTACTATGTGTTATGACCCGGCAACCCCGGAGTGACAATAGCCGGAACGACTCCCGGAGATGACCATAGTATGAGGAGTTCATGTATTCACTAAGTGTTAATGCGTTGGTCCGGTTCTTTATTAAAAGGAGAACCTTAATATCCCGTAGTTTCCATTAGGACCCCGCTGCCACGGGAGGGATGGATAATAGATGTCATACAAGTTCTTTTCCCTGAGAACGTATGACTACATACGAAATACATGCCTACATTACATTGACGAACTGGAGCTAGTTACATATCTCTCCGTGTTATAACTGTTGCATGATGAATAACATCGGACATAATTATCCATCACCGATCCAATGCCTATGAGTCTTTTACTGCTGGTCCTTGCTACGTTACTTTGCCGCTACTGCTGTCACTGCTGTCACTGCTGCTACTGTTACTCTATCGCTACTGCTATCACTATTGCTACGGGTTACCGTTGCTACTGTTGCTATCACACTACTTTGCTACTGATACTTTTCTGCAGATACTAAGTCTTTCAGGTGTGGTTGAATTGACAACTCAACTGCTAATACCTGAGAATATTGTTTGGTTTCCCCTTGTGTCGAATCAACAAATTTGGGTTGAATACTTGATGTCAGCTGTGCTTTCCTCGCAACGGTGCCAGAAACACTTCTGCTACTGCAACAAAAGACCTTCCAACGGCGCCAGAAATAGTCGTGTCGACGGCACCAGGAATCCTTCTGCTACGGCTACGCCTTAAGGGCATTCCTAGGCAAATATGCAAAGGATTTCCCCCTGGCCTTGGAGCCTTGCGTTGGTGTTCCCTCGAAGCGGAAAGGGTGATGTAGCACAGCGGTGGTAAGTATTTCCCTCAGTTTGAGAACCAAGGTATCGATCCAATGGAGGAGTATCACAAGATCCTGCACAAACACAAAAAGCTTGCTCCTAACGCTATGAAGGGGTTGTCAATCCCTTATAGATTGTTCGCCAAGTGAGAACTGAAAGCACCAAAGTAACAAAGCAAAGTAAAAGCGGAGGTGTAAACGATAGATGTGAATAGACCCGGGGGCCGTAGTGTTTACTAGTGGCTTCTCTCATGAAAGAAAGTAGATGGTGGGTGAACAAATTACTGTCGAGCAATTGATAGAACCGCGCAAAGTTGTGACGTCATCTATGGCAATGATTATATCTATAGGCATCACGTCCAAAACAAGTAGACCGATACTGTCTGCATCTACTACTATTACTCCACACATCGACCGCTATCCAGCATGCATCTAGTGTATTAAGTCCAAAAGAACAGAGTAACGCCTTAAGAAAGATGACATGATGTAGATGGACAATCTCATATCAACGACAGAGCCCATCTTGTTACCCTTGATGGCAACTACTTAATGTGTGCCTACTGTCATTGGGAAAGGTCACCACATGGTAAGAACCCAAAACCAAGCACTTCTCCCATTGCAAGAATCATAGATCTAGTTGGCCAAACAAAACCCAAGACTCGGAGAGACTTACAAGGATATCAAATCATGCATATAAGAAATCAGCAAAGACTCAAATATATATCATAGATAATCTGATCACAAATCCACAATTCATCGGATCTCGACAAACACACCGCCAAAGAAGATTACATCGGATAGATCTCCATGAAGATCATGGAGAACTTTGTATTGAAGATCCAAGAGAGAGAAGAAGCCATCTAGCTACTAACTACGGACCCGTAGGTCTGAAGTGAACTACTCACGAGTCATTGGAGGGGCGATGATGATGACGAAGAAGCCCTCCAACTCCAAAGTCCCCTCAGGCAGGGCGCCGGGAAGGGTCTCCAGATGAGATCTCATGGAAACGGAAGCTTGCGGTGGCGGAAAAGTATTTTCGTGGATCCCCTGATTTTTTGCTGTTTTTTAGGAAATATATAGGCCAAAGATCTAGGTCAGGGGGCGCTCAGGGAGGCCACAAGCCCTGCCACCGCCGCCTCCCCCTGGTGGCGGAGTGGGGGCTTGTGGGCTCCCTGGAGACCTCCTGGCTTGGCCCACAGGCCCCCTGATCTTCTTCTGTTCGGGAAAAAATCATTTCAGGGATTTTATTCCGTTTGGACTCGTTCCAAAATCAGATCTGAAAAGAGCCAAAAACACAGAAAAAACAGGAACTGGCACTCGGCACTGAATTAATAAGTTAGTCCCAAAAAAGATATAAAAGGTACATAAAACATCCAAAGATGACAAGATAACATCATGCAACCATAAAAAATTATAGATACGTTTGAGACGTATCAGTACTCTACCCTCGAAAACTGTTGCGATCCGCTATACTTGTGGGTTATCACTCGCCGAGTGGAACCGATCTTGGCCAGGTCGCCCGCTGCCTAGTTCTTGGCTCGGGGCACATGGTGCAACTCCAAGCCTTCGAAATTCTTCTCAAGCTTCCTAACTGCATTGCAGTAACCAGTCATAGCCAAACTCTGAATGTCTCACTCTTTTATGACGTGGTTGACGCTGATATCTGAGTCGCCATACACCATCAAATGTCAGATACGAAGTGAGATGGCCATACGGGGCCTGTACAAGAGGGCTTCTACTCGGCCTCATTGTTAGATGAATCGAAGTGGATCTGGAGCACGTAGCTCAGCCGGTTTCCCTTGGGGGAAACAAGAACCACTTCAGCCCCTGAGCCATGGAGCATCTTGGACCTGTCGAAGAACATAGTCTAGTGCTCGGGGACACTTGGGGCCGTCTGTTCTTGTTCTGTCCATTCGGCCAAGAAGTCTACGAGGGTGTGAGACTTGATCACTTTTTTCGCTTCAAATTTGATCTCCAACGAGAGGATCTCAATTGACCATTTGGCCACTCGGCAAGTGGCGACTCTGTTATGCGGGATTTCCGATAGGGGAGTATCGCCGATAACTGTGACTGAGTGATCTTGGAAGTAATGAACCACCTTCTTCACGATCAGGTAGATACCATATATCAACTTTTGGTAATGCGAATACCTTTGTTTGGAGGGTGTCAAGACTTTTGAGATATAATAGATAGGTCTTTGGACCTTGTATGCCTGGCCTCCTTCCTAACGTTCCAGGGTGAGAATGGTGCTGACCACTTGGCTAGTGGCTACAATATACAGGAGTAATGTCTCCCGGTTGCCCGGAGCAGCTAGCACCGACTGGGTGGAAAGCAAAGCCTTGAATTGATCGAATGCGATTTGCACTTCATTGGTCCACTCGGACCTGTCAAATTTTTTCATCGGCTGGTAAAGAGGTAATGCCTTTTCGTCGAGTCTTGAGATGAAACGGCTCAGGGCCGCAAGGCAACTTGTAAGCCTTTGCACATCATGTATGCGCTCTGGTCGTCTGGTTTGGACTATAGCATCGATTTTGTCGGGGCTAGCATCAATGCCTTGTTCAGAAATGAGGGAATCGAATAACTTGTCGGCTCGCACACCGAAGGTGCATTTGGCTGGGTTGAGTTTGATCCCATAGCGCAACAGGTTTGCAAAGGTTTCTACGATGTCAGTGAGGAGGTCAAAACCTTTACTAGACTTGACAACGATATCATCCATGTAGGCCTCCATGTTCTGACTGGTTTGCTTTTGCAAGCATTTCTGGATCATATGCTGGAAAGTAGCCCCAGCATTTCCGAGACCGAATGGCATAATGATGTAGCAAAAACACCTGAATGGTATGATGAAGTATGTTTTTATTTCATCGGGCCCATACATTCAGATCCGATGGTACCCAGAGTCCACGAACGACATGCATTCACATCCGGCAGTAGAGTCTACAAACTGATCTATGCAAGGTAGGGGAAATGATCTTCCGGGAAGGCTCGATTGAGGTGCTTGAAGTCAATACACATTCAGAGTGAACTGTTCTTCTTAGGCACCATGACCACATTCGCGAGCCATTCGGAGTGGTAAACCTCACGAATGAACTTAGCAGCTAGGAGCCGAGCGATCTCCTCGCCAATCGCCTTCCATTTTTCGACGAAGGAACGACGCAAGTGCTCCTTCACGGGCTCGACCTTGGAGTCCACTCGGAGTTGGTGGTCAGCTAGCTCCGTGGGAACACCCGACATGTCCGACGACTTCCATGCAAAGATGTCCGAGTTCTCACGGAGGAACTGTTTGAGCTTGGCTTCCTTTTTTCGTCGAGTGATGTGGAGATGTTTGTCGCCAAGGCACTTAGGTCATTGGGGTGAACGTGCACCTGCTTGGTCTCTCAAGCCGACATAAAACCGGACTCAGTAGCCGACCACTTCGACTTAAGCAAATCGTAGTGTCCACCGTCTTCTTGGATCCATCGAGCTTGACCGCAAGGACTTGCTCGTTGGCAATTCTAGAGCCCTGCTGGAGGCACTCCTCGGCGATCTCCCGATTGCCGGACACGGTAATCATGCCTCTTGGTCGTGCCATCTTGAGCTTAAGATACACGTAACATGGTCTGGGCATGAAACGTGTGTAGGAGGGCCTACCGAGGATGGCGTGATAAGCGCTTCCGAAGTCCACCACCTCGAAGGTCAGTTGCTCCTTCTTGTAATTTTTTTCGTCGCTGAATACGATGTTTAGGGCGTTCTAGCCAAGTGACTCGGCCTTCTTCCCGGGAATGACCCCGTGGAAATGCATGCTGCTCTTGCTCGGTTGGGACAACGGGATGTCCATTGCTCTGAGCGTGTGAGTGTAAATGATGTTGAGGCCGCTCCCGCCATGCATGAGGACCTTACGCAATCGGATCCCATTGACAGCCGGGTCAACAACTAGCACCTCCTCCCAGGGGTGGCGATTTGAGCCGGATGATCGGACTGATCGAATGTGACGTGCGTCTTCACCCAATCGAGATACTTTGTGACAGTCACAACTGCCATGTTTACCTTCCGATTGATGACCTTTAATCGACTCTTGCTCTCAACGTCGGTGATGATCACGAGGACTTTCTCGATATTCGGATACCCAGAGGCATCCTCCTGGTCGTCATCGTTGTCCTTTTCCCCGGAGGGTTCTCTACCCATCTCGTGCTGAAGCAGGAGACAGTGTCGAGTAGAATGCTTGGGATAGATGGGATTCCCATCATCGTCCCTCTTGGTGTGGATCGGGCACGACTGGTCCAAGAGGTCACTCTTGGGCTCGGTTTTCTTCTTGGCCATCCAATCCTTTTTTTATTTTGATTGTATTTGTTTTGGCCTTGCCCTAGGACAACAACAACTTTGGCCTTACCCGATCCGTTGGCCTCCCACTTCTGCTTCTTCTCATGTGTTACCTCCCGAGTGAGGGGCATCACCAGCTCAGCCCTTGCTGCTACGGAGGCGGTCTTCTTCTTTGTCGTTCGCATACCGATTGGAGATCTCCATGGCACGACTGAGGGACAAGTCCCCCGCTCGGCCAAACTTGAGTATGAGCTCCCTGTATCAAGTGCTTGACTTGAAGGTGGACACGGCCTGATGCTCACTGATGTTCTCCACGGTGTTGTGCAACATGGTCCATTGCTGGATTTACTCACGAAGAATTTCATTGCTCTTCTAGACGCAATGTTGTAACTCTGTCAGACCACCTGGGAGCTTGTAAGCCCTCGAATGTTTTGACAAACACCTGGGTCAGGTCTTCTCAAATGTGGATACTACTGGCAGGCAGCTGGTTGAGCCACGCCCTTGTTGACCCCTCCAACATGAGGGGTAGGTGCTTCATCGTGACGAAATCGTCGCAACCGCCAATCTGGACGGCCACTCGGTAATCTTCGAGCCAAGTTTCGAACTTGGACTCACCATTGAATTTGCCGATCCCCGAGGCCAACCGGTAGTTGGTGGAGATTTCTGCTTCGTGAATGTAACTGCCAAAAGACTTGAGACCGGAGACGCCTCGCCCCGTCCGAGATCGGTCAACCACATTTTGTGTGATAATGGATCTTGTATTGAACCAGGGAGCGTGATGTATGTCGTCTCCATAGCCCTTATGCCGATTAGGGCTTGTTCTGCGGTCGTAAGGTCGATGTCCGAGTGAACCACTCCTTAGAGGAGGCATCCTGCCGCGAACCCAATCGCCATGCCTTCGCTCCTCATATGGGCCTCTTGGAAGAGGAGGGGTTCTCCGTTGTGTCCCGGGTGCGTGAGGGCTGTGAGCCGACTGCACCATGTTCGCCCGGACGGACTTGTTGTGAATACGATACTACAATTGGGATACCGCAGAATTCTGCTATAAGGCAGTTTTCAACAGAGTCTGGATCCGCCAAATGCCCTCCACAGCCACAAAATCACTCGTTTGAATGGATTCAGCGATTTGAGTGGATGGAGCCAAGTTCTAGACAGGTGTTCGCATTACCTTAATGTTGCCTGGTGGTTGTGTGGAAACAACTGCCGGTGGTTGCGACTGGAGCTGGGCTGATCCCTCGCGGCTCGGTCATCTAGTGAATGTTGGAGGATCTTGAGTCGCTCGCTGATAACCCACAAGTATATGGGATCACGGTAGTTTTCGAGGGTAGAGTATTCAACCCAAATTTATAGATTCAACACAAGGGGAGCCAAAGAAAATTTGCAGGTATTAGCAGCTTAGTTGTTAATTTAACCACACTTGGAGATTTAGTATCTGCAACACATTGATCAGTAGCACAATAATATGATAGTTTTGATAGTAGTGGTAATAGTAACAGCAGTAACGGTAACAGTGATAGTAGTTTTGTAGCAGCTATAATAGCAGTAGCAACAGTAGTAACTTAGCAAGCACAATATGTGGAAAATTCATAGGCACTGGATCGATGATATTGCTAGATAATATTCATCATATAACAGTCACAACATAGGGCGACACAGAACTAGCTCCCGTTCACTATAGGCATGTATTCCGTAAATAGTCATACGTGCTTATGGGAAAGATCTTGCATGACATCTTTTGTCCTACCCTTTCTTCGTGGTCCATAAGGAAACTAAGGGATATTAAGGCCTCCTTTTAATAGAGAACCGGAACAAAGCATTAATACATAGTGAATACATTAACTTCTCATACTACGATAATCACCGGAAAGAATCCCAATTATTATCACTTTGGGGTATGTGGATGCTAACACATAGTAGGTGCATATAACTTGCAAGATCGGATCAGGAACATATATATAATGGTGAAAACATAATCGGTTTATATGTGAAATCGTGGCACTTGGGCCCTAGTGACAAGCATTAATCATACCAAAGTCATAGCAACATCAATCTCCGAACATAGTGGATACTAGGGATCAAGCCCCCAAGCGTAAGACTGTCGTATCGGAGTCTCACTTGATGATGCCTCCGAGGACTTCCTCTTGAAGAACTCCTCTTGAACCAGCTCATTATTCCTATATATAAATTTCTGATTTTTTTGGGGTCAAAACTAAAGTTGGCAAAACTTCACAAGAATGATAGCAACTACTCATAGGGGTGCCTAGAGCCCAAAACAAGCATTCAAACTACTTGGAAATTCACTAATTCAACATGCAAGCTCATCTACAGCAGCACCTAGAGTAGCCAATTACTTCTAAGACAAACCACTAAAGCAAAAACTAATTGGAGGAGCGGGGGAGTTACATACCAAGGAGCAATCCCCCAAAGCAGTTTCAAAAACTGAGTTTCAAACAAAGAGAACGAAATCCACGGGTTTGAGAGAAAAAACACGAGAGAGAGAGAGATACATGGATTTTTTTTTCTAGAGGTCAGTGACGAAATGGTGTGAAGGAATAAGTGAGGGGACTCCCGAGGGGCGCACTAGACACCTGGCCGTGCCACGGAGCTGGAGCGCCCTCATGTCTAGTGGCCACCTTGGACACACCGTGTAGTGTTTTTAGTGCCAGTTATTCTCAAATATTCAGAAAAAAATTGTGTAAAAATTTCAGGTCATTTGGAGAACTTTTATTTTTGGGCACTTTTCATAGCATGGAGAAATCAGAAAACCAGATAAACATGACATTTATTGTAAAATAAAAATAGCAATAAAAATAAAGTGGATACACATAGTTATGCCTACTAAATCTAGCGACCTCATGCCTCTTGAAAATGATTCATTAATAAGGATGATCAAGTCTTATTAACAACCACTTCCAAATAGTATGATCCCGAAGAATTTTCGTAGGACACTAAGTTAACTAAATGGGGATGTGCATATCCCCAACAATAAGTATCTCATATTTATTTTTGGCTATAAGTAGAGGTAGTTGAAAATTTTCATTAATGGTAGTCGGAGATTTTTCAATAACATTAACACCATTCACTTGAAATTGTTTCCTCTGAAAATGCACCATATGTTCTTTACCATTGACATGAAAAGTGACCTTGATTTTGTTGCAATCAATAACATCCCCTGCAGTATTCAAGAAAGGTCTATCAAGGATAATTGACATGTTGTCATTCTCCGACATATCAAGTATAACAAAGTCTGTCAAGATAGTAACATTAGCAACAACAATGGGTTCATCCTCACAAATACCAATGGTTATGGCCGTTGATTTGTCAGACATTTGCAATGAAAATTTAGTAGGTGTGAGTTTATTGAATTCAAGTATTTTGTATAAAGAGAAAGGCATAACACTAACACGAGCTCCTAGATCACATAATGTAGTTTTCACATAGTTACTTTTGATGGAACATGGTATAGTTGGTATTCCTCGATCTCCTAGTTTTTTAGTTACTCCATCCTTAAAGGTATAATTAGAAAGCATGGTAGAGATTTCTGCTTCAGGTATTTTTCTTTTATTAGTGATGATGTCTTTCATGTACTTAGTATAAGGGGCCATCTTTAATAGATCAGTAAAACGAGTACGCAAAAATACTAGCCTAAGCATTTCAGCTAAGTGTTCAAATTCTTCATCATCTTTTTTCTTAGTTGGTTTAGGTCGATAAGGCATGTGTTTTTGAACCCATGTCTCTCTTTCTTTGCCATGCTTTGTAGCAACAAAATCTCTTTTATCATAACATTTTTTCTTAGGTTGTGGGTTATCAAGATCAATAGCAGGCTATATCTCAGCATCATTATCTGGTTCTTTATCATTGTGAGGTCGAGCATCTACATGAGCATCATCATTATCATTTTCATTATCACTAGGTGAATGCTCACTACCAGATTGAGTTTCGGCATCACAGATAGAGATATCATTAGCATTAACACAAGGTTCTTCTACTTCACGCTCACTAGAAGTATGCAAGGTCCTATCATTTTCTTTTTCTTTTTCTTCCTAGAAGGAATAGGTGCATCAACATTAATTCTTTGTGAATGTTTTTCAGTTCCTTTAGGATGACCTTATGGATATAGTGGATCTTGAGTCATTGTTCCTCCTCTAGTCATTACTCTAACAACATGATCATTCCTATGGTTATTCATTTCATGAAGTAACTCACTTTGATATTTAGCAACTTGTTGTAGTTGGGTTTGAACCATAGAAGCTTGTTTTCCTACACCTCTTACATCATTGGTGATTCTAAAAAACAAGTCACTTAAGCGAGCAATCATATCAGAGTTTTTTTAATTGTTTCATGACATAGGAGTTGAAATGATTTTGCTTTATAATATAGTTATCAAACTCATATAAGCATTTACTAGGATATTTATTGTAAGGGATGTCACCTTCATCAAACTTTAAAAGATAATTTACCTCCACCACCTGTGGTGATCTTTTGAGACCATGGATTTCTTCGATAGGTGGTAAATTCTTGACATCTTCAGCTTTAATGCCCTTTTCCTTTGTACATTTCTTTGCCTCTTGCATAGTTTCAGGACTAAAGAATAAGATACCCCTCTTCTTTGGAGTGGGTTTCGGTAGTGGTTTAGGAAGTTTCCATTCATCATAACTCTTCAATATATTAGTCAATAATTTCTTAGTTTGTTCGATAGTTTGTTCCCTGAAAACACAACTAGCACAACTGTCTAGGTTGTCCCTAGAAGCATCGGTTAGTCCATTATAAAATATATCAATTATTTCATTTTTCTTAATAGGATGATTAGGCCAAGCATTAAGTAATTGGAGAAGCATCCCCCAAGATTGTGGGAGACTCTCTTCTTCAATTTGCACAAAGTTAAATATTTCCTATAAGGCAGCTTGTTTCTTATGAACGGGAAAATATTTTTCAAAGAAGTAGTAAATCATATCCTAGTGACTACGCACACAACCAGGAGCAAGAGTATTATACCAAATCTTAGAATCACCCTTTAATGAGAACATAAATAATTTGAGAATATAGTAGTAGCGAATTTTGTCATCATGAGCAAATACAGTGGCTATATCATTTAACTTAGTGGGATGTGCCACAATAATTTCATTTTCATAGCCATGAAAAGGATTAGATTCAACCAAAGTAATCAACTCTGGGTCGATAGATAATCCATAATCCTTATCGGTAACAAAGATAGGTGAAGTAGCAAACTTAGGATCATATTTCATTCTAGCATTCAAGGATTTTTATTTCAACTTGCATAGTAGTTTCTTAAGATCTTCTCAATCCTCACAAGCAAGAAAGTGCCTAGCAATTTCTTCATCCATAACATAACCTTCAGGTATTTCAGGCATTTCAGTTCTAGGATAGTTGTGTCTAAAAAGTATTTCAATATTTTCAGTAGCAAGGACTTCATCAATTTCAGCATGCTCAATTTATTTAGCTCTAGTAAGTTGTTCATCAAGAAATTCACCTAGTGGCACAATATCATCAGCAAAGGTACTATCATCATCATAAGCATCATTCATAGCAAAGATAACATCATCAATAACTTGCGACATATCCGGATTAATAGCATGTGATGGTGGTGGTGTTGCAAGTCTATTCAAAACAGAGGGTGAATCGAGTGTAGAGCTAGATGGTAGTTCCTTACACCCCCCCTCATCTTAGAGAGAACAATCTTGGTTCTTGGATCTTTCAGATTCTTCATAGTGATCAATAAATAGATAACCTAAGTGACTCAGCGAATATAGCTATGCTCCCATGCGACAGTGCCAGCAAACGTTCTTGATAATCAACAAGTATATGGGATCGCGATAGTTTTCAAGGGTAGAGTATGCAACCCAAATTTATAGATTCAACACAAGGGGAGACAAAGAATATTTGCATGTATTAGCAGCTGAGTTGTCAATTCAACCACACTTTGAGATTTAGTATCTGCAGCACATTGATCAGTAGCACAATAATATGATAGTTTTGATAGTAGTGGTAACAGTAGCAACAATAAAGGTAACAGTGATAGCAGTTTTGTAGTAGTTGTAACAACAATAGAAATAGTAGTAACTAAGCAAGCACAATATGTGGAAAACTCATAGGCACTAGATCGGTGATATTGCTGGATAATATTCATCATATAAGAGTCACAACATAGAGCGATACAGAACTAGATCTCGTTCATTGATATAATGTAGGCATGTATTCCGTAAATAGTCATACATCCTTATGGAAAAGAACTTGCATGACATCTTTTGTCCTACCCTCCCGTAGCAGCGGGGTCCATAAGGAAACTAAGGGATATTAAGGCCTCCTTTTAATAGACAACCAGAACAAAGCATTAACACATAGTGAATACATGAACTCCTCATACTATGGTAATCACCGGAAATAATCCCAATTATTGTCACTTTGGGGTATGCAGATCCTAACACGTAGTAGGTGCATATAACTTGCAAGATTGGATCAGGAACATAGATATAATGGTGAAAACATAAACGGTTCAGATCTAAAATCATAGCATTCGGGCCCTAGTGACAATCATTAAGCATGGCAAAGTCATAGCAACATCAATCTCCGAACATAATGGATACGACCAGCAAGCCTACGAAGGGATTACTCACTCCCGGTGGAGAGCATTGATACGTCTCCAACATATCTATAATTTTTGATGGTTTCCTCCTATTATCTTGTCAAACTTTGGATGTTTTGTATGCCATTTATATATTTTTTGGGACTAACTTATTAACTCAGTGCCAAGCGCCAGTTCTCGTTTTCTCCATGTTTTGACCCCTTTCATAGGAGATTTTGAAACGGAGTCCAAATGGAAGAAAATCCCCAAAAAGTTTTTTTTGGAACGGAAGAAGATCGGAGAACTTGGGAGCCAAGGCACGGGAGCCCCAGGGGCCCCACAAGCCCCCACCCCGCAGCCTGGGGGTGGGGGTTGTGGGCCCCCTGGAGGTCCCCTGACCTAGGTCTTTCGCCTATATAATCCCAAAAAATCCAGAAAAAACCGAGAGATAATAGCAATCGCTTTTCCGCCACCGCAAGCTTTTGTCTCCGCAAGATCCCATCTGGGGCACGTCCTGGTGCCGTGCCGAAGGGGCGATTCGGACACGAAGGGCTTCTCCATCAACACCACGACCTCTTCGATGATGCGTGAGTAGTTCACCATAGACCTACGGGTCCATAGCTAGTAACTAGATGGCTTCTTCTCTCTCTTGGATCTTCAATACAAAGTTCTCCATGATCTTCATGGAGATCTATCCGATGTAATCTTCTTTTGCGGTGTGTTTGTCGAGATCCGATGAATTGTGGATTTATGATCAGATTATCTATGAATCTTATTTGAGTTTCTTCTGATTTCTCTTATGCATGATTTCATATCCTTGTAATTCTCTTCGAGTTGTGGGTTTTGTCTGGCCAACTAGATCTATGATTCTTGAAATGGGAGAAGTGCTTGGTTTTGGGTTCATACCGTGCGGTGACCTCACCCAGTGACAGAAGGGGTAGCGAGGCACGCATTGTGTTGTTGCCATCAAGGGTAAAAAGATGGGGTTTTCATCATTGGTTTGAGATTATCCCTCTACATCATGTCATCTTGCTTAAAGCGTTACTCTGTTCGTCATGAACTCAATACACTAGATGCATGCTGGATAGCGGTCGATGTGTGGAGTAATAGTAGTAGATGCAGAAAGTATCGGTCTACTTGTCTCGGACGTGATGCCTATATGCATGATCATTGCCTTAGATATCGTCATGACTTTGCGCGGTTCTATCAATTGCTCGACAGTAATTTGTCCACCCACCGTAATAATTGCTATTTTGAGAGAAGCCTCTAGTGAACACTATGGCCCCCAGGGTCTACTCCACACCATATTTTCAGCCTTACACTTTTTACTTCGTTGCACTTTCCGCCTTCAGATCTCACTTTGCAAACAATCTTGAAGGGATTGACAACCCCTTTGAAGCGTTGGGTGCAAGCTTGTTTGTGTTTGCGCAGGTACTCTGGACTTGACGAGACCCTCCTTCTGGATCGATACCTTGGTTCTCAAACTGAGGGAAATACTTACTGCTCCTGTGCTGCATCACCCTTTCCTCTTCAACGGAAGAACGAACGCAAGCCCAGCCTCTGTCAACGTGTCAACTTCTGGCGTTGTTGTCTGTGGGATAGCATAGGAATTTCTGGCGTCGTCGCCGCGGAAGAAGATCAAGTCAAGAACTCATCCAAGTAAGTGTCGCAAACTCATCTCTTGCATTTACTTTGTTTGCCAGTTGCCGCTCGTTTTCCTCTCCCCCACTTCACCAATTTGCCTTTTTCGTTCGCCCTTTTTCTCGCCTGCTTTTTGTTTGCTTGTGTGCTTGCTTGCTTGCTGAAGTCACCATGAACGAAAACACCAAACTTTGTGACTTCTCGAATACTAATAATAATGATTTTATTAGTACTTCGATTGCTCCCGCCACTAGTGCGGAGTCATACGAAATCAATGCCACTTTGTTGAATCTTGTTATGAAAGAGCAATTCTCTGGCCTTCCTAGTGAAGATGCAGCATCCCATCTCAATACCTTCATTGAGCTTCGCGATATGCAAAATAAAAAAGATGTGGATAATGACGTGATTAAATTGATGCTTTTTTCCTTTCTCGTTGCGAGATCGCGTAAAAACTTGGTTTTCTTCTTTGCCCAAAAATAGTATCGATTCTTGGGATAAGTGCAAAGATGCTTATATATCCAAGTATTTTCCGCCGGCTAAGATCATCTCTCTCCGTAATGATATCATGAATTTCAAGCAACTTGATCATGAACATGTTGCACAAGCTTGGGAGAGAATGAAGTTAATGATTAGAAATTGTCCTGCTCATGGCTTGAGCCTTTGGATGATTATTCAAATCTTCTACGCTGGCTTGAATTTCGCTTCTAGAAACATCTTGGACTCCGCCTAAGGTGGAACGTTCATGGAAATCACGTTAGGAGAAGACACAAAGCTCTTAGACAACATCATGACAAACTACTCTCAATGGCACACTGAAAGATCACCTACTAGTAAGAAGGTACACGCTATAGAAGAAATTAACTCGTTGAGTGCTAAGATGGATGAGTTAATGAATTGGGTTGCTAGTAGAAGTGATCCTTTGGATCCTAATGATATGCCTTTGTCTTCTTTGATTGAGAGTAGCAACGCTAGCTTGGACGTTAATTTTTTTGGTAGGAATAACTTTGGAAACAACAATGCCATTGGAGGAAACTATGTTCCTAGGCCTTTTCCTAGTAACTCCTCTAATAACTTTGGCAACTCCTACAACAATACTCATGGAAATTACAATAGATTACCCTCTGATCTAGAGAGTAATATCAAAGAGTTCATCAACTCTCAAAAGATTTTCAATGCGTCCATAGAGGAAAAACTACTCAAAATTGACGATTTGGCTAAGAGCGTGGATAGGATTTCTTGTGATGTTGATGCTTTGAAAGTTAGATGTGCTCCTCCCAAAATCAACATGGATGAAACTTTGAAAGCTATGCGGATTTCCATGATTGAGAGCCAAGAAAGAACCGCCCAAATTCGTGCTAGACATGAAGGGCTTAAAAAGGCATGTTCTCATGATGAGAATCACAAAGATCTTAAAGTGCTTGGTGTGACTCCCATTGTGTCTTTGTTTTCTTGTGTCCAACCTAATGATTATGGGGCTGGATATGAATTCGCTTTGGTTGAAAAGTGCCCCAATGATTCGGAGTCCATATATCTTGATGCTAAAAGCATTAAAAGTGGAGTTGAAGACGTTAAAACTTTGAGTAGTAATGAAATTACTACCGTGGATTTCAAGGAATTAAATTATGATAGTTGCTCCTTGATTGAATGCATTTCTTTGATGCAATCCATGTTAAACTCTCCACACGCTTATAGCCAAAACAAAGCCTTTACCGATCATATCGTCGAAGCAATGATAAAAGCTCTTGAAGAGAAACTTGAATTGGAAGTCTCTATCCCTAGAAAGCTTCATGATGAGTGGGAACCTACCATCAAAATCAAAATCAAAAACTATGAGTGCAATGCTTTGTGTGATTTGGGTGCTAGTGTTTCTGCGATTCCAAAGTCTTTATGCGATGATCTGGGTTTTAACGAGATTGAAGAGTGTTCTCTTAATTTGCATCTTGCTGATTCTACTATCAAGAAACCCATGGGAAGGATCAATGATGTTCTTATTATTGCAAATAGGAACTATGTACCTGTGGATTTCATTGTGCTTGACATTGATTGCAATCCTACATGCCCTATTATTGTTGGTAGACCTTTCCTAAGGACTATTGGTGCTATCATCGATATGAAGGAAGGGAATATTAGATTTCAATTTCCTTTAAGGAAGGGCATGGAACACTTTCCTAGAAAGAAAATAAGATTGCCTTATGAATCCATGATGAGGTCCACTTATGGTTTGAGCACCAAAGACGACGATACATGATTCTATCGCTTTTATGCCTAGCTAAGGGCGTTAAACAATAGCGCTTGTTGGGAGGCAACCCAATGAATTTATCTTTTTCTTTATGTTTTGTTGCGTCCACACTTTCATAATTCTGTTGTGATTTTGTTTTTTGTGTTTATTTTTGTGTTTGAGCCAAGCAAAGCCTTTATGACTAGTCTTGGTAATGGTTGTTTGATCCTGCTGGAAAAAGACAGAAACTTTTCGCTCACGAGATGATTTTTTGTTTTTATTCAGAAAGAGCTTTTGAGTTGATTCTATTTGCTGCTGATTGATATGTTTTTTTCCCAGGCCGTCGTAATTTTTCAGATTTTTTGAGGTACCATAAGTATACAAAGTATACACATTGCTACAGACTGGTCTGTTTTTGATAGATTCTATTTTTGTTGAGTTGGTTGCTAATTTTGATGAAACTATGGTTAGTATCGGGGGGGTACTAGCCATGGGAAAGTGAGAATACAGTAGCCCATGATCAATATAGATAGAATTCAAGTTTGCTACAGTACCAAAAGAAGTGGTAGTTTGTTTTCTTGTACTAATGTTATCACAAGTTTCTGTTTAAGTTTTGTGTTGTGAAGTTTTCAAGTTTTGGGTGATGTTCTCATGGACGATGAGATAAGGAGTGGAAAGAGCTCAAGCTTGGGGATGCCCAAGGCATCCCAAGCCAAATTCAAGGACACCAAAAAGCCTAAGCTTGGGGATGCCCCGGGAAGGCATCCCCTCTTTCGTCTTCAATCCATCGATAACCTTACTTGGAGCTATATTTTTATTCATCACATGATATGAGTTTTGCTTGGAGCGTCTTGTATCGTAGGAGTCTTTTCTTTTTCTTGTGTCACAATCATCCTTGCTGCACACCTTTTTGAGAGAGAGAGAGAGACATGCACTCATCGTGATTTTGCTAGAATGCTCATAGTGCTTCACTTATATCTTTTGAGCTAGATACTTTTGCTCACAGTGCTTCACTTATATCTTTTGAGCTAGATACTTTTGCTCATAGTGCTTCACTTATATCTTTTGAGCTAGATACTTTTGCTCTTGTGCTTCACTTATATCTTTAGAGCACAGCGGTGCGTGATTTGGTAGTTGGCTTATGCTATGGAAGTAGTCCCAAATGTGCTAGGTACACAAAGAGGATGCAAAATCCTCCATCTTCATGTGCATTGAGTAGAAAGAGAAGTTTCGATTCCTCTCAGTTAGTTTTGAGACTTGAATTCGGTAATATTAAGAGTTATGTTAGTAGGGTGTTGTTAATCTAGAAATACTTGTGTTGGAGTTTGTGATTCCCATGGCATGCACGTATGGTGAACCGCTATGTTAGGAAGTCGGAGCATAATTGATCTATTGGTTGTCATCCTTTGTGTTGAGGTCGGTGTTGGAAATATGCCCTAGAGGCAATAATAAATTAGTTATTATTATATTTCTTTGTTCATGATAATCGTTTTTTATCCATGCTATAATTGTATTGATTGGAAACACAGTGCATGTGTGGATACATAGACAAAACACTGTCCCTAGTAAGCCTCTAGTTGACTAGCTCGTTGATCAAAGATGGTCAAGGTTTCCTGACCATAGGCAAGTGTTGTCACTTGATAACGGGATCACATCATTAGGAGAATCATGTGATGGACTAGACCCAAATTAATAGACGTAGCATGTTGATCGTGTCATTTTTTTGCTACTGTTTTCTGCGTGTCAAGTATTTGTTCCTATGACCATGAGATCATATAACTCACTGACACCGGAGGAATGCTTTGTGTGTATAAAACGTTGCAATGTAACTGGGTGACTATAAAGATGCTCTACAGGTATCTCCGAAGGTATTCGTTGAGTTAGTATGGATCAAGACTGGGATTTGTCACTCCGTATGACGGAGAGGTATCTCGGGGCCCACTCGGTAATACAACATCACACACAAGCCTTGCAAGCAATGTGACTTAGTGTAAGTTGCGGGATCTTGTATTACGGAACGAGTAAAGAGACTTGTCGGTAAATGAGATTGAAATAGGTATGCGGATACTCACGATCGAATCTCGGGCAAGTAACATACCGAAGGACAAAGGGAATGACATACGGGATTATATGAATCCTTGGCACTGAGGTTCAAACGATAAGATCTTCGTAGAATATGTAGGATCCAATATGGGCATCTAGGTCCCGCTATTGGATATTGACCGAGGAGTCTCGCGGGTCATGTCTACATAGTTCTCGAACCCGCAGGGTCTGCACACTTAAGGTTCGGCGTTGTTTTATGCGTATTTGAGTTATATGGTTGGTTACCGAATGTTGTTCGGAGTCTCGAATGAGATCACGGACGCCACGAGGGTTTCCGGAATGGTCCGAAAACGAAGATTGATATATAGGATGACCTCATTTGGTTACCGGATGGTTTTCGTGCATTACCGGAAAAGTTTCGGGCTCATCGGTAGTGTACTGGGAGTGCCGGGAGGGGTGCCGGGGACCATCACGAGGGGTGTCACGCCCCAAGGGCTCTCATGGGCTATGGGAACAGATAAACCAGCCCCTAGTGGGTTGGAATAAGTTCCCACTAAGGCCCATAAGGTTTGAGAAGGAAAAAACACAAGGTGGAAAGAGTTTCCAAGTGGGAACGTGGAATCCTACTCCAAGTAGGATTGGAGTAGGACTCATCCACCTCCAATTTCGGCCAAACCTTTAGGTTTTGAGGCTGCCTCCTCCCCTCCCTCCCTCCTATATATAGTGGGGTTTGAGACAACTTTTGCCACGGCAGCCCGACCACATACCTCCACGGTTTTCCTCTAGATCGCGTTTCTACGGAGCTCAGGCGGAGCCCTGCTGAGATTAGATCAGCACCAACCTCCGGAGCGCCGTCACGCTGCCGGAGAACTCATCTACCTCTCCGTCTCTCCTGCTGGATCAAGAAGGCTGAGATCATCGTCGAGCTGTACGTGTGCTGAACGCGGAGGTGCCGTCCGTTCGGCACTAGATCGGAGCGGATCGTGGGACGAATCGCGGGACGGTTCGTGGGACGGTTCGCGGGGCGGATCGAGGGACGTGAGGACGTTCCACTACATCAACCGCATTTCTTAACGCTTCTGCTGTGCGATCTACAAGGGTACGTAGATCGAAAATCCCCTCTCGTAGATGGACATCACCATGATAGGTCTTCATGCGCGTAGGAAATTTTTTATTTCCCATGCGACGTTCCCCAACAGTGGCATCATGAGCTAGGTTCATGCGTAGATGTCTTCTCGAGTAGAACACGAAAGTTTTTGTGGGCGGTGATGTGCGTTTTGCTGCCCCCCTTAGTCTTTTCTTGATTCTGCGGTATTGTTGGATCGAAGTGGCTCGGTCCGACATTACTCGTACGCTTACGAGAGACTGGTTTCATCGCTACGAGTAACTCCGTTGCTCAAAGATGACCGACGAGTGTCGGTTTCTCCAACTTTAGTTGAATCGGATTTGACTGAGGAGGTCCTTGGATGAGGTTAAATAGCAATTCATATATCTCCGTTGTGGTGTTTGCGTAAGTAAGATGCGATCCTACTAGATACCCATGGTCACCACGTAAAACATGCAACAACAATTAGAGGACGTCTAACTTGTTTTTGCAGGGTATGCTTGTGATGTGATATGGCCAACAATGTGATGTGATATATTGGATGTATGAGATGATCATGTTGTAATAGTTAATATCGACTTGCACGTCGATGGTACGACAACCGGCAGGAGCCATAGGGTTGTCTTTAAACTAACGTTTGTGCTTGCAGATGCGTTTACTATATTGCTAGGACGTAGCTTTAGTAGTAATAGCATGAGTAGCACGACAACCCCGATGGCGACACGTTGATGGAGATCATGATGATGGAGATCATGGTGTGAGGCCGGTGACATGAAGATCGTGTCGGTGCTTTGGTGATGGAGATCAAGAAGCACATGATGATGGCCATATCATGTCACTTATGAATTGCATGTGATGTTAATCCTTTATGCACCTTATCTTGCTTAGAACGACGGTAGCATTATGAGGTGATCTCTCACTAAAATTTCAAGACGAAATTGTGTTCTCCCCGACTGTGCACCGTTGCAACAGTTCTTCGTTTCGAGACACCAGGTGATGATCGGGTGTGATAGACTCAACGTTCACATACAACGGGTGCAAAACAGTTGCACACGCGGAACACTCGGGTTAAGCTTGACGAGCCTAGCATGTGCAGACATGGCCTCGGAACACATGAGACCGAAAGGTCGAGCATGAATCGTATAGTTGATATGATTAGCATAGAGATGCTTACCACTGAAACTATTCTCGACTCACGTGATGATCGGACTTGAGATAGTGGATTTGGATCATGTACCACTCAAATGACTAGAGAGATGTACTTTTTGAGTGGGAGTTCTTAAGTAATATGATTAATTGAACTAATTGTCATGAACATAGTCTAATGGTCTTTGCGAATACCGATGTAGCTTGCGCTATAGCTCTACTGTTTTTATATGTTCCTAGAGAAAATTTAGTTGAAAGTTGATAGTAGCAAACTTTGCAGACTGAGTCTGTAAAACCGAGGATTGTCCTTGTTGCGGCGCAGAAGGCTTATGTCCTTAATGCACCACTCAGTGTGCTGCACCTCGAGCGTCGTCTGTAGATGTTGTGAACATCCAACATACACGATTCTGATGACTACACAATAGTTCAGTGCAAAATACTTAATGGCTTAGAAGCAAGGAGCCGAAGACGTTTTGAAACGTCACGGAACATAAGAGATGTTCTAAAGAGATGAAATTGTGATTTCATGCTTGTGCCCTTGTTAAGAGGTATGAGACCTCCGACAAGATTCTTTGTCCACGAAGTAAAGGAGAAAATCTCAATCGTTGAGCGTGTGCTCAGATTATCTGAGTACGACAATCGCTTGAATCAAGTGGGAGTTGATCTTCCAGATAAGATAGTGATGGTTCTCCAAAGTCACTGCCACCAAGCTGTGAGAGCTTCGTGATGAACTATAACATATCAAGGATAGATACAATGATCCTTGAGCGATTCGCGATGTTTGACACTGCGAAAGTAGAAATCAAGAAGGAGCATCAATAGTTGATGGTTAGTAAAACCACTAAGTTTCGATAAAGGCAAGGGCTAGAAGGGATACTTCGTGAAACGGCAAAGCAGTTGCTGCACTAATGAAGAGACCCCAGATTAAACCCAAGCCCGGGACTAAGTGCTTCTGTTATGAGGGGAACGGTCAGTGAGGCGGAGCAACTCTAGATACTTGGTAGATAAGAAGGCTGGCAAAAGTCGAAAGAAGTATATTTGATATACATGATGTTGATGTGTACTTTACTAGTACTCCTAGTAGCACGAGGGTATTGGATACCGGTTCGGTTGCTAAGTGATTAGTAACACAAAATGAAAGCTACAACATAAACGGAGACTAGCCAAAGGCGAGCTGACGATACGTGTTGGAAGTGTTTCCAAGGTTGATATGATCAAACGTCGCACACTCCCTCTACCATCGGGATTGGTGTTAAACCTAAATAATTGTTATTTAGTGCTTGCGTTAAGCATGAACATGATTGGATCGTGTTTATTGCAATACGATTATTCATTTAAAGAGAATAATGGTTACTCTATTTGCTTGAATAATCACCTTCAATGGTTTATTGAATCTCAATCGTAGTGTTACACATGTTCATGATATTGGTGCCAAAAGATACGAAGTAATGATGATAGTACCACTTACTTGTGGCACTGCCGCTTGAGTCATGTTGGTATAAATTGCATGAAGAGGCTCCATGCTGATGGATCTTTATACTCACTTGATTTTGAATCACTAGTGACATGCAAATCATACCACATGAGCAAGGCCTTGTTTTCATTGAGATGAAACAAGATAGTAACTTGTTGGAAGTGATACATTTTGATGTATGCAGTCCAATGGGTGCTGAGGCACGTAGTGGATATCATTATGTTCTTACTTCAATGACGATTTGAGTAGATACAAGAGTATTTGCTTAATGAATCACAAGTCTGAAATATTGAAAAGTTCAATTCTGTTTCAGGAGTGAAGTTCGTCGTAACAAGAGGATAAACTGTCTACGATATGATCATAGAAATGAATATCTGAGTTACGAGTTTTGGTACGCAGTTAAGACAATGTGGAAATTGTTTCGTAGTTCATGCCACCTCGAACATCATAGTGTGATGATGTGTCTGAACGTCATAGCCACGCACTGTTTGGTATGGTGCATGCTATGATGTCTCTTATCGAATTACCACTATCGTTTATGGGTTATGCATTAGAGACAACCACATTCACTTGAAATAGGGCACCGCGTATTTCCGTTGAGATGACACAGTATAGACTCAGGTTTAAAAAAATCTAAACTGTCGTTTCTTGAAAGTTTGGGGCTTCGACACTTATGTGAAAAAGTTTCAGTCTGATAAGCTCGTACCCAAAACGGATAAATGCATCTTCATAGGATATCCAAAACGGTTGGGTACATCTCCTATCTCAGATCCAAAAGCAAAATGTTTGTTTCTAGAAACGGATCCTTTCTCGAGGAAAGGTTTCTCTCGAATGAATTGACTGGGAGGGTGGTAGAACTTGATGAGGTTATTGAACCATCACTTCAACCAGTGTGTAGGAGGGCGCAGGAAGTTGTTCCTGTGGCGCCTACACCAATTGAAGTGAAAGCTGATGATGGTGATCATCGAGCATTGGATCAAGTTACTACAAACCTCGTAGGTTGACAAGGTCGCGTACTACTGCAGAGTGGTACGGTAACAATATCTTGGAGGTCATGTTGTTGAGCAACAGTGAACCTACGAGTTATGGAGAAAGCAATGGTGGGCCCGGATTCTGACAAATGGCTGGAGGCCATGAAATCCGAGAGAGGATCCATGTATGAAAACAAAGTGTAGACTTTGGAAGAACTACTTGATGGTCATAGGACTATTGAGTAAAGATGGATCTTTAAAAGGAAGACAGACGATGATGGTGATAAGTCACTATTAAGAAAAGCTCGACTTGTCGCAAAGATGTTTACGACAAGATCAAACAGTTGATTATGATGAGACTTTCTCACTCGTAGCGATGCTAAAAGTCTATTAGAATTATGTTAGTAGTTGCTGCATTATTTATGAAATATTGCACATAGGATGTCAAAACATTGTTTACTTGACGGTTTCCTTGAGCAAACATTGTATGTGATACAACCAGGAGGTTTTGTCGATCCTAAAGATACTAGCAATTATGCAAGATCCAGCGATCCTTCAATGGACTGGTGCAAGCATCTCGGAGTTGGAATATACACTTTGATGAGATGATCAAAGATTTTGGGTTTGTACAAGGTTTATGAGAAACTTGTATTTCCAAAGAAGTGAGTGGGAGCACTATAGAATTTCTGATAAGTATATGTGGTTGACATATTGTGGATCAGAAGTAATGTAGAATTTCTGTAAAGCATACAAGGTTGTTTGAAAGGATTTTTCAAAGGAGTACCTGTATTGCGCTACTTGAACGTTGAGCATCAAAGATCTATGGAGATAGATCGAAAGCGCTTGATAGAAGTTTCAACAAGATGCATGCCTTGATAAGCTTTTGAAGGAGTTCAAAATAGATCAAGAAAGAAGGAGTCCTTGGTTGCGTTGTGAGGTGTGAGTTTGAGTAAGACTCAAAACCCGACCCCGGCAGAATAAAGAGAATAGACGAAGGTCGTCTTCTATGCCTTGGTCGTAGAATCTGAAGTATGCCATGCTGGGTACCGCACCTGATGTGTGCCTTGACTCAAAGTCTGTTGAGAGGTACAAAGAGTGATCCATGATTGTATCACTAGCAGCGGTCAAAATTTATCCTTAGTAACTGATGGACTAAGGATTTTTTTCTCGATTGTGGAGGTGGTTAAAGAGTTCGTCGTAAAGGGTTACGTCGATGCAAGCTTTGACACTAATCCGAATAACTATGAGTAGTGAAACGGATTCGTATAGTAGAGTAGATATTTGAGTATTTACGAATAGCACATAGTAGCAGCATCTATAAGATGACATAAAGATTTGTAAAGAACACACCGATCTGAAAGTTTCAGAACCGTTGACTAAAACCTCTCTCACGAGAAAGACGTGATCATACCCCATAACTATATGGGTGTTGGATTCGTTGGAATCACATGGTGATGTGAACTAGATTATTGACTCTAGTGCAAGTGGGAGACTGTTGGAAATATGCCCTAGAGGCAATAATAAATTAGTTATTTTTATATTTCTTTGTTCATGATAATCGTTTATTATCCATGCTATAATTGTATTGATTGGAAACACAGTGCATGTGTGGATACATAGACAAAACACTGTCCCTAGTAAGCCTCTAGTTGACTAGCTCGTTGATCAAAGATGGTCAAGGTTTCCTGACCATAGGCAAGTGTTGTCACTTGATAACGGGATCACATCATTAGGAGAATCATGTGATGGACTAGACCCAAATTAATAGACGTAGCATGTTGATCGTGTCATTTTTTTGCTACTGTTTTCTGCGTGTCAAGTATTTGTTCCTATGACCATGAGATCATATAACTCACTGACACCGGAGGAATGCTTTGTGTGTATCAAACGTTGCAACGTAAGTGGGTGACTATAAAGATGCTCTACAGGTATCTCCGAAGGTGTTCGTTGAGTTAGTATGGATCAAGACTGGGATTTGTCACTCCGTATGACGGAGAGGTATCTCGGGGCCCACTCGGTAATACAACATCACACACAAGCCTTGCAAGCAATGTGACTTAGTGTAAGTTGCGGGATCTTGTATTATGAAACGAGTAAAGAGACTTGCCGGTAAACGAGATTGAAATAGGTATGCGGATACTGACGATCGAATCTCAGGCAAGTAACATATCGAAGGACAAAGGGAATGACATACGGGATTATATGAATCCTTGGCACTGAGGTTCAAACGATAAGATCTTCGTAGAATATGTAGGATCCGATATGGGCATCCAGGTCCCGCTATTGGATATTGACCGAGGAGTCTCGCGGGTCATGTCTACATAGTTCTCGAACCCGCAGGGTCTTCACACTTAAGGTTCGACGTTGTTTTATGCGTATTTGAGTTATATGGTTGGTTACCGAATGTTGTTCGGAGTCCCGAATGAGATGACGGATGCCACGAGGGTTTCCGGAATGGTCCGAAAATGAAGATTGATATATAGGATGACCTCATTTAGTTACCGGAAGGTTTTCGTGCATTACCGGAAAAGTTTCGGGCTCATCGGTAGTGTACTGGGAGTGCCGGGAGGGGTGCCGGGGACCATCAGGAGGGGTGTCACGCCCCAAGGGATCTCATGGGCTATGGGAAGAGGTAAACCAGCCCCTAGTGGGCTAGAATAAGTTCCCACTAAGGTCCATAAGGTTTAAGAAGGGAAAAACACAAGGTGGAAAGAGTTTCCAAGTGGGAACGTGGAATCCTACTCCAAGTAGGATTGGAGTAGGACTCCTCCACCTCCAATTTCGGCCAAACCTTTAGGTTTTGAGGCTGCCTCCTCCCCTCCCTCCCTCCTATATATAGTGGGGTTTTAGGGCTGATTTGAGACAACTTTTTCCACGGCAGCCCGACCACATACCTCCATGGTTTTTCCTCTAGATCGCGTTTCTGCGGAGCTCAGGCGGAGCCCTGCTGAGATTAGATCACCACCAACCTCCGGAGCGCCGTCACGCTGCCGGAGATCTCATCTACCTCTCCGTCTCTCTTCCTGGATCAAGAAGGCCGAGATCATCGTCGAGCTGTACGTGTGCTGAACGCGGAGGTGCCGTCCGTTCGGCACTAGATCGGAGCGGATCGTGGGACGGATCGCGGGACGGTTCGTTGGACGGTTCGCAGGGCGGATCGAGGGACGTGAGGACGTTCCACTACATCAACCGCGTTTCTTAACGCTTCTGCTGTGCGATCTACAAGGGTACGTAGATCGGAAATCCCCTCTCGTAGATGGACATCACCATGATAGGTCTTCGTGCGCGTAGGAAAATTTTTATTTCCCATGCGACGTTCCCCAACAGTCGGGATCGCGCGATGGTTTACACCTACCAAGCCTTCCCCTTGGAGTATGCGTTTAGCACTTTGTTTCAATTACTAATAAAAACTTTCGCAATAAGTATGTGAGTTCTTCATGACTAATGTGAGCCCATGGTATAGATGCACTTTCACCTTCCACCATTGCTAGCCACTCTAGTGCCCCGCAATTCTCGCCGGTGCACAAACCCACCAAATTCCTTCCTCAAAACAGCCACCATACCTACCTACTATGGCATTTTCATAGCCATTCCGAGATATATTGCCATGCAACTCCCACCGTTCTGTCTCATGACTTGCGCCGTCACTCTCATATTGCCATTGCATGATCGTAAGATAGCTAGCGAGATGTTTTCAACGTTATACGCCATGTTAGATTGTTGCGCATCACGGTACACTGCCGGAGGCATTTCCTATGGAGTCATCATCGTTGTGATCTTCGAGCTGTGAGTAAATAAAAGTGTGATGATCATCATTATTAGAGCATTGTCCCATGTGAGGAAAAAAAAGAGGCCAAAGAGCTCAAAAAAAAGAGAAAAGAAAAGAAAAAAGAGGCCTAAGAGCCCAAATGAAAAAAGGGAGAGAAAAGGAGAGAAGGGACAATGCTACTATCTCTTTCCACACTTGTGCTTCATGTTAGCACCATGTTCTTCATGATTGAGAGCTTCTTGCTTTGTCACTACCATATGCTAGTGGGAATCTTCATTATATAACTTGGCTTATATATTCCAATGATGAGCTTCCTCAAAATTGCCCTAGGTCTTCTTGAGCAAGCAAGTTGGATGCACACCCACTAGTTTTCCTTTTGAGCTTTCACATACTTATAGCTCTAGTGCATCTCTTGTGTGGCAATCCCTACTCATTCACACTGATATCTATTAATGGGCATCTCCATAGCCTATTGATACGCTGAGTCAATGTGACCATCTCCTCCTTTTTGTCTCACAACCACCACCACACTCTATTCCACCTATAGTGATATATCCATGGCTCGCGCTCATGTATTGCGTGATAGTTATAAAAAGTTTGAGAAAGGAAGAGTGCGAAAACAATTACTTGGCCAATTTCGGGGTTGTGCATGATTTACATTAGTTGTGTGAGGATGATGGAGCATAGCCAGACTATATGATTTTGTAGGGATAACTTTTTTGGCCTTGTTATTTTGAAAGTTCATGATTACTTTACTAGTTTGCTTGAAGTACTACTGTTTTCATGTCAATAGCAAACTATTGTTTTGAATGTTACGGATCTGAACATTCATGTCACGTGAAAGACGTTGCAAAGGACAACTATGCTAGGTAGCATTCCACATCAAAAATTCATTCTTTATCACTTCCCTACTCGAGGACGAGCATGAGTTAAGCTTGTGGATGCTTGATACGTCTCCAACGTATCTATTATTTTTGATGGTTTCATGCTATTATCTTGTCAAACTTTGGATGTTTTGTATGCCTTTTATATATTTTTTGGGACTAACTTATTAACTCAGTGCCAAGCACCGGTTCCTGTTTTTTTCCATGTTTTTGACCCCTTTCAGAGGAGATTTTGAAACGGAGTCCAAACGGAAGAAAATCCCCGAAAATATTTTTTTTGGAACGGAAGAAGATCGGAGAACTTGGGAGCCAAGTCAGGGGAGCCCCAGGGGCCCCACAAGCCCCCACCCCGCGGCCAGGGGGCACCATCCAGGCTTGTGGCCCCCCTCGAGGTCCCCTGACCTAGGTCTTTCGCCTATATAATCCCAAAAATTCCAGAAAAAATCGAGAGATCATCGCAATCGCTTTTCCGCCGCCACAAACTTCTGTCTCCGAAAGATCCCATCCAGGGCACGTCTTGGTGCCCTGCCGGAGTGGGGATTCGGACATGGAGGGCTTCTCCATCAACACCATGACCTCTCCGATGATGCGTGAGTAGTTCACCATAGACCTACGGATCCATAGCTAGTAACTAGATGGCTTCTTCTCTCTCTTGGATCTTCAATACAAAGTTCTCCATGATCTTCATGGAGATCTATCCCATGTAATCTTCTTTTGCGGTGTGTTTGTCGAGATCCGATGAATTGTGGATTTATGATCAGATTATCTATGAATCTTATTTGAGTTTCTTCTGATCTCTCTTATGCATGATTTCATATCCTTGTAATTCTCTTCGAGTTGTGGGTTTTGTCTGGCCAACTAGATCTATGATTCTTGAAATGGGAGAAGTGCTTGGTTTTGGGTTCATACCGTGCGGTGACCTCACCTAGTGATAGAAGGGGTAGCGAGGCACGCATCGTGTTGTTGCCATCAAGGGTTAAAAGATGGGGTTTTCATCATTGGTTTGAGATTATCCCTCTACATCATGTCATCTTGCTTAAAGCGTTACTCTGTTCGTCATGAACTCAATACACTAGATGCATGCTGGATAGCGGTCGATGCGTGGAGTAATAGTAGTAGATGCAGAAAGTATCGGTCTACTTGTCTCGGACGTGATGCATATATGCATGATCGTTGCCTTAGATATCGTTATGGCTTTGCGCGGTTCTATCAATTGCCCGACAGTAATTTGTTCACCCACCGTAATACTTGCTATTTTGAGAGAAGCCTCTAGTGAACACTATGGCCCCCAGGGTCTACTCCACACCATATTTCCAGCCTTACACTTTTTACTTCATTGCACTTTCCGCCTTCAGATCTCACTTTGCAAACAATCTTGAAGGGATTGACAACCCCTTTGAAGCATTGGATGCAAGCTTGTTTGTGTTTGCGCAGGTACTCTGGACTTGACGAGACCCTCCTGCTGGATCGATACCTTGGTTCCCAAACTGAGGGAAATACTTACTGCTCCTGTGGTGTATCACCCTTTCCTCTTCAAGGGAAGAACCAACGCAAGCCCAGCCTCTGTCAACGTGTCAACTTCTTGCGCTGTTGTCTGTGGGATAGCAAGCATCATGGAGTTGGCGATGAAGGTGGGTTGGTGATGAGCAAGACCGAATTATCCCCTCTCCGAAGACCCGAACGGACTCTAGATTAGGCCTCCTGATGAAGAACAGGAGGTGGCGTTGGCTCCGTTTCGTAAAATGCGATGAAACTTCCTTCCTGATTTTTCGCTCCGGAAATAGGATTTTATAGTGCTGGAATTAGGGTCACCGGAGCCCCATGGGACCCACTAGACACCAGGCCGCGCCAAGGGGACTGGCGCGCCCTGGTGTCTAGTGGGTGCATGTGGCCTCCCTTGTGATGGGTCTTGGTTCGAGTATTTTTCATTTAGTCTGGCAAAAATCTCCAAAAAGTTTCCTTCCATTCTAAGAACTTTTATTTCTACACAAAACAAGACCATGGTAGTTATGCTAAAAACAACATTAGTCCGGGTTAGTTTCATTCAAATCATGCAAATTAGAGTCCAAAACAAGAGCAAAAGCGTTAGGAAAAGTAGATACGATGTAGAAGTATCACTCGCGCTCAGCCAGAGTGGCTTGGCATGCATTCTCTAGGACTACCTCCTCCGGGGTGTTCCCGGTAATGGGGGTATGAAGAGCGTTGTCATTTATCTGCCTAGGTTCCTCCCGCTGCTCTTCAATGAGCGGCTGGGGGACGTAGAGGTCGGAATTAGCATTGCAACGATGGCCTCCATCGTGTCTGTGGGATTTACCCATGGAAAAAACCAGGATCTCCTCCCCTGGTCGTGTCGGCCATCAGGATCTTCATAGAATCTCCACTTCTCTCGTAATCGGACTCGTCGAATGAGTCGTCGCCTGATGAAGGGAAAAGTCTCATAGTGGGCTCGTCTGAGTCAATCATGTCCACTTGTCCTGATGTGGCTTGTAGAGCCACCACATGCTTGATCCAATGCTACAGCTGTGAGAGCCCGGAGCGCTTGCGACGAACCGCAGTAGGACGTGGGCGTGCCGAGAGGTACGACACCGACGACTCTCAAATGAGGACCCCATGCACCACCGCGCTGAAGTGTGAAGCACCTCGAGCAGGCAAATCATCAATATTCAACGACGCGTCCTGCAGCCACGCCGAATCGTCAGCGGTGAAGCTGAGGGAACCAAAAAGGATCTCGCTACCGAGTGTCATCATGATGATAAAAAGGTATTAAAACTCCAACTGCGCTGGAATTTGCTGGACGTGCCGCCCCATGGTGGGTGCCAACTATCGAGGGGATAAGCCCAACAATAATACCAGGGGTACGAACGAAGGGTAGAGCATAGCTACGACGCGGTTGTGACACTCGGATATACGAGTACAGGCCCCACTCGGGAGTGGTAAAGACCCTACGTCTTGAGCCCGGAGGCTTGGTGGTGCTTATGGAGGGTGTGAGTTGACAGAATGCTTATCCGTTGCCATGGAGCTCAAGGAAGGCTTATATAGAGTACGCCTCAGCCTATTGAGCGTCATAACTAGGGAGAGTTAATGCTAATAACTACAGAAGTTACTAGCAATATCATCTCTAACTACAGTGTTACTGGTAACGCCGGTTTTCACTGTGCTTTATGTGGTAGATTAAGTCCCTTCCCGTTGCAATCTCTTCCTCGTCCACGCCTCGCTTTAGTCCGAGTGCTGGTGCATGTTCGACTGACCGAAGATGGTCCGAGTGACCCTGTATGCCTGAGCGTGATTCTACATGTTCGAGTGAGACTTGGACTGCACTGGTAGCCCTACGACTTTAGTGACTGTGTGGGGCCTTAGGTGGCCCATGGAAAGGAGGTCCATGGCCCTACCCCTAATGGGCAACCCCATCACCTGGCTCGCAAAAAACGGTCGATTTAGTCGTTCCTTCAGAGCAAGGCCAAGGCTTGCTTTAAGTTTCGTGCAGGCCAACTATCCCATGCAACCGAGACAACCAAACAACCTAAATACACCCCGCAGGCCTGGTTGGGCCTAATGCAGGCAACCAAACACGTCCTAAGCTCTGTGTCATGAAAACTTGTTTTAGAGCATGTGTTTATGGACCCCTCTTTTCTAGCCATCCATTCACCCCATCGTGATCCCTGCAAGTATGTTTCTATTTTTTGTTTCTCTCACATAAAACACGTCTTGAACTTCAAACATTGCAGCCTAGCAACTAAAAATCCAATTTTTTATCCCACATCCTAGTTACTCCCTCCATCCATATATATAGGGCCTAATGCATTTTTAAGACTGTGTTTGACTATTGATAAGATTAATATTATATGAGATGTATAATACAAAAATTATATAATTGGAAGCTCCTTTCACGTACAAATTTGACGGTATGCTTTGTGTAACTAGCATGTCATATATTATTTGCTCTAACATATGGTCAAAGTTAGCCTCGAAAAACGCATTAGGCCCTATATATATATGGATAGAGGGAGCAGAAATCTATGTTGGGCTTTAGAGTTTAAAGTTTAAGACATATTTTATGTGGGAGAAGCAAAAAAGAAAAAAAAATCATGTATTAAGTTAGTTGTGTAGCGCAGAACTCAAAGCAACATTTGAAGAGCGAGGACAGTGAGGCCCTAGTGTAGGAGCTCTAAAAGTCCGCGTCCCTCTACTCGTGCTCAACCTCCTGTTACCTCCATAGAGGAGCCAGACGACAGCTCCTTGGTCGAGCTGGATGGTGGTGGACCCGGAGCATGGCGGCCTGGGCCTCGGCATCGGCGTGGCACACACAGAGGAAGGCGGAGGGAGCTGCTTCTAGAATGGCAGCCTCCACCGCAACCTTCGCTACCTTCCTTCTCTCTTGCCACCAGTAATACAACGTGCGGCGTGGCATCTCATCGGCTACCACCACCACCTCGAGGGCCATCCCACCGCTATTCTCCACTACGACTTGTCGCCGTCCTCGTTTCCACTAGAGCCATCGCCATGCCATGAACCTCCCGTGTAGTATGATGACACCATCACCTCCCCCGCCGCACCTCTGCCTCATCTCTGCCTTCGGTGCAGTAGGATGGCTCCACCGCCTCCCTGGTCGATGTCTTCGTCATTCCCCGTGAGCAACACCTCCCGTTTACTACTCCTCCTCGTTCTCCTTGACTCGTGCCATGGTGGTGGTTATGGGATCTGGTCCGGGGCTATCTTTTACTGAGACATAAATGGGATTGGATAAAGGTGCGAGATCTTTTCGGTGTAGAGTGCTAGAGAGAAAAATGTCCACATGACCTCCACCCCCCGTTGGATCAAATAAATACGTGAAACAAGTGGTCTCATCCTTTTACAGCTAAGGATAAGCTAGATGCATATCTTATAGTGGCTGAATCGCTCTTGAGGACACACGAGAATCTCGCCAAGTTACTTTCGCATTTCACCACGGTTCATTAATTTACCATTCATTGCTTCGATAAGCGTTGTGTGGATGTACCGGAGCTAAGGTACTGTCCTAACTTGAAAAAAAATACCTACTTATGATTATACTCTCCATGCAAGCATCTACAACCACAAGAGAAGTAATTAAGATAAATCTAACCATATCATTAATAGTTGGATCCAAAGCAGCCCTTCACAAAACAATTCATAAACTGGGGTTTGGCATTTCTATCACTCCCGCAAACTATCATCTACAAAATAATTACACCATGGCTTCCCCTAGATCCAAATATGGTGAACTCTCATGTACTCGACGTTCACATAACACCACCAAAGTAACAACAACACAACATATCTTCAAAACATTGAACGATAACCAACTTCACAAGATTACTAGTAACAAGAATTCTCCCATGTCCTCAAGAACTAATGTAACTACTCACAACTCATCATAGGGATCATGATTAATGGGTATAGTATATGACTAACAATTTGAACATAACAATCTTCCACCAATAAAACCCCTATGCATCAACTAAAAGATGTAATTAACACATACAAGTACTCCCACGTATCAATTTGAGGTTTGATACTAATATTGAACACAAAGGAAGAAGTAGGATTTGGAGATGAGATGGTTATGATGAATATGTTGATGAAGATAATGATCCCCGCGATGATTGGAGTGTTGGTGATGATGAATGCCTCGATTTCCTTCTACTGGAGGGAAGTATCCTCAACAAAACCACTCCGCCGAACAGCAAAAGTGCGCCGTCCAAGTTCTGCCTCGTAAACAACGACAGAAAGTCCAAATTTCTATGAATTGTTTCTAGGGAAAAATAGATTTTATAGACAAAGGACATCGGGAGACAATCCACTAGGCCCCACATGGCCAGGTGGTGCTCCGAGGAGGGTGGTTGCACCACCAGGCCATGTGGGGGACTCGTGGGTCCCCTCTCCCACTTATTAGCTCCATAAGTCTTTATATATTTGAAAATAATTATGTAAAAATTCAAGCTTCATTTTGAGCTCACAATTGTTTTTTCTTCTGCTGTATTTTAGGTCCAGAATTCCAGCTGTCCGACAGTCCCCATCACTTTGTATCTTGCATTTTAAGAGAGAAATTGCATTAGAAATGTGTCATACTATCAAATATATCATTGAAATAGGATAAATCATAACAGGAAATAATGCAAAATGGATGTATCACTAAGCATGAAAACAAATTGAGCATGTTTATATTTGCGAGAAACTGGAAGGTCTTTGGTGTTATAGTCTCTCTTAACTAACAATTGACAAAGGTCATCTTCATTTTCTAGGTTCTAGAACATTTAATAAGAAGACAAACATTCATAGTGATCTAATCTACCACTCCCAACCTCTCGTAGTGAATAATATCACCCATATAATGCTAGTGTATGCTATTAGTTCCCCAATGCATAGTATGGTTAGTATCTTAGACAACAATATTTATTAGTTTGTAAAGTCCCATGTGAAATAGGGCCATGATATATTTGACGCAACTTTTCTTGTTTCACATGATACGCTGCCTTATCATATTATAATACTACAAGTGTCGCTCTCCTTCTATAATTTTGTGCCACGTCAAATTCATTCCTAGCCGGTACGAATGGTACTAGGTATGATACTTCACCGCGAGCAGCCTAAGCCCCTGATCTACATGTTGGCATACATCAAGCGAATAACATAATTATTTGACATACATCAAGACAATTAACTAAATTATATTGATGAGAGTCGTCACTATCTTTCTAGAGATGACTCTTCATAAAAAACTCTATGCAGAGGACCTTTATACCTTTGTTTCACACCAAAATTACCTAAAACAGACTACCCACTCTTGTTGAAGTTATCTTAAAGCCAGACAAGTGTTCAAAAAATACGGTGAACATTCTAGATGTTTCTAGCATTATGTTGTCTAAATTAGCATCCACTAAACACACATAATCATCCACATACTCGAACATGCAAACCTCACCGACAATTAAATGTGATACCATATCCTTAATAAGACCTTGATTTCTAGCATGCACTATTAATCCATGAAGATCATAACAATATATTATAAAATATGGGTGAGAGGGGATCCTATAGGATCATTTGGTATGTCCGTGGGTGGGTGGGTGTGGGGATGGGGTAGAATAGACTATAGTCACAATTTAGAGGCACTTTTCCCCAATTTTATGTTGTTGGCAATTTTAAGCTTAGATAGCGGTTGCCTAAGTCTTCCTACACATGCAAGTATATAGATAATAAATCATCAAACATAAAAAATGCACAAGTAAAAAATATTGTTAGGGAGATGCAAACACGAGAACACTTGACAAAGTTTTTTCCTATGGTTCGGACATCCTACTCCATGTTGATGGAGGCTTTGAATCACTGAGATTTTAAGATCACGGAGATCTCGGTTGCGAGGTCTACACAGGGTCCACGAAGGAGCAACCGACTAATTCCACCATGGCTTACGCCTGTGAAGGTTTAACCGCACTTGGGGGTAGATTTTTGCGAATTAGGCGATCGCTAGGCCCATACAAACTTACTGGCTCCTTCACGCACTGAAGGCTCCCAAGCACACTTAGATAGTCTAGGACACACACACACACACACACAAAGAGAGAGATATATATAGAGACAGAGAGAGAGAGAGAGAGAGAGAGAGAGAGAGAGAAGGGGGAGAGGGAGGGAGGGGAGAGAGAGAGAGTTCAAAATTAACAATATGAGCTTTCTTGGCGATGAATTCCTTGCTCTTGTGCATCAAAAGATAATCTCCTCCACACTCACTCTCAATATGGGTCTTTGGTATAAAGAGGTATGAGTGGTGACTAAGGAGGGAGATTACATATCAAACGAGTGGCTTGAAAGTTAGTAGAACGCCATATGAACTTAGAATAAGGATAGAAAGTTCTCCCACATGATGTGAGTTTTAATGGAAGTGCTTCGATTGAACTAGTGGCATAGACAGGGTATATATAGGCGGGAACAAAATTTGTGACAAGTAAATACCGTTTTGCATTGCTCGAGACTCCGAATTATCAACTTGGAAGTTCTATCAGAACAAAAGAGGTAACTCAAAGTTGCTCGAAGGGTCTGACAAAGAACCATTCGCATGTTCGACTAGCATGCGACACATGTGCGAACGCTTATGTTATTATCAGAAATTTTTGACCGAGGATGGTTTGGGGACTCCAGTCAAGCCAAGAAGAGAAAACAAGTGCATAGGAGGTTTCGAGTACCAATAACATGGAAGCTCTGAGTGACTTAGGGTTTGAGCAACAAATATTGTTGGGGAACGTCGCATGGGAAATAAAAAATTTCCTACGCGCACGAAGACCTATCATGGTGATGTCCATCTACGAGAGGAGATTTCCGATCTACGTACCCTTGTAGATCGCATAGCAGGAAGCATTAAGAAATGCGGTTGATGTAGTGGAACGTCCTCACGTCCCTCGATCCGCCCCGCGAACCGTCCCGCGATCCGTCCCATGAACCGTCTCGCGATCCGTCCCACGATCCGCTCCGATCTAGTGCCGAACGGACGGCACCTTTGCGTTCAGCACACGTACAGCTCGACGATGATCTCAGCCTTCTTGATCCAGCAAAAGAGACAGAGAGGTAGATGAGTTCTCTGGCAGCGTGACGGTGCTCCGGAGGTTGGTGGTGATCTATCTGAGCAGGGCTCCGCCCGAGCTCCGCAGAAATACGATCTAGAGGAAAAATCGTGGAGGTATGTGGTCGGGCTGCCGTGGAAAAGTTGTGTCTCAAAAACCCTCAATACCTCTAGTATATATAGGAGGGAGGGAGGGGAGGAGGCAGCCTCAAACCCTCAAGGTTTGGCCGAAATTGGAGGTGGATGAGTCCTACTCCAATCCTACTTGGAGTAGGATTCCACCTTCCCACTTGGATACTCTTTCCACCTTGTGTTTTTTCCATCTCAAACCTTATGGGCCTTAGTGGGAACTTATTCCAGCCCACTAAGGGCTGGTTTATCTCTTCCCATAGACCATGAGACCCCTTGGGGCCTGACACCCCTCCTGATGGTCCGCGGCACCCCTCCCGGCACTCCCAGTACACTACCGATGAGCCCGAAACTTTTCCGGTAATGCACGAAAACCTTCCGGTAACCAAATGAGGTCATCCTATATATCAATCTTCGTTTCCGAACCATTGCGGAAACCCTCGTGACGTACGTGATCTCATCCGGGACTCTGAACAACATTCGGTAACCAACCATATAACTCAAATACGCATAAAACAACGTCGAACCTTAAGTGTGCAGACCCTGCGGGTTCGAGAACTATGTAGACATGACCCGAGAGACTCGTCGGTCAATATCCAATAGCGGGACCTGGATGCCCATATTGGATCCTACATATTCTACGAAGATCTTATCGTTTGAACCTCAGTGCCAAGGATTCATATAATCCCGTATGTCATTCCCTTTTTCCTTCGGTATGTTATTTGCGTGAGATTCGATCGTTAGTATCCGCATACCTATTTCAGTATACGATCCGCTCCGATCTAGTGCCGAACGGACGACACCTCCCCGTTCAGCACACGTACAGCTCGACGATGATCTCAGCCTTCTTGATCCAGCAAGATAGACGGAGAGGTAGATGAGTTCTCCGGCAGCGTGACGGCGCTCCAAAGGTTGGTGGTGATCTAATCTCAGCAGGGCTCCACCCGAGCTCCGCAGAAACGCGATCTAGAGGTAAAACCGTGGAGGTATGTGGTCGGGCTGCCGTGGCAAAAGTTGTCACGAATCAGCCCTAAAACCCCACTATATATAGGAGGGAGGGAGGGCAGGAGGCAGCCTCAAAACCTAAAGGTTTGGCCGAAATTGGAGGTGGAGGAGTCCTACTCCAATCCTACTTGGAGTTGGATTCCACCTTCCCACTTGGAAACTCTTTCCACCTTGTGTTTTTTCCTTCTCAAACCTTATGGGCCTTTGCGGGAACTTATTCCAGCCCACTAGGGGCTGGTTTATGTCTTCCCATAGCCCATGAGACCCCTTGGGGCGTGAAACCCCTCCGGATGGTCCCCGGCACCCCTCCCGGCACTCCCGGTACACTACCGATGAGCCCGAAAATTTTCCTGTGACCAAAATAGGACTTCCTATATATCAATCTCTACCTCCGGACCATTCCAGAGCTCCTCGTGACGTCCTGGATCTCATCTAGGACTCCGAACAACTTTCGGTTACCAACACCTATAACTCAACCATACCTAAACGTCACCGAACCTTAAGTGTGCAGACCCTGCGGGTTCGAGAACTATGTAGACATGAAACCGGGACACTCCTCGGTCAATATCCAATAGCGGGACCTGGATGCCCATATTGGATCCTACATATTCTCTGAAGATCTTATCGGTTGAACCTCAGTGTCAAGGATTCATATAATCCCGTATGTCATTCCCTTTGTCCTTCGGTATGTTAGTTGCCCGAGATTTGATCGTCGGTATCTGCATACCTATTTCAATCCCGTTACCGGCAAGTCTCTTTACTCGTTCTGTAATACAAGATCCAGTGACTTACACTTAGTCACATTGCTTGCAAGGCTTGTGTGTGATGTTGTATTACCGAGTGGGCCCCAAGATACCTCTCCGTCACACGGAGTGACAAATCCCAGTCTTGATCCATACTAACTCAACGGACACCTTCGGAGATACCTGTAGAGCACCTTTATAGTCACCCAGTTACGTTGCGACGTTTGATGCACACAAGGTATTCCTCCGGTGCCAGTGAGTTATATGATCTCACGGTCATAGGAACAAATACTTGACACGCAGAAAACAATAGCAATAAAACGACACGATCAATATGCTACGTTCATAGTTTGGGTCTTGTCCATCACATGATTCTCCTAATGATGTGATCCCGTTATCAAGTGACAACACTTGCCTATGGCCAGGAAACCTTGACCATCTTTGATCAACGAACTAGTCAACTAGAGGCTCACTAGGGACCGTGTGTTGTCTATGTATCCACACATGTATTTGAGTTTCCAATCAATACAATTATAGCATGGATAATAAACGATTATCATGAACAAAGAAATATAATAATAACTAATTTATTATTGCCTCTAGGGCATATTTCCAACAACTATATGTGGATGAACCGAAGGTTCCACATACAAGTGGATCAGACGCTTCGAGTAGTGTAAAATAAGACAGATAGCGAAAAAATGGGAGGCTTTTTTATTTTTGGGTTTGCTTTTTAAGCACACCCAAGAAAGAAACTCAAGCAACCTTGATCCCCTTTTGATAGTACTCGTACTCCTATGGACTCATGTGACCTTGGACCACTGAAGTAATAGCTTAGTCTCGAGTCTTGTCAAAACTTGTCTATTTTGAAGTAGGGATCACTAACATTTCCCTTGTTCCATATTTTGGGACCTAATCTCAAATATACTCCAGAAATTATTAGTCCCTTGAGCTATACATTACATTAACTAAAACAACCTAGGGTTGAAGATGCACTTGTAGACCCTCCGCTCCATCCGATCCCCTTCCACCTTTTAAAATATGGACATAACTATCCATTGACCATTACATCCACACTTCCTCCCTACACTGTTTGTCTAATCCAATTAACACACTGCACCTAGGAAACCTTTTATTAACATCAAAAACAACAAAAAATATAATTGATCTTATTATAAGCTTTTTCAAGATCTGCCTTAAAAGAGTACATCACTATTCTTCCGCGTACTAATCTCATGAAAGAGTCATGAAGATCTCACCATCTATAATATATCCGCCTTTAATAAAGGTTGTTTGAATTGGAGCAACCACTTTATGTGTCGAACTAATAGTTCTATTATTTACTACTTCAAGATCCATAAATTACATAAGCAAAACATATAGCCTATACATTTATATTTTAGCTTCCTCTTTTTTGGTTAACAAAGTGATGACGTGTTCAATCTAGAAATACCATACTGAATACATGTATGTGTGATTGCCTAAGGGTCCAAATGCTCCGCATTCAGGGGTTTGTCGGATTGTTTCGCCTTGGCCCGGACCTCCCCATATAAGTAGGAGACGAAGCCCCATAGGGAGAGTGCTAGGGCCACACCTTTAGTGCCGTTGAATGGCTCGTGGAAGAACATGACGGCGAGCACCTCAGTCACTGGGATGAGCACGGTCATGATGACACCGGCAAGTAGTGCCGAACCATAGAAGATGGCGCCGATGGTGTCGAGGAAGAAGAACTGGTACACGGTGGCTGAGCCGGCAAGCAGTAGGTAGTAGCCAATCTGACCAAGACCGAACTCCCGGGCTTCTCCTCGGATGGCCTGCATATGATTCTCCCATTAAAATATCTTCATTGACAATCATCAACCTTTTTTAATGAAGTACATGATATACTCTGTGTACCTCTTAACAGACTTGTGGAAAGGCACACATCAAGTGCGGTACACAACATGGCATACTGTAGAGTTTATGGCTAAGGCATAGGGGATGACCTTCGTCCTTTCTCTTTCTTCTGCCGTGGTCGGGCTTTTGAGTCTTATTCATATTCACACCTTACAACACAGCCAAGAACTCCTTCTTTGCTGATCTATTTTGAACTCCTTCAAAAACTTGTCAAGGCATGCATTTCATTTGAAAGTTATGTTTAGCATTTTGATCTATCTCCATAGATCTTGATGCTCAATGTTCATGTAGCTCTATCCAGGTCTTCCTTTGAAAAACTCCTTTCAAACAACCTTTATGCTTTACAGAAATTCTACATTACTTCCGATCAACAATATTTCAACCACATATACTTATCAGAAATTCTATAGTGCTCCCACTCACTTTTTTGGAAATACAAGTTTCTCATAAACCTTGCACAAACCCAAAAGCTTTGATCATCTCATCAAAGCGTATATTCCAACTCCGAGATGCTTGCACCAGTCCATAAAAGGATCGCTAGTGCTTGCATGCTTGTTAGTATCCTTAAGATCGACAAAACCTTCTGATTGTATCAAATACAATCTTTCCTCAAGGAAACCGTCGAGGAAACAATGTTTTGACTTCCTATGTGCAATATTTCAAAAATAATGCAGCAACTACTAACATAACTCCAACAGACTTTTAGCATCGCTACGAGTGAGAAATTCACATCATAGTCAACTCTTTGATCTTGTCGAAAACATCTTTGCGACAAGTCGAGCTTTTCTTAATAGTGACTTATCACCATCATCGCCTGTCTTCCTTTTAAAGATCCATCTTTACTTAATATTCTTACTACCATCAAGTAGTTCTTCCAAAGTCTACACTTTGTTTTCATACATGGATTCTCTCTCAGATTTCATGGCCTCCAGCCATTTGTCGGAATACTGGCTCACCATTGTTTCTCCATAAGTCATAGGTTCATTGTTGTTCAACAACATGACCTCCAAGACAGGGTTAGTGTACCACTCTGTAGTAGGACGCGACCTTTGTCGACCTACGAGGTTTGTAGTAACTTGATCCGAAGCTCTAATGATCACCATCATTAGCTTCCACTTCAATTGTTGTAGTCGCCACAGGAACATCTTCCTGCGCCCTGCTACACGCTGGTTGAAGTGACGGTTCACTAACCTCATCAAGTTCCACTACCCTCCCACTCAATTCTTTCGAGAGACCTTTCCTCGAGAAAGGACCCGTTTCCTAAAACAAACACTTCGCTTCCGGATCTGAGATAGGAGATGCACCCAACTGTTTTGGATATCCTATGAAGATGCATTTATCCGTTTTGGGTTCGAGCTTATCGGACTGAAACTTTTTCACATAAGCATCACAGCCCCAAACTTTTGAGAAACGACAGCTTAGGTTTCTCCAAACCATAGTCTATATTGTGTCATCTCAACGGAAATACGCGGTGCCCTATTTAAAGTGAATGTTGTTGTCTCTAATTTATAACCCATAAACGATAGTGGTAATTTGATAAGAGACATCATAGTATGCACCATATCAAATAGGGCGTGGCTATGACGTTCAGACACATCATCACACTATGGTGTTCCAGGTGGCATGAACTGCGAAACAATTTTCACTTTGTCTTAACTGCGTACCAAAAACTCGTAACTCAGATATTCATCTCTATGATCATATCGTAGACAGTTTATCCTCTTGTCACGACGATCTTCACTCTGAAGTTGCTTTGAAATTTTCAATATTTCAGACTTGTGATTCATCAAGTAAATACTCCTGTATCTACTCAAATCGTTAGTGAAGTAAGAACATAACGATATCCACTGCGTGCCTTAGCACTCATTGGACTGCACACATCAAAAATGCATTACTCCCAACAAGTTACTCTCTTGTTTCATGTGGCATGTTTTGCGTGTCTCAAGTGATTCAAAATCAAGTCAGTGCAAATGATCCATCTCTATGGAGTTTCTTCATGCATTTTATACCAACAGGTATGGTTTGCATGTCCCAAACGTTTCAAAAATGAGTGAGTACAAAGATCCATCGGCATGGAGCTTCTTCATGCATTTTATGCCAACATGACTCAAGTGGCAGTGCCACAACTAAGTGGTACTATCATTATTACTTTGTATCTTTTGGCACCAATATTATGAACATGTGTAACACTACGATCGAGATTCCATAAACCATTGAGGGTAATTATTCAAGCAAATAGAATAACTATCATTCTCTTTAAATGAATAATCATATTGCAATAAACACGATCCAATCATGTTCACGCTCAACACAAACACCAAACAACAATTATTTAGGTTTTACCACCAATCCCAATGATAGAGGGAGCGTGCGATGTTTGATCACATCAACCTTGAAAACACTTCCAACACGTATCGTCACCTCGCCTTTAGCTAGTATCCATTTATTCCGTAGCTTTCATTTAGTATTACTAATTACTTAGTAACCGAACCGGTATCCAATACCCTCGCGCTACTAGGAGTACTAGTAAAGTACACATCAACATCATGTATATCAAATATACTTCTGTCGACTGTGCCAGCCTTCTTATCTACCAAGCATCTAGGGTAGCTCCGCCTCAGTGACCGTTCCCCTCATAACAGAAGCACTTAGTCTCGGGTTTGGGTTTAATCTTGGGTCTCTCCATTAGTGCAGCAACTATTTTGCCGTTTCACGAAGTATCCCTTCTAGCCCTTGCCTTTCTTGAAACTTAGTGGTTTTACTAACCATCAACTATTGATGCTCCTTCTTGATTTCTACTTTCGCAGTGTCAAACATCGCGAATCGCTCAAGGATCATTGTATCTATCCTTGATATGTTATAGATCATCACGAAGCTCTAGCAGCTTAGTGACAGTGACTTTGGAGAACCACCACTATCTCATCTGGAAGATTAACTCCCACTTGATTCAAGCGATTGTTGTACTCAGACAATCTGAGAACATGCTCAACGATTTTGAGCTTTTCTCCTTTACTTTGAAGGCAAAGAATCTTGTTGGAGGTCTTATATCTCTCAACAAGGGCACGAGCATGAAATCTCAATTTCATATCCTTGAACATCTCTTATGTTCTATGACGTTTTCAAAACATCTTCGGCGCCTTGCTTCTAAGCCATTAAGTATTGCGCACTGAACTATCACGTAGTCATCAAAAACGTGTATGTCAGATGTTCGCAACATCCACAGACGACGCTCGAGGTGCAGCACACCGAGTGGTGCATTAAGGACATAAGCCTTCTGCGCAGCAATGAGGACAATCCTCAGTTTTATGGACTAAGTCCGCAAAGTTGCTACTATGAACTTTCAACTAAATTTTCTCTAGGAACATATAAAACCAGTAGAGATATAGCGCAAGCTACATCTTAATTCGCAAAGGCCATTAGACTACGTTCATGATAATTAGTTTAATTAATCATATTACTTAAGAACTCCCACTCAAAAAGTACATATCTCGAGTCATTTGAGTGATACATGATCCAAATATACTATCTCAAGTCCGATCATCACGTGAGTCGAGAATAGTTTCAGTGGTAAGCATCTCTATGCTAATCATATCAACTATATGATTCATGCTCGACCTTTCGGTCTCTTGTGTTCTGAGGCCATGTCTGCACATGCTAGGCTCGTCAAGTTTAACCCGAGTGTTCCGCGTGTGCAACTGTTTTGCACCCGTTGTATGTGAGCGTTGAGTCTATCACACCCGATCATCACGTGGTGTCTTGAAACGATGTACTGTAGCAACGGTGCACGGACGGGGAGAAGAAAATTTCGTCTTGAAATTTTAGTGAGAGATCACCTCATAATGCTACTATAGTTCTAAGCAAAATAAGGTGCATAAAAGGATTAACATCACATGCAATTCATAAGTGACATGATATGGCCATCATCATGTGCTTCTTGATCTCCATCACCAAAGCACCGGCACGATCTTCTTGTCACCGGCGCTACACCATGATCTCCATCATCATGATCTCCATCAACGTGTCGCCATCGGGGCTGTCGTGCTACTTATGCTATTACTACTAAAGCTACTTCCTAGCGATATAGTAAACGCATCTGCAAACACAAACGTTAGTTTAAAGACAACCCTATGGCTCCTGTCGGTTGACGTACCATCGACGTGCAAGTCGATATTAACTATTACAACATGATCATCTCATACATCCAATACATCACATCACGTCGTTGACCATATCACATCACAAGCATACCCTGCAAAAACAAGTTAGACGTCCTCTAATTGTTGTTGCATGTTTTACGTGGCTGTTATGGGTATCTAGTAGATCGCATCTTACTTACGCAAAAACCACAACGGAGATGTGCAAATTGCTATTTAACCTCTCCAAGGACCGCCTCGGTCAAAACCAATTCAACTAAAGTTGAAGAAACCGACACCCGCCAGTCATCTTTATGCAACGAGGTTGCATGTCAATCGATGAAACCAGTCTTTCGTAAGGGTACGAATAATGTCGGTCCGGGCCGCTTGAATCCAACAATACCGCTGAATCGAGAAAAGACTAAGGAGGGCAGCAAATCGAACATCCCCGTCCACAAAACCCATTGTGTTCTACTCGAGATAACATCTATGCATGAACCTAGCTCATGATTCCACTTTTGGGGAACATCGCATGGGAAACAAAAAAATTCCTACGCGCACGAAGACCTATCATGGTGATGTCCATCTACGAGAGGAGATTTCTGATCTACGTACCCTTGTAGATCGCACACCAGGAAGCGTTAAGAAATGCGGTTGATGTAGTGGAACGTCCTCACGTCCCTCGATCCGCCCCGCTGAAAGTGCATGACATGCCCCTAATCGACTTTTGGTGTTAATGACAACACATACATAGGAAACTAATCCTATTTGTTGAGAGTATCTTAGGATGGCGAGTACTTTAGTAGATTGATAATTATGTGCCAAGGTGGTGTGAGAAGATCGGGACTTATATGTCAAGAAGGCTCGGGATTGAGAAAAGATGATGTACACTATCCTTTAAGTTAACTATTCTTGAGTATAGGGATCCCGCACTATTAAGAGGGGATCACATGTTTTGCGATGAATTTGCTCATACTACATCTCTACTTTTCTGCTCATACCACATCTTCACTACTCTGCTCTCATCTCAAAACAGAACTAATGCCTCAGACATCCGGCCTCCTCCGAACGTCTGAGGGTCGGACGACCGACCAGCTTCGGAAATCCGGAGCTCTGCACCAGAAGAACTTGAGCCATATTACTCGGACTTTCGGCTCCCTCCGGACGTCCGAGGGCCGGTTGACCGACCAGCTTCGAAAATCCGAAGCTCTACACCAGAAGAACTTGAGCCATATAACTCGGACTTCCGGCTCCCTCCGGACGTCGGGACGTCCGTCCGTCCCCTTTCGGAAATCCGGAATCTTGCACCAGAGAAGTTTGAGTCGAATAACTCGGACTTCCGGCCTTCTCCGGACGTCCGGTCCGTGTTCAACTCCACAGTGATTCCACACATATCTACAGCCCTCGTACGACCGACCCCTGTCGGACGTCCGACTCCTTGTGGACGCCCGGACATCCGTGAACTGCCGGATGTCCGACCCCTGTGTGACTTAAAGTGTCCCCAACGGCTGTTTTACACTCCCCACTATATATACCCCCTCCCACTTCGTGAGAGGGTGTCCAACACAGCTAGAACACATAAAAGAACACCTTTCTTCTCACTCAGTCTTGTCTACACTCAATCTTAGATCCCAAAAGCATTTGTGAGTCCCTTTGAGTGTTGTTCCAATCAAAAGATAGATCGTCTCCTTCTCCTCTTCTCCACCAAAGTGATTTGTGATTTGAGCAAGTTTTGAGCATCCCCGTGATCTTGTTACTCTTGGAGGTTGGAGACTCCTAGGCGGTAGGAGTCTTCGGAGAGGAATCAAACCACTGTGATTTCCCCCGGAAAGTTTGTGAAGGTTTCGAAGCCACCTCAAGGCTTACCACTAGTGGTTGAGAAACGCCTTCGTGGAGTTATCTCAAAGGGAGAATAGGGTGAGCCTTCGTGGCGTTGGTGTGCCTTCGTGGTAACATCCGCCCCTCTAACGGTGATGTAGCTTCCCTCCAAGGAAGTGAACATCGGGATACATCCTCGTCTCTCTTGGAGTTTCGGTTATTCCTAACCCTAACTCTCTACTTCTGTTAATCCTTATTACGTACTTGTATTTGATTATTGTTTACTGGTTGCCTTACTTCACTCTAAATAGCTTACTCCTTGTCATAGCAATTATTAGGCCTACGCTCATATTCCGCACCTTTGCCTAAAATTGCTAAGTAATTATTAAAATTTGGAACTGTACCTATTCACCCCCCCCCCTCTAGGTCCATCTCGATCCTTTTCAATTGGTATCAGAGCCTCGTGCTCTATTCTTCTGGCTTAACCGCCCTAGAGCGAGATGGACGGGATTCCCACTACTGTAGCTCCAGTGGAGAGGGACGGGACTTCCATGGAAGTCAAGTCCTTCACCTCTGAGGACCTGGAACGGGCCCTTGCCAAGCAAAAAGAGGAGCATGATGCTTCTCTTGAGGCCTTGGTCCAAATGAGACTGGCATCATTAACCACGGGGACAGCCACGTCCCCAAGGGCCTCAGGGCCACATGTGCACGGTTCTTCATTTGGCCAACAACCTCCGGAGAGGAACCAAACCAGTGTTCCATGGCTTTATGCTAGATCTCAAATTGAGAAACCTAAGTACAATCCTGGAGGAAAACCTCCCTTGCTTGATGACAATTCCGATTTTGCTTTGTGGAGAGTTGGTATGCAGCATCATCTTAGGTACGCCAATGATGAGATGTTGGACATCCTCGAGCATGGGTACAATCCTGTAGATCCAAGGTGCCTCACTCCCAGAGAAACTTATGACAAGCATCTCAATGACACTGCGATCATGTGCATAAGAAAAGGAATGAATGACAAGCAACGGAGACCTTACATTCACATCACAAGTGCCAAGGAACTATGGGATAGCATTATAAGGACCAAGACTGGTACCTCCACTCTTCGGCTTGCTCAATATGAAATTGCCAAGGGGCAATTACAGAATTTCTGTATGATAAAGGGTGAATCTCCCAAGCAACTGGTAGAACGGCTCATGACTCTCGCCACAGACATTGAGTCCTGTGACTGTGACAAGACGCAAGATGGTTTCAATCTGACCAAGAGATTTCTCGTGGACAAGTTACTTCATGCTCTTGCTCTGTACCACCATCAAATGGTATGGGACATGAGGCAGCACCATGGTTCAAAGAAATGACTCCAGATGACATCATATCCACTTTCCAATTATTTGAAGAGTCAAAGGCAAATGCAACAAAGCACCTTGCCATGCATGGCACGTCAACATCAAAGATCAATCTTGCTTTGAAAGCCAAGCATGAATGTGATGAAGAAGAAAGTGAAAAAGAAGAGGGTGATGATGACTGTGAAGATGGTGATGTTGTTGACTCTGATGAAAGCCCATCTTATGAGGACATTGCTCTCTTTGTAAAGAAGTTCAGTGCAGGAACATTCAAGGGAAGATTCCCAAAGAAGAAGGTAAGGAAATGCTACAACTATGAGGAAACCAACCACTTCTCCAATGAGTGCCCTTATGAGAAGAGAGAAGATAAACCAAGGTTTCCGAAGACCTTTGTAAAGAAGAAGTTGCCAAACCCTATGAACTCCAAGCTCAAGAGAATAGATGGAAGAGCAATGGTTGCACAAGAAGAATCAGATCCAGAAGCCGTTGGTGGGGTTGCCGGAGTAGCTCCGGATACAAAAAACACCTTGAGGCTAGTCAACAAAAGTGGTGATGGTGTTCACAACAACTATATGAAAGACTACAAGGGCAACGCCCACAAGTGTTTGATGGCAAAGACTGCCATGATAGATGAGGAAGACCAAAGCTCCCATGATAAGGTTAAGGTAACTCCACGGTTAAACTCTTTCAGTCTAGTTTCTACCTCACCTGATGAGTATCTTGATGGGGAAGATCACTATGAGGATAATGACTTAGATCATCCCATGTTTGCCAAAATAAACAAATTTATGTGCTCTCTTAAAGGAAAGAAGCTCACTATGTTTCACATACTTATGGAAATGGTGAGTAAGCACACCAATACCATCAAGGAACTCGAAACCCTCGTCACTGAGGAGAAGGAAAGAAATGAAATCCTTGAGCAGAAAGTCTTGTATGAGGAAGCACAAAATGATGCATTATGCTCAAAAGTTGGTGAAAACCTTGATAAACATGCTAACGATCTTGCCTCCTTGAAAAAGGCCGAATTTGTGTGCAAAGAGTTACTAAATGATAAAAACCGACTAGTGAACTCTCATGCTTCCCTTTCTAAGGACTGTGAGCGTCTATCCTTGTCTCTCAAAGACAAGGAAGAGAAAATCACTGTTCTTACAAAGAGCTTTGAGGCACTCAAGGTTACTTATCTTGACACTTTAGCTAAGGCTTACTCCTGACCTATTATTAATGTTGATACCTGCACTACTAACTCTAGTAGTGAACTGACATCTATCCTTGAGGAAAACTGTTCGCTAAAGGCACAGCTAGATAGAGGTCTCATGACATGTGCACAAGGACAAAAGACTCTCAATGAGATCTTAAGTCAACACAATAGAGGCTTTGCCAAGGAAGGGCTTGGGTTCAATCCAAGCACCGCAAAGAAAAGTGCATCTCCTCTCAAGTGTACAACTCTGCTTAAAGAAATATTTGTACGGGAGGAACACAAGGAGAAAGGTAAGGTTGTGAGTGGGTCGGCCACTAGGGGTTCGCCTACTCTCAACAAGACAACTAAATTCATGCCTCCATCCTATGTACTTCGCAAATCAAAGGAAGAAGAGGTTTATGCTAAATTCGTTGGTCCCCGTAATGCATTCCGATTTTCTGCTATTTGGGTCCCTAAGACTCTTGTAACTAATGTGAGAGGCCCCATGACGAAATGGGCACCTCAAACCAAGTCTTAATTCGTTACAGGTTGTTTTCTCCGGAGGAGCCAAATGGGTGATCGACAGTGGATGCACCAATCATATGACCGGAGATAGTAACTTGCTCTATGACTTCATGCAAGCCATTCGACCATACATGAGCATTGTATTTGGTGGAGGGTCGAAAGGGCAGGTAATTGGGTTGGGCAAGGTGGCAATCACTAACGACATGTCTCTTGCAAATGTCATGCTTGTCCAATCTCTTCAATATCATTTACTTTCAGTTCGCTAATTGGCTTCCGTTGGTTATGACACATTATTCGGACTAACGGATGTGAAAGTCTTTAAGAGAGACACTCTCGAAGTGGCCTTTGTTGGAGAGTTGGATGGCAACCTTTACACGGTTGATTTCTCGAAAGCGAGCACCTTCCATACAACTTGTCTAATGGCCAAGGCCGACATGGGATGGTTGTGGCATCGCCGGCTCGCCCATGTTGGCATGAGAAATCTTCAAAATCTCTTAAACGGCAATCACATCCTTGGACTAACAAATGTATCTTTTAAGAAAGATCGTGTGTGGAGTGCATGCATAGCTGGGAAACAACATCAATCAAAACATCCACCCAAGAACATTGTATCCACTTCAAGGCCGTTAGAGCTCCTTCATGTGGATCTGTTTGGGCGTCCTTCATGGGCAAGTCTTGGAGGGAAAAAGTATGGCCTATGATGGGGTTATAGTCCTAGGGTAGGGTCATAGGCCTGCCCTGAAGGTCCAACCCAAGGACTACCCCTCATAAGGGACAAGGCCCTTAGTCAGTTCCGACTGAACTAAGGAGTTCCCTTCATCCAGTCGGTAACAGATCCTCGACCGTCCAGTCGGAGATTAGCATTCAGAGTTTATCAAACTAACCGACTGGATTCCAGTTTGTGCATCGTAACCCCCGTGGAGGGAAACGGTCATACGTTTCCATGTGCCTTTATTAGCATTTAAGACGTACGTTACCTGTAACGTAGGCATTTATTCGCCACTACTCCACCCCTGTGCACCGAACCGTTGTGGAGGGCAGCGCACTCTATATAAGCCACCCTCTCCCACTGGCGCAGGGGTTAGCAATTCACTGTATTCTATATTCCACTCGACAACAAGCTCCCTGAGCACTGAGACGTAGGGCTATTACCTCCACCGCAGAGGTGCCTGAACTCATACAACCTCGCCGTAGCTAAGGCTCTGCCCATCCTTTCGTACCCTACACATCTACTGTCAGGCTTATACCCACGACAGTTGGCGCCCACCGTGGGGCGGGCGTGTAAGCGACTTCCGGCGAGTTTGCGACTACATCGTTTCGTCATGTCGTCCGGTGGAGATTCGAGCATGGGTCACGAGATCTTCTTCGGCGCTCTCTCCTTCATCGTCGATGATTCGGCATGGCTTCGGGACGCCCCTCTCGATGTCGAGGCGCTTCCCCGCCGCGGGGCTACGCACTTCCGTGCCGGCGCCCGCAGCATTCTTCTTCTCCAGCAGTCGGCTCCGGTGTCGACCTACACCGCCGTCACGCGCCGCAACAAGCGGTCCCGCCGTCCGCGGCTCCAGCGTTGGGTGCAACACGCCTAGGCGCGCCAGAACGCGTCTTCACAAGTGGCGGTTCTAGAGTCGGTTGTGGTTGCCCCGCCGTCCCAGCGCTCGGACTCGGTTCCGACTGAGTTTCCTTCCGACTACGCGGGTCGCGGGCCTGCAGCAGAAGTACACATGGCCAACTCCCATGAAGATCCCCGTCAAGCTGGCCGGAACGAGCAAGAGATCGGCGAAATGTCCGGCGCGCGTCGTCCGCCTCGCCGTTCTGCGAGTCGGCACACTCGGCGGAGCAACGTGGAGTTGTTCCGCACACCCTCCTCAACTTGGCTGCGGCTGCCAAGATAGTCGATTCCCTTCAGCCGACTGATTCAGAAGCTGGCAGGGGGATCGAGCAAATCCGCGCCCTGTTGCACACGGCGCAGCAGCAAAATTCGGCTGTCTCCCAGTCGCACAACAGGATCAATAATAGTTTTGTTCATGCGAATACGCATCGGTCAGTTCACAGCCCTGGTTCTCGTCAGCGGCACAGGGGAGGCAGCCGTTCCATAAATCCCGAAGATCGTCGCCGTTCACGCACCCCTCCGCGGGGTGGGCCCTACGGGCCCCGACATCATGATGATCGGCGTTCAGTCGGTGACACTTACGACCCAAAGCCCGACGCGAGAGGGCATATTGCCCAGCGGAGGGTCGACACGGGCCGAGCCCACCACGATGGTTACGATATTGACCGTCCGAGTGGAAGAAGGACCATCGTTTCTGGTCCCGAATGTTTTAGTCGAGCCATCCGTTCGGCTGACATCCCTCCCAACTTCCGATTGGCGACGGGAATTAGCAAGTTTACACGAGAGTCCAAGCCAGAAACGTGGCTGGATGATTACCGAGTGGCAGTCCAGATCGGAGGAGGAGACGACCATGTCGCCATGAAGCACCTCCCTCTGATGCTCGACGGCTCGGCGCGAGCGTGGCTGAACCAGTTGGCCCCCTCAAGCATCTACAGCTTGGCAGATCTGGCCCGAGTGTTCATCAGGACCTTCGAAGGGACGTGCAAGCGCCCTGCTGGCCTCGTGGAGCTCCAGCACTACGTCCAGAAGCAGAATGAGCCCCTGCGTGATTTCGTTCAGCGTTGGACAACTCTCTACCACACGGTGGAGAACGTCACAGAGCATCAAGCGGTCTGCGCCTTCAAGGCAGGCGTGCGGTACAGGGATCTGTACCTGAAGTTCGGCCGAACAGGTGACATCTCCATGAGCAAGATGATGGAGATAGCATCACGCTATGCAAATGGCGAAGAAGAGGACCGCATCCGAAGTGGCAAGCACAAAACAGTCGCCGATGGAGATGGGAGTAACACTCGGAAGCAGAAGCAGAAAGCTCCGTCCACTCCGCAGGCAGAAGCTGCAGCCGTAATCAATGCCAAGTTCAAGGGCAAAGGGAAGGCTCAGTTCACCCCCAAGAAGAAGCGGTTCAATAATCCCATCCTGGACCAGCCATGTCCGATTCATACGAAGATGGATGAAGAGGGCAACCCCATATATCCGAAGCATACCACTCGACAGTGTCGCCTCCTGATCCAGGGGTTCGGCGAAGGGCAACCGAGTGAAAAGGACAATGAACAGGATGAGGAAGATAAGGAGGATCTGTTCCCCCAAGTCCATGCAACACTGATGATTTTTGCTGACGTTGAGAGCAAGAGTCGATTGAAGCTGGTGAACAGGGAGGTGAACATGGCCACCCCTACCAACCCCAAGTTCCTCAAATGGTCTCAGACTGCGATCACCTTTGACCAGTCGGATCATCCGGCGCACGTACCCACCCCAAGGAGACAGGCTCTGGTCGTCGATCCAGTGGTGGAAGGAGTCCGACTGCGCAAAGTCCTCATGGACGGTGGCAGTGGCTTGAACATCGTGTACGCCGACACTCTCAAGGGGATGGGCATTCCGATGTCCAAACTCAGCGAGAGCAGCATGCAGTTCCATGGAGTCGTCCCTCGATGGAAGGCCAAGTCACTCGGCCAGATCGCGTTGGACGTCGTTTTTGGCTCCGACAAGAACTTCCGCAAGGAAAAGCTGATATTCGAAGTGGTGGACTTCCAGAGCGCTTACCACGCAATTCTGGGCCGCCCAGCGTATGCGCGTTTCATAGCCCGTCCGTGTTACGTATACCTGAAGCTGAAGATGCCAGGCCCGAAAGGTGTGATCACCATCACGGGCAATCGACAGCGGGCCGAAGAGTGTCTGCAGCAGGGATCAAGAATCGCTGACCAGCAGATGGCCGTCCTCGAGCTTGACGAGTACAAGAAAAAAGTCGACCCCGCTGACTTGATGCGTTCGAAGAAGCCAACTTCGGAGTCTGCATTCCAGTCGGCGGGAGAGACGAAGAAGGTCAGCATCCACCCAACGGACGACACTGCTGCCCCGACGAACATCTCCACCACCCTCGATCCTAAATAGGAAGCCGAGCTCACCCAATTCCTCCGTGAGAACTAGGACATCTTCGCATGGAAACCCTCTGACATGCCAGGTGTACCCAGGGAGTTGGCTGAGCACCGACTGCATGTGGATCCCACCGCTCGGCCTGTCCGAGAACGCCTACGTCGGTCCACCGCGCATAAGAGGAAGGCAATCAGAGAAGAGGTAGCCAAGCTTTTGGCAGCCAACTTCATTCGCGAGGTTCACCACTCCGAGTGGCTCGCCAATGTTGCCATGGTTCCCAAGAAGGACAAGTCGCTCCGAATGTGCATCGACTTCAAGCACCTCAATAAGGTCTGCCCGAAAGACCATTTTCCGCTCCCCCGCATCGACCTGCTGACTGACTTGGCAGAAACATTCGCCAACCTTCGTAGGTACGATATCAAGCTCAAGCCCGCCAAATGTTCATTCGGCGTTCCCAGCGGAAAGTTACTCGGTTTCTTCGTTTCCGAACGAGGGATCGATGTCAACCCCGAAAAGATCGGTACCATCGTACGAATGGAGAGGCCGGTCAGAATACACGATGTTCAAAGGCTCACAGGTTGCCTAGCGGCTTTGAGCAGGTTCATCAGTCGACTCGGCGAGAAAGCACTTCCTCTGTACCGACTCATGAAGAAATCAGATACTTTCGAGTGGACAGACGAAGCCCAAGTCGCATTCGACGACCTCAAAGTCTTACTTTCCACCCAGCCGGTTCTTACTGCTCCGCTCAGTAAAGAGCCCCTTCTTCTGTATATCGCGGCTACAAATCAAGTCGTCGGCACTGTTCTTACAGTCGAACGAGAAGAAGAAGGCAAAGTATACAAAGTTCAGCGGCCAGTGTATTACGTCTCCGAAGTCCTGACTCCTTCCAAGCAGAGGTATCCCCACTATCAAAAACTTATCTACGGGATTTACATGACTGCGAAGAAGGTAGCCCATTATTTCCAAGACCACTCGGTGTCTGTCGTTTCTGATGCTCCGTTGGCGGAAATCCTCCACAATCGGGATGCATCAGGCCGATTGGCGAAGTGGGGAATGGAGATGTTGTACTGTGATATCAAGTTCGAGGCCAAGAAAGCTATAAAGTCTCAAGCCCTGGCTGACTTCATAACAGAATGGGTAGAACAGCAGCAACCGACCCACATCTACTCGGCTCATCGGACAATGTTCTTCGATGGGTCCAAGATGTTGAATGGCTCCGGCGCTGGCGTTGTGATCGTATCGCCAAAGGGCGACAAACTCAAATATGTGCTGCAGATACACTTTGATTCCTCCAACAATGAGGCAGAGTATGAAGCTCTCCTTTATGGACTGCGTATGGCCATCGCACTCGGCGTCCGTCACCTGATGGTCTATGGCGATTCGGATTTGGTGGTAAATCAAGTGATGAAAGAGTGGGACGTCAGGAACCCCACCATGACCACATACTGCAATGCAGTGAGGAAGCTCGAGAAGAAGTTTGAAGGTCTAGAACTCCACCATGTTCCGCGACTGAAGAACCAAGCAGCTGATGAGTTGGCAAAACTCGGATCCACTCGGAAACCAGTCCCGAGTGACGTATGCCTCGAGCACCTCCACCTTCCCTCAGTCAAAGAAGATCCTTTCACAGAGGAACCAGTACAACCAAAGAGTTCGACAAATCCGACTGAAGTCGACGTACCTGATGTGGTTGATCTGATCATGGAGATTCTTGCTGTCATCCCCGATTGGACTGTGCCGATCATTGCATATATCCTGCGGCAGGAATTACCAGAAGACGAAGTCCAGGCCAGGCAGATAGTCCGCAGGTCGAAGTCGTTCACTGTCATTGATGGCCAGTTGTACAAGGAAAGCGTTTCAGGCGTTCTTCAACGATGCATCTCCCCAGAGGAGGGACACTTAATCCTGGAAGATATTCACTCGGGAACCTGCGGTCATCACGCCTCTTCGAGAGCGATCGTCGCCAAAGCATTCAGAGCTGGTTTCTTCTGGTTGCAGGCAAACGAAATGGCTAAAGATATGGTCGACCGATGTGAAGGCTGTCAGTTCTACTCCAACAAGTCCCACAAGCCAACATCTGCGTTGAAGACAATCCCTCTTGTGTGGCCGTTTGCAGTATGGGGATTAGATACAGTCGGTCCATTCATGACAGGCCAAGGAGGATACACACATTTGTTGGTGGCAGTCGACAAGTTAACAAAATGGATTGAAGCCAAGCCCAGCAAGAAGCTCACGCCCTAACAGCCATCAAGTTTGTCAGGGACATCATCTCCAGATTCGGTGTACCTCACAACATAATCACGGACAACGGGACAAACTTTGACTCGGACAGATTCAAAGTTTTCTGTGCAAGCCAAGGTATCCGAGTGGATTTTGCATCTGTGGCGCATCCTCAATCCAATGGACAAGCAGAGCGGGTGAATGGACTTATTCTGCAAGGTTTGAAGCCCCGACTCGTGCGAGAGGTGGGACATTCCGCTGGCGCATGGGTCACCGAGCTACCTTCAGTGCTTTGGGGTCTTCGCACAACCCCGAACAGATCTACAGGGCGATCACCGTTCTTCCTCGTTTACGGAGCAGAAGCAGTCCTTCCGAGTGACTTGCTTCACAATGCTCCACGAGTCGAACTCTTCTCCGAAGCTGAAGCAGAACAAGCAAGGCAAGACGGAGTGGACCTTCTAGAGGAGGAGCGCGAGATGGCACTGACTCGCTCAACCATTTATCAACAAGATCTACGGCGTTTTCACGCACGACACGTCGGGAGTCGCATGTTCCAAGCAAGCGACCTGGTGCTCCGAGTGGATCAGCAAAGACCTCACAAGTTGGCTCCTGCCTGGGAAGGACCCTTCATCATCTCCAAGGTGTTGAACAACGGAGCATACAGACTCTACAACATCCACAGGGAGACAGACGAGCCGCGAGCATGGAACGGAGATCTCCTGAAGCGCTTCTACACGTGACCGTCGACTGAAGCAATGTAAAGAACAAGTATTGGTGAAATAATATAAAGCAGATTGAGCTTTTGCAGATCCAAAATTCTTCCGCGGTCGCAGACTCTGGTCTCAAAAAAAAAAACTTAGTTGCGATCAAGAATCGCCTAAGTACTGACTTTCTCCGAGTGTGCACTACACGTCGCACTCGGAGACTTAGCTGCGATCAAGAATCACCTAAGTACAAATTTTCTCCGAGTGTGCACTAAACGTCGCACTCGGAGACTTAGCTGCGATCAAGAATCGCCTAAGTACAAATTTTCTCTGAGTGTGCACTAAACGTCGCACTCAGAGACTTACCTGCGATCAAGAATCGCCTAAGTAAAAAAAAATCTCCGAGTGTGCACTAAACGTCGCACTCGGAGACTTAGCTGCGATCAAGAATCGCCTAAGTACAAATTTTCTCCGAGTGTGCACTAAACGTCGCACTCGGGGACTTAGCTGCGATCAAGAGTCGCATAAGTACTAACTTTCTCCGAGTGTGCACTGAACGTCGCACTCGGGGACTTAGCTGCGATCAAGAATCGCCTAAGTACAAATTTTCTCCGAGTGTGCACTAAAAGTCGCACTCGGGGACTTAGCTGCAATCAAGAATCGCCTAGTACAAATTTTCCCCGAGTGTGCACTAAACGTCGCACTCGGGGACTTAGCTGCGATCAAGAATCGCCTAAGTACAAATTTTCTCCGAGTGTGCATTAAACGTCGCACTCGGGGACTTAGCTGCGATCAAGAGTCGCCTAAGTACTAACTTTCTCCGAGTGTGCACTAAACGTCGCACTCGGTGTCTGTCGTTTCTGACTACACCCAGTAGCTCGGATATCGTCCCGCATCGCCAAGCTCCGCTGGTACAGGGATGCGATGGAGTCGTACGCCTTCTTGGCTTCTCCCGCCATCAGCTCCGCCTGCACCATGGCCCCCTTCGCCGCTCCCACCTGATCCTCTGGGACGCGCTGGACGTTATACTGGACATTCGACGGGCCTGGCATCGTTGGAGGCTCCTTGGGCATCCCAAGGCTTGCTCCAGTCGGTTCAGCAGCAACCAGTGCCGCTTCAGTCGACGGCATCGCTTCAGTCGGCGACACGTCCGCAGCGAGAGCAGTAACTGGCGAAACAGCCTCAAGGACAGGCACCGCAGCTTGCTCAGATCTCCCCTGGTCACCCTCATCCATATAAATCACCCCTGAGGGAAGCTAGACCGAACGGCGTGAGATCTCAGAAAAAGAAAGGGGCAAGACCGAAGACAGAATTCGTGATGCGATGATGTAAACTCTCGGAATCGCTACGACGCACCTGGCTGGGACGAGACGACATTGTCCATGTCCATGGGGTCATCCCCCTGGCGTGCCGGAGAGGTGGCAGAGGTAGCAACCCTGTCGAGTGAAATTCATTCGACCAATAAACAGGAGTCCAATCGAATATCAGAAGAAGTTAGAAGAACAATATACTTACGTCGAGATGACGGGAACGGTGACCCTCATCCGCGGCAAAGCCTTCCGAGGTTTAGATCCGCTCGGTTTGGCCACCTTGGAAGGCTGACCCGCAAGTTCAGTAGCAGCGTCCCTGGTCCTCTAGGTGCTCCGGGCACTCGGACCCCCGGGAACAGTTGACGGGGCACTCGGAACCGTAGGAGCAGTTGGCGGAGCACTCGAGGATGCTGGAAGGGCCGAGAGAGCTGCAGGTTCATGTCGGCGCTTGGTTCGTTGCTCTGGCGGCGGGGGTGGCGAGTCCTGCTCTTCGTCTTCCCCCTCCTCTTCACTATACTCTTCCTCCGTTTCCCCACTGTCGGAGACGTACTCGACGCTCTCCACGCTGCCCTCCTGGCTGCCCTCCTCCTCCTCCTCGGCCGGGTTCCCGTTCGAGACAGGGGAAAACCAGTTGGTCCACTTCTGCATAAAATATAGTCGGCGACATCAGGCGTCAGACAGAGATTCAAGAAAGCGATAAAACTAAGACATTTACGTGCACTCGATAAGTGGTGCTCACCTCGTTCGGTGGAGGGTTGTCCGCGCAGAAAGCCCTCACTCGCCGGGACCCTCTGGGGTTCTCGCAGGCGCCTGTGATATGGAGCACCCACGACGCCACCTTCTCCTCGGTCACGCCCAAGACGTTGGTCCGAGTGGAATCTTCGGGCCCCGAGTAGTGCCACATGGCGTGGTCGCGAGCCTGCAGTGGTTGGATGCGCCGACGAGGAAAACCTCCAGCAAATCTATGCGGTGACTCCCCTCCTGACGACATCTACGAGTGCGTCGACCAGAGGCTGGATGTCGATCTTCTCCGCCTTCGTGAGCGCAAGCTGCTTAGGCGGAGCGGGTCGATCTAAGCTAAAAGGAGGCAACCCTGTCGTGGCATTCGGGCAAGCAACGTCCTGGCAGTAGAACCATGTCGACTGCCAGTTCCTAACCGACTCACTCAGCTGAAGAGCAGGATAACTACTTCTACTCTTCTTCTGGAAACCTAAGCCTCCGCAGAGCTAGAGAAGGTGTGTCTTATCATCCGACTGGTGAAGTCGTTTAATAGTTTGGGATCTAGCAGAGAAAATATGTTTGAAAAGCCCCCAATGGGGGGGACAGCGATGAAGCACTCGCACAAGACTATGAAAGCAGAGAGATGAGCTATAGCATTCGGGGGAAAGTGGTGAAGCTGCGCCCCGAAGTGGTTCATTATGCCTTTGAAGAAAGAATGCGGGGGCAGGGAGAAACCTCGGTATACGTGGCTGAGCAGCACGGCGTGCTCCCCCTCCCGGGGCGCCGGCTCGATCTCATTCTCCGCCGGCAACCTCCACGACTTGTGCACGATCATCCCGTGCTCCACCAGCTCCAGCAGATCCCCCTCCGTCACCGTGGAGGGGAGGAAGTCCCCCTGGATCCACCCCGCCGGCAACGCTCGCTGCCGCCGTTGAGCAGGAGCCGCCGCCTTCCCCTTCTTCTTCTTTGCCTCCAGCTTGCTAGTCTGTCCCTTGGTCATGGCGGAAGCTGCGGGTCCGCGGAGGAGAAGGAAAAGGAAGGAGCTTGGGTGCGCAGGAGGAATCGAGAGGAGTGGAGCAATCAAAGGCAAGAGATCCGGCGAGCGTAACGAGAAAACCCTCGCTGCTGAGGTTTAAGTAAGGTTTCGACTGCGTCACTGGCAGGTGGCCCCGAAACCTTATCCCCCAACCAACCGCGGCGATATCAGTGGAGAAGATGAAGGCGCGGGAATCGAGGCATCAGGCGCTACTCGAGCGCGATGTCGTCATCCCCGCTGAGCGCGCGGTAACCGAAATTTGAGGATCCCAGAAAATCCGCCGCTGTCAGTTGACTGGTCACCTCAGGAGATACCCTGGAAGCACTCGGTTTCCAACAGTTTGTTCCACCAATACTTCCACTCGGATCGTTGGTCAGAAAAGATAAAATGGATCGAGGCAAGCAACGCCAAAGTCACATCCGTTCCAGTCGGATCCAAACTTCAAGCATCGCTTCGTCGTTCCAACCCCAATCCATTCGGGGACTAATGATGGGGTTATAGTCCTAGGGTAGGGTCATAGGTCTGCCCTGAAGGTCCAACCCAAGGACTACCCCTCATAAGGGACAAGGCCCTTAGTCAGTTCCGACTGAACTAAGGAGTTCCCTTCATCCAGTCGGTAACAGATCCTCCACCGTCCAGTCGGAGATTAGCATTCGGAGTTTATCAAACTAACCGACTGGATACCACTCTGTGCATCGTAACCCCCGTGGAGGGAAACGGTCATACGTTTCCACGTGCCTTTATTAGCATTTAAGACGTACGTTACCTGTAACGTAGGCATTTATTCGCCACTACTCCACCCCTGTGCACCGAACCGTTGTGGAGGGCAGCGTACTCTATATAAGCCACCCTCTCCCACTGGCGCAGGGGTTAGCAATTCACTGTATTCTATATTCCACTCGACAACAAGCTCCCTGATCACTGAGACGTAGGGCTATTACCTCCACCGCAGAGGGTCCTGAACTCATACAACCTCGCCGTAGCTAAGGCTCTGCCCATCCTTTCATACCTACACATCTACTGTCAGGCTTATACCCACGACAGCCTAGTCATTGTTGATGATTACTCAAGATACACATGGGTATTCTTTCTCAAGTCCAAGGACGAGACGAAGATCACCTTCATTGATTTTGCCAAACAAGTCCAGCGGAAGTTTGACAAGGACATCAAGGCAATAAGAAGTGATAATGGCTCCAAGCTCAAGAATTACACCCTAGAAGAATTTCTTAGTGATGAGGGAATTGAACATCAGTACTCCGCACCTTACACCCATCAGAAAAATGGTGTAGCAGAGAGGAAGAACCGGACACTTGTGGAAATGGCAAGGTCCATGTTAGACGAATACAAGTCACCACATAGTTTTTGGGCTGAGGCTGTCAACACAGCATGTCATGCATCAAACCGGCTCTTCCTTCGATCAATATTGGAGAAGACTCCATATGAGCTCCTAACTGGGAACAAGCCCAATGTTAAGTACTTCCGTGTGTTTGGATGCAAGTGTTTCATCCTCAACAAACGGGAACGGTTAGGAAAATTTCAATCCAAAACAACTGAAGGGATTTTTGTTGGCTATGGATCAAACTCTCACGCCTACAGAGTCTACAACAAATCCACTGGATGTGTTATAGAAACCTGTGACGTGATGTTTGATGAATTTAACCGCTCCCATGGGGAGCAAGTTGATCTAAGTGATGCAGGTGAAGAAGATTTCTCGCAAGATATCTTGAACATGGGTGTAGGTGCACTTCTTCCCATGGAACAAAGACCCCATGATGATGATGAAGATGATGAGAGTATTTCTCATCCTCAAGACAGTTCACTGCCTGTACCTCCACAAGATACTAGCACACATATCATGCCAGTTGTTGAGGATCAAGTGGGAGAACATGTCTCTCACTCTGATCACACTCAAGAACAAGTTGAGCTTCAAGATCTAGACCAAAGTATGGATATGCTCGATGATGAACCTCAACAGGTGCAACGCGAAGAGGAATATCTTCCACCGCACGTAAGTGATCCATATGTTGAGGACTTTGATGATGGAAACGAAGTCGAACCTCGTGAAACCCTGACCTCCATCATGCCACGTGTGGCTGGTCGTGTTGATATTGATCAAATCCTCACCGGCGTGTCGGAAGGTAGAGTGACTCGTAAACAATTAACAAACTTTTGTGCTCACTTTTCGTTTGTCTCTAGTACCGTGCCACACAGGGTTCAGGATGCATTGTGTGACAATGACTGGCTCCTTGCTATGCAAGAAGAGTTAAACTGTTTTGCATGCAACGAAGTATGGTCATTGGTAGAACGACCAACTGAGGAACACAATGTCATTGGAACTAAATGGATCTTCAAGAACCAGGAAGATGAGAATGGGAGGGTCCTACGCAACAAGGCAAGGTTAGTAGCACAGGGGTACTCCCAAGTTGAAGGTTTGGACTTTGGTGAGACTTTCGCTCCTGTTGCTCGTCTTGAATCCATTCGCATTCTATTGTCCTATGCTGCTTTCAATGGTTTTACTTTGCATCAAATGGATGTGAAAAGTGCTTTTCTTAACGGTCCTCTACAAGAAGAGGTATATGTATCACAACCACCTGGGTTTGTTGACCCTCACCACAAATACCATGTATACAAAATTCACAAGGCTTTGTATGGCCTCAAACAAGCACCCCGTGCTTGGTACGATCATCTTAAGAAGTTCTTACTCGATGATGGCTTTGTGGTGGGGGTGATTGATCCCACTCTTTTTACTAAGAGGGAAAATGGTGATTTGATCTTATGCCAAATCTATGTAGATGACATCATTTTTGGTTCTCCTAACATCCATTTATGCAAGAAGTTTGCGGCCTCCATGACCAAGACCTTTGAGATGTCACTCAACACGGACTTGAAGTTCTTTCTTGGGTTTCAAATACAACAATTTCAAGAAGTAATTTTCTTGTCTCAAACTAAGTACCTCAAGGACATTCTTGAAATATTTGATATGACAAATGCTAAACCAATGAAGACACCCATGGCCACAGATGTATTTCTAAATGAAGACACCAACGGTATTCCTTTTGACCCATCTACTTACCGCTCCATGATTGGTTCGTTACTTTATCTTTGCGCATCTAGACCGGACATCATGTTAAGTGTAGGCATATGTGCTAGATTTCAAGCTTCCCCTAGGGAAAACCATCATACGGCGGTTAAGCATATTCTTAGATACCTTGTTCACACCCCAAAGTTAGGCTTGTGGTACCCTAAGGATGCAAAGTTCGATCTTATTGGGTACTCCGATGCGGATTGGGCCGGTGACAAAGTGGGACGGAAATCCACTTCCGGTGCATGTCAGTTTCTTGGACGCTCCTTGGTAAGTTGGTCCTCGAAAAAGCAGAATTGTGTTTCTCTCTCCATGGCCGAGGCCGAATATATTGCAGCCGCAAGCTGTGCAACCCAACTGCTATGGATGAGGCAAACCCTAAAGGATTATGGTATCACGTATCGACACGTGGCTCTTCTCTGTGATAATGAAAGTGCCATAAAGATCTCCGAGAACCCCATTGATCACCCTCGCACCAAACATATTGATATTAGGTAGCATTTCTTGAGAGACCATGTGCAAAAGGGTGACATTGATATTACCCATGTGGGTACCGACATGCAGCTCGCTGACATTTTCACCAAGCCACTTAGCGTAGCAAGGTTCTGTCAACTTAGGCGTGAACTTGGTATCTTGGAGCTTGATAACATAACTTGAAATCTTGTACACATACACACACTCACGTCATGTTCTTGTCTTGATGTGGGCATGCATTTAGGGGGAGTCACTAGGACTTATGTCATAATTCTGTGTTTTAATCCTACAAAATATGCATAAATCAACTTCTGTCCACAAGTAGTATATGTAATTCTTGTCGGCAACTGTGTTCGTGTCCTTTGTGATAAACCATGTCAAGGCAACTTCTGTCAAATCATCTCATCATCCAAAATTCCAGAATCTGCCTCTGCCTACTCCTCTCTCGGCCGTCCGACATGTCTCGGACGTCCGGCGGCTAAACTCATTCCGGACGTCCGGCCAGTGTCGGTCGTCCGACGGCTAAATCCACTCCGGACATCCGACGCCTGTCGGACGTCCGACACATCGGGGACCCTATAAATAGAAGGGCGCGGGCTGGGCCTTGCCCTAGCCCCCACGTGCCTCCTTTTTCTCCCAGCCGCTGCCGCCGCCAGCACCAGGGGAGCTCGCCCGCGCCGCCACCTCCGGGATCTGCCTGATCTCCTCCGCAGGATCCGTCTCCTCTTCCTCTCCTCTCTCGATCTGCAGGTATCCCCTCCATCCCCCTCGCGTTTGGATTCATTTTCTCCCAAGTTCACGTCTTCGTTCATATGGTTTACCTGTGACCGTTCCCCATTGGGTTTCCATCCGTGTAGGTTTTTGTGCATCATGCCCAAGATTAAGCACTCCGCCTGGAAGGACACTGCTGGCTCATCCGCTCGTGCCCCTACTGGCACGGGGTCGGACTCGGAAGGGCAACGTCGTCCCTTCAGACGGACTTCCCGGCGTCCTCCGCCTCAACAGCTCCCCTCGTCGTCTGATGGCTTTGACTTCGAGGATGAGCTTGCAGCCGAGGACCGTGTTGAACAGCCCGCCGTTCGGAAGTCTATGCCAAAGCCTGGGACTCGCAGGCCCTCCTATATGCCACCACCTCCTCCTGAACAGCCCGAAGGTGAAGCTCGCCGCATCTCACTTGAACCTCCTGCTACTTTAGGTCGTGAAGTCAAGAACTTCACCATGGTTGCTAAGTCTTCCTACCTCACTTTCCGCCGCACGTTGATCAATTCTCTGTTGTACGTGACTCTATGGACTCACGTTTCCGCACCAACGTCCAGGCGGACATCTTTACTACGGTCATAGTTCCTAAGGGTCTCTCTGTCCATCACTTTATAGATCTTGAGCATATTCGCACGCACCCGGCGAAATACCCGGGTGCCATTGAGCTCATTGAGTCATCGGGGCTTGCTGCCCCCTTTGCTTTTCGTCGCGATTTTAACGTTGCTGCTATTCACCAGTTTTATGCCACATGTTTCTTTGGTCCAAACAACACTGTCAGCTGGATAACCTCTGACGTTTAGTTCACAGCCTCTTATGATGAGTTTGTTTCCGCACTTGGTTTCCCCAACTCCGGCTTCAAAATCCATAAGAATGATCCTAACCATGCACATAAGCCAATTGAGGTGTGTGGGTATCTCGTCAAACCACTCCGTGAACATGATGCGGACGAACGAATGAAGGATCTTAACCAAGTATCCATCTAGCGCTCTCCCTACTTTATCATCTTTCAGTGTCTTATCCGCACCATCTATCCCAAGATGGGTGATAAGGGATCCTGCAGTGGCTACTGTATTGACATCATGTCACATTTGTACGAGCACCCCAAGAGCAAAATTAATGTGCCTCACTTTCTATGGCATGAGATTCGGCTTGCTAGTTTTAAATACAAGCGAGCCTTCCCTCATGCCCCCTTCATCGAAGCTTTTATTAACCATGTTGCTGAATTCACTGTTGTTGTCACTCACACACATCACAATGGGTCATTCCCGCTCACATGGCGGATAACTATGCTCCCAAGAAAACCCCATCATCCACCTCCACTCGCCGCACTGTTGCCCGGTCAACAACCCCTTCATCCAGCTCAGCTCCTCTCGGTCGCTTTGCCAAATTCATTGGCAAGGCACATTCTGCTATGATGAAGGCCTTCTCTTTCCAGTGTGGTCAAACTCATGATGTGGTTTCTCGCCTCGTCGCTTCCAAGAATGCCCTCAAGGCTCGTCTGAGAGACTCGGGCACTCTTAATGTGAGTGATGATGAGGCCCTTCCTGCTGCTCCTCCTTCTGACTTTGGCTTCCCATCTGGTCCTGAGTGGGCTGATTTTCTTGACGAGGCTGGTGGCAGTGGTTTGCCTGACGATGAGGATGATGATGATGATGATGATGATGATCTCTGATCATGGTTGATGCTGTTGGTGCCTCCCTTTTTGGTACTTGGTGCCAAAGGGGGAGTAATGTATCGTAGTTTTTAGTCTTTGGTGATTTAGTCTCAATTTGCATGTTTGTGTAATGTAATGGGTAAACCCATGTATGGCTACCTATGAATGTTGTGATTGCTATGGATTGCTATGATATCATCATAGGCTATTATGTTTTGCTCCACTACTTCTATGATCATCTATTATCTTTACATGATGATCCATTATCTTTACTAAGTCACATGATAAGTCACATGATATTTTCGATACACACATTAAAAGGTACCTCCAATATTTTATCATGCACATACTAAGGGGGAGCTCCATACTAAACCTCTCCAAGGCTATAATGTATGTTAAATCTTTTTGAGACCTATGTATATGTTGTCATCAACTACCAAAAGGGGGAGATTGAAAGTGCATGACATGCCCCTAATCGACTTTTGGTGTTAATGACAACACATACATAGGAAACTAATCCTATTTGTTAAGTGTATCTCAGGATGGCGAGTACTTTAGTAGATTGAGAATTATGTGCCAAGGTGGTCTGAGAAGATCGGGACTTATATGTCAAGAAGGCTCGGGATTGAGAAAAGATGATGTAGACTATCCTTTAAGTTTACTATTCTTGAGTATAGGGATCCCGCACTATTAAGAGGGGATCACAGGTTTTGCGATGAATTTGCTCATACTACATCTCTACTTTTCTGCTCATACCACATCTTCACTACTCTGCTCTTATCTCAAAATAGAACTAATGCCTCGGACATCCGGCCTCCTCCGGATGTCCGAGGGTCGGACGATCGACCAGCTTCGGAAATACGGAGCTCTGCACCAGAAGAACTTGAGCCATATAACTTGGACTTCCGGCTCCCTCCGGACGTCCGAGGGCCGGTCGACCGACCAGCTTCGGAAATCCAGAGCTGTGCACCAGAAGAACTTGAGCCATATAACTCGGACTTCCGGCTCCCTCCGGACGTCCGAGGGCCGGACGTCCGTGCCCTTTTGGAAATCCGGAATCTTGCACCAGATAAGTTTGAGTCGAATAACTCGGACTTCCGGCCTTCTCCGGACGTCCAGTCCCTGTTCAACTCCACAGTGATTCCAGACATATCTACAGCCCTCGGACGACCGACCCCTGTCGGACGTCCGACTCCTTGTGGACGCCCGAACATCCGTGAACTGCCGGATGTTCGACCCCTGTGTGACTTAAAGTGTCCCCAACGGCTGTTTTACACTCCCCACTATATATACCCCCTCCCACTTCGTGAGAGGGTGTCCAACACAGCTAGAACACATACAAGAACACCTTTCTTCTCACTCAGTCTTGTCTACACTCAATCTTATATCCCAAGAGCATTTGTGAGTCCCTTTGAGTGTTGTTCCAATCAAAAGATAGATCGTCTCCTTCTCCTCTTCTCCACCAAAGTGATTTGTGATTTGAGCAAGTTTTGAGCATCCCCGTGATCTTGTTACTCTTGGAGGTTGGAGACTCCTAGGCGGTAGGAGTCTTCGGAGAGGAATCAAACCACTGTGATTTCCCCCGGAAAGTTTGTGAAGGTTTGGAAGCCACCTCAAGGCTTACCACTAGTGGTTGAGAAACGCCTTCGTGGAGTTATCTCAAAGGGAGAATAGGGTGAGCCTTCGTGGCGTTGGTGTGCCTTCGTGGTAACATCCGCCCCTCTAACGGTGACGTAGCTTCCCTCCAAGGAAGTGAACATCGGGATACATCCTCGTCTCTCTTGGAGTTTCGGTTATTCCTAACCCTAACTCTCTACTTGTGTTAATCCTTATTACATACTTGTATTTGATTATTGTTTACCGGTTGCCTTACTTCACTCTAAATGGCTTACTCCTTGTCATAGCAATTATTAGGCCTACGCTCATATTCCGCACCTTTGCCTAAAATTGCTAAGTAATTATTAAAATTTGGAATTGTACCTATTAACCCCCCCTCTAGGTCCATCTCGATCCTTTTCACCCGCGAACCATCCTGCGATCCGTCCCACAATCCGCTCCGATCTAGTGCCGAACGGACGGCACCTCCGCGTTCAGCACACGTACAGCTCGATGATGATCTCGGTCTTCTTGATCCAGCAAGAGATACGGAGAGGTAGATGAGTTCTCCGGCAGCGTGACGGCGCTCCGGAGGTTGGTGGTGATCTATCTCAGCAGGGCTCCGCCCGAACTCCGCAGAAATACGATCTAGAGGAAAAACCGTGGAGGTATGTGGTCGGGCTGCCGTGGTAAAGTTGTGTCTCAAAAACCCTCAATACCTCTAGTATATATAGGAGGGAGGGAAGGGAGGAGGCAGCCTCAAACCCTCAAGGTTTGGCCGAAATTGGAGGTGGAGGAGACCTACTCCAATCCTACTTGGAGTAGGATTCCAGCTTCCCACTTGGAAACTCTTTCCACCTTGTGTTTTTTCCTTCTCAAACCTTATGGGCCTTTGTGGGAACTTATTCCAACCCACTAGGGGCTGGTTTATGTCTTCCCATAGCCCATGAGACCCCTTGGGGCGTGACACCCTTCCCGATGGTCCCCGGCACACCTCCCGGCACTCCCGGTACACTACCGATGAGCCCGAAAATTTTCCGGTGACCAAAATAGGACTTCCTATATATCAATCTCTACCTCCGGACCATTCCAGAGCTCCTCGTGACGTCCTGGATCTCATCTAGGACTCCGAACAACTTTCGGTTACCAACACCTATAACTCAACCATACCTAAACATCACCGAACCTTAAGTGTGCAGACCCTGCGGGTTCGAGAACTATGTAGACATGAAACCGGGACACTCCTCGGTCAATATCCAATAGCGGGACCTGGATGCCCATATTGGATCCTACATATTCTCTGAAGATCTTATCGGTTGAACCTCAGTGTCAAGGATTCATATAATCCCGTATGTCATTCCCTTTGTCCTTCGGTATGTTAGTTGCCCGAGATTTGATCGTCGGTATCTGCATACCTATTTCAATCCCGTTACCGGCAAGTCTCTTTACTCGTTCTGTAATACAAGATCCAGTGACTTACACTTAGTCACATTGCTTGCAAGGCTTGTGTGTGATGTTGTATTACCGAGTGGGCCCCAAGATACCTCTCCGTCACACGGAGTGACAAATCCCAGTCTTGATCCATACTAACTCAACGGACACCTTCGGAGATACCTGTAGAGCACCTTTATAGTCACCCAGTTACGTTGCGACGTTTGATGCACACAAGGTATTCCTCCGGTGCCAGTGAGTTATATGATCTCATGGTCATAGGAACAAATACTTGACACGCAGAAAACAATAGCAATAAAACGACACGATCAATATGCTACGTTCATAGTTTGGGTCTTGTCCATCACATGATTCTCCTAATGATGTGATCCCGTTATCAAGTGACAACACTTGCCTATGGCCAGGAAACCTTGACCATCTTTGATCAACGAACTAGTCAACTAGAGGCTCACTAGGGACCGTGTGTTGTCTATGTATCCACACATGTATTTGAGTTTCCAATCAATACAATTATAGCATGGATAATAAACGATTATCATGAACAAAGAAATATAATAATAACTAATTTATTATTGCCTCTAGGGCATATTTCCAACAACTATATGTGGATGAACCGAAGGTTCCACATACAAGTGGATCAGACGCTTCGAGTAGTGTAAAATAAGACAGATAGCGAAAAAATGGGAGGCTTTTTTATTTTTGGGTTTGCTTTTTAAGCACACCCAAGAAAGAAACTCAAGCAACCTTGATCCCCTTTTGATAGTACTCGTACTCCTATGGACTCATGTGACCTTGGACCACTGAAGTAATAGCTTAGTCTCGAGTTTTGTCAAAACTTGTCTATTTTGAAGTAGGGATCACTAACATTTCCCTTGTTCCATATTTTGGGACCTAATCTCAAATATACTCCAGAAATTATTAGTCCCTTGAGCTATACATTACATTAACTAAAACAACCTAGGGTTGAAGATGCACTTGTAGACCCTCCGCTCCATCCGATCCCCTTCCACCTTTTAAAATATGGACATAACTATCCATTGACCATTACATCCACACTTCCTCCCTACACTGTTTGTCTAATCCAATTAACACACTGCACCTAGGAAACCTTTTATTAACATCAAAAACAACAAAAAATATAATTGATCTTATTATAAGCTTTTTCAAGATCTGCCTTAAAAGAGTACATCACTATTCTTCCGCGTACTAATCTCATGAAAGAGTCATGAAGATCTCACCATCTATAATATATCCGCCTTTAATAAAGGTTGTTTGAATTGGAGCAACCACTTTATGTGTCGAACTAATAGTTCTATTATTTACTACTTCAAGATCCATAAATTACATAAGCAAAACATATAGCCTATACATTTATATTTTAGCTTCCTCTTTTTTGGTTAACAAAGTGATGACGTGTTCAATCTAGAAATACCATACTGAATACATGTATGTGTGATTGCCTAAGGGTCCAAATGCTCCGCATTCAGGGGTTTGTCGGATTGTTTCGCCTTGGCCCGGACCTCCCCATATAAGTAGGAGACGAAGCCCCATAGGGAGAGTGCTAGGGCCACACCTTTAGTGCCGTTGAATGGCTCGTGGAAGAACATGACGGCGAGCACCTCAGTCACTGGGATGAGCACGGTCATGATGACACCGGCAAGTAGTGCCGAACCATAGAAGATGGCGCCGATGGTGCCGAGGAAGAAGAACTGGTACACGGTGGCTGAGCCGGCAAGCAGTAGGTAGTAGCCAATCTGACCAAGACCGAACTCCCGGGCTTCTCCTCGGATGGCCTGCATATGATTCTCCCATTAAAATATCTTCATTGACAATCATCAACCTTTTTTAATGAAGTACATGATATACTTGAACTTTTATCTCCTTTGAGGAAAAAAAATCTAAGTCACAATCGACAAAGGTTTTGAGGCTTAGTCTATTTTAAAAATTTGTTGGTCTAATAACTGTCCAGTGTGAAATACTTTGTACATCCAGAACAAAAAAGTACGTAATGTTTATTCCTACAACCTGAGGAATGCACAAGTTTGTACATGCCACAAAATAAAATCTGTGGTGCTCCATGTCGATTGAAACATAAGAAAGAACAGTCGGCTGAGACTTAGCAAAACTGAAAACTAAATTGAAAAGAACAACTTGCACCACATGTTGGTGAACTATGTGACTCGTGAAGTAGTACTATCAAGTACCTGTGAGGTTAGGTTCATGAAAAAGTTGGCATTCATCGGTCCATCAACTTGAATAACCCAAGTTCTTTGCAAGAAAGCAAATACACTATCCTTCCACCCTTGGTTGTACGCGTAGCTTTCCCCTATACATGTATGTCCCATCCTTTTCGACGCCAAAACTCATCACTGACATGCAAAGCTACTACACGCAAAGGCACTCTCGTATTTCTCAATCACGACATCGTCTAGCTACACGGCTAGCGTTTTCCTATCCGAGAAAGACCTAATGAGTATGCACTGTTGTCCAAATGATTGGATTTTGCCGGATGAGCATAGATATACGTACAGTCTAGTACACGTCGCACAACTTGCCAATGGAAGGTTCAAATCTACATCACTGGCATTTATGGTTTCTGCGGTCGTTTCTAGACGCTTTCTCGCAGTCACCGATTTTATTGGCGCTATATGCGAATATTGGTACGTAGCGTCCTATCTTTCAGAAACGTGCTCCTTTGGGGAATCGCTAAACTTTCGATCAACGAAGATCTACATTTCTTAGTGGGCCAAATTAGTTTACCATATCTGTGTAGTTTTTCGTCTCTGCTTTTTACCATAGTAGTCTCACAATTGCATCACTTGGATGATGACACAAAGGAACGCCGTTCGTTCTTTTCATGCTATGTTGTACCTATCAGAAACGGTAACGTTGCAAGCATAGATTAGATGGTTAGATTTCTTGTGATGGAACCAATTCACCAGAGTTTAATAACTATGCGTGACATTGGTGGTCGTATTCTTTCGGATTTATTTCATCATTTTGGTGATGTGTGTTTAGCTGCAAGAAGAGAAGTTTATGTTGACTAGGAAGGCAATGCCCGATGACTTCGTCAATTTTAAAATAATGTGTCGGCCTAGTCTTTCGGTTATACTCATAGGATAAGGTGTACGTTCTTGCGTTCATAAGAGCAAGTGTATGCTTATGCGTCTATAGTGTGTTAGAAAACCATAACATTATTACTGCAATTCACTAGAGTTAGTTGCCGTTAGATGGAATTTTTTGTATCGCTGGTTTTGGAAGCTGGGAGACAGTTGGTGGAACTGGAAGCCAAGATTGGCGGGGATCGGAAGCCGACGGGTGCTGGTGATGGTACGGGTGATGCAGGTTATTCAGTTCTGCTTCGAGCCGGCAGTTCAAGTTGTACTGTAGCAGCAGTGCAAGAAAATCTATGTGGGGCTATAATAACAAGTTAACAACAGCAGCAGCTGAAAACTTACGTGGAAATCGTTGTTCACAAGCATCCCGACGGCGCTGAAGGCCGTGGCGGTGAACCCGATGACGATCTGCATCTCCATGACGAGCGTGTACGTGACGGCCGCGCCGGTCCGCGCCGCGTGCCTCGCCTGGCTGAGCTCCATGACGGGCAGCACGATCCCGTAGATCAGCGCCGCGCCCAGCGTCATGCCGAACCCGGCGTAGTACTGCGGCCGCGTCACCCCCGCGGGGCGGTCACCTCCGGCGTTCATGCCCAGCATGGCGGCGCCGACGCTGAGCAGCACCACGGCGTTGACGGAGAAGGCCGTGAACCGCTGGCGCACGAGCAGCAGCGCGAAGGCGGCCGTGAAGGCCAGCTGCGTGGAGATGAGGATGGAGGAGGTGGACACCGGGAGGTAGGCCAGCCCGTAGGCGTAGAGGAGGTCGTCGAGGCCGGTCATGAGGCCGACGGCGACGGTGGCGGCCAGGAGGCGGGGCGACATGAGGAAGAGCGGCGTGGCCGAGCCGCCGTCCTTGTTGCTCCGGCGGCGGGAGAGGAAGGAGGCGCCGAGCGGCGCGAGCAGGAGCGGCCACCCGGCGGTCTGGAGCAGGCTGGAGAGCCACTTTCGCGTGCCGCCGTGGAGGAAGTAGGCGCGGAGGAGGAGCGGGCCGAACGCCGAGCCGACGACCATGAGGAGGAAGTTGATGACGAGGAGTGGGTTGTGGCGGAGCGGTTTAGCGCCGCCGCCAGGGAGCTGCTTGGCGACGCCATTCTTGCATGGTTGCTGCTGCGCGCGGCGCTGGGGTGTTGCTTCGACCTCCATGAGTTGGCCGGCCGGCCGGCTGGTCCCGATCGAGGTTTGGGAGGGAGGGAAGCTGCCCGGCTCTAGCTTGCTAGGACGAGGGTGCGTGCACAGTGTGAGTACGTTACGTGCGCTATATACTGCCGCGAGATGCAAAAGCGTTGGCGTTCTCAGCGCGCGTGCCATACGATACGATGTGTTTTTCTTCAAGAGGGATGGTGCGCGTTGTTCTAGGACAACAATCAACACGATAAGGTGCGCGTACGTAAGTATGTAGGCCCCTGCGAGAGCTAGCGGCGCATAGTCCTTGCGTGCGTGCATCCGCTTCTCTTGATACCGCAACGCTCAGATAAATCATGGAAAACTAGCTAAGCACACATGCATTATATTTTCGGAATTGCTGTTTTACATATAGATGTAAAATAGTTAGCTCACATCTGAAATCTTTAACCGTTAGATTGTTTGTGTTTTAAATCTTGCGCATACTCGATCTTTGTTCCGGTCATGTTTTCTTTTTTGAGCAACTGTCCCGATTCTGTTGCATCATTCATGGTCACGCCTTCCGTACATGTCATTTGGGAAATGTTGCCCTTTCTTTTTGTCCGCTTTGTTGTGCATTTTTGTGGGCTGTTATTTTTTCTTTCTTTTCTTTTCTTTTCTCCTTTTTACTTTTTGTTGTTGTTGTGATTCTTGAATATGTACACGCAAAGCAACTTGTGGTTGGATGGTTAGTGGAGCAGCGGTATCCCCAATCTATCACGGTTTAAATCCTGATGTTTGCATTATTTCTGGATTTATTTCAAGATTTCTGACGATACGCTTTTGGTGGGAGAAGACGTTTCCGTCGACGTCGAGACGTATACGGTGACTTCGTAAATCTCAAGATGATATGCCGGCTTAGTCTCTCGAAGGTGCTCACAGGGGTAAGGTGTGTGTGCGCGTTCATAAGGATGAGTGTATGCACGTGTATATGAACGCTTGTGTCTATACTATGTTCACAAAAAGAATATGTACACAAACAGTTTTTTTTAGTTTGCTATTTTCACATCAATGTAATATATAATCTTATATTTAAATCTAGGACCGTCTGGTCTATATATTGCTAGATTTTCGTGCGAGGTTGATTTACATCGTCCTTGTTTTGTTTGTTCGTCCCGTATGTGTGCCGCGTTCATCTTCGTTTTTTATTTGGTACGTGGTCTCTACATATGTTATGGTCTATTTCTTATGTATCTTCTATTTCTCATTGTCTACAAGTATAAAGAAGAAAGCGGCTAGATTAATATGGTGTTGGACTCATAAAAAAGGGGTCTAAGAACAACTACACTCGGACCCCCCCCCCATATCCTCCTTAAACGCTTGAGCAAATCGTTCGGTCACTCATCGGTTAGAAAAGCGACCCAAACAGGTCTCTCAAACCATCTTCAAACGTCCGGACTCACTAGAACCCCTCAAACACGTCTTAAGTATGAGGACGGTATGAGGTTGCCTGATCATGCCCGGGCACACCCGAGCATCCTGCTCGACGTCAAAGCTATCTCGGGTTGTCCCACATGCAGTCACACACCGGAGCTCTCGCCCATGATGGCCAAGCCGGGACGTCGTAATTTTGCCTATCGGGCATCGTAATTTTACGTCAATCGCCGAGGCATCGTCATTTTACGTGACGGGCATCATAATTTTGCATCGGTCGAACGGGCGTCGTAATTTTGCGTGACGGGCGTCATAATTTTGCATCGGGCATCGGGGGATCATAATTTTGCGTCGGTCGTCGGAGCGTCGTAATTTTACGTATCGGGACGTCGTAATTTTGCATCGGTCGCCGGGGCGTCGTAATTTTCTTCAACTATTTTCCGTTCGCCACTCCCTATATTCACTCTTGTTTGTTTAAAAAAAACGAGTTTTATACTTTTAAATTTTTTCTTCCATTTTTGGTCATAATATCCATGATTTTTTAAGTGACATCAGTATATTTTATATTCACAATTTTCAAAAACAATGTCTCCTCTAGGTTTGTCATTGTTTGATTATTTTTTCATAATTTTTGTACATGCATTTTATCTTTCGCCTCATTTGTCGTTGTTTGTTTGTTGCCTAAGCCTGTTCGGCTTTGCTTTTGCCGGCTTATTATCATAGCCCACATGCAACATGTTCCCTATGTTGTTTCTAGACTGCGATCTAGAATTGACACAGACAAGAAAAAAGCAAGTTCTATCATGGTCAGGGTCCGCTGTAAGTATACCTTCGAGGGTCCCATCAATTTCTTTTTATTTCTCGCTTACATTTTTTCTAGAAAATGGCGTCAGTTTTATGAAATGCGTGAAGTTTCTTTAGAAAATTGTCACGACTATTTCTTTGGATGTTAGGAAACTTTTCTTCATTGTATACTACTCCCTCCGTTCCAAAATAAATGACACAAAAGTGACTTAAGTTTGCACTAAATTTAGTATAAAGTTGAGTCATTTTTGAGTCACTTATTTTTGAACGGAGGAAGTACATTTTTATAAATGAGATTTTTTTAAAATCTTGCAAATACATTTTTATTGAAATTTATGATTAAAATAATAATACACTCAATTTATTTGTATTTTTATAAACTAATTGCAATTTTAAAAAGTGTCCACGCTTTAAAAAAATTCAGGGACTTTATAAAATTGTTCATATTTTTAATTTTTTGTTCGTGAATAAATTTTCCAGAATACCAAATTTTATTTTTTTAAATAATGTTCAGAACTACAAAGTTTAATCACATTCTTAAAAGGCTGTTCACATTTTTTTGTGTGTTTTAGAAAATATGTGATATTACAAAAGTATTCATAATTTGCAAAAATGGTTTCAACAAATTGCAAGATTGTCTTCTAATCTTGACACTCTGATATTTTCTTCTATCTTCCCTCTTCATAAAATAACAGGAACAACAATTGGTTGGTGTGGCAGGGGCTGATCGAGAGTTCAAATCCTGTATGGCGCACATCATCCAGTCACTTTTTTTTTGTCGTTCGAACGAATAAAAAAGAAAATGACGCAAAAATAAAATAAATAAGAACTTTTGCTGATGTCATAATTTAGATGTGAGATATTATTTTATATCTAGATGTGATACAGCCAGACCCTTAAGAAAAACAAAGTTCACTGAAAAGAAAAACATTCACGTCTAAACTACATTATCTTCACTTGTTTCGAACTGATCACTCGGAGCTTCCCATCAGCCGCATACGGTTACTTGCTTTCAAGGCCTGCAAAAACTTCACGGTTTTAGCACATTTGACAACCCGAAGAGGTGGTGAAAAAGCACTGTACTTTTCCAGTAATGTTGGCTTCCACTAAAGAACATTTGGCAGATATGAAAGGCGGCAGCCAGACCTCCTGATCCCAGTCGCATCGTATGGTCATGTACGCGAGGATCAGCGTCTGAACCGTCGTGCCGCCGATCATTCCCGCCCAAATTCCCTGCGCGAGTGAAAAATTACTGACTGCACGAACGCAAATTAACAGTATTTTGCTCCATATACAGATACACTATTGATCTTAGGATACGAGACAATCAAGGGATAAAGGAACGAGAGAGCATACATGTACTCCGAGATGGAAGGTCCATCCGAGCAGAACGCCGAACGGGACACCGATCAGGTAGTAGCTCCCAATGTTCACATACGCCACCTGCGCCTGCCAACCTGACCCAACTGCAACTCCTGCAGATCATAGACACATCAGCAATCTTATTTGCTATTTTCTGCATAGGTCTTGAGCTATCTGTTGTACCATGATATAGGGGATAAGCCAGTATGTAATACCTGAGAGGACAGGTTGGACTCCGTTGAGGAGGACGGTGAGGGCCAGCAGGACGGACATGTCGTCGACGGCATCAATCACGGCCTTGCTCGAAGAGAAGATGAGGGCGAGCCTGCCGTGGAGGCCCAACGCCAGCAAGCAGAAGAAGATGCTGATCACAAAGGAGGTCGTCGTCGACACCATCGTGGCGAATCTCGCCCTGTGTCCGTTGCCCGCGCCGAGCTCGTTGGCGACCCGTACCCTTGCAAAACCAGGGGAGGGTGTCGCACTATTTCAGAATGAATCATGGCAAAGAGGCAACCAAATAAAGGTGGAGTAGTACTGGGGTGACAATGTCTGGTGTACTTTGCTTACCCGGTGCCGGCTAAGAACCCCAACGGAATCATCATCTCCAATCCAGTCAAACTCAAGCTGTTCATGGCCAAAAAAATAGTAATTAGAAGTAATCTCCTCTATGATTGTGTCTAGCCAATATAGAATGGAGATGAGATATATTTACCATATAGACAAGGCATCGACGGCAAGCTCCACGTTCTTCATGTACCCAGTGACGAAGATCAAAACCCTGTAGTACCAACTCTCCAAGCTGCATCCATAAGCAAGACAAGAAAAGTGAAAAGATATATACAGTTAGTTACCTACTAGAAGTTGAAAGCACCGTGATGATAATAAAATAATAAATAAATACCACAACATGACTCCGGACGCGGAGGACAACTTGACGAACCCCCACATGTCCACGAACGCCAACGAGGAGAACCCTCCCCACGTCTCCGGGCAGCCGCCTCCGACGGCGTAGGCGAGCTGCAGCGCCACAACGAGCGCCCATGAGAAGTTGAGCGCGACGGCGGCGCCGATGACCCCGAGCCCCAAGTAGCTGACCAGGAGCCAGGTCACAGCTGCGTGCACCGGGAGTGCCACGGCCGTGGTCACCGCGGTGACCGCGTTCTTCCTCTGGCACTGGAGGAACTTGTTGAGCGGCAGGAGGATGGCGTACATGAAGTGCAGCGGGAGCAGGCAGGCGCTGACCGCGCCGGCCTCGCGGGCCAGATCGGCGGGCTGGCCGAGCGCGCTGAGCAGCTGCCCGCTGAAGATGTAGGTCGGGGAAAGGAGCGCCGCGAAAGCCAGGAGGACAAGCCACGAGCGCTGCATGTACACGCCGAGCATCGCGTACTGCTTCGCGCCGTACGCCTGGCCGCACAGCGTCTCCAGCGCGCTCGCCATGCCAAGCTGCGATTCATCAAGTTTCAAGAGTACGCTTGTCTAGGAGTGCCATTTGTACCTCATAAAGTCAATGGCTGCTTCTCGTGGTACGAGTCAATGACGCTCAACAGGAGTGTATCTATCTAGATTGAAAGGCAGCTGCGGGCGACTTGCAAGAGAAGAGAAGAGAAACATATTATGTACCAGGAAGCCGAGGTTGAAGCCGGAGATGACGGTGCTGGCGATGGAGAAGGCGGCGAGCTCAGCGTCGCCGAGATGGCCGGCGAAGGACAGGCTGATGATGTTCAAGCTGTAGAGCACGAGCCTCATGAACACGGCGGGGCCGACCACCTCCCACAGCTTCATGGACTCTTCCCATACCTCACCCGCCAGTCTGTGGACCTGGCCCTCCCTCTCCTTCGCCCTCTTCACCAGAAGTGGTGCCTTCTGTCTCTCCATTGTATGGCTTGATCTGCAGACTGCAGATTGGAGGGAAAATATATGCTCTTCGTCTAGGGAAACAAGTATTGCTGTATATGCTAAGCTAGATCCAGCTTGGAATCTGTGACTAGTTTGCAACGGTGATGCAGCACGTTGGTGAATAATTAAGTGCCATGTGGTGAGGATTACGTGCTGTGAAGTACTCCCTCCGACAAAGAAACGTCTTATAAATTATATTATCGATTTTGCTAAAACTCATTCAGCTGAGAATTCTTTTGTCTCATTTATTTTTTCGAACCGTTGGATGAAAGCATTCGAGGATTCGCTCAGGATGGCTATAAACAACAGTTTGGCTAATCTGTCTCACTCGACCAATACTTCATTATGTCTCAGTGGATACTATAATTTGTTAATCTTACATGAAGATTCGTGCAAATATTTTATTTAATTTTCTTTTTTTATATCTACATACTACATCACTTAACTCAGGTTCGGTTAAGTCTAAGATCATCTTCAACAGCCAGGTTAAAACAACGATGCGCCCAAATTTGGCCTTTTTAGCACGGGCGTCAATAGCAAAATGGGTTTTAACGGACGCGTGGTAAACGCTCGCGGTATATAGATTACAGCGCGCTGTCCGAATGGTCATCGTGCGTTGTGCGTCCGCTTCCGCGCGCCGCACACTCGAGCGCTCGCGCCGCACTCTCTCCACCGCGCCACCTTCACCCCGCCCCGCGCCGCTGCCGACGAACTGACCCGATGGACGCCCTCGCCGGCACCCCCCTCACCCCTTGCTACACCCGCGACACCTCCGCGGCGGCGGCCACCGTCGCTGCAAACCCTAGCGCGGAGAGCTTTGGCTTCACCTCCGTCGGCGCTCCTCCAAGCACCGGCGTCGCGCGCGGCCTTTTCATGCCGCCAGAGATGCCTCGACGGCGGGTGGCCTTGCGTCGGCGCCCGCCGTGAAGCCACGTGCCCCCCCCCCTCTCAAAGCTCCCAAATGCGGCGCGGCCGAAGAAGGGCAAGGTTTCTGCGAAGAAGAACAAGGCGGCGGACGGCTCCGGCTCCTCCAAGCCATCGAGGAAGAAACTTGCAGGGTGTGCGACGACCGCGACGGCTACCGAAGCGCCGGCTAGCTCACTTGTTGAGCCGGCGGCCGACACGCACAAGGTGTTCGAGGAAATGCCCCAAAGGTAAAAAAATTGACAACTTTTTGTTGTTGTTAATTTTTTGAATGCATACATGTAGATAGCTCATTTGCTTCGTTGTATATCCTTTGTAGTGTCAACGATGAGGCATATATGTCAACTATGGGTGTTGGCTCCAACAATTCTCAATGGTCTCAAACCAATGACATGCATTTCAATGACCATGAGTTCGAGGTGGACGAGGATGGTGAGGGCATTGTCGAGGCACCAAAAGGAAGAGGAGGCAACTACACCAACCATGAAGACATATTGCTATGCAATACTTGGTTGCAAGTGTCGAGGGCTCCATCCATTGGAGGTGATCAAAGTAGAGATGCATATTGGAACCGGATGAAGGAGCACTTTTATCTATACAACAAGAGTGGAGTTGACCGCGCGGAACGATCTCTTCGCTCCCGGTGGTCGACCATCAACCGAGATTGTCAAAAGTGGACGGCCGCACAAGTGGTGGTTGACAAGTTGAACCCAAGTGGCACTAATGATATAAATAGGGTGTTAGGGCATATTTATGCCTAAGTAATTTTGGTGATTGATGACAGTACCTTAAAGGACTAACCGTGTGCATTAAGCTTTCAGATAATACATATCAACGGCACAAGACGATTCGGCACCCTTCGTGGAACAGAAGCACGGTGTCCTCTACAATTCTCTTGGTCTTTGAGTCGTAGGAACGCCGTACTATTAAGAGGGAATCCGTAGTGGAAAGGTTTGGATGGAATCAATTTTGCGCGCACACACTTTATCTCCATCCCCTTTCCCGGCAACTTTGGAGCTGTTCACATCTCTGGTTTATCTCATCTTGCAAAAAGGTCCCCTAGCGGTAGTACCGCTGTCCCTAGCGGTAGTACCGCTAGAGCTGGCGGCAGTACCGCTAGCCCCAGCGGTAGTACCGCTGAGCTCGCGGTAGTACCGCTGAGCTAGCGGTAGTATCGCCTCTGGTCAGCAGTAGTATCACTCGAGGACTTTAGTACCGCCTTCCTTGCGGCTGTACTTCGTCGGACTTTTTGCGAAGACTTTCTTTGCGGTGGTAGGCCCGGTAGTATCTTTGCACTACATTGGCTAAGCGGCAGTACCGCTGCAGCCAGCGGTAGTACCGCTGCAGCCAGCGATAGTACCGCTGGGGTGGTAGCGGTAGTACCGCTACAAACAGCGGTAGTACCCCTGGGCTCGTGCTGTGAGGGGGAAAACGGTTGGATTTTCCCCCAACTATATAAAGGGTTCTTCTTGCTCAAGAACCCTACCTTTGACCCTCCCAAGCTCCATTATTGCTCCCTAAGCTCAAAAGTGCCCGATCTCTCTCCCTAGCCAATCAAACTTGTTGATTTCCTAGGGATTGATTGAGAAGGCCTAGATCTACACTTCCACCAAGAGAAAATTGATTCCCCCCACTAATCCCTTGCGGATCTTGTTACTCTTGGGTGTTTGAGCACCCTAGATGGTTGAGGTCACCTCGGAGCCACATTCCATTATGGTGAAGCTCTGTGGTCTTTTTGGAAGCCTCCAAGCTTTGTGTGGAGTTTGCCCCAACCTTGTTTGTAAAGGTTCGGTCGCCGCCTTCAAGGGCACCTATAGTGGAATCATAGTACCTTGCATTGTGTGAGGGCGTGAGGAGAATAGGGTGGCCCTAGTGGCTTATTGGGGAGCATTGTGCCTCCACACCGCTCCAACGGAGACGTACTTCCTGTCAAAGGGAAGGAACTTCGGTAACACATCCTCGTCTTCATTGGTTCCACTTGCGGTTATCTCTAACCTTTACTTTGTGTATGCTTTTGTTGTTGACTATCTCTTACTTGCCTTAGTGCTTATAGTTGGTAGCATCATATAGGTTCACCTCCTTGTTGTCATTTTAGAGAATCTTTATGTTGCTAACCCTAACTTGCTAAGATAAATTACAAAGTGGTCGTTGCCTATTCACCGCCCGCCCTCTAGTCAACCATATTGATCCTTTCAATTGGTATCAGAGACACGTCTCTTTATTAAGGGTTTAACCACCCGAAGAGTATGGAAGATGATGAGGGAGTTCCCCGTGGGCAACCCGAGGCCATGGCCTTGACTTCGGCCACAAGGGACGACTTGAATACGGCTATGGCCGCCCTCAAGACGTCCTTGACGAACGAAGTAAAGACCATGCTTAAAGAGTTAATTGAGGGAATTAAAGGTTCACCCGAACCGGCGTTGGTGATTAAACCCGCCAACACAGATTCAGAGGCCAATTCCTCTAAGGAAGCGACTAAAGGTATGCGACCTTCTTCCCCTCTTGAAAATGATGGGACAGGAACCTACGCCTCAGTTCCACCTCCCATGCTCTATGGAGGACCTGTTCCCACACCGTGTCTTAACCATGTTGGTCCTCCTCCTAAGCTTGTAAAGGGTGATTTTGCTAACTGGGTGTTTTCTATTAAGTCTCATTTGAATCACAACTCAACAAATTTATGGAGAATTATCGAGCAAGGCTACTATCCTCATGACCCAAGCAACCTCACTCCAAGAGAAGAAGCGGTCAATCAATATAATCACTCCGCATTGTTTATTCTACAGTCCGCAGTACCTCCTAAAGATCTTCCTCACTTGCGCCCCTTCAATCTGGCTAAGGATTGTTGGGAGCACATTATGGTGTTGTACAAGGGAATCTCAAGCATTCAACGGTCCAACTATGAAGTGGTACTTGATAAGGTCGATGAGTTTGTGATGAAGGAAGATGAGGACCCTCGTGATCTATATCGAAGGGTGACTGGTATTGCTGTTGCTCTCAAGGATCATGGGAGCAAGGATGTGGATGACACATGGATCAAGCGCAAGTTTCTCAAGGCCATCATGCCTTTCAACAAAGCCATGTCATCAGTCATTCGCCAACGACTAGATTTCCACTCCTTGTCTTCCAGTGAGGTGTTGGATGAATTCATTGCAATGTCAATCATGAACGAGACCGCTGACAATGCACTTGCTCGAGTTCGGTCAAAGACAGCTTCACCCAACCTTGCTTTAAAGGCAAAGGCTGCTTCTGAAGAAGAAGAAGAGGATGAGGAAGAGGAGAGCTGCCCTGAAGACACTACGTATGCTTATCATGAGCACATGGCTCTTGCGTCAAGGCAATTCTGGGGCAACAAGAAGAACTCAAGACCCAACTTCACCAAGAACAACTCAAGTGGGTTCAAATCCAAGCAACGAGTGAGGACATGCTATAACTGCGGTAATGTGAGTCACTTTGTGGCAGAATGTCCCTATGAGAAGAGGGAAGACAACGGGGGCAAGCTCATTCGCAAAGACAAAACCAATTCATTCCCAAACAAGAACAACTTTGTCAAGAAACCCCACCCAAAGGGTATGGTGGCACTTGAAGAGTACCCCTCCGATGATGATGACGATGACGATATGGTGGCAACTATGACTTTCGCCATTGCCACCCCTTCTCCCAAGAATTTGTCTCTCTTCAATGCCCCCAACGATAACCACATCACCAAGCGCCTCATGGCCAAATGTATCGATCAGGTAACACCCAACATTAAGACCAACATCACTACTGCTCCTTCATTTTTGAATTGTGTTGATGATAGTGATGTTGTGGAACTTAATGAGCATGATCTGGACAAATTTCTGTGCACGATCAAAGGAGAACCCAAGAAGCACTTTGTTGCTCTCTTGGAACAACTGGGTGAGGCTAATGACCTCATCGAGTCTCATGAAGAGACCATCTCCGAGCTGCAAGGACATAGTCGTGACTATGCCGATGAGATTGCTGAGTTATCTATTGCACTAGAAACGGAGCGCACTCTTCGTTTGGCTCTTGAGGAGTCATACAACGATGACTGTGCAAAATTCCAAAAGGAACTAGATCATGCTACTGTTCTTACTCGTATGCTTAAGTCTGAAAAGGATGCTCTTGGGGTTGGCCATGACAGACTCAAAGTGGAGTTTGACACACTTGACAAGGCTCACAAGGTATTGAAAGGTGCTCATTTCTCCCTGAAAGAGTCTCATGATCAACTCCAAGCAAAGCTTACAAGGAAATCTCTACTTGTCCTCCTTTCGTTTTAATTGATAATGCTTGTATAACTAACCCATGTTGTGAGCATGTACATCTTGTGGAGGAGAATGCCAAGTTGAAGGATAAACTTGAGAAGGGCCTTGTGTCATGAATCCAAGGCGAGAAGAACCTGAACGACCTCTTGAGCAACCAAAAGGGTGTGGTAGGAAAGGAGGGACTTGGACTTACATCCAAGTCAAAAAGAAAAAGGAAGAACAGGAACAAACGATCCCCTACCCTCATGGTCATCTTTGTCAAAGAGGGCGAAGGGACTCAGGAGATGAACATGAACAAGGTGGAGAATGGTAGCGCCAGGAAGGGCAAAACCATTCCTACCGACACAGCCGGCAAACTCAATCCTTCCTATGTTCTATGTGTTGGGTAACGTAGCATAAATTCAAAATTTTCCTACGCATATTCAGATCTTCCTATGGAGAGACCAGCAACGAGAGAGGGGTAAGAGCATCTTCATACCTTTGAAGATCTCTAAGCGGAAGCGTTGCTAGAACGCGGTTGATGGAGTCGTACTCGCAGCGATTCCGATCTAGTGCCGAACTACGGCACCTCCGCGTTCAAACACGTGCAGCCCGGTTACGTCTCCCGCACCTTGATCCAGCAAGGAGGAGGGAGAGGTTGGGGAAGAACTCCAGCAGCACGACGGCGTGGTGTCCATGGAGAGACGAGGTCTCCCAGCAAGGCTTCGCCAAGCACCGGCAGAGAGAAGGAGGAAGAAGGGCAGGGCTGCATCGAGAGAGAGGCAAAAGTCTGATCTCCAATGGCCAAAAGTGCCCACTATGTATAGGGGGAGGGAGGGGCTGCGCCCCCTTGAGGGTTTCCCTCTCCTGGGGGGGGGGGCGGCAGCCCTAGATGGGGCTGGTGCGGCGGCCAAGGGGGGGAGGAGGGGTGTGGCGCACCCCTGGTGGGCCTTAGGCCCACCTGGCTTAGGGTTTGCCCCCCCTTTTCTCTCCCTCACGCATTGCGCTGAGTGGGGAGGCGCACCAGCCCACCTAGGGGCTGGTTCCCTTCCCCACTTGGCCCAATTTACCTCCCGTGGTCGTTGGCCCCCTTCGGTGGACCCCCGGGGCCACCTCCGGTGGTCCCGGTGGTCCCGGTACGTTACCGGTGATGCCCGAAACAGTTCAAGTATCTGAAACCATCCGTCCTATATATCAATCTTTACCTCCGGACCATTCTGGAGCTCCTCGTGACGTTCGGGATCTCATCTGGGACTCCGAACAACTTTCGGTAACCTCGTATAACAATTCCCTATAACCCTAGCGTCATCGAACCTTAAGTGTGTAGACCCTACGGGTTCGGGAGACAGGCAGACATGACCGAGACGCCTCTCCGACCAATAACCATCAGCGGGGTCTGGATACCCATGGTGGCTCCCACTTGCTCCACGATGATCTCATCGGATGAACCACGATGTCAAGGATTCAATCAATCCCGTATACGATTCCCTTTGTTTGTCGGTATACAACTTGCCCGAGATTCGATCGTCGGTATACCTATACCTTGTTCAATCTCGTTACCGGTAAGTCTCTTTACTCGTTCCGTAGCACGTCATCATGTGACTAACTCCTTAGTCACATTGAGCTCATGATGATGTTCTACCGAGTGGGCCCAGAGATACCTCTCCGTCACACAGAGTGACAAATCCCGATCTCGATTCTTACCAACCCTACATACACTTTCGAAGGTACCCGTAGTGCACCTTTATAGTCACCCAGTTACGTTGTGACATTTGATACACCCAAAGCACTCCTACGGTATCCGGGAGTTGCACAATCTCACGATCGAAGGAAAAGATACTTGACATTAGAAAAGCTTTAGCATACGAACAATACGATCTAGTGCTATGCTTAGGATTGGGTCTTGTCCATCACATCATTCTCCTAATGATGTGATCCCGTTATCAATGACATCTAATGCCCATGATCAGGAAACCATGATCATCTATTGACTAACGATCTAACCAACTAGAGGCTTGCTAGGGACACTTTGTGATCTATTTATTCACACATGTATTACTGTTTCCTGTTAATACAATTATAGCATGAACAATAGACGATTATCATGAACAAGGAAATATGATAATAACCATTTTATTATTGCCTCTAGGGCATATTTCCAACAGTCTCCCACTTGCACTAGAGTCAATAATCTAGTTACATTGTGATGTATCGAACACCCATAGCATTATGGTGTTGATCATGTTTTGCTCGTGGAAGAGGTTTAGTCAACGGGTGTGCAATATTCAGATCCGTGTGTACTTTACAAATATCTATCACTTCACTCTGGACATGGTCCTGGATGGAGTTGTAGCGGCGTTTGATGTGCTTCGTCTTCCGGTGAAACCTGGGCTCCTTGGCTATGGCAATGGCCCCAGTGTTATCACACAAGAGTGTCATTGGACCCGACGTGCTTGGAACCACTCTAAGGTCGGTGATGAGCTCCTTCATCCAAATTCCTTCATGAGCTGCTTCTGAAGCAGCTATGTACTCCGCTTCACATGTAGATGCTGCCACGACTTCTTGCTTGCTGCTGCACCAGCTCACTGCCCCACCATTCAACACATATACGTATCCGGTCTGTGACTTAGGGTCATCCGGATCTGTGTCGAAGCTAGCGTCGACGTAACCCTTTACGATGAGCTCTTCGTCACCTCCATAAACGAGAAACATTTCCTTAGTCCTTTTCAGGTACTTAAGGATATTTTTGACCGATGTCCAGTGTTCCATACCTAGATCACTTTGGTACCTCCCTACCAAACTTATGGCAAGGTTTATATCAGGTCTGGTACACAGCATGGCATACATTAGAGAGCCCACGGCTGAAGCATAGGGGACAGAACTCATCTTCTCTCTATCTGCTGCCGTGGTCGGCGACTGAGTCTTACTCAATCTCATACCTTGCAAAACTGGCAAGAACCCTTTCTTTGAGTTTTCCATATTGAACTTCTTCAATATCTTGTCAAGGTATGTACTTTGCGAAAGACCTATGAGGCGTCTTGATCTATCTCTATAGATCTTGATGCCTACTATGTATGCAGCTTCTCCAAGGTCCTTCATTGAAAAACTCTTGTTCAAATAGGCCTTTATGCTCTCCAACATCTCTATATTATTCCCCATCAATAATATGTCATCCACATACAGTATGAGGAAAGTTACAGAGCTCCCACTCACTTTCTTGTACAGACAGGCTTCTCCGTAAACCTGTATGAACCCAAACGCTTTAATCACCTCATTAAAGCGATTGTTCCAACTCCGAGATGCTTGCACCAGCCCATAGATGGAGCGTTGGAGCTTGCACACTTTGTTAGCATCCTTAGGGTCGACAAAACCTTCTGGTTGCATCATATACAACTCTTTCTTAAGGTTCCCGTTAAGGAACGTTGTTTTGACGTCCATTTGCCAAATTTCATAATCATAAAAGGCGGCAATTGCTAACATGATTCGGACTGATTTCAGCTTCGCTATGGGAGAGAAAGTCTCTTCGTAGTCAACTCCTTGAATTTGTCGAAAACCCTTTGCGACAAGTCAAGCTTTGTAAACGGTTACATTACCGTTTGCATCAGTCTTCTTCTTGAAGATCCATTTATTTTCTATGGCTCGGCGGTCATCGGGCAAGTCCACCAAAGTCCATACTTTGTTCTCATACATGGATCCTATCTTGGATTTCATAGCCTCAAGCCATTTGTTGGAATCCGGGCCCGCCATCGCTTCTTCATAGTTCGAAGGTTCACCGTTGTCTAACAACATGATTTCCATCATAGGGTTGCCGTACCACTCTGGTGCGGAACATGCCCTTGTGGACCTTCGTGGTTCAGTAGTAACTTGATCCGAAGCTTCATGATCATAATCATTAACTTCCTCTTCAGTTGGTGTAGGCGCCACAGGAACAACTTCCCGCGCTGCGTACTATCCTGTTCGAGAGGGGGTGTAATTACCTCATCAAGTTCTACCTTCCTCCCACTTACTTCTTTCGAGAGAAACTCTTTCTCTAGAAAGGATCCATTCTTAGCAACAAAGGTTTTACCTTCGGATCTAAGATAGAAGGTATACCCAATAGTTTCCTTAGGGTATCCTATGAATACGCATTTCTCCGCTTTGGGTTCGAGCTTTTCTGGTTGAAGTTTCTTCACATAAGCATCGCAGCCCAAAACTTTAAGAAACGACAACTTAGGTTTCTTGCCAAACCATAGTTCATACGGTGTCGTCTCAACGGATTTAGACGGTGCCCTATGTAAAGTGAATGCTGCAGTTTCTAATGCGTATCCCCAAAATGATAGCGGTAAGTCGATAAGATACATCATAGATCGTACCATATCTAATAAAGTGCGATTACGACGTTCATACACTCCGTTACGTTGCGGTGTGCCAGGTGGCGTCAGTTGTGAAACGATTCCACACTTCCTTAGGTGTGTGCCAAACTCGTGACTCCTCCGCGATCAGATCGTAGACACTTAATTTTTTTGTCACGTTGATTCTCGACCTCACTCTGAAATTCATTGAACTTTTCAAACGTCTCAGATTTGTGCTTCATTAAGTAGATATACCCATACCTACTCAAATCATCGGTGAGAGTGAGAACATAACGATAGCCACCGCGAGCTTCAACGTTCATTGGACCACACACATCAGTATGTATTATTTCCAATAAGTCGGTTGCTCTCTCCATTATTCCTAAGAATGGAGTCTTAGTCATCTTGCCCATGAGGCATGGTTTGCATGTGTCAAATGATTCAAAGTCAAGAGACTCTAATAGTCCATCAGTATGGAGCTTCTTCATGCGCTTAACGCCGATATGACCAAGGCGGCAGTGCCACAAGTATGTGGGACTATCATTATCAACTTTACATCTTTTGGTACTCACACTATGAATATGTGTAACATCACGATCGAGATTCATCAGGAATAAACCATTCACCAGCGGAGCATGACCATAAAACATATCACTCATATAAATAGAACAACCATTATTCTCTGACTTAAATGAGTAGCCGTCTCGCATTAAGCAAGACCCTGATACAATGTTCATGCTTAAAGCTGGTACTAAATAACAATTATTAAGGTTTAAAACTAACCCCGACGGTAGATGTAGAGGTAGCGTGCCGACGGCGATCACATCGACCTTTGAACCATTCTCGACGCGCATCGTCACCTCGTCCTTGGCCAGTCTCCGCTTATTCCGTAGTTCCTGCTTTGAGTTGCAAATGTGAGCAACAGCACCAGTATCAAATACCCAGGAGCTACTACGAGCGCTGGCAAGGTACACATCAATAACATTTATATCACATATACCTTTAACGTTGCCGACCTTCTTGTCCGCTAAGTATTTGGGGCAGTTCCGCTTCCAGTGACCTTTTCCTTTGCAATAGAAGCACTCAGTCTCAGGCTTGGGTCCATTATTTTTCTTCTTCCCGGCATCTGGCTTACCGGGCGTGGCAACAGCTTTGCCATCTTTCTTGAAGTTCTTCTTACCCTTGCCTTTCTTGAAACTAGTGGTCTTGTTGACCATCAACACTTGATGCTCTTTCTTGATTTCTACTTCTGCAGACTTGAGCATCGAGTACAACTCGGGAATGGTCTTCTCCATCCCTTGCATGTTGTAGTTAAGCACAAAGCCTTTGTAGCTTGGTGGGAGAGATTGGAGGATTCTGTCAATTATAGCATCATCCAGAAGTTCGACTCCAAGTGAAGTCAAACGACCGTGTAACCCAGACATTTTGAGTATGTGCTCACCGATAGAACTGTTCTCCTCCATCTTACAGCTAAAGAACTTGTCGGAGACTTCATATCTCTCGACACGGGCATGAGCTTGAAAAACTAGCTTCAGCTCCTGGAACATCTCATATGCCCCGTGTTGCTCAAAACGCCTTTGGAGCCCCGTTTCTAAACTGTATAACATGCCACACCTAACCAGAGAGTAGTCATCACTCCGCGTTTGCCAGACGTTCAGAATGTCCTGGGCTGCTGCGGGAGCGAGAGGGTCACCTAGCGGCGCATCAAGGACATAAGCCTTTTTAGCTGCTTCAAGGATGAGCTTCAAGTTGCGAACCCAGTCTGCATAGTTGCTACCATCATCTTTCAGCTTGTTTTTCTCTAGGAATGCGTTGAAATTGAGGTTGACGTTGGCCATCTACAATATTTATAAAGACAACTTTTAGACTTAGTTCATGACAATTAAGTTCATTTAATCAAATTAAGTATGAACTCCCACTTAAATCGACATCCCTCTAGTCATCTAAGTGATACATGATCCATGTTGACTAACCCGTGTCCGATCATCACGTGAGACGGACTAGTCACCATGCTGAGCAACTTCATGCTGATCACATTCAACCATACGACTCATGTTCGACCTTTCGGTCTCTTGTATTCGAGGTCATGTCTGTACATGCTAAGCTCGTCGAGTCAACCTAGGTGTTTCGCATATGTAAATCTGGCTTACACCCGTTGTATGCGAACGTTAGAATCTATCACACCCGATCATCACGTGGTGCTTCGAGACAACGAACCTTCGCAACAGTGCACACTTAGGGGAATACGTTCTCGAAATTTTAAGAGGGATCATCTTATTATGCTACCGTCGTTCTAAGCAATAAGATGTAAAACATGATAAACATCACAATGCAATCATATAGTGACATGATATGGCCATTATCATCTTCGCCCTTTCGATCTCCATCTTCAGGCATCGCATGATCATCATCGTCACCGGCGTCACACCATGATCTCCATCATCATGATCTCCATCATTGTTGGGGATATTGCCTGTTAAAGTGACCCGCCGAATATGGGCCGGGTTACTCTTAAGGCGATTCATCCTTTAAGGCTAGTTGGGCCTCAACCTGGGCGGTTCGAAGTCACAGGATGGTTATGATCTATGGAAGGACTCTGGGTTTTGCAAGATGGCGACTTAGAGACCGCGGTGGTCACGACTTGTAAAATGGAAGGGACTCTTGTAAACCCTAAGGCTTCGACCTATATATAAAGGCGAGTCTGGAGGGGGAGAGGCAGGTTAGAAATCATCGAGTGCTAGGTTTAGGCGAGTTACGCCTTCCTTGTAATCGAATCCACATCAATACACACAAAGTAGGACGTAGGCTATTACCTCTTCTCGAGGGGCCGAACCTGGGTAAATCGCCGTGTCTCTCCCGCTTAACCCCTTTGAGTCGCCACCAAGGTGCGATGGCTCCAGTACTAAGTCCTTTCACGAGGACATCTGCCGTGACAAAACCACGACAGTTGGCGCCCACCGTGGGGCCTGCGCACGGTGGAGTTGAGTTCTCAAAGGGAGCCCTACCAGGGTCTGGGAGTTATGCGGCGGCGCTCATGACTTGGAGTCGACGCGGCCTAGCCTACATCGACAACTGGCGATGGGGACCTGAAGAAAATTCTCTCGAATCAGGCTACAGGGCCCCCTTCGGCAAAATCAACGTCTTCATCGGCATGATCGGGTCATCTGTTCCTGAGCCGGACATCTCCTCCGACATCGTCGAGCCGGCCAGGTACGTTCATCCAGTCGTAACCCGGAATCTGACCCGCCCGGTCTTTGTGGGCTTCACACAGGGGTCGGAGGAGCTAGAGCACGCGGCGGCTCAGGAGGTTACCCCCATCAACTCTGACGATGAGTCATCCATGGGCGATTCCGATTCCATCCAGTCCCTCCACGGAGACGGTCTCGGGGGCTTGTCGTTGGCCATGGATCCGGAAGTCCTCGATCGAACCCGCCGCCAGATCGCCATCTACATGGCCGGGGCGACTCAACCCGCACAGAATCCCGCCGGAGGCGATGGAACCGGCGGGACGTCCAGAAGCGCATCAGCAGTCCTGGTGGATTTAGCGGCGGAAATCACGAGACTAATGTCAACCCCCCTCACGCCTGAGAACCAGGAAGAGATAAATGCGGAGTTAGCAAAACTGAGGGAGGCGGTGGCGAAGGCCCATCGAGATGCTGAGACGGAGTCCGCCAGGATGGAAACTCGACAAGCCCAGATTACGGCCGAAAGGATGCGGTTGAACACCGACAACTGGCGGCTTGAAAGACAGCAGCGCGCATCCGACGCCGTCCATCAGCGGAGGCACCAGGGACGCCTGCCCCATGATCTTAATCCGACTCGCCTGTTCGACACTCCCCAAACACCCGGGATGGGAGCCGCCCCAGCAGGAGGGCCTGGCCGCCCCCCTAACCCGCCGCTTCAGACGACGGAGGGTCAAATACCTCGTTTCCGTACCCCTCGAGGCCACTTCTCTAACCCGGTGGATAACGTGCTTGCCGCAACTCGCCATCTGGAGTCTCTCCCGATCCACGGCAACACCCCGGCTGAGATCGAAGCAAGGAACGCCATCGAGATGTTGAAAACGGCGGTGGTCCAAAACGCGCAGTTCTCACACAGCCCCGAGCGATTGCACTCCACCCCCCAGGCGAGTTATACCAGGGGCTGGTCGGAGGATCAGCCAGCCGTAAACAGCGCCGCGCAACACCTCCCGCAGGACAACCCGCCCGAGCGGGACCCGCCGGGCAAAGGTCCACCCAACATTCAAGAGGCTCAGACTCCTCCCGCGGGAACCGGAGGGCGAGTTGGGGTGCCCTGCTTATCCCTGGCCCTTCGAAACGAAAGGATGCCCAAGGATTTCAAAGGACCAAGAAAGGTGCCTAATTACACACCAGATCTCGAGCCAACATCTTGGATCGAGGGCTATGAGATCGCCATGGACATGGTCGACGTAAACGAGGCGGTTTGCGCCAGATATTTCACCATGATGCTCGAGGGATCGGCACGCACTTGGTTGAAAAATTTACCCCCCAATTCTATCCAGTCCTGGGCCGAGTTAAAGGAGCATTTCATCAAAAACTTCCGAGGAACCTGTAAACGACCGATGACAATCGTCGACTTGCAACACTGCGTGCAACGCCCGGATGAGTCGGCGCATCATTGGTCGCGGCGAGTCGCGGAAATTATCCATTCATCGGATGGCATCACGGCAGCGCAGGCCGTGCTTATCCTCGAGCACAACTGCCACTACGAACCGCTGGTCCAGAAGCTGGGGCGACTCAAACGGAAAGTTCAGGATATGGGCGAGCTAATGGATACCCTCACTAGGTACGCCGAAGCCGATGACACCAAGGATCCCGGCGAGGATGGCAAGGGTAACTCGCCCAAGAAGGGCGATTCAACGAATAAGCATGCCCGCCTCCAAGGCCGCAACCGCCATAACCAGGGGACCAACGGCAAGCGTAGGCCGCATGAGGAGCCCTCGGATCTGGTTGCCAACACCAACACCAATGACGGCAAAAAGAAGAATCGAGGCTTCAGTGGGAAAAGACCGCGTAACTACGAAGAGTTGCTCAAAGGCCCTTGCCCGCACCACGCCACGGCCGATGGCCCGGCGGGCCACTCCTGGGAGAACTGCTTCGTGATGCGAGAATTTCGGGCCGAGGCGATCAAGAAGAGCCAGAGCGAAGATCCGAACCGTCGCCAAGACCAACTCGCCGTGCCCAACCAAAGGCACAACCCCTTCGGCGGTTTTCCCGAACAAGAGCCTCAGGGGGGGCCGCAACCAGGCGGCGGCCAGTACCCAGTGCACCACCAACGGCGGTACAACCCGCTGGGAGCTTTCCAGCAGCCGCCCCCACAGGGGGCTCCGCAGGACCAGGATGACCATGGGGGCTTCCGCAACAACCCTAAACAGCTAAGTAATGGGCAATATCATGTTTTCACCACTAATGCTTGCAGACGTGATAAAAAGGTAAATCACCGGGCGTACAACGTAATTGAGCCGGCAGTTCCCAGATATCTCCACTGGTCCGAACAGACCATAACATGGAGCAGAGAGGATCACCCGCCAAGGATAGATAACCCGGGCGACCTGGCATTGGTCGTGGCTCCCCAAGTGGCGGGTTACACTCTATCGAAAGTACTAATGGACGGCGGCAGCAGCATCAATATCCTATACTTCGACACCTTCCGGAGGATGAATCTATTAGAGAAAGACTTGATGCCTTCAACCACGGTTTTCCACGGCATCGTCCCGGGTAAATCGGCTTATCCAATAGGCCGGGTCAGGCTCTCAGTAGCATTTGGAACTGCACAGAATTACAGGTCGGAGTCATTGGTCTTCGAGGTGGTCAAACTAAAAAGCCCGTACCATGCGCTGTTCGGACGACCGGCTGACGCTCGCTTCATGGCCCGCCCGTGCTATGTCTACCTCAAGCTCAAAATGCCCGGCCCTAAAGGGCCCATCACGGTCGACGGAGATAGAAGAATCGCAAAGGAGTGTGAGGAAGGAGACGCGGCCTATGCGGAAGTCGCCTGCGCGGCGGAGGAGCTCAAAAACCACCGGGCCAATGTTGACCCGGCAGACATGTCACCACTCAAGAAACCGACTACAGATTCCGAGTCGCCCCTCAAGTTCAAACCAACGGATGACACAAAGACAGTCGACTTCGTCCCTGGCGATTCATCCAAGCAGTTTACCATTGGAATGGGTCTGGACCCCAAATAGGAAAGCGCGCTCATCGAATTCATCCGTGAGAATCGGGACATCTTCGCATGGAAGCCCTCTGACATGCCGGGTGTGCCGAGAGAATTCGCTGAGCACCATCTTAATATTGACCCAAAATGCAAACTTGTCCAACAATACCTCCGCAGGTTTAACGAGGAGCGACGGAAGGCGATTGGAGAGGAAGTCGCCCGTCTTTTAGCTGCCGGGTTCATCGTGGAAGTCTTTCACCCCAAATGGCTAGCTAACCCGGTGTTAGTGCTAAAGAAGAATGGCACTTTCCGTATGTGTATTGACTATACGGACCTCAACAGAGCTTGTCCCAAGGATCCTTTCGCTCTTCCTCGCATCGACCAAATCATTGACTCGGTGGCGGGATGCGAACGATTGTGCTTTTTGGACGTTTATTCAGGTTATCATCAGATCAAAATGGCCGTGGAAGATCGGGAGAAGACGGCTTTCATAACCCCCTTCGGGGCCTTTTGCTATGTGTCCATGCCGTTCGGGCTCAAGAGCGCAGGAGCGACTTCCATGCCTACGTTGACGACATTGTGATCAAGACCCGCCGGGAGGAGACACTTCTGGAAGACCTAAAGGAAACCTTTGACAATTTACGGGTATATTAGATGAAACTAAATCCTACCAAGTGCGTTTTCGGCGTACCTGCGGGAAAACTACTGGGTTTCTTGGTATCGGAGCGCGGCATCGAGGCTAACCCGGACAAAATTGAAGCAGTTACTTCCCTCGGCAAGCCGATGAATGTTAACCAGGTTCAACGACTGGCGGGTCGTATCGCAGCTCTCAGTCGTTTTGTGAGCCGCCTCGGAGAAAAGGCGATTCCTCTTTATCAATTGTTGAGAAAGTCCGACCGATTCGTGTGGACAGAGGAGGCCGACGAGGCGTTTCAGGCCTTGAAACATCAATTGGTTAACCCGCCGGTCCTGGCAGCTCCGACTGAAAAGGAGCCTATGCTCCTGTATATTGCCGCGAATTCTAAAGCGGTCAGCGTGGTTGTGGTCGTCGAAAGAAAGGAGGAAGGAAAGGAATACCCGGTACAACGCCCGGTGTACTTTATCAGTGAGGTGTTAACTCTTTCCAAACAACGATACCCACATTGGCAGAAACTGGTCTATGGGGTGTTCATGGCGAGTCGAAAGCTTAAACATTATTTCCAAGAACACCCGATCACCGTGGTCAGTTCCGCGCCCCTCGGCGACGTCATCCAAAACCGCGAGGCAACCGGGCGAATCGCCAAATGGGCAATAGAACTTGGGTCACATCACATACAGTATACCCCCCGCACGGCCATCAAGTCCCAGGCACTAGTTGATTTCGTCAATGATTGTACGGAGCCTCAGGCTCCGGAGGATCGGCCTGACCTTACCTACTGGACTATTTATTTTGATGGATCCAGGCAGTTGGAGGGCTCGGGGGCGGGTGTGGTGTTGATATCCCCTCAAGGAGATAAGTTCTGCTACGTCCTCCGGCTCATGTTCCCTTGTACAAATAATGCAGCAGAGTATGAAGCTCTACTTCACGGTTTGCGACTAGCAAAAGAGATGAACCTAACCCGGGTCAGATGTTTTGGGGACTCAAATTTGGTGGCGCAACAGGTTTCGGGCACCTGGGACTCTCGAGATCCTATGATGGCGGCTTACAGGCGAGCTGTATCTGACGTGGCGGGCTATTTTCATGGCTACCAGGTTGATCATGTTGATCGGCGACTCAACGAAGCAGCTGATGCCCTCTCGCGACTCGGCTCACAGAGAAAACCGGTCCCCCCTAATGTCTTCTTGGATGTCCTGCATAAACCGTCCGTAACTGTACCCACAGAGGAGGAATTGGCGATACCAGATCCCGAGTCTCAGCTTGTGGCGGCTCTCCATATCACTCCGGATTGGGCTCTTCCTTATCTAGCTTATCTTGCTCGTGGCGAGTTACCCACTGATGAAGTTTTGGCTCGCCAGATTGTTCGGCGTAGCAAGTCCATGGTCATCATTAATGGCGAGTTATATAAACGAAGTGCTTCAGGGGTCTTTCAGCGATGCGTTTCCTCCGAGGAAGGATGCACGATCCTTAATGACATCCATTCTGGAGACTGCGGACATCACGCCGGGTCACGTTCTTTGGTATCAAAAGCCTTTCGACACGGTTTCTTCTGGTTGACGGCTCACGCAGATGCAGAAGATATAGTACGGCGGTGTGAGGGGTGCCAACGATACGGGCGACAGGCTCATGTGCCGGCTCAAGAATTGAGGATGATCCCCATTACTTGGCCTTTCGCGGTCTGGGGGCTGGACATGGTCGGTCCCTTTAAGATGTCCTCCAACAAGAAAACTCACTTACTGGTGGCGGTTGATAAATTCACTAAATGGATTGAGGCGGAGCCTGTTGGGACTTGCGATGCGGAGACTGCGGTAAAATTCCTAAAGAAGCTGATTTCCGTTTTGGATATCCGCACAGTATCATCACGGACAATGGTACTAACTTGTCCCAAGGAGCGATGCTGGATTTCTGTCGCCGTGAACATATCCGGCTTGATATCTCTGCAGTTGCTCACCCGCAGTCAAACGGACAGGCCGAGCGGGCGAATCAGGAAGTTTTGCGAGGGATCAAACCTCGGCTCATAATTCCCCTGGAAAGAACTCCAGGATGTTGGGTGGAGGAGTTACCTTCGGTATTATGGAGCATCTGAACTACCCCGAATCGGTCCACGGGGTTCACTCCTTTCTTCTTGGTCTATGGTGCAGAGGCCGTCCTCCCTACTGACATAAGGCATGACTCTCTTAGAGTCGCCGCATATGTGGAGCAAGACAACGAGCTGGCGCGTCAGGACTCTTTGGATGCCTTGGAAGAGGCACGTGACTTAGCAGCGGCTCGTTCGGCGATCTATCAGCAAGATCTGCGGCGTTATCATAGTCGCCGGGTGAAGAGTCGGACCTTCCAGGAAGGCGATTTGGTGCTTCGACTGATACAAGATCGGGCAGGCATGCACAAGCTTTCGCCCCCTTGGGAGGGACCTTTCGTTGTCAGCAAGAACCTCCGCAATGGTTCCTACTACTTGATGGATCTTCGGCCTGATCGACCGACTATGGGGGCTGAGTCAACTCGCCCTTGGAATATTGCCCATTTGCGGCCTTATTACACTTGAGTTCTTAAAACTCCCTGCTTTGTAAGTTTTTCAGTTTTCATTATGGAATAATATAATGTTTCCCTGACTTGGGGGCTTCTTCTTTAAGAAAAAGAAAGAGCAATTTCATGACATCCTGTTGCGACCTTATGAGCCGACGGAACATGCATTAAGGGTGGGTGCACGAGCTTTCTGACTCGCCTCCCCCTGTCGCGACCGTATGAGCTGACGAAACCTGCATTAAGGGTGGGTGCACGAGCTTTCTGACTTGCCTCCCCCTGTCGCGACCGTATGAGCCGACGAAACCTGCATTAAGGGTGGGTGCACGAGCTTTCTGACTCGCCTCCCCCTGTCGCGACCGTATGAGCCGACGAAACCTGCATTAAGGGTGGGTGCACGAGCTTTCTGACTCGCCTCCCCCTGTCGCGACCGTATGAGCCGACGAAACCTGCATTAAGGGTGGGTGCACGAGCTTTCTGACTCGCCTCCCCCTGTCGCGACCGTATGAGCCGACGAAACATGCATTAAGGGTGGGTGCACGAGCTTTCTGACTCGCCTCCCCCTGTCGCGACCGTATGAGCCGACGAAACCTGCATTAAGGGTGGGTGCACGAGCTTTCTGACTCGCCTCCCCCTGTCGCGACCGTATGAGCCGACGAAACCTGCATTAAGGGTGGGTGCACGAGCTTTCTAACTCGCCTCCCCCTGTCGCGACCGTATGAGCCGACGAAACCTGCATTAAGGGTGGGTGCACGAGCTTTCTGACTCGCCTCCTCCTGTCGCGACCATATGAGCCGACGAAACCTGCATTAAGGGTGGGTGCACGAGTTTCTTGACTCGCCCCCCTCCTGTCGCGACCGTATGAGCCGACGAAACCTGCATTAAGGGTGGGTGCACGAGTTTCTTGACTCGCCCCCTCCTGTCGCGACCGTATGAGCCGATGAAACCTGCATTAAGGGTGGGTGCACGAGTTTCTTGACTCGCCCCCTCCTGTCGCGACCGTATGAGCCGACGAAACCTGCATTAAGGGTGGGTGCACGAGTTTCTTGACTCGCCCCCTCCTGTCGCGACCGTATGAGCCGACAAAATTACTCGTGTTATGATTTGACCTTGGAAATCTTTATCCTCACTGCTTACTTGTTGAAACTGTTTATGGTTCTTTTCACAGATAAGGTGCTCAAGGCTTTCATCCTTGGCGGATTGAGCATTTCAGGCGATTCTGATAAGGGTTAACAAAATATTTTAACCGCCTCAAAGGCGATATAAGGGTTTTTTGCAGAAGATGTCATCAAAAGATAGTACTGACTATTACATGGCTCTTGGGCCAAATTCAAGGAAAATCTATTCCGCTAAATCCTGGCGTGAGCTCTGACCAGCTTCGATTTGTAAATCGCCCAAGACCCAATTGCATCTCGACAAAGAGGCAAAATCGTCTTCATCGGTCAAGATTGATGCCAGGTCTGTTTCCCAGTCAAAGGGATTCTTGGGTCGCCGAGGGATAAGGTTGGTCACCACGAAGGTTGGCGGGCTGATTTTCTTATTCTTGTCATCATAAGCCGCCTGATATTTTTTCAAGTCAAGACTGGCGGCGAGTTGGGTCGCGGCCAGTCGAGAATCCTTGACAACCTTCTGGTAGTCTTCTTCCACGAACTCCGAGCCGTCATCTTTAAGCTGAGGGAAGCCGGCAGCTACTTCTTCCAAATTGATTTCTGGAGCATACGCCAGGCAGCGACTCAGAGCCGTCAGGACACCCTTCCGGGCGGCTGATCGGGTTAACTCGCCGATCTGGGGAGGCAGTGTGGATAGATATCCAAGCACCTTCTTGATAGAAGTTATGGGCTCCTTTGCACCAATCACAGCTTTGACGGTCAGCACACTGCCTGTGTGCAGTTGTTCCGTCAGTGTATAGATCGCCTTCAGCATCAACACGCTGTCATCTTGCAGATTGGCGACTCTCGAGCCTGTGATTAAATAACCGGCAAGTTAAACATCAAGGAATTTGCCCAAGGAAGAGGATAAGATTGGAGAGTTAGGTAAAGCTTACCAAAGATGGCTTGTGTCATGTTGGAAATATGGCGCTTTAAGCCGGATAGCTCCTGTTGCACAGTTGCCAGCTTTGCTTCTGCTTTTTCGGCTCTCGTTAAAACCGCGCTGTGGTCAGCCTGAGTTCTTTCTAACTCGGCTTTGAGCTTTTCCAGTTCAACCAGAGCCAGCTTATATTTGTCTTCCACTGAGCTCGGGCATCTTGTTGGTCAGCCAAGTTTTTCCTTAAGTCGCCCAGGGCCAGTTCGGTCTGGGCAAGGCTTTCCTGTTCAAAATTTAAAAACAAAGACAAGTCTCAGAATTATTGCAAGGCAATACCCCTGACACTTGGGGGCTAATGTATAATTTCTCAAGGGAAATTATACAGAAATCAAGACCCGGCTCATCGTTTTACTGATGACCCGGCCCTTGGGGGTTACTGGTCGCGAAGTTTTTAAAAGACCCGGCTCATCATTTTACTGATGACCCGGCCCTTGGGGGTTACTGGTCGCGAAGTTTTTAAAAGACCCGGCTCATCATTTTACTGATGACCCGGCCCTTGGGGGTTACTGGTCGCGAAGCTTTTAAAAGACCCGGCTCATCATTTTACTGATGACCCGGCCCTTGGGGGTTGCTGGGGATAATATAGAGTATAAAATTTTACCTCATGCTTGTTATTTAACATCTTCAGCAGATTCTTTTCCATCTCGTAACTCGCTTCCAGGCGACTTGCGAAGCCAGAACAGAGTTCTTTAAACTCCCGACCTGCATAGTCAGAAAGTTTCGCCTTGGAAGGCCCAGACTCGAGAATTGATGGAGAAGGGGATGCTGTATGTTTGGAGAGGATTGTCTCTGCCGGCTTGGAGAAACCAAAACCCGTAATGACCACAGCATCTGGGTCATCAGTTGTCGCCATTACGACCGGTGATCTAGGGACATCCGTTGATCCTTTGGGCGACTCAGGAGGGTTTGCTTGAACTGTCGGCTCGTTTTGACTCGGATCCTCTTGAGTTGGAGTAGCTTTCTTTGGAGGTTTAGGAGTGGCGTCAGGGTTTGATCCACTGGCCTTCCTCTTTTTGGCTTGCGCCCTAATGAAAGAGATAGGCGTGTTAAAAAAAATATACTAAAAAGAGTGTTATTCTCAAGGATCAGGACAAGGAACTTACCCCGGGACTCGGATCATTGGTGGAAGGGTCGACATCACTGAGTCGCCAGAAGTGGGGGGGGGGGAATCCTGCAGAATTGGTACATCGATAATACTGGCGGGTTATGATTATGATCCAAAGCAGCACGAACAATGATTGCTCAAATAAGAAAAGAAGGTACCTCGCTTGGTTTTCTTTTGTTCCTTGTTGGCAAGCCAAGTGTCAGGTCGCCAGAATGACTTCGCGTTTTCCATTTCGAGGCGTGCTGCATTTTCTTCAGTAAGAAATTTGGGTCCAAATGGGCATTTGGATGTGAGAGAGGTACTTTCCCACATATTCGTCGGGCCGGCTTAGGTGGAGAAGGAGATGAATCGGAAGAGACGGAAATTACCTCGACAGAGTCTTCCTGGCTCTCGTTATCTTCATTCTGTTATAAGAGGAGCGAGAGATAAGTAAAAGTTAAAAAGGTGATGAGTGACGAGTGAAAATGAGGACGGATTGGTACCTCTGAGAGTGCGTCGCCAGCTTGAGATTCGTCGACTTCAGATGGCTCGGCCGCAGCCGATTTGCCTTTGCCTTTGTTTTTCTTGGAAGGCGGCTTAGCACTCTTCATGGCTTGTTTCTTAGGTCTCCTAGACCAGAACTTGTCGCCTTTCTGGAAGGGGATATGGCATGAAGTCATGATGACAGTAAACCAGATGAAATAGAAGTTGAGGGCGAGTTAGCTTTGGTTACCTTGGGTGCCGGGTTAATCTTGCAGAAGGGCTTAAGGCCGATTTGGCCGCATTTCGCTGCAGGTTCGCCGGTCAGCTTCCTGATGATGGTGACTATGTCTTTTTCCGTTAATGCTGTGTGGAAGTAGCATTGGGGATGATCCAGAGTACCGTCAAAATCGCACATCAGGCCGTCTCGGCGGCTCAGAGGAAGGATCTGCCATTCGACCCAGCAGCGAATCAAGTCAACCCCGGTGAGACCGTTGTTCGTCAAGGATCTCAGTTCGGACAGAATTGGGACGAATTCCGACTCTTCTTCCTCGGTGAGCTTGTCAGGGAGCTTGAAGTTGACTGGGAGGCGGCTTGGCCTGTAACCCTGAAGTTTGTTTTCGCCGGCAGGGGATGTTTCCTTGCAGTAGAACCAAGATTCACCCCAGCCTTTGGGATGGCTAGGCATAGTGAGTGCAGGGAACGGACTGTCCCTGCGACGCTGGACGTTGACCCCGCCGAGTTCCAAACTGGGGCCATTGTGGAATTCCGTTTGGCGATTCAAGTGGAAAAAGTACCAAAACAGAGGGACGAAAGGCTCGATCCGCAAATAAGCTTCGCAAAGGACTTGGAATTGACTCAGGTTGCTTATGGAATTGGGTCCCAAATCCTGGAGTCGGACGTTCATAAAATTCAGGGCGTCTCTAAGGAATTTAGATCCGGGCGGTTTAAAACCCCGTTCTAAGTGTTCCACAAAAACTACTATCTCTCCTTCCTTAGGGTTGGGTAGGTCTTCTCCTAACCCGGTGCGCCATCCAATGACGTCTTGAGGATCCAAGCAGCCCGCTTTCACGTAATTCACCAAAACAGCATCGTCAACTTTGGTGGGGAGCCAATCGCTCTTGAAAACGGCACCCATGCTACAGATAGGCAAGAAAATGGTATTACATGTCTCGAACATTTATTATGTGAGTCGGGACTAGCTTCTGCTTAACCCGCCGGATTGGGAGGCCGGGTTGGACTGATGTGGCGACCTATCGGAGCAGGGCTATTCTCAGAAGCGATGCTACTCTGGGTGGTAAAATTTATTCTTTCCGAAACACTAAGGGAAGGACGAGGTTTCTAAACAGCTTTTTGTAAACAGTGAAAGGGGAATGGATCTATTCAACAGATATGAAAGCTTACGGACGTGGCTAAAACATGAATGGTGTGTGATCAGGATGGTGCCTCATGTTTAAAAAGACTAGTTTGTTGCGAAAATTCGCAAGGGCACAGATGGATAGCATTGTCCGAAACACTAGGTGCCCTAATGGCGCTCGGACTAATCAGTTCAACAGTTAAAGATGGTGGCGAACATAGAGCTTCGGAGCTATGGCAATGGCGGCGGCAAGAACAAGAACTGAATCTACTCTTAAAAAAAGGAAGCAGTGGCCTAACCTGAAGATCTTGGTTGAAGAAGATTGGTGACGATGGAACCTGGCGACGGCGACGACGTGCGGACGGCGCTGGAGTTCCTCGAACGGCGCCGGAGCTCTTCGAACGACAGCGGCTTGCAGGCGGCGCCGGAGCTCTTCGAACGGCAGCGGCTTGCGGGTGGCGCCGGAGCTCCTCGAACGGCAACGGTTTGCGGGCGGCGCCGGAGCTTCTCGGACGGCAACGGCCTGCGGGCAGCCCTGGAGTTCTTCGGACGGAGGTGGAGTTTGCGGCCGGCGGCGAAGCCTTCGGGATGCGGGTCGTTTCCTTCTCGCTGAGATGATGGTGGAGATATTGACGGGACTGGTAGGTGGCCGGTGTCAGCCCTGTCCCTTCCGCCTATTTATCAGGACGGGCGCGGGGATCGAGGCGCTATGAGCGGAAACCGTCGAGGAAGGAAAGATTCGCCATGATGGCGCCCGAAAATTTCGGGATAATGACGCACCAAAAGATCCGTTGGGATTGCGTTGGAGTTCCCAAGAATCAAGGGCTAAGGAAAGTACTGATGGGAAATGCGTTGGCGACTCAGAGACTTTGTCCGGTACCAGCTGGCGAGTTAAGATTTCTGGTGTACGGAGGAACACGGAGGAGTGAATCGCCTTCGACTAAAATGGAAGCATTGGCATGAAGATTCAAGTCAATTTGGGGCCTAATGTTGGGGATATTGCCTGTTAAAGTGACCCGCCGAATATGGGTCGGGTTACTCTTAAGGCGATTCATCCTTTAAGGCTAGTTGGGCCTCAACCTGGGCGGTTCGAAGTCACGGGATGGTTATGATCTATGGAAGGACTCTGGGTTTTGCAAGATGGCGACTTAGAGACCGCGGTGGTCACGACTTGTAAAACGGAAGGGACTCTTGTAAACCCTAAGGCTTCGACCTATATATAAAGGCGAGTCTGGAGGGGGAGAGGCAGGTTAGAAATCATCGAGTGCTAGGTTTAGGCGAGTTACGCCTTCCTTGTAATCGAATCCACATCAATACACACAAAGAAGGACGTAGGCTATTACCTCTTCTCGAGGGGCCGAACCTGGGTAAATCGCCGTGTCTCTCCCGCTTAACCCCTTTGAGTCGCCACCAAGGTGCGATGGCTCCAGTACTAAGTCCTTTCACGAGGACATCTGCCGTGACAAAACCACGACAATCATCGTGTCTCCGTGAAGTCGTCACGCCAACTACTACTATCACTACTACTATAGCTAACCGTTAGCAATGAAGTAAAAGTAGTAAGCACATGGCGTTGTATCTCATACAATAAATTAAGACAACTCCTATGGCTCCTGCCGGTTGTCACACTCATCGACATGCAAGTCGTGAAACCTATTACAATAACATGATCATCTCATACATCATACATGCAACATCACAACTTTGGCCATATCACATCACATGTCAAACCCTGCAAAAACAAGTTAGACGTCTTCTAATTGTTTTTGCAAGTTTTACGTGGCTGATTTGGGTTTCTAGCAAGAACGCCTTCTTACCTACGTGACAGCCACAACGATGATATGCCAAAGCTATTTACCCTTCATAAGGACCCTTTTCATCAAATCCAATCCGACTAGAGTAGGAGAGACATACACCCGCTAGCCACCTTTATGCACGGTGTGCATGTTTGTCGGTGGAACCAGTCTCACGTAAGCGTACGTGTAAAGTCGGTCCGGGCCGCTTCATCCCACAATACCACCGGAAAAGAATAATACTAGTAGCGGCAAGAAAATTGACAAATCATCACCCACAACTTTTGTGTTCTACTCGTGCATAGAATCTACGCATAGAAAACCTGGCTCGGATGCCACTGTTGGGTAACGTAGCATAAATTCAAAATTTTCCTACGCATATTCAGATCTTCCTATGGAGAGACCAGAAACGAGAGAGGGGTAAGAGCATCTTCATACCTTTGAAGGTCGCTAAGCGAAAGCGTTGCTAGAACGCGGTTGATGGAGTCGTACTCACAGCGATTCCGATCTAGTGCCGAACTACGGCACCTCCGCGTTCAACACACGTGCAGCCCGGTGACGTCTCCCGCACCTTGATCCAGCAAGGAGGAGGGAGAGGTTGGGGAAGAACTCCAGCAGCACGACGGCATGGTGTCGATGGAGAGACGAGGTCTCCCGGCAGGGCTTCGCCAAGCACCGGCAGAGACGAGGAGGAAGAAGGGCAGGGCTGCACCGAGAGAGAGGCAAAAGTCTGATCTCCAATGGCCAAAAGTGCCCACTATGTATAGGGGGAGGGAGGGGCTGCGCCCCCTTGAGGGTTTCTCTCTCCTGGGGGGGGGGGCAGCCCTAGATGGGGGCTGGTGCGGCGGCCAAGGGGGGAGGAGGGGTGTGGCGCACCCCTGGTGGGCCTTAGGCCCACCTGGCTTAGGGTTTGCTCCCCTTTTCTCTCCCCCACGCATTGGGCTGAGTGGGGAGGCGCACCATCCCACCTAGGGGCTGGTTCCCTTCCCCACTTGGCCCAATTTACCTCCCGGGGTCGTTGCCCCCCTTCGGTGGACCCCCAGCGCCCCCTCCGGTGGTCCCGGTGGTCCCGATACGTTACCGGTGATGCCCGAAACACTTCCGGTATCCGAAACCATCCGTCCTATATATCAATCTTTACCTCCGGACCATTACGGAGCTCCTCACGACGTCCGGGATCTCATCCAGGACTCCGAACAACTTTCGGTAACCTCGTATAACAATTCCCTATAACCCTAGCGTCATCGAACCTTAAGTGTGTAGACCCTACGGGTTCGGGAGACAGGCACACATGACCGAGACGCCTCTTCGGCCAATAACCATCAGCGGGGTCTGGATACCCATGGTGGCTCCCACTTGCTCCACGATGATCTCATCGGATGAACCACGATGTCAAGGATTCAATCAATCCCGTATACGATTCCCTTTGTGTGTCGGTATAGAACTTGCCCGAGATTCGATCGTCGGTATACATATACCTTGTTCAATCTCCTTACCGGTAAGTCTCTTTACTCGTTCCGTAGCACGTCATCGTGTGACTAACTCCTTAGTCACATTGAGCTCATGATGATGTTCTACCGAGTGGGCCCAGAGATACCTCTCCGTCACACGGAGTGACAAATCTCGATCTCGATTCGTACCAACCCAACAGACACTTTCGGAGGTACCCGTAGTGCACCTTTATAGTCACCCAGTTACGTTGTGACGTTTGATACACCCAAAGCACTCCTACGGTATCTGGGAGTTGCACAATCTCACGGTCGAACGAAAAGATACTTGACATTAGAAAAGCTTTAGCATACGAACAATATGATCTAGTGCTATGCTTAGGATTGGGTCTTGTCCATCACATCATTCTCCTAATGATGTGATCCCGTTATCAATGACATCTAATGCCCATGATCAGGAAACCATGATCATCTATTGACTAACGATCTAGCCAACTAGAGGCTTGCTAGGGACACTTTGTGATCTATTTATTCACACATGTATTATTGTTTCCTGTTAATACAATTATAGCATGAACAATAGACGATTATCATGAACAAGGAAATATGATAATAACCATTTTATTATTGCCTCTAGGGCATATTTCCAACACTATGTCATGTTGGTGATGGGCATGTTTATGCCAGATTTGTTGGTTCTTACTATGAGTCCATTGAATGGGCTATTTGGGTTCCTAAGACCCTTGTCTCTAACATTAAAGGACCCATTTAAAAATGGGTACCTAAAACCAAGCCTTGATCTATTGCAGGAGTTTGCTTCCGGTGGGGTGTCATGGTTGCTCGATAGTGGAGCAACAAATCATATGACCGGAAGCAAGGACATAGTGGTGGATGTGCATCCTTCCCCATCTATGCCCACTCATGTCCAATTCGTCGATGCATCATCGTCAAAGGTATTGGGATTCGGTAAGGTGGTCATCTCTCAAGAGTTATCTATTGAGAAGGTCATGCTTGTTGAGTCCCTTGCTTACAATTTACTTCCGGTTCGTCAACTTGCAATTATGGGGTTTTCCACATTCTTTAATCTTGATACTGTGGTCCTCTTGTGGAGCAAGACTCTTAAAGTAGCCTATGTTGGATATGTCGAAAATGGTCTCTATGTGGTGAACTTTTAAAAGCGACCCACTAAGACTGCGACTTGTCTAATGGCTAAAGTTGATGTGGGCTGGCTTTGGCATCGCCGACTAGCTCATGTCAATATGAGATCTTTGCAAAGTCTCCTCAAAGGGGACCATATTCGTGGACTAACGAATGTGAGTTTTGCCAGAGATCGTGCTTGCAGTGCCTACATTGAAGGAAAGATTCATGAAACTGCTCATCGTCCAACGACTCTCATTTACACTAAGAGACCATTGGAGCTCCTTCATATGGATCTCTTCGGTCCTCCATCATTTGATAGTCTTGGGGGCAGAAAGTACTGCTTGGTGATTGTTGATGACTACTCAAGATACACCTGGGTGTATTTCTTCAAGAGGAAGAGTGAGACTCAACAAACTGTCATCAACTTTGCTAATGAAGCTCAACGTCAACGTGAAGCAAAGATTTTGATGATTAGAAGTGATAACGGCACCGAGTTCAAGAACTACACCTTGGATGAGTTTCTAGGTGATGAGGGAATAAAACATCAATATTCAGCACCATATACCCCTTAACAAAATGGTGTGGCGGAAAGGAAGAACCGGACATTGATGGACGTTGCAAGAACAATGATGGCGGAATTCAAATCTCCATATAACTTTTGGGCCGAAGCCATCAACACAGCATGCCATGCATCCAATCGGCTCTATATTCGCAAATGCTTGAACATGACCCCATATGAGATTCTCACCGGAAACAAACCCAATCTCAAGTACTTCCGGGTATTCGGGTGTAAGTGTTTCATTCTCAAGAAAGGTGCACGTTTAGGTAAATTTGATTCTAGAGCACAAGAGGGCATCTTTGTTGGTTATGCTACAAACTCTCATGCTTACCGTGTCCTCAACAAGTCCACCAGGCTCATTGAGGAGACGTGTAACGTGGAGTTTGATGAAAATAATGGCTCCCAAGTGGAGCAAAGTGGTCTATGTGATGTAGGTGATGAAATTCCTCCCCAAGCCATAAGAAGATGGGGATTGGTCAAATACTCCCCATTGAGGAACCCCTTGTGGCCGAAGGAGAAGGACAATGATCTACTCAAGTGGAGCCATCATCCTCACAAGCCCCACACGCTTCCGATGAACAAAGAGAAGACCCTCAACCAGTTGAACAAGCTCAAGGACAAGATCAATTACTCAAAGATGGTGATGTGTCCCATGATGTACAAGCGCTTACACAAGGTTCCGAATCTGCTCAAGATCAAGATCAAGTGCAACTACAAGATCCAGACCAAATGGAAGCACAAGATCAAGAGCAAGAGCAACCACACGAACAAGGACAAACCAGTGAACCTTCTCAAGTTGAAAATCAAGTTGATCAGGATGTTGTCTCTCAATTCCCTTCTGCAGCGCCTAAGAGGGCTACCGGTGCCAAGGGAGGATCAAAACGCAAGGGCAAGCAAAGTAATCAAGTCGATGCTCCTCAGTTATCCAATGCAGAACTCTTGGAGCGTCGCGCAGCCAAGATTGCAAAGAAGCTGAGAGTCAAGTCACATCTTATGAAGAATGTGCTTGGCATTTTGAAAAGGGGAGTATCCACTCGTCAACAAATTTTGAATTATTGTGAGCATCACGCGTTTGTTTCGTATTGTGAACCTCAACAGGTATAGGAAGCGCTCGATGATGAGGATTGGCTTATGTCCATGCATGAAGAACTCAACAACTTCGAGCGCAATCAAGTCTGGAATTGAGTACCAAGACCAAAGGAGGAACATAATGTCATCGGGACCAAATGGATCTTCAAAAACAAGCAAGATGCCAGTGGGATTGTGATTCGAAACAAGGGAAGATTGGTGGCTCAATGCTACTCCCAAGTCGAGGGTATCGACTACGGTGAAATCTTTGCCCCCGTTGCCCGTCTAGAATCTATTCGCATGTTGCTTGCATTTGCTTCTCATCATAACTTCATATTACAACAAATGGATGTGAAAAGTGCTTTTCTTAATGGTCCTTTAAATGAGTTGGTCTATGTCAAACAACCCCCGGGGTTCGAACATCCCAAGCTCCCCAATCATGTGTACAAACTTAATAAGGCACTCTATGGCCTTAAACAAGCCCCACGCGCGCGGTATGAGTACCTTACTGAGTTGTTACAAGATCGTGGGTTTGAAAATGGGAAGATAGATCCCACTCTTTTTACTAAGAGGGTCAAAGGGGATTTGTTCATGTGCCAACTATATGTTGATGATATCATTTTTGGTTCCCCTAATGAATCTTTCCATGAAGAATTTGCTGCACTAATGACCGAGAAATTTGAGATGTCTATGATGGGTGAGTTGAAGTTCTTCCTTGGATTCGAGATTAAACAAGGCTTAGAAGGGACCTTCATCAAACAAGCCAAGTACACTCAAGACATGCTCAAGAGGTTCGAGCTAGAGGATGTCAAGCCGGTCAAGTTTCCCATGCCAACAAGATGCAACCTTGACAGTGATCCCAATGGTAAAGCAGTGGATCAAAAGGTATACCGCTCCATGATTGGATCCCTTCTTTACCTTTGTGCATCTAGACCGGATATTATGTTGAGTGTAGGGATTTGTGCATGATTTCAATATGCACCAAAAGAAAGCCATTTTATGGATGTTAAGAGAATCTTTCGATATTTGGCTCATACCCCAAACTTTGGTCTATGGTATCCCAAAGGAGCAAACTCCAATCTAGTGGGTTATTCTGACTCAGATTGGACACGAGACCATGTGGAGAGGAAGTCAACTTTTGGAGGATGCCAATTCCTTGGTCTTTCACAAGTAAGTTGGTCTTCAAAGAAGCAGAATTGTGTCTCACTATCTTCCACCGAAGCTGAGTATGTGGCGGCTGCAAGTTGTTGTGCACAGTTGCTATGGATGAGGCAAACTTTAAAGGATTACGGTGTCACTTGTGACAAAGTGCCTCTTCTATGTGACAATCAAAGTGCTATCAAGATTTCCCTCAATCCGGTGCAACATAGCAAGACCAAGCATATTGATATTCGCCATCACTTCATTCGTGAACATATCAAGCAAGGTGATATTGAGGTTCCTTCATCAACACTGAAGAGCAACTTGCAGATATTTTCACTAAGCCCCTAGATGAAGCAAGGTTCCGGGAGTTAAGGCATGAGCTAAATATCATTGATTCAAGTAATGTGGATTGAAACTAGGCACTTTGCACCTTACTCTGCATTACATCTTGTTCTAGGTGTAGGCATGGACATAGGGGGAGTGTTGTTCTCTCAATGAACTTTCCCTCCCCCCGTTATGCATAAAACGATCAAGTCTTTCACTTTGGCCATTATTAAATGGCACTTGTGCTTCAAAGACGAGCGTTGGTCATGAACCCAAGGATAATTCTTCGCGGTGTCACACCTTTGTCTCAAACATAGGTGGCTTCAGCCACCGCCCCCACCTTTCTCTCGTATGGAAGAAAGGATACAAAATGACTAGTCAGTATATCTTGCTGGTGTTATCTTTTTTTTACTGACTAGTCGTTGCCCACTTCATTTCCACAAAATCCTATGTCTCTTTGTGCCTTCTTGAGCGGTACTACCGCTAGGGGTAGCGGTACTACCGCCAGGACCCCAGCGGTACTACCGACTTGACTAGGGATTTTTAGGCCTGTCTCAAGGGGGAGCGGTACTACCGCCAGGACGGCGGTACTACCGCTAGGACCCCAGCGGTACTACCGCTAGGACCCCAGCGGTACTACCGCCAGGGGGAACGGTACTACCGCTAGGACCCGAGCGGTACTACCGCCAGGGGGAGCGGTACTACTGCTAGGACAGCGGTACTACCACTAGGCCCGTACCCCTTGGACTATATAAAGGAGGGGGAGCCCATTTTTTCTTGCCCTGTTTCTTCTTCCTAGTGGCTCTCCCTTCCTCTACTCCGAACTCCCCCCGTTTAGATCTCTCTCTGCGGAGCCCCTTCTCTCCCTTGAGTTGGAGGGTTTGCTCCCCTCCTCCTTCCTCCGTCAAGTGCCATGGACGCCGGTAAAGCTCCTCCCCTTCTTCTCTTGGTTGGTGTTTTTTTGTTCTAGGGTTAGGAGCTTGGTGATTTGGGTCCATGGATATGATTTGTGCTTAGTTTTTGGATGGACCGAAGGACATATCTTAGGGAAGTTTAGGTTTTATGTTCCTCATTGCAATTATTTTGACATGCCCTAGTTCTCCATGTTTTAGATCTAGTAGCTCTTATCATTCTTCTCATAGATTTGATCTAAAACTTGGATCCCTTTGACTAGGCTTGTCTCCATCTAGATGATATCGAGTTCCACATGTGTTAGGGCTATGGTAATTCTTATAATGAGTTTATTTATTAGCCGTGGATCTCTTGAAACGAATCTAGTAGTTTTTGAGGGTTCATATATATTCAGATCTGAAAGTCAAACCCCTAGCGGTACTACCGCTAGGACCCCCAGCGGTACTACCGCCAGGGTAGCGGTACTACCGCCAGGAGGATTTTTTTTGTTTTGTTCTTTGATTTCTCTTGGCAATATGTTTCTTCTTATGATTCTTTTTGACCATTGTCATGACTCCTTTTGTCGGTCCTTTTTGTGTGTGTGTCTTCTGTGTGACAGGTGGTGCTTGTCGCTCGAATCCCGCCCGTACCACCCAACCCAAGCAGTATCGCACTCCAGATGCCTAGAGGGTTCCGCCACTTCTAGTCTGAATCCCAAGAAGAGGTCCTTCAAGAAGACTGCTACCAAGAACAAAGGGATCAACGTTCGCACTATGGCTCCTAGGGATTTTCTGGCACTCCGCACCCGCAATCCCTATGTTGAAGACAAGGCTCAGATTAAGAACATCGATTATGTTTGGTCACGGGAGCACTACATGATCTATCGTGACATCATCAAGCCTTTCAAGAAGATCTTTGTCCCAGTGCAGTGGATTGACCTTGCTCACCTTTGGCGGAATCCGGACTACTTTGGCGAGGCTCTCTCCTTGATTGAAAAGCTTGGCCTTACAGATATCATCACCTTCAAACAGGACTTTGATCCAGATATTGTGGCCCAGTTCTATGTCACTGTTCATTTCCAACCCGATGACGTGCGCACCATGACCTGGATGACCGGTAATCAGAAGATGACTGGTTCCTGGACAGAGTTCATGCAGTTTCTCGAAGTCGACTTTCATGGGGACGAAAATGCTCTTGGGATGCGTCCTCATGCTCCTTCTTCGTCTACTGCCACCCCCAAGGACAGGCTGCAACAACATTACATCAAGAAAGGTGTGCTCCCCACGCATCTGGATATCATGCATCGGGTCTTCCGCAACTCTCTATTCCCTCGTATTGGCAACAAGGACGAGGTGCATGGTCATCTAGCTAAGATGCTTCTGCTATGTGAGGAGGCAAGGACTAAGGATACTGCGCCTCTCGATATTGACCATGTTATGTTCAATGAGCTCTGGAACTGCATCATGAACCGTAAGGTTCAAATCTACGGGCCCTACGTGTTTGCCTATATTCAGAAGAGCTGGCACGATGTCTATCTGATAGATCCCTTCCCTATTCAGGCTGACTATTTTGTGCATGATACTATCAAGCTCCGTATCAAGGACAAATGGGCCAACCCATCAACTTCTTCTCAGCACATGGACACGGACACAGAGACTGCTGCTGGAGGAGGACCTGCTTCACAGACCCGCTCTTGTGCTATGCCATCTTGGGGCAGTGAAACTGAAGGATCAAATGAAGACTCTCTTCTGTATGCAGGCCAAGGGAAAATATCAGTCTCATGTGGCCCAGAAGGAGAACCGTCAGAGGCACAAGCGTGTCTTAAGGACCCTTGATGTGGCTATCTCAAGCGGCTCAAAGGACGACATCACTCTAGAGTCTGATTGGATGAGGGATCAAGGTTATCAGTGGACTGGGTTTGATGCTGAGGAGGAGGCTTCTGAGGAGGACATTGAGGAGGAGCAGGACGAGCATGATCCGAATGCCACGGACGCATCTGGGGATGATGAGGATGCGGAGTCACCACCTGTGTCGTTAGGTGTGCCCCCTTTTTGGTGTCTTATGCCAAAGGGGGGGGAGAGTCTAGGAGCTGGATTTGCGCTTTGCTTTAGCTTTGCTTATCTTTATCGTGTTTGCTTTGAACTTGGTTTGATCGTATTTGCAATCTTTGCTTTGTGTGATGTGAGACTTGGTCTTATTGTGAGACTTTTTTTCATATGTTGTGAGTCATATGCTCTTCAATTATCTCTATTATTTATCTTTATGTTCACATGCTTTCTACTGTGCAAATCCGGTATTGTCATCAATCCACCAAAAAGGGGGAGATTGTTAGTGCATATTTATGCCTAAGTAATTTTGTTGATTGATGGCAGTACCTTAAAGGACTAATCGTGTGCATTAAGCTTTGAGATAATACATATCAACGGCACAAGACGATTCGGCACCCTCCGTGGAACAGAAGCACGGTGTCCTCTACGATTCTCTTGGTCTTTGAGTCGTAGGAATGCCATACTATTAAGAGGGGATCCGTAGTGGAAAGGTTTGGGTGGAATCAATTTTGCACGCACACACTTTATCTCCATCCCATTTCCCGGCAACTTTGGAGTTGTTCCCATCTCTGGTTTATCTCATCTTGCAAAAAGGTCCCCTAGCGGTAGTACCGTTGTCCCTAGCGGTAGTACCGCTAGAGCTGGCGGTAGTACCTCCCCTGGTTAGCGGTAGTACGGCTCCTGGACTTTAGTACTGCCTTTCTTTGTGGCTGTACTTCGTCGGACTTTTTGCGAAGACTTTTTCGCGGTGGTAGGCCCGGTAGTGTCTTTGCACTACCATGGGCTCAACGGTAGTACCGCTGCAGCCAGCGGTAGTACCGCTCGAGTGGCAGCGGTAGTACCGCTGCAGACAGCGGTAGTACCGCTGGGCTCGTGCTGTGAGTGGAAAAACGGTTGGATTTCCCCCCCCCCCCCACTATATAAAGGGTTCTTCTTGCTCAAGAGCCCTACCTTTGACCCTCCCAAGCTCCATTGTTGCTCCCTAAGCTCAAAAGTGCCCGATCTCTCTCCCTAGCCAATCAAACTTGTTGATTTCCTAGGGATTGGTTGAGAAGGCCTAGATCTACACTTCCACCAAGAGAAAATTGATTCCCCCCACTAATTCCTTGCGGATCTTGTTACTCTTGGGTGTTTGAGCACCCTAGACGGTTGAGGTCACCTCGGAGCCACATTCCATTATGGTGAAGCTCCATGGTCTTGTTGGGAGCCTCCAAGCTTTGTGTGGAGTTTGCCCCCAACCTTGTTTGTAAAGGTTCGGTCGCCGCCTTCAAGGGCACCTATAGTGGAATCACGGTACCTTGCATTGTGTGAGGGCGTGAGGAGAATACGGTGGCCCTAGTGGCTTATTGGGGAGCATTGTGCCTCCACAACGCTCCAATGGAGACGTACTTCCTCACAAAGGGAAGGAACTTCGGTAACACATCCTCGTCTTCATTGGTTCCACTTGCGGTTATCTCTAACCTTTACTTTGTGTATGATTTTGTTGTTGACTATCTCTTACTTGCCTTAGTGCTTGTAGTTGGTAGCATCATATAGGTTCACCTCCTTGTTGTCATTTTAGAGAACCTTTATGTTGATAACCCTAACTTGCTAAGATAAATTAAAAAATGGTCGTTGCCTATTCACCCCCTCTAGTCAACCATATTGATCCTTTCATAGGGTAAGTGTCATTTCATCCATGTTCATCATGCTTGTTATTGGTGTTTGTAGTGTTAACTTGTTTTGTTTTTTGTAGTTCAATACGCACCAAAAGGAAGAGGAAGATGAAGATGAAGAAGAGGACGAGGCTTGATTCTCGATGGGCCATTCGTTGGTGTGAACTTTTTATGTGGGCATGAATTTGAACTTATGGGCATGAACTTGATTAGATGATGTTGTGGGCATGAATTTGAACTTGTGGGCATGAACTTTTTATATCATCATGAACTTGTTTGTGTGATTTAAATTATGTCATGTCTTTATTTTGATGTTTGAAATTCATTTTGTATTCAAAATGTGTCCAAAATACAACATATGGCAAGCGCCGGCTGCTCACGAGCCATGCATTTTAGCGCGCGTGCTGGAGCTACGCGTGCTGGAGCCAGCACTGGCCGCCGCACCAAAACAAGCAAACGGCGCGCTGCAAACTGATTTTTAGTGCGCCGCGGGTTGGGTGGCTATTGGAGATGCTCTAAGAGCATCTCCACCCGTGCCCCCAACAGCCCCACGACGCGTTTTTTACCAACGGCGATGAAAAATCGTCCCAGACGCGCCCCGAGGACGCCGATTTTTGCTGGTTGGGCCCTTTTTAGGCCCGACAATCCCATGACGAACCCAGCGCGCTGGTGGCGCTTGGGGGCTCTCACAGAAGAGAAAACGGCGCGTGGGCCGCCAGTGTCAGGCGAAAAAACGGTTTTCCACCTCCAGATCCGCCCCCCTCGTGCAGTATACCTTTCGCCGCCGTGCCCACCTCGGTGCCGCTCACCTACGTACCGCCACTACAAAGGCATCTCCCCAGCGACAAAGGGAGGGTTCGCCGCAACTTTGCTCCCTTGTTTCTTGGTGAGTTTTTTCGACGCTCTGGCCACGCACGCGGCTGCGCGTCTGCCACACCCGCCAGGTGTTCGGCGGTTTGTCTTGGAGATGGACTCGAACGACGAGGAGGCGTTCGCGGCGTTAGTGGAGGAGGAAGACGATGCTGACACCCAGGATGAAGAGTATCTCATGGTCCTCCCCGCTCTGGCCGACCTGTTTGCGAGCAATGCAAAGCAGCGAAGAGGTGGCTCGGTGTCAGGCCGGTTGAAGGCAAAGCAGTGGCATCGACTAGAAGGCTATTGCTTGCTCTACACCGACTACTTCAGCGACGCTCCTCTCCATGACGGCAGAGTATTTCGGCGCCATTGTTGGATGAGCCGGAAGCTCTTCCTCAGGATTATCAATTCCATCAGGGAGTTCGACAGCTACTTCGACTGCAAAATGGAGTGCACCGGCACACTTGGATTCACCTCACTCTAGAAGTCCACGAAAGCTATGAGGATGCTTGCATACGGAGCTTCCGGTGATATTCCGGAAGACTATAGACGCGTGGCCGAGTCCACCGCCATTGAGTGTTTGTAAAAGTTCTGCAGGGCAGCGATGACAGTGTTTGAATCTCAATACTTGTGATCACCTAATACTCGACCTCGCCCTTACTCTCCTTCGTCCTCTTCACGAGAAGTGGTGCGTTCTACCTCTCCATTGTATGGCTTGATCTGCAGTTTGCAGATTGGAGGGAAACATATATGCTCGTCTAGGGAAACAAGTATTACAGTCTATGTTAAGCTAGATCCAACTTGGAATCTGTGACTAGTTTTCAACGGTGATGCAGCACGTTGGAGAATAATTAACTGCCATGTGGTGAGGATTACGTGCTATGAAGTACTCCCTCCGTCAAAGAAACGTCTTATACATTATATTATTGGTTTTGCTAAAACTCATTCAGCAAAGATTTTTTTTGGCTCATTCATTTTTTCAACTGTTCGATGAAAGCGTTCGGGGATTCACTCAGGATGGCTATAAACAACATTTTTGTTAAGTCTCAGTCGACTGATACTTCATCATGTCTCAGTCGATAGTATAATTCGTTGATCTTATATGAAGATTTATCTAATTTTTTTTAAATTTTCTTTTTTTCTTTCTACATACTATATCATTTAATTAAGACTTGGTTAAGTCTAAGTCGATTAAAATCTAATGACATCCTATAAACAATGCCGGCAAGTTGCAGAGCGGAGCTGGACAAGACCTGTTTTATTTTTTTTGTGTACCGGTCTGTGTTGCGAAAATCCAAGTCTGCTCCGAGGCTCATTTGCTCTCGCTGATAAAAAAACAAATACTAAAAAAATTAAAAAATCAAAAAAATTATGATAGATATTTTGATACGTGAGGTCCGTTTCAAATTTCAAATTATTTTGACATCTGAGCAGTTTTCGGTAAAAAAGACAAATCGGGTTAGAACAGCCTGTGAACAGTAAACCCTTTTTACAAATCCTGATTTGTCTTTTCTTAGACCTGCTCAGGTGTTCAAATAAGTTGAGATTTAGAATGTTCCTCACAAATCAAATTATCTATCACACACAATTTTTTTTAAAATTTTACTACTCCCTCCGTTCCTAAATATAAGTCTTTTAAGAGGTTTTACTAGAGGGACTACATACGAATGTATATAGACATACTTTAGAATATAGATTCATTCATTTTGCTCCGTATGTAGCCCTTTAGTAAAATTTCTAAGAAAACTTATATTTAGAAATCGGAGGGAGTAGTATTTATATTTTCACGAACGCGGGTGTAAATGAGCCCTAGAGAAGAAACGTCACTCTTCCTGTGTCGCTGCTTTTATGGGCCTTTTCATTTTTTAGTCTGATTTTGGAGTGTGCATCGGGTTTTCTGTCTCATTGACACGTGTTTCCTTTTTGTCCATTTCTGAAGATGGATGGGCAGGTCCATTTATTAGTCAAACAGAGCGTCCGTCCCAGTTACTTCAACTTTGTTTTAAGCTGTCTTTTCTATTTTTTTGATGTCAACATACTTTTCATTTTTTACTTTAGAATTTTCATTTCATTTTCTATTTTTTTGTAAGAAATTGCCACCCTTTAAATTGTAAGCATTATTTTATGTTTTACTTCTCACTTTTTTTTGTTTTTTCCTTTTTTGAAAATTTTAACGACATCAAAATCCAAACCTCTCTTTTTGGTGGAAATATTGTTTCAGGAGATTTTCTAGCCAAAATGTTCAAGTAGCCAAAGCTTTGAACTCGGGCTGAAACTCAGCTATGTGAGATATAAATATGGTCTTATTCACATATGTGAGGCGCAGTCCGCCATCCTTTTTTTGTATGCAGCGCATACTCTAGAGTCTTGGGCCGCTTCGTTTCAGGGGTGGGGGAGCTAGGTTTGTTTTGCGTTTGTCGCTGGTTTGAATGGATGGGTCCGTTTCAGTCAGTGCAAGCCAAGCCTTTGTATTCTTTTGGTGAGCTTTTTCCTCACATTCCCTAATAACTCCCTCAAATCTGGTTGTCTCCATTTCTCCTTAAAGTATTTTTCTTGTTATCATCTTTTTCCGTAACTTTTTATTTTATTTTACCTAGTTTGGTTACTTATTTTGTGTTTCTTTTGTTTGCATTTATTTTTGTTTGTTTGTGCCTTTAAAAATATATTATATGTGAGTGTTATTCACGCCATGAGCCGTTCAATCGAATTTTGTTGGGATTTGAGCAGGTTGCCGAGTGAACATTATGTGCGACCATCATGACTCATTTTTTGTTTCCCTTTTTTTATTCGTCTGTAACATTATGGACGGTCCAATGTGATGACAATAGGGATGATAGGTGGTTGTAGGACAAATGTAAGGCACATAACCCGAGTGCAACTACGTGACCCCTAACACGACTAGAACTCATGACGAGAGGGGGGGGGGGGTTGTGAGTGAGTTGCATGTCCGCAGCTAGAGTTACAACTTCATGTGTTAGTGACTCGACCAGGGGGGACCCAGGATTGGGTCAAGCCCAAGGCCCTAGGCTGGCTACATCGCCACTAAAAGTGCAGCTATAGTGCATGCCATTGTTAATTAAAGACAATATTAATCTTCATGGATCCTAGATCCACTACTAGACTCGACTGCAATTGCATGAATCCCAACACAGCTGTAACTGGGTTGGTAGGGGGCTTGTAAGCCTTTGCATGTTCACCGCTAGACATGCAACTGCATGGCCCCAATGTGACTCCAACATCTATTTGGGGTTTGCCTTTTTCTTACATATTTTTATTTCAACTTTCTTGATTTTTTAATATTTTTTATTTTACCCTATTTCCTACATAGTTTTCCTACTTTAATTTGTCTTCTTCTTTTATTTTCATTTTGTCCTTCGCTTATTTATCTCTTATTCCTTTATTTCTCTTTTTAGTATTATTAAAATGTATTAGCTAAAAGTTGAGGCCATGTTGTTGTACAAAGAACACAAATGTGCGACTTCATTTTTTTTCCTTGTTTAATCCATCAAATACCCACAAGTGTATGAGTTGCATGTCTATTATTAGACATGCAACTCCAAACATTAAAATACGACTACAACTGCATGTGTCTAGGGTCGGAAGGGAACTTGTTGGGGCCAGCTGCATGTCGACTACTAGACATGCAACTGCATGCATTTTACCCCGACTGCAACTGCATGTGCACACAATGACTGTAACTAGGGCCGAGAGAGGAGTTTTCAGGGCTAGTTGCATGCCTACCACTAGACATGCAACTGCACGCATTGTAACCCAACTATAACTGCACGGGTACAAAGTGACTATGACTCAGGTCGAGAGGGAGTAATTGGGGGCCAATTGCATGTCCATCACTAGACATGCAACTGCAAGCATTATAATCTAGGTGCAACTAGGGTCGGAACAGGCGTTGTCGAGCCACTTGCATGTTCACCACTAGACATACAACTGCAAGTGTTGTAAGCTGACTGCAACTGCAAGGGCGCACGCTTGAATGCAACTGGGGTCAGTGGAAGTTCTCGGGGCTAGTTACATGCCATCACTAGACATACAACTATAAGCGTTGTAACTCGACTAAAACTGCACAGACACAAAATGGCTGCAATAGGGATGCGACAGGATTGTCGGACCATGTGCATGTCCACCACCAGGTATGCAACTTCAAGCATTGTAAACCAACTACAACTGCAAGTGCACGTACTTGGCTGCAACTGGGTCGGGTGGGGAGTTATCAGGACTAGTTGCAAGTGCACCACTATACATGCAAGTGTTTTACCCCGGGTGTAATGCACGTGCACAAAGCAACTGCTATTGGGGGTCAGGAAGTGGGTTGTCGAGCCAGTTGCATATGCATCGCTTGGCATGTAACTTCAAGCATTATAACCCGAACGCAACTGCAGGGACATGCATGTGACTACAACTGGGTCAAGTGGGAGTTGTCGGGGCGAGTTGCATGTTCACCATTACATGCAACTGCACGCATTGTAACTGGATGCAAGTGCAAGTGTACAAAGCGACTACAATTGAAGATAGGTCAATTGCATGTTTGCTTTTCTATTTTTATGCTCTTCTGTTTGTGGTACATGTGCAAAGTTGGTGCATATACTTGACTTTTCTACTAGTCGCATGTGTGCAAGTTACATGTGACGCACACATTCAAAATTTCACATATCACAACAATTTGTAACATGTGCGACTCAATTCTTTTTTCTTAAAAATATCATTTTTTTTCTACTTGCTTATCTTGGTGCGTGTGCACGACGCACGTCATGTTTGATTACAACCCCAACTGTTTGAGGCAGGATTGCTATATCCAATTTGTAGTGTATTTATATGTACGTTTGTAAGTGAACAAGACATGCGTCGCCATGTTATCTATGGGAATAAAAGGAAATTATCCATTCCACTAAATAAATACATGGTCCGTGCAAATGCAAAAAAAAAACAAGACACAGGCAACACTGAACATGATGCAACGTATATCCTGATTAACATGCGTGGAAGCACTTGCTTCCTTTTTATCTCATGTACTCCAGCCATGCAAATGTGAAAAAAAGACACAAGGCAAGAGTGGACGAGTATTATATAGCTACATAGTACAAAACAAGATGAGCCCAGCCTACATAACAACAATAAAAGGCATCACGAGGGAATAAACAATGATAGCACATATTTGTGATAGAGGAAAAAAATGAATGAGACCAAATCAGCTCTAGACGCTCCCTTGTATTATGGAACAAAGTAGCAATTTGTTGGTCTAGGAATCAACGTACTGTACCTGTCACTGTTTTTCTCCAAAAAACACTCGATTAAATTGGTGGAGTCGATTTATTAGGCCACTATCACTGACGGGAAATTAGCCTTCCATCGAAATATTAAGCCCATAGTATAATCAACATGAAATAAAAAGTATAAGATATAGCTCGCCTTTGTGTGGGACAAGACATCTTCATCTTCAGGACAACTCCAATGCATCGAAGTAAACATACGCATTTTGATCCGCGCGACCATATTTGTGTGCATTTTTTGTACATATCAAAGACGTTGCCCAAAGTAATTAACCAAATGCAATTATCATAGTTTCACAACAGATAAAATCTCATAGTTTACAAACAAATTAAACATAAATTGTCACAAATACATTTGAAAAAAACCCTGATATATCTATTGGTTTCTAGGATGAGACCACATATACTCAACCAAATTATCTTGTAGTTGAACGTGAGTTTCCCATTCACTCATTTGATGATGAAATTCATTAATTATGCAAACGTTGTTGCTTCTCCATGCTCAACATTTTCATCTTGTAATTCAATCCTCTGATCGAGATTTCGTCCTCATGCTCATCATCTACAATCATGTTATACACGATCACTCAAGCAATCATCATATCCCGCAACTTCTTGATGCTCCTAGTTCTAGCAGGATAACAAACAATGTCCCATCGAGATAGAATAACACCAATAGCACGTTACACATCCTTTCTAGCACTCTTATGCTTTGGAAAATTTGTGCCTCTTTCCTTCTATCGGTTGGAGATTGTCTTGACAAGAGTAGTGTATTGAAGATAGATACCATCAACTAGGTAGTACCTTTGTTGTAGTGGTGGTCCTTGATATCTAAGTTCACCTATGGGTAGTTGCTTTTTGCAAACCAAGCGAACACCGGAGAGCGCTGAAGCACGTTGATGTAATTGTAAGAGCGAGCCATGCTGAAGAAAGGGTATGAAATCGAGAGATCTTGTGAAGCCATGGCCTCAAGTATGACAGTGCAAGCTTTGACATGCTCCCTATACTCTCTGTGGCTTCGCTCGTTTAATCCCTACCCCTGCCGGGATCAGAGGGGTTTTGGCCCGAACCCTGTGGTTTTTACCCTCGTCGGGGTTGGATCCCCGTGTAGCTTACATGCGTATTCGGTTAAACCTGACCGAGTTTACATCCCATCCAAATCTACCCCAAACCACCGGGATTTCGTCTGGTTTTGACCCACGCCTCCCCACGTGTGGAAGAAAACCTCTCGTCTCGTCTTATCGCTCGGAAGAAAAAGGAGAGGAGGGCAAGAGCGGCGGTGCCGACACCGACGGGGAAGAACCAGGCGACGGCTAGGAGCCAGAGAGGGTGATCTCTCTCCTCCACTGAAGATCGGCTGATGCGCCATCCTTCTACCTCCCCCACCCCCTCTCCCCAAGTCAGTTGGCGATCTGCGACCCTCTTCTTCCATCACAGTGTGAGCTCGGCGGCCTCAGCGGTCTACTGATACGCCTCCATCGTATCTACTTTTCCAAACTCTTTTGCCCTTGTTTTGGACTCTAATTTGCATGATTTGAATGGAACTAACCCGGACTGACGCTGTTTTCAGCAGAATTGCCATGGTGTTGTTTTTGTGCAGAAATGAAAGTTCTCGGAACGTCCTGAAAATTTACGGAGAATATTTCTGGAAAATATGAAAAATACATGCGCAAAGATCCACCGGAGGGGATGGGTTAGTGGGCCACAACCCTGTTGCCGCGGCAACCAAGCTTGTGGGGCCCACGTGGGTCTGCCGCCCCCAACTCCAGCTCTATAAATTCACTTTCGTCCAGAAAAAAATCAGAAGAGAAGATTTCATCATGTTTGCGATACGGAGGCGCCGCCACATCTTGTTCTTCATCTGGAGGGCAGATCTGGAGTCCGTTTTGGGCTCCGGAGAGGGGAAATCGTCGCCATCGTCATCATCAACCTTCCCCCCTCTCCAATTCCATGAAGCTCTTCATCGTTCGTGAGTAATCTATTCGTAGGCTCGCTGGGCAGTGATGGGCAGGATGAGATCTATCATGTAATCGAGTTAGTTTTGATGGGGATTGATCCCTAGTATCCACTATGTTCTGAGATTGATGTTGCTACTACTTTGCCATGCTTAATGCTTGTCACTAGGGCCCGAGTGCCATGATTTCAGATATGAAATTATTATGTTGTCACCAATATATGTGTGTTTTAGATCCGACCTTGCAAGTTGTAGTTACCTACTATGTGTTATGACCCGGCAACCCCGGAGTGACAATAACGGGAACCACTCCCGGTGATGACCATAGGTTGAGGAGTTCATGTGTTCACCAAGTGCTAATGCTTTGTTCCGGTTCTTTATTAAAAGGAGAACCTTAATATCCTGTAGTATCCTTTTGGACCCCGCTGCCACAGGAGGGATGGACAATAGATGTCATGCAAGTTCTTTTCCCTAAGCACGTATGACTACACACGGAATGCATGCCTACATCACATTGATGAACGGGAGCTAGCCGCATATCTCTCCGTATTATAACTGTTGCAAGATGAATGTCATCCAAACGAATCACCGACCCATTGCCTACGAGTTTGTCCCACTGCTGCCGTTGCTTGTTTTGCTCTGCTGCTGTTATTACTGTTGTTCCTGCTGTTACTTGCTTTGCTCTGCTGCTGTTACTTGCTACTGTTGCTAGTTGATACTTCTGTTCCTTGCCGCTGCTGTTACTCGTTACACTGCTGCTATGTGCTACAATACTTTTTCGCTCGACGTTGACGGGAAAGAATATTTCCCGTCCACGGGCAACTTCTGGCGCCATTGATACGACAGTTAGGAATAGTCTGCCTTGTCAACAGATCATTTCTGACACCGTTGCTATCATACTACTTTGCTACTGATACTTTGCTTGCAGATACTAATCTTTCAGGTGCGGTTGAATCTGACACATTCAGCTGCTAATACTTGAGAGTATCCTTTCACTTCCTCACGATCGAACCAAAAAATTTGGGTTGAATACTCTACCCTCGAAAACTGCCGCGAACCCACACGCTGGTGGGCCATTGCAAGACAATTGCTAATTGTTGAGCAACTGGGAGCAGTTCTGGCTCTATTGCCGCGGAGGCATCAAGTCAGGAACACGTCAACAACATTCTTCTAGTGTCGTTGCCGGGGACTGCTAGCAGCAGCTTTTTCTGGCGCCGTTGCGGGGGAAGGATAGCTATATTCTCTGAGTCACTTGGGATTTATATCTGCTGATCAATATGAAGAATCTGAAAGATCCAAAAACCAAAGTCTTGCCCTCAACTACGAGGGGAGGTAAGGAACTGCCATCTAGCTCTGCACTTGATTCACCTTCAGTTATGAGTAAGTTGTCACATCACCTCCTGCTAGAAATCTTGATATGTTGCCTGTGCTTGATGATGCTTATGATGCTACTATGCCTGATACTGCTAGAGATGCTATGCCTGATACTGATAGAGATGCTATGCCTGATACTGCCAGAGATGCTATGCCTGATACTGCTTTGCCTGATGATGCTAGAGATGCTATTTTGCCTGATGATGCTATGATTGATACTGCTAGAGATACTACTTTGCCTTATGTGCCACTAGGGGTATTCCTTGATGCTCATATTGCTAGAGTTACTGCCAATGCTCGTGATGCTTCTGAAACTGCCGATACTATTGAGATAGAACCTGCTTTTGCTCCTGCTAGATCTAGATCTCCTAGATATGAATTGCCTGATATACCTGAGGGTTATGTTATGGAGGGAGAGATAGCTGAGGATTTTCTTGCGTGTAAGGATGCATATGACGCTGAGAAATTAATTCTCAAGTGGAAGGAAAAATCTCTGAAAGCTAGGATGAAATACGACCCGAAGTTTGCCACTTCAACTATCTTTATCACCGATAAGGATTATGAATTCTCTGTCGATCCTGAGATAATCTCTCTAGTCGAATCCGATCCTTTCCACGGTTATGAGTCTGTGACGGTCGTAGCCCATCTTACCAAACTACACGATATAGCCACCCTTTTCACTAGTGAGGAGAAGATCCGCCACTAGTATATCCTTAAGTTGTTTCCTTTCTCTCTAAAGGATGACGCTAAAGCCTGGTTCACTTCTCTTGCTCCTGGATGTGTGAGTAGTCCCCAGGATATGGTCTATTACTTCTGTGAGAAATATTTCCCTGCCCATAAGAAGCAAGCTGCCTTGCAGGAAATATACAACTTTGCTCAACTCAAAGAAGAGAGTCTCCCACAAGCTTGGGGGAGGCTCGTCCAGCTACAGAATGCTTTGCCTGATAACCCTCTTAAGAAGAACGAGATACTTGATATCTTCTATAACGGACTTACCGATGCTTCTAGAGACCACCTAGATAGTTGTGCCGGTTGTGTTTTTAGGGAACGAACTGTAGAACAAGCCGAGATCCTGCTGAATAACATCTTGATCAACGATAATGCTTGGACTATTCCTGAAACACCTCCTAAACCAACTCCGAAGAAAAGAGGTATTCTATTCCTCAGTCCCGAAGATATGCAAGAAGCCAAGAAATCTATGCAAGAGAAAGGCATTAGATCTGAAAATGGTAAAAATATACCACCTATCGAAGAGATCCATGGTCTCGATAACCCGATACAGGTAGTAGAAGTAAATTCTCTGCGTAGGTTTGATGAGAGTGCTATTCCTTTTGATAAACCTGCTAGCCTCTGCTTTGATGAATTTGACAACTTTGTTGCCAAACAACAGAGTTTCAATGATTATGTTAGCAGACATTTGGAACAAAGTACTCGTATGCTTAGTCATTTAAGTGCTTGTGTAGACAAAAATTTCAATGATCTGAAGCTTCTGAGTAAACATGCCTCTATGATTACTACTCAGGTAGAACAAGTACTTAAAGCTCAGAATGACTTGCTCAATGAATTAAATGACAACTCTATCAGAGTCATTACTAGAGGAGGCAAAATGACTCACGAACCTTTGTATCCTGAGGGTCATCCTAAGAGAATTGATCAAGCTTCTCAAGGAATTAGTGCTGATACATCCAGTCATCCTAAGGAGAAGAAGAAGGATGATAGAAACCTGCATGTTAGTTCACCAAATACTGTCACACCTGAAGTACCAAATGATATTTCTGCGTCTGATGCAGAAACACAATCTGGTGATGAACATGAACCTAGTGACAATATGGACAACGATGTTCATAATGATGCTCAACCTAGCAATGATAAGGATGTGGAGATTGAACCTACGGTTAATCCTGATAACCCACAACCTAAGAGATACGATAAGAATGACTTAACTGCTAGGAAGCATGGTAAAGAAAGGGAGCCATGGGTTCAGAGACCTATGCCCTTTCCTCCTAAGCCATCCAAGAAAAAGGATGATGAGGATTTTGAGCGCTTTATTGAAATGATAACACCCGTCTTTCTGCAGATGCGGTTAGTTGATATGCTCAAAATGTCTCCATATGCCAAGTACATGAAAGATATCGTGACCAATAAACGGAAGATACCAGATCTTGAGATCTCCACCATGCTTTCCAATTACACTTTCAAAGGTGGAACTCCTAAGAAACTTGGTGATCCCGGAGTGCCCACTATACCTTGCTTCATTAAAGGAAACTACGTAAGAACTGCCTTATGTGACCTTAGAGCCGGAGTTAGTGTTATGCCTCTCTCTCTTTATCGTAGACTTGAACTGGATAAGTTGACATCCACTGAAATCTCTCTGCAAATGGACGACAAATCAACTCCTTTCCCTGTCGGCATTTGCGAGGATGTGCCTGTTGTGGTTGCTAATACCACTATCTTAACAGACTTTGTTATCTTGGATATTCCCGAGGACGATGCCAGGACTGTCATCCTCGGAAGACCCTTTTTAAACACTGTAGGGGCTGTTATAGATTGCAACAAAGGCAATGTCACTTTCCATGTCAACGGTAATGAGCATACCGTGCACTTTCCGAAGAAACGATATCAAGTACATTGCATCAATGCTATCGAGAAACTTCATCGATTCTTATTGGGACCTTTGAATGCCCTATTCCTCGTGTCAAGATGAAGTATGATTTGCTTGTTGGGGAGATTCATATCCCCATTGAGGTGACTTAGTGGCTATTTGAAAATTCTCCATTCTCTTTTGCGATTCAAGAAAGTTTTGTCATGAGGATTTGATCAACCCCATTGACGGATTTCTTTCGATGACCATGAAATGGATGAATCAAAGAGTCACATACCTATGTTTTAAGCCTTCACTTTCTGTTGCTTAGAAGAAAAATGATAGGTTTAGTTTAGTTTTCCCTGTTTCATGTTTTAGCGTCCGGTAGAAAAATACCCCGAAAATATAAGTTCTCCGATGGTCCTGAAAATCTAGTATGATTTTTTCTGAAATATTTGAAAAATACTGGGACTGAGAGCTGGCCTGGGGCCACACCAGTGGGCCACAAGCCCTTTCACCGCGGCCTACCCCCTGGTCGTGGCAGCAAGCTTGTGGGGCCCACAGGGACCCCCTCCACTCATTCCAGCTCCCATCCTCTTCCTCTACCTCCAGAAAAAATCGTTTCGCAGCTCAAACCTGTGTTCTTGCTCAGTTGGCTGTGATTTTCGATCTCCTTGCTCAAAGCACCATTCTCCGAACCGTTTTGGGAAAATTACTCCTTGGTAAGTGACTCCTCCATTGGTCCAATTAGTTTCTACTCTAGTGCTTTATCCTTCGCGTATTCTTGCTACCTTGGTGACCCTGTTCTTGAGCTTGAAATGTTGATTTTAGCTGGCCCCAAGTAGTTTTAGCGTGTGATACGGTCTCTAGGCACTAGTAGGAGTAGTTGCTACAAGGTGTGGTTGGTCTTTATTCACTTTTCTCTTGAACTTCAAAAATTTCAGCAAAAGAAATTATGTTCAGGAGGAAGTTTCATGGTGGTTCCTCAAGTAAGAAGGGTCCCCGTCTTTCTATTCGGGAGCCCGATCCTTATCAACTAAGGGACGCACCGGTACAACCGTGTGAATGGTCTTCCGATTAGTTCATGATCGAAGTAGGCTTCAAGGATGAGTTTGATACACTTGTCCACAATGCCGGGTTAGAAGAATTCCTCTCAGATAAATGTGCACAGTTCGCTATGCTCACTGCCTCTTTCGTGCGTAGATTTAAATTTTCAGTTGGTCGTGACTCATCCATACTGTTTGTTCTGTATGATAAATCCTACGCCATGGATTTGGAGGATTTCAATAGGATTTGCAAAATACCCGATGGGGGTAATCTTAAAGATCCTGCTAAGTCTTCGGTTAGAGATTTTTTCTCTAGTATATCTGTTGGAGAAACTAGAGACATCACGCAAGCTACCATAGGAAGCATTCATTTCCCTGCCTTGCACTACTTTGCCCTCTTCATAGGTAGATGCATTAATGGTAAGGTTGAACATTGGCACCTATGTGCATCCGACCTTAGTATCCTTAAGAGCGCAGTTACGGGTGACAAAAGCTTCAACATGGGAGCTATTATAGCAATGAGGCTGAATAAGAACGCTATTGAGGGAGATTTCTTTGGCGGAATCTATGCCACTCGCATGGCAAATTTTCTTGGACTACCCATCCACGCAGGAGATCCCCCGCTCCATACAGCTTTCCTTGACCGTGTCGCTATGACACGCTACCAGTTTCTTGAGAGGGATGATGAATCCCTCCTATACCGATTGATATTTAACCGGCAGCGTGTTTTCCATATTACTCTTCCTGCTCCTGCTTTCTTTGACTTTCAGGTAAAACGAAGATACTACATAACCATAGGAGAGGCAGAGGAGTATGAGAGGGAGGCGACGACTGCTCGTCTTCGTGAGGCAGCTATTCAGGCAGTGGCTGCAGCGCTCCCGTATAACCCCGATTATGATTTTGGATTTCGCCAGGACCGTCCTTGGGAGTAGACCAAGCTAGGCCAAAAGCCTAAGCTTGGGGGAGTACGTGTTCTCACCGACCTTATATTCATGCTTATGCTTTCACTTTGTTAGTCGGTGTTCACACTTTGCCACTGTATTATCCATGCTAGTTTATTTTCGTTTTCTTGTTTTCTTGTTTTATGTCCTTTTGAGAAAACCCAAAAAGATTTTCCTTTCTTCTTTTTGCTTGTTGGGAGCTTTCCCGTCTAAATAGTTTTCTTTTTCTTTGAGTCAAGGTAGAAGATATTGGTTACAATATTTAGTGGCTCTTGCATGCATACCTGTTTAGCTTTCAAAAAGCCATATTACTTTGTCTTCTCCTTTGTGTCTGCCTACAGATTCATCTTAGTCCAATGCACGAGCACTCTTATTATTGTTCACATCGTTCGATCGTGCAAGTGAAAGGCAATAATGATGATATATGATGAAGTGACTGAGACTGGAAAAGCTGGTATGAACTCTATCAATTTTGTTTTTGTAAATATGACTAGCTTGTCATCCCAGATTCAGCTTTGTTGTGAGAGAACCATGTTTGCAATGACAACTTAGAGATCATAGTTTCTGATGCCATGCTTATTTAGCTAGGAGCTTATAATGGTTTGTCTTGAATGCCAACATAGATTTTGAGATGACTATGATGTAGTATGATAGGATGGTATTCTCCTTTGAATGATTCAAGTGGCTTGACTTGGCGCATGTTCATGCATGTAGTTGAAACAAAATCAACATAGCCTCTATGATGTTCGTGTTCATGGTGATTTATATCCTGTTCATGCTTGCACTCCATGTTAGTCAAACTCATTGCATCCTGATGACTGTTGTCGCTCTCTAGTTGGTCGCTTCCCAGTCTTTTGCTAGCCTTCACTTGTACTAAGCGGAATACTGCTTATGCATCCACTCCCATAAACCCAATTTTTTTTCCATGAGAGTCCACCATACCTACCTATTTGCGGTATCTACCTGCCGTTCCAAGTAAATTTGCATGTTCCATTCTCTAAACCTTCAAGAAATAATCTGTTTTGCATGCCCGAACCGCTCATGTGGTGACAGGGGGCTATTGGTATCTTCCATGTTAGGCGTGTTATCCTTGACATGTGTTTATTCACTTTCGTTCACGAGAAAGGGGCCGGTAATTGGAATGCCCAGTTCCATGCTTAAATCGAAAACATAACTGTAAAACAAGACTCCCCCCGGATTGATGTTAGTATGGACGGTACCCGAGGATTTGGCTAGCCGTGAAGTGTGATTGTTGGTGGTGGGGGAGTTAAAACTTTACTTTTCTGTTTGGGAACCGCCTATAGCATGAGTAGCGTGGAAGATATTGAGAACTCTTGGTCATTGCGTTGACTATGAAAGCATGCCACCCAAAATTATTATCTGTGTTTTCAAAGCATGAGCTCTGGCACCTGTGCAAATCAATGCTTCCCTCTGCGAAGGGCATGTCTATTTATTTTCCTATTGAGTCATCCTCTTCTTATATAAGCACCAATTAGAGAGCACCCCTGTCATTTTTATGCTTTTCTTTTGATTGATATTGAGTATGACTATGACTGGATCTTCGTTGCTATGAATTACAATGTTTAGTCAGCCCTTGATTTTTGAAAGTGCTCTGCATTTATGTTTTGCGGTCTCAGAAAGAGCTAGCGATATACCACCTATTCATACTGATTCATGCCTGTTTTGATTGAATTGTTGGTTTCTGAAACTCATTATTATTTGCTCGCTAGCTGATTATGCCATTGATATTAGTTTACCGTGAGACCTTTGTGTCACTTGCTTATGTGGTTAACTTGTGATCTTGCTGAAATTCTGGTTATGAGTTAGACATAGTTGCAACAACAAGATCAAACAGAGTTTGTCAAAGTTTTTCTTTCTCTTTCAGTTTGTCAACTGAGTTGCTTAAGGACAAGCAAGGTCTTAAGCTTGGGGGAGTTGATACGCCTCCATCGTATCTACTTTTCCAAACTCTTTTGCCCTTGTTTTGGACTCTAATTTGCATGATTTGAATGGAACTAACCCAGACTGATGTTGTTTTCAGCAGAATTGCCATGGTGTTGTTTTTGTGGAGAAATGAAAGTTCTCGGAACATCCTGAAAATTTACGCAGAATATTTCTGGAAAATATGAAAAATACCTCCGCAAAGATCCATCGGAGGGGATGGGCCAGTGGGCCACAAGCCCTGTTGCCGCGCCCCCCAAGCTTGTGGGGCCCATGTGGATCTGCCGCCCCCAACTCTAGCTCTATAAATTCACTTTCGTCCAGAAAAAAATCAGAAGAGAAGATTTCATCGCGTTTGCGATACGGAGGCGCTGCCACATCCTGTTCTTCAGTTGGAGGGCAGATCTGGAGTCCGTTTTGGGCTCCAGAGAGGGGAAATCGTCGCCATCGTCATCATCAACCTTCTTCCCTCTCCAATTCGATGAAGCTCTTCATCGTTCGTGAGTAATATATTCGTAGGCTTGCTGGGCGGAGATTAGTAGGATGAGATCTATCATGTAATCGAGTTAGTTTTGACGGGGATTGATCCCTAGTATCCACTATATTCTGAGATTGATGTTGCTACTACTTTGCCATGCTTAATGCTTGTCACTAGGACCCGAGTGCCATGATTTCAGATCTGAAATTATTATGTTGTCACCAATATATGTGTGTTTTAGATCCGATCTTGCAAGTTTTAGTTACCTACTATGTGTTATGACCCGACAACCCCGGAGTGACAATAACCGGAACCACTCCCGGTGATGACCATAGTTTGAGGAGTTCATGTGTTCACCAAGTGCTAATGCGTTGTTCCGGTTCTTTATTAAAAGGAGAACCTTAATATCCCGTAGTATCCTTTTGGACCCCGCTGCCACGGGAGGGATGGACAATAGATGTCATGCAAGTTCTTTTCCCTAAGCATGTATGACTACACATGGAATGCATGCCTACATCACATTGACGAACGGGAGCTAGCCGCATATCTCTCCGTATTATAACTGTTGCATCATGAATGTGATCCAAACGAATCACCGACCCATTGCCTATGAGTTTGTCCCACTGCTGTCGTTACTTGTTTTGCTCTGCTGCTGTTATTACTGTTGGTGTTGCTGTTACTTGCTTTGCTCTGCTGCTGTTCCTTGCTATTGTTGCTACTTGCTACTGCTGTTACTACTGCTGTTCCTTGCCACTGCTGTTACTCGTTACACTACTGCTACGTGTTACAATACTTTTTCGCTCGACGTTGACGGGAAAGAATATTTCCCATCCACGGGCAACTTCTGGCGCCATTGATACGACAATTAGGAATAGGCTGCCTTGTCAACAGATCGTTTATGACACCGTTGCTATCATACTACTTTGCTGCTGATACTTTGCTTGCAGATACTAATCTTTCAGGTGCGGTTGAATCTGACACATTCAACTGCTAATACTTGAGAGTATCCTTTCACTTCCTGACAGTCGAACCAACTAATTTGGGTTGAATACTCTACCCTCGAAAACTGTCGCGAACCCACACACTAGTGGGCCATTGCAAGACAATTGCTAATTGTTGAGCAACTGGGAGCAGTTCTGGCTCTGTTGCCGCGGAGGCATCAAGTCAGGAACACGTCAACAACATTCTTCTAGTGTCTTTGCCTAGGACTGCTAGCAGCATCTACTCTGGTGTTCCTCCCCAAGGTTTCACGCCGGTAAGATCTTCTCCCCCACCTTTTTTCCTTCCTCTCTCCCCTTTGATTTCTAGGGGTTTCCATCCCGTTTCCCACTGGCGAGGGTCGTCTTGCCAGCGAGGCTCCATTGCTCCTGTCTACTTGCTGTAGCTTCCCACTATCCTCTATCTACATGCTCCACCTGTGATTTGGTGCAAATGGTGTATATAGTTGAATCTAACCAAATCTTCTACATAGTTGAATCAGTGTCATTATCAGTGCATATATATGCTATTCATTTGTCCCTAAGATTCAGTATACTCCATATTTCTAGCTACCTATAGAGAATCAATGAGATGCAACAGTAGCTATATAATTTTGTCAATGATATTTAATAAGAGCTAGGACAAATCACCCTACTAGAAATAAACCACATGAGGCATAAAGTTCAGTGTAGCACTAATAAATATTCTTAGGAGGTGAACAAATTGAGTTTTATGTAAATGAGGTGCAGATAATATACATGTATTTTTTCTGATAGTGGAGGTGAACTCATTGGATATGTGGCTTTATGCACAAAGGCAGCAAGGTGGAGGATGGAGAAAGAGATCTTATTTTGAACAACCAGCAAAAAGGATGTACTTTATTCTTCTAAGGATGGAGAACGTATTTTCTTTAGAATGCCCTCTATTATACTTTGTGAACCTTCTTTTTTAACTACAACTCAGTTTTTTATGCTTCTATACTTGTTGCCTAATCCCCTTCATTCCATCACCGACCTACAAGAGTTTTCTCTTTAGAAATATGTTTGGGAGCCACTGTTGTAGCCAATAAATTGGTGTTGGTTCTCCATTTCCCAAGTTGATACTTTTTCATGCATCATGTCTACATTCACCACCGCTATCGTGGAAAGGCTCCACCTCTAGGATTTGTATTTCAAGATAATATGCCAGTTTGTCTCTAACAACATTTACCCTTTGCCCAACAGCAGTACACCACTGGTACGTCACCCTTTGTTACAATCAGCTACACATATTGTTATTGGATAGATCTAAGCATCTGCAACGTATTCTTACACAATGCATAACACGCCATATCATTGATATATATGCCTGGTTGGTCATTTCTAATATTATTATTCTGTGCTGCTATTTGCAACCTTCCATTGGAACATCATTTTTTTGGTGGATATGAATGCGTTGTTACTACCCATTTGATCTGTGAAATTTTGAAATCAATGCATGATTATTTTGTGATCTTTGTTTGGTGATGGTCATTAATGTATGGCTATTTTTTGACATTAGTCCTTTGATGTGGACTGATTGCCCTTTATCGCCAATGTAGTGTATCTATCATTACGGAAGCGACATAAAAAAGATGAGAGTCATTTGTTCAATATGGCAAAAAGTTGATCATGCTCAGAAAAATAATAATTATACATTAGTGATTGTTGATTAGGGTCATTTTTTTACCTCTAAATATTGAGAGTTCATGTTGTATCGTTTGAGTTGGATCTTCTTTTCTTCTTCAAAATTATCAACTTGTTGCAAGCTTCTCATATGATGTTTTGTTGATTTGGTGCATGGACTTATGAAATTTATAGCAAGTTTGATGTCTGTGACGTTCCTTTGATTTGGTACATAGAACAACTATAGGAGGTTTTGTTGGAAATATGCCCTAGAGGCAATAATAATTAGTTATTATTATATTTCTTTATTCATGATAATCGTTTATTATCCATGCTATAATTGTATTGATTCGAAACACAATACTTGTGTGGATACATAGACAAAACACTGTCCCTAGTAAGCCTCTAGTTGACTAGCTCGTTGATCAAAGATGGTCAAGGTTTCCTGGCCATAGGCAAGTGTTGTTACTTGATAACGGGATCACATCATTAGGAGAATCATGTGATGGACTAGACCCAAACTAATAGACGTAGCATGTTGATCGTGTCATTTTGTTGCTACTGTTTTCTGCGTGTCAAGTATTTGTTCCTATGACCATGAGATCATATAACTCACTGGCACCGGAGGAATGCTTTGTGTGTATCAAACGTCGCAACGTAACTGGGTGACTATAAAGATGCTCTACAGGTATCTCCGAAGGTGTTCGTTGAGTTAGTATGGATCAAGACTGGGATTTGTCACTCCGTATGACGGAGAGGTATCTCGGGGCCCACTCGGTAATACAACATCACACACAAGCCTTGCAAGCAATGTGACTTAGTGTAAGTTGCGGGATCTTGTATTACGGAACGAGTAAAGAGACTTGCCGGTAAACGAGATTGAAATAGGTATGCGGATACTGACGATCGAATCTCAGGCAAGTAACATACCGAAGGACAAAGGGAATGACATACGGGATTATATGAATCCTTGGCACTGAGGTTCGAAGGATAAGATCTTCGTAGAATATGTAGGATCCAATATGGGCATCCAGGTCCCGCTATTGGATATTGACCGAGGAGTCTCTCGGGTCATGTCTACATAGTTCTTGAACCCGCAGGGTCTGCACACTTAAGGTTCGACGTTGTTTTATGCGTATTTGAGTTATATGGTTGGTTACCGAATGTTGTTTGGAGTCCCGGATCAGATCACGGACGTCACGAGGGTTTCCGGAATGGTCCGGAAACGAAGATTGATATATAGGATGACCTCATTTGGTTACCATAAGGTTTTCGTGCATTACCGGAAAAGTTTCGGGCTCATCGGTAGTGTACTGGGAGTGCCGGGAGGGGTGCCGCGGACCATCAGGAGGGGTGTCACGCCACAAGGGGTCTCATGGGCTATGGGAAGAGATAAACCAGCCCCTAGTGGGCTGGAATAAGTTCCCACTAAGGCCCATAAGGTTTGAGAAGGAAAAAACACAAGGTGGAAAGAGTTTCCAAGTGGGAAGGTGGAATCCTACTCCAAGTAGGATTGGAGTAGGACTCCTCCACCTCCAATTTCGGCCAAACCTTTAGGTTTTGAGGCTGCCTCCTCCCCTCCCTCCCTTCTATATATAGTGGGGTTTTAGGGCTGATTTGAGACAACTTTTGCCACGGCAGCCCGACCACATACCTCCACGGTTTTACCTCTAGATCGCGTTTCTGCGGAGCTCGGGCGGAGCCCTACTGAGATTAAATCACCACCAAACTCCGGAGCGCCGTCACGCTGCCGGAGAACTCATCTACCTCTCCGTCTCTCTTGCTGGATCAAGAAGGCCGAGATCATCGTCGAGCTGTACGTGTGCTGAACGCGGAGGTGTCGTCCGTTCGGCACTAGATCGGAGCGGATCGTGGGACGGATCGCGGGACGGTTCGTGGGACGGTTCGCGGGGCGGATCGAGGGACGTGAGGACGTTCCACTACATCAACCGCATTTCTTAACGCTTCTGCTGTGCGATCTACAAGGGTACGTAGATCGGAAATCCCCTCTCGTAGATGGACATCACCATGATAGGTCTTCGTGCGCGTAGGAAATTTTTTGTTTCCCATGCGACGTTCCCCAACAGTGGCATCATGAGCTAGGTTCATGCGTAGATGTAATCTCGAGTAGAACACAAAAGTTTTTGTGGGCGGTGATGTGCGTTTTGCTGCCCTCCTTAGTCTTTTCTTGATTCGGCGGTATTGTTGGATCGAAGCGGCTCGGACCGACATTACTCGTACGCTTACGAGAGACTGGTTTCATCGCTACGAGTAACTCCGTTGCTCAAAGATGACCGGCGAGTGTCGGTTTCTCCAACTTTAGTTGAATCGGATTTGACCGAGGAGGTCCTTGGATGAGGTTAAATAGCAATTCATATATCTCCGTTGTGGTGTTTGCGTAAGTAAGATGCGATCCTACTAGATACCCATGGTCACCACGTAAAACATGCAACAACAATTAGAGGACGTCTAACTTGTTTTTGCAGGGTATGCTTGTGATGTGATATGGCCAACGATGTGATGTGATATATTGGATGTATGAGATGATCATGTTGTAATAGTTAATATCGACTTGCACGTCGATGGTACGACAACCGGCAGGAGCCATAGGGTTGTCTTTAAACTAACGTTTGTGCTTGCAGATGTGTTTACTATATTGCTAGGACGTAGCTTTAGTAGTAATAGCATGAGTAGCATGACAACCCCGATGGCGACACGTTGATGGAGATCATGATGATGGAGATCATGGTGTGACGCCGGTGACAAGAAGATCGTGCCGGTGCTTTGGTGATGGAGATCAAGAAGCACATGATGATGGCCATATCATGTCACTTATGAATTGCATGTGATGTTAATGCTTTATGCACCTTATCTTGCTTAGAACGACGGTAGCATTATGAGGTGATCTCTCACTAAAATTTCAAGACGAAATTGTGTTCTCCCCGACTGTGCACCGTTGCGACAGTTCTTCGTTTCGAGACACCACGTGATGATCGGGTGTGATAGACTCAACGTTCACATACAACGGGTGCAAAACAGTTGCACACGCGGAACACTCGGGTTAAGCTTGACGAGCCTAGCATGTGCAGACATGGCCTCGGAACACATGAGACCGAAAGGTCGAGCATGAATCGTATAGTTGATATGATTAGCATAGAGATGCTTACCACTAAAACTATTCTCGACTCACGTGATGATCGGACTTGAGATAGTGGATTTGGATCATGTACCACTCAAATGACTAGAGAGATGTACTTTTTGAGTGGGAGTTCTTAAGTAATATGATTAATTGAACTAATTGTCATGAACATAGTCTAATGGTCTTTGCGAATTACGATGTAGCTTGGGCTATAGCTCTACTGTTTTTAATATGTTACTAGAGAAAATTTAGTTGAAAGTTGATAGTAGAAAACTTTGCGGACTGAGTCTGTAAAACTAAGGATTGTCCTCGCTGCGCAGAAGGCTTATGTCCTTAATGCACCACTCAGTGTGCTGCACCTCGAGCGTTGTCTGTGGATGTTGTGAACATCCGACATACACGTTTCTGATGACTACGCGATAGTTCGGTGCAAAATACTTAATGGCTTAGAAGCGTGGCACCGAAGACGTTTTGAAACGTCACGGGACATGAGTGATGTTCTAAAGAGATGAAATTGTGATTTCATGCTTGTGCCCTTGTTAAGAGGTATGAGACCTCTGACAAGATTCTTCGTCCATGAAGTAAAGGAGAAAAACTCAATCGTTGAGCGTGTGCTCAGATTGTCTGAGTACGACAATCACTTGAATCAAGTGGGAGTTAATCTTCCAGATGAGATAGTGATGGTTCTCCAAAGTCACTGCCACCAAGCTGTGAGAGCTTCGTGATGAACTATAACATATCAAGGATAGATACAATGATCCTTGAGAGATCCGTGATGTATGACATTGCGAAAGTAGAAATATAGAAGGAGCATCAATGGTTGATGGTTAGTAAAACCACTAAGTTTCCTGAAAGGCAAGGGCTAGAAGGGATACTTCGTGAAACAGCAAAACAGTTGCTGCACTAATGAAGAGACCCAAGTCTAAACCCAAACCCGAGACTAAGTGCTTATGTTATGAGGGGAACGGTCACTGAGGCGGAGCTACCCTAGATGCTTGGTAGATAAGTAGGCTGGCAAAGTCGAAAGTAGTATATTTGATATACCTGATGTTGATGTGTGCTTTACTAGTACTCCTAGTAGCGTGAGGGTATTGGATACCGGTTCAGTTGCTAAGTGATTGGTAACACGAAATGAAAGCTACGGAATAAACGGAGACTAGCTAAAAGGCGAGGTGACGATACGTGTTGGAAGTGTTTCCAAGGTTGATATGATCAAACGTCGCACGCTCCCTCTATCATCGGGATTGGTGGTGAAACCAAAATAATTGTTATTTGGTGTTTGCGTTGAGCATGAACATGATTGGATCGTGTTTGTTGCAATACGATTATTCATTTAAAAGAATAATAGTTAATCTATTTGCTTGAATAATTACCCTCAATGGTTTATTGAATCTTGATCGTAGTGTTACACATGTTCATAATATTAGTGCCAAAAGATAAAAAGTAATAATGATAGTACCACTTAGTTGTGGCACTGCCACTTGAGTCATGTTGGTGTAAAATGCATGAAGAACCTCCATGCTGATGGATCGTTTGGACTCACTTGATTTTGAATCACTTGAGACATGCAAAACATGCCACATGAAACAAGTAGAGTAACTTGTTGGGAGTAATGCATTTCTGATGTGTGCAGTCCAATAAGTGCTAAGGCACGCAGTGGATATCATTATGTTCTTACTTCACTGACGATTTGAGTAGATACAGGAGTATTTACTTGATGAATCACAAGTCTGAAATGTTGAAAAGTTCAAAGCTATTTTAGAGTGAAGATCGCCGTGACAAGAGGATAAATAGTCTACGATATGATCATAGAGATGAATATCTGAGTTACGAGTTTTGGTACGCAGTTAAGACAATGTGGAAATTGTTTCGCAGTTCATGCCACCTGGAACACCATAGTGTGATGATGTGTCTGAACGTCTTAGCCACGCCCTATTTGATATGGTGCATACTATGATGTCTCTTATCGAATTACCACTATCTTTTATGGGTTATGCATTAGAGACAACCGCATTCACTTTAAATAGGGCATCGCGTATTTCCGTTGAGATGACACAGTATAGACTAAGGTTTAGAGAAATCTAAGCTGTCGTTTCTTGAAAGTTTGGAGCTGCGATGCTTATGTGAAAAGGTTTCAGTCTGATAAGCTCGAACCCAAAGCGGATAAGTGCATCTTCATAAGATATCCAAAACAGTTGGATACATCTCCTATCTCAGATCCGGAAGCAAAGTGTTTGTTTCTAGAAACAGGTTCTTTCTTGAGGAAAGGTTTCTCTCGAAAGAATTGAGTGGGAGGGTGATAGAACTTGATGAGGTTATTGAACCATCACTTCGACTAGTGTGTAGCAGGGCACAGGAAGTTGTTCCTGTTGCGCCTACACCAATTGAAGTGGAAGCTGATGATGGTGATCATTGAGCTTCGGATCAAGATACTACAAACCTCGTAGGTCGACAAGGTCGCGTACTACTACAGAGTGGTATGGGAACCATGTCTTGGAGGTCATGTTGTTGAACAATAATGAACCTATGAGCTGTGGAGAAGCGATGGTGGGCCCGGATTCCGACAAATGGCTGGAGGCCATGAAATCCGAGAGAGGATCCATGTATGAAAACAAAGTGTAGACTTTGGAAGAACTACTTGATGGTCGTAGGACTATTGAGTAAAGATGGATCTTTAAAAGGAAGACAGACGACGATGGTGATAAGTCACTATTAAGAAAAGCTCAACTTGTCGCAAACATGTTTCCGACATGATCAAACAGTTGACTATGGTGAGACTTTCTCACTCGTAGCGATGCTAAAAGTCTGATAGAATTATGTTAGTAGTTGTTGCATTATTTTTGAAATGTTGCACATAGGATGTCAAAACATTGTTTCCTCGACGGTTTCCTTGAGCAAACATTGTATGTGATACAACCAGAAGGTTTTGTCGATCCTAAAGATACTAAAAAGTATGCAAGCTCCAGCGATCCTTCAATGGACTGGTGCAAGCATCTCGGAGTTGGAATATACACTTTGATGAGATGATCAAAGATTTTGGGTTTGTACAAGGTTTATGAGAAACTTGTATTTCCAAAGAAGTGAGTGGGAGCACTATAGAATTTCTGATAAGTATATGTGGTTCACATATTGTTGATCAGAAGTAATGTAGAATTTCTATGAAGCATAAAAGGTTGTTCGAAAGGAGTTTTTCAAAGGAATACCTGGATTGAGCTACTTGAACGTTGAGCATCAAGATCTATGGAGATAGATCAAAACGCTTAATAGAAGTTTCAACAAGATGCATGCCTTGACAAGTTTTTGAAGGAATTCGAAATAGATCAGCAAAGAAGGAGTTCTTCACTGTGTTGTAAGGTGTGAATTTGAGTAAGACTCAAAACCCGACCACGGCACAATAAAGAGAATAGACGAAGGTCGTCTTCTATGCCTTAGCCGTAGACTCTAAAGTATGCCATGCTGAGTACCGCACCTGATGTGTGCCTTGCAGCAAGTCTGTTAATAGGTACACAGAGTGATCCAGGATTGAATCACTGATCAGCGGTCAATGTTATCCTTAGTAACTAAATAGACTAAGGAATTTTTCTTGATTATGGAGGTGGTTAAAGAGTTCGTCGTAAAGGGTTACGTCGATGCAAGCTTTGACACTAATCCGAATAACTATGAGTAGTGAAACGGATTCGTATAGTAGAGTAGATATTTGGAGCATTTCCGAATAGCACGTAGTAGCAGCATCTATAAGATGACATAAAGATTTGTAAAGAACGCACGGATGTGAAAGTTTCAGAACCGTTGACTAAAACCTCTCTCACGAGCAAGACGTGATCAGACCCCAGAACTATATGGGTGTTGGATTCGTTGAAATCACATGGTGATGTGAACTAGATTATTGACTCTAGTGCAAGTGGGAGACTGTTGGAAATATGCCCTAGAGGCAATAGTAATTAGTTATTATTATATTTCTTTGTTCATGATAATCGTTTATTATCCATGCTATAATTGTATTGATTGGAAACATAATACTTGTGTGGATACATAGACAAAACATTGTCCCTAGTAAGCCTCTAGTTGACTAGCTCGTTGATCAAAGATGGTCAAGGTTTCCTGGCCATAGGCAAGTGTTGTTACTTGATAACGGGATCACATCATTAGGAGAATCATGTGATGGACTAGACCCAAACTAATAGACGTAGCATGTTGATCGTGTCATTTTGTTGCTACTGTTTTCTGCGTGTCAAGTATTTGTTCCTATGACCATGAGATCATATAACTCACTGGCACCGGAGGAATGCTTTGTGTGTATCAAACGTCGCAACGTAACTGGGTGACTATAAAGATGCTCTACAGGTATCTCCGAAGGTGTTCGTTGAGTTAGTATGGATCAAGACTGGGATTTGTCACTCCGTATGACGGAGAGGTATCTCGGGGCCCACTCGGTAATACAACATCACACACAAGCCTTGCAAGCAATGTGACTTAGTGTAAGTTGCGGGATCTTGTATTACGGAACGAGTAAAGAGACTTGCCGGTAAACGAGATTGAAATAGGTATGCGGATACTGACGATCGAATCTCAGGCAAGTAACATACCGAAGGACAAAGGGAATGACATACGGGATTATATGAATCCTTGGCACTGAGGTTCGAAGGATAAGATCTTCATAGAATATGTAGGATCCAATATGGGCATCCAGGTCCCGCTATTGGATATTGACCGAGGAGTCTCTCGGGTCATGTCTACATAGTTCTTGAACCCGCAGGGTCTGCACACTTAAGGTTCGACGTTGTTTTATGCGTATTTGAGTTATATGGTTGGTTACCGAATGTTGTTTGGAGTCCCGGATCAGATCACGGACGTCACGAGGGTTTCCGGAATGGTCCGGAAACGAAGATTGATATATAGGATGACCTCATTTGGTTACCATAAGGTTTTCGTGCATTACCGGAAAAGTTTCGGGCTCATCGGTAGTGTACTGGGAGTGCCGGGAGGGGTGCCGCGGACCATCAGGAGGGGTGTCACGCCACAAGGGGTCTCATGGGCTATGGGAAGAGATAAACCAGCCCCTAGTGGGCTGGAATAAGTTCCCACTAAGGCCCATAAGGTTTGAGAAGGAAAAAACACAAGGTGGAAAGAGTTTCCAAGTGGGAAGGTGGAATCCTACTCCAAGTAGGATTGGAGTAGGACTCCTCCACCTCCAATTTCGGCCAAACCTTTAAGTTTTGAGGCTGCCTCCTCCCCTCCCTCCCTCCTATATATAGTGGGGTTTTAGGGCTGATTTGAGACAACTTTTGCCACGGCAGCCCGACCACATACCTCCACGGTTTTACCTCTAGATCGCGTTTCCGCGGAGCTCGGGCGGAGCCCTACTGAGATTAGATCACCACCAACCTCCGGAGCATCGTCACGCTGCCGGAGAACTCATCTACCTCTCCGTCTCTCTTGCTGGATCAAGAAGGCCGAGATCATCGTCGAGCTGTACATGTGCTGAACGCGGAGGTGTCGTCTGTTCGGCACTAGATCGGAGCGGATCGTGGGACGGATCGCGGGACGGTTCGTGGGACGGTTCGCGGGGCGGATCGAGGGACGTGAGGACGTTCCACTACATCAACCGCGTTTCTTAACGCTTCTGCTGTGCGATCTACAAGGGTACGTAGATCGGAAATCCCCTCTCGTAGATGGACATCACCATGATAGGTCTTCGTGCGCGTAGGAAATTTGTTGTTTCCCATGCGATGTTCCCCAACAGGTTTGGTTGATTTGGTGCTTCCAGTGGCGAATCTTGCAAGAAAATGTAGGAGGGGCTCAATGTTAATGGTGTCAAAAAAAATCATAAACTCTTAGTTTTTCAGTTCAAATAATGATATTTTTTTTATTATGAATACTAGTAAATTTTGTTTTCTAATTATTGAAGGGCGGCTCAAGCCTGTTGAAGCACCCCCCTCAGATTCGCCAGTGGGTGCTGCAGTGTAAGACCATCAATAGGAGGTTGTCGGGGACTAACCGAACAGAGTATGTTATATAGGGATAAGCTATTTATTGGTTAAGGGATTGGGTGACGAGGTGGGGAACACCAAATATCCCTAGGTGGCTCTAATCCCGTGAAGGTTTGGTTCGAGAGAGACAAACCCGCAGAGTCCTTGTTCAGACGTGGGCCTTGGGTAGAGCAGGCCTGTTAGCCCAGGTCTGTATGTGGCATTGTGGGATGATAACCTTTTGTGCTCTAGGCAGGGCTTTGCTTTGCTTCGGGTGGGCATCAAAGTGTCAAGGCCCCTTCAAAAGAAAAGAAAAACTGTCAAGGCAGAACCTTAGGTGTTGACGTGGAGAGAAACAAATATATCTTCTATCTTTCCTCCCCTCGAGCGATCACGCCGTCACGCAAATAACGGAACAGGTGACCGGTCGGCGCACCACGGCGGACGATCGACGTTGTATCCCATCCTCCAGCTGCCTAGCATCCATGATGATCTGACCAGCCGCTGCTCTCAGTCCTAACTCAAGGTATCATGCGAACATGTGGGGTTAGCTAGAGAAAAAATCATCCTTCTAGGCTGTTTTATTTCTTTGTAAGATGTTGTTGCAAAGTGGAGAATTCAGTTTTTTTTAATTATTCTTTGTCCCTATCATGAAATTATAGTATTCATCAATGTGCGAAGGCGCTATTAGGCGGATAACAAAGACTTAGACCAACCACACAAGAGGGGAGACGGCCGACGTTGCGTCTTTGTGTGGACGCCGCTATCAAAATCAGCTCTAGCGTGGTAAGTACATTTCACTCTCAATTCTTGCGATTATCTAAATGCATTGCCGTAGATTAGACCTTATTCAGATAACACGAGTTTTGCAAAAAAGAAGGATGTTGGCTGTGGGTTTAACTCCTAATTAGTGTATGCTTTGTCCATCTGAGTAATTTTCTATTTCATGAATATGCAAAGCTTGCGTATCTTTTCATTGATAGAAGAAGTAGAATGAATACAGGAGTACAACACATGACACAAACGCACACGCGTGCACATGGTGCCTAAAGCAGAGATACTAAGGATGGTCGATCCATACAAAGAATACATCGCAGTAAACCTACCAAACGCGAGCCAAGACCGGCGATGCCAAACCAACGAGAACTCCAACATCGTCCGAGCCGAAACCGGAGACATCACGAGCGAGCAAGATAGTGCCTTCAAGAAATAAGATGATGCCGAAACTTCGTCACTATCCGACCTAGGGTTTTCCCAAATGCTTGCCTCGCGACAGGGGTAGACTTAGAACTTGAAGGCGGGCATCCATTGCCAACCTTGTGACCCACCATAAAATTGTCATGTACTTTTTCCTTTTTTAAATATAGGTTTTTTTAAAAGTTTTACTATAAGACTACATGCGAATGTATATAGACGTATTTTAAAGTATAAATTTATTTATTTTGTTTCGTATGTAATCCTCTAATGAAATTTCTAAAAAAAGTTATATTTAAGAACAGAGGAAGTATAACCATAAAAATTGCCTGTTCAGCATTTTAATCCTATATAATACGAATAGGGATTAGACTCTCTACTATGCTAGATAAAAAAATGCATTTCAAGAATCGCCAATAGAACCAGCCACTGCCTTGCGATGAGCATGCAGGACCGAGTGCCCCTATTTGCCGGCAAATATGATGGGACTAGTGAGGTGTCAGGTAGCTGAAAAACCAATTTGGGTCCGTCGATTCGTTATGAGTCATCCGATGCAAGATGAATGACGAAATCAACTTCACCTCCACCCGCGTTCAGTGACGCTCCAGCCCATCCCCAGCACTCCACCCTCGCTCCAACCGTCGCACACCGCTGTGATGCCGTCGCCGCCAACCATCCCTCTACCCCGACGATGAACATTTTTTCCGGCAAACCTGCACCCCGCTCGCATCCCTAAGATAGATAATGGGGTCATCTGTCATCCTAAAATAGATACCAGAGTCGCATGCCAATCTAAGATAACAAGAGGTCTTTTTTAAAAGATTCCTTTCTTCCGTCCGCGAGCTCCTTCCTTTCCTCAGACGGCTGCTTCCTTCGTGCGAAAATCACTAGCCCAAAAATTATATTCAGAGGATCTACAAGTAACTAAAATGAAATATGATAGACATGTCTTGCATTTTTTGTGAAAAAATGTAAAATTGTTTTCATTTAAAATATATAATTCAAAATCAGCTCAACAACAGAACTACTACATGTTTTAAAATAAAAAATATCTAAGCATAAATGTTCATACATGCATATTATAGTCCTATATAGATTAAAAAACTATCCATGTGAATGAAAATGAATATCCATGTACTTCCTCTATACCTAAATAATTGTAGTTCGAAAGAACTAGACTAGTTCTCCTCAGCTACAATTATTTTGGTACGGAGGGATTATTTATAAACCTCACATATTTAAAGAAATTAGTTCGTAAATATTACAATATGTTTTCATGTACTCCCTCCGTTCCTAAATATAAGTCTTTCTAAAGGTTCAACTAATGGACTACATACGGATGTATATAGACATATTTTAGAGTACAAATTTATTCATTTTGCTCCGTATGTAGACACCTAGTGAAATATCTTAAAAGACTTATATTTAGGTACAGAGGGAGTACTAAATAAAATTTTCATGTATGTACCAAAAAAGTGTTTTAGTGGTCGACATTGGAGATGCCCTAACCCATGTAACGTGAAACTTCTGTGTCGCTCTTGATGCATTGGATTAAAAGGTGGCCGAATTCTTTGTGTGGGGCATGAGAAAAAAGGATATGTGATGAACTACCAATGTTTGTAATCTCTGAATTGCCTTTGTCTACTTCCCGTTATCCATTTCACCACTGAAATCCCCGTTTCCCGGGATTGTTATATTCCGTTAATTCAATTCAATCTCGGGTAAACAATCATACCCGGTGCCATGGTATCCGGTGGCAGCAACAGTGCAATACAGTGGTCATGGGACATCGGGCAAGCAGGGCGGTCGGGTTCCCAGGGTGAACGGCAAGGTCTCAAGGGTCGGCTCGTGCCCCGTGTGGAACACGCAGCAGGCGGTGTCGCGCAAAATGTAGGGAGGGGGCAGGAAGGTGACATGGGGCGTTTGTGGATGTGAGGTTGAAAGTGCGAGCTCGGAGTATACGGAAGATTGCAAGGGATCAAGTCAGGGCCGGCCCTGAGGGGGGGCGGGAGGGGCGGCCGCCCCGGGACCCCCCAAAGCAAGGGGGGCCCGCCCAAGTATGTGTGAGCACTTCTACGATTCTATAAGATCAGGAACTGCTCGCTGGGGAGGCCATAAAGTTGTCAAAACTGTTTGATCTGTCTTCAGGAAGAAGAAGACTGAAACGTTATTTCTCTGTAGCGGCTGGGCCTTGGGCCTTTTTCTTTCTTCTGAATGTTTAATCCGTCTTGTGGTAGCATGGTGGGTCAGCTTTAAGAAAACTGGGTGTGGCCCGTGGGTCACACCAGGCTAGTTGCAGCAATTACGCTAAAAGGGCTAGTAATTGATTTAAAAACAATTACGCTAAAAGGGCTAGTAATTGATCATCAAGTGTGTGGGGGAGTACTAAACTCCACGTAGGGAATCGGTGTTGGTAAGGGGCAAAGGAAAATGGCATTTTCTATTTGGCGCTTCAAGCGCACATTACTGTGCATTTTGTAAAGGACACGTGGAGCCCTCTATGCTAACGACCCGTTTAGACCATTTTTTCTTCCTTTCTTTCAATTTTCTTGTTCTTCTCTTTTTCTTCTTTCTTTTTGTTCTTTACTTAAATTTTGTGAACTTTTTTGAAATCGGTGAAGTTTTTTTTAAATGATGAAGTTTTTCAAGTATGTGAACTTTTTACAGAATTTGATGAACTTTTCTCAATATTGATGAATTTTTTAAATCAACAATATTTCCAGAATATTTCCAAAAATTGATTTATCTTTTAAAATTTGATGATTTCCTTTCCAAAATTGATGAACTTTTTTTTCAAAATTGGTGAGTTTTTTTTCAAATTTGATGAAGTTTCTTCAATTTTTTTTTCTCGCAAAATTGATGTCTGTTTTTTCAAATTCAATGATCCTCTTAAAAACAATTGAAGAACTTTTAAAATTCGATGTTTTTTTCAAGTCAATGATTTTGTTTTGCAAAATCGATGATTCTATTAACAAACTTTCTGCGTTTTCTTGCGGTTTTACCCTGTGTTTTTTCCTTTTAAAACCTTAAATGTAAGGAAAAGTATTAAAACCATCCAGCTGATTTTTTGAAAACATCAACCACGTCAAGCGATAGCCACGCGTCACTTTGGGCGCAGGAACCGCTCAACCTCCGCCTAGCGAAGCACGATCCATTTGTTTTCCTTCCCTCACATGCGTTAATTATTTATTTTGGATCTCGCCGTATGTCTTCGCCCTCTGCTCCAGCACTCCGTCCAGGTCACCCCGCGCGCCCCTCCGCCACCACTCCCTCGGCCAAGTCGATCTACGCTGCATGGACCACGTGTTGCTGCCGGGGCTGCAATGGAGCTCGGTCGGAGTTGCAATGAAGTAGTGTCGGAGCATCTATGCTACGTTGGAACTCGTTTGGGCTGCAATGAATCTCGGTCGGAGTCTCAATGGAGCTTCCTCGGAGCCGTCGAGAGCTCCGCTGGGGTTATAATGAAGCTCAGCCGGAGTTGTAATGGAGCTTCGCTTGTCGGTGCTGCGATGGAGCTTCGTCGCTTGTCGGTGCTGCGATGGAGCTCCATCGAGGCTGCTATGGAGCTTGGCGAGAGTTGAAATGGAGGTTCACTGGAGTGTTAGTGATCCGCTGGAACTCCGTCGGATTCCAATGGAGCTCACCGGACGCCGTTCGTGTTGCTCATGTTGTGTTGGAGCTCCTCGAAAGGCTGCAATGGCGCTAGCTGCTGCTTGTTGTGATCTGATGATTCCTAACGTGTTGATTGGACGACTAAACAGGCGGATGGTTTCTTAATGAAATCATCCGACTGATTTGTAGCAGCCGCCTAAATGTAAACGTGTGCATGGATCAGACATCACACCGGCGCGTGGGTACGAAGGAGCTTCCCTGGGGCCTGATGCGCTGAATAGGAACTTCCATGGAAATTTTCCAATTTCCATGCCACAAGCCTGGGCCTCGGTGCTGGGGCATATTTTACCATCCATGACTAATTATATCCGCCCGCCTTAAGAAAAGAGATAAAAGTTATCTATGCCCATGATTTCATTGTCAAGGGCTGATCTTATTTGCAAGAAAAAGAAAAAAAATGAAAATATCTACATGAATCTCCTCGTAAAATCATTGACATCGTTACTATTGAAGGGAGTGCGTACATAGTCGTTGTTGGGACGCAACCATTAACGCAAAAATTATTTTGAAAATCAATACATTAATGCAATTAATTAGGTAGACAAGTAATATTGTATGTAATTCATTAGATCCATTTTAACATGTATTTTTTCGTGTTAAATCAATTTGAAAATTGACTCATTAATATAAATAAATATTTTTGCAAGCATCTAATTATGGCAGAAGATAATCAAAAGTAGGGATTTCCAATTAAACATGTAATTAAATAATTAGGCGAGCAGATAATTAAGCGTCTAGATAACTAGGCAACAAGGTGCATATAGAAGTAAATGAAAATAAATAAATATTATATCATGATACCATATCATAATAAATATTGTATTACTATGTGTTTTGATTGACAATAAATAAAACTACCTATAATATTAATATGTATACATGATACTACTGTAATATGCACTACAGAGATAATATTATACATTAATATTATATGCGTGATATGATACTGCCCATTATATAGGATTAATTATGCATGACATTAATTAATTAGACAAGCACCTAATAGTGTTGAATCAATTTGAAAGTGCACGCGGGCTAGGATGACCAGCAGGCTGTTGCGTACATTGGGGACAACCAGCAGGTTCTCAACGACATGGCCGACTAACGCTTACAACATGGACTATTACCATTGTACGCTCGTGACATGGACAATCAAGTGTTCACCAAGGTGAATGACGATCATGATTTGCATGACATCGACACGCTGACGGTTGCCGAAACGTTCATCGACGAAGACATTAGACACTCGAGTAAGAAGCGCCCACAGTCGAGGGCTTTGGCCGCGTCTTTGAGGACGGCGGTGACAATCGAGGACAAATGATTGCATGCCATCACTCTTCAAATATTGTTTTATTCCATAGCAACGCGTGAGTATTTTAGCTGGTAATAAGACTTAATTGCGCAATACTTCAGACACATTTAGACGTGATTTAACAAAATCCATATTTTATTACTCCTACTAAGTAGAGTATTTTGTAGCCCAAAGCTATTCGCACGTAGGAGCATCCAACAAGCTGTTACGATCATCTGCACCAGCTTTGATATAGCAAAAGCTTATTCGATTCATATCCTCAGCTAGGCAGCCGGCCGGCCGGCATCATCGTTGTCTCCAAAGTGCCGTGCGCACTAGCTTCCAAAAATGGAGTCCTAGACAAACGCCATCCATCCTACCAGCTACCCAGCAGGCCAGCACTCACACGACGCGCGCACCCTCGTAACGCAGGCATGGACGTGGAGGCGCCCAAGGACGACGAGCAGCGGCCCGCGCCGCCGGCGCGCGGCAAGGCGATGCAGCGGCTCCTGGTGGCGCTCAACTGCGGCATGCTGACGCTGGGCACCACGGGCGGGCCGCTCCTGAGCCGCCTCTACTTCAGCAAGGGCGGGCACCGGAAGTGGCTGTCGGCGTGGCTCGAGACGGGCGGCTGGCCGCTGCTGTTGCTCCCCGTGGCGGCGTCGTACCTGCGCCGGCGCGCGCAGGACCCCAGCGCGCCCGTGGTGCTGGCCCCGCCGAGGATACTCGTGGCGGCCGCGGGGCTCGGGCTGGCGACCGGCGCCGACGACTTCCTGTACGCGTACGGGCTGTCGTTCGTGCCCGTGTCCACCTCGGCGATCCTCATCTCCACGCAGCTCGCCTTCACCGTCCTGTTCGCGTTCCTCATCGTGCGGCAGCGGCTGACGGCGCTGTCGGTGAACGCGGTGGCGCTGCTCACCGTGGGCGCCGTGGTGCTGGGCCTGCACGTCTCCTCCGACCGCCCCGCCGGGGTGACCAGGGGGCAGTACTGGCTGGGGTTCCTGCTCACCCTCGGCTCCGCCGCGCTGTACGGGCTGGTGCTGCCGCTCATCGAGCTGACCTACAAGCGGGCCGCGGGCGGCGGCCGCGTGGTGACCTACGCGCTGGTCATGGAGATGCAGCTGGTGATGGGCTTCTTCGCCACCGCTTTCTGCACCGTCGGCATGATCGTCAACAACGATTTCCAGGTGCCCATATCACGTGTCTCCGCGATCACTCCTCCCTCCCCCCCTCTCTCTCTCTCTCCATCTTCACTCTACTAGGAGTAGAGTAGGAGTACGCCACGGTACTGGAGTAGTTTCTCTTGCCTGGGCCATGCATCGAAAAGGGTCGTGACTCGTGACAGTAGCCATCAGCACTTGAATTCCCCTGGATGATTTCACCGGCCGCCTTGGAAAAATGGAAAAAAGATTGGCCTTGGACCAGACGGCGATTGGCATCAATAAATAGGACGGGGCCATACTCCGCGTGTGATGAGTACGTGCTCGCTGGACAGTCAGGATCGGAGTTATACATCCCGCGCCGTCCATTTGGACCCAAGCAATCACACGGGATCGGAGTTACATCCAAGCAATTATTGGCGGAGTTACATCCAAGCTACGATTACTGAAAAAAAAACTTAGGTCTATTCAATTCTCTTGTAATTTCATGTTTGAAGGTAGAGCGGCGAACCACGACGCCGATAGACTAGTCAAGTTTGCTCATTCTCTGGATCAGGGGAGACATATGTGGATGTCGATCCCGCACGATCCAAATCCACGTATGGTTTTCACACGCCGACGTGTATCCCACAATTTATGGAATTTGAGTGAATAAAGTCTTGATTGAACCCTTAAAAAAAGTTGCTAGGAGTAAATGCAACGCGTCTTAAACTTGTCTATTATAAAATTTAACCATGCTTTCTAACCATGATAAAGGAAGTATCTATGGTAGTAAGACAGACTTCACCCTCACGTGGATGGCGTGTGAATACGTGCTCGCTGGACAGTCAGGATCGTAGTTACATCCCGCGCCGTCCATTTGGACCCAAGCAATCACACACATGATCGGAGTTAATTACATCCCGCGACGTCCATTTGGACCCAAGGAATTATTGGCGGAGCCTGTGAGCCTAGCCTCTGAATGTGATCATGCTGAAAACGACGAGAGCCGGACCGAGCATATTGAACCCGGTAACGTGGGCGCTAGCTGTTCCGTCCTACTCGTACAAGGAACGATCGGAGCCCAGGGGAATCAAGTTGATGGTGGCTACAGGCGGCCGTTGCTTTCCAGCCTCTCTTTTCATGGATGCCATCAGCGCAGCTGCAACCCGAGGGCGACATTAGGCGAATGGCCTCTGGCTTATGGTTATTGGAGATGCCGCTCTGAGTGGAGATAACACACGATCTCAGTGAAGAAAACCAAGGAATCATCTAGACCCCAGTCCTCCACACAAGGAATAAAAAGTTGTTTGCCCGCTCAATGTAATGCTGTCACGCACAATTGTTGGACGACACAATTTGACAGACATTAATGATGAGTGTGGCCAGCCCCCAATCAATCGTCGTACAAGACACATTGCTGCATGATTTTCTAGTAATACTCCATCCATTTTTAAATATAAGTTTTTTTTTTTAAAATTTCATTATAAACTAGTACATACGAATGTATATAAACACACTTTAAAGTATATATACATTCATTTATTTTGTTACGAATATAGTCCCTAGTAAAATCTTTAAAAAGACTTCTATTTAGAAAAGGGGTGAGTAGGAAAAACTAGCTAGGCATGATCCAAAACCAACGTGGAACAGCCAGATGGAAAGGCTTTCTTTGTTAATCAAATCATGGATAATCACATGCTCCCATACAAAAATATACTAAGAAGATCATGGAAGATCCACCTTTTTTTTTTGCGCATAGATCGACAAAACTTCTAAGAGCGCATTCCAGCTCTAATCCTGGACGGTCATGTACATGTTGGCTTTTGGTACTTATCTGGCTGAGCTACTTTGGCTTGGTCGGTCTATGTCGTTGTCTTTGTTGCCTTGTTCTAATAAAATGAAAAATGGTCTTGCTAAAAAGTGTCTCATGGATAATTACAGCGTCCTACTTCCTTTGTTAAGCGAATCCTTCTCCTACCTTTCTTTGCGAGCTCACACGCTAGTGCGCCAGCGTCACCATAGGTAGCTAGACACTATCAAAAATCATGCTTTTGTTCGTGCACTTCTCCGTCTCTCCATATATATGTGCCAGTTAGTTAGACCACGCCTAATTGATTCTCCGGGAAGAAAAAAGCGAAAGACATATATATTGATGGATGTTTTGTGTGTGTGGTATTGTGTGTGCGTGCAGGCGATGGCGAGGGAGGCGCGGGCGTTCGAGCTGGGGGAGGCCCGGTACTACACGGTGCTGGTGTGGAGCGCCATCCTGTGGCAGTTCTTCTTCCTGGGCGCCGTGGGCGTCATCTTCTGCGTCCACACCCTCTTCGCCGGGATCCTCATCGCCGTCTTCATCCCGGTGACGGAGGTGCTGGCCGTCATCTTCCTGCACGAGAAGTTCAGCAGCGAGAAGGGCGTCGCGCTCGTGCTCTCGCTCTGGGGCCTCGCCTCCTACTCCTACGGCGAGTACAGCGACGCCAAGGCCGCCAAGAAGAAAGCGGCCTTGGACGCCCAGGCCTCGTGACTAATATTAGTGCACTTTGATTTGTAAGCTCGTTTTCTGTTTTCCGTCCAGGAATTCTGATTTGTATTGCTGTGCTTGTCTGCTCGTAACGCGTATATATGCATAACCTGCAGTTGCAGGCGTGTTGGTTTCCAGGAAGTATGGGAAACAAATCAAGGCCACGGAGAAGAGAAGCGGCCATGGATGCACAGGACTCGTGGCTATATTCTGCTTTGTCAAATTATGTTTTTGTTTTGGAGAAGTGTTGGGGTTAAATAAAAAGGTGCAAGGATGCATCACAATTGGTGCTAGATTCCCATTAGAGCAAGTATAATAAGGTATAGTCAGCAGGCTTTAAGAATTAAAATACTATATTTCTACTGAGTTGGATGAGAGAGAAGAGGAGAAAGAAAGGAAGCGGGCTCTTCGTGAAGAGCAAGCTCTAGCACGTGCTCCTAGATGCTTTGTGAGAATGAAAGATGGGCCATATAAGATAAAAATAGTACTCTTTCATAGCTAACTATTGTACAAGCTAGCTATAAGATGGGTTATAAGATAGCTTATAGCCAACAGTTGGCTATACTATTAACCATGGTCTTAACGAATCGGCGTGTGCCTCCGCGCCAGCCCCTGCAAGCAGCCCCGCTAGTCAGTTTTGTTGTAAAAAAATGTTTAGCGTTCTCTGTCTTCCGTCGAAGCTAGCGCTGGTCCGCGTCATCTCTCGTGACGCTGAGGCCATGGGGTGGTGGACCTTGACTGTTTCTCGAAATAGACTTTCGTCCCGTTATATGGATATAGCAACCACCAGATACAACATCCCGATTAATGTTGGGGCGGACGGCACACGCACGTTTAAAAAAAATACAAAAGAAAATAAGAGAAAAAATGCCAACGACGTCGGATCAACGAAAGCTACGGCTCCCCGCAACCGTTGTGCCCACCGAACATAACCACCACTCTCCAAAACCACCGAGTTGTCGTGTACCAAGCACCACCTTCAAGAAGGAATGCGACAATGTCGACACTGCTGCTCGGACGAATCCTAGGATTTCTTCGGGTACACGGAGGGTGGTGGGGTGAGAGGGTCACCCGACGCCCTTCAAGAAGGATTGGGGCGCCCGCAGGCGTCACCGCGTTGCTGCCGGCAAGACCCGACAGGGATTTCTCCCGACCCCTCGCATCCGTCACCCAGGACTAACCTTCGGCTCCACCACACCCGCCGCCCACCAACATGCATCAACACAGTCACGAGGACACCGCCGTCGTCTCACCACGGCCAACGAAGCAAGACCGATCGGATCCAAACGAAACACCCGTAAACAAGGACCGACATCACCGCAGCCATGAGGGAGGGAACAACCTCCACCGGCTTAGGCGGTAGCAGACCGGACATAGCAGCAGACGCACATCAGACCAAATGTCCAGCCGAGCCCATAACGGGCCTGTGAAGCTTCGTCGCCATGCTGCAGCAGTCGCGTCACACCAGCTGCCATCCCTGTCGCGAGGAGCTCGCCAGAGCCATCGGAGAACAACCCACCGCAGCCCCCGAGCAGGCCTGCCCCGACCCAGATTGGGCCCCTAGGGCCTAGATCTGAGCCAGCCGGGCGCCGCCGGCCGTCGCAGGCCATGGGCCATCACCGCCGCCAAGGGGCAACGCCTCCGCACCGCCGCCGTCCAGATCCGCGCCGGAGCGCCGCCGGCCGGAGGGCTCCGCAGCCAGGACCGCATGCCCGAGCCGGGAACCGGCGACGGGGGAAGAAGGGGGGCCGCCACTGCCAGACTGCGGGGCGCCGCGCGGGCAACGCCCGACCACGCCCACCGGCGGCAGCGGCGAGGGGGCAGGGCGGCGGCGGCTCGCGGGGAGGGGAAGAAGTGGGGAGCCGCCCCGGTCGCCTCGCTCGGGGAGGGCGACGCGGGGGGCCTCGGGAGTTTTTCAAGTGGACCTTGACTGTTGCCGGTGGGAGGGATTTTAGTTTGTTTTTATGTGTTTGGTGAGTTCCTTTAGAGTTTGTATCATGCCCAGAAAGACGAGACGATGATGGCTAACTAAAGATGAAATAACATTCTCTCTGTCTAGCCCACAGAAGGGCACAACCACTGTGTCCGCGTAGACAACATGTGAATCTCACTGTAGCTGTTGTCGATGGCTTCACCCACACAGATCCTAACCAAGGACGCGTGCCCATCCTTCTATCGGGGTCGACGGCCGGCCTCTAAGACAAGGGTCATTATTCCATACCCCTGAGGTTGAGGTCTCCCCCTCTCGGAAAGGCTCACGTATCTTTCCGGACGGATCCCGCAAAGGGATTCTGGCGTTCGGCTGGAGTCCCTCCTCGGACCACATGAGGCAGGATGATACCCATAGGGTATCGCAAAGTCATCCAAAGTCATTCTTCCACTCCACGGACGGCGCTCGGCTTATTTGTTTAGACCTAATGCGTCACGCTGCCACTACCCTAGTTTTCTTTACACCGTAATGCGTCAGGCTGCCATTACCCTAGTTTTCTTTACACCGACAGCGGCGCGCCTTCGGCTCACTTTCAGTGCTTATAGTTGTCGTTAGGTGGTCTACGAACATGCATGCTTTTTTTGTTATTTATTTGTTCCTTGCAATGTAATGATATAATGAATAGATTGAAAGTTTCCTCGCAAAAAAAGTTGTGGTACTTAATTAATTTGAAGTTGAGCCTCTAATTATTCAAAAAAGGTTGAGTATACAATGGATCATGCCAACATGTGAAATCAAGTTATAGACAAGGAAGGTTTTTTTAGATGAAAAGGAAGGGTACCTCATCAAGTAATTGCATGGCCTAAGGTCTAGAGACCTCATACATGATGCCTTTGAGACTTCACACACGGGGGGTGTAGTAGTCTAGTCCATTTTTGTAAAACATGCTACACTTGGTTTTATTTATTTGTTTTGGTTTTCCAGCCAGTCTTTCATAAAAAACCGGCTATTGGATTATATTTAAAAACTTAAGTATTTAGAAAATGAAAAATAATACATACATTGGAAACATATTAATTATATATTTTATATCTTCTATTCCATTTCTATGTGGCATGACAGGTGGAATGGCTCCATCATTTCTGAGCAGTATGCATGCCTATACTCCTACAATAAATCTGAAATTGTCTCAGTCGGAATTTTTACTCTATAAATGATCCAAGTCTTATATCTCATCTGCCACTATCTCCTCAAGCTCACACTGAATTTGACAAACTCATGATTAGTAAACATTCAAGCACTAAGGAGTTAAATGCTCTTGACACTTGGTCATATCCATGAGGATAAAACTATTCGGCAAAAAAATTCTATATGTATTGTCATAAACAAATCACCTGCCCGGAACCATTCAAATGGATTTGGAAATCAAAGTTATAAATGAATCTCAAGGTCTTTATGTGGTTATTATTTGCGGACAAGCTGAATACCACGAACATCCTCAAGAGAAGACAGTTCCAAATTAGAAATGAGTTCAAATGTGTTGTATGTAATTTGGGAGAGGAAGAAACTATTGAACATTTGATTTTCAACTACACTGTGAGCAAAAACTTTTGGACCAGAATGGGACTCTAGTATACTTCTGGGTGTTCCACAATTGAGGCAGTGCAATGGGGTAAACAAAAACATTCTGGTAAATTGTTTTTTAGATCTTTACTATTACTAGTTGGAACATTTGGAAGGAGAGGAACAACTACATTTTCAACCACATAAATCCTTCTAGTAGAGCATGGTTTCAAAGAACAAAGGCTGGTCTCATTTTATTAAAATGTAGAGTTTCCTTTGATCTGAGTGATTTTATCACCACATTTGTAAACTCCATGTAGCTCCTGTTTAGATCATAAGTTCTGAACCAATGTGAGGATTCTTATCCCACACTTATGTAAATATTTAATTAATATTAACATAGCATAGTAGGTGCATCTCTTGCTATTTCAAAGTTATATATCTATATATATATGTCTTATCAATGTTTAAAAAATATCCAGTGTGTATTTAAAAAATATTTATGATGTATTAAAAATTATTTACACGATACTAAACAATGTTCATTGTGTATTTTCTAAAAAAATTAAAGGAAAACAGACCAAAATAGAGAACACCAAAACAGTGAACCTAATAAAGAATGAAAACCAGAACAAAAACCAAAAAACCCCAGCAAAGAAATGCTACATGAGCTCGCAAACGAGAACTGCTGAAATCGCGGACTGGTTGTGTGTGTCAAAACCGGTAGATCTTGGGTAGGGGGTTCCGAACTCTGGACCTTGGATCGATGGGTTGCAGGAGAAAGGGGGAGACAGTATTTACCCATGTTCAGGCCCTCTTAAGGAGGTAAAACCCTACGTCCTGCTTGATTATATTGATGTGGATGATGATTACAGAGTTGATCTACCTCAAGATCGTATGAGCTAAAATCTAGATGAGTTAGCTTGCCTACATGGACGAGGACCCCCGGTTTATATAGCCACGAGGAAATCTAGGGTTACACACAAACGACCTCTAGCTGAGGGTGGCTCGGCCGACCTATTCTACTTTACTTGAACACCATGTCGGTCTTCGATGCTTTTCCTCCTTGAATACGAGATGACCACATAGCCCGACCTCCAATTTGTACGACCCATTAGGTCGGCCTATTCGTGGCAGGACGACTACCTGAGGACCCCTTAATCCCGGACTCCCTGAGTAGCTCCCGAACTAGCCTTCAATGCCGATGTGCAGGGTCTTCGGATGCTCGCGTCCAAAGTGTTCAGTTTGCAAGGCGAGTTCCCCTGTTTCCTCCGATCACGAAATTATGATTTAGTCCTCGGCTGACTCATGGTTACCGAAGCGTCGTGGGCCCCATAACTTTTAACTCTGCAGAAATATTAATAAAAATTCTCGATTTTCACATGCTTTTATAAAGGCAAGCACTTTCAGCTATCCCTGACGGAACCACTCTCTATAGCAAGAGGAGGTAACGCCCTTTATAAACAAATCAAAATCTGTTCCGAGGCTCCATCGCCCTCCCAGTACACCAGGAAACCCTAGGATTCCAGCACTCCGGAGTCATGACAGGTTCCTCCTTACGCCCCTTGGCCCCCTTCCGGGGGACTGGGCCAGTTGCTCCGTTACCCTTCTCCATTTGCGCGAACTTGAAACCGAATGATATCTTCCCCTATTGTACCTTGCGCCTACTCGCGCCGGACTCGCCTCGGCCAATGGCGAAGCCTTCCGAGAAAACTTCCTTTCCCCTCAAAAGGGAGAAAGGGTTTGCTTATTTTCTTTCCTACTGCGAGGGGTGGGATTCCCCGTTCATCCTTTCCTAAGGGGTTTGTTGGAGTTCTACGGGCTGCAGCTGCACAATCTCACCCTTGGCTCCATCTTTCACATCTCAGGCTTCGTGGCCTTTTGCGAGATGTTCCTGGGTTGCGAGCCCCACTTCGATCTATGGAGAAAGTACTTCTGTATCATTCCGCAAACTAGAGGAATGACAATTTAGGAAGTGTGTGGAGACGAAGTATGGCATATAGCCACCACAAGATACTCGATCGGGACACCAAAGAAGGAGACCGATGAGTGGCCCTCGTAGTGGTTTTATATCCAAGATGTTCCCCTGTTCGAGTAGTTTGGAGAGGTCTTTCTGAATACTCCGCGGCTCCTTTAAAGAAGCGATTCAGCTGGCGGCCGAAGAGCTCTTCCTAAGAGGAGAGCTAGAAGGAGTCACTGCTTCACCCTGTGTTTTCCGAGAAAGAGTTTAACACTCTCAACTCGACTGACGCATACCTTGGAGTAGCACGATCCGTCCTTAAAGAAGTTGCAAGGTAGATGTTTGTCCATGTGCACGCGAGTCATCGGTGTCTCTATATCCGAACAAAAGGTTGGACCCAGTAACCCTCGAGCCTTAATTTGGGCGGGACAGCTGAATTAAGGGTCGACTTGACATCCTGCCAATCAACAGGATTTAAAGTAGGAAACAAAAAATTATCCAAAGATTTTCAGCTAAGGCAAGCTGATCTACAAGCGAGCAGTGCCGAACTGGAAATGTGAAGAAATTCACTAGAGAAGCCCATGGTAAGGGAATTTATTTGTGATATGCTAAATTTCCTTTTTTGTAATAACCAAGAAATTTGTTATAGCAGGCGAATCAATAGGCCAAATGCAAAAGGATCTAGATGCGTCTCGAGATTCTCAGCGGTACGCCGAATCTCAACTTGAAGCCGGTCATCGCGTATTGAAGCGATGCCGCGAGAAAACAACAATATCACAGAAGAGAATGAAAAACAAGTTGAGGAAACTGAGAGTTTCAAAGCTCAATTGGCCCAAACCTGAGAAGAGAATCAGAAATTGAAGGGCGACATATTCTGCAAGTAAAACGCTGACCTGTGAGGGATCACAATTTTATTGCGTTGATCGTAAAAACGTGCGCCTCTTTGTGGTTAGGTCTCCTAATTGTGCGTCCTCAAGAGGAAGCCAATTCTTTTTTTTGGGGGGGGGGCTGCTGAAGGAACTATCCGGTGTGCATGAGCGGGCTCGAAATGCTATGTGAAGTATGAACCAAGCTTTATGGCCAAACCAAAATCCTCCGCAAGGGATGGCCGATCTTGCTGAGCTATTGAAAGGAGCCCGATGTCGCTTTGAACCGTGGAAGAATTCGGCTTGCCGAGAAGGAGCTCGGGAAGCGGGGCTATGGTGAAGACCCGCTTTGCATGTCTAGATCCCGAGCACATGGCCCGGGTTGGGCCGGCGGGGCCGGATGGGAAAGAACTCCTCTTCATCTGGTGTATGATCAAGTGATGCCCGCTACACGCCTGTCGCAAGAGGAGTGCACTTTAGATGCTATAATAGATCAAATCGACCAATCGCCAAGCGTGTGATCATATGTAATGTAATATTTGTGTGTTACGGGAAGTCCCTTCATGTTTTGAAAACTCTGTCTTTAACAGGCCATCGGCTTCTACCTCCCCTATTAGCAACCCAGCAGTGTTTCGTACTTTGTATCATATGACATCAGGAATTAATTTCCGATAACCAGGCAATCCGGCCAAGTGGTACTAATAGACAAAGAATACACAGGGGGATTATGTTATATTACGATGCAACGTAAGAAACTTCTTCTGAAAAAATAGTTCCTCGGCGGGTTCCTTTTTCCGGGTTTCTACATAGGATGTAGTCGGTGTAGCCGTTTCTCCGTGTACTACGAACACATGTTATATACGAAGAAAAGTGCCGATTACACGGACATCGTTCATAGCCGACCAAGTTGTATCTTAAGAAAGGCTAGCTTTTGGCATTAACCGTCAGAGACACGTATCCATGCAAACCGGTCATAACAATCACAGCGGTGCTCCCTTTACCCTCTAGCCAAACATATCAGGAACGTAGAGGGTAATCACAGGAGCTAGGCAACCCAGCATTGCAAGGATCTTAAGTCCAATTGATGCATATAATGGCGGGAATTGATGTTGAGTCGAGGTGTATATATAAACAAGTAGGTATGATGAATACAATGAACGACTTCTTGATGAAGCCCCGAGGTGCTATGTGATCATTCCATTTAACACGGATTTCTGATAAATGCTTGAAGCAGTTTGGTTAAGCCGAACACTCCCTGGGACCGACTAATAAGCCCTACAAAAGAAAATAAAAAAGTTCTGGAAGAAAAGAAAAGGATGATGGCAAGAAGGGAATGACGCTCATCTAGCCATAGAAATGCCGAAGATGAGCTGCATTCCACGGGTTCGGCTCGAGGCGGTTATCCTCGAAGTTGCGCATGCGATATGCTCCTCCTGTTAAGACTTCATCAATTATAAAAGGGCCCTCCCACTTCGGGTGAAGTTTATGCTTCTGCTTCTCTAGGAGGCGTAGGACGAGTTCACCCACATTGTACGCCTTTTCCCGAATTTCCCTGCTCTGATTGCGCCGATCTTGCTGTTGATAGAAAGCAGATTGGACCCGAGCTATGCCGTTCTCACCTTCCACTGTGTCTAAATCATCTTGCTGATGCAACTCAGCCTCTTTTTCCTCGTACATACGCCCCGAGGTGCGTCATGTATAATGTCGCAGGGGAGGACCGCTTCAGCCGTGTACACCATGAAAAACGGTGTGTACCATGTGGAACGATTCAGGGTGGTACACAAGCCCCATAGTACGGAGTCGAGCTCCTCCACCCATTGACAGTCGGGTTCTTGAAGAGAGCGGACCAGCCGAGGTTTAATACCGCATATAATGAGACCACTAGCTCTTTTAACTTGTCCATTGGTATGCGGGTGATATACGGAGGCATAGTCAAGCTTGATGCCCAAGTTTGTGCTTCAATATTTTACCTCCTGTGCGGTGAAATTGGATCCGTTGTGTATTATTATGCTATGCGGGACACCATAAAGGTGTACGGCACAGAAAATGATTTCGATTACTGGCCCGACTTTGGCAGAGCTAACAGGCTTTTCAATCCATTTGGTAAACTTGTCGACCATAACCAAGAGGTATTTCTTTTTCTTAGTCCCCATTTAAGTGGGACGACCATATCCAGACCCCGGATCGCAAAGGGCCACGTGATCGGGGTTGTCCGAAGAGCTGTTGGGGGCATGTGGCTTTGATTCGCAAAGAGTTGACACCTCGCACAATGCCGAACGAGCGTGTGGGCGTCCTCTTGGGCTGTCGGCTAGAAGAAACCAGCTCAGAAAGCCTTACTGACCTGGGCCCGATCTACTGCATGGTGACCGCCCATACCGGCGTGTCTTCGGTCAGAAGCTGCCTTCCCTCCTCTTCGGATATGCACCATGGGAGGACTCCTGTGGTGCTCTTTTTATATAGCTCGCCCTCCTGGACCTCGTAAGCCTTTGATTGGCGGACTATTTGCCACGCCTCGGTCTGGTCATCGGGGAGTTCCTTGCGCAGGAGATAAACGAGGAAGGGTTCGGTCCATGGTGCGATTACTGCCATGACCTCGTGGGCCGAGGGTGTTTCTTCAATCGAATTTCCGCCGATGGTTTGATCATCCAGCTCGGCTTTAGGTGGTATAACCTGCACTTCACCATCGGCTCCTGTATTACCCACTGCTGCCTCTTGAGCTTGCGTTGGTTTTCCCTTGAATAGGAAAGGGTGATGCAGCACAGTAGCAGGAAGTATTTCCCTTAGATTTGAGAACCAAGATATCAATCTAGTAGGAAAATCAAGCCAAGTATCCAGAGTACCTGCGCAAACACAAACAAGCTTGCACCCAACGCTATAAAGGGGTTGTCAATCCCTTCAAGATTGATTGCAAAGTGAGATCTGAAGGCGGAAAGTGCAACGAAGTAAAAGTGTAAGGCTGAAAATAAGATGTGAAGTAGACCTGGGGGCCATAGTGTGCACTAGAGGCTTCTCTCAAAATAGCAAATATTACGGTGGGTGAAAAAATTACTGTCGAGCAATTGATAGAACCGCGCAAAGCCATGACGATATCTAAGGCAATGATCATACATATAGGCATCACGTCCGAGACAAGTAGACCGATACTTTCTGCATCTACTACTATTACTCCACACATCGACCGCTATCGAGCATGCATCTAGTGTATTGAGTTCACGACGAATAGAGTAACGCCTTAAGCAAGATGACATGATGTAGAGGGATAAACTCAAACCAATGATGTAAACTCCATCTTTTTACCCTTGATGGCAACAACACGATGCGTGCCTCGCTACCCCTTCTGTCACTGGGTGAGGTCACCGCACGGTATGAACCCAAAACCAAGCACTTCTCCCATTGCAAGAATCATAGATCAAGTTGGCCAAACAAGACCCACAACTCGAAGAGAATTACAAGGATATGAGATCATGCATATAAGAGATCAGAAGAAACTCAAATAAGATTCATAGATAATCTGATCATAATTCCACAATTCATCGGATCTCTACAAACACACCGCAAAAGAAGATTACATCGGATAGATCTCCATGAAGATCATGTAGAACTTTGTATTGAAGATCCAAGAGAGAGAAGAAGCCATCTAGCTACTATCTATGGACCAGAAGGTCTATGTGAACTACTCACGCATCATCGGAGAGGCCATGGTGTTGATGAAGAAGCCCTCCGTATCCGAATCCCCCTCCGGCAGGGCACCAGAATGTGCCTCAGATCGGATCTTGCGGAGACAGAAGCTTGCGGCGGCGGAATAGTATTTTCGTGGATCTCTCGCGCAGTTTTGGATTTTTCAGGAATTTATAGGCAGAAGAGGTAGGCCAGACGAGCCACAGGGGGCCCACAAGCCTGCTAGGCGTGGCCCCCCTGGCCGCGCCTAGGGGGCTTGTGGCCTCCCCTTGTGGACTCTGCCTTGGTTCTCACGTCCCGTGCGTATCTTCTGTTCCGGATAAAATCTTTTCGGAAGTTTTATTCCGTTTGGACACCGTTTAAAATTCTCCTCTGAAAAGGGCAAAAAACACGAAAAACACAGGAACTCGCACTTGGCACTGAGTTAATAAGTTAGTCCCAAAAAAGATATAAAAGGCATACAAAACATCCAAAGTTTGACAAGATAATAGCATGGAACCAACAAAAATTATAGATACGTTGGAGACGTATCAAGCATCCCCAAGCTTAACTCCTACTTGTCCTCGAGTAGGGAAGTGATAAAGACTAAATTTTTGATGTGGAATGCAACCTGGCATAGTTGGCCTTTGTAACTTCTTTCATGTGACATGAATATTCAGATCCGTAAGATTCAAAACAATAGTTTGCTATTGACATGAAAACAATAATACTTCAAGAAAACTAGCAAGGTAATCGTGAACTTTCGAAATAACAAGGCCAAAGAAAGTTATCCCTACAAAATCATATAGTCAAGCTATGCTCCATCATCCCCACACAACTAATTTAAATCATGCTCAACCCCGATATTGGCCAAGTAATTGTTTTCGCACTCTTACTTTCTCAAACCTTTTTCAACTCTCACGCAACACATGAGCGTGAGCCATGGATATAACACTATGGTGGAATAGAGTGTGGTGGAGGCTGTAGACAAAAAGGAGGAGATGGTCACATTGACTCGGCATATCAAAGGGCTATGGAGATGCCCATTAATAGATATCAATGTGAATGAGTAGGGATTGCCATAGGAATCTAGTCCTTGGAGGTTGGCGTGAAGCCAAAGGTTTCATGAGGACCTCCATTAGCTGATTTGGTAATTCTCTTTCATCATACAAGTTAATTGCCTCATCTGAAGGAATTGAGATTGGTAAAGCCCGAAGCAATTCTGTGGCCGCAGCATTGTAGTGAGTGTGATGGGTCATCCAGTTAAAGACCCAAGATTTGATATATTTGGGGTCACCTGAGATATGAGAGTAGCATAGAACTGAAGAATGATATCTGTATTCCAGTTACCGATATCTGTGGAGAATGGCAGTAGCCTGGCTTCATGAAGAACACTCAGTACTGGGGTGAAGCAGGGAATTTCTTCCATATCACAATGAGGAATGTGTGTGTGATGAAATATCTTCCTCTTCCCACAAAGCACAACAACATAGTAATTAAGTTGAGTTCTGGTCCAGAAATTCTTGTGTCTGATACAGAGCTTATCGTAAGGATTCTCTCTAGTGAAGAAATGATGTTCATCATAGAAGTCTTCTTTGAGAACCTTTGGCCTCTTCGATAAGGGCTGATGAGGCTTTGGTTGAAGATTTTGATGTTCATCATCTTGAGGATTTTTGGCCACCATAATAGCAGTTGCAGGATTTGCAACAACAATTGCAGTTTCATCAGTAGTACATTTATCTTGTAATGAGGCATTTTCATCACATGCTTGTTCTTCAGTTTGAGGAATTTGTTGTGCCGAAGGAGCACATGCAGTTTCTGGTACAATGGTTTCCTTTTCAGTTTCTTCAGATGATGTAGCTGATTCTTGATCTGGTGCAGATTTCACATGTGAGCTCTTTTCTTTAGAGCCTGTCAGAATTTCCATAGCGGCAGGAGTTTGAGAAATTTGAGTGGTCATTGGTAGGTTTGGGTGAGCCTTTCCCCAAAACTCATCATGGATAACAGGTGTGTGTCGGGGAAATCGACACCTATGGGAAGCTCTAAGGGTCCCTTGATCGTTCGGCGGAGGGAGAGAGGTGGCGCTAAGAGCAGAGCTAGCTATCAACACCTGCAAGGTCGTTTACCCAGGTTCGGGCTGCTTGGCGCATAAAACCCTACTCCTGTATTGGGGGCTTACTGTAGGGTTATTTGCTACAGTAATTTAGCTTGTGATTAGGGAGTCTCAAACCCAAAAGTTCCAACCTCTAGAAAATGAGCCTTGGGCCTTCTTTTATAGGCAAAGGGGTCACCAACAATGCGCTCACTGGTTGCATAGTGAACAGGGTTCACCGCTTATCTTTCTACTGTGCTGTGAGGGGCAGTAAATGCCTTGTCTGGCCCCTGACCTACATCAAGGTGGCTTCGACACGTGCCCATGGGTGTTCACACCTGGGCTTTGTGATGGTGCATGAGGGATGCACTGGAGCGGTGGCGATCGGCGGCACTATGGCGGGAGGGACACCTAGTGGGCGAAGAGAGCCTGCCGGCCTGGCGTCCTTGCCCACGGCCTCACCCATCTTCCCAGCAAGGATGGCTTGCCCGGGTCTTGGACATCTTCCCGACAAGGAGGGTTTGCCTGGGTCCTTGCAAGTCTTCCCGGCAAGGAGGGCCTGCCGGGGCCTTGTGAGTCTTCCCGGCGAGGAGGGCTCGCCGGGGCCTTGTGAGAATTCCCGGTGAGGAGGGCTCGCCGAGGCCTTGTGAGAATTCCCGGCGAGGAGGGCTCGCCGAGGCCTTGTAGCCTGGGTAGGCTCTTCACACCTTTGGCGGGGTGTGTTCTTGGCGAGCCTCGGGTTTCTCTTCCCGTCGGCTATCTTGGTGTGTTGCCGCCAAGTGTGTTGCTGGTGCCCGTGCACAAGTCTGGGGCACGGGAGACCCCAGTCTTGAGTGCACCAACAGGAGCCCCCGGGCCTGGGCCACACACATATGCGAGACGTAGTTGGGCCATGCCCAAATGGTGCACGGGCTTCTGCTTGGCAGTTTGGAGCCGTTGCAAGTGGCCCTCCCCACATCATGCCTCGAGCGCGCGAGGTGGAGAGGTGCGGGCGCAGTGGCCTCCCCACCTCCTGAAGCATTACCGCAACACGTGAGACATGCGCAGTAACATTCACGCAAGTGGCGTTCGTGGGTTTAAAGGCTGCAATCGTGGCAGGGCCCACCCCCGCATGCATTGGTGTAGCAGGGCAGTTCCCTGTTCGCCCGTGATCATGAGTGATTGGGCGAGAGGGGCGGCGGTTTCTGGACTGAGGAGAGCTAGCCCCCGCGCCTCGCCCTATAAATTAGGACGTTTGCGAGGGGTTTTTGCTCTCCTCACTCCTGAAACATTCAGAATCCCCGGCTTGTGTCTGCGGTGTCTTCTTCAGCATGAGGTGGCGCTCGCCCCTAACCATGGCTAGGGGACGAGGGCGGCCACTAGGACGGCAAGAGGATCCCATTCGGATCATGCCACAACTTCAGGGGCTGTAGCTGTGGAGGGCAGCCCGAGCGCCCGAGGTGGCGGAGGGGCGAGAGGCCGCGGTCGCCGCGGAGGCTGTGGCCGGGGAAGGCGGAGTGCTACTCCAGCACCCCCGCCTTCTCCCAGGCTCGTTCCTGTGAGGACTCATGTTGAAAGAACTCCGTTGGAGTTTCTCGTCAAACTACAAGGCCGCATCAGGACCCGACTTCAACTCCCCACCACCTTCGCCAAGGTGATGAGCGAAGACAAGCTCCTGATGTTGTGGCTTCGGGTGCATGAATGAGGCAATGGTGCGGTACCAGTGGTCATGGAGCAACTGGGGCCTCGGGTCGTGTTCCTCGGACGCGGGTGGAAGAGCTTCGCCCATGCCCATAACCTCTGGGATGGGCACGTTCTTTGCTTCAAGATGATGGCGGATAACCTACTCTCCGTCAAAATTTACGGGAGCTCAGGTGTGCGCCTCAGCTGCTGTGCAGAGAGCTCGAGCGGGACTAAAAACCCCTTCCTCGCGCGAGAGCGATGAGGACGGGATAGACGGTGGCGACATCGGGTACGGGTCAGATCCTTGACGTTAGCTGTGCTTCCCTAGCAGTGGCTCCAGAAAAGTGATGATCCTGCAATCTCTAGTGTTAGCTAGACGAATGCTTATAACAACTAACCTTCTCCTGCAACCGCACCAGAAGAATGCTGCTAGCACTCCCCGGCAATGAAACTAGAAGAATGTTGTTGATGGCCCAGCAACGCGTGGGTTCGCAGCAGTTTTCGAGGGTAGAGTATTCGACCCAAATTTGTAGGTAAGCCTTAGGAGGTGAGAGTATACTCCCAAGTATTAGCAGCTGAATGTGTCAGATTCAATCACACCTGAAAGATTAGTATCTGCAAGCACAATAGTGACATCGAAGTAGTAACAGCGAAGTAGCGGGTATCAGCAGTGTAACGAGCAATAGCAGTGGCAAGGAACAGTAGTAGTGACAGCAGTAGCAGGTAGCAACAGTAGCAAGCGACAGTAGTAGCAACAGTAGCAGCAGAGCAAGACAAGTAACGGCAGTAGCAACAGTAGTAGCAGCAGAGCAAGACAAGTAACGACAGTAGCAACAGTAGTAGCAGCAGATCAAGACAAGTAACATCAGTAGCAACAGTAGGACAAACTCGTAGGCATTGGGTCGGTGATTTGTTTGGATGATATTCATCATGCAACAGCTATAACACGGAGAGATATGTGGCTAGCTCCCGTTCGTCAATGTGATGTAGGCATGCATTCCGTGTGTCGTCATACGTGCTTAAGGAAAAGAACTTGCATGACATCTATTGTCCATCCCTCCCGTGGCAGCGGGGTCCAAAAGGAAACTACGGGATATTAAGGTTCTCCTTTTAATAAAGAATCGGACCAACGCATTAGCACTTGGTGAACACATGAACTCCTCAAACTATGGTCATCACTGGGAGTGGTTCCGGTTATTGTCACTCCGGGGTTGCTGGATCATAACACATAGTAGGTAACTACAACTTGCAAGATCGGATCTAAAACACACATATATTGGTGACAACATAATAATTTTAGATCTGAAATCATGGCACTCGGGCCCTAGTGACAAGCATTAAGCATGGCAAAGTAGTAGCAACATCAAATCTCAGGACATAGTGGATACTAGGGATCAATCCCCATCAAAACTAACTCGATTACATGATAGATCTCATCCTACTCATCACCGTCCAGCGAGCCTACGAATAGATTATTCATGAACGACGAAGAGCTTCATGGAATTGGAGAGGGAATAAGGTTGATGATGACGATGGCGACAATTTCCCCTCTCCGGAGCGCAAGACGGACTCCAGATCTGCCCTCCAGATGAAGAACAGGAGGTGGCGGCACCTCCGTATCGAAAACGCGACGAATACTTCTCTTTTTATTTTTTCTGGGATGAAAGACAACTTATAGAGCTGGAATTGGGGGCGGCAGGTGCCTGTGGGCCCCACAAGCCTGCCCACTGCCACCAGGGGGTGGTGTTGGAGCAGGGGCTTGTGGCCTACTGGCCCACCCCCTCAGGTGGATTCTGGCGCAGGTATTTTTGATATTTTCCAAAACTGCTCCTCGTAAATTTTTAGGACGTTTGGAGAACTTTGATTTCTGCACAAAAATAACAACAAGGCAATTCTGCTGAAAACAACGTCAGTCCAGGTTAGTTCCATTCAAATCATGCAAATTATAGTCCAAAACAAGGGAAAAAGAGTTTGGAAAAGTAGATACGTTGGAGACGTATCAACTCCCCCAAGCTTAAAACATTGCTTGTCCTCAAGCAACTCAGTTGACAAACTGAGAGAGAAAGAAAAACTTTGAATAACTCTGTTTGATTTTGTGGTTGCAACTATGTCTAACTCATAACCAGAATTTCAGCAAGATCACAAGTTAACCACATAAGCAAATGACACAAAGGTCTCACGGTAAACTAATATCAATGGCATAATCAGCTAACGAGCAAATAATAATGAGTTTCAAATACCAACACTTCAATCAAAACAAGCATGAAGCAATATGAATAGGTGGCATCTCGCTAGCTCTTTCTGAGACCGCAAAACATAAATGCAGAGCACTTTCAAAGATCAAGGGCTGACTAAACATTATAATTCATAGCAACGAAGATCCAGTCATAGTCATACTCAATATCAATCAAAAGCAAAGCATAAAAATGACAGAGGTGCTCTCTAATTGGTGCTTATATAAGAGGAGGATGACTCGACAGGAAAATAAATAGACAGGCCCTTCGCAGAGGGAAGCATTGATTTGTAGAGGTGCCAGAGCTCAAGCTTTGAAAATAGAGATAATAATTTTGGGTGGCATGCTTTCATTATGAACGCAATGACCAAGAGTTCTCAATATCTTCCATGCTACTCATGCTATAGGCGGTTCCCAAACAGAAAAGTAAAGTTTTAACTCCCCCACCACCAATCAATCACACTCCACGGCTAGCCGAATCCTCGGGTACCGTCCATACTAACATCAATCCGGGGGGAGTCTTGTTTTACAGTTATGTTTTCGATTTAAGCATGGAACTGGGCATCCCAAATACCGGCCCCTTTCTCGTGAATGACTGTGAATAAACACATGTCGAGGATAACACTCCTAGCATGGAAGATACCAATAGCCCTCTGTCACCACATGAGTGGTTCGGGCATGCAAAACAGATTTATTTCTTGAAGGTTTAGAGAATGGCACATGCAAATTTACTTGGAACGGCAGGTAGATATCGCAAATAGGTAGGTATGGTGGACTCTCATGGAAAAACTTTTGGGTTTATGGAAGTGGATGCACAAGCAGTATTCCCGCTTAGTACAAGCGAAGGCTAGCAAAAGACTGGGAAGCGACCAACTAAAGAGCGACAATAGTCATCAAGATGCAATGAGTTTGACTAACATTGAATGCAAGCATGAACAAGATATAAATCACAATGAACACGAACATCATAGAGGATTTGTTGATTTTGTTTCAACTACATGCATGAACATGCGCCAAGTCAAGCCACTTGAAACATTCAAAGGAGAATACCATCCTATCATACTACATCATAGTCATCTCAAAATCTATGTTGTCAGCGACCATTATAAGCTCTCAGCTAAATAAGCATGGCATCAGAAACTATGATCTCTAAGTTGTCACTGTAGACATGGTTCTCTCACAACAAAGCTAAATCTGGGTTGACAAGCTAGTCATATTTACAAAAACAAAATAGATAGGGTTCATACCAGCTTTACAGTCTCAGTCACTTCATCATATATCATCATTGTTGCCTTTCATTTGCACGATCGAACGATGAAAACGATAATAAGCGCATTGGACTAAGCTGAATCTGCAGGCAAACACAAAGGAGAAGACAAAGTAATATGGCTCTTTGAAAGCTAAACAGGTAAGCATGTAAGAACCACTAAGCATTGTAACTGTCGTGGTAACGATTCTGACAATAAAAATGGGGTAGGATAACGGAGCATGATATATCAAGATGCACATGGGTGACATGGTGGTTTTAGCGAGTTCGGGCCTCTCACAATGGAGATAACAACCCTACGTCTCGTGCTCCGGAGAGGCTTTGTTTTATCTGTCATGGACATGAGTTACATGGTATAGAGAGAGCCCGAGCTCCAGGGAAAGAATGAGCCCGAAGGAGGAGAAGAAGAAGATGTCTCTAGCTATGTGGAGGGGGTGGCTTATATAGAGTGCGCCACTTCCTCACCTCTTAGGTTACAACATGGGGCATTGATGCCATAATGTCAGCCCACTACAGATGTCTTGCCGACTGTTGGTATTTGCATGACCGAGCGAGTCATACGGCCGAGTGGTTGACTGTCATCCGAGTGGATGGAATGTACTTGTTTGAGTGGATCCGTACCGAGTGGATTAGATGTTGTCACGATCCAGTAGGAATTTCCCTTGTAGTCCTTAAACTAATAATGAGGTGCCCTTGGGTAGGACGTACTGGTCAGACCTATGACCCTACCCTAGGGCTATATCCCTGTCATTAGCCCCCGACTGGATCAGGGTCCGAGTGGTGAAGGTGTCGATGTAAATCTTGTAGCAGCAGACCGAACTTGAACGTCCTTCAGGGCCTTGCAAAATTATGCGTTGATTGAAGTCTTCATCATTCGCCTTGATCGATTCCGCCGAGTAGTACGTCCGAGTGAACTTAAGAATTGAAGTAGATCCGAGTGACCAACAAGATCTTGAGACTCTGACTGACTGCTGGTAGTCGGTTGAAATCTGTTGAATCTGTTGAACTTGGATGTTGTTGGTGGACCTGACCAAGCAGAATGGTTCTTTTTTGTTTTTCTCTTCTAGTGGGGGCACACTAAGTGCACCCACTGGGTGTAGTCCCCGAGCCTCTGTCGGACTAGATGAGTCCGGCAGAGGGTTTAAGTCATCCAATGCTCATCATGTTGAATGTTTGTTGTATCTGCATTATATGATTTCTAGATCAAAGTCAAGTCTCTAAGAGTTGTTTTTAACTTAGGCGATACGGGGTCGCAGCTAAGTTCCCGAGTGTGGAGCGTGTCTGTACTCGGAGTAGTTTTTAACTTAGGCGATACAGAGTCACAGCTAAGCCTCCGAGTGCGGAGCGTGTCCGTACTCGGAGTTGTTTTTACTTAGGCGATACAGAGTCGCAGCTAAGCCTCCGAGTGCGGAGCATGTCCGCACTCAAAGTTGTTCTTAACTTAGGCGATACGGAGTCACAACTAAGTCCTCAAGTGTGGAACATGTCCGCACTCGGAGTTGTTTTTAACTTAGGCGATATGGAGTCGCAGCTAAGTCCCCGAGTGTGGAGCATGTCCGCACTCGGAGTTGTTTTTAACTTAGGCGATATGGAGTCGTAGCTAAGCCCCCGAGTGTGGAGCATGTCCGCACTCGGAGTTGTTTTTAACTTAGGCGATAGAGAGTCGCAGCTAAGTCCCCGAGTGTGGAGCATGTCCGCACTTGGAGTTATTTTTAACTTAGGAGATACAGAGTCGCAGCTAAGCCCCCGAGTGTGGAGCATGTCCGCACTCAGAGTTGTTTTTAACTTAGGCGATACAGAGTCGCAGCTAAGTCCCCGAGTGTGGAGCATGTCCGCACTCGGAGTTGTTTTTAACTTAGGCAATACGGAGTCGCAGCTAAGCCCCCAAGTGTGGAGCATGTCCGCACTCAGAGTTGTTTTTAACTTAGGCGATACAGGGACGCAGCTAAGTTCCCGAGTGTGGAGCGTGTCCGTACTCGAAGTAGTTTTAACTTAGGCGACACGGAGTCGTAGCTAAGTCCCCGAGTGTGGAGCATGTCCACATTCGGAGTAGTTTTGAACTTAGACGATACAGAGTTGCAGCTAAGTCCCCGAGTGTGGAGCATGTCCGCACTCGGAGTAGTTTTGAACTTAGGCGATACGGAGTCGCAGCTAAGTCTCCGAGTGTGGAGCATGTCCGCACTCGGAGTAGTTTTGAACTTAGGCGATACAGAGTCGTAGCTAAGCCCCCGAGTGTGGAGCATGTCCGCACTCAGAGTTGTTTTTTAACTTAGGCGATACAGAGTCGCATCTAAGTTCCCGAGTGTGGAGCGTGTCCGTACTCGAAGTAGTTTTAACTTAGGCGACACGGAGTCGCAGCTAAGCTGAGCGGTGGCGCGCGGGGCAGCCGAATGATACACGAAGTGGCGATGCGCATGGCATCCGAGTGAGGTAGACGATTCTGCTGAGTGGCAACGCGCGGGGCGGCCAAGTGATGTATGTCTAGGAGGCGTCCGACCCACTGACGGCACGCGGGGCGGCCGTGTCCACTACGTCATTGTGGGGGCTTCCGAACACGTGAAAATGCATGAATGATCGTTGCGGAGACTGAGCCTGAGCAACGACGAGGATGGCGCACGGATGCGTCGAGTAACCTGTGTATGAAAAATAGCACAAGCCAACATAAAAGTTTATCAAAGTAATATGATCTTTGCTGAAATAGTTCGTGTAAATTGCACCCATAGACACCCACTAGGTGTGCCACGTGATTGCTGGTTCGGAACCAGCAAGAGTCTAAAAGAGTGAAGGATCCGGCTGAACTCGTTTGAGTACTGGACCCAAACGAAGCGGAAGTGAAGTGTTCCCACATAAAAATAAACAACCGAGTGCAGAGGTACACTCAGTGGCGTGGCCTCCGAGTGAACGTCATGTGCGGCTTCCTCGACACTCGGTAATGTAGAAACGATTATTTAATAGAATGCAATCTGTGAAAAAATGACTTAGCTGCCTGACGACGCGCGGGGCGGTCGAGCGAAGTAGACACATCCGGCTGAGTGGCGACGTGTTGGGCGGTCAAGCGATGAAGACACGTCTAGCTGAGTGGCGACATGCGGGGCGGCCGAGTGACGACGCGTAGAGCAACCAGGTGACGAAGGAGCCTCTAGCCGAGTGACGACACGCGAAGCTGCCGAGTGACGAAGGAGTCTCCAGCCGAGTGAGGATGGCTTGTCTTGCTGACTAGGGATGCGCGAAGCTACCGAGTGCTGATGACGGATCCGAGTGAGGGACGGCGCGCAGGGCGGCCGAGCGCTGACGACGCGTCCGACTGAGTGACAGCATGCAGGGTGGCCGAGTGATGATGACGCGTGTTCGACCGAGCGCCGACGCGCAGAGCGGTCGAGTGATGACGGCGTGTCTAGTAGAGTGACGGCGCACGGAGCGGCCGAGTGAGGATGGAGCGTCCGACTGAGTGACGGCGCGCGGAGCGATCGAGTGACGAAGAAGCATCCGGTCGAGTGACAGTGCCCGGAGCGACCGAGTGAGGAAGGAGCGTCCAGTCGAGTGGTGATGCGCGGAGCTGTCGAGTGATGACGATGCGTCCAGTAGAGCGACGGCGTGCGGGGCAGCCGAGTGATGATGGAGCGTCTGGCCGAGTGACGCCGCGCGGAGCGGTCGAGTGAAGAAGGCGCGCCTCACCGATTGGCGATGTGCGGGGCCGGTCGAGTGATGATGACGCGTACAGTAGAACGATGACGCGCGGGGTTGCCGAGTGATGAAGTCACGTCCGGTTGAGCGATGATGCACGGGGCGATCGAGTGATGAAGTCGCGTCCCGTTGTGTAGCGACGCGCGGTGCTGTAGAGTGCCTGCACATTAGTCATCTGGATGGAAATACCACCAAACTAAACCTGAACGTTTTACTTGTCATGTGGACGTTTTGTTGTCCGAGTGACGAGTCTCTTAGTTATAGGGATAATCTGGTTTCCAGCTAGCCGAGTGACCCTGCAAGTTAGCAAGTATAGCCATTATTCTTTGTGCCGGACAAAAACGACCGTGTATTGATGCTAATTAGCCGGATTAAACGCTCGGTGGTAATATATGCATGCATGTACAAATTAATTGGCGCGGAAGGAGCATGCTTGTTATCGCTACAATAAATAGGTAATTGACGATGGGAATACTCACCAATTAGCCACATAATGAGGCGATTATACCTTAATGAAATGGTCCACCCATGCTTCAAGGAATTGGGAGACCCACGTTAGGCATGCAATTAATGATTGCTGGTGGAGTTGCGTACGGGTGTGCATGGTAGCTCTCCTTCCGTTCCTTTTTTTTGCATGCAGTCAATTAATCAAGGAAGATGCCAAAGTAACAGCATTGAACGGTCATCGGTTGCAGCTTGCAAGCCGAGGCTGATTCCTAAGGCATCGTTGCTGCGTGCCTCGGCCAGGAGGCCTCGCCGGCGACCAGCGCCGGAGGAAGTAGCCCTACGTGCCCGCGTCGCGCGGCGTCGGCGCTTCCACCATGGAGGTCGCCCCCGAGTGGCCGAGAACACGAGGCTAGAGTTGACGACGAGGTAAACGGTGTCGGAAGTCGTGCATGCGGGCTCAACGACCTGGCTGAAGACGATGCCCACGCGGGTGTCGGTGGCGGCCGCGCATCACGATGATGAGACGGGCGGTGCCTATAGTCGTGCGTGGATGCTTAACGACGACGCCGCACACGATGTGCAGTCGGTTGTGCGTCGATGGCCGTTGTGCCCATGTCGATGATGACGACAATGAGACCGACGACGCCGGCAGCCACACGTAACGACGACGGGACGCTGGTGGCCGCCCATGACGACGATGAGGTGAAGGACGCTGGTGGCCGTGCATGACGACGACGAGCCGGACGATGCCAGCGGCCACGCATGACGACCATGAGGCTCACGACGATGAAAAATAACCATATGCATCATGGCTTGATAGACGACAATAAAAAGGGGGTAGGATAACGGAGCATGATCTATCAAGATGCACATGGGTGACACGGTGGTTTTAGCGAGTTCGGGCCTCTCACAGTGGAGATAACAACCCTACGTCTCGTGCTCCGGAGAGGCTTTGTTTTATCTGTCATGGACATGAGTTACATGGTATAGAGAGAGACAGAGCTCCAGGGAAAGAATGAGCCCGAAGGAGGAGAAGAATAAGATGTCTCTAGCTATGTGGAGGGGTGTGGCTTATATAGAGTGCGCCACTTCCTCACCTCTTATGTTACAAGATGGGGCACTGATGCCATAATGTCAGCCCACTACAGATGTCTTGCCGACTGTTGGTATTTGCATGACCGAGTGAGTCATACGGCCGAGTGGTTGACTGTCATCCGAGTGGATGGAATGTACTTGTCTGACTGGATCCATACCGAGTGGATTAGATGTTATCACGATCCAATAGGAATTTCCCTTGTAGTCCTTAAACTAATAATGAGGTGCCCTTGGGTAGGACGTACTGGTCAGACCTATGACCCTACCCTAGGTCTATATCCCCATCAGTAACCAATATCTTCTACCTTGACACAAAGAAAAAGAAAAATATTTACATGGGAAAGCTCCCAACAAGCAAAAGAAGAAAGAAAAATCTTTTTGGGTTTTCTCAAAAGGACACAAAACAAGAAAACAAGAAAACGAAAAGAAACTAGCATGGATAATACAGTGGCAAAGTGTAAACACCGACTAACAAAGTGAAAGCATAAGCATGAATATAAAGTCGGTGAGAACACGTACTCCCCCAAGCTTAGGCTTTTGGCCTAGCTTGGTCTAATCCCATGGATGATCCTCGCGAAACCCAAAGTCATAATGGGTGTTATACGGGAGTGCTGCAGCCACTGCCTGAATAGATGCCTCACGAAGTCGAGAAGCAGTCGCCTCCATCTCATACTCCTCTGCCTCTCCTATGGTTATGTAGTATCTTCGTTTAACCTGAAAGTCAAAGAAAGCAGGAGCAGGAAGGGTAATATGGAAAACACGTTGTCGGTTAAATATCAAGCGGTATAGAAGAGATCCATGATCTCTCTCAAGGAACTGGTAGCGTGTTAGAGCGACACGATCAAGGTAGGCTGTATGGAGAGGAGGGTCTTCTGGACGGATGGATACTCCTAGAAAATTTGCTAAGCGTGTAGCATAAACTCCGCCAAAGAAAGCCCTCTCACTGGCATTTTTATTCAGCCTCCTTGCTATAATAGCTCCCATATTGAAGCTCCTGTCACCTGTTACTGCACTCTTAAGGATACTAAGGTCGGAAGCGCATAGGTGACAATGTGCACCCTTGCCGTTAATGCACCTACCTATGAAGAGAGCAAGGTAGTGCAAGGCAGGGAAATGGATGCTTCCTATGGTGGCTTGCGTGATATCTCTGGTTTCTCCAGCAGTTATACTGGAGACAAAGTCTGTGACAGAAGACTTAGGAGGATCAATAACACTACCTCCATCGGGTATCTTGCAAATCCTATTGAAATCCTCCAGACCCATGGTATAGGATTTATTGTACAGATCAAACAATATGGATGACTCATGGCCAGCTGAAAATTTAAATCTACGCATGAAAGAGGCAGTGAGCATAGTATACTGTTCACATTTATCTGAGAGGAATTCTTCTAACCCGGCATTGCGGACAAGTGCATCAAACTCATCCTTGAAGCCTGCTTCGATCATGAACTCGTCGGAAGGCCATTCACATGGTTGCACCGGTGCGTCCCTGAGTTGAAAAGGTTTGGGCTCCCGAAAGGACAGATGAGGACCCTTCTTACTTGAGGAACCACCATGAAACTTCCTCCTGAACATAATTTCCTTTTGCTGAAATTTTTGAAGTTCAAGAGAAAAGTGAATAAAGACCCACCACACCTTGTAGCAACTACTCCTACTAGTGCCTAGAGAACGTATCACGCGCTAAAACTACTTGGGACCAGCTAAAATCAACTTTTATAGCTCAACAAGAGGGTCACCAAGGTAGCAAAATTCGCGAAGGATAAAGCACTAGAGCAAAAACTAATTGGACCAATGGAGGAGTCAGTTACCAAGGAGTAATTTCCCCAAAACAGTTCGGAGAATGGTGCTTTGAGCAAGGAGATCGAAAATCACAGCCAAATGAGCAAGAACACGGGTTTGAGCTGCGAAACAATTTTTTTTGGAGGTGGAAGAAGAGGCTGAGAGCTGGAATGAGTGGAGGGGGTGCCTGTGGGCTCCACAAGCTTGCACCCCGCCATGAGGGGGTAGGTGGCGGTGGGACGGCTTGTGGCCCACTGGTCAGGCCCCCTCACCAGCTCTCAGGCCCATAAATTTTCAAAAATTCCAGAAAAAATCATACTAAATTTTCAGGACCATCAGAGAACTTTTATTTTCGAGGTATTTTTCTTCGGGACGCTAAAACAGAAAACAGGAAAAACTAAACTAATTCTATCATTTTTCTTCTAAGCAACAGAAAATGAAGACTCAAAACAGGGGTATGTGACTCTCTGATTCATCCGTTTCATGGTCATCGAAAGAAATCCGACAATGGGATTGATCAAGTCCTTATGACAAAACCTTCTCGAATCGCAAGAGAGAACGGAGAATTTTCGAATAGCCACTAAGTCACCTCAATGGGGATATGTATCTCCCCAACAAGCAAATCATACTTCATCTTGACACGAGGAATAGGGCATTCAAAGCTCCCAACGAGAATCGATGAAGTCTTTTCGATAGCATTGATGCAATGTACTGGATATCGCTTCTTCGGAAAGTGCATTGTGTGCTCATTACCGTTGACATGGAAAGTGACATTGCCTTTGTTGCAATCTATAACAGCCCCTGTAGTGTTTAAAAAGGGTCTTCCGAGGATGATAGCCATGGCATCGTCCTCGGGAATATCCAAGATAACAAAGTCTGTTAAGATAGTGGTATTAGCAACCACAACAGGCACATCCTCGCAAACGCCGATAGGGAAAGCAGTTGATTTGTCGGCCATTTGCAAAGAAATTTCAGTGGGTGTCAACTTATTCAACTCAAGTCTACGATAAAGAGAGAGCGGCATAACACTAACACCGGCTCCAAGGTCACATAAGGCAGTTCTTACGTAGTTTCCTTTAATAGAGCAAGGTATAGTGGGCACTCCGGGATCACCAAGTTTCTTAGGAGTTCCACCTTTGAAAGTGTAATTGGCAAGCATGGTGGAGATCTCAAGATCTGGTATCTTCCGTTTATTAGTCACGATATATTTCATGTACTTGGCATACAGAGACATCTTGAGCATATCAGTTAACCACATCTGCAGAAAGACGGGCCTTATCATCTCAACGAAGCGCTCAAAATCCTCATCATCCTTTTTCTTGGATGGCTTAGGAGGAAAGGGCATAGGTCTTTGAACCCATGGCTCTCTTTCTTTACCATGCTTCCTAGTAGTAAAGTTATTCTTGTCGTATCTCTTAGGTTGTGGATTATCATGATTAACCGTAGGTTCAATCTCCACATCCTCATCATGGCTAGGTTGAGCATTATTATGAACATCACTGTCCACATTGTCACCAGGTTCATGTTCATCACCTGATTGTGTTTCTGCATCAGACGCAGAAATATCATTAGGTTCTTCAGGTGTGACAGTATTTGGTGAACTGGCGTGCAGGTTTCTATCATCCTTCTTCTTCTTTTTAGGATGACTAGGTGTATCAGCATTGATTCCTTGAGAATCTTGATCAATTCTCTTAGGATGACCTTCAGGATACAAAGGTTCCCGAGTCATTTTGCCTCCTCTAGTAATGACTCTGACAGAGTTGTCATTTAATTCATTGAGCAAGTCATTCTGAGCTTTAAGTACTTGTTCTACCTGAGTAGTAATCATAGAGGCATGTTTACCCAGAAGCTTCAGAGCATTGACATTTCTGTCTACACAAGCACTTAGATGGCTAAGCATACGAGCACTTTGTTCCAAATGTGTGCTAACATAATCATTGAAACTCTGCTGTTTGGCAACAAAGTTGTCAAATTCATCAAAGCATAGGCTAGTAGGTTTATCAAAAGGAATATCACTCTCATCAAACCTACGCAGAGAATTCACTTCTACTACCTGTATCGGGTTATCGAGACCGTGGATCTCTTCGATAGGTGATAGATTTTTGACATCTTCAGATCTAATGCCTTTCTCTTGCATAGGTTTCTTGGCTTCTTGCATATCTTCGGGACTGAGGAATAGAATACCTCTTTTCTTGGGAGTTGGCTTAGGAGGTGGTTCGGGAATAGTCCAAGCATTATCGTTGATCAAGAGGTTATTCAGTAGGGTCTCAGCTTGTTCTACAGTTCGTTCCCTAAAAACACAACCGGCACAACTATCTAGGTAGTCTCTAGAGGCATCGGTAAGTCCGTTATAGAGGATATTAAGTATCTCGTTCTTCTTGAGAGGGTGATCAGGCAAAGCATTCTGTAGCTGGACGAGCCTCCCCCAAACTTGTGGAAGACTCTCTTCTTGGAGTTGAGCAAAGTTGTATATTTCCTGCAAGGCAGCTTGCTTCTTATGGGCAGGGAAATATTTCTCACAGAAGTAATAAACCATCTCCTAGGGACTACACACACATCCAGGAGCAAGAGAGGTGAACCAGGCTTTAGCATCATCCTTTAGAGAGAAAGGAAACATCTTAAGGATATAGTAGTGGCGGATCTTCTCCTCATTAGTGAAAAGGTTGGCTATTTCGGATAGTTTGGCAAGATGGGCTATGACCGTCTCAGACTCATAACCGTGAAAAGGATCAGATTCGACTAGAGAGATTATCTCAGGGTTGACAGAGAATTCATAATCCTTATCGGTGACAAAGATAGGGGAAGCGGCAAACTTCAGATCATTTTTCATCCTAACTTGAGAACTAATTTCTCAACGTCATAGGCGTCCTTACACGCAAGAAAATCCTCAGCTATCTCTCCCTCCATAACATAACCCTCAGGTATATCAGGCAATTCATATCTAGGAGAGCTAGATCTAACAGGAGCAAAAGCAGGTTCTATCTCAATAGCATCGGCAATTTCAGAAGCATCACGAGTATTGGCAGTAACTCTAGCAATATGAGCATCAAGGAACGCTCCCTGTGGAACATCAGGCAAAGGAGTATCTCTAGCAGTATCAAGCATAGCATCATCAGGTAAAATAGCATCTCTAGCATCATCAGGCAAAGCAGTATCAAGCATATCATCTCTAGCAATATCAAGCATAGTATCAAGCATAGCATCATCACGCATAGTATCAAGCATGGCATCTCTAGCAGTAGTATCAAGCATAGCATCACCCGGCATAGTATCAAGCATAGCATCTCTAGCAGTAGTATCACAAGCATCATCAAGCATAGACGACAAATCAAGATTTCTAGCAGGAGGTGAAGTCGCAAACTTACTCATAACTGAAGGTGAATCAAGTGCAGGGCTAGATGGCAATTCCTTACCTCCCCTCGTAGTTGAGGGCAAAACTCTGGTCTTCGGATCCTTCAGATTCTTCATAGTGATCAGCAGATATAAATCCCAAGTGACTCAGAGAATATAGCAATACCTCCCCGGCAACGGTGCCAGAAAAATGCTGACGTCAGCTGTGCTTCCCTGGCAGTGGCTCCAGAAAAGTGCTGATCCTGCAATCTCTAGTGTTAGCTAGATGAATGCTTATAACAACTAACCTTCTCCAGCAACGGCACCAGAAGAATGCTGCTAGCACTCCCCGGCAATGAAACTGGAAGAATGTTGTTGATGGCCCACCAGCGCGTGGGTTCGCAGTAGTTTTCAAGGGTAGAGTATTCGACCCAAATTTGTAGGTAATCCTTAGGAGGTGAGGGTATACTCCCAAGTATTAGCAGCTGAATGTGTCAGATTGAACCACACCTGAAAGATTAGTATCTGCAAGCACAATAGTGACAGCGAAGTAGTAACAGCGAAGTAGCGGGTATGGGCAGTGTAACGAGCAATAGCAGTGGCAAGGAACAACAGTAGTGACAGCAGTAGCAGGTAGCAACAGTAGCAAGCGACAATAGTAGCAACAGTAGCAGCAGAGCAAGACAAGTAACGGCAGTAGCAACAGTAGTAGCAGCAGAGCAAGACAAGTAACGGCAGTAGCAACAGTAGTAGCAGCAAAGCAAGACAAGTAACAATAGTAGCAACAGTAGGACAAACTCGTAGGCATTGGGTCAGTGATTTGTTTGGATGATATTTATCATGCAACAACTATAACATGGAGAGATATGTGGCTAGCTCCCGTTCGTCAATGTGATGTAGGCATGCATTCTGTGTGTCGTCATACATGCTTAGGGAAAAGAACTTGCATGGCATCTATTGTCCATCCCTCCCGTGGCAGCGGGGTCCAAAAGGAAACTACGGGATATTAAGGTTCTCCTTTTAATAAAGAACCGGACCAAGGCATTAGCACTTGGTGAACACATGAACTCCTCAAACTATGGTCATCACCGGGAGTGGTTCTGGTTATTGTCACTCCGGGGTTGCCGGATCATAACACATAGTAGGTAACTACAACTTGCAAGATCGGATCTAAAACACACATATATTGGTGACAACATAATAATTTCAGATCTGAAATCATGGCACTCGGGCCCTAGTGACAAGCATTAAGCATGGCAAAGTAGTAGCAACATCAATCTCAGAACATAGTGGATACTAGGGATCAATCCCCATCAAAACTAACTCGATTACATGATAGATCTCATCCTATTCATCACCGTCCAGTGAGCCTACGAATAGATTACTCATGAATGACGAAGAGATTCATGGAATTGGAGAGGGAAGAAGGTTGATGATGACGATGGCGATGATTTCCTCTCTCCGGAGCCCAAGACGGACTCCAGATCTGCCCTCCAGATGAAGAACAGGAGGTGGCGGCGCCTCTGTATCGAAAACGCGACGAAAACTTCTCTTTTTATATTTTCTAGGATGAAAAACAACTTATAGAGCTGGAATTGGGGGTGGTAGGTGCGTGTGGGCCCCACAAGCCTGCCCACCGCCACCAGGGGGGATGGTGGCGGAGCAGGGGCTTGTGGCCCATTGGCCCACCCCCTCAGGTGGATTGTGGCGCAGGTATTTTTGATATTTTCCAAAACTGCTCCCCGTAAATTTTCAGGACGTTTGGAGAACTTTGATTTCTGCACAAAAATAACACCAAGGCAATTCTGCTGAAAACAGCGTCAGTCCAGGTTAGTTCAATTCAAATCATGCAAATTATAGTCCAAAACAAGGGCAAAAGAGTTTGGAAAAGTAGAATCATTGGAGACGTATCAATCCTCGGCAGGCTAAGCCTGGGTACGAGGATCTTACATCAGAGTAACCGTCGGTCGCACCACCACCGTCAGTCCGCGGTCCTCCTCCCGAGTTGGGACCGACGAGCTGGAAGAACTGACGCTGCCGCATATTGCGGGAAGTGCTTGGTTCCCATCTGTGCCGCCCCTTCCGGCCCTGCTCTCCTGTGCGCAATGCTGGTCCAGGAGGAGCCAGCCTCGGTTGCGTCGGGGGCCTTGCCGCTTTTTGTCTTCTTGAACTTCTGTCCGGCAAGCATGTCCCTCGCCAAAAGACAGTATCATAGGTTAGAGTAGTCAAAATCATCCATGTAATATGTCTGAGTTTGCCTCAAACAAATGATCAGAATGTTGTTTCCTTTGTGTCCGATCCTTCTTTTTGTATGATACACCCTTTGCATTTTCTGGAAGCTTGCCGACGTGACTGTTCCTGCCGCTAGTGCTTTGAGGAATGAATCCTTAGTAGTTTGTTTGAGGGGTCGTTACCGGCAAGGCTCCTTGCCATACTCAGTGCAACCATTAGATCGTCGACCCCGGCTCGAGGCGAAATAAGGCGTTGCGTAGCCGCTTGGTCTGTTGAACCAGTTCGTAACAGTGTGAAGGCGCTCTGTGGCCATTCAGGTAGTTGAACCAGTTCGAAATAGAGCCAAGGTGCACTAATCCTGACAAGGTTCCATCTGCGCGCAGGTTTCTCAAGCAAAGATTGGGATTTCTAGGAAGGTGACAAACTATCTACTCTGAAGTTTCATCTAGAATGTCTATCACTTATCTGTTGTGCCGCCACACTTCTTCCCGCGGCGTTTAGTTCTTTTGTCGGGGCCTCAGATCCCCGGTAAGAAGGAGGTTACACTCTCCCGGCAACTTCCCCTCCGGCAAGGTTCTTCCGATAGTCCTTGACTATCGTATAGGAAAGGGGTTGTCGGAGTATAACTCCTTTTCTTCTTTTGCCAGGCTCTGCTGGTGGAGCCCCCGAGCGCAACGTCAGCGGCGACGCGACACTTCCAAGGGGGGAAAACGTTTCCGCTGGAGTGCGTGCCTGGGCTTCCGGTCCTGTTGGCGCATCCTCGACGGCTATGCACCACTCCACGGAGGTGATTCAGCCGGAGTATGCGCCGGAGGCCTCGACGAAGCCCCCAGGCACACCCTCGACAACAAGGCACTGTCCTGGAGCGGCGCATCAACCTGATGGCATCAAGCTCGGGGTCTCCGCCTACTTGGCCTGCGCTCGCGCAGCAGCGCGCTTGTGCAGGTGTTAGGAGGCCATATCGAAGTGGAGCGACCACCCCTGTGTTCCGCCTCTGGGAACCGTGGCGGTGCGCTCAACTTCCCAATATCTGGTGTGGAACTTGCTCGAATCCCCAAAAAAGCTCTCAGCAGCCGCGCCCCCCTACCCGGCGCGCCAAAGATGTCGGCGAAATCGACACCTATGGGAAGCTCTAAGAGTCCATTGATCATTCGGCGGAGGGAGAGAGGTGGAGCTAAGAGCGCAGCTAGTGATCAACACCGGCAAGGTCGTTTACCCAGGTTCGGGCCGCTTGACGCATAAAACCCTACTCCTGCTTTGTTTGTATTGGGGGCTTACTACAGGGTTATTTGCTATAGTAATTTAGCTGGTGATTAGGGAGTCTCAAAACCCAAAAGTTTGAAACTCTAGAAAAGTAGACTTGGGCCTCCTTTTATAGGCAAAGGGGTCACCAACAGTGCACTCATGGGTTGCATAGTGAACAGGGTTCACCGCTTATCTTTCTACTGTGGTGTGAGGGGCAGTAAATGCCTTGTCTAGCCCCTGACCTGCATCAAGGTGGCTTCGACACGTGTCCAGGTGTGTTGACACCTGTGCTTTGTGCTGGCGTATGAGGGATGCGCTGGAGCGGTGGCAGTCGGCGACACTGTGGCAGGAGGGACACCTGGCGGGCGAAGAGAGCCTGCCGGCCTGACGTCCTTGTCCACGGCCTCGCCCATCTTCCAAGCAAGGAAGGCTGGTCGGGGTCTTGGACATCTTCCTGGCAAGGAGGGTTTGTCGGGGGCTTGCTAGTCTTCGCGGCAAGGAGGCCCTGCCAGGGCCTTGTGAGTCATCCCGGCGAGGAGACCTCGTCGGGGCCTTGTGAGTCTTCCCGATGAGGAGGGATCGCCGGTGCCTTGTAGCCTGGGTTGGCTCTTCACACCTTTGGAAGGGTGTGGTCTTGGCGAGCCTGGGGTTTCTCTTCCCATTGGTTGTCTTGGTGTGTTGCCGCCAAGTGTGTTGCTGGTGCCGGTGCACAAGTCTGGGGCACGGGAGACCCCAGTCTCTAGTGCACCGACAATGTGCTACTGCCAATGTCTTCATCAGCCTCCTTTTCTTCAGCAGTCATGTCTAGGTTTTAAGGAAGAGGTGTTGAGACTTGAGGAATTTGATCATCTTGAATTTCCTCATCTATTGGAGTGGATGCAGCAGAGCGATTGTCATCCATTTCCTCATCATGTTCTGGAATGATGTGTTCTTGACCAAATGGTACAATCATGTATGATGGTGCAACACCGAGCGCAGTCGCATCCACTTGAGCTAATGATGTAGTGGGCAGAGTCTTCAGGCATTTTGCCTATGAGGAATTTGAAGGAGTTGATGCCTATCTCTTCTTTGCTTCCTTCTTAGCAGCTTTTGTTTTCTTCGCGTCTGTTGCACACGGAACAGTCACTTTCTTCACCTTTGAAGACATTGGTGAAGGAGCATTTTCATCACGCACTGCACGAGCAGTTTCGGGCTTGGGAGATTCTCGAGTATGAATATTCTGTGTAGTTTCATCAGCAGCTGGTTCTTCATCTTCATCAGAATCAGCAAGTTGTACCGTGTAGCTGGGCTGAGGATTGGTTGGTTGCTTTGGGGCTGCAACTCTGCTGTTGTATTCATCAGTTGCTTCAGTTGCGGCCTTGACAAACCTCACTTTAACACCCTTTCGGTCTACATGAAGACTTGTATATTTGTCAGTGAGGGTTTTGAGCTTTGTCTGAGTAGAAACAAGTTTCTCAAGTGTGAGGTTAAGGATGTTTTGCTTCAAGTACTTCTCCTTTTTAACCTTTGCAGCCCGAGCTTGCTTGGCTTGCTGGTCCTTCCCTTATGCTTCATTGATTAATGAAGTAACCATGTGATTGAGTCCATGTGGAAGTTTCAAATCATCAATTGGTGTGTTTGGATCCTCATACCAAAGGTCAATGAAATTCAGCACCAATTTTGGATCCAGTGCGAAGGGAATGTTTTTGCCAGTACTTGTGCAACCCTTTCTTGTTTGTTTCTGATGATGGCTTGAAGAGTTTCATCATCATATTCCTCACTTCCTTCTGATGAGGAAGGGATGTTGACAATATTCTTTGGGCTCGGCCTTGTTCCTCTTCCAGCACTCATCTTTGCCTTCAGTAGGCTAGGTGAAGATTGGAGGGCTGAGCCTGAGGCAGATGGTACTCAGGAATTTGGATTTCCTGTTTGATGTTGCCTGAGGTGTGACTGCACAGGAGTTGAAGACCTTGTTGCAGTTTGGGACTTGGCAGCCGTTTTTGCTTCTTTCTAAGGAATCTGCTCTTTTGACAATGTTGTTGAGGGTTTTTACTTCAGATCTGGTTTCTTCATCAGGACCTTTTTCTGAGGTTGTATTGTAGCAAAAGCCTCAGCAGCAGAGGAGGTGGCAACAACAACTGCAGTAGCAGAATCCGTATTGAACTTTGTGACAACAACATTAGCCTTTTTCTTCATCTTAGACAAATACTTGTCTTTCTCATCAGGATTGTCTTCAATAGTGGCTATGCTGGAGGGATGTGATGTTTGCTGGTCTCCTTGTGGCAATCTTTTGCAAGAAGGTTTGAGGGCAAACTTCTTGGCATACTTTGAAGTGACATATCTCTATTCCTTCCACTCCTTTGGCCATCTGCGTTCAATCCTTTGAAGCCAGATCTTGCGTTTTGCCATGGTTTCTTTTCCATGAATTTATTTATCTTGCATGCAGTACTCAGCATATATCTCCTCTGGGATTTCAAAAGCAGTTTTCTGTTCTAGCTTCTTGCCACCCTTCTATTTTTTGTCTTCCTCCATTTTATTTTACTGAGGTTTTTGCTGAGGAATTTGTATTCTTGAGGAATTTGAGGACACAGGTAATGTTTCTTCAAGAAATGCTGCAAATGAGTTAAGTTGATGAGAACCTAGAGGTTCATCAACTCACATTTTGTACCCGTGAACGAGTATAGGTGCAAAGAATTTGGAGAGGTCATATGCGCTCTCAGTTTTGAGGAAATTTAAAGATGACAAACTTGAGGAATTTGACCAGTGCAGTGTTGAGGAATATGACTAAGCATTCCGATCTTGGGCTCCATAGTTGTGCAGATTCAAAACTTTACACAATTGAGGAATCTCTTGAAGAATTTAGGGGCTTAGTGAAGTTCATCAAGTGTTCTAGACATGGGTATGCACTGCTGAAAGGTTTTTTGAGGAAAAACTGATTTCACGAATCTAAGGAAAATAAATACATCAACAAGGGCCATAAAATAGGATTTTAATTACCCTGTGTGAAGAACACGATGAACTAGGGAAGTAAAAAACAGAAGTTCTTCGGTTCAGATCTTCAGTGCCCTAACTTGGTGACCGGAGACAGCGACGACAGCGGCGGAGGAAGATGATCCACAGTGAGCGTGAGTCCGGCGTCGGCGAGGTCGAGGCAGTGAAGCTGTTCGTCACCGGCGACGAGGATGCTAGCGGCGGCGCTAGGTTTTGAGCTCGAGCGGAGGAGTCGAGAGGAAGAGAAGAGTTTTTGACTGAAGGGAATAAGGGGCTATTTATAGTTCATGTGAAAATGGTCTGAAGCGAAAACTTCGAACAAAACTGCGCTGCCCTTTCATCTCCGCATGACACGTGCTACCCACGATCGAAGCGGTGGAGATCATGGCTATCCTATCGTTAGTAGTGGGTGCAGTTACAGTGGTAACGTTGAATTTTTTTTTGAATTTTCAGGATTTTGTTGCAAAGTCATCAACTGACAAGTACTCAGTGAGGACTTTGAACAAGTGTCAAATAGAACGCAGATGAAGATTTGAGAATAGACTAGGTTGAGCTTAGCATAGAGGGGAGACGGGTTCGATCACATTCACTTAGAAGAAATATCAAATTGAAGACTTAGCAATAAGTGAATGCTGTTGAGGACATTGAAAGCTCATTATATAATATATAGTCAATGAAGATCATCAGAGATTTTATTTGAAGAATATGAAAATTTTGAAGACTTTGAAGATTTTGAGGAATTTGCGAAAGGTCTCAGATTGAAGAATTTCAACTTTGAAGAATTTTCAACTTGAAGAATTTCAAAGTTTCGTGGTGGTGTGACCCACCATATAAGAACGATGATTTCAGGCGCCGCATACAATTGTCGTAGGGCCCTGAGAACCAAATTCGTCTTTGATTTCTTCACACTTAGAGTGATATTCTTCGATGATTGAAGAAAATCATTACTTCGTGTGTTGCACATCTAAGTCATCAATTTTGCATAAGTGTTAGGATGTGTGCATGTTTACAAAACATTTGAAGACTCTAGGATATTTAGCTCACACCACAACTTGCAAAACCTTCTCTCATCCAGGGGCTTTGTGAAGATATCTGCTAGCTGGCCATCAGTCTTCATATGGTCGATGATGATATTGCCCTTGAGTACATGGTGACGAAGAAAATGATGACGAATCTGGATGTGCATGGTCTTCGAGTGTTGTACTGGGTTGTAGGCGATCTTGATTGCACTCTCACTGTCGTAGTAGAGGGGCACATTGTTCATGTTGATGTCGAAATCTCTGAGGGTTTGCTTCATCCATAGCAGTTGAGCACAGCAAGATCCAGCAGCAATGTATTCAGCTTTAGTAGTGGAGAGTGATACACAATTCAACATCTTTGAAGACCAGCGGACTAAGGATCGTCCGAGGAAATGACACGTGCCTGATGTTGACTTGCGATCCACACGGTCACCAGCATAATCAGAATCAGAATATCCAACGAGGCGAAGATTTGAGCACTTGGGGTACCATAATCCTAGTGTTGGTGTGTGAGCTACATATTGAAAAATATGTTTCACAGCCTTATGGTGTGATTCCTTCGGTTTTGCTTGAAAACGTGCACACATGCAAACACTAAGCATAATGTCTCGCCTAGATGCACATAGGTACAGTAAAGAGCCAATCATAGAACGATATACCTGTTGATCGAAATATATGCCATTTTCCTCAGTGTAGAGGTGGCCGTTGGTAGGGATAGGAATCTTGACGCCTTTGCATTCATGCATGCCGAATTTCCTCAGGACATCCTTGAGGTATTTCTCCTGAGATATGAAGATGCCATTGCATTGTTGACGAATTTGCAGACCTAAGAAGAATTTCAGCTCCCCCATCATGGACATTTGATATTCTTCACCCATCACGTAGGCAAATTCATCACTGTAACGTTTGTCAGTACACCCAAAAATAATGTCGTCGACATATATTTGGCAAATGAATAGTTCATTGTCATATGATTTTCTGAAAAGAGTAGGATCAAGTGAACCGGGTTTGAATCCTTTCTTCACGAGGAATTCCTTCAATGTTTCATACCACACCCGAGGGGCTTGATTGAGGCCATAGAGTGCCTTTTTGAGTTTGAAGACTTTGTTAGGATGCTTGAGGTCTTCAAAACCTGGGGGGTTGAGCAATATATACTTCTTCCTCAAGCTTACCAGTGAGGAATGCACTTTTCACATCCATTTGATATACAGTAATATTGTGATGGTTAGCATAAGCAAGTAATATTCGAATTACTCCAAGTCTAGCAACATGTGCAAAGTTTCATCGAAGTCAATTCCTTCAACATGTGCAAAAGTTTCAAAAGTCAAAGCCTTGGGCTACAAGACATGCCTTGTTCCTCACAACTTGACCATCCACATCTTGCTTGTTTCGGCAGATGCACCTGGTCCCGATGATATTGTGTTTGCGAGGATCCAGTCTTTTTACGAGTTCCCATACATCATTTAGCTTGAAGTGAAGAAGTTCATATTGCATGGCTTTAATCCACTCAGGTTCTATGAAGGCTTCAACAACTTTTGAGGGTTCTGTGATAGACACAAAATAAGAATGCCCACAAAAGTTAACTAAATGTGAAGCTTTTGAGCGAGTGAGAGGACCTGGCGCATTGATGTCATCGAGGATTTGTCAAGTTCCACTTCATTTGCAATCCTTGGATGAGCTGGTTGAAGACTTTGGTTGGGTTGAGGAATTTGATCTGTAACATTTTCCTTAGGTGCACCTGCTAGAGTTTCATCAGTGTTGGGGACGACTTCTTCAACAAGGGGTTGTTCCTTAGTAGGAATGATATCTTCAATAGCCTTGTGCTTAATAGCTTCCTCAGGAGTCAATTTATCTGGCACAGGAGGCAGTTGCTCTCTTTGCGAGCCGTTAGTTTCATCAAAACGCACATCTACAGTTTCAACAACCTTGTTGTGATAGGTGTTGAAGACTCTATAGGTGTGCGAGTCTTTTCCGTAACCAAGCATAAAACCCTCATGTGCTTTAGGTACAAACTTTGAGCTATGGTGAGGATCTCTACTCCAGCATCTTGCACCAAAGACTTTGAAATAGCGTACTTTGGGTTTCTTGTCAGTGAGGAGTTCGTATGAGGTTTTCTCGAGGAATTTGTGAAGATATACCCTGTTGATGATATGGCAAGCAGTGTTAATTGCTTCAGGCCAAAAGCGAAGAGGAATCTGATAATCTTCAAGCATAGTTTGTGCCATTTCAACCAGAGTCATGTTCTTCCGTTCAACGACACCATTCTATTGAGGAGTATAAGGAGCAGACAATTCGTGAGTAATACCAAGTTCATCAAGATAATCATCAAGACCAGTATTTTTGAATTATGTCCCATTATCACTCCTGGTGTGTTTGATCTTGACGTCGAACTTTGTTGAGGCCCTTGAATAAAATCGTTTGAAGACTTCCTGCACTACATTTTTGTAAGCAATGATGTGAACCCAAGTATAACGAGAATAGTCATCAACGATGACAAAGCCATATAAAGATGTTGCATTGGTTAGAGTAGCATAATGAGTAGGTCCAAACAGATCCATGTGAAGCAATTCAAACGGACGAGTAGTAGTCATGATAGTCTTCGAGGGGTGTTTGGATCTGGTCATTTTTTCAGACTCACAAGCACCACAGAGATGGTCGTTGAGGAATTTGACAGATTTGATGCCAATGACATGCTTCTTCTTCGCCAGTGTGTGGAAATTCCTCATGCCTGCATGACCAAGTCGTCGATGCCATAGCCTTCCTTCTAAGGTTTTTGCTAGTAAACATGTGGCTGGTTGAGGACCTCTAGAAAAATCAACAATGTACAAGTCTCCTCTCCAAAAGCCTTCGAAGACTTTTGATTCGTCAGATTCCATGATGACTACACATCTATATTTTCCAAAGATGACAATCATATCAAGATCACAAAGCATTGGGACTTACATGAGGTTAAACCCAAGGGATTCGACAAGCATGACTTTGTCGATGTGCCGATCCTTAGAGATAGCCACTTTACCAAGTCCCGATACCTTGCTTTTACCTTTATCAGCGTAAGTGATTTGCTTTAGTGGTGATGGAGTCAGTGGTATATTCATCAATAAGCTTTTATCATCAGTCATGTGATTTGTGCAACCACTGTCAAGAAGCCACTTTGTATTCTTGGGATTGTCATCCTGCAGATGAATTAGTACAGCTTACCATCTCATATGCTTTAGACTTGAAGAATATGACATCAATTTCACGAGACAATAATTTCATCATAAATAGTAAATTTGAGGACGTTTGAAATGTTAGATCATTTCATCATGTTTTAGTTTGCGTCCAATCAAGCAATTTCCTTAGGTCTCCAGCAAATTCTTCAGATGATGACTTTCATCTTGAGACCTGACCCGCAGAAGTGATTAGTTAGTTTTGTTCACCACCCACATATGAAGGGGTGGCAAAGAGTTCATCATCCTACGAGCACCATATGAGAATGGAGGAATTGAAGCTAATGCACTTCTTTTCAGAGAAGGGGGGTTAGAGTACTCAAATGAATAGGCAGAGAAATTCTTTGAGGACTTCTGAACATAATGATTCGAGGAATAATATTCATATTCATGTCCCTTGTAGCTTCCCTGCATATCAAAAGCATTAGTGCGAGTAAGAGCATAATTTTAACCATTGAGGAATTTGATCCTCGTGAAGACTTTGGTCCACCTGAGGAATTTGATCTGGGGTTCTGGTTATTCACTGGTGGTGTCATGGGGACATTCACCTGAAGATTTTCCAAGCAACTTTTGGGGACCCAGATTATCCTCAGGGGAGGTCCATTCCTGCAGTTAGTTCCAACATATCGAGCAAATACTTCACCAGATTGATTTTTGAACAGTTTATAGTTGGAGTCAAATGACTCATCAGAGGAATATGACATTTCACATGCAAAGCATGTTAGAGTGGATGGATCAATGGGAGGGCATTTAGCAGCAACCCATGAGGTTTTGGGTACTGGTCAGGTTTCCAATATGATCCATCAACATTCAATTTCCTCTCGAAGGCAATGCCCTCTTTTCTCGGGTTCTTCTTTAGAATCTGCTTTTTGAGCACATTGCAAAGGGTTTGATGCACTTTGAGACTTCTGTATATGCCTGTCACATACAATTCCTTCAATCTCGCATTTTCGTTAGTAGCATTTGTGGTTTCCTCAAGTGAAGAATTTGATACCACGGGGATAGTTGAAGAATTTGTAGCGATAGACGCATTTGATGATTCGGGGTGAAGAATTAGAAGTTTCACGCTCGATGCATTTCAGACCTGGTGGAATGAATTCTACCTGAGCGGTACTGATCCGTTGAACAAGCAATGCATCATTTTCCATTCGAAGATCATCATGAGACATTCTTAACTTCTCAAGATCAAGCTTCCTTTGAAGAAATGCATAGGAAAGTTTCTCATGATCAGCCAAGAGTGAGCCATAGCGATCTTGAAGACTGTCAAATCTAGATTGAAGACTTTGAACATCTTCAGTGAGGACTTGAATATGATTCATTTCATCATTGAACAGATCATCGCTTTTGTCTACCAGTTTCTGAAGCTTCTCAATAGCACTTTGTTGCTTAGTGGCAATAGTGGCAAGTTTATAGTAACTAGGTTTCGATAATCATCAGGTTGACAGTCACTAGAATCAGAGGAGGAGGTGTGGTTTGGTACCTTTGAACCTTTTGTCATGAACCAATAGGTTGGAGCGAAGTCATCAGCATATTCATCAGTGTTGTTGATGTTTTAATTTTCTTCAAGGTTGAAGATCGACTTGCTGATGATTGTGGTAGCAAGTGCAAGACTAGCCACACCAGATTCTGACTCCACTTCAGAACCTTCCTCTTCCTCACATTCTCGGATTTTTCTTCAGAATCCATTTCCTTGCCAATGAGTGCCCGAACCTTTCTGAAACTGGTTTTCTTGTGCGATGAGGACTTTGAAGATGAGGATTTTGAAGATTTCTTCTTTTTTCTTTGAGTCATCAGAACTTTCGTCCTTGTATTTCTTCTTCCTTGATTCTTTCACCCAGCGAGGACAGTCAGCAATGTAGTGACCAGATTTCTTGCATTTGTGGCACGTACTTTTCTTGTAGTCCTTAGATGAAGATTCTTCTTTCCCCATGTCTTTTTTGAAGATTTTCCGAACCGGCCACGCTTTGTGAAATTCTGGAATTTCCTCACGAGCATTGCAAGTTCCTGTCCTAGTTCTTCAGGGTCACCAAGACTGCAATATGAATCTTCTTCTTCAGATGAGGAAACATCCTTAGTCTTCAGCGCGTGAGGTCTTGAATAACTTGGTCCATACATATATCTCTTTTCTTCTTGTTGGAATTCATGTGTATTGAGTCTCTCAAGTATATTAGCAGGATCAAGCATCTTGTAGTTTCTTCTTTCTTGAATCATCAGAACCATTGTGTCAAATGAAGGATCAAGAGATCGTAGAAGTTTCTTCACAACTTCATGGTCAGTGGTGTCTCTAGCACCTAGAGCTTGCAATTCATTTGAGATGTTAGTGAGGTGATCAAAGGTATCTTGGAAGCTTTCATTGTCATGCCTCTTGAAGTGATTGAAGAGATTGCGAAGAACATCGACATGAGAGTCACGCTGTGTTGAGACTCCCTCATTAACTTTGGACAGCTTACCCCAGATAAGCATAGTTGTGCCCAAAGCACTAAGTCTGCCATACTGACCTTTGCTCAGGTGGCCACAGATGATATTCTTCGCTTGCGAGTCAAGTTGCTTGAACTTCTTCACATCAAGGACAGAGATAGTAGTAGTGATGGAGGGAATACCATGTTCCACAATATACCAGAGATCGTTGTCAATTGCTTGAAGATGCATTTGCATCTTGGTCTTCCAGTAGGGGAAGTCCTTTCCTTTGAAGGTAGGACATTCTGTAGTAACCTTGATCATACTTGCGATCGATGTAACTAAAACTCCACGCAGTTAAACCAAAAATCACAAAGAACAAGGTAGTACCTTGCTGCGATACCAATTGAAAGTGCATTATATCGACTAGAGGGGGGTGAATAGGCGATTTTTACAATTTCATAACTGAGGAAATTTCTAGTGAGGAAAGTCCTCACTCATGAAGTGAGTGCAGCGGAAATAGTAAAACGTGAGAAGTGCAAAAACGTCCACAACAAAGTACTCAGCGTGATTTCAGAGAATCGGTTTGCACAGGTCACAATTACAGGATAACCAGGTGAAGAATAACTCAGGTGAAGAATTTGAGGTGAGGAATTGAGAGAAAGTCTTCAGACAACTTCTTCAAACAGTACATATGAAAATCTTCAAAATGTAATTGCTGAAATGAGAGTGTTGGGGAAATAGAAGCACTAGCTCGATGAAGACAGTTGTTGATGACCCAGTTCCAACTGCTGTGACAGTTGTAAATCTGGGTTGGAGCGGCTTGGTATTGAACCCAAAGGACACATAGTACCTACTGTATTCTCCTTGAGCTAAGGACACACAGTCCTCGTCCAACACTCGTGGTAAGTCTTCAGGGCAGACTTCCAAACCCTCACAAACTCGATCACCCGGCGATCCACAATTGACTGCTGGATGCTCTAGACCATGATGCCTAGCCGTCTAGAGGATACACACTCCTCAAAGGTAACAAATGTCGGTTCCATACATGAATAACTTCTTCGATGATGCTCAATCACTTGGGTTTTGGTTTGGGTTTGGGTGTTTGCGGTATTTCCTCACTTGATAATTTTCACTCAAAGATTCTAAGGAATTTGGGTTGCTCTAAACGACAAGTGTCAGTTTCTCTCGGAGCAGCCAACCAGCTAGTTGCTGTGGGGGCGGCTATTTATAGCCTTGGAGCATCCTGACATGATTTGACATAAATGCCCTTTAATATTACGACCATTGGGTGGATAAGATCTAGGACAGGTGGTGCGCGGCGCGGCAACGGTCGGAATTTTCAATTGTGAAAGTCCTCATGTCTCTCATGTTCCTCACTTTGAGGATTTGGTAGATGTAGGTTTGGGTTGAGCATCATGAGGAAATTCGTTTCATAGTTTTACCTCGCCCCCCTTTAACAGTACAGTGTTCCTATGACTCAAGTATAAAGAAAAAGAAACAGAAAGAGTAAATATTCAAGCTTCAAAGTCTTCAGTGTATTTTCTTTGGGACACACCGAATTCCTCATCTTTAATATCTTCACGAGGAATATCAATTTCTTTGCAATTTCTTCGCGATCAAAGTCTTCAAGGACGGACCAAAGTCTTCACCCGAAAACATACACTTTTAGGGGTCAATATTCGTCGAATAACTCAAACCCCTAAGTGACTTATAGAGACAATGTACACTTACAAACATATCAGTCTCTTAACCTATAAGTCTCCAAACCACCAATATCACTAAGGGGCACTAGGTGCACTTGAATTTTTGCTGATAATCTTCTTCACAGACTGCCTATGCAGTTGAGCACTAGAACCAGCCGCTGCTCATCAAAAGTGCGTGGACGCTTGAGGCCACGGCGAGGGTTCACGTGACGAGTAACCGGAGGAAATCTACCATCACCTAGAACTCACAAGAATACTAACAAGAAAACAATGGTAAAAGAACTGCATAAGTCAAAGAATCAATCAAAAGAGAATAGATTGATGCACAAGAGAAGTTGGGTTCTGATGCCCAAGCAGTAGTACCGCGGGTGCAAGAGCGGTACTTCCGCCATAGCGGTAGTACCGGTCATGCACGGACGATAGTCCCACCCAGATGGCAGAAAACGTCCGCGGCAAGGGGACGACAGTGCCGGAGTCCTAGACCCCAACATTACGGTGACTACCTATTCTATTGCAACTAGTATCCATCACACGCCCCTCTCATGCTACGAAAAAGTGAAATAAACATGTAATCCTCATGCAATGCCCTAGATCAAGATTCAGAAAATAACACCACAAGAAATTGGGGATCGAGGGCGGTACCGGAGTCCTTGGCATGAGGGAGACAGGGGGGGGGGGGGTGATCCCACCAGACGAAAAACTGGTGGGTGATCTGGAGCCGGTCTCCGGTGGTGTTCTAGTCGCTGCAAAGAGAGAGAGACAGAGTTGAGGGGAGGAGGAGTTAATGGGTATGGGGGGAGTTAGAACTCCCTGTGCCCACCACTTGAACCATCCAGGAACTTGCATGGTAATACGGCTTGAGCGGTAGTACCGCTTGCGACCAAAGGACAACCACCAAAACCAGGAAAACACGACCAATCTAACTACACGGTTGAGAGAAATATGACACACAAACACGTCTTAGTTCAAAAGAAGGCACTCCAATTAAAAAGAGTTCAAACACAAAGAAAAAATAATCTTGGAGTGACCTTGTGCATGTTACACCAAATACCTCACCCGGAGGGGGTGGTGGCCGAAGCCACCTATGTTTGAGTCAGTTGGTATGGCACCGCAAAGATTTTAACCTTGGGCCCATGACCAAAACTAGTCTTTGAAGCACAAGTGTTATCTAAGATGATTAATGTGAAAGACTTGATCGACTTATGCATAATAGGGGGAGGGAGAGTTCATTGAGAGAACAACACTCCCCCTAAATCCATGCCTACATCTAAACAAGATAATATGATGAGAGTGGTGGGGCGTGTCTAAAATAAATCCACATTGCTCAAATCAATGATATTTAGCTCCTGCCTTAACTCGCAAAATCTTTTTTCATTCATTGGCTTCATGGAAATATCTGCAAGTTGATCCTTAGTGTTAAGGTGAATGAGATCAAACTCACCATGCTTGATATGATCCTAGACGAAATGGTGACGAATACTAGTGTGCTTCGTCTTGCAGTGTTGAACCGGGTTGTTGGAGATCGAGATTTCACTTTCATTATCACAATAAAGAGGCACTTTGTCACAATTGACATCGTAATCATTTAAAGTTTTCCTCATCCAAAGTAACTGAGCACAACAACTTGCAATAGCTACATACTCGGTCTCGGTGGACGAGAGAGAAACACAATTTTGTTTCTTCGAAGACCAACTTACCAGAGAGCGACCAAGTAACTGGCAACCTCCAAAAGCTGACTTCCTGTCCACACGGACTCCCACCCAATCCGAGTCCGAATATCCTATAAGAACAAATGAAGCACCTTTGGATACCATTAGCCAAAGTTTGGGGAATGAGCCAAATATCGAAGGATTCACTTGAGAGCCACCATGTGTCTTTCCATAGGTGCGGATTGAAATCATGCACAAATTGCCACTCTCAACATAATATCCGGTCTGGATGCACAAAGGTAAAGCAAAGAGCCAATAATAGAGCAATATACCTTTTGATACACAACTTTACCATTGGGACTTAAGTCAAGTTCGCATTTGAGAGGCATGGGAGTGTTTGCCTTGGTCGGTTTCAGACCATCCAACTTGAACCTCTTGAGCATGTCTTGAGTATATTTTGCTTGATTGATGAAGGTTCCTTGACTTTGTTACTTGAGTCTGAATCCAAGGAAGAACTTCAACTCTCCCATCATAGACATCTCAAATTCTTTGGTCATTAGTGCGACAAACTCTTCATTAAAAGGTTTATTAGGAGAACCATAGATAATATCATCTACATATAGTTGGCATATGAACAAACTCCCTTTTACCTTCTTTGTGAAAAGAGTGGGGGGGGGGTCAATTTTCCCAATTTCAAACCCACGATCATGTAACATCTTGGTAAGGTGCTCATACCATGCACGTGGGGATTGTTTAAGGCCATAGAGTGCCTTATCGAGAATGTATAAATGATTGGGGAACTTGGGATCCTTGAACCCCGAGGGGTTGTTTGACATATACCAACTCCTTAAGGGGACCATTAAGAAATGCACTCTTCACATACATTTGATATAATTTGAAGTTATGATGTGAAGCAAATGCAAGCAATGTGTGAATAGATTCAAGGTGAGCAACGGGAGCAAAGGTTTCACCATAGGTTATTCCATCGACTTGGGAGTAGCCTTGTGCTACCAATCTTGCCTTGTTGCGAATGAAGACACCGCTTGCATCTTGCTTGTTCTTAAAGATCCACTTGGTTCCAATGACATTGTGTTTGTCCTTCGGTCTTGGAACCAACCGCCACATGATAACCAAAAAGTATATGGTATCGTTTGTAGCCCTTTTCGATAAATAAGAGTGTCGAACCCAATGAGGAGCTAAAAGTAGAACAAATATTCCCTTAAGTTCTATCGACCACCGATACAACTATACACACACTTAACATTTGCTTTACCTAAAACAAGAATAAAACTAGAAGTATTTTGTGAGAATAAAAAAGAAACAAATTGCAAGATAATAAATATAGTAGTGTAGTAGCAAGCTTTTTGTAACACAAGAGAAGGATTTGTCCCTAGGCAATTAACTACGTTGCTAGAGTGATAGCAAGTTTTTATGTGGGAGAGCCCACTGCTAGCATGTCATCCCTTACTTGGAATTCTATGCAATTATGATTGGAACTATTAGCAAGCATCCTCAAGTACTAACGTTCATTGAGGCAAAACCCAACCATAACATTAAGATATATATTGGCCCCCTTCAATCCTGTATGCATCAATTTCTATGTTAGGAAGAAGTATTCTATCACTCTTGCCCTCCAATGCATAGTCCTATCAACATACAACTAACCCTATGGTGTGATCCACATGTGCACTCATATGATGGGCACCAAAGGATAGCAACATATCCACAAGCAAATTAAACCAATCATAGCAATTTCACCAACTATCCCATAGGACAAAACGGATCTACTCAAACATCATAGGATAGCCACATATCATTGCGAAATAGTATGTACTATTGAGCACCACATTTAAGTAGAGTTTAGAGCGGGAAAAGAGGTGTTATACTGCTGCATAGAGGGGGAGAATTGGTGTTGACGGCGGCAAGATTGTTGATGTAGGTTGCCATCACGCTCCTTGCCCCGATGGCACTCCGGCACCACCGGGAGAGAGGGGGAGAGAGCCCCCCTCCTTATTCTTATTACTTGGCCTCCGCCCTAGATGGGATCACAGTTCCCCCTATGGTCCATAGCCTCCATGGCGTCAGAGGGGGAAGGAGCCCCTCCGAGATTGGATCTCCCTCTCTGTTCTCTTCTATTTCATGTTCTTGTTTTTTGACCCTTCACTGTTTCTTATATTCCCGGAGATCCATAACTCCAATAGGGCTGAAACTATTAAACAATTGTTTTCCATAAATTATCTTTCTTGCACCCAAAGTAGAATTGCAGCCGACTTACGGGGTAGCCACTAACCTCCACCGCGCGCGAGGGGGTATGGGTCACGCCCTGGTATCTAGTGGAGGTCGTGGGCCTCCGTTAACATTGATTCTAACTCCCAAAAATCACATATATTCCAAAATAATCCTGCATAATGTTTTATCACATTTGGACTTCATTTGATATGGATATTCTGCGAAACAAAAACAAGCAACAAACAGGAACTCGCACTGGGCACTAGATAAGTAAGTTGGTCCCAGTATTAATGTACAATTATGCCCATGTGTATGTAAGTTGTAGAACAATGGCATGAAACAATAAAAAATTATAGATACGATGGAGACGTATCACCACACTTTGTTACGCTCGAAGTTGTTAATTTCATCATGCATGGCTTCAAGCCACTCCATGTCTTTGAGTGCTTATTGTACCATTTGGGGTACAATGCAAGAAACAAATGCGTGATGTGCACTAAAGTTTGTTAATTTTCTGTGAGTGGTTACCCCTCTCGGTAGGCTGTCGTAGACATTATGTAACACATGTTTGATTCTTTTTAAGCTTGGTAGCACATCTTTCTTGAATCTCCTCCATGGAAACTTGAGGAGGAACCTTTTTGTGACCTTTACAGCCATTGTGAGCTTGCTCTTGATCTTGAGATTGGTCTTGTTATTGAGCTTGGTCGTGATCTTGAGCTTGATCTAGATGTTGACCTTGCTTGGAGGTGTAAGATTGATCAAGGACATCACTTTCTGAACCACCATCATGTTGTTGATCTTCTCCTTGATCTTGACCACAAGGTTGAGGGCCTTCACTTTGTTCTTAGGAAGCGTGTGGGTCTTGCGTCGGTGATGGTTCCACTTGAGCGGAACATTGTCCTTCTCCTTCGGCCACAAGGGGTTCCTCAACAGGTAGAAAGTGTCCCACACCCATTCTTCTATTGGGTTGGAGAGGAATTTCATCACCTACATCACAAAGACCACTTTGCTCCACTTGGGAGCCATTATTTTCATCAAACTCCATGTTACACATCTCCCCAATGAGTCCATTGGACTTACTGAGGACACGATAACCACAAGAGTTTGTAGCATAACCAACAAATATGCCCTATTGAGCTCTAGGTTCAAATTTAGACAATCCAGCACCTCTCTTGAGAATGGAACACTTACAACCGAACACCCGAAAGTACTTGAGGCTCCGCTTGTTAGTTGTAAGAATTTCATATGGAGTCTTGTTCAAGCCTTTGCAGAGGTAGAGCCGATTGGATGCATGACATGAGGTGTTAATGGCTTTGGCCCAAAAGTTATATGGAGATTTAAACTCCGCCATCATGGTTCTTGTCGCGCCCATCAGCATTCGGTTCTTCCTTTCTGCTACACCATTTTGTTGAGGGATGTATCGTGCAGAGTATTGATGCTTGATCCCCTCATCACTCAGGAACTTATTCAAGGTGCAATTCTTGAACTCAATGCCATTGTCACTTCCAATCATCAATATATTTCACTCATGTTGATGCTGAACTTCATTGGGAAAGTCGATAACGGTTTGTTGGGTCTCGCTCTTCCTCTTGAAGAAGTACACCCAAGTATATCTTGTATAAACATCCACTATCACCAAGCAATACTTTCTTCCCCCAAGACCATCAAAAGATGGAGGGCCAAACATATCGATGTGGAGGCGCTCCAGAGTCCTCTTTGAGTATATGGTAGTTGTGGGGCAGTGAGCTGTCTCATGTAGCTTTCCTTCAATACAAGCACTCCAAGCACGATCTTTAGCAAAACTAACATTTGTTAGTCCAAGAACATGATCCCCTTTGAGGAGACTTTGCAAAGATCTCATATTGAGATGGGCTAGCCGAAGATGTCAAAGCCATCCCACATCAACTTTAGCCATTAGGCAAGTTGTGTGTGTGTGGGGGGGGGGGGCGATAACCCCAGGGTAGGCCCAAGGAGACGACTCAACATTTCAAAACATCGGGGTAGCTAACGCCCCTGGTCCTGCTGGTCTGGCTGGCTCCCTAGTCCGACTGGCTCCCAGTTGGGCAGCTCCAAGGTTGGCTGGCTCAAAGGTTGGCCGGCCCTAGGGTTGGCCAGCTCCATGATCACCGATCCGGCTACCCCGGATGGCTTCCCAGTCCGGCTGGAGCCTTGCCAGCTGTTGAATTCTCGTGGCCGATTGTGGGCTGCTGGCTACCGCCTACACTCGGCCATCTGGAAGCCTATCCAGCTTGAGCCTTATCGGCTAGAGCCTTGCTGGCTGCTGGCTATTCCTGTCCGACTGCGGGCTGTCGGCTGCACCCGGACAGGTAGGGCCTGTCCGGCTGCAGCCCTGCGAAGTTAACTACAATGTCCCGTTGGATGCGACGCGAGGACGCTGCAGCCTCATCATGCGTCGCATCACTGTGCCCTAGTAGTCCAGCACTATTGGCAAATAGTTTGTACAGTGCACTTGTCACCCATCACCTGAACAGTAAAGTTGGGCCATGTGGGCCACCCTTTGTTCTCTGGGTACCCTTTATAGGGTGACCCAGCGAGCCAACCCTGGGGGAGCCTCCTCACTCTCTCTCATTTCCCTTTGAGGCACACACACACGTGCATGAGGAGAAGAACCCATAGCTCTCTTCTCCCAAATAGCTCTAGGAGCAACTCTGTACTTCCAGATACACCGCATATATCACTAGACATGCAGAATTAGGGGTATTATCTCTCCGTGAGAGCCCGGAACCTATGTAAATCACAACGTGCTACTACCCTATCCCTTCACGGATCCTCCACGACAACCTTGCTCTCAAGTCGATTAGCCACCCCGTGGCATCTGTTGTGAGAAAACGATGAAATAAGTCACGGTCTTAGTGGGTCACTCCAAAAAGTTAACCACATACAAACCATTCTTCACATACCCAACAAAGGCTACTTTAAGAGTCTTGCTCCACAAAAGGGCCACAGATTCAACACCAAAGAACGTATTGGAACCCATGAGTTCAAGTTGATGAACGGAAAGTAAATTGTATGCAGGGGTCTCAACAAGCATGACATTCTCAATGGAATGACCCGGAGAGATTACCACCTTGCCAAGACCCAATACCTTTCAAATTGCATCATCACCAAAGGAGACTTGGGTGACCACTCATGGGTCGGGATGAACGTCCACCACCAAGTCCTTGCTTCTGGTCATATGATTTGTTGCTCCACTATCAAGCAACCATGACACTCCACCCGAAGCAAACTCCAACATAGGATCATTGCTTGGATTTAGGTACCCATTCACTAATGGATCCTTTCAGGTTAGTAACAAGGATCTTAGGAACCCAAATAGACCATTCAATGTACTCATAAGGGGAACCAACAAATTTAGCAAAGACATTTCCATCACTAGCACGGCATAAAACAAAAGATGGGTTATGGTCGCCGACATTGTTGGGACGAAGGGTGTTGTCCTTCTTGGCATTACCACCCTTAGATTTGCCCTTCTTCTTCTCATGACTACCCTCCCCGACTTTAACAAAGGTTTCCTTAAGCGGGGGAGGTTGATTCGTCTTGATGTTCTTGTTCTTCTTGGACTTGGGTGCAAACCAACTCCATCCTTTGCAACCACTTCCTTTTGATTGCTCAAAAGGTCATTAAGACTCTTTTCACCATGGATGCATGTCACAAGGACTTTCTCAAGTTGCTATTTTAGTTTGGCATTCTCCTCCACAAGATGCACATGCTCACTATAAGGGTTAGTAGCATGAGCATTATCAATTACTACAAAAGGAAAACATGTGGATATTTCCTTAGTGAGTTTTACTTGGAGTTGAACATGAGACTCTTTTAGATAAGCATGAACACTCTTCAAAGCCTTGTGAACCATGTCAAGTGTGGAAAACTATTCCTTGAGTCTATCAAGGTCAACCCCAAGTGCAACTTTTTTGGACTGGAGCAAATGAGTAAGAATAAGATCATGACCATGACCCCTTTGTAGTTTACCAAGGTCACCATTGTGTGACACCTCAAGAGACAAACGAGTACCTTGCTCTTTCTCAAGAGAATTGGAAAGATCCCCTATCTCATCGGCATCGTCACGACTATGTCCTTGTAACATAGAGATAATTTCTTCATGAGTTTCAATGAGGTCACTAGCATATCCTAGTTGTTCCAAGAGAGCAACAAAGTGCTTCTTGGTTTCACCCTTGACCTTTCTCATGAATCTATCAAAGGAATTTTCCTCAACATTTACCTCCTCTTGTTCATCTCGACTATCCATAGGAGAAGGGGTAGTGGAAATGGTAGTTTTGATGTTTGAGGTTACCTTGTTGGTTGCCTTGGCCATAAGGCACTTGGCAATGCGGTTTTCCTTGGGGGCGTCTAAGAGGGACACCTTGCTTGGGGAAGAGGATGGAATGGCCACCGTGGTATCATCCTCATCGTAGAGGTACTCTTCTTGAGCCACCAAGACCTTTTGGGGCATCTTCTTGGAGAAGTTGTTCTTGTTGGGGGAAAGACTTGGCTTTGTGTTTGCGAATAAGTTTGCCACCATTGTCTTCCCTCTTCTCACAAGGACGGTCTTCCACAAAGTGACTCACATTGCCACAGTTGTAGCAAGTCCTCACGCGTTGCTTGCCCTTGGAACCACTTGCCCCAAAATTTCCTTGACGCAAGAGCCATGTGCTTGTGGTAAGCATATTTGGTGTCTTCGGGGCAACTTTCCTCTTCTTCTTCTTCATCTTCCTCCAAATCTGCCTTGGCCTTCAAAGCAAGGTTGGATGAGTCTTTTCTTGACAGTTGGACACGAGCAAGAGCGTTGTGATGGGTCTTGTTTAAAATGTTCATTGCTATGAAATCATCCAACACATCACTTGAGGACAATGAGTGAATGTCCGACATTTGCCGTATGATGGAGGACATGGCCTTGTTGAAAGACATGATGGCCTTGAGAAACTTTTGCTTGATCTAATTGTTGTCCACATCCTTGCTTCCATGATCTTGAAGAGCAACGGCAAGAGTTGTCACACTCCGGTAAACATCACGAGGTTCCTCATCTTCTATCATCACAAATACATTGCCCGCATCAAGAATCACTTGATAGTTGGATCGTTGAGCTTCCCTTGTACATGGAGATAATGTGCTCCCAACAATCTTTGGCACGAGTGAAGGGACACAACTGAGCAAGATCTTCAACGGGGACATTTGCCTGAAGGATGAACAAGGCGGGGTGATTGAGCTGATTGTCGACCTCTTCTCTTGGCGTGAGGTTGCTTGGGTCATATGTGTATTACCCTTGAGATGTGATTCAATGAGCTTTGATACAAAAAAACCAATTAGAAAAATCATTCTTAACAAGTTTAGCAGGAGGACCAAGGTTAATAATATGCGGTGGGTGAACCGGTCCTCGATAGACTGCGGGAGGAGGAACCGAGGCAAAGGTATTTTCCCCACTCGTTCCTTGAGGCAACTTATTTTTATCACTACTAGCATTATCCTTCTCGGGATTGGTCTTCGACTCCGAAGCTGTGTGATTAACCACACGCAACATATCGGTAGAAAGCTTGAAGCCATCAAGGAAATGTTTGAGCATGTTTTTGACCTCGATAGCCACTCAGGATCTAAGAGAGGAAATAGCCTCATTTAGATCCTCTCAGGTGACCGAATTCACAGCCCCGGCCTCGGGTAACTTCACAACCCATTCCCCATTGTCAATCATACCCTTTGGGTGGTGAAACCCTTAATAAAGATACGTAGCTCTAATACCAATTGAAAGGATCGATATGGTTGACTATAGGGGGGTGAGTAAGCAACTAACAATTTTAAGTTTTTCTTTAACAAATTAAGTTTAGCAACAAATAGGTTGTCTAGATATGCAACTAAGTGAGCAACCTATATGATGCTAGCAACAACAATAACAAACAAGTAGCTAATGCAAGTAAAGGTAGGAAGTAACCACAAGTGGAATGGATGAAGGCAAGGATGTGTTTCTGAAGTTCCTTTCCTTTGAGGGGAAGTAAGTCTCTGTTGGAGTGGTGTGGAGGCACAATGCTTCGCAAGATGCCACTAAGGCCACCGTATTATCCCCACGCCCTCACACAATGCGAGATGTCGTGATTCCACTAGTGGTGCCCTTGAAGGCGGCTACCGAACCTTTACAAACAAGGTTGGGGCAATCTCCACAACTGAATTGGAGGCTCCCAACTAAACCATGAAGCTTCACCACAATGGAAAATGTATTCGAGGTGACCTATTCCTTCTAGGGCGCTCAAACACCCAAGAGTAACAAGATCCACGAGGGATTAATGGGGGGCTCGAGACATTACTGACCATGAAGTTATGAACAAACTGCTAAGATCTTTGGATTCTTCATTTGATACTTTGGTTCTGATGATTCAAGAAAGACCACACTACAAGATGCTTGATCCTGCTGATATACTCGAAAGACTCAATACTCATGAATTCCAACAAGAAGAAAAGAGAGATCTATATGGACCAAGCTATTCTAGACCTTGTGCACTGAAGGCCAAAGAAATTTCCTCATCTGAAGAAGAAGACTCGGATTGCAGCATTGGTGATCCTGAAGAACTTGGACAGGAGCTTGCAATGCTCGTGAGGAAATTCTAGAAGTTTACTAGACGTGGCCTGTTTGGTAAATCTTCAAGAAGAGATATGAGGAAATCGGAATCTTCATCTGAGGAATACAAGAAAAGAACCTGCCACAAATGCAAGAAATCAGGTCATTATATTGTTGATTGTCCTCGTTGGGTGAAGGAATCAAAGAAGAAGAAATACAAGGATGAAAGTTCTGATGACTCGAACAAAAAGAAGAAATCTTCAAAATCCTCATCTTCAAAGTCCTCATCACACAAGAACACAAGTTTCAGAAAGGCTCGGTCACTTATTGTCAAGGAAATGGATTCTGAGGCACAATCTGAGGAATGTGATAAAGAGGAGGGTTCTGAAGAAGACTCAGAATCCGGACAGGCTAGTCTTGCACTAGCAACCACATTCGTCAGCAAGTCAATATTCAACCTTAAAGAAAATGACAACACCATCCACACTCATGACTATGCTGATGACTTCGCTCCAACCTATTCCTTCATGGAAAAAGGTTCAAAGGTATCGAATGGTGCTTCCTCCTCTGATTCACGTGACTATGAACCTGATGATTATAAAAAACCCAGTTATAGTAAACTTGCCATCATTGCAACTAAACAACAAACTGCCCTCGAAAAGCTTCAGAAACTGCTAGATAGAAGCGATGACCTGTTGAATGATGAAATGAATCTTACCCAAATCCTCACTAAAGATATGAAAAGTCTTCACTCCACATTTGATAATCTTCAAGATCATCATGGCACACTCCTCGCTGATCATGAGAAACTTTCCTGTGAATTTCTTGAAAGGAAACTTGATCTTGAGAAGCTCAGGATTTCTCATGATGATCTTCGTATGGAAAATGATTCGTTACTCGCTCAACAGATCAGTGTCGCTCAGGTTGAATTCATTCCTCCATGTCTAAAATGCATCGAACGTGAAACTGCTAGTTCTTCACCAGAATCATCAAATGCTTCTATTGCTACAAATTCTTCAACTGCTCATGTGGTATCAAATTCCTCACTTGAGGAAACCACAAATATCACTGATGAAAATGCAGGGCTGAAGGAATTGCATGTGACAGGCATGTACAAAAGTCTCAAAGGGCACCAAACCCTTTGCGATGTGCTCAAAAAGCAGATTTTTAACAGGAACCCGAGGAAAGAAGGAATTGCCTTTGAGAGGAAATTGAATGCTGATGGATCATACTGGAAACCTGAGCAGTATCCCAAAACCTCCTGGGTTGCTGCTAAAGGCCTCCTTTTGATCCATCCAATCTAACAGGCTTTGCATGTGAATTATCCTATTCCTCAGATGAGTCATTTGACTCCAACTATAAACTGTTCAAAAATCAATCTGGTGAAGTATTTGCTCGGTATGTTGGAACTGACTGCAGGAATGGACCACCCCTAAGGAAAATCTGGGTCCCCAAAAGTTTCCTTGAAAATCTTCAGGTGAATGTCCTCATGACACCACCTATGAAGAATTTGAACCCCAAATCTAATTCCTCAGGTGGACCAAAGTCTTCAAGAGGATCAAAATCCTCAACTAGTCAAAACTATGCTCGTACCCGTGCTAATGCTTCTAATGTGCAAGGAAATTATAAGGGACATGAATATGAGTATTACTCTTCAAATCATTATGTTCATAAATCCTCAAAGAATTTCTCTGCTTATTCATTTGAGTACTCTAACCCCCTATTGTGAAGAGAAGTGCATTAGCTTCAATGCCCCCTTTCTCATATGGTGCTCGCACGATGATGAATTCTTTACCACCCCTTCAGATGTGGGTGGTGAAGAAATTGAACTAATCACTTTTGCAGGACAGGTCTCCAGATGAAAATCATCATCTGAAGAATTTGCTGGAGACCTGAGGAAAATGCTTGATAGGACGCAAGCTAACACTGATGAAATGAAAACATTTCACACGTCCTCAAAATTACTGTTTATGATGAAATTCATATCATATTCTTCAAGTCTCAAGCATGTGAGATGGTAAGCTGTACTAATTCATCTGCAGGATGATAAACCCAAGAGTACTGAGTGGGTTCTTGATAGTGGTTGCACACACCACATGACTGGTGACAAAAGCTTGCTGATGAATATGCCACTGACTCCATCACCCCTGAAGGAAATCACTTATGCTCACAAAGGTAAAAGCAAGGTATTGGGACTTGGCAAAGTGGCTATTTCCAAGGACAGGCACATGGACAAAGTGATGCTTGTTGAATCCCTTGGGTTTAACCTCATGTCAGTCTCAATGCTTTGTGAACTTGATATGGTTGTTATCTTTGGAAAATATAGATGCGTTGTCATCATGGAATCTGAAAGATCCAAAGTCTTCGAAGGTGTTAGAAGAGGGCATTTGTACATTGTTGATTTGTCTACAGGTCCTCAACCAGCCACATGCTTACTAGCAAAAAACTCAGAAAGGTGGCTATGGCATCGAAGACTTGGTCATGCATGCATGAGGAATTTGCACATGCTGGCGAAGAAGAAGCATGCCATTGGCATCGAATTAGTCAAATTTCTCAAGGACCACCTCTGCGGTGCTTGTGAGTCTCAAAAAATGACCAGATCCAAACACCCCTCGAAGACAATCATGAACACTACTTGTCCATTTGAATTGCTTCACATGGATCTATTTGGACCTACTCATTATGCCACTCTAACAAATGCTGCATCTTTATATGGCTTTGTCATAGTTGATGATTATTCCAGATACACTTGGGTACACATCATTCTCTATAAAACTGAAGTGTAGGAAGTCTTCAAACGATTTTTTTCAAGGGCCTTGACGAACTTCGGCGTCAAGATCAAACACATCAGGAGTGATAATGGAACATAATTCAAAAACACTGGTCTTGATGATTATCTTGATGAACTTGGTATTACTCACGAATTGTCTGCTCCTTATACTCCTCAGCAGAATGGCGTCGTCGAAAGAAAGAACATGACTCTGGTTGAAATGGCACGGGCCATGCTTGAAGAATATCACACTCCTCGTCGTTTCTGGCCTGAAGCAATCAACACTGCTTGCCATATCATCAACAGGGTATATCTTCACAAATTCCTCAAGAAAACCTCATATGAACTCCTCACTGACAAGAAATCCAATTCAAGTTATTTCAGAGTCTTCGGTGCAAAATGTTGGATTAGAGATCCTCACCATAGCTCAAAGTTTGCATCTAAGGCACATGAGGGTTGTATGCTTGCTTATGGAAAGGACTCGCACACCTACAGAGTCTTCAACAGCTATCACAACAAGGTTGTTGAAACTGTGGATGTGCGGTTCGATGAAACTAATGGTTCAAAAAGAGAGCAATTGCCTCCTGATCCAGATAAGTTGTCTCCTGAGGAAGCAATAAAGCACAAAGCTACTGAAGACATTGTTCCTACTGAGGAAATTGCTGAAGAAATCACTCCAAGCACTAATGAAAATCAAGAAGATGCTCCTGAGGAAATTTCTCCAGAACAAATTCAACAGCCCAGACGAAATCCTCAACCAGCTCACCCGAGGATTGCAAATGAAGTAGAACTTGACAAAATCCTCGATGACATCAACGCGCCAGGTCCTCTCACTCGCTCAAAAGCTTATCACTTAGTTAACTTTTGTGGGCATTATTCTTTTGTGTCTATCACAGAACCTTCAAAAGTTGTTGAGGCTTTCATGTAATCTGAGTGGATTCAAGCCATGCAAGATGAATTTCTTCAATTCAAGCTGGATGACGTGTGGGAGCTCGTCAAACGACCAGATCCTTGCAAGCACAATATCATGGGCACCAAGTGGATTTTCCGAAAGAAGCAAGATGAGGATGGTCAAGTGGTGAGGAATAAGGCACGACTTGTAGCCCAAGGCTACACACAGGTTGAAGGAATTGATTTCGATGAAACTTTTGCACCTGTTGTTAGACTTGAAGCCATTCGAATACTACTTGCTTATGCTAATCATCATAACACTACCTTATATCAAATGGATGTGAAAATTGCATTCCTCAATGGTAAGCTTGAGGAAGAAGTATATGTTTCTCAACCCCTAGGTTTTGAGGATCCAAAGAATCCAGACAAAGTCTTTAGACTCAAAAAGGCGCTTTATGGTCTCAAGCAAGCCCCTCGGGCGTGGTACGATAGATTGAAGGAATTCCTCATGAAGCATGGCTTCATACCTGGTTCACTCGATCCAACTCTTTTCACAAAATCCTATGACAATGAACTATTTGTGTGCCAAATATATGTCGATGACATCATATTTGGATGTACTGACAAACGTTACAGTGATAAATTTGCTTAGATGATGAGTGAAGAACATCAAATGTCTATGATGGGGGAGCTGAAATTCTTCTTAGGTCTTCAAATTCGTCAACAACGCAATGGCATCTTCATATCACAGGAGAAATACCTCAAAGATGTTCCGAGGAAATTTGACATGCATGAATGCAAAGGCGCCAAGACTCCCATGCCTACCAACGGCCACCTCTGCACTGACGAAAATGGTAAAGAATTCGATCAGCAGGTATATCGCACAATGATTGGCTCTTTACTGTATTTATGTGCATCTAGGCCGGATATAATGCTTAGTGTTTGCATCTGTGCACGCTTTCAAGCAAAACTGAAGGAATCACACCTTTAAGCTGTGAAGCATATTCTTCGATACTTAGCTCACACACCAACACTAGGATTGTGGTACCCCAAGGGCTCAAATCTTCATCTTGTAGGATATTCTGATTCTGACTATGCTGGTGACCGTGTGGATTGCAAGTCAACTTCTGGCACTTGTCATTTCCTCGGAAGATCATTAGTCTCCTGGTCCTCAAAGAATCAGAACTGTGTTTCTCTCTCCACTGCCGAAGCTGAGTACATTGCTGCTAGATCATGTTGTGCTCAATTGCTATGGATGAAGCAAACCCTCAAGGACTACGACATCAACATGAAGAATGTGCCTCTCTATTCCGACAATGAGAGAGCAATCAAGATTGCATACAACCCAGTACAACACTCGAAGACCAAGCACATCTAGATTCGTCATCATTTTCTTCAGGACCATGTCCTCAAAGGCAATATCATCATCGACCATGTGAAGACTGACGATCAACTAGCTGATATCTTCACTAAGCACTTGGATGAGAAAAGGTTTCGCAAGTTGCGGTGTGAGTGCTACTGCAACAAAAGACCTTCCAACGGCACCAGAAACAAGCGTGCTGACGGGAGACTGTTCTTGTCTTGATACTCCTCGGCAACGGCACCAGGAATCCTTATGCTACGGCTACGCCTTTTGGGACTTCCTAGGCAAATATGCAAAGGATTCCCCCGAGGCCTTGGATCCTTGCGTTGGTGTTCCCTCGAAGCGGAAAGGGTGATGTAGCACAACGGTGGTAAGTATTTCCCTCAGTTTTGAGAACCACGGTACGAATACAGTGAAGGAATATCACAAGTACCCGCACAAACACAAAGAGCTTGCTCCCAACGCTATGAAGGGGTTGTCAATCCCTTATAGATTGTTTGCCAAGTGAGAACTGAAAGCAACAAAGAAACAAAGCAAAGTAAAAGCAAAAGTGGAAACGATAGGTGTGAATAGACCCAGGGGCCGTAGTGTTCACTAGTGGCTTCTCTCATGAAAGCAAGTAGACGGTGGGTGAACGAATTACTGTCGAGCAATTGATAGAATCGTGCAAAGTCGTGACGTTATCTATCGCAATGATTATATCTATAGGCATCATGTCCAAAACAAGTAGACCGATACTTTCTGCATCTACTACTATTACTCCACACGTCGACCGCTATCCAGCATGCATCTAGTGTATTAAGTTCATGAGAACAGAGTAACGCCTTAAGCAAGATGACATGATGTAGATGGACAATCTCATATCTACGATAAAAGCCCATCTTGTTACCCTTGATGGCAACAACATGATGCGTGCATTGCTGCCCCTTCTGTCACTGGGAAGGTCACCACACGGTATGAACCCAAAACCAAGCACTTCTCCCATTGCAAGAATCATAGATCTAGTTGTCGAAACAAAACCCAAGACTCGGAGAGACTTACAAGGATATGAAATCATGCAAATAAGAAATCAGCAAAGACTCAAATATATATCATAGATAATGTGATCACAAATCCACAATTCATCAGATCTCGACAAACACACCGCCAAAGAGGATTACATCGGATAGATCTCCATGAAGATCATGGAGAACTTTGTATTGAAGATCCAAGAGAGAGAAGAAGCCATCTACCTACTAACTACGGACCCCTAGGTCTGAAGTGAACTACTGACGAGTCATTGGAGGGGCGATGATGTTGATGAAGAAGCCCTCCAACTCCAAAGCCCCCTCTGGCAGGGCACCGGGAAGTGTCTCCAGATGAGATCTCGCGGAAACGGAAGCTTGCGGCAGCGGAAAAGTGTTTTCGTGGATCCCCTGATTTTTTCTGGATTTTTAGGGAATATATAGGCCAAAGACCTAGGGAAGGGGAGCGCCAGGGCGGGCACAAGCTTGGTTGCCGCGGCCTCCCCCCTGGCCGCGGGAACAGGGCTTGTGGGCCCCCTGTGGGCCCACTTGCTTGGCCCTCAAGCCTCCCGATCTTCTTTCGTTCTGGAAAAATTCATTTCAGGGATTTTATTCCGTTTGGACTCCATTCCAAAATCAAATCTGAAAAGAGTCAAAAACACAGAAAAAACAGGAACTGACACTTGGCACTGAGTTAATAAGTTAGTCCCAAAAAAGATATAACAGGTAAACAAAACATCCAAAGTTGACAAGATAACAGCGTGAAACCATCAAAAATTATAGATATGTTTGTGACGTATCAAGCATCCCCAAGCTTAACTCCTACTCGTCCTCGAGTAGGGAAGTGATAAAGAATGAATTTTTGATGCTTTCATGCTACCTAGCATAGATGTCCTTTGTAACTCCTCTTTTGTGATGTGAACGTTCATATCCATTAGATTCAAAACAATAGTTTGCTATTGACGTGGAAACAATAATAATTCAAGCAAACTAGCAAGGTAATCATGAACTTTCAAAATAACAAGGCCAAAAGAAAGTTATCCCTACAAAATCATACAGTCTGGCTATGCTCTATCATCATTGCACAACGCATTTAAATCATGCACAACCCTGGTATTGGCCAAGTAATTGTTTTCACACCTTTACTTTCTCAAACTTTTTCAACTCTCACGCAATACATGAGCGTGAGCCATGGTTTTAGCACTATAAGTGGTGTGGAGTGTGGTGGAGGTTGCAAGACAAACAAGGAGAAGATGGTCACATTAACTAGGCATATCAATGAGCTGTGGAGATGCTCATCAATAGATATCAATGTGAATGAGTAGGGATTTCCATGCAAATGATGCACTAGAGCTAAGAGTATGTGAAAGATCTTAAAGAAAACTAGTGGGTGTGCATCCAACTTGCTTGCTCACGAAGACCTGAGGCAAATTTGAGAAAGCCTATCATTGGAATATACAAGCCAAGTTATATAATGAAAGTTTCCCACTAGCTATATGGTGGTGACAAAACGAGAGACTCTCAATCATGAAGATCATGGTGCTTAATATGCACAAGTGTGGATAGGTGGTAGCATTGTCCCTTCTCTCTTTTTCTCTCATTTTTTTTGGATGGGCTCTTTGGCCCCTTTTTTTGGTGGGCATCTTTGGCCTCTTTTATTTCCTCACATGGGACAATGCTCCATCAATGATAATCATCACACTTACAACTCAAAACTTAGAGCAATGATGACTCTATATGGGATGCCTTCGGTAGTGTACCGTGACAATGATCTAGCATGGCATAGACATCAATGGAAACATCATGCTAGCTATCTTACGATCATGCAATGGCAATGTAGACGTGGTGGCACATGTCATGGTGGTAGTTGCATGTCAATATATCTCGGAATGACTTTGAAAAAGCCATAGTAGGTAGGTATGGTGGCTGTTTTGAGGGAGGCTAACAGTGGGTTTTGTGCACCGGCGAAAGTTGCACGGCACTAAAGAAGATAGTGATGGTGGAAGGTGAAAGTGCATCTAAACCATGGACTCAACATTAGTCATGAAGAACTCATATACTTGTTGCAAAAGTTTTATTAGTAATCGAAACAAAGCATTCAACGCATACTCCGAGGGGAAGGGTTGTTAGGTATAAACCATCGCGCGATCCCGACCGTCACACAAAGGATGACAATCAATAGACTAATCATGCTCAGACTTCATCACATAGCGGTTCACCATACGTGCATGCTACGGGAATCACTAACTTCAACACAAGTATTTCTAGATCCACAACACCTTACTAATATAACTTCAATATTACCATAAGCACAACTCAAAACTAGTTGAGATGAATCAAACTTCTCTAACTATTCAATGCACATGAAGGTGGAAGTTTTTGTATCCCTTTGGATAACTATCTATTTTGAGACTACTTTCAAAGCTTATATCAACTACCAAGCCACGCACCACCGTGCTCTAAAAGATATAAGTGAAGCACATAGAGCAAAATTAACTAGCTCAAAAGATATAATTGAAGCACATGTGAGCTGAATTGTCTACCAAAGGATATAAGTCAAGCTCGACAAAATCACGGTGAGTGCATGTCTCGCTCTCTAGGTGTGCAGCCAGGATGATTGTGACAAAAAAAATAAAAGACTCCTACGATACAAGACGCTCCAAGCAAAACACATAACATGTGGTGAGTAAAAATATAGCCCCAAGTAACGTTATCGATGGATTGAAGACGAAAGAGGGGATGCCTTCCCGGGGCATCCCCAAGTTTAGGCTTTTACGGCATCCTTGAATCATCTTGGGGTGCCTTGGGCATCCCAAAGCTTGAGCTCTTGCCACTCTTTATCTTTTTGTCCATAAGAACTTCACCCAAAACTTGAAAACTTCACAACACGAAACTTAAACAGAAACTCGTGATAACATTAGTATAAGAAAAACACACTACTTCCTTAGGTACTGTAGCAAACTTAAATTCTACTTATGTTGATGTTGGGTTACTGTATTTTCAATCTTCCATGGCTAATACCCCCCGATACTATCCATAGTTTCATAAAAATAAGCTACCAACACAACAAAAACATAATTTGTTAACAGCAGACCAGTCTGAAGCAATCTGTATACTTCTGGTACTTCAACAATTCTTAAATTTTTTGAAAGTCTGAAGAATTTGCGTAGAAATCAGCATAAAAAAGAATCAACTCAAAATCTCTTACAGAAAAAAAATGAAAATTCTTTCCGTGAGCAGAAAGTTTCTGTCTTTTCCAGCATGACCAAACGATCATCCCCAAGACTAATCATAACGGTTTTTCTTGGCACAAACGCAAAAAGAAACACAAAAAACACAAGTATAACAGAATTATGAAAGTGTGGAAAACACAAAACAGAAATAAAAAGGATAGATTCGTTGGGTTGGCTCCCAACAAGCGCTATTGTTTAACGCCCTTAGCTAGGCATAAGGCGATGGAATCACGTATAGTCATCTTTGGTGCTCAAACCATAAGTAGTGTGATCATTTATCATCTTAAGATCTTCATCTTTATTGGATGACTCACCACTAGATTTAGGAACAAAAACAGACTTGACGGTCTTTTTGAGAGTGAGATTTGGAGTATTTTGCACAGCGGCAAAAGCAGAACCCAAGTTGGTTATGACATCCTCTAGTTTGCCAATTCTAGAGGAATCATTAACTATAGGTTCCTTCTCCCTTAAATTTTTCAGAACATTTCCCACTTTGGATCCGTAGTGAGTAATTTGATTGTGGATCTTTCTCTCCAAATCATCAGTAAGTTCAACTGTGGCAATTTTGTTTTCAATAGCGTCAAGCCTTTGCATCACGTGTTCCAAGGTTAAGGTAGTTCCATTAACCATGAGCGGGGGTGAGCCTACCAAATTCATGATAGCTCCATAGGAGTCAACAGTATGGCTCCCCAAAAAATTCCCGCCTACGATGGTATCAAGAATATACCTATTCCAAGGAGAGATTCCAACATAAAAACTGTGAAGAAGGACGCTAGTGGATTGCTTACGAGTGGATCTACTCTGAGCATTGCAAATCCTGTACCAAGCGTCCTTTAAATTTTCTTCCCCATTCTGTCTGAAATTGAGAACTTCGTTCTCAGGGGTATCATTTGGAGTAGTGGGTCTAGCCATTGATGGACTATCCCACACACGAACGAGCAAGAAGCAACCGAGTGAAGCGGGCAAAAGAAAACGGCAAAAAGGCAAAAGAAAAAGGCAAAGGAGAAAGGCAAATGAAAACGGAAAATGTGAAGTGGGGGAGAGGAAAACGAGAGGCAACTGGCAAAAAAGTAAATGCAAGAGATGAGTTTGTGGGACCTACTTGGATAGATCTCTCCTTCCCCGGCAACGGCGCTAGAAATACTTCTGCTACTGCAACAAAAGACCTTCCAACGGCGCCAGAAACAAGCGTGCTGACGTGTGACAGCCCAAGACCGACGTTCGAGAAGATTCCCCTCTCTTTCCGTTTTCGTCGTGTCTCTATTTTTATTTGTTGCATCATCATCGCATCATGCACATCATCTGCATTGCGTCGGCATCTCCGTTGCCGCCAGTTTTCAAAATGTTGCATCCGTTGTTAGTTGCCGGTTATCGTCGTTGTTCGTTCCGAGCCCGACCGCACTCGCACGCGCCCGCGGCATATTCGAAACCCTGTTTTAAAAGTGTGTTGAAAACTTTCTCTGATCGAGGTGAAACTTGGCACGCGGTCGGGATTAGTTATAGCCACGCCGCCTGTCGAATTTCGTCGCGATCGTAGTTCGTCTGGTACCCGAACGGTCGACCGTAGCGGCACCATATTCGGTCTACCGTCGGACGTCTTTCGGTGTGTTATAATTCGTTGCCGCGCCGCCCATTCTCCCTCTCGTCTCCGGTAAACCACCCTACACGGCCACGTACCCATTCCCGCGTGCGGAATCGTCCGAATCCGACCGCACGGTTGGATCCGGAACGCGATTCCGGTTAACCTAGCCCCCCTTTGCCTATAAATAGACCCATCCTCCTATTTTTTAGGCAGCCACCCCCCTTTGCCTCGAAAACCGCGCCACCCCTGAAAACCCTAGCCGCAGCCTCTCTCCTCACCAGCCTCGCGCGCCCGCCGAGCCCATCTGAGGTCCGCCCGGGCCCGAGCCGCCGCCGCCCCCGTTCTGCCTCCCGTGCCCGCGCCTCCAGCTCCCTGCTCCCGAGGTGTTCCGCGCCCGGCTCGCCGCCGCCTGCTCGTCTCGCCGCCGCCGCCTCCCTCCGGGCTTCGGCCGGAACCCACCGGAGTTGCCTCGCCGGACCACCAGGCCGAGCCCAGCGCCCCCTGCTCCTTCCTTCCCTCACTTCTCTCTCTCTCTCACGTTTTCTCCCCCTCTCTGTCCCGGAGGGGAAACCATGGCCGCCGGCCCCAACCAGCGCGACGTCGCCGGCGAGCCTCGTCGCGAGTCCAGACCAGCCGGGATCCGGTCTTCCCCGCCGCCGTGAAGGCCTGCCTGCTGGGACTCATCCTCGTCCGCCTGCAGCGAGGTTGCATCGAGCCGCCGCTCATCGATCCAAGAGGATCTCGATCCCGCTCGCCCGTTGACCGGGGGCACCACGTGGGCCGGCCAGCCGCCTCTCTGGTCGGGCCGCGCTAGATGCGGTGCATCGCCCCAGCCACCCGTGGGCCTCCTCGTGTCCTCCCGGCCCAGCTCGCCCTCTCCTCCGACTTGGGCCAAGGCCAGCGAAGGTGTGCCCCGCAGCCCCTCGATTTTCCGCCTGAGCATCTTTTAGTTGCCTAGCGCCCAAGTCAGGTTAGACCAGTTAGCAGATTTAGGCCCAATAGTTGTTTTTTAGGATTTCTCGGATTTAATTAAATTCCAGAAAATTGACGGTTATCAAAACGCCCGTAGTTTAATATCCGTAAGTCGGTTCGAGACGTATTGTATATGATTTTGGCGTAGAATTTCACGTAGAATACGATTATCCAACTTGCATAATTGTTTGACGTCGTTTAGCGTGCCGGATGCCTAGAATAACGTGTTGTTTTAATAGGATACGTCCCGTATTCAATTTTCGCGCAAGTCCGGATTGCTCGGATGCCGTAGATTAAATGCCCTTGTTTTAGGAACCATTTTTCCATGTATTTTAGAGCGGTCATTGGTATTTTTGCATGTATGGATTGCCGGTAGTTTATTTCCTGTGTATAGCTTATTTTCTCGCATTTTCATGTGGCATTATATTGTTGTGCAACCCCACATATTTTATATGTTTTCGGGGTAGAAAAATCCATGTGATTTTTCTGTGCTATTAGTTTAAGATTTTGAGTAAATTAGTTCGCATGATATTTGGCCATGTTGCCCTTTTTTTTAATTCGTAGGATTTATTCCGTTCTTCGTTTGACGGAGTTGTCAACTAGGGAGTTGTTCTTGGATGTTTAGACTAGCCCCTCGTATTTTTAGTTGCAATAGAAATGCATGTTTAGGTGTGGTTTGCTTGCTCTCAAGTTGCTAGAAATAGTGTTGTTTTAGAGGAGCTGAAATATTTCTAAGTCTGGAATCTGTTATATTTTGTTGTTGTCTTGTCTTGCTTGCATCTTGTGATCTGTAGCTCTTTTGAGGTTGGTCCAATGGAGTTAGTTGTACCCCTTGTGTTTCTCTAGCATGCTGTAAATTTTCATGCCATCTGGAGTCCTGTAGCTATAGGTTTTTCTGCTGTCAATATGGCTTCAGATCGAAAACTGCACTTTCATGAGGTGTAAGTTTCACTAAGTCTGAAATAGTGTGTGGGAAGCCATTTTGTGACTTCTTTCTCTAGTGATCCATGATGCCATGCTAGTAGTTGTTAGTTGTTTGTAGTAGTGCTTCTTGCCCTCTTTCGTGCCATGCCTTGCTTGAGCATATCGGAGTTGTTGTTGGGGAACGTCGCATGGGAAACAAAAATTTTCCTACGCGCACGAAGACCTATCATGGTGATGTCCATCTACGAGAGGGGATGAGTGATCTACCTACCCTTGTAGACCGTACAGTAGAAGCGTTAGTGAATACAGTTGATGTAGTGGAACGTCCTCACGTCCCTCGATCCGCCCCGTGAACAATCCCGCGATCAGTCCCACGATCTAGTACCGAACGGACGGCACCTCCGCGTTCAGCACACGTACAGCTCGACGATGATCTTGGCCTTCTTGATCCAGCAAGAGAGACGGAGAGGTAGAAGAGTTCTCCGGCAGCGTGACGGCGCTCCGGAGGTTGGTGATGATCTCGTCTCAGCAGGGCTCCGCCCGAGCTCCGCAGAAACGTGATCTAGAGGAAAAACCGTGGAGGTATGTGGTCGGGCTGCCGTGGAAAAGTCGTCTCAAATAAGCCCTAAAACCTCCGTATATATAGGTGGGAGAGGGGGGGCCTTGCCTTGGGGCTCAAGGAGCCCCAAGGGGGTCGGCCGAGCCAAGGGGGGAAGGTCTCCCCCCCAAACCGAGTTGGACTTGGTTTGGTGGGTGGGAGTCCTTCCTTCCCTTCCCACCTCCTTCTTTTTTTTCTTTCTCTTTGATTTTTCTTCCAATGCGCATAGGGCCCTTTTGGGCTGTCCCACCAGCCCACTAAGGGCTGGTGCGCCACCCTCAAGACCTATGGGCTTCCCCGGGGTGGGTTCCCCCCCCCCCTGGTGAACTCCCAGAACCCATTCGTCATTCCCGGCACATTCCCGGTAACCGCGAAAACCTTCCGGTAATGAAATGAGGTCATCCTATATATCAATCTTCATTTCCGGACCATTCCGGAAACCCTCGTGACGTCCGTGATCTCATCCGGGACTCCGAACAACATTCAGTAACCAACCATATAACTCAAATACGCATAAAACAACGTCGAACCTTAAGTGTACAGACCCTGCGGGTTCGAGAACTATGTAGACATGACCCGAGAGACTCCTCGGTCAATATCCAATAGCGGGACCTGGATGCCCATATTGGATCCTACATATTCTACGAAGATCTTATCGTTTGAACCTCAGTGTCAAGGATTCATATAATCCCGTATGTCATTCCCTTTGTCCTTCGGTATGTTACTTGCCCGAGATTCGATCGTTAGTATCCGCATACCTATTTCAATCTCGTTTACCGGCAAGTCTCTTTACTCGTTCCGTAATACAAGATCTCGCAACTTACACTAAGTTACATTGCTTGCAAGGCTTGTGTGCGATGTTGTATTACCGAGTGGGCCCCGAGATACCTCTCCGTCACATGGAGTGACAAATCCCAGTCTTGATCCATACTAACTCAACGAACACCTTCGGAGATACCTGTAGAGCATCTTTATAGTCACCCAGTTATGTTGCGACATTTGATACACACAAAGTATTCCTCAAAATGGAACAGTCCAAGATAAGTGTTAGTGAGTTATATGATCTCATGGTCATAGGAACAAATACTTGACACGCAGAAAACAGTAGCAACAAAATGACACGATCAACATGCTACGTCTATTAGTTTGGGTCTAGTCCATCACGTGATTCTCCTAATGACCTGATCCAGTTATCAAGCAACAACACCTTGTTCATAATCAGAAGACACTGACTATCTTTGATCAACTAGCTAGCCAACTAGAGGGTTGCTAGGGACAGTGTTTTGTCTATGTATCCACACATGTAAATGAGTCTTCAGTCAATACAATTATAGCATGGATAATAAAGGATTATCTTGATACAGGAATTATAATAATAACTATATTTATTATTGCCTCTAGGGCATAATTCCAACAGTCTCCCACTTGCACTAGAGTCAATAATCTAGTCCTCACATCATCATGCGAATTACATTGTAATAAATCTAACACCCATACAGTTCTGGTGTTGATCATGCTTAGCCCGTGGAAGAGGTTTAGTCAGCGGGTCTGCTACATTCAGATCCGTGTGCACTTTGCATATATTTACGTCCTCCCCTTCGACGTAGTCGCGGATGAGGTTGAAGCGTCGTTTGATGTGTCTGGACTTCTTGTGAAACTGTGGTTCCTTTGCTAAGGCAATGGCACCCGTGTTGTCACAGAACAAGGTTATTGGATTCAGTGCGCTCGGCACCACTCCAAGATTCGTCATGAATTGCTTCATCCAGACACCCTCCTTAGCCGCCTCCGAGGCAACCATGTACTCCGCTTCACATGTAGAATCTGCTACGACGCTTTGCTTGGAACTGCACCAGCTTACCGCACCCCCATTAAGAATAAATACGTATCCGGTTTGCGACTTAGAGTCGTCCGGATCTGTGTTAAAGCTTGCATCGACGTAACCTTTTATGACGAGCTCTTCGTCACCTCCATACACGAGAAACATCTCCTTAGTCCTTTTCAGGTACTACAGGATATTCTTGACCGCTGTCCAGTGATCCACTCCTGGATTACTCTGGAACCTACCTGCCATACTTATGGCCAGGCTAACGTCCGGTCTAGTGCACGGCATTGCATACATGATAGAACCTATGGCTGAAGCATAGGGGACGGAGCACATATGCTTTCTATCTTCATCAGTTGATGGGCACTGAGTCTTACTCAAGCTCGTACCTTGTAAAACTGGCAAGAACCCTTTCTTGGACTGTTCCATTTTGAACCTCTTCAAAACTTTATCAAGGTATCTGCTTTGTGAAAGTCCTATCAAGCGTTTTGATCTATCCCTGTAGATCTTAATGCCTAGAATGTAAGCAGCTTCTCCTAGGTCCTTCATAGAGAAACTTTTATTCAAGTAATCCTTTATGCTCTCCAAAAACTCCACGTTGTTTCCAATCAGCAATATGTCATCCACATATAATATTAGAAACGCCACAGAGCTCCCACTCACTTTCTTGTAAATACAAGATTCTCCAACCACTTGTATAAACCCAAATGCTTTGATCACCTCATCAAAGTGTTTGTTCCAACTCCGAGATGCTCGCACCAGTCCATAAATGGATCGCTGGAGCTTGCACACCTTGTTAGCATTTCGACAAAACCTTCGGGTTGCATCATATACAATTCTTCCTTAAGGAAACCGTTAAGGAACGCCGTTTTGACATCCATCTGCCAGATTTCATAATCGAAAAATGCAGCTATTGCTAACATGATTCTGACAGACTTACGCATCGCTACAGGTGAGAATGTCTCATCGTAGTCAACTCCTTGAACTTGTGAAAAACCCTTTGCCACAAGTCGAGCTTTATAAACGGTCACATTGCCGTCAGCGTCTGTCTTCCTCTTAAATATCCATTTGTTCTGAATAGCCTTGCGACCCTCAGGCAGTAACTCCAAAGTCCATACTTTGTTCTCATACATGGATCCTATCTCGGACTTCATGGCTTCTAGCCATTTGTTGGAATCCGGGCCCACCATTGCTTCTTCATAATTTGCAGGTTCATTGTTGTCCAACAACATGATTGATAAGACGGGATTACCATACCACTCTGGAGCAGCACGTGGTCTCGTCGACCTGCGTGGTTCAACAGAAACTTGAACCGGAGTTTCATGATCATCATCATTAACTTCCTCCTCAACCGGCGTCGCAAGGACAGAGGTTTCCCCTTGCCCTGCGCCACCATCCATAGGGATGAGAGGTTCGACAACCTCGTCAAGTTCTATCTTCCTCCCACTCAATTCTCTCGAGAGAAACTCCTTCTCGAGAAAAGCTCCGTTTTTAGCAACAAACACTTTGCCCTCGGATTTGAGATAGAAGGTGTACCCAACTGTCTCTTTTGGGTAACCTATGAAGACACACTTTTCCGCTTTGGGTTCCAGCTTTTCAGGCTGAAGCTTTTTGACATAAGCATCACATCCCCAAACTTTAAGAAACGACAACTTTGGCCTTTTTCCATACCACAGTTCGTATGGTGTTGTCTCAATGGATTTTGATCGTGCCCTATTTAAAGTGAATGCAGCTGTTTCTAATGCATAACCCCAAAACGATAACGGCAAATCGGTAAGAGACATCATAGATCGCACCATCTCTAATAAAGTACGATTACGACGTTCGGACACACCATTACGCTGTGGTGTTCCAGGCGGTGTCAACTGTGAAACAATTCCACATTGTCTTAAGTGAGCACCAAACTCGAAACTCAGATATTCACCCCCACGATCAGACCGTAGGAACTTGATCTTCTTTTTACGATGATTTTCAACTTCACTCTGAAATTGCTTGAACTTTTCAAATGTTTCAGACTTGTGCTTCATCAAGTAGACATAACCATATCTACTCAAATCGTCAGTGAAGGTGTGAAAATAACGATATCCGCCGCGTGCCTCCACGCTCATCGGACCACACACATCGGTATGTATGATTTCCAACAAGTCACTTGCACGCTCCATTGTTCCGGAGAACGGAGTCTTAGTCATCTTGCCCATGAGGCATGGTTCGCACGTGTCAAGTGAATCAAAGTCAATCGACTCCAAAAGTCCATCGGCATGGAGTTTCTTCATGCGCTTTACACCAATATGACCTAAGCGGCAGTGCCACAAAAATATGGCGCTATCATTGTTAACTCTATCTCTTTTGGTCTCAATGTTATGTATGTGTGTATCGCTATCAAGATTCAATATGAACAATCCTCTCACATTGGGTGCATGACCATAAAAGATGTTACTCATAGAAATAGAACAACCATTATTCTCTGACTTAAAAGAGTAACCGTCTCGCAATAAACAAGATCCAGATATAATGTTCATGCTCAACGCAGGCACTAAATAACAATGATTCAAGTTCATAACTAATCCTGATGGTAACTGAAGTGAAACTGTGCTGACGGCGATTGCATCAACCTTGGAACCATTTCCCACGCGCATCGTCACTTCATCTTTCGCCAGCCTTCGTCTATTCCACAGTTCCTGTTTCGAGTTGCAAATATGAGCAACAAAACCGGTATCGAATACCCAGGCACTACTACGAGAGCCGGTTAAGTACACATCAATAACATGTATATCAAATATACCTGATTTTTCTTTGGCCGCCTTCTTATCTGCCAGATACTTGGGGCAATTGCGCTTCCAGTGACCCATACCCTTGCAATAGTAACACTCTGTTTCACGCTTAGGTCCAGCTTTGGGTTTCTTCGTCGGATTGGCAACAGGCTTGCCGCTCTTCTTTGAATTACCCTGCTTGCCTTTGCCGTTTCTCTTGAAACTAGTGGTCTTATTCACCATCAACACTTGATGCTCTTTACGGAGTTCAGACTCTGCGACTTTCAGCATCGCAAACAACTCGCCGGGAGACTTGTTCATCCCTTGCATGTTGTAGTTCAACACAAAGCCTTTATAGCTTGGCGGCAGTGATTGAAGGATTCTGTCAGTGATAGCCTCTTGCGGGAGTTCAATCCCCAGCTCAGCTAGACGGTTTGAGTACCCAGACATTTTGAGCACATGTTCACTGACAGACGAGTTCTCCTCCATCTTGCAAGCATACAATTTATCGGAGGTCTCATACCTCTCGATCCGGGCGTTCTTCTGAAAGATAAACTTCAACTCCTGGAACATCTCAAATGCTCCATGACGCTCAAAGCGACGTTGAAGTCCCGGTTCTAAGCCATACAAGACTGCACATTGAACTACTGAGTAGTCCTCCTTACGTGCTAACCAAGCGTTCTTAACATCCTGATCATCCGTAGCGGGTGGTTCATCTCCTAGCACAGCATTAAGGACATAATCCTTCTTCCCAGCTTGTAAGATTAGCTTAATATTACGAGCCCATTCTACAAAGTTGCTTCCATTATCTTTCAACTTAGCTTTCTCTAGGAACGTATTAAAATTCAGGGTGACTGTCGCGTGAGCCATGATCTACAACACAAATATATTCAAAGTGGACTTAGACTATGTTCAAGATAATTATAGTTTAACTTAATCAAATTATTCGCTAAACTCCCACTCAAAAAGTACATCTCTCTAGTCATTTGAGTGGTTCATGATCCACTTACACTAGCTCAAGTCCGATCATCACGTGAGTTGAGCATAGTTTCAGTGGTAAGCATCCCTATGCTAATCATATCATCTATATAATTCATGATCGACCTTTCGGTCTCATGTGTTCCGAGGCCATGTCTGCACATGCTAGGCTCGTCAAACTTAACCCGAGTGTTCCGCGTGCGCAACTGTTTTGCACCCGTTGTATGTGAATGTTGAGTCTATCACACACGATCATCACGTGGTGTCTCGAAACGACGAACTGTAGCAACGGTGCACAGTCGGGGAGAACACAATTTCGTCTTGAAATTTTAGTGAGAGATCACCTCATAATGCTATCGTCGTTCTAAGCAAAATAAGGTGCATAAAAGGATTAACATCACATGCGATTCATAAGTGACATGATATGGCCATCATCACGTGCTCCTTGATCTCCATCACCAAAGCACCGGCACGATCTTCTTGTCACCGGCGCCACACCATGATCTCCATCAACGTGTCGCCATCGGGGTTGTCGTGCTACTCATGCTATTACTACTAAAGCTACATCCTAGCAAAATAGTAAACGCATCTGCAAGCACAAACGTTAGTATAAAGACAACCCTATGGCTCCTGCCGGTTGCCGTACCGTCGACGTGCAAGTCGATATTATCTATTACAACATGATCATCTCATACATCCAATATATCACATCACATCGTTGGCCATATCACATCACAAGCATACCCTGCAAAAACAAGTTAGACGTCCTCTAATTTGTTGTTGCATGTTTTACGTGGTGACCATGGGTATCTAGTAGGATCGCATCTTACTTACGCAAACACCACAACGGAGATATATGAGTTGCTATTTAACCTCATCCAAGGACCTCCTCTGTCAAATCCGATTCAACTAAAGTTGGAGAAACCGACACTTGCCAGTCATCTTTGAGCAACGGGGTTACTCGTAGCGATGAAACCAGTCTCTCGTAAGCGTACGAGTAATGTCGGTCCAAGCCGCTTCAATCCAACAATACCGCGGAATCAAGAAAAGACTAAGGAGGACAGAAAAACGCACATCACCGCCCACAAAAACTTTTGTGTTCTACTCGAGAAGACATCTACGCATGAACCTAGCTCATGATGCCACTGTTGGGGAACGTCGCATGGGAAACAAAAAATTTCCTACGCGCACGAAGACCTATCATGGTGATGTCCATCTACGAGAGGGGATGAGTGATCTACGTACCCTTGTAGATCGTTCAGCAGAAGCGTTAGTGAACGCGGTTGATGTAGTGGAACGTCCTCACGTCCCTCGATCCGCCCCGCGAACAATCCCGCGATCAGTCCCACGATCTAGTACCGAACGGACGGCACCTCCGCGTTCAGCACACGTACAGTTCGACGATGATCTCGGCCTTCCTGATCCAGCAAGAGCGACGGAGAGGTAGAAGAGTTCTCCGGCAGCGTGACGGCGCTCCGGAGGTTGGTGATGATCTCGTCTCAGCAGGGCTCCGCCCGAGCTCCGCAGAAACGCGATCTAGAGGAAAAACCGTGGAGGTATGTGGTCGGGCTACCGTGGAAAAGTCGTCTCAAATCAGCCCTAAAACCTCCATATATATAGGTGAGAGAGGGGGGGGGCTTGCCTTGGGGCTCAAGGAGCCCCAAGGGGGTCGGCCGAGCCAAGGGGGGAAGGTCTCCCCCCCAAACCGAGTTGGACTTGGTTTGGTGGGTGGGAGTCCTTCCTTCCCTTCCCACCTCCTTCTTTTTTTTTCTTTCTCTTTGATTTTTCTACCAATGCGCATAGGGCCCTTTTGGGCTGTCCCACCAGCCCACTAAGGGCTGGTACGCCACCCTCAAGGCCTATGGGCTTCCTCGGGGTGGGTTGCCCCCCCGCTGAACTCCCGGAACCCATTCGTCATTCTCGGCACATTCCCGGTAACTGCGAAAACCTTCCGGTAATGAAATGAGGTCATCCTATATATCAATCTTCGTTTCCGGACCATTCCGGAAACCCTCGTGACGTCCGTGATCTCATCCGGGACTCCGAACAACATTCGGTAACCAACCATATAACTCAAATACGCATAAAACAACATCGAACCTTAAGTGTGCAGACCCTGCGGGTTCGAGAACTATGTAGACATGACCCGAGAGACTCCTCGGTCAATATCTAATAGCGGGACCTGGATGCCCATATTGGATCCTACATATTCTACGAAGATCTTATCGTTTGAACCTCAGTGTCAAGGATTCATATAATCCCGTATGTCATTCCCTTTGTCCTTCGGTATGTTACTTGCCCGAGATTCGATCGTTAGTATCCGCATACCTATTTCAATCTCGTTTACCGGCAAGTCTCTTTACTCGTTTCGTAATACAAGATCCCGCAACTTACACTAAGTTACATTGCTTGCAAGGCTTGTGTGCGATGTTGTATTACCGAGTGGGCCCCGAGATACCTCTCCGTCACACGGAGTGACAAATCCCAGTCTTGATCCATACTAACTCAACGAACACCTTCGGAGATACCTGTAGAGCATCTTTATAGTCACCCAGTTACGTTGCGACGTTTGATACACACAAAGTATTCCTCCGGTGTTAGTGAGTTATATGAGCTCATAGTCATAGGAACAAATACTTGACACGCAGAAAACAGTAGCAACAAAATGACACGATCAACATGCTACGTCTATTAGTTTGGGTCTAGTACATCATGTGATTCTCCTAATGACGTGATCCATTTATCAAGCAACAACACCTTGTTCATAATCAGAAGACACTGACTATCTTTGATCAAATGGCTAGCCAACTAGAGGCTTGCTAGGGACAGTGTTTTGTCTATGTATCCACACATGTAAATGAGTCTTCAGTCAATACAATTATAGCATGGATAATAAACGATTATCTTGATACAGGCATTATAATAATAACTATATTTATTATTGCCTCTAGGGCATAATTCCAACAGTTGTGTAGCCCGTAGTTGTGGGGCGTAGAAAATGCTATGTGGCTGATTTTGGCAGATTGTAATGTTTTCTTGATTTGCTCGTAGATGTTGAACCGTAGCTCCAATTTGAACGTGTCCTACATGAAAATTGCTTAGAATCTCGTGTAGTTTCATTTTATCTTGCTGGTTGTATGTTTTGAAGTGCTCGTGGCTGGCGTTGCACACATATTGCATTCATGCCATCATATCTTGTGTTGCTTGTAACTTTTGACCCGTAGCTCCGTTGGAGATGTTCTTTGTGTGTAGATTGCTTGTCTTGACGCGTAGAATCACATGAACCTATTTGTTTTGCTGTTTAACAACCAATTAAATGTGTTAGTTCAGATCTGGACAGAATTGTAAATTAACATGTGAGGTCGTCTGGGAGATGCTATATGTCGTTTCCGACCTCATTTAAAATGTCTAGATAGGTAGTTTAATTTCCGCTTCACCTCTCGCATGTTTGACAACATTAATATTGCCGTGTAAATAACCGGGAGTGAACTAAGTAATTCATATGTGAAGTTTCGTCAATATGCAACTCGTTGCATATTGAACTTCACTTAATGTGTAGTGTTTGATTGTGTGAATGGTCATGTCGTGACTTGCATGAATCCAGCTGCTCATGCATCATATGTGGTGTGCATCGTGTGGTGAATTCCGTGTGTTGATTTGTGTTTCCGGTTTGCTTCGTCTCGTTAGAGTTCCGCAGCGTGCCGAAATGTGAGGACCCGCTCGACTACATCGGTTCGTCTGCTTCACGGAGGCATTCTTCTTCCAAGTGGGATCTCAGGCAAGATGATCATTTCCCCAGATACCATTACTATCATTGCTATGCTAGTTTCATCGCTTCTATCGATTATGTCCCGTTGCCTACCACATGTTAAATATCAGCCTCTCAACAATGCCATGATCACCTTCAACCTGTTCGACCTAGCAAACCACTGACTGGCTATGTTACCGCTTGCTTAACCCTGTTGATAGCGTTGCTAGTTGCAGGCGCAGTTGCTTCTATGAGAAAACATGGGTTCCTTGTTATATCACCATATTAAATGCTATTTAATTTAATGCACCTATATACTTGGTAAAAGGTGGAAGGCTCGGCCTTTTCTAGCCTGGTGTTTTGTTCCACCTTTGACCCCTTAGTTTCGGCTACCGGTATTATGTTCCATAATTGAGCGCTCCTAACACGATCGGGGTTGTTATGGGGACCCCCTTGATAATTTGTTTTAGATTAAAGCTGGTCTGGCAAGGACCAACATTGGTACTACATTTGCCCAACATAATAATTCTGTTAAATTGAAATGCATAGGGAGTTAGCGCTACCCGAGGAGTAATTCTACATAATACAGGGAGGGACAGTGCTGATGGTGCTGGTCCAAAACAGAGCACCATGTGGGGCCACCGCGAGGAAACTTGAGGTTTGGCACTCGTACGCTTCGCTTATCCGTCGTGTCTTGAGAACGAGATACGCGGCTCCTATCGGGATCGTCGACACGCTGGGCGACCTTGCTGGATTAGTTTTACCTTTGACGAGATATCTTGTGCATCGGGATTCCGATGATGCTTTGGGTAATCTCAGAGTTGATGTTTTCCAATAGGGAATCCGACGAGATCGCGAGCTTCGTGATTGAGGATTTCTATGAGCCGTGCTCGCGGTTATGTGGCAACGTGGAAACTTTGTTTAACACTGGTTCTAGATAACTCGAAGTTAACTTAATTAAAATATGCCAACTGTGTGTGTAACCGTGACTGTCTCTTTCGCGAGTCCTTCTCCGATCGAGGACATGGTGGGGTTATGTCTGACGTAGGTAGGTGTTCAGGATCATTCCTTTGATCAATAGTAGTTCACGTTCGTTATGCGTAGATCTTCCCCCTCTTATTTCTGGTACTCGTAAGTTTAGCCACCAAATATATACTTAGCCGCTGCTACAACCTCACCACTTAACCGTACCTCACCCATTAAGCTTTGCTAGTCTTGATACCTTTGGAAATGAGATTGTTGAGTCCCCTGTGGCTCACAGATTACGACAACACCAGTTGCAGGTACAGGTAAAGGTTACTTGACGCGAGCGTGTTGAGTGATCATTTGGAGTTGCCTCTTCTTCTTCTTCTTCTTCTTCGATCTAGGATGGGTTCTAGGCCCGCATCCTGGGATAACAAGGATGGACGTCGTTCTTTTTTTGTCGTTTGTTTTCGTCCGTAGTCGGACCCTGCTCTTACTCTTGATGATTATGTAATGTACTGATGTGACTCTGATGTAGCTTGTGGTGAGTGTAAGACAATTCTGTATATATATCTCTTCTTTTCAGTACATGTACTTGTAACGATATCCATTCTTGCGACACGACGAGATGCGCTTCTATCCCTGACGAGGCCTTCGTGCCAAATTGAGGATAGGGTCGCATCTTGGGCGTGACATGACGGGAGACTATTCTTGTCTTGATACTCCTCAGCAACGTCACCAGGAATCCTTCTGCTACGGCTACGCCTTTAGGGACTTCCTAGGCAAATATGCAAAGGATTCCCCTGAGGCCTTGGAGCCTTGCGTTGGTAAGTATTTCCCTCAGTTTTGAGAACCAAGGTATCGATCCAGTGAAGGAATATCACAAGTACCTGCACAAACACAAAGAGCTTGCTCCCAACGCTATGAAGGGGTTGTCAATCCCTTATAGATTGTTTGCCAAGTGAGAACTGAAAGCAACAAAGAAACAAAGCAAAGTAAAAGTGAAAGTGGAACGATAGGTGTGAATAGATCGGAGGGATGTCGTGTTCACTAGTGGCTTCTCTCATGAAATTAAGTAGACGGTGGGTGAACGAATTACTGTAGGAAAATTCGTGACGTTATCTATGGCAATGATTATATCTATAGGCATCACGTCCAAAACAAGTAGACCTATACTTTCTTCATCTACTACTATTACTCCACACGTCGACTGCTATCCAGCATGCATCTAGTGTATTAAGTTCATGAGAACAGAGTAACGCCTTAAGCAAGATGACATGGTGTAGATGGACAATCTCATATCTACGATAAAAGCCCATCTTGCTACCCTTGATGGCAACAACGCGATGCGTGCCTTGCTACCCCTTCTGTCACTAGGAAAGGTCACCACACGGTATGAACCCAAAACCAAGCACTTCTCCCATTGCAAGAATCATAGATCTAGTTGGCCAAACAAAACCCAAGACTCGGAGAGACTTGCAAGGATATCAAATCATGCAAATAAGAAATCAGCAAAGACTCAAATATATATCATAGATAATCTGATCACAAATCCACAATTCATCGGATCTCGACAAACACACCGCCAAAGAGGATTACATCGGATAGATCTCCATGAAGATCATGGAGAACTTTGTATTGAAGATCCAAGAGAGAGAAGAAGCCATCTAGCTACTAACTACGGACCCGTAGGTCTGAAGTGAACTACTCACGAGTCATCGGAGGGGCGATGATGTTGATGAAGAAGCCCTCCAACTCCAAAGTCCCCTCCGGCAGGACACCGAGAAGGGTCTCAAGATGAGATCTCACGGAAATGGAAGCTTGCGGCGGCGGAAAAGTGTTTTCGTGGATCCCCTGATTTTTTCTGGATTTTAGGGAATATATAGGCCAAAGACCTAGGGCAGGGGAGCGCCAGTGGGGCCACAAGCTTGGTTGCCGCGGCCTCCCCCTGGCTTGTGGGCCCCCTGTGGGCCCACTTTCTTGGCCCTCAAGCCTCCCGATCTTCTTCCGTTCTGGAAAAATTCATTTCGAGGATTTTATTCCGTTTGGACTCCGTTCCAAAATCATATCTGAAAATAGTCAAAAACACAGAAAAAACAGGAACTGACACTTGGCACTGAGTTAATAAGTTAGTCCCAAAAAAGATATAAAAGGTAAACAAAACATCCAAAGTTGACAAGATAACAGCGTGAAACCATCAAAAATTATAGATACGTTTGAGACGTGTCAGTGAGCTAAATATCTTAGAAACTTCAAATGTTTTGTAAAAACATGCGCACATCCTAACACTTATGCAAAAGTGATGACTTAGATGTGCAACACACGAAGAATCAATTTTCTTCAACCAATGAAGAATATCACTCTTAGTGTGAGGAAATTAATGAAGAATTTGGTTCTGAGGGCCCTACGACAATTGTACGTGGCGCCTGAAGTCATCATTTTTATACGGTGGGTCACGCCACCACCCAACTTTGAAATTCCTCAAGTTTATTTTCCTCAAGTTGATTTTCTTCACAGTTGATTTTATTCAAAGTTGTTTTTTCTTCAAACTTGTTTTTCTTCAAAGCTAAAATTCATCACCTCACGCTTTGTCACAAAATCCTCAAGTTAGTCAAAATCTTCAAAACACTTGATGATTTACATTTGCCTAGATATATATATATATATATATATATATATATATATATATATATATATAGACTGTGATTTCAAAGTCCTCAACAGCATTCACTTATAGCTATTTCTTCAATTTGATATTACATCTAAGTGAATGTGATCGGACCCTACTCCCCCCTATGTTTTACTCATCTAAGCTGAAATTCTTCATATGCGTTCTACTTGAAACTTTGTTCAAAATCCTCACTGTGTCCTTGTCATCTGATGGTTTTGCAACGAAATCCTCAAATCCTCAAAAATGATTTTTATATTGTTACACAATAACTGAACCCCACTTCCCATGATCAGATATGCACGATCTCCACCGCTTTAAACTCTGGCTACACGTGTCATGCGGAGACGAATAGGCAAGGGCAATTTGGTTCGAAAGTATCGGCCGGACAGTTTTCACCTGAGCTGTAAATACGCCCTTACCCCTTCTGTCCAAACTCTTCGTTCTCTCTCGACCTTCTCTCCGCCACAAGAAAAACCTAGCACCACCACTAGAAATCTCGTCGCCGGCGAGGAAAAGCTTCTCTGTCTCAACCTCTCCGTCGCCGAGCTCACACCGGAAGCGAAACATCTTCATCTGCTGTCGTCGTAGCCATCTACTGCCGCCAAGTTAGGGCGCAGCGGACTCGAACCAAAGAGCATCTACTGTTTCTCCCTCTATTCTTCGTGCTTGCCATATAGGGTAAATAAAAACCTATTTTTACTGTCCCTTTCGATCTACTATTTTACCTTAGATTCAAGAAATATGTTTTTCCTGAGTGTCTATAAGCTTCGCACACTCTATTCCTCAAACACTTGATGAATTTCACTAAGCACTAAAATTCTTCACGTGATTCCTCAATTGTGCAAATTTTCGAATATGTACAATTCTGGAACCCAAGATCAGAGTGCTTAGACAAATTCCTCAACCCACTGGTCAAATTCCTCAGCTTTTAACATTTTCAATTTCTTCAAATCTGAGAACGCATATGACCTCTCCAAATTCCTCGCACCCATACTCTGTTCACAAGTACAAAATGTCAGCTGATGAATCTCTAAGTTCTCATCAACTTAACTAATTTGAAGCATTTCTCAAAGAAACTTTGCCAGTGTCATCAGAATCCTCAAGAGTGCAAATTCCTCAGCAAAAGCCTCAGCTGAAGAAAATGGAAGATGACAGAAAGCAAAAGGGTGGCAAGAAACTCGAACAAAACACTGTAATTGATATCCCTGAGGATATATACCTTGACTATTGCACACCAGATGAGCAAGAACCAATGGCTAAGAGGAAAATCAGGCTTCAAAAGATAGAACGCAAGTGGGCTAAGGAGTGGAAGGAATACCTCTTTGTCACTCCAAAGTATGCGAAGAAATTTGCTCTCAAGCAACCTGCCAAAAGGCCTTCTCTCGAGGATCATCAGGTTGCACATCCTTCAAGCATCAAAACGATTGATGATTATCCTGAGGAGAAGTACAAACACTTGTCTAAGCTTCAGAAGAAAGCAGAAGTTGTAGTGAGGAAATTCAATGAGAATTTGCTGCTGCCACGGCAGCCACCTCTTCTGCTGCTTAATCTTCTGGCACAGCTATTCCTCAAGTGAAGCCTGTGCCACAGAAACCAAAGGCTTCAAAGCCTAAAGAGCAATTGCTTCACAAGGTTGCGCCTGCGCCAGAACCCTCAACAACAACACAGGCTTCAAAGCCTGAACACAAGCAGATTGTCAAGCAATAGCCTGCTCACTCCAGCTCCACTGTACCATCTGCCACGAGCTCAGAGCCAAAGTCTTCACCAACACCATTGAAGACTAAAATGACTGCTGGAAGAGGCATCAAACCTAGCCCAAGCAAAGTCATCAGATTCCCTTTTGCATCAGAAGGAAGTGATGAATTTGATGATGAAACTCTTCAAGCCATCATCCGAAACAAGCAGGAACGCGTCGCACAAGCTTCAGGCAGCGTTGTTCCTCTTGCCATGGACCCAAAGGTCATGTTGGACTACATCAATGTCTGGTATGATGACCCTAACACACCCATTGATGACTTGAAGCTTCCCCTGGTATCAACCATATGGTGGCCACATTCATCAATGAGGCCAAATGGAAGGAGACGCAAGCCAAACAAGCAAAGGCTGCAAAGCTGAAGAAGGAGAAATTCCTCAGACAGTATCTCCTAAACCTGGCGGCTGATGCTTTTGTGTCAACCTAGGCAAAACTGAAGACTTTGACCGACAAGTATACCAAACTATCTGATCGTTAAAGTCTCACGTCCAATTTCATCAAGTTTGCAACCAATGCAGTTGATGAATCCAACAGAAAAGCTGCTCCTCCAGCAAAACCAAAGCAGCCTGAGCCTAGCTATTCTGTTCAGCTCACTTAGGAAGATGAAGAAGAAGAAACCCCTGTTGAGGAAATGCCTCAAGAAAGCCGTGTTGATGCACCAGTTATTGAGGAAATATGTAAGGACATTCCAGCTGATGAATCTGTGCCAGCTGATGAATCTGCTCCAGCTGAAGAAAATGCTTCAGCTGAGGAAACCGCCAAGACTGATATTGCAACAGCTCCTGAAGAGAAAATTCATTCACCTCAATCCTCAAAGGTGAAGAAAATACTTCCGTCTGCATCAGACGTGAAGAAAACCAAGGCTGCTGAGAAAGAAGCAAAGAAAAGAAAAGCTTCTTTAACCCCAGAATCATCATAGGCCAAGCGCCTCAAAACACTTGATGAAACTGCTCCACTGGATGTTGTGCCTCTAAAGATAGCTCCATCATACACTATGATCCCCTTCGGAATTGACTATGTCATTCCTGAAGAAGATGAGGAGATTCCAGTTGATGAGGAAATGAAATATGTTGACTCTAACGAAACCATGGATGAGGAAATTCAAATTGATGACATTCCTCAGTCCTTCATTCCTCACAAGACACCTGATGAAACTGCACAAGGATCAGCTGCAACAGCTGAAGATTTTGCCTCCTCCTCCAAGCAAATTCCTAATGATGAGGAAATCCCAGAGGAAAATCCTCAACCCGAGGAAAATCCTCAACCTGAGGAAAACCATCAACCTGAAGCAAATCCTCAACCTGAGGAACATGCTGAAGAAAATGCTCGTGCACCCAACACTGAAACTGATATTGTTGTGGTCAACACTGAAACAACAATGATTGTATCTCCTCAACAAAAGCAGCATAACCTTTAGCCAGTGCAAAATCAGCCGTTTTCAAAGAGGCCAAAGTTTCAGAAGGAAGCGTTCTATGAAGAACGAATGTATTTCATCGGCGACAATCCTTATGACAAGCTTCGCATCAGGCATAGGAAGTTTTGGACAAGGACTCAGCTCAACTACTATGCCTCTGTGCTTTGTGGAAGAAACAAAATATTTCAGCACATGCATATTCCTCATGTTGCGTTGGAAGAAATTCCTTGCTTCGCCCTAGTCCTCAACGTTCTTCATGAAGCTGGACTGCTGCCTCTTTGCACTGATATCTGTGATTGGAACAGTGATATCATTCTTCAATTCTATGCAACTTTCCACATCTCTGGAGACCCGAAGGATATCAACTCTTGGGTGCTGGACTGGATGACACAGCACACACATTACAAAGCCCCTGCTACTGAGCTGCTGCGAGTGCTTCCGATGTCAATTCCCTCAGAACATGCTGTGATGATGTATGATGAATGGGAGTTGCCCAACAAACTGATGGAAGTCCTCATGAAGCCTTTGGCCAAGGATCAGCCTCCAAGAATGACTTTTCTGGTTCAAGACTTGAATTATGAAACCAGGACTGTCTATAGGATTCTCTGAAGTGTCATTGCTCCAATCAAGGGCCATGATGATGAAGAAGATGTTGTAGGCATCATGAAGAATATCCTCTTCAACATCATCCATGGCATTCCAATAAACCTTCACGACTTCTTCCTCAGGACTCTGGCTGACAATGCTATGTCACCCTTTGACCTAAAGATTTACGCTCCATGGATCATGAGATTCATTAGACGCAGGTCAGGCATCAACTATCATGCTGATTTCAACAATCACATTGGATATATGCCTCCTATGAGAGTCAACAAGAAGACTTTTGAGCCTGTTGAAGGAAAAGGAAAATCAGTCATCGATGAAGGTAGTCGGCCCCTTGATGGCCAGTTTCGTGAACCAGATGCATATTCTTCATGGGATGATACTGAAACTTAGGATCCACCTAGCCCAGTTGCCCCAAGGGTGATGACTAACACAAAACTACTCCTCAGTCTTCATCAGAAGGTCAATGCAATCACAAATGGGTCAAACGTCAATTCAGTGCCATTGTGAAAACCCTCAATGGGACTTAGAATGCAGTGAATAAAAGTCACTATTCTCTTCATGAGGTTTTTTATCGCACCTAGGCCACTTTGGCTCATCTGAAGACTCAAAAAGAACTTGATGAATTGGAATTTACTCAGGACTTTGACTGGTCGTGGCCTCCCAAGAGGAAATTCAAGACAATCCCAGTTCCAGATCTTGAGGACAACTCCTTTTCTTCATTCCGCACTGCAGAATCTGATGAAGAGCAAGAAGACACTGCCACTGGCCCAAGGAGGAAGCCCGTCGCCAAGAATCCTCACGCGTCTCCTTCATCAGCCAAGAAGTGAAAGTCTTCAAGGGGCGTTAGTCCTTAGTTTTGTTCCTTTCCGTCACTTGATGACAAAGGGGGAGAAATCTGAGAGTTAGTGTTCACGCGGGATCTATTTTGGGGCTTATGAACTTTATTAAGTTACAAACTCTTCGCTCTTCAGAATTGTTTTATGTAATGAGTTGTAACTTAAGCCCGATGGTACTCTGACGCTTTTGAACGTTTTTCTTCGCATGCTTATTCCTCAAAATATTAATGCACACATGCTGAAATTCGTCAGATACCATTTCTCATCATGCATTCTCAAATTCTTCATATTATATGTCATGTGTATGTATGATTTACAAGACTCAGGGGGAGATCTCCATGATATAAATCATCGATGTGCATTTGCTGTGAAAAGCAAAATCCTCAAGATATGCACATCTTCAGGGGGATTTTCTTTGTACCTTGATTTCAAATTCCTCAAATGAGTATTTACACTTCATATTTTTATCCCCGTTGAAGACTTAACCTAATTGTCATCAACCACCAAAAAGAGGGAGATTGTAAGTGCATCTAATGCCCCTTAGTGATTTTGGTGGTTTGAAGACTTATAGGTTAAGTATCTAATGTGTTCATGAGTGTACACAGGATCTATAAGTCACTGAGGAGTTTGAAATATTCTGTGAATATCGACCCCTAAAAATGTATATCTTCGGCTCAAGAAATTGGTCTTCTGCTGAAGACTTTGATTGCGAAGAAATTGCGATGAAATTGATATTCCTCATGAAGATATTGAAGATGTGTCCTGAAGAAAATTAATCCTAAGACTTTGAAGCATGAAGATTTATTCTTTCTGTTTAATTTTCTTCACTCTTGAGTCATAGGAACACCATAATGTTAAAGGGGGTCGAGGTAACACTTTGGAATCAATTTCCTCATGATGCTCAACCCAAGCCTAATTCTACCAAAAGCCTCAAGTGAGGAATATGAGAGACATGAGGACTCTCACAGTTGAGGGTCCTGACCGTTGCGGCAATTCGCGCCACATCACCGATCTTATCCACACCAACGGTCATATTATTTAAGGGCATTAATGTCAAATCATGTCGGGATGATCCCAGGCTATAAATAGCCGCCCCCACAACCATTAGTTGGTTGGCTGCTCCGTGAGAAACTGACACTTGTCATTTAGAGCAACCCAAAATCCTCAGAGTCTTCGAGAGTAAATCATCAGTGAGGAAATACCCCAAACACCAAAACACAAACAAAAAAACAAGTGATTGAGCATCACTGAAGAATTTGTTCCTGTGTGGAACTGAAGCCTTTTACCTTTGAGGACTGTGCATCCTCGAGACGGTTAGGCATCATGGTCTAGAGCAATCCAGCAGTAAATTGTGGATCGCCGGGTGACCAAGTTTGTGAGGGTTTGGAAGTCTGCCGTGAAGACTTACCACGAGTGTTGGGCGAGGATTGTGTGTCCTTAGATCAAGGAGAATACGGTAGGGACTGTGTGTCCCGGGACTGTGTGTCCTTTGGTTTCAATACCAAGCCACTCCAAACCAGACGTACAACTGTCACAGCAGTTGGAACTGGGTCATCAACCAATGTCTTCACTGTGATGCGGGTTTTATTTCTTCAACTCTTTCAATTCCTCAATATTGTTTGTTGAAGATTTTCATTGTCACTGTTTGAAGAATTTGCTGAAGACTTTCTCTGAAATTCCTCAACCTCAAATTCTTCATGCGAGTTAATCCTCACCTGTTTTCTGTGTGCCTACATATTGTGCAAACTGTTTTTCATATACCTCATCTTGAAAACTGCTGTAGTGATACTTTGCACACCTGATCCTTTGCTGGTTCCGCTGCAAGTTAGTAATCAGTGAGGAATTTCCTCCAAAGTAATTTCCTAAGTGACAAAATTCTAAAAATCTCCTATTCACCCCCCTCTAGTCGATATAACACACTTTCATCATCAATCGACGATCAAAATCAGATATCTTCGTTTCATGTAAACAAACCACTAAACATTGGCTCTCATTAATCTTCTCTCTAACTGCTCTCTGACGCAGATCAGAATTGAGTCCACGCACATTCCAACACAGCACCTTCCAACTTCGTTTAGTGTTTAAATTCATGTTTAACAAACAAAGTTCGGGCAGCAAAAGTACAGCACACAGTGTAACACATTAAAGATAGAGTGTCCCAAAATGAATAGAGTTCCCCACAGCCACAGACAAGTAATATGAGAAACATTAAAAACCTAGGATAAAAGGCATAATTTAGGGGCTTGCCAAACCCAATAAGTAGAAGGATAGAACACATCATTTGTCAGACCCTGTAGCCGAGTGTTCAGAAGGTTCGGCCATAAGATTCTCCTTAGTGAGCAACTCTTGATTTATTTCCAGTTCCTTCCCTGTGCACTACAACACTTAAATGGGCGTCTCAGGTGGAATCATAAGCTGCTCGCTTTGATGGGTTGTGTCCTACATTTGGCAAGCATGCTGGGCCATGGGAGCAACAGGCTTGGCCCTTGGCCTCTTCTTACTCGGCTGCTTGGGCAATTCTTAACAAACCTGTTTGAAACCATCCCACCGAGCAGAGCTCCTCGTGCAGCGCCTAACTAAAGATTCCACAATTGGAACAAAGGCATTCTGCTTCTTCACAGACTTCACCTTCTTAGCAGAGAAAACTGGCATACTCTCCATGGGAATGTCATCCATAGTGGCATTTTGATCGTCAAATAAAGCATGAGCCACAGGTCGCCTTGGTAAGCTAATCATCTAGCGAGCCATTGGAGAAGATTCTACAGGCCTGGCCAGTTTAGAAACCAAGAGAACCGCATCAAAGGCGATACTCCAATCACGCTTGGAGTATATAACCGGTCCCACTGGTTTTGCAGAGAAGAGGGCGAGGCACCTTCAGAGCATCAAACTCTGGCAGAAGATTAAAAAAGTTCCGCCTCCAAATCATCTCCGAGGGAGGCGCTGGACCCTCGACAATACGCAGCATGCCAATGAAAACTTGGTGCGGATGGATGATAGGAGGCTGATATGGAACAATTGCAAGATGCTCAACTGGTTGTACATTGTGCAGTTCAACCTCCACTTCAGTGGGCTGCTCCTCTAGTACCACATGTTCCATAGAGGCCGATGCTTCGGGTTGATCAATGACAATAGACTCTTGGTCATGCGCTGGTTGTTCTTGTTGTGGAGGGGGCTGTTCCTCCCCCCAGACTGCATGCCCCTATCCCTCTATATCATTGGCATGTACTTGGGGTTCAGGCTCCACTGGAGCTTCATTCAATCCGAGTTGAGGATAAGGAGGCAGGACAAATGGAATATTGTCCGACACAAATTGACCGGGCAGAGGATAGGGATTACCATCCAGTGGCATAGGATCCTCATCATTTTGCATTTGATGAGCAAAGTCCGCCCCAATCACATAGCAGGCTGCAGTCCGGGAAACCCTCGACCCCCCCCCATTCTGCAAAATCTCCAAGGACCACACTGCGCAGGACCAGGGGTGTATCAGGGAAAGAAGCTCTGACCTGCGTACGAACTAAATATGGATCTTCATTGTCCCAAGAGTGAAACTTGCCAAAAGTACTAACTGCCTGAGCAATGTACTCAGTGGTGCGATAATCCAGTGGAATAGCGATAAACATGAGCCAACCAGTCCTGAATCCCTGAGCTCTCCTAAATCCCTCTCCCTCATCATGCTTCATGAATCAGACAAAGCAATCATTCCCAATATGAAACGGAGCATGCTGAATCAGACCATAACGAACTACAGGATCTTTGACTTGAAACAACCCAACTCCATGGAACTAGGGTTGAGCAGAGCGAAAAACAATACCTCTGTTCTACAGGAACTGTGTCACCTCTTCCCGAACTGGACCCAAAGGCCCTTCTGTCTGGGGCATGACCTCTGCCACCAAGTAATCTTCATGGTGGCGAGGCGGCCGCGAAGATGGTGTGATTAAGGTGCGTGGAAGGAAAAACTGACCACCATCCAAGATGTGGTGACCAGTCGGGACGAAGCGACCATGATCAATCTCAAAAACTGCCATGGACGGTAAGGGATCAGTAGGTGGAGCAGGGGAGAGTGATTGCGGTTGGAGAGTCTTGGGAAGAGCCGAGGTGACCGGGCGAGGTGTCTCGTCTGCATGGGCATAGTTCTCGAAACTAGTATGCAAGTCCGAAATATCTGAGCTAAGCTTGCGATTAATTGGCCTCCATACCAATCTGTTATCACACGCGAAATCAATACAATCTTTGCTGGAGTGACCTACCCGAGAGCAAGCCGAGCAAACCATTCGTCTTCTACAAGACGATGATAGGTGGCACTGCTCGTGGCATACTGAACATGTCATAATTTGGGCCACCATGTCATTGAGCAGGCAATCAAACTGGTAAGCCGCCTCCTGTGAGCTAGGAATAATAGGAGATTCCTCTATGGGCCTGTTGCAAGAACTCTGAGGGGGCCTACAATAGCCGCCGGGCCTGAAAGACTTGGGCCGTCAGTTGGGCCACTGTCCAAAATTGCATTTTGAATTAAAGGAGCTTCCGAATCTCCCGCTAGAATAGCGGCATGAGCCGCTTCAATCACGGAAGTGTGTTGGCAGCATTTGACCGGAGAAGTGGTCGACGACGAGGGCTGGACAGTGCCAAAGGTGATAGGAGGCCTAGCCACCGTTCACTGAAGCTTAGCTGGAGGTAGAGGTCGAATGACAACCCTCTCCCGAGATGGAACCACGTAACCAGCATTCATAGTCGCGTCAATGCACATTCGTGTCGCCGGATATGAATGCCCCCCGCAAACATCATACTGCTGAAAGGTTGCAAATGAAACCTTCTTCCAAGGAGCATTTGGCCTTTTAAGTGCAGATCGAGCCGGAGGCTTATACATATCCAAAAGTCCTAAAGCCGACCTACGTTTAGAGGAACTCACTAAAATCCATTCTACATCACATTCCTTCCTCCAGATTTTGAATTCTCTAATCCAGTTAGGTCCCCCATTGCCCCAAAGATTGAAATAACACTTGAATTGCAGGCATGAATAAGATCGGAGATCAACAATATAAAACCCAACTTGCTTGCATGAGACATGAAAGGAAAATACCTTATCTTTTAACGTAAGAGACCATGAGATCAATTGGAGAATCCCCTATGGCAGATTCCAGGACCACCACCACCGCATCCTCAGATAACCGGAAATCATGACGGCAAAAAGATACCACTAGCCCGAAAGAGTTCATGTCCTCCATCAGGTGCCCCGTGCGGCTGGTAGATCTATAGATCTCATCAGCAAGGGCTAAATCCAAGTCAAGAGTTGATTCGCCATTAGAACCCATGGAAGATGGGTATTGGTGTGATCCAGAAGCACCACCGGACCATGTCATCGGAGAGGATCCACAGATTAGTGGATGAGAGGAGAGATCCCCGGAGTTGAGGTGGGTGGGTGGGTGGAAGGTGGAGCCGACATCCCCAGCTTTCTTGTGGTATATGTAGACCAATGTTAGGTGTTTTATTATGTCGAAGACTTCCATTTGTAATTGGGTGCCTTCATAAGTTTTGAAAGAGCTACTCCAGGGCTATGTAGACCAATGTCTATTGTTATCCAAAGAAGTAATCAGGTGACGGGTTCGTCAAAGGGAGGCACGCTTGAATCCTAATGGAGGAGAAGTTGTGGTTTTCATAGATCACCTTCTGAGAGTTTTTTCTCCTCCTAGGTCAAAATTCTTCCGGGGCGTACTTAAGTTTCTTCACCTTCATCCTCAAGATTTGGCCCCCAATTCCATATTGAACCTTTGTAAATTTCAAGTCTTGTGTGAGGTGTACCTGTAAATGGAACCCACAGTTCCACTTTTCCTAGAATTATTTTATCTAAACTGCCATAATGAGTACACAGATGGCCCTAGGGAGGAATTCGGTGGTATTTCAATTCAGAGACTCGGAACTGGCGGCTTTCCTCCTGTTACTTTGCCAAGTCATCCCAAAAGGTGGAACAAAACTTGTTTCTATTGTCAAAATACTGCCCCAGCAGACGAACATCACCTGTCGGGTTATAGACCAAATCGCATTCGAGTGGATTTTGAACTTCCCAGCCAAATTTCTCAAGAGGAGTGTGATAAGTTCGCTTTTGTATTCCAAAATTGGCAACTCTCTCGTCTCAAGATCTGACTGGAGTCGACTTGACTCGTTGCTCGGCATCCTGGATGATCCTCCCGCTGAGTCATCGAAATGCTCTTATGTGCAAGTATTCTGGTCGTGTGGATGACCCTCAAAGATATAGCATAGTGATTTTGACAGATGTTGACATAAATAAGGTTGTGAAGAAATTGCTTGTGGAAACTTAACAGCGTGTGACTAAGTTGCCTTGAAGCCTTTCAATGCTCTCAACCCGGCTCCTCATGTATGAAACTTACTCAGCCATTACTTGGTTATCTTTATGACAACATTTCCAAGCTTTAAGTACTTTGTTTTTATTTTAAATCAAACAAATCTTGCAGGCTTCTTCTTAGTTTTGAAAAAATAAGAGGAAATGTCCCGGCTAGCAAATCTAAAGTCGCTCATTCCAACAAGAAGAGTAAGGCGGTCGCCACTACTTCAACATTTTGGGGCGAGTCTCCATCAGCCAGTGTATCTGTCCAGTTAGCTACCCAAAAACTTCAAGACGACGTGCCTCATAGTCCAACTCCATCTCATCCCCAGGCTGGTCTTTTAAAACAACCTCTCAATCTTGCTGACTCAAATTACCAGGAATCACTCCCCTCATTTGGCGACTCATCTACCTCGAAGTTTCCACCTTTTGCTATTAATCAACAGTAAGGTTTTGCTACTTTTGTAGCATATGTTTGCTTGTTGAGACTTTTGAAGCTTTATCCTGTCTGCTTATACTGTAGGGCCAGGCCCAAGAAGAGGATTCTTGGCAGTTTATTTCTCATTCCTAATCCAGAAAATCTAGATACGGCGACTTCCGGAGCCACAGGGTGAATTGAAGATTATCAATATATTCAAGTTTATCTACCTTAGCCTGAAGTATAAAAAGTTGTTGTCTCGCCTACGGGTGTTGAAAATGACCCGGGGATGGGTATTGACCCGCCAATTCTTCAAAAACCTTCTGAAGGTGTTTCTTGTGACAAGAACGCAGAAGTGGTCATCCTTGGGTCAAGGTATATTATTCTTGGACCTTCTGACATATTTGCAAAACAAACCATGAAAGAGGAATTTGTCCAATATGACAAAGGAAAAAAGCTATACTGAAGTATCTGCTTTTAACATCGAAGAATTGCATGCTGGTTATCTTGAGCATCTTTCTTCAAGCCGTAAAATGGAAGTTGGCCTTGTAAATACAATGAAAATGAAATGTTAGGTAAGTTCCATATACATGTATCCTCCCGTATCCCTCAAGGGTCGGCTCATCTTCCTGGGATGAGTCGGATCTTTTACCGTTTGAAGAGGAATTCGACCTGTAGCCCTCAAGGGTCGGCTCATCTTCTTGAGATGAGTCGGGTCATTTTATTTTTTGAAGATGAATTCAACCTGTAGCCCCCAAGGGCCGGCTCATCTTCTTGAGATGAGTCGGGTCTTTTTCTATGGTGTGGTAATGAAAAACATTGACATGCATTAGCCCCCAAGTGCCAAGTATATTGCTTGAAATCTCCTTGGGACTTGTTCATTATCTTGCTCAGCCTCCGCCTTATCTTCGTCTCAATTTTTGTGTAGGAACTTTGAAGTCCACTAAATAGAAAGTCGCTAATTTGACAAAAGCTCTTGAAATAGGATAACATGCCCGGACAGAACTTGAAGAAAAACTTCGTTTATCTTTGGAGAAAACAAAGAAAATCAAAGGCAAGTTTTGCACTAGGAAGGGAAACCTTTGAAAGTGAGAAAGCCATCTTAACCAAACGCTCCAATGATGACGAAGACAAACTGAGAATTGTCTGTGAAGAGCTATCCGGGTTAAAAAGGCATATTGACCAGATGACTCATGCTATCTTTCGTAGGTGTCTGGAGATCCTGCATTAATCCACTTAACTCCTATTTGCCAAGGCCAATTATGTGGCGACTTATGTGCTTGATTCTTTGCAGGTCGCCGTATGCGCAACCTTCAAGATAATTGATCGCTGAAGCTTAAAGTTGTATGTGTATTAACAGAGCAGCTCTATACTCCAAGCTTATGCACAATCAAAGCCATCGTGGGGAACAAGGAACCGCTTAAGCTTATAAAAGATGTGCTAGTGTTCCTTTCCACAAAACCCAAACGGATTGGAGAACTTAAGAGATCAGTAGCTCGTGTCGGAGGCACATATACTTTGAGTCATGCTCTGGCTTACTCGTTCGAGCTTGACCCCACAGAAATGTCCGGAGGGTTTCCAGAACTTAAGGCACATGAATCATCTTTCAATGATGACGATTACCATCGATGCGTCTGAGTCTCTCGTAAATTTGACACTCACCTTGTAAGTGGCATATCCTTGAAGAGATATCATCCCGCCTATGACTCAAACAACACCCGAATTCAACCGCCCCAATTTGTATCAGTTAGTCTAACTCCGCAGCATCGCAAGCAACTCTTTGCTCGTGATGTTGACACATCGCCTGTCTTCAACGAGGAAGCCATGTTTTAAGCCTTGGCCCGCTGCAACTACAACTTGGACGATCTTCACATTGTGGAACTGGTGACTCGAGCGGAAGACCAGCCGAAGGCGGCTCAAACCAAAGATCAAGACAAAGCTTAACCCTAAAAATGTGAAGTCGGGTCGTATAAAAGAAAACTATGATTTCCATTGTTTCGGCCTAAAGTGCCTTGTAATATGTTTGAATCACCAACTGATTGTCTATATCGTGCCTTCGTGCACGCTTTGAAACTCTTCGATATGGTCATAATAATATACAATCCATGTCTGGGCGAGTCTTTGTTAACTCTCTTTTAACCCTATGTGCATATGAGTCACATACGCCTTAACCTTTTAATATGTTTTCTTTCAACTCATCCTTACATAGAAATCTGGTTGCTTGACCCAACATGAGGCAAGATGTTGTAGCTTGGCTCTTGTAATTTTGTTCATGATTTTTTCTCTGCTGAGTTATAAAATCTTGAATTGTTTATGATAGTATTATGACTTAATAACCCGGGAACTCTTTATGGGCCAAAAAGAAACAATATTTGTACCTAAAAGAATCAAGTGATGGTAATACCCAATAATAATAATCCGGCTTAGTGAGACGCAGTAAAAAGAGACCGGCTTTTGAAGCTCAAGTCTTTCTTCAGTGAAGCGGGTGTGATAACCCATGGTTAATCCTCTCTTTCAGTATGTCGGCTCTCACATGACAAACCAACGTTTTAACCATGCTGATTTAGGGTCCACGATGGATTGAATAGTCAAGAGTACGTGGAGTCACCTGATCGGAGTCGCATCAAACATAAGGACAGGTTCAACCATTTTGTGGCGTCTTTGCCGGATGAAGAGGGTGAGAAATTTGAACTCGATGAGTTGGAAGCTCCCAAATGACCTACGATCAAATAGAAAAGCCCCCAAATTACTGCTAAACAACCTCGTGACCAGTAGTCCTCAGATAAGCCGGCTTCATTCCATTGACCATGATTATTTATTTGGACTTGTAGCCCCCATGTGACATAAATAATAAAGGCTCGTGCTCAATTTATGTCTAAGAATGAGCTTTATTAGATTCAAAATATGACAGAAGTATGTACAGAAATTTAGGGGAGGTACAAGAATTAATGAGCTAGTGGATCTATGTATAATAAGGTCGGAGGTGAGCAATGTTCCAAGGTCGGCTTGTGTGTGCTTCAGAGGTGCTCTTACCAGGTTGTAGGTCGATCAGGTAATATGAACCATTGTTAAGATTTCTACTGATGATAAATGGACCTTCGAGGGTGGTGAGAGTTTATGCATCCCTATTTGATCTTGGATTAGCCAGAGGACCAAGTCGCCCTCTTTAAAGGTGCGGCTTTGAATCCTACGACTATAATAGCAACATAGGTCTTGTCGGTATATGGCTGACCTAGCTGCTGCTAAGTCTCGCTCCTCCTCCGAGGCATCCAAAGAATCTTGTCTCACTTGTTCATTATCGATCTCAACATACGCGACGACTCTAGGAGAGTCATGACGGATATCACTTGGCAGCACCGCCTCATCACCATAGACCAGAAAGAATGGCGTATACCCAGTGGACCTATTTGGGGTTGTATGGATACTCCAAAGAACTGAAGGGACCTCCTCAACCCAACAACCCGGAGTACGTTGCAATGGGACCATGAGACGGGGTTGTATCCCTCTTAGAATCTCTTGATTTGCCCTTTCGGCTTGCCCGTTGTATTGCGGATGTGCCACGGCCACCAGGTCGAGTCGGATGTGCTCTTTCTGACAGAACTGGTCCATAGCTCCTTTTGATAAATTCGTATCGTTATCCGTGTTAATGCCATGAGGATATCCAAAACGGTAGATTAACTTCTTCAAGAATTTTACCGGTGTTTCTACGTCAGAGTTGCTGACGGGTTCCGCTTCAACCCACTTGGTGAACTTATCAACCGCCACCAGTAGGTCGGTCTTTTTATCCGAAGACATTTTGAATGGACCAACCATATCAAGTCCCCATACCACGAGCCGCGATGTGATTGGGATCATGCAGAACTCTTTAGCCGGCACATGGGCATGTCGTGTGAATTTCTGACAGCCATTGCACCTGCGTACAAGTTCTTTTGCATCTGCATGAGCCGTCAACCAGTACAACTCATGTCGAAACGATTTTTCCACCAAAGATCATGAGCCGTCATGATGCCCACAATCACCAGCATGTATTTCATTGAGACTTTCTTGCCCCTCTTCAAGGGAAACACATCGTTGGAAAATGTCAAAGTTGCACCGCTGATGTAACTCGCCTTTGATGATGGTCATTGACTTAGTGTAGGATCGAAAGTATGTATAGAGGGGGTGATTAGACTACTTGACAAGATAAAAACTTAGCCTTTTCCCAATTTTAGTCGTGGGCCAGTTTTAGCAATTATGGCAAGTCAAGTACACCCTACACATGCAGTTTTTAAGAGCATGGCAGCGGAATGTAAAACATGCAAGTGTAAAGTAAGGGAGTAAGGTAGGGAGATCAAACGCATGAGGTTGACACGACGATTTTTGGCATGGTTCCGATAGGTGGCGCTATCATACGTCCATGTTAGTGGAGACTTCAACCCACGGAGGGTAACAACTCCGAGAGTCCACGGAGGGTTTCACCCACAAGGGTCCACGAAGAAGCGTCCTTGTCTATTCCACCACGGCTTCCGTCCATGAAGGACTAACCTGACTCAAGGTAGATCTTTATAAAGTAGGCGATCTCCGTGCCCTTACAAACATCTTGGTTCAACTCCACAACACGAAGTAGGAGGATCCCAAGTGACACTTAACAAATTTAGGAGGCACCACCCTCCAAAAGGTAATGGATGTGGTAGACCGATGAACTCCTTGCTCTTGTGCTTCTAAAGCTAGTCTCCTCAACACACAATCACTCTCTCACAGAATAGGCATGGGTAGGAGAGGTTGATTTGGTGGAAAGCAACTTGGGGAGGCTACAAATCAAGTTTCAAATGATTGGATTGGAATATCTTGATCTCAACACATGAGTAGGTGACTCTCCCTCAGAAAAATGGATCTGGCAATGAAGTGTGTGTTCTCAGTGCTTCTCCCTCGAATGAGAGATGGCTGGAGGGGTATATATAGGTAGTCCCCAAAATAAAACCATTACACCTAAAGTGACCAACTTTGTGACACCAAAGTCATGAACTCGGTGGTACCAACTTGCACTAAAGGTAGCAACTTTTGAATCTCGGTGGAACTGATATACACAACTCAGTGACACTGAAAAGGTGGCTAACGGTCAGATGACACAACTCGGTGAAACCGATACCCAAACTCGGAACTACCAATTTTGTGTACCGAGGCAACAAAAATTTGGTCACCTAAACTCGGTAGCACCGACACAGTTTCGGTTGCACCGATTTGGTGGCTTTTTCTAGGGTTCTATCTGGGATGAAAATCAGTAGGGCCGAATTGAGAAACTTGCTGGCATGGATTTTATGTATGTGGCTTTGGATAAAATGATTATGTGGGAAAATGATTGAGTATTTTTGGTGGCTATATCTGAGCACTTGAGCAACCAGTTCATTTTAATACCTCACCCCCTTTTAATAGTATTGGCTTTCCTATGGATTCAAAAGTGATTTCTCACAAATATAAAATGAAGATTCTTCTAGCTTAATGCTTGGGACAATCTTATTCCTTTCTTGCATCAAGGGGCATCTCCACATAAGCCTTTAGCCAAGGCGTCTTTTGAACTTCTCTGAAATATACTTGGATAAACATATTAGTCCAATGATGCATATGTTGTGATCAATTATCAAAACCACCTTAGGGAGAAATTGTGCTTTCAATCTCCCCCTTTTTGGTAACTGATGACAACATATAGATCAAAGCTTCGACAAAAGATATAATCAATGATTAGCATCGATGCTTTGAGAAGTATGTGATAAGCAAGAGCTCCCCCTAAATGTGTGCATTATTTATAATTTGTGTTTGAATGCAAATGCACAATCAGTTAGGATCATGGGTCACTCTTCCATGTCACATACATCTTGGTGGTATGCATACATGATAAGAGCATCTCTAGTGGGTGGTGTAAATTTGAACGTGTATATCTTCATTTACACGTCCATATACACGTTGTTAAATTATACACGTCCCAGTTTTTCAGTGGAACGTGTAAATTAGGACGTGTATATTCCAACGGCTATATTTCCAACGGCTATATTTTCAAACGGCTATATTTGTAATGCAGCTATCAATAAACTAGCGGAAAGCATCAAATTGTTCTTACAACAACTAGTAGAAAGCATCAAATTATTCTTACAAGAACTAGCAGAAAACAGTAAATTCTTCTTACAACAACAACATATAGGTCACATTACTCTAGGCCGCGAGCAAGGATCTCCTTCTTCTTAGATTGGTAGAACTGCTTTTGCACATCAGTCATACCAGTAGTGTCGGTGAGCATGATCCTCTCATCTAATTCAAACTGTCTTCGTGCATCCTCCCTATCGTTTCGTGCATCCTCCTTCTTTTTTAGTGCAATCTCCTCTTTTCGCAATTCAAGTTCCTGCGCGTAGCGAGCATTTCTTGCCGCCTCTTTGATCTCATCCTTCTCTTGCTTTGCTGCCCACACAGTTTTTAATGAAAGCTTGGAAGCAATGTCATCAGCCTTACCTCTCTTGTCCTTCTTCACACCATCAGGTCTTTTCTCATGTTCAAGAGCATCAGTGCGTATCGAGGTAGCATCAGTACGTACCGAGCATGCATTAGCCGGATCATTGGTGGCTGTGCCCGGACTTGCATCAATGGTCTTCTTTTGTTTCTTCACAGAAGTTTCAAGTTCTCTTGTCTGCCACTTTGGATACTTCGAAAACTCTATGTAGCAATGCATCAATGTGAAAGGCTTCTTTTTTTCGGATCCATTTCCTTGAACATAATGTGTGCATCGTTTGTCTGCACATATAAATATATGGTTAAAATATGCACAACACATATAGAATATTGCACATCACATATTGGCGCATACCTTTTCTTCTATAGTCCTTCCACTTTCTTGCCTATTTAAAATCTGTTGAAGGCAACCACAAAATTTAGAGGTCTCTCTGTTAATGAATGTGTAACGGCAATTGATTGCATTATCATTTCGCTCCGGCCATGATGATTCCTTCTGTCTGTTGTAGTACTCTGAAATTCTAGCCCAATAAGTATCTCGGTTTTGATCTGTCCCAACAATATCCAAACTTGTATTTGCCCATGCTGCTATGAGAACCTTGTCCTCATCGCTAGACCAATTTTTTCCTTTGTTGGATTTTCCTTTCTGTGTTATTGCAGAACGACGCTGAATTGATGGAGTTGCCTGCTCTCCAATTGGACTATCTGGTTGTGTTTGTGTGTAACCAAAATCAATGATGTCCAAGAAGGTTTCGTCATCATTCATCTGCAAGCAATAGAGAAATACAAATTTTAGACACCTATTTTAGACATCAAATTGACAGCAATGGACAGCAATGAACAGCAACAATGGACAGCAATGGACAGCAATGAACAGCAACAATGGACAGCAATGGACAGCAATGGACATCAAATTCTATAGTCCTCCCGTCGCTGCCCTCCATCTTGCCCCACAGCGCGCCGCCGCATCCCGCCCCACAGCGCGCCCCGCACCCCGCCCCACAGCGCGCCGCCGCATCCCGCCGCACCCCGCAGCCCGCACAGCGCGCCGCCCGCCCCGCACCCTGCCCCATAGTGCGCTGCCGCATCCCGCCACATCCCGCCGCCCGCAGCCCGCCACATCCCGCACAGCGCACCGCCGCACCCCGCCGCCCGCAGCCCGGCGCATCCCGCACAGCGCCATGCCAGATCTAGCGATTTACCTTGCGAGACGTTGGGACGACTCGAGCTCCACGAGCGTGGCTGACTCGTGTTTACTTTCACGCCTCCTACCGTCGTGGATGGACGTGGATGTTTTACACGTCGTCTTACATAAGTCGCTGGGGGGTAAAATGTTGCTGGGATGGTATACATTTGCTATACACCCCCATATAGAGGATCCACTAGAGATGCTCTAAGGATGAATAGTAATGCACGTGACACCAAAAAGATAAGTGAATGGTCATCACATAGATAGCTTAAAGATAATAATGTAGCATCAACCAAGCAAAGCGTATGTTCAAACACAGGAACAAGTATAAGGTCATCTAAAAGACCAAAGTTTTGTAAAACCAAAATGAGAGCAAATAAAGTCAAAAGCTCTCTCTCTCTCTCTCTCTCTCTCGAAGCCCTATTATCTATATATTTCTCCCCCTTTGGCAACAACTTACAGAAAAGTTCAAAAGTACGGAGCTAATCATTTCTTTGGGAAGTTGATGAAAGAGTGGACAAAAGAGCGTCCACGAAGGCTTCTGCTGAGATTCCTGGAGATGGAGGAGTTAATACTAGAGGTGCTTGAGCTAGAGCTTGTGTTGGAGCAGATGCCTGACCTGATGAAGTATGTTTTGTCTCCTGAACTAGCACAACAGTTGACCTAGGCCTGGTGGAGAACTGAGTGGTAGTGCGAGGAGGAAAATCTTCATCATCACTGGTAGAACTGGGTGTCCTCACCCTATCAACTTCATGTTTAATCTGTTCTACACTTGTAGCCATCTTTGGCACTTTGACATCCAAATCATGGAACTTTGTTTCCACGATTCTCTCCGACCTCTTCTGATTTAGCAGAATCTCTGAAATGTTCTTCTCTATTCCTTAGACGGATCTTACTAGAAAATCCATTTGCTCAGCTGGAGTTCTGAGCTATGGAAATGGTTGTGGCACAATTCTAGCAGCCTCAGCTTCTGCTGCCTCTGCTACCATTCTAGCTGCAGTTGAGCTGGGATCATTATCATCCATCACGACTTCATTGTCTTCAAATTCTGGCTGAAGGGGTAAATGGGGACGATCAAGTAGATATGCATGCTTGCCTAGCTTGGCATTGATAAGCATCTAAATGTATGGGGCATATCCAAAAGATCTTTTCTGATCAGCAGTAGTCCTCCTGAAAGTCTCTACTATTGATAAGCAGTAGTCCTACTTTGAATCTAGTGTGAGAGTCCAAATGGTGCAGCATGTTGATGGAGTGACCTCTAACGATTTCTCGTCACCTGATTTAGGCATCAAGGTGTATCTCAGAATGGTATTGGTTGTAGGTATCCCTACTTGCAAGAAGTACACTGAGCCAAACTTCTGAGTTGCCAAGACCTTGTGAGGAATTGGCTTCTACATATTGGCCATGGAGTTGTGATTCATCTTCAGCTTAGAGTATACATCCACATCACCTTATTTCTGCTCAGGGGCACCAATGATAGTGGCCCAATCATCAACAGTGGATTCATACTTGTGTCCATCAGTCATCCAGACTATAGATCCATCACCATAGAAATGAACAGTTGAATAGAATTGCATAATCAGTTCATCATTCCATGGGGTCATCTCTCTCCCAACAAACTCCTCAATGTCCACAGACTTGAAATTTTCTTGCACATGGGGAAATAAATCTTCATTGGCTTTGATGTAAGCCCAGTCAACATATGTCATGTCACTAACAACTGGACTTTTGTCATACAGAACAGTCTCATAGAAGTCTTGTTGTTCCTTGGTGTGAAATCTTGGATCAACAACGGTTCTTCTCCTTAAGGTATATGGATCTGCAGCTCTCCATTTACTCAATCCTGCATCTTTGCTCTTCTTCATATCTTCATCTACTGGATGAGTAGCATTGTGAAGTGGCAGATGAGGTCTGAGCTTTTTGAGAATGGGTGCATCTCTTATTCTTCCCCTACAACAAAGGCATTGGAAGGAGGGCCTTTCTCCTTGGCAACTGCAGGAATATCCTTTGTAGTCCTCTTGGGAGCTACAACCTTTTTAGGCTTAAAAGCAGGCTTTGGATAAGTTTTCCTGGGCATGGCATCAGCCATGAGCTTCTTCTTCTGAGGAGGAGGGGCATCAGCTGGGATCTCTTCTTCTCCAGCATCATCTTCTGGGTCCTCATACATGGAAGTAGGTCTTCCAATAACATGGATCACCCTCTTCCTAGCCCTCTTCACACCGGGCTTCTTAGCAGGTTCCTCAATAGAGTCCCTTTGTCTTGTAAACTTTGGGGCTCTAGCATCACTAGGCTTAACATACTCTTTCCTGACAGTCTTCTTGATAGGAGCTTTCTCTTTCAGTTTCTAAGGTGCTAAAGTTTCCTCTGTCAAAAAATCTGAGTCCTCTTCACCTGAGTTAAGCTTCTTTCTCTGCCTGGTGGCTGCCTTGGGCAAGCCATGGGAGTTGAAACCTGTAAGAACTAAGGTTAGAGTCTGTCCTCTCACTACTTGTGCCTGGGTCCATCTCAGGGCTATTTTCCCTGAAGTTGTTCTAGCTGTCCTATGAATCAGACATATTGGCACACAATCAACAAGACACCAGCAAACCAGCAGGCAACAACCCTCTAAAATAGATATAGAAGAGAAGAAGGGTTGAGCATCACAAAACACAGCTGATTTCTCAAAGTTTGATTTTAGAAACTCTCGGTGTGATTTACAGCAATTTGGTGGAACCGGGTTTGTCATTTTGGAGTCACCAAGATTGTCCACTCGAGTAACAGAAACTTGGCAGCCTTTTCGGTGTCACCGAAAAGAGCTACTCGGTCTCACTGAGATGGTTCTGAGAAACCCTAAACACGAAATCGGTGGAACCGATTTCACAAACTCGGTGTCAGCGAGATGCATGCTACGGAAAATAAGATCCAGAATTTCATCAATCTCTACTCTACAGGAATTTTCTGGTGGATAGAAGAACTTGCACATGGTGGATTTCGATAAAAGAAACTATTGCACATAGATTGGATTTGGGAGCACAAGAGAGGGGCGGAGTTGTACCCTAACTTGGAGGTGGTTCGACTACGGTGGCGACGGCGATGTAGAATATGTCGACAGCGGCGAATCCCATCAGTGGAGGAGTTTGGGGCTGCAATGGCGACGACCAGGGGTCCTTGGAGGCAGATTGGGTTTGGGGACAAAGGGTTTTGGGGAAGTGATTTCAAAAACCCTGTCCGTCAGTTTATATACCCATCACTGTTGGTGTCACCGAGATGACAAAACCGGTGTCACTGCGTTCCTATGCTCTAGCTAACACGAAACTCGGTGTAACCGAGTTAGTGATTTCGGTGGTACCAAGATGGAAATTTTTGATCTGCTTTGTAATTTGGTGGAACCAATTTTGTGGGATTGGTTTCATCGATATTCACAAAGGGGTTTTGGAAGCAGACTTTGACGATACAGAACTCCGAGTGCTCGTTCACACAGAGGGATCGAGAAGTGCTTGTTCAAGTTTTGTGATGAAGCATGAATAGAACTTGAGATGAGAAATCATAGATAGCTAGAGGATGGTCCTAGGCATTCTTGTCCATCCAATTGGCAAAAGATAAATCAAGAGCCAAATAACAACAATTGGATGTCCTCGAATGAGCAAAAGTATGCAGACCAACATGCTCACACAATAAGATGATAGATAAAACATGGTGAACATGAAAAAATATTCTAGCATCTATCAAGCACTTTGGCGATGACAAAGTCATCTATATATGAGTATATTGACTTAGGAGCCAATTAAGAATACTTGATCATAGGTCATACTCATCGTTTAAGCACAAGTGGGGTTACCACTTTCACATAAATCATTAATGTGTTCATATCCTTAGGAGATGCTTATACTCAAGATTTAGAGTAAAGCTCCTAGTTGATATGACACCCCCCTCCCCCCCCCCCCCGCGCTAACAGAAATAAACTAACCTTGGGTTTTGTTGTAAAAGACTTCAAGTAGGTGAAGTAGTGGTGGATGCTCAATATTGATCAAGATCATCTTGAGTTGGGAGCAATCCTTGTTGTTTCTTAATCTTATCACCTACATGGGTTAGTCCCAAAGCACAAGGAGCATATGCAAGAATATCTATGGACATGGAGTGAGATACATATGGGATGATGTCCAAAGATACATTAAATACCTTGTCCCTTGCTTACCTTTGAGAGAATGTGTGACTCCTTGATCTAATTCATATGGTTTAGGTTGATTGCATATAGTTCTTGCCAAAATGGATAAGAGTGAATTTCATTTGCAGAGTCACCCCCTCAAGAACTTCATAATTCTTTCTCTTCGGGATCCACATCAACTTGATGGGGATCCTTGGATTTGTGGTAGCACTAGATGAGGTAGTGCTAGTAGTGTCCTTGGGAATCCACTCAACCTTGGCTTGGAGCTCTTCTTCAAATGAGTCAGTGTCCTCTTCAAGTTTTCCCTTGACCTTGTGGTCTTGTGGTAGAAGGCCATCTTGTGACCTTGTTCCTTTGGGAGGAGTAGGATCATACTTCTCCTCTTGAGGAACAAACTTGGGAATGGGATATGGACCTTCTTCCCAAACATCTTCGTTAATGTTGAAGTAGCCAACACCTTGTTTCTTCCGATGTCCTCCTTTCTTGCGCACAATTTCCTCAAATTGCTTACTTTCGGCAAGACTCTTGAAGGCACCTCTCTCTATAATCCCTTTAAATACATCATTTTTGTGCTCAAGTGTAACTTGGCTAGGAGAATCATTAGTGGAATCAAGAGAGCTACTAGCAACAACATTATTACATTTAACTATAGCATTTAACTTAAGAGTGTTCAATTCTTTAGTTAGTCGTTCAATCTCTTTCTTATCATCATCATTCAATTTCTCTTAACTAGCATGATAATTAGCAAGTTCATTTTCAGTCAATCACTAGTTTTATCAAAGAGCAAGCCATCTTCTCCTAACAAGTTATCCTCATCACTATTAAAATCAAGATACTCGGGGCGTGATACCTTGGGGCCTTTAGCCATGAAGAAGTTTCGGAACCACTCATTTGGTGAATCAAATAAGTCGTGGGAGTTGGAGGAAATGAGTGCAATGCCGGCAACACCTTCATCTTGACTATTGTCAGAGTTGGAGTGATAGCTTCTCTCGAATCGGTTATCAGACTCGGATCTAGAAACCCATTCACCTACATGAGCTTCATGTCTTCTTCTAGAGCTGCTCTTGGTGTATTTGTCCTTCTTCTCCGATTCCTTGCCTCCCCCTGAGTGTCTTCGTTCATAACGATCTTCTCTACTCCTTCTCTCTCTGTGAGGTGACTCATCCCTTGAGCTTCGGCTTCGAGGTGACTCTTCTCTTCGTTTGTTGGGAGCCGAGCACTCATTGGAGTAGTGTCCGGGCTTCCCATAGTTGTAGCAGTTTCGGCAACGACTGGACGAACGCTTCTCATCATATATTGAGCTTGTGCTTCTATCTTTGCCTCCATTCTTGTAGAACTTGTTGAATTTTCTGACCATGAGGCTTATCTCTTCATCATTGACAATATTGTCCTTTGAAGTATAGGGAGTGTTGCTTGAAGCTTTGTAAGCACCGCTTGACTCGTTGTGCAGCTCATCTTTGTCCTTGAGTGACATCTCATGAGCAACAATCCTACCAATGACTTCAGTTGGCTTGAGATATTTGTAGTTTGGCATCATTTGGATCAATGTGCACATGGTGTCATACTTTCCATCAAGAGCTCTAAGTATCTTCTTGATGATGAATTTGTCGATCATCTCTTCGCTTCCTAAGCTGGCAGTCTCATTTGTGATCAGAGCTAGCCTAGAGTACATTTAAGAGACTCCTTCACCATCCTTCATCTTGAACTTGTCAAGATGAATTTTGAGCACATCCAACTTATATTCTCTCACAAAATCAGTACCTTTGTGCATATCGATCAAAGTATCCCAAATTTCTTTTACATTCTCAAGGCAGTTGATTTTTTGAATTCTTCGGGGCATAGACAGTTGAGGATGATGTCACAAGCTTGTGCATTGAGTTGCAACATCTTCACTTCATCCGCTATCGCATCATGAGCCGGCTCACGCCCTTCTTCGAAGAAATCACCTTTCACACCAACACGAATAACATCCCATACGGAAGGATTAAAACCAAGAATATGCATATTCATCTTATGCTTCCAACAAGCAAAATTAGTTCCATCAAAGTATGGACCTCTACGGTGATAAGTTACCTCGCTAGACGACATACTCTCCTAGGTTGTGAAACCAATGCAATGGAGACCAAATCTCTAATACCACTTGTAGGATCGAAAGTATGTCTAGAGGGGGGTGATTAGACTACTTGACAAGATAAAAACTTAGCATTTTCCCAATTTTAGTTGTGGGCCAATTTTAGCAATTATGGCAAGTCAAGTACACCCTACACATGCAGCTCTAAGAGTATAGCAGCGGATTGTAAAACATGCAAGTATATAGTAAAGGAGTAAGGCACGGAGATCAAACGCATGAGGTTGACACAACAATTTTTGGCATGGTTCCGATAGGTGGCGCTATCATACGCCCATGTTAGTGGAGACTTGAACCCACGGAGGGTAACATATGCGAAAGTCCATGGAGGGCTCCACCCACAAGGGGTCCACGAAGAAGCGGCATTGTATATTCTACACGGCTTCCATCCACGAAGGACTAGCCTCACTCATGGTAGATCTTCAGGAAGTAGGCGATCTCCTTGCCCTTACAAACATCTTGTTTCAACTCCACAACACGAAGTAGGAGGTTCCCAAGTGACACCTAACCAATCTAGGAGGCACCACCCTCCAAAAGGTAATAGATGTGGTAGAACGATAAATTCCTTGCTCTTGTGCTTCTAAAGATAGTCTCCTCAACCCACAATCACTCTCTCACAGAATAGGCATGGGTAGGAGAGGTTGATTTGGTGGAAAGAAACTTGGGGAGGCTAGAGGTCAATTTTCAAATGATTGGATTCGAATATATTGATATCAACACATGAGTAGGTGGATCTCTCTCGGAAAAATAGATCTGGCAATGAAGTGTGTGTTCTGAGTGCTTCTCCCTCCAATGAGAGATGGGTGGAGGGGTATATATAGGCAGTCCCTAAAATCCAACGGTTACACCTAAAGTGACCAACTCGGTGACGCCGAAGTCATGAACTGAGTGGTACCGACTTGCACTAAAGGCATCAACTTTTGAATTTCGGTGGAACTGGTATACACAACTCGGTGACACCGAAAAGGTGGCTAACAATCAGATGACACAACTCGGTGACACTGATACCCAAACTCGGAAATTTTGATTTTGTGTACCGAGGCAACAGAAAGCTTGTCACCTAAACTCGGTAGCACCGACACAGTTTCGATTGCACCAATTTGGTGGCTTTGGATAGGGTTTTGTCTGGGATGAAATTCTGTAGGGACAAATTGAGAAACTTGGTGGCACCAATTTTGTGTATGTGGCTTTGGATAGAATGGTTATGTGGGAAAATGACTGAGTATTTTTTGTGGCTATCTCTAAGCACTTGGGCAACCAGTTCATTTTAATACCTCACCCCCTTTTAATAGTATTGGCTTTCCTATGGACTCAAAAGTGATTTATCACAAATATAAAATGAAGAGTCTTCGAGCTTGAAGCTTGGGCCAATCTTATTCCTTTCTTGCATCAAGGGGCATCTCCACATAAGCCTTTAGCCAAGGCATCTTTTGAACTTTTCTGAAATATACTTGGATAGAGATATTAGTCCAATTATGCATATGTTGTGATCAATTATAAAAACCACCTTAGGGAGCAATTGTGCTTTCACTTAGATCGATGAACTGTTTGGTGGGCCTCAACTTCCTCGGTTGGGAGTTCTCCTCGAGTGAGGTATGTTAAGTATGGCACCATCCAATTTGGGGTAGCATGAAGAGCCGTCACTAGATGTGATTCTGGGTTTGGAATAGATATATCCTCTTGAGATGGTAATTTCACTAAAGGGTTGTGAAGGACATCCAGAAAAACATTGGGAGGGGCCGGTTTCCGTCGAGAGCCAAGTCGTGACAAAGCATCCGCTGCCTCATTGAGGCAGCGATCTATGTGGTCAACTTCGTATCCACGAATGTAACCCGACACCTGAGTAATCGCTCATCGATAAGCTGCCATCAAAGGATATTTAGAATCTCAAGTTCCTGAAACCTGTTGTGCAACTAAGTCTGAGTCGCCCAAACACCTAACCCGGCTAAGGCTCATTTCTTTAGCCATCCTTAGCCCATGCAACAAAGCCTCATACTCGGCAGCGTTGTTGGTACACGAAAACATGAGCCGCGGTACATAACCGAACTTGTCGCCACACAGGGAGGTTAACACGACCCCATCCCTGGATCCTTCTAGCTGTCTGGACCCATCAAAGTGCAAGGTCCAGTACGTGTTATCTCGCTGTCCTGTGGAATTTGCAATTATGTCCAGTCATTGATGAAATCTACCAAGCTTGAGACTTGATAGACGTTTGTGGCATGTATTTCACCTGATGCGGGCCAAGCTCAATTGCCCACTTAGCAATCCATCCAGTCGCCTCCCAATTTCGTATGATATCGCAAAGGGATGTTGAACAAACCATAGTGATTGGGTGCTCCTGAAAATAGTGTTTCAGCTTCCGACTTGCCATAAAGACCCCAAAATCTAATTTGTACCAATGTGGGTATCGTTGCTAGGATAGGGTCAAGACTTCACTTAGAAAATAAACTCGTCATTGGACTAGATATTCCTTTCCTTCCTCCTTCCGTTTGACAACAACTGCAATGCTTACCGCCTTTGAATTGGTAGCAATGTACACGAGCATGGTCTCTTTGTTAGTCGTGGCGGCTAGAACCGGCGGCTCAGCCAAATGCTTCTTGAGCACTTCAAAGGCTTCGTTGGCCGGGTGAGTCCAAACAAAGATGCCCATTTTCTTCAGCAACTCATAGAGAGGGATCGCCTTCTCCCCCAAGCGGTTTATAAACTGGCTCAAAGCTGCAATACAGCCCGCCAGGCATTGAACATGGTTTATGTTAGCCGGCTTACCCAGGGAGGTTACCGCCTTGATCTTGTCAGGGTTGTCCTCAATGCCCCTTTCAGAAACTAAGAAGCACATTAGTTTGCCGGGAAGGACCCCAAAGACACACTTCATAGGGTTAAGGTTCAGCTGGTACACTCGAAGGTTATCAAATGTTTATTTGAGATCATCTAAGAGTGTTTCCTTTTTTCGACACTTCACCACGATGTCATCAACTTAAGCGTGAGAATTGCTCCCAATCTGGGAGTGAATGCAATTCTGTGCACATCGTTGGGAAGTCGCTCACGCGCTCTTAAGCCCAAAAGACATAGAAACATAGTAGAAGGCACCAAAGGTGGTTATAAAAGACGTCTTCTCCTGATCTTCCTTAGCCATTTTGATCTGATGATAGCCTGAATATGCATCCAAAAAGCACAATCGCTCGCAACCCGCCGTAGAGTCAATGATCTGATTGATGCGCGGGAGGGCAATAGGATCTTTGGGACAGGCTTCGTTGAGGTCGGGGTAAACAACATACATGCACCAAGTGCCATTTTTCTTCAAAACATGAACTGGGTTAGCCATCCATTCAGGATGAAGAACTTCCACGATAAACCTGGCAACTAGGAGTCGGGCTACCTCTTCCCCGATAGACTTGCATCTCTCCTCGTTAAAACGGCGAAGGTATTGTCGTACTGGTTTCATCTTTGGATCCACATAAATATGGTGCTCAACGAGTTCCCTCGATACTCCAGGCATGTCAGAAGGCTTCCATGCAAACATGTCCCGATTCTCACGGATGAACTCGATGAGAGCGCTTACCTATTTAGGATCCGGACCGGTTCCAATAGTGAACTGCTTGGATGAACCGCCTGGGCCGAAATCGATCTGTTTAGTATCCTTAGCAGGCTTAAACTTAAGAGGTTCTTCAGACTCAACAGTCGGCTTCTTGAGAGGACTCATATCAGCCAGGTCAACATTAGTCGTGTAAAACTTTAGCTCCGCGGCGGTGCAGCCGACTAAACATAGGCCGCATCCCCTTTTTCACACTCCTGAGCTGTTATCCTATCTCCCTTCACCGTGATAGTGTCATTGGGACCCGACATTTTAAGCTTGAGGTAAACATAATAGGGGCGAGCCATGAAACGTACATAAGCCGGCCTTCCGAAAAGAGCATGATAGGGGCTTTGTATCTTCACTACTTTGAAAGTTAAGCGGTCGATCTTGTAGTATTGCTCATGTCCAAAGACCACATGAAGCTTAATTCTCCCAACCGGGTACACCGGTTTCCCAGGAACGACGCCATAGAGAACGACGGTTGAAGTCTCCAAGCTGATGTCAGGAAGATTCATTCACTGAAACGTGTCATAAAAGAGTATATATATTGATGCTACATCCTCCGTCCATGAGGACACTTGAGAGGTTATAGCCAACCACTTGAGGTGCCACTACCAACACTAGATCCCCGGGGTTGTCGATCCGGGGAGGGTGATCTTGTTGGCTCCAAGTGATTTGCTGCTCACACCAACGGAGATACTCAGGAATTGCCGGCTCGACCATCCTGATAGCTCTCCTTTTCACCTTTGTGTCTTGCTTACAAGCATTGGTCATGAAAACATGGTACTCACCACTACTTGCCCTTTTAAGGCCCCCAGATGACCCGCGAGGAGTATCCTGACCGGGATGTTTATCTACGTACCTCTCAAAAATCTGGTTGTGGTAATCCCACATGATGTAGCAGTCCTCCCATGAATGTTTGGTAGGATTCTCTTGAGTACCGTGTTTGGGGAAAGGCGCCTTGAGCGCGGCCTCCTAATTGGGCACCTTGCTCGTATGATGATCCTTAGGGCAGCTGATCCACCGCAGAGCATTAGTACTGACCGCAGACTCTGATCTAGATTCAAATCGCTTCTGTTTGTTATTACCTTGGCCTTCAACGTCCCCATCTCTCAAATGATGGGCTAACCCGGTGTTGTTCGCCATGGTGTGGCTTCCGTCGGCCCTACTCCAACTGGGGTGAGCGCGACGAGCCGGCTCAACGATGTTAGTGTTGATGTCTAGCTTGGGCGTTGTTTGATTGACCTTGCCGATGAACATGTGGATCTTGGCGAAAGGGACTCGGTATCCATACTCGATCGAATCGGCATCGGGACCCATTTTGAATCGTCGATGTAGATCTTGCTGCAATGACTCTTGGTCATATGACCCGCTACGTAACTCCCGAACCCTGGAAGGGCTCCCTTAGAGAACTCAACTCCACCTTGCGATTGCCCCACGGTGGGCGCTAACTGTGGTGGTTTTGTCATGGTAGATGTCCTCGTGAACAGACTTAATGGTGAGGCCATTGCTGCGGTGTGGCGACTTGAATGGGTTGATCGAGAACGAGAGACGGATTTACCCAGGTTTGGCCCCACCAATGGAGCCAAAAGCCTACGTCATGTTTTGGTGTCTATATTGATGGGGATCTTGATTACAAGGATGCGGCATGGATAACCTAGCTCCCGAGGGTTTCTTACTTGATCTTTCTGGCTCAAGGGCTCTCCTTTATATATAGGTAGAGATCTCGAGTTTACAACAGAGTCCGGGTGGAATATGCACCCATGACTTACTACAATTCTACTTCATCTTGCTTCCCAAGTTAGGAAAGTATTTGGCGTCTCCTGCCTTGTGGGCCTTGAGTCACCTTGTCTTGGTATCAGGCCGCCAGCAGTCTTACTTGATAAGTCTTTGAGCTCATCTTCCTGTCTTGTCTTACAGTTTGACCCGACCCAATATGGCGGGTTACACCTTGGGGTTATATCCCTGACTCCACCCGAGGCTTCAATGAACCTTCGTCAGTCCGACGTCGATACATTTTTGTGCTTCGTGTTGCCATGGCCATGGCTGCAATAGAGTAGCACGTCGGTGCTCCTGGTGCTACATGTCGAAGCTCCTGAAGCGTCGCCCGATGTTGTAATCGGGTAGCACGTTGGATCTCTCGTAGTTGCAATGGAGCAGCACACCAGTGCTCCTTGTAGTGCATGCCGGAGCTCGCCGCCCGGCGCTGCAATGGAGCACTGCGAGTGATGTAGTGGTCGGTGACGGCTCTTGGAGCCACGTTGCAGCGCTTCCTATGGCTTCGGTGCTGCATGGTCGTTAGACGGATGTGCCAACGAAGGGCGGGTGTTGCATTGCTCTAGTGAAATGAAATCAAACAAGGAATAAAGAAAGACTCAAGCGAGGCTTGCTTGAATCAAACAAGCACCTAGCGCTAGATCGGACAGCTACCCGGGCGGATGATCATCCAACTGATTTGTAGTAGCCGTCTTCTAAAAAACATTTATATTTACACTAGTAGAAAAGAGGGCTTTGGTCCAGGGCCTGCAATCCCATTAGTCCCGGTTCACCCACGAACCGGGACCTATGGTGTCATTGGTCCCGGTTCGTGAGGCCAGGGCGCCAACCAGGCATCGTGGGCCATTGGTCCCGATTCATGTCAACCCTTTGGTCCCGGTTCCAGACACGCACCGGGACCAATAGGCCGGAACCGTTTGTATCCACCTTTAGTCCCAGTTGGTGGGTCAAACCGGGACCAGGTGGACCGTTCGTATCCCCCTTTAGTCCTGGTTAGTATATCAAACCGGGATGAAGTGGTGGTGGCAACCGTTCGTATCACCCTTTAGTCCCGGTTGGTGGCTCAACCCGGAACTAAAGGCCCAAATGGTTTGCCTCCCGCGTCGTTTCCAACTATGAAAAGCACAACTGAAGCAGAGTCTCTCGCCATTCTCTATTCTTCTCCTCTCCCGCTCTCCTCTCTTCTTCCTCTCTTCTTCCCCTATCTTCTTCCCTTCTCTTCTTCCACCATGCCAACCCGCTTCGGAGAGGTGCTCGCACATGGCAAGACCAAGCTCGATGTCGTGTACATGATCGACAATAGGGAGGTGCCGCATTTTATTAGACAGTTGAAGGGACGATGGCCTGACGCTGCGGTGGATCATGAGAAGTTCTTGGGGCTTGATCTGGAGTACAGGTCGATCAACGAGGTGTTGCCGTCATCCAACTATATTTCAAACACCATGTCTTGATCTTCCAATGGGCGAGGTATGTTTTGAGGCTTTCTTTGATCCAAGGTTATGAAAATTGCATATATATATATATATATAGTGATTTCATTAGGTTCCATTGGATAGCAATATGAAGTTTCTATATATGTTCCATTGGATAGTTAATTGAGGGTTTCTTGATCAATTCATAGGATATGAAAATTGCATAGGATCGATAGCAATATGTTCCATTTTGGAATCCTATAAAGATCAATTTCTCTTTAGTTGTAGAGAAACAATTTTATGAGGTGTTCTTTGATCCAAGGTTATGAAAAATGCATATAGCTAGTGATCTCTCTAGGTTCCATTGGATAGCAATATGATATGTCATAGTTATGAAAATTGCATATATCTAGTGATCTCTCTAGGTTCCATTGGATAGCTAGTGATATCTCTAGGTTCCATTGGATAGCAATATGCAATATGTCTAGCTTGTTGCATATTTGCAAAACCGTGGGAGAATATATATATATATATATATATATATATATATATATATATATATATATATATATATATAATTAATCTAAACTATATTAAGTTATAAATTCAGGTTTTAATGTTGATACACGTGATTACGTATACGAGTTATTAAAGTAAATACAAACTTATTTATTTATTTTTATATTATTTTTAATACGAAGTGTTTTTAAATTATTTCGCTTATATTGCAGGATCTTTGAGGGGCTGTCGAGGCCAACAAGACGACCGAGGTGTACGCAGTAGTGTAATATCCTACTCAGTACTCACCATATTTATCATTATGTTATTTCAGATGTAGCTAAGTTCGTTCACTTGATGTTTTAGCTGCAAATTTATGGAGTAAATTCCTATCGTCTTCCCAGGCAGTTCCACCCGAAGGGAACACTTCTCTACGGCCATAAGGTTCTCATTCAAATGCCATAATAGGCTACACAGAGAACTACCGGCAGAGTTTTCTCCTATAGGATCCCTAGCATAAGAACTCGTTCCATAAATTCAAAAATAAAATACCAAGTGAAAACACGAAACTACATCATTTCCACAACATAATTTACATATGGTTTTCCCTTTCGGGAACCCCCGAAGGGTTTACGCAAGGATAAAGAAATTACCTTCTAACTACCTTCGCGAGCTTACAAATGCTCTAAATATTGTAGCTCTTTATTACACGATGAGGAAGTACTACTACTACTACTACTACTAAGCAAAGAGCTTGCTAGCTGAGTTGCAACTTTGTGCTCTATCTGTGGCTGGTTCTTCTCCGTCTGGTGTCTCTCTTCGCAGCAAGACTCCTCCTTTTATAGGCAAGAGAGCACCTCTTGGATGGCTTTCGGGAGAAGGCTCCTCTATTATTTCCTCCTTTCTCCTTGTCCATCATGCACCTAGTTTTTAGGCCTTCTAGGCTTTATAAGCTTTGTAGCCATTATAGCCCTTCTTTCTAGGGTATTGAGTGCATGTTGGAGAGGTTTGCACACCGTGTCTTGGCTGCCAATGGAGGTGGCATTGTCTTCCTTTTTGATTTTCTTCTTCGTTATGATTTTGTCTTGGACTTTAATCTTCAGGAATTTTACAATCTTTGGATATGCATGTGCTCGTACACTGCCTGCTGATATGTGTATGCGGGCATACTTGGCTGCAGACACGCACATGTGTGTGCATTGGCTATTGATATGTGTACGCATACATGCTGCATTTTTTTGAGGGGGGTCTTCCCTGCCCATATAATTGATATTTCATATCAATATACACTAAGATTCTAGATTCCTATTAGTATTCAGTCGGGGTATATGTCCTCCGCGCCCGAATAATTGATAGTAATATCAATTCAAATTCAGTGACATCTGAAGTTGGGTTTTACTCACGTGGCTGCCCATGCTCTGCGATATAAATACGATCCTCATCTAAGAGATGGAAATCATACTTAGTATCACATTCTTTCTTTATATCTTTAAATCTTATTTTCATTTCAACCCTTATTTCTTCTAATATCTCTTCCTTTAATTCTTTCTTCATTATTTTTGACAATTCTTCAAATCTTTTGTCCATTTCTTGATCTATATATTCACTATCCAAAGGGTCTAGGCCCTTCAGAAGGCATTCTTTATATGTATAATTTTTTGGAGAACCTCCTTCCTTTATATTCTTTCTTGATGATTCTCCCTTTGTAATTTTAAATATTGGCATATTAGATGCATTGTTATCTGCATTCTTTCACTTCTGGATACAATCTTTAGCCTTGGGGTCAATATAATAGTTTCCCCTATCATTTTTCTTGCCCAAAACAAGGCATCATCAATACTTTCATATTTTTTGAATGCTAAGTCTTGTCCCATTCGTTTTGCATCTAGTTTCTCTATCATGATGTCTTCCCATGTCAAATATATTCCGGATTTATTTCCGTCAAACAAAACATATAATATTTCTCCTTTTTGTATTTCAGCCCTTTCTAGTTTTGCCGCCTTCATATTCATTTGGTTAAAATAGGATGCCAATCTATTTAGAATTGATAGCATATATCCTTTTTCATCTCTCTTATTGGTATATTGGAACCATAAATTGTCCAATATGCACCTCTGAATTTCATCAAGCTTGATATGGGCCTTTGGCTTGAAATTGAAGGTATTTGGCTGAAATATCTTCAGCTTGTTCTCCTCTCCAAAGAAGAAGCATTCGTCCCTAGTGGGGAATAATCCTTTCTTCATTTCTTCAAATTTGATGCACGAGAAAATATGTCAGGTAAGGTATTATCTTTTCCCTTAATATGCTCAAAAACAACTTTATAACCATTCCCAGCTATGGTGTCTTCAAATAAGACCCATCTTCTGGTTGAACTTTTCTTACTATTAATTTTATTATAATATCGACATATGGCTTCACAATTAGTTTGCACTGTAAATTCTTTGAATCCTAGATATAACCTAAAAGCATTTATTGCATTTACAACTGCGAGGATTTCTCTATCAATATTATTTACGTTTTTAACTTGTAACATCCTGAAGCATATCTACATATTTTCTCATCTGCTTTTGGGGAATATTTATTAGGTTTTTGTTTTAATATAGCACACCATCCTACTTTAGATGCATCTGTTTCAATAATAAAATAATTATCTTCTAGAGGCAAATCTAGGGGCTTTAAATTCTTGACTTTTTCTTTGATGGCCTTTACTAATTTTATATCTTCAGAATTAAAATATCTCTGACCATTCTTTCTTAATTTAGCATATAAAGGTCCGGCTAGCTTTGCTAGGTTATCTATGTAATTTCTTGCATAGTTTACAATTCCTAAGAATTGTTGTAGAACTTTTTTATCACTCATATTATGAGGAAACTCTAAAATTTTCTTTGCAATGTGTTCTTGCAAATATATTTTTCCTTCTCCTATTTCATGACCAAGGAAATTTATTTTTTCTTTACAAATTTCCATCTTCCTTTTTGATAATATGAGCCCATTTTGTTCTACCTTACGAAAGAACACTTCGAGATGGGCTATATGCTCTTTATATGATTTTGAGAATACTAACAAATCATCTACATATACTAATATAAACGCCTCGTTCTCATTAAATATATTTTGCATTTTCCTTTGAAATAGTGCAGGTGCATTCTTTAGACCCAATGGCATTACAAGCTATTCATAATGGCCTTGTGGACAAGTAAAGGCAGTCCATGGAATGGATTCTTCGGCCATTTTCAGTTGCCAAAACCCTGCTTTTAAGTCAAATTTAGAGAAAAATTTGCTTCCTTGTATTCTATTGATCCATTCCTATTTATTAGGTATGTTGTATGCATCATCTACCGTATTATCATTAAGCCTTTTAAAGTTAATTACCATTCTGGATTTACCTCTCACCTCTTCAGCATGATTTCTCACTATAAAAGCAGCAGACCTATGAGGACTTCTACTTTCTCTAATTGCTTTTAATTTTGATAATTCCTCAATATGCATTTTGAACTCTTCAATGTCTTTAGGAGTAGCTTCTATTGGCCCTGACTTAATGATATAGTCTGGATTTATAATATTTATTTTGCAAACTATAGAGTTCCTTTCCCAATGTTTCATCGGTATTTCCCCTATAATTTGTATGTTTTCTAATCTTTGCACTATCTTATCTATATCTTTTTTGGATTTTATATCTCTATACCAATTTGGTGAAAATGATTGTAATGCTATGCATTCTGTACTTGTATTTTCTATATGATATTCTTCTATGGTCTCACTAAGTTCTTCATCTTTACAGAATTCAAGGGCTACCTCTGGACTTGTACTATATTCGCCATACAAATTAGATATCTCTTGATTTTGCAAAGCTTTTCTTTGCTTTCTTACTTCAGATATGTATGGGATATTATCTTGATAAGGGATAAATGTAACCCCTTCTTCATGTATAATTGTAGTTTGTAAAGACTGTTGTTAAAACCTTAACCCTATTATCATGTCATCGTTTATTACTAATAAATCTCTTATTGTAATTTCATCTATTATATATTTCGTGCCATTTATGTATGCCTCAATATTATATGCTAATTGGTTGTGGATTTTCTTCATTCCTGACATATCGGTAGATACTTCAGCTTTATTATTATCTTTAGTTTCAACTATTTCTGGGGATCTCATGAAATATTTATCATGTATGATGTTCTTTGTGCAACCCGTATCTAGTAGCGCTAACACTTAATAAGAAATGTTTGGCTTTAGAACTATTCTAACTGGGATCCTTATCCCTAGCACTTCTTTGAATGGTAATCGAACAATATATTTGTTTCCAAAACTAGTTATTGCATCTTTTAATTGTATTAATTTATCTCCTTGTTTATCCCTTATTGTTATCATTTGTTCTTTCATCTCTGTGATTTTTGCAACCTTATTATCTTGCTCTTTATTATTTTCTAATTCATCCTTTAGCTTTTCTAATTCACCTTCTAGCTTATTTATTCTATTTTCTAAGTTTCTTACCCTGCTGGATAATATTCTTTCTTCTGGTTCCCATTCTATTTCTTGTCTCCATTTTTGATTATTGACTTTTACATACGAGGTACATGCTTGCTTTAAGCATAAACTACATGTGAATCTATTATCTTGGCTAGGATAATATATACAGAAAGCACATTTTATGTTACAATCCCCTTTTCCTTTAATCCAGTCATGTTCTTGATTCATCATTTCGATCTTTAAACCAGCTAATTCATCAATTGGGTCTATTTCATCATCGCTTGATTCATATTCTGGAGTCTCATTTTCTACTTCATCTGTCTCTATGTTTGAATATATTGACTCGTCGTCTTTTATTTCATCATCACATACCAATATATTCTCATTAACACTATCTACTATTAATACTCTCTCTTGCTCCTCATATTTGCTAGAGTACCTTTTCTGGTCTTTATCAGGGCAAGTTCTACTTAAGTGATCGGGAGAGTTACATATGAAACACTTGCATGTTTTATCATATGATTTCTTAGGATTATATCTTCTTACATTTCTTTTATGTAAGAATGGGGCTCTATTATCGGACCTTCTTAAGAAATATCTTTTCTTTGTTCTAAAATTTCTATTATCTCTCCTTTGTGGTTTATAATATTATTTTTTTCGATGCCTTTCTTCTCCATACGTAAGCGGTATTTGGACAATGTTATTACAGAAATTGTAATCTGACTTCTTCATAGACCTTTGGGCTTGTATGCCTATACATACCTTTCTTAATTGTTTAAAAACAAATGTTATGGCTTGATATATTTTCCACGTTTCTGCCTGTTTGTTTTTTATATTCTTCAAATATTATGAATCCTAGAGGGTCTGGCAACTTATTAAAATATATTTCTACTACACCTACATTAAACCATTGCTTCGCAGTGGTAGCATTATATAAATAATGTTGAGAGAATTATTTTATTCCTTTCCAGCTAGTTAATGTTAGTTTTTCTATTTCTCTCAACCTTTCGTTTTGTAGTGAGGTATATCCTAATTCGGGTCTTCTGCAATGATCATATTTGAAATAACATTTGCAAAGTTATTAGGGTTACTTCCGGCCCTTTTTAATTCTTCATACTGATTAGGATATGTCTCTACCCGTTGTTCCCATAGAACTTTTACAGATTCTCCTAAAAATGTTTCAAGATATGTTAACATATCTTCTACCTTAGTTCCTATATTATACTGGTTTTGTATATATTTTTGAACTATTAAACCTTTCCATATGTTGATTATATTCGGCCAATCTATCGGGTCATGAGCTGCTTGGTTTAAAATAGCGCCATCATTCTTATAATTTTGAAATTGCACTGGCTTTTCAAAATCTCTTCTTTTAGCACCCATATATCTATATTGTCCACGGATTTATGTAGGTTGATAATCATCCTTTTCTGGAGGCCATTGTCCAGCTGATCTAGTAGGTCTCTCTCTCTCTCCTTCTCTTTTTACCGAAGACTCGCCATATCCCTCTCTTCTTTTATTACTACTTTCTACTTCCATAGCTTCCATTGCATTGTCTAAATTTTGTAGCCCCACATCATCTAGTGAGTTATAAAAATCACTATTTTGCTCTGAATCATTATAATTTTCATCTTCTAGCCACATATCTTTTACTAATTCCTCTTCCTCTTCATAACTTTCTAGTAATAACTTATTATTTATATCCCATTGCTCTTCTTCACTAACAACTTCTTCTTCCTGAGCAATATTCTTATCTCTATTAGTGATAGTATCATTATTACTACCAGCATGTTCTCCCCTTTCAATTGATGATGTATTTGGCATAACTGAACCACTAGTTACCAACTTTTTCTCATTTTTTAGTTTTTTTAACCTTGCAATTTCTCTAATTATAAACAATTATCTTTCTCTTATCTTAGGCCAATCTTTTGTCATAGAACTTTTATATTCCCAATCTATATGCTTTAGCTTATTTTCCCAGTGAATTATTTCATCATCTAAATTAGCCTTTTCCATGCATTCAGTCACACCTTTATTCTTATCATCAATAGATTATGTTTCTGACATAAAGGATTTTGCGTCTTCTATTGATGTCGATTTATAGTTCATAAATCTAATGCTACTACTTCCTTCACAATTTTGATAACTTATATAGTTTTCAGGTTGCTTTAATTCTTTTTTCTCTATTAATTCACCAATCTTCCACTCTTCTCCCGCTCTTTCTTCAGAACCAAATTTAAGTGGATTCATAATTTTAATACCCTTTGATTGCATACTATCAATTACATCGCTCACATTAACTCTATAACTAGAGTTACTTCTGTTAGTGAGCCTTCCTATAAATTCTATGCTTACTAACAAATTTGTTCCTTTAAAATCTTCGTATCCCTTAGTTTGGAAACCAAAACTCATTTTTTCAATAAATTATTTTACATGCATCATTAGGTCTGGAGCTATATAGGTTATTAATCTATTTTCATTCATATCTCCTTCTAAAAATCCTAATGCTGCTTTATGTACTGATTCCCACCTTCGGTCTAATAGAGTTATAAGCACCTTTGCTCCTAATTTCTTTCTTGTCATGCCTTTAACTCCTATAATATACATACCTTGATGAATATATTTGTAACCACAATATTTTAGTTCATTTTCAATATTTTTGCTTACTATTCTTTAATCAACTGGGTGTGTTAACACACTTAGTTCTACTTCTCTCGGTATTCGGTATAACCCGCTCTTACTCTCAAACATACCCTTGTGATATACCTATTGCGGTTTTATTTTTCTTAGGGTATCCTTTTGATATCTTTCGAGGTCTCTCTGAATATCTATAACTTCTTCAATACTATCAATATCATCGGCTTTACATGATAATCTATGCTTCATTGCGAGTGGTCTTGAGTATTGCCTTACTAACTGGAGGGTTTTATCTCTTCTAAGGAAGCCTTTAGATAAGTCCATTTTTCTGAATTAATATTTCTTGATGATGTTACGATTCCAGATGACGATAGCACAATTTCTTTTTTCTTTTGGACACTTTTTAGCTTGTCTAAAACTTGGATTAATAGCTGAAGAACTGTATTATTTTGTCTTATTATAATTTTAGAGTCTTCTTTTGGTGAGTCGTGATCAGAAAATCCAACAGGAGGTGACAAGTATTTGGCTACTTCGTTTAATGCTTGGCTATATTCAGTCATATAATTATGAGACAATCAAAGTTTTAACTTCTTGCAACAACTTCTTTATTAAGGACAGTAAAACTGCACCTAATCCCTGTCCTCACAGCGATTTACATTTTTAACCGTCCGTTTTTGCGATCTAGACGTTTTTGGCCGTCTGATCTTGTCTAGAAAGCAATCGGCAGCGCACTGTGCGAAATATGGACTATCTGTCCTGTGGGCTGCTGCTCTAGACGCCGAAACAAAGACATCTGGTGCAATTGGGCCGCCGGCCAGCCATTCTACCGTTGGGCTTCGAAGGATCCATCTGGCGATGCGAGTAGCCCTAATAATGAGAAAAAGACTACGAAGGGGCAGCGACCCCTCCCAGGCCGCTCGGATCTCGCCACCCGACCCATCTACAAACCCTACCTGCGATGGCGGCTTGCCCGGCGGCAGCGCCTTCACGTTGCCCGGCGGCAGCTCCTTTACGTAGCTAAGGGTGCGTGTGAGAAGAAGGTGGTGGATGTGAGCAACAAGCTGAGGGTGCGGACGAGCGCCGAGATCGAGCAGCAGAGCACCTCCGGCCGATTCACCATGATCGTCAACAGGCCAGTGGCCACCGGCCAGCATGGCGGATGTCATAATAAGGGATATCAAGGGCAAGTTCTTGAAGATTACCGAAACCGCCGACAAGGTCTTAGTGCTACCAGAGCTCGTCCCGTACCAGAAGAAAGGTACAGTCAGGACACACCTCTTCCCCTGTCTCAAGTCTGAACTTCTGAATTATCTATCCCCTGTCACGTCAATTATTTTCTTCAGACTAGAACAGAGTGAATCATCCAAAACATGTACGCAACAGCAACAACAGTGGTGTTGTAACTTCTTGTATTTCCTAGGTGTTTCTTATACAAACATGGGATCATATCAGTGATCAGGAGTATCGCTTTACTATCGTATCTCACCTTTCCAGCAACAATAGTACAACGCCCAGTTCTCTCGGTTTGGTAACATATAGAGGAATGGTGAGAGCAATATTAAATTTCTGCCAAATATGCTAAGTTCACCCCGCTACTCCTATCTGATATGCATGTCAAAAATGAAGTGTTACTATGACAGGAAATAGTTGAAAGAAAAGGCATTGTAACGTCATTTCCCAATCATACATATCAACTATAGTTTCTGTGAACAAAATATATATCGATGCAATACCTAGGTCATGCATCTATCAAGCGGGAGTTATGATTGCTACCCCAAGGATTTATATACTTTGTGTAAGTGTATATTACAATAAATACATTCACATGTGTCTTTATTTACCACATATACTAAGAAAATATTATGAACTAGCTGGAAGTTTTCCAAAAAAACTTAATTACCAACTCTCAGCTTGCTAGGTATCATATAAATTCTTTTCATAAAACTTACAATAGTAGAAAACATATTTTGATGCATGGTAACCATTTTTACCAAAATAAAAATACTTTGAAAGGTGGTGGGGTAATTTTTTGATACATCCCTATGGCATTGCTTCCAAAATTTAACCTATTATAATTTATGTTTGATTAATTTCAAGGATTTCTCTAGCATTGTTCAAATTTTCTTTTTTACTGTAACTGCCATTGAAGAGTACAAGTAGAATACAAAGACGAGCGCAGAAGCACGAGAGAAAAAACAGAAAAGAACCTCCAGCTGCTAACTAGCATTGGCTTCTCTAGGATTGTTTGACTTTCAGACAGAGAAGATATAATCCTCAACGAGGAACTGCTAAATTGGACAAGCACACAAATTTTCCTAGGTATCCTATTATACCAACAATACACCCCCACCCATGCGCACGCTTCAGAACATTGTGGAATTTGTGGAATTCAGTTTTTGCTATCTCTGAGCCACTAATAGAGAGATAAGAAACTAGAAATCACTTCCATGTATTTTGGTGATGGAAGACAAATGATGCAGAAAAAAGTACAATATGAAAAAAAACATGCTTCTAATATGCCAATTTCATCATCTTGATCCAACTGGTACAACTGATACCTGACCCCAGCCATGACCTGAACCTTCTCCCATTGCCATAGAGATCGTAACAAAAGAGTTTGGATGAGGAAACTCTCTTAATCATGACCCTCCCTTGCAGGCATAAACAAATCATTTCAGGGAGCAGGAAACTTTGGCAATACTAACTACAATTACTTTCACATAGAAAGAATCAACACCAGCCAAGCTTTTAGTTGTACTTGGTCACATAGTCCGCGAGGGAGATTGTGACCTTCAACTTGTGTGGATAGGGGTCGATGCCTGCTAGCTCTAAATAACATGGTTAAAATCAAAAGGGTGATGATTGTACAAGTTCATGGTTTTTCCTTATACGAGGGCAATCATCCCTTTGTGATTATATTTAGTAGCCCAGGTGCTTTGCTATAGTCCCATATTGGTAAAATGATATCGTTTGATTCATGGTACATGTTTTGCACTCTTTGCAATAAAGTTGGCCATTATGTCTTGTTTCATAGCCAATTTTGTGTTTTCAGATCAGTGGTTCATGATTTAAGAAGCTGGTAGGGTCAAACCATGTGTTTGCATGGTCGTCCTGATTTAGAAGCTTTTGTGCAACTGAATAGACGTGCGTCCATGAAAGGTTATCTTGTTTTTCTTACATAAATCAGTTTGTCACTCGTATTTCATTCATCACCCTACTCTTCCAGTTGGAAGTTGAGGTAAACTATTGACCAAGCCCACTTTTTATTAATTGTGGATTTATGTGTTTTTCTTCTTTCTTGTTTATTAGCCAGTGTTGCCTACATGTCACTTCAATCTTCCACCATTGAAGTTACTGTAAAAACAAATCGTGATGTTACTTTAAACAAATGACCATATGTGCTTCCTTCCCACGAAATTACAGGTTTTATTTTTCACTTTCTTGGATGAAAATTATTGTTTTTTGACTAAGAATGAAGATAAATTTATTGTACACATGAAATCAACATAATTTTATATATGAATTGAAATCTATATCCAAGAACAAACAAATGCACCCACTGTACTCTTCTCCTGTCATCTTTGCACATTGTTTTTCTATGCTATGTAGTGCACTTGGACATAGATTCAACATGAGTCTAATTTTCAGTTGCCGCTTAGTCGTTTGCAAGTGATTTTTGTAGAGAAATGGGACTTGGAGGTCAGCACAGAACTTGATTGATATGTTTTGTGTACACTATGATAGTAGCTGTTTATCAGAGGGTCTGTGTTTGTGTTTTCTCATTTGGATATGGCCAACGCCCAACCATGTACCTGATCTGTTGTAACATTATAAACTATTGAAGTATATGACTCGGACACTAGATGATGTATTTGTTGATGTGCTGGTAGTTCAATCTGTATATTAAATGACTTTTAAATTTATGGCTCATTATTTGCAGTTCGGAATTTGTCCTTCATTTTTATGGCATGCAGTTGTTTATGTGTGTTTCATGTCATCATATATGTACGTAATTTCCTATCATTCTATTGAAAAAATTGACAAGCGCGGCAACGCGCGCCTATCATGATCTAGTATCGAGTATATCTTGTCTTGCTTCTGTGCGAGGGAGTGAGTCTTCGCCTTTACTTAGGTAACGGCCAATTACAACACTTCTTCTTTAATATAATCGTTATTCTTGCAAAGTACATTCTTCCTGGCCTTTGCTTCTTCTAGCTTATGTAAGGCGAGATCAATTCTATTGTTCAGACCAGAATATTTATCCGCAAGCTTTTGGTATTCTTTGGATAAACTCTCAAATTTTTGGTCTAAATTATCTTGTCTTTCCCCCCAAGATATGTAGAAGTTATATATCAAATCGACAAATGTATTTAGCTGGCTATGAGATGTATGCCAGGTATGCTCCTCAGAAGGATATATTCTGTACGTTATATTAATATTCTCTTTAGAATTTATTACTTTACCCGCGGTAACTTCTAAGTTTAAATACTTTAACCTATCAATGTTTCAAACGCTGGACCTGATACCAAATATACGGAATAATTAAAATATTTATAATTAATCTAAAATATATTAGGTTATAAATTCAGGTTTTAATGTTGATATACGTGATTACGTATACGAGTTATTAAAGTAAATACAAACTTATTTATTTATTTTTATATTATTTTTAATACGAAGGGTTTTTAAATTATTTTTCTTATATTGCAGGATCTTTGAGGGGCTGTCGAGGCCAACAAGACGACTAAGGTGTACGCAGTGGTGTAATATCCTACTCAGTACTCATCATATTTATCATTATGTTGTTTCAGATGTAGCTAAGTTCGTTAACTTGATGTTTTAGTTGCAAATTTATGGAGGTAATTCCTATCGTCTTCCCAGGCAGTTCCACTCGAAGGGAACACTTCTCTACGGCCATAAGGTTCTCATTCAAATGCCATAATAGGCTACACAGAGAACTACCGGCAGAGTTTTCTCCTATAGGATCCCTAGCATAAGAACTCGTTCCATAAATTCAAAAATAAAATACCAAGTGAACACACGAAACTACATCATTTCCACAACATAATTTATATATGGTTTTCCCTTTCGGGAACCCCCGAAGGGTTTACACAAGGATAAAGAAATTACCTTCTAACTACCTTCGCGAGCTTACAAATGCCCTAAATATTGTAGCTCTTTATTACACGATGAGGAAGTACTACTACTACTACTACTGAGCAAAGAGCTTGCTAGCTGAGTTGCAACTTTGTGCTCTATTTGTGGCTGGTTCTTCTCCGTCTGGTGTCTCTCTTTGCAGCAAGACTCCTCCTTTTATAGGCAAGAGAGCACCTCTTGGATGGCTTCCGGGAGAAGGCTCCTCTATTATTTCCTCCTTCTTTCTCCTTGTCCATCATGCACCTAGTTTTTAGGCTTTATAGGCTTTGTAGCCATTATAGCCCTTCTTTCTAGGGTATTGAGTGCATGTTGGAGAGGTTTGCACACCGTGTCTTGGCTGCCAATGGAGGTGGCATTGTCTTCTTTTTTGATTTTCTTCTTTGTCATGATTTTGTCTTGGACTTTAATCTTCAGGAATTTTACAATCTTTGAATATGCATGCGCCCGTACACTGCCTGCTGATATGTGTATGCGGGCATACTTGGCTGCAAACATGCACATGTGTGTGCATTGGCTATTGATATGCGTGCGCATACATGCTGCATTTTTTAGGGGGGTCTTCCCTTCCCATATAATTGATATTTCATATCAATATACACTAAGATTCTAGATTCCTATCAGTATTCAGTCGGGGTATATGTCCTTTGCGCCCGAATAATTAATAGTAATATCAATTCAAATTCAGTATACGGAATAATTAAAATATTTATAATTAATCTAAACTATATTAAGTTATAAATTCAGGTTTTAGTGTTGATATACGTGATTACGTATACGAGTTATTAAAGTAAATACAAATTTATTTATTTATTTTTATATTATTTTTAATACGAAATGTTTTTAAATTATTTCGCTTATATTGCAGGATCTTTGAGGGGCTGTCGAGGCCAACAAGACGACTGAGGTGTACGCACTGGTGTAATATCCTACTCAGTACTCACCATATTTATCATTATGTTGTTTCAGATGGAGCTAAGTTCGTTCACTTGACGTTTTAGTTGCAAATTTATGGAGTATATTCCTATCGTCTTCCCAGGCAGTTCCACCCAAAGGGAACACTTCTCTACGGCCATAAGGTTCTCATTCAAATGCCATAATAGGCTACACAGAGAACTACCTGCAGAGTTTTCTCCTATAGGATCCCTAGCATAAGAACTCGTTCCATAAATTCAAAAATAAAATACCAAGTGAAAACACGAAACTACATCATTTTCACAACATAATTTACATATGGTTTTCCCTTTCGGGAACCCCCGAAGGGTTTACACAAGGATAATGAAATTACCTTCTAACTACCTTCGCGAGCTTACAAATGCTCTAAATATTGTAGCTCTTTATTACACGATGAGGAAGTTCTACTACTACTACTACTGAGCAAAGAACTTGCTAGCTGAGTTGCAACTCTGTGCTCTATATGTGGCTGGTTCTTCTCCGTCTGGTGTCTCTCATCGCAGCAAGACTACTTTTATAGGCAAGAGAGCACCTCTTGGATGGCTTCCGGGAGAAGGCTCCTCTATTATTTCCTCCTTCTTTCTCCTTGTCCATCATGCACCTAGTTTTTAGGCCTTCTAGGCTTTATAGGCTTTGTAGCCATTATAGCCCTTCTTTCTAGGGTATTGAGTGCATGTTGGAGAAGTTTGCTCACCGTGTCTTGGCTGCCAATGAAGGTGGCATTGTCTTCTTTTTTTATTTTCTTCTTCGTCATGATTTTGTCTTGGACTTTAATCTTCAGGAATTTTACAATCTTTGGATATGCATGTGCCCATACACTGCCTGCTGATATGTGTATGCGGGCATACTTGGCTGCAAACATGCACATGTGTGTGCATTGGCTCTTGATATGCGTACGCATACATTGCTGCATTTTTTTTGAGGGGGGTCTTCCCTGCCCATATAATTGATATTTCATATCAATATACACTCAGATTCTAGATTACCAAATATACGGAATTATTAAAATATTTATAATTAATCTAAACTATATTATGTTATAAATTCAGGTTTTAATGTTGATATACGTGATTACGTATACGAGTTATTAAAGTAAATACAAACTTATTTATTTATTTTTATATTATTTTTAATACGAAGTGTTTTTAAATTATTTTGCTTATATTGCAGGATCTTTGAGGGGTTGTCGAGGCCAACAAGACAACTGAGGTGTACGTAGTGGTGTAATATCCTACTCAGTACTCATCATATTTATCATTATGTTGTTTCAGATGTAGCTAAGTTTGTTCACTTGATGTTTTAGTTGCAAATTTATGGAGTAAATTCCTATTGTCTTCCCACGCAGTTCCACCCTAAGGGAACACTTCTCTACGGCCATAAGGTTCTCATTCAAATGCCATAATAGGCTACACAGAGAACTACCGGCAGAGTTTTCTCCTATAGGATCCCTAGCATAAGAACTCGTTCCATAAATTCAAAAATAAAATACCAAGTGAAAACACGAAACTACATCATTTCCACAATTTACATATGGTTTTCCCTTTCGGGAACCCCCGGAGGGTTTACACAAGGATAAATAAATTACCTTCTAACTACCTTCGCGAGCTTACAAATGCTCTAAATATTGTAGCTCTTTATTACACGATGAGGAAGTACTACTACTAGTACTACTGAGCAAAGAGCTTGCTAGCTGAGTTGCAACTCTGTGCTCTATCTGTGGCTGGTTCTTCTCCGTCTGGTGTCTCTCTTCGCAGCAAGACTCCTCCTTTTATAGGCAAGAGAGCCCCTCTTGGATGGCTTCCGGGATAAGGCTCCTCTATTATTTACTCCTTCTTTCTCCTTGTCCATCATGCACCTAGTTTTTAGGCCTTCTAGGCTTTATAGGCTTTGCAGCCATTATAGCCCTTCTTTCTAGGGTATTGCGTGCATGTTGGAGAGGTTTGCACACCGTGTCTTGGCTGCCAATGGAAGTGGCATTGTCTTCTTTTTTGATTTTCTTCTTCGTCATGATTTTGTCTTGGACTTTAATCTTTAGGAATTTTACAATCTTTGCATATGCATGTGCCCGTACACTGCCTGCTGATATGTTTATGCGGGCATACTTGGCATATATGTCATAGTTAATTTACGGTTGATATGAAAATTGCATAGGATAGCAATATGTTACATTTGAATCCTAAAGATAAATGTTCTCTTTAGTTGTAGTGAAGCATTTATCCTTGTTGCAGCAGTATGTAACATTTGTTCCATTTTAATTTGTTGTTATTGCAGTAGTGACAAGCATTGTCCAGAACTCATGGACTTCCTTCGCATCGGCATAAGTTTTGCTACCTTTGACATAAGGAACGACAAGCTGAAGATCAGGCACAACTTCGGTATGGAGATACCAGCTCATTGCCCCATTGATCTCCAATAGGAATTCAGGCTTCAACATGACAGGACTTCAATGGCTCATATGGCAGTCGCCTTGATCGACGAGGAGTGTGGTGATATGAAGACCAAATTCAAAAAGTCTCAGCACAGACTTTGGGAGAGGACCCCACTTGACGGTATCAACATTGAGTATGCAGCAAAAGATGCATACGTTTCATATGAGTTGTACTGCAAGATTCGACTCGTCAACAATGGCCAGCGTCACCTCAGACCAGGTGGACATTATGATTTAGACGATTCAGATGAGTAGTGTTCACAATAACGAATACTTGTGTGTGTGTGTGTGTGTGTATATATATATATATATATATATATATATATATATATATCTTAGCTATTATTATGTATTGTTTGGACTTGTATCATTTGTTGGAATTATGCCCTAGAGGCAATGATAAATAAGTTATTATTATAATTCCTGTGTCAAGATAATCGTTTATTATCCATGCTATAATTGTATTGAATGAAGACTTAGATACATGTGTGGATACACAGACAAAACACCATCCCTATCAAGCCTCTAGTTGGCTAGCTAGTTGATCAAGGATAGTCAGGGTCTTCTGGCTATGAGCAAGGTGTTGTTGCTTGATAACTGGATCACATCATTGGGACAATCATGTGATGGACTAGACCCAAACTAATAGACGTAGCATGTTGATCGTGTCATTTTATTGCTACTGTTTTCTGCGTGTCAAGTATTTATTCCTATGACCATGAGATCATATAACTCACTGACACCGGAGGAATGCTTTGTGTGTATCAAACGTTACAACGTAACTGGGTGGCAATAAAGATGCTCTACAGGTATCTCCGAAGGTGTGCGTTGAGTTAGTATGGATCAAGACTGGGATTTGTCACTCCGTGTGACGGAGAGGTATCTCGGGGCCCACTTGGTAATACAACATCACACACAAGCCTTGCAAGCAATGTGACTTAGTGTAAGTTGCGGGATCTTGTATTACGGAACGATTAAAGAGACTTGCCGGTAAACGAGATTGAAATAGTTATGCGGATACTGACGATCGAATCTCGGGAAAGTAACATACCGAAGGACAAAGGGAATGACATACGGGATTATATGAATCCTTGGCACTAAGGTTCAAACGATAAGATCTTCGTAGAATATGTAGGATCCAATATGGGCATCCAGGTCCCGCTGTTGGATATTGACCGAGGAGTCCCTCGGGTCATGTCTACATAGTTCTCGAACCCGCAGGATCTGCACACTTAAGGTTCGACGTTGTTTTATGCGTATTTGAGTTATATGGTTGGTTACCGAATGTTGTTCGGAGTCCCGGATGAGATCACGGACGTCACGAGGGTTTCCGAAATGGTCCGGAAACAAAGATTGATATATAGGATGACCTCATTTGATTACCGGAAGGTTTTCGGAGTTACCGGGAATGACGAATGGGTTCCGGGAGTTCACCGGGGGGCAGCCCACCCTGGGGAAGCCCATAGGCTTAGGGGTGCCGCACCAGCCCTTAGTGGGCTGGTGGTCAAGCCCAGAGAGGCCCCTGCGTAGGAGATAAGAAAATCAAAGAGAAAAGAAAAAAAGGGGAAGTGGGAAGGAAGGGAAGGACTCCACCTTCCAATCCTAGTTGGACTAGGATTGGAGGAGGAATCCTCCTCCCCCCCCCCCATCGGCCGAACCCCTTGGGGCCTCTTGAGCCCCAAGGCAAGGCTCCTCCCCTCCCACCTATATATACGGAGGTTTTAGGGCTGATTTGAGACAACTTTTCCACGGCGGCCCGACCACATACATCCACGGTTTTTCCTCTAGATCGCGTTTCTGCGAAGCTCGGGCGGACCCCTGCTGAGATTAGATCACCACCAACCTCCGGAGCGCCGTCACGCTGCCGGAGAACTCATCTACCTCTCCGTCTCTCTTTCTTGATCAAGAAGGCCGAGATCATCGTCGAGTTGTACGTGTGCTGAACGCGGAGGTGCCGTCCGTTCGGCACTAGATCGTGGGACGGATCGCGGGACAGTTCGTGGGACGGATCGAGGGACGTGAGGACGTTCCACTACATCAACTGCGTTTATTAACGCTTCTGCTGTGCGATCTACAAAGGTACATAGATCGGAAATCCCCTCTCGTAGATGGACATCACCATGATAGGTTTTCGTGCGCGTAGGAAAAATTTTGTTTCCCATGCGACGTTCCCCTACAGTGGCATCATGAGCTAGGTTCATGCGTAGATGTCTTCTCAAGTAGAACAAAAAAAATTTTGTGGGCGGTGATGTGCGATTATTGCCCTGCTTAGTCTTTTCTTGATTCCGCAGTATTGTTGGATCGAAGCGGCTCGGGCCGACATTACTCGTACGCTTACGAGAGACTGGTTTCATCGCTACGAGTAACTCCGTTGCTCAAAGATGACTGGCGGGTGTCGGTTTCTCCAACTTTAGTTGAATCAAAATTGACCGAGGAGGTCCTTGGATGAGGTTAAATAGCAATTCATATATCTCCGTTGTGGTGTTTGCGTAAGTAAGATGTGATCCTACTAGATACCCATGGTCACCACGTAAAACATGCAACAACAATTAGAGGACGTCTAACTTGTTTTTGCAGGGTATGCTTGTGATGTGATATCGCCAACGATGTGATGTGATATATTGGATGTATGAGATGATCATGTTGTAATAGATAATATCGACTTGCACGTCGATGGTACGGCAACCGGCAGGAGCCACAGGGTTGTCTTTAAACTAACGTTTGTGCTTCCAGATGCGTTTACTATATTGCTAGGATGTAGCTTTAGTAGTAATAGCATGAGTAGCGCGAAAACCCCGACGGCTACATGTTGATGGAGATCATGGTGTGGCGCCGGTGACAAAGAAGATCGTGTCGGTGCTTTGGTGATGGAGATCAAGAAGCACGTGATGATGGCCATATCATGTCACTTATGAATTGCATGTGATGTTAATCGTTTTATGCACCTTATTTTGCTTAGAACGATGGTAGCATTATGAGGTGATCTCTCACTAAAATTTCAAGACGAAATTTTGTTCTCCCCGACTGTGCACCGTTGCTACAGTTCGTCGTTTCGAGACACCATGTGATGATCGGGTGTGATAGACTCAACGTTCACATACAACGGGTGCAAAACAGTTGCACACGCGGGTTAAGTTTGACGAGCCTAGCATGTGCAGACATGGCCTCGGAACACATGAGACCGAAAGGTCGATCATGAATCATATAGTTGATATGATTAGCATAGGGATGCTTACCACTGAAACTATCCTCAACTCACGTGATGATCGGACTTGAGCTAGTGGATTGGATCATGAACCACTCAAATGACTAGAGAGATGTACTTTTTGAGTGGGAGTTTAGCAACTAATTTGATTAAGTTAAACTCTATATATCTTGAACATAGTCTAAGTCCACATTGAATATATTTGTGTTGTAGATCATGGCTCACGCGACAGTCACCCTGAATTTTAATACGTTCCTAGAGAAAGCTAAGTCGAAAGATGATGGAGGCAACTTTGTAGACAGGGCTCGTAATCTTAAGTTGATCCTACAAGCTGGGAAGAAAGATTATGTCCTTGATGCTGCGCTAGGAGATGAACCACCCGCTACGGCTGACCAAGATGTTAAGAGCGCTTGGTTATCACGTAAGGAGGACTACTTAGTAGTTCAATGTGCAGTCTTGTATGGCTTAGAACCGGGACTTCAATGTCGCTTTGAGCGTCATGGAGCATATGAGATGTTCCAGGAGTTGAGTTTATCTTTCAGAAGAACGCCCGGATCGAGAGGTATGGGACCTCCGATAAATTCTATGCTTGCAAGATGGAGGAGAATTCGTCTGTCAGTGAACACGTGCCCAAAATGTTTGGGTACTCAAACCGTCTAGCTGAGCTGGGGATTGAACTCCCGCAAGAGGCTATCACTGACAGAATTCTTCGATCACTGCCGCCAAGCTATAAGGGCTTTGTGTTGAACTACAACATGCAAGGGATGAACAAGTCACCCGGTGAGTTGTTCGCGATGTTGAAAGTCGCAGAGTCAGAACTCCGTAAAGAACATCAAGTGTTGTTGGTCAATAACACCACTAGTTTCAAGAGAAACGGCAAAGGAAAGAAGGGTAATTCAAAGAAGAGGGGCAAACCTGTTGCCAATCCGACGAAGAAACCCAAAGCTGGATCTAAGCCTGAAACAAAGTGTTACTATTGCAAGGATATGGGTCACTAGAAGCGCAATTGCCCCAAGTATCTGGCTGATAAGAAGGCGGCCAAAGAAAAATCAGGTATATTTGATATACATGTATTGATGTGTACTTAACCAGCTCTCGTAGTAGTGCCTGGGTATTCGATACCGGTTCTGTTCCTCATATTTGCAACTCGAAACAGGAACTGTGGAATAGGCGAAGGCTGGCGAAAGATGAAGTGACGATGCGCGTAGGAAATGGTTCCAAGGTTGATGCAATCGTCGTCGGCACAGTTTCACTTCAGTTACCATCAGGATTAGTTATGAGCTTGAATAATTGTTATTTAGTGCATGCGTTGAGCATGAACATTGTATCTGGATCTTGTTTATTGCGAGACGGTTACTCGTTTAAGTCAGAGAATAATGGTTGTTCTATTTCTATGAGTAATATATTTTATGGTCATGCACCCAATGTGAGAGGATTGTTCATATTGAATCTTGATAGTGATAATACACATATACATAACATTGAGACCAAAAGAATTAGAGTTAACAATGATAGCGCCATGTTTTTGTGGCACTGCCACTTAGGTCATATTGGTGTAAAGCGCATGAAGAAACTCCATACCGATGGACTTTTGGAGTCACTTGACTTTGATTCACTTGACACGTGCGAACCATGCCTCATGGGCAAGATGACTAGAACTCTGTTCTCCGGAACAATGGAGCGTGCAAGTGACTTGTTGGAAATCACACATACCGATGTGTGTGGTCCGATGAGCGTGGAGGCACACGACGGATATCGTTATTTTCTCACCTTCACTGACGATTTGAGTAGATATGGTTATGTCTACTTAATGAAGCACAAGTCTGAAACATTTGAAAAGTTCAATCAATTTCAGAGTGAAGTTGAAAATCATCGTAACAAGAAGATCAAATTCCTACGGTCTGATCGTGGGGGTGAATATCTGAGTTTCGAGTTTGGTGCTCACTTAAGACAATGTGGAATTATTTCACAGTTGACACCGCCTGGAACACCACAGCGTAATGGTGTGTCCGAACGTCGTAATCGTACTTTATTAGAGATGGTGCGATCTATGATGTCTCTTACCGATCTGCCGTTATCGTTTTGGGGTTATCCATTACAAACAACTGCATTCACTTTAAATAGGCACCATCAAAATCCGTTGAGACGACACCATACGAACTGTTGTATGGCAAAAGACCAAAGTTGTCGTTTCTTAAAGTTTGGGGATGTGATGCTTATGTCAAAAAGCTTCATCCTGAAAAGCTGGAACCGAAAGCGGAAAAGTGCATCTTCATAGGTTACCCGAAAGAGACTGTTGGGTACACCTTCTATCTCAAATCCGAGGGCAAAGTGTTTGTTCCTAAGAACGGAGCTTTTCTCGAGAAGGAGTTTCTCTCGAGAGAATTGAGTGGGAGGAAGATAGAACTTGATGAGGTTGTCGAACCTCTCATCCCTCTGGATGGTGGCGCAGGGCAAGGAGAAACCTCTGTCGTTGCGACGCCGGTTGAGGAGGAAGTTAATATGAAGATCATGAAACTCCGGATCAAGTTCCTATCGAACCTCGCAGGTCGACAAGACCGCGTACTACTCCAGAGTGGTACGGTAATCCCGTCTTATCAATTATGTTGTTAGACAACAATGAGCCTGCGAATCATGAAGAAGCAATGGTGGGCCCGGATTCCAACAAATGGCTGGAGGCCATGAAGTCCGAGATAGGATCCATGTATGAAAACAAAGTGTGGACTTTGGAAGTACTACCTGAGGGCCGCAAGGCTATTCAGAACAAATGGATCTTTAAGAAGAAGACTGACGCTGACGGTAACGTGACCGTTTATAAAGCTCGACTTGTGGCAAAGGGTTTTTCACAAGTTCAAGGAGTTGACTACGATGAGACGTTCTCACCCGTAGCGATCCTTAAGTCAGTCAGAATCATGTTAGCAATAGCTGCATTTTTCGATTATGAAATCTGGCAGATGAATGTCAAAACGGCGTTCCTTAACGGTTTCCTTAAGGAAGAGTTGTATATGATGCAACCCAAAGGTTTTGTCGATCCTAAAAATGCTAACAAAGTATGCAAGCTCCAGCGATCCATTTATGGACTGGTGCAAGCATCTCGGAGTTGGAATAAACGCTTTGATGAGGTGATCAAAGCATTTGGATTTATACAAGTGGTTGCAGAATCTTGTATTTACAAGAAAGTGAGTGGGAGCTCTGTGGCGTTTCTAATATTATATGTGGATGACATGTTGCTGACTGGAAACAACGTGAGTTTTTGGAGAGCGTAAAGGATTACTTGAATAAAAGTTTCTCTATGAAGGACCTAGGAGAAGCTGCTTACATTCTAGGCATTAAGATCTATAGGGATAGATCAAAACGCGTGATAGGACTTTCACAAAGCACATACCTTGATAAAGTTTTGAAAAGGTTCGGAATAGTCCAAGAAGGGGTTCTTGCCAGTTTTACAAGGTACGAGATTGAGTAAGACTCAGTGCCCAGCAACTGATAAAGATAGAGAGCATATGAGCACCGTCCCCTATGCTTCAGCCATAGGTTCTATCATGTATGCAATGTTGTGCACTAGACCGGACGTTAGCCTGGCCATAAGTATGGCAGGCAGGTTCCAGAGTAATCTAGGAGTGGATCACTGGACGGCGGTCAAGAATATCCTGAAGTACCTGAAAAGGACTAAGGAGATGTTTCTCGTGTATGGAGGTGACAAAGAGCTCGCCATAAAAGGTTACGTCGATGCAAGCTTTGACACAGATCCGGACGACTCTAAGTCACAAACCGGATATGTATTTATTCTTAATGGGGGTGTGGTAAGCTGGTGCAGTTCCAAGCAAAGCGTCGTAGCTGATTCTACATGTGAAGCAGAGTACATGGCTGCCTCGGAGGCGGCTAAGGAGGGTGTCTGGATGAAGCACTTCATGATGGATCTTGGAGTGGTGCCAAGCGCACTGAATCCAATAACCTTGTTCTGTGACAACACAGGTGCCATTGCCTTAGCAAAGGAACCACGGTTTCACAAGAAGACCAGACACATCAAACGACGCTTCAACCTCATCCGCGACTACGTCGAAGGGGAGGACGTAAATATATGCAAAGTGCACACGGATCTGAATGTAGCAGACCCGCTGACTAAACCTCTTCCACGGGCAAAGCATGATCAACACCAGAACTGTATGGGTGTTAGATTTATTACAATGTAATTCGCATGGTGATGTGAGGGCTAGATTATTGACTCTAGTGCAACTGGGAGACTGTTGGAGTTATGCCCTAGAGGCAATGATAAATAAGTTATTATTATAATTCCTGTGTCAAGATAATCGTTTATTATCCATGCTATAATTGTATTGAATGAAGACTTAGATACATGTGTGGATACATAGACAAAACACCGTCCCTAGCAAGCCTCTAGTTGGCTAGCTAGTTGATCAAGGATAGTCAGGGTCTTCTGGCTATGAGCAAGGTGTTGTTGCTTGATAACTAGATCACATCATTGGGAGAATCATGTGATGAACTAGACCCAAACAAATAGACATAGCATGTTGATCGTGTCATTTTGTTGCTACTGTTTTCTGCGCGTCAAGTATTTATTCCTATGACCATGGGATCATATAACTCACTGACACCGGAGGAATGCTTTGTGTGTATCAAACGTCACAACGTAACTGGGTGGCTATAAAGATGCTCTACAGGTATCTCCGAAGGTGTCCGTTGAGTTAGTATGGATCAAGACTGGGATTTGTCACTCCGTGTGACGGAGAGGTATCTCGGGGCCCACTCGGTAATAGAACATCACAAACAAGCCTTGCAAGCAATGTGACTTAGTGTAAGTTGCGGGATCTTGTATTACGGAACGAGTAAAGAGACTTGCCGGTAAACGAGATTGAAATAGGTATGCGGATACAGACGATCGAATCTCGGGCAAGTAACATACCGAAGGACAAAGGGAATGACATACGGGATTATATGAATCCTTGGCACTGAGGTTCAATTGATAAGATCTTCATAGAATATGTAGGATCCAATATGGGCATCCAGGTCCCGTTGTTGGATATTGAGCGAGGAGTCCCTTGGGTCATGTCTACATAGTTCTCGAACCTGCAGGGTCTGCACACTTAAGGTTCGACGTTGTTTTATGCGTATTTGAGTTATATGGTTGGTTACCGAATGTTGTTCGGAGTCCCGGATGAGATCACGGACGTCACGAGGGTTTCCGGCATGGTCCGAAAACGAATATTGATATATAAGATGACCTCATTTGATTACCAGAAGGTTTTCGGAGTTACCGGGAATGTACCGGAAATGACGAATGGGTTCCGGGAGTTCACCGGGGGGCAGCCCAGCCCGGGGAAGCCCATAGGCCTTAGGGGTGCCGCACCAGCCCTTAGTGGGCTGGTGGGCAAGCCCAGAGAGGCCCCTGCGTAGGAGATAAGAAAATCAAAGAGAAAAGAAAAAAGGGCAAGTGGGAAGGAAGGGAAGGACTCCACCTTCCAATCCTAGTTGGACTAGGATTGGAGGAGGAATCCTCCTCCCCCCCATTGGCCAAACCCCTTGGAGCCTCTTGAGCCCCAAGGCAAGGCTCCTCCCCTCCCACCTATATATACGGAGGTTTTAGGGCTGATTTGAGACAACTTTTCCACGGCAGCCCGACCACATACCTCCATGGTTTTTCTTCTAGATCGCGTTTCTGCGGAGCTCGGGCGGAGCCTGCTGAGATTAGATCACCACCAACCTCTGGAGCGCCGTCACACTGCCGGAGAACTCATCTACCTCTCCGTCTCTCTTGCTGGATCAAGAAGGCCGAGATCATCGTCGAGTTGTACGTGTGCTGAACGCGGAGGTGCCGTCCGTTCGGCACTAGATCGTGGGACGGATCGCGGGACGGTTCTTGGGACGGTTCGCGGGGCGGATCGAGGGACGTGAGGACATTCCACTACATCAACCGCGTTTATTAACGCTTCTGCTGTGCGATCTACAAAGGTACTTAGATCGGAAATCCCCTCCCATAGATGGACATCACCATGATAGGTTTTCGTGCACGTAGGAAATTTTTTGTTTCCCCTGCGACGTTCCCCCACATCATTATGTACTGCTTGGACCAATTTATATATGTCTAGTTTCTGTTTGTGCCATTATAGTTTCCAAATTTGAATGGTTTAGACCTTTCTAACTTCATTTCCTACTTTTGAACGGTTTAGCCCTTTCTAACTTCATGGTATCATGCATTTCGACCACATATATATAACAAAAGTCTTCATTTCAAATAAGTTCAAAAAAATGAAATCCCTTTTGTAACAGACCTGTTTTTGATTAAAACACTCATTTAAAATAACATAAAACCTACCAAATTGAATATAATGATGAAAACAAAGTAATATTAAATAGCAGGAAACAGAATCACTCAAAAATCTATTTTTTAGTAAAGTTATTCACAAAATAAAATAAATAAAGTGAAAACGAAACAAAAAAACTAGATTTTTTAAGTGAAAAACGAAACAAAAAAAACTAGATTTTTAAAACAAATGACACCTACTAGGCCACCGCGGCCTGAATACGACTAGAAACAGAACCAGAGATTTGGGCCAGGATACAGGCCCGCACAAGGCCCAATAGGCACACAGGCAGTGACAAATTAGACCCGGAAGCGTGCAGTTGAGAGGAGCTCGAGAGGGTCAACGCATCAGCGCTTATAAAGAACTCCCTCAACTTTTGTACACGAAGTCATCCAGTTTTTGCCGCAACGCTCTCAACTTTTTAGCACATGCTACGTGGGTGAAATGATGATACCATGCCAACTTTCAACTTATTCAGAGTTCATTTGTAGTACTTTTCAATTTCTAGGCCATTTAGCTCAAAAAATTAGTAAATGCATGAAAAATACCAAATGAACTCAGTAAGTGTTGAAAATTGATGATGTGGCCTTGAATGATGCATTTTGAACACACAAAAAGTATTGAGTTCAAATAAGTTCAAAAAAATGAAATCCATTTTGTAACACATGAGTTTTCGTAAGAAACCCTCATACTTCGAAAGAGAATCTCCGATTTGTACACGAAGTGCATCCAGTTTTTGCCGCAACCCTCTCAACTTTCTAGCACATGCTATGTGGGCGGAATGATGATACCATGCCAACTTTCAACCTATTAAGAGTTAATTTGTATGGGCCATTTATCTCAAAAGAATCAGTAAATGCATGAAAAATACCAAATGAACTCAGAAAGTGTTGAAAATTGATGATGTGGCCTTTAATGGTGAATTTTGAACACACAAAAAGTCTTGAGTTCAAATAAGTTCAAAAAAAATGAAATCCCTTTTGTAACACATGAGTTTTCGTAAGAAACCGTGATACTTCGAAAGAGATTGTCCGATTTGTACACAAAGTGCATCTAGTTTTTGCCGCAACCCTCTCAACTTTTTAGCACATGCTATGTGGGTGAAAGGATGATACCATGCCAACTTTCAACCTATTCAAAGTTCATTTGTAGTGTTTTTCAATTTCTGGGCCATTTGTCTCAAAAAAATCAGTAAATGCATGAAAAATACCAAATAAACTCAGAAAGTAATGAAAATTGATGATGTGGCCTTGAATGGTGCATTTTGAACAAACAAAAAGTCTTGAGTTCAAATAAGTTTAAAAAAATGAAATCCCTTTTGTAACACATGAGTTTTCATAAGAAACAACCCTCATACTTCCAAAGAGATTGTCCAATTTGTACACGCAATGCATCCAATTTTTGCTGCAACCCTCTCAACTTTTTATCACATGCTATGTGGGTGAAATGATGATACCATGCCAACTTTCAACCTATTCACAGTTCATTTGTAGTGCTTTTCAATTTCTGGGCCGTTTAGCTCAAAAAAAACAGTAAATGCATGAAAAATACCAAATGAACTCAGAAAGTGTTGAAAATTGATGAATTGGCCTTGAATGGTGCATTTTGAACACACAAAAAGTCTTGAGTTCAAATAAGTTTAAAAAAATCTAATCCCTTTTGTAACAGATGAGTTTTCGTAAGAAACTGTGATACTTCGAAAGAGATTGTCCGATTTGTACACGAAGTGCATCTAGTTTTTGCCGCAACCCTCTCAACTTTTTTAGCACATGCTATGTGGGTGAAATGATGATACCATGCCAACTTTCAACCTATTCAGAGTTCATTTGTAGTGTTTTTCAATTTCTGGGCCATTTAGCTCAAAAAAATCAGTAAATGCATGAAAAATACCGAATGAACTCAGAAAGTGTTGAAAATTGATGATGTGACCTCGAATGATGCATTTTGAACACACAAAAAGTCTTGAGTTCAGATCAGTTCAAAAAATGTAATCCCTTTTGTAACAGATCTGTTTTTGATTAAAACAGTCATTTAAAATAACCTAAAACCTATCAAATTGAATATAATGATGAAAACACGGTAATATTAAATAGCAGGAAACAGAATCACTCAAAAATCTAGTTTTTAGTAAATTTATCCACAAAATAAAATAAATAAAGTGAAAACGAAACAAAAAAAACTAGATTTTTTAAGTGAAAAACGAAACAAAAAAACTAGATTTTTTTTAAAAAAAATGACACCTACTAGGCCACCACGGCCTGAATACGACTAGAAACAGAACCAGAGATTTGGGCCAGGATACAGGCCCGCACAAGGCCCAATAGGCCCACAGGGAGTGACAAATTAGGCCCGGAAGCGTGGAGTTGAGAGGAGCTTGAGAGGGTCAACGCATCAGCGCTTATAAAGAACTCCCTCAACTTTTGTACACAAAGTGCATCCAGTTTTTGCCGCAACGCTCTCAACTTTTTAGCACATGCTACGTGGATGAAATGATGATACCATGCCAACTTTCAACTTATTCACAGTTCATTTGTAGTGCTTTTCAATATCTGGGCCATTTAGCTCAGAAAATCAGTAAATGCATGAAAAATACCAAATGAACTGAGTAAGTGTTGAAAATTGATGATGTGGCCTTGAATGGTGCATTTTGAACACACAAAAAGTATTGAGTTCAAATAAGTTCAAAAAAATGAAATCCGTTTTGTAACACATGAGTTTTCGTAAGAAACCCTCATACTTCGAAAAAGATTGTCCGATTTTTACACGAAGTGCATCCAGTTTTTGCCGCAACCCTCTCAACTTTCTAGCACATGCTATGTGGGCGGAATGATGATACCATGCCAACTTTCAACCTATTCAGAGTTCATTTGTAGTGTTTTTCAATTTATGGGCCATTTATCTCAAAAGAATTAGAATGCATGAAAAATACCAAATGAACTCAGAAAGTGTTGAAAATTGATGATGTGCCCTTTAATGGTGCATTTTGAACACAAAAAAAGTCTTGAGTTCAAATAAGTTCAAAAAAATGAAATCCCTTTTGTAACACATGAGTTTTCGTAAGAAACCCTGATACTTCGAAAGAGATTGTCCGATTTGTACACAAAGTGCATCTCGTTTTTGCCGCAACCCTCTCAACTTTTTAGCACATGCTATGTGGGTGAAAGGATGATACCATGCCAACTTTCAACCTATTCAAAGTTCATTTGTAGTGTTTTTCAATTTCTGGGCCATTTGTCTCAAAAAAATCAGTAAATGCATGAAAAATACCAAATAAACTCAGAAAGTAAAGAAAATTGATGATGTGGCCTTGAATGGTGCATTTTATACACACACAAAGTCTTGAGTTCAAATAAGTTTAAAAAAAAGAAATCCCTTTTGTAACACATGAGTTTTCATAAGAAACAACCCTCATACTTCGAAAGAGATTGTCCAATTTGTACACGAAGTACATCCAATTTTTGCTGCAACCCTCTCAACTTTTTATCACATGATATGTGGGTGAAATGATGATACCATGCCAACTTTCAACCTATTCAGAGTTCATTTGTAGTGCTTTTCAATTTCTGGGCCGTTTAGCTCAAAAAAACAGTAAATGCATGAAAAATACCAAATGAACTCACAAAGTGTTGAAAATTGATGAATTGCCCTTGAATGGTGCATTTTAAACACACAAAAAGTCTTATGTTCAGATTAGTTCAAAAAATGAAATCCCTTTTGTAACAGATCTCTTTTTGATTAAAACAGTCATTTAAAATAACCTAAAATCTATCAAATTGAATATAATGATAGAAATACAGTAATATTAAATAGCAGGAAAAAGAATCACCCAAAAATCTATTTTTTTAGTAAATTTATTCACAAAATAAAATAAATAAAGTAAAAAACGAAACAAAAAAATTATTATTTTTTTAAAGTTGCCACCTTCTAGGCCACCACGGCGTGAATACGACTAGAAACCCAACGAGAGAATAGGGCCAGGATTTAGGCCCAGTAGGCCCACAGGGAGTGAGAAATTAGGCCCGGAAGCGTGCAGTTGAGAGGATCTCAACAGGGTGTGCGCACCAGCGCTTATAAACCACTCTCGGGCTCTCTCGGTTAGCGAGGTGGGACTAAACATCCAACCACACCGCGGATGTGGTAGGCACAGGCCATTAGTCCCAGTTTGTGCCACCAACTGACACGAATGCGTCTTTCGTGTTGGTTATTGGCACGAACTCGGACTAAAGGTCTCTTCTTCCCACCCTTTGGGCTGCTGGAAATTGGCCTTTAGTCCCGGTTTGGGGCACCTACCAGGACGAAAGGGGTGCATTGGTCCCGGTTTGTGCCTCAAACCAGGACCACAGGTTTTCGCATATAGGTGGGAGTTGTCGAAATTTCCCCCAAACTCTCCCATTTGCCCCATGAGCCCGTCCTCCACGTCATCGCCGCCATCCCGAGCCCGCCGTCCTCCTCGTAGTTGCCGCCGCCCCGAGCCCGTCCTCCTCCTCGTCGTCACCGCCGCCCCCGATCCAGTCCTCCTCGTCTTCGTCGCCGTCCCAGAGCCCGTCGTTGTCGCCACCCCCGAGCACGTCGTTGTCGCCGCCCCCGAGCCCGTCGCCGCCTCTGATCCAGTCCTCCTCATCGTCGCCGCCGTCCCCACGCTCGTCGTCGTCGCCGCCCCCGAGCACATCGCCGTCGCCTGATACGGCTCTATCGTATCTACTTTTCCAAACTCTTTTGCCCTTGTTTTGGACTCTAATTTGCATGATTTGAATGGAACTAACTTGGACTGACGCTGTTTTCAGCAGAATTGCCTTGGTGTTATTTTTGTGCAGAAATCAAAGTTCTCCAAACGTCGTGAAAATTTACGGGGAGCAGTTTTGGAAAATAAGAAAAATATCTGCGCCAAGTTCCACCTCAGGGGGTGGGCCAGTGGGCCACAAGCCCTGGCTCCGCCACCACCACCCTGGTGGCGGTGGGCGGGCTTGTGGGGCCCACACGGCTCTGCCGCCCCCAATTCCAGCTCTATAAGATCCCATTCGTCCCAGAAAAAATAAAAAAGAGAAGTTTTCGCCGCGTTTGCGATACGGAGGCGCCGCCACCACCTGTTCTTCATCTGGAGGGCCGATCTGGAGTCCATCTTGGGCTCCGGAGAGGGGAAATCGTCGCCATCGTCATCATCAACCTTCTTCCCTCTCCAATTCCATGAAGCTCTTCGTCGTTCGTGAGTAATCTATTTGTAGGCTCGCTAGGCGGTGATGAGTAGGATGAGATCTATCATGTAATCGAGTTAGTTTTGATGGGGATTGATCCCTAGTATCCACTATGTTCTGAGATTGATGTGGCTACTACTTTGTCATGCTTAATGCTTGTCACTAGGGCCCGAATGCCATGATTTCAGATCTGAAATTATTATGTTGTCACCAATATATGTGTGTTTTAGATCCGATCTTGCAAGTTGTAGTTACCTACTATGTGTTATGATCCGGCAACCCCGGAGTGACAATAACCGGAACCACTCCCGGTGATGACCATAGTTTGAGGAGTTCATGTGTTCACCAAGTGCTAATGCATTGGTTCGGTTCTTTATTAAAAGGAGAACCTTAATATCCCGTAGTTTCCTTTTGGACCCCGCTGCCACGGGAGGGATGGACAATAGATGTCATGCAAGTTCTTTTCCCTAAGCACGTATGACGACACACGGAATGCATGCCTACATCACATTGACGAACGGGAGCTAGCCACATATCTCTCCGTGTTATAGTTGTTGCATGATGAATATCATCCAAACAAATCACCGACCCATTGCCTACGAGTTTGTCCTACTGCTGCTGCTACTACTGTTGCTACTGCTATTACTTGTCTTGCTCTGCTGCTACTACTACTGTTGCTACTATTGTTACTTGTCTTGCTCTGCTACTACCGTCGCTTGCTACTGTTGCTACTTGCTACTGCTGTCACTACTGCTTTTTCTTGCCGCTTCTATCACTTGTTACACTGCTGCTACCTGCTATGATACTCTTTCGCTGGTCGTTGACGGGAACTGACAATTTCCGTCAACGAGGCAACTTGGCGCCATTGATACAATCGTTAGAAATAGTCTGCCGTGTCAACAGATCGTTTCTGACACCGTTGTTATCATATTACTTTGTTGTTACTACTTTGCTTGCAGATACTAATCTTTCAGGTGTGGTTGAATCTGACATATTCAGCTGCTAATACTTGAGAGTATCCTCTCACCTCCTATAGGCGTACCAACAAATTTGGGTTGAATACTCTACCCTCGAAAACTGCTACGATCCCATGCGCTTGTGGGCCGTCAACTATATTCTTCTAGTTTCGATTGCCGGAGAGTGCTAGCAGCATTCTTCTGGTGCCGTTGCAAAGGGGAAGAACAGTTGGCATCAAGCATTTTTCTGGCGCCGTTGCCGGGGAGGTATTGCTATATTCTCTGAGTCACTTGGGATTTATATCTGCTGATCACTATGAAGAATCTGAAGGATCCGAAGACCAAAGTCTTGCCCTCAACTATGAGGGGAGGTAAGGAATTGCCATCTAGCTCTACACTTGATTCACCTTCAGTTATGAGTAAGTTTGCGACATCACCTCCTGCTAGAAATCTTGATATGTCGCCTGTGCTTGATGATGCTTATGATGCTACTGCTAGAGATGATATGCTTGATACTATGCCTGATACTATGCCCGATGATGCTATGCTTGATACTATGCCTGATGATGATATGCTTGATACTGCTAGAGATGCTATGCTTGATACTGCTTTGCCTGATGATGCTAGAGATGCTATTTTGCGTGATGATGCTATGCCTGATACTGCTAGAGATGTTATGCTTGATACTGCTTTGCCTGATGATGCTAGAGATGCTATTTTGCCTGATTATGGTATGCTTGATACTGCTAGAGATGCTACTTTGCCTGATGTTCCACTAGGAGTGTTCCTTGATGCTCATATTGCTAGAGTTACTGCCAATGCTCGTGATGCTTCTGAAACTGCCGATACTATTGAGATAGAACCTGCTTTTGCTCCTGCTAGATCTAGCTCTCTTAGATATGAATTGCCTGATATACCTGAGGGTTATGTTATGGAGGGAGAGATAGCTGAGGATTTTCTTGTGTGTAAGGATGCCTATGACGCTGAGAAATTACTTCTCAAGTGGAAGGAAAAATCTCGGGAAGCTAGGATGAAAAATGACCCGAAGTTTGCCACTTCGCCTATCTTTGTCAGTGATAAGGATTATGAATTCTCTGTCGATCCTGAGATAATCTCTCTAGTCGAATCTGATCCTTTTCACGGTTATGAGTCTGAGACGGTCATATCCCATCTTGCCAAACTACACGAAATAGCCAACCTTTTCACTAATGAGGAGAAGATCCGCCACTACTATATCCTTAAGTTGTTTCCTTTCTCTCTAAAGGATGACGCTAAAGCCTGGTTCACCTCTCTTGCTCCTGGATGTGTGCGTAGTCCCCAGGAGATGGTCTATTACTTCTGTGAGAAATGTTTCCCTGCCCATAAGAAGCAAGCTGCCTTGCAGGAAATAGACAACTTTGCTCAACTCCAAGAAGAGAGTCTTCCACAAGCTTGGGGGAGGCTCGTCCAGCTACAAATGCTTTGCCTGATCACCCTCTTAAGAAGAACCAGATACTTGATATCCTCTATAAGGGACTTACCGATGCCTCTAGAGACCACCTAGATAGTTGTGTCGGTTGTGTTTTTAGGGAACGAACTGTAGAACAAGATGAGACTCTACTGAATAACATCTTGATCAACGATAATGCTTGGACTATTCCCAAACCACCTCCTAAGCCAACTCCGAAGAAAAGAGGTATTCTATTCCTCAGTCCAGAAGATATGCAAGAAGCCAAGAAATCTATGCAAGAGAAAGGCATTAGATCTGAAGATGTCAAAAATCTACCACCTATCAAAGAGATATATGGTCTCGATAACCCGATACAGGTAGTAGAAGTAAACTCTCTGCGTAGGTTTGATGAGAGTGATATTCCTTTTGATAAACCTGCTAGCCTATGCTTTGATGAATTTGACAACTTTGTTGCCAAACAACAGAGTTTCAATGATTATGTTAGCAGACATTTGGAACGAAGTACTCGTATGCTTAGCCATTTAAGTGCTTGTGTAGACAGAAATGTCAATGATTTGAAGCTTCTGAGTAAACATGCCTCTACGATTACTACTCAGGTAGAACAAGTACTTAAAGCTCAGAATGACCTGCTCAATGAATTAAATGACAACTCTGTCAGAGTCATTACTAGAGGAGGCAAAATGACTCAGGAACCTTTGTATCCTGAAGGTCATCCTAAGAGAATTGATCAAGATTCTCAAGGAATCAATGCTGATACACCTAGTCATCCTAAGGAGAAGAAGAAGGATGATAGAAACCTGCACGCCAGTTCACCAAATACTGTCACACTTGAAGAACCTAAGGATATTTTTGCGTCTGATGCAGAAACACAATCTGGTGATGAACATGAACCTGGTGACAATATGGACAGTGATGTTCATAATAATGCTCAACCTAGCAATGATGAGGATGTGGAGACTGAACCGACGGTTAATCCTGATAACCCACAACCTAAGAGATACGATAAGAATGACTTCACTGCTAGGAAGCATGGTAAAGAAAGAGAGCCATGGGTTCAGAGACCTATGCCCTTTACTCCTAAGCCATCCAAGAAAAAGGATGATGAGGATTTTGAGCGTTTCGTTGAGATGATAAGACCTGTCTTTCTGCATATGCGGTTAACTGATATGCTCAAGATGTCTCTGTATGCCAAGTACATGAAAGATATCGTGACTAATAAATGGAAGATACCAGATCTTGAGATCTCCACCATGCTTGCCAATTACACTTTTAAGGGTGGAACTCCTAAGAAACTTGGTGATCCCGGAGTGCCCACTATACCTTGCTCTATTAAAGGAAACTACGTAAGAACTGCCTTATGTGACCTTGGAGCCGGTGTTAGTGTTATGCTGCTCTCTCTTTATCGTAGACTTGAATTGGATAAGTTGACACCCACTGAAATTTCTCTGCAAATGGCTGACAAATCAACTGCTTTCCCTATCGGAATTTGCGAGGATGTGCGTGTTGTGGTTGCTAACACCACTATCTTAACAAACTTTGTTATCTTGGATATTCCTGAGGACGATGCCATGGCTGTCATCCTCGGAAGACCCTTTTTAAACACTGCAGGGGCTGTTATAGATTACAACAAAGGTAATGTCACTTTCCATGTCAACGGTAATGAGCACACCGTGCACTTTTCAAAGAAACGATATCAAGTACATTGCATCAATGCTATCGAAAAGACTTCATCGATTCTAATTGGGAGCTTTGAATGCCCTATTCCTCGTGTCAAGATGAAGTATGATTTTCTTGTTGGGGAGATACATATCCCCATTGAGGTGACTTAGTGGCTATTCAAAAATTCTCCGCTCTCTCTTGAGATTCGAGAAGGTTTTTTCATGAGGACTTGATCAATCCTATTGACGGATTTCTTTCGATGACCATGAAACAGATGAATCAAAGAGTCACATACCTCTGTTTTGAGTTTTCCTTTTCTTTTGCTTAGAAGAAAAATGATAGAATTAGTTTAGTTTTTCCTGTTTTCTGTTTTAGCGTCCCGGAGAAAAATACCTCAAAAATAAAAGGTCTCCGATGGTCCTGAAAATTTAGTGTTATTTTTTCTGGAATTTTTGAAAATTTCTGGGCGTGAGAGCTGGCCTGGGGGCCAGACCAGTGGGCCACAAGCCCTGCCACCGCCACCTACCCCCCTGGTGGCGGGGTGCAAGCTTGTGGGGCCCACAGGCACCCCCTCCACTCATTCCAGCTCCCAGCCTCTTCTTCCACCTCCAGAAAAAATTGTTTCGCAGCTCAAACCCGCGTTCTTGCTCATTTGGCTGTGATTTTCAATCTCTTTGCTCAAAGCACCATTCTCCGAACCATTTTGGGGAAATTACTCTTTGGTAAGTGACTCCTCGATTTGTCCAATTAGTTTTTCTCTAGTGCTTTATCCTTCACGTATTCTTGCTACCTTGGTGACCCTGTTCTTGAGCTAGAAATGTTGATTTTAGCTGGTCCCAAGTAGTTTTAGCGCCTGATATGGTCTCTAGGCACTAGGAGGAGTAGTTGCTACAAGTTGGGTTAATCCTTATTCACTTTTCTTTCGAAGTCTCTAAAAATTTCAGAATTTTTCAGAGCTAGAAAAAGGAAAAGATGAGGAGGTTCTTGAGAGGCTCTTCAAGCCGTAACCCCAAGGAGGATGAGAAGAACCACCCCAAGTACGTAGTCCCTCGAGTCACAGAAGTTCGAGCGTGCGAGTGGCCAAGTGATGAATTTTTGCGCGCCGCCGGACTTTATGAAGACTTTTATTACTTGGTGGAGAACGCAGATCTTACTGCGTTCGTTGAAGATAAGTGCCCACAATACCTCGTGCTCACCAATATTTTCGTTCAAAGCTTCAACTTTTATCCGAGGAAGAATCCTCCCATGATTGAGTTCATGATATACGATGTCCCCCAGTGCATGACGCTGCAGGATTTTTGTAATGTATGCAAATTACCTTATGTTGGGGATATCCGTGACCCTCGTCCACGGGACTTGGAGGATTTCATTGGTTCTATTGCTGTTGGAGAGGAGAGAGGAGTGTCTCGCGCTAGAATTGCTAGCATGCATTTTCCTGTGCTTCGGTACTTCTCTTTATTTGTGGGGAAATGTTTGATTGGCCGTGGGGAGGCTGGATCACTTAGTTCTCCAGACCTTGCGGTTTTGCGCGAAGGCCTTTATAACGATAAGACTTATAGATTGGGCGCTATAGTAGCTCAACAGTTGAACCTGAACCATTCTAAAGGTGTTGCCTATGGAGGTATCTATGCTACCCGTCTTGCCAGACACTTTGAGATACCCATTAGACTGGGAGAGGAAGGATAGATGCTTCTCCCTGAGAAATATCTGGATTATGACAGCATGGTTCGCCATGATTTTCTGGATATAGATGCTAGTAGACGGATGATTTATAACCTGGTGTTCAGTCAGGGTACTCGAGAGACTATTACTTTGCGTGCTCCTTCTTTGTTCGATCTTCATGCAGGCAGGTACACTATTATGCCCGCGGACATCTACGCATATTGGGGCTTGGCCCAACCACAGGCGCCCGTGACCGAGCCGCCAGTCGAGTACCAGACGCCAGTTTATCATTGGGAGCCAGAGGATCTCACACAGCAGTGGCATCCACAGTCTGCTCCGGAGTATCCTGGAGCTGGTTATTTCCCACCATGGGAGTAGACCAAGCTAGGCCAAAATCCTAAGCTTGGGGGAGTACGTGTTCTCACCGACTTTACATTCAAGCTTATGCTTTCACTTTGTTAGCCGGTGTTTACACTTTGCCACTGTATTATCCATGCTAGTTTATCTTCGTTTTCTTGTTTTGTGTCCTTTTGAGAAAACCCAAAAAGATTTCTCTTTCTTCTTTTGCTTGTTGGGAGCTTTACCGTGTAAATAGTTTTCTTTTTCTTTGTGTCAAGGTAGAAGATATTGGTTACAATGCTTATTGGTTCTTGCATGCTTACGTGTTTAGCTTTCAAAAGAGCCATATTACTTTGTCTTCTCCTTTGTGTTTGCCTGCAGATTCAGCTTAGTCCAATGCACGAGCACTCTTATTATCGTTCACATCATTCGATCGTGCAAATGAAAGGCAACAATGATGATGTATGATGAAGTGACTGAGACTGGAAAAGCTGGTATGAACTATATCTATTTTGTTTTTGTAAATATGACTAACTTGTCAACCCAGATTTAGCTTTGTTGTGAGAGAACCATGTTTGCAATGACAACTTAGAGATCATAGTTTCTGATGCCATGCTTACTTAGCTGAGAATTTATAATGGTTTGTCTTGAATGCCAACATAGATTTTGAGATGACTATGATGTAGTATGATAGGATGGTATTCTCCTTTGAATGTTTCAAGTGGCTTGACTTGGTGCATGTTCATGCATGTAGTTGAAACAAAATCAACATGGCCTCTATGATGTTCGTGTTCATGGTGATTTATATCATGTTCATGCTTGCATTCAATGTTAGTCAAACTCATTGCATCTTGATGACTGTTGTCGCTCTCTAGTTGGTCGCTTCACAGTCTTTTGCTAGCCTTCACTTGTACTAAGCGGAATACTGCTTGTGCATCCACCTCCATAAACCCAAAACTTTTCCATGAGAGTCCACCATACCTACCTATTTGCGGTATCTACCTGCCGTTCCAAGTAAATTTGCATGTGCCATTCTCTAAACCTTCAAGAAATAATCTGTTTTGCATGCCCGAACCGCTCATGTGGTGACAGAGGGCTATTGGTATCTTCCATGCTAGGAGTGTTATCCTTGACATGTGTTTATTCACAGTCATTCACGAGAAAGGGGTCGGTAATTGGAATGCCCAGTTCCATGCTTAAATCGAAAACATAACTGTAAAACAAGACTCCCCCCGGATTGATGTTAGTATGGACGGTACCCAAGGATTCGGCTAGCCGTGGAGTGTGATTGATTGGTGGTGGGGGAGTTAAAACTTTACTTTTCTGTTTGGGAACCGCCTATAGCATGAGTAGCATGGAAGATATTGAGAACTCTTGGTCATTGCGTTGACAATGAAAGCATGCCACTCAAAATTATTATCTCTGTTTTCAAAGCTTGAGCTCTGGCACCTCTGCAAATCAATGCTTCCCTCTGCGAAGGGCATTTCTATTTATTTTCCTGTTGAGTCATCCTCCTCTTATATAAGCACCAATTAGAGAGCACCTCTGTCATTTTTATGCTTTGCTTTTGATTGATATTGAGTATGACTATGACTGGATCTTCGTTGCTATGAATTACAATGTTTAGTCAGCCCTTGATCTTTGAAAGTGCTCTGCATTTATGTTTTGTGGTCTCAGAAAGAGCTAGCGAGATACCACCTATTCATATTGCTTCATGCTTGTTTTGATTGAAGTGTTGGTATTCGAAACTCATTATTATTTGCTCGTTAGCTGATTATGCCATTGATATTAGTTTACCGTGAGACCTTTGTGTCATTTGCTTATGTGGTTAACTTGTGATCTTGCTGAAATTCTGGTTATGAGTTAGACATAGTTGCAACAACAAGATCAAACAGAGTTTGTCAAAGTTTTTCTTTCTCTCTCAGTTTGTCAACTGAGTTGCTTGAGGACAAGCAAGGTTTTAAGCTTGGGGAGTTGATACGTCTCCATCGTATCTACTTTTCCAAACTCTTTGGCCCTTGTTTTGGACTCTAATTTGCATGATTTGAATGGAACTAACCTGGACTGACGCTGTTTTCAGCAGAATTGCCTTGGTGTTATTTTTGTGCAGAAATCAAAGTTATCCAAACGTCCTGAAAATTTACGGGGAGCAGTTTTGGAAAATAAGAAAAATATATGCGCCAAGTTCCACCTCACGGGGGTGGGCCAGTGGGCCACAAGCCCTGGCTCTGCAACCACCCCCTGGTGGCAGTGGACAGGCTTGTGGGGCCCACACGGCTGTGTCGCCCCCAATTCCAGCTCTATAAGATCCCTTTCGTCCCAGAAAAAAGAAAAAAGAGAAGTTTTCGCCGCGTTTGCGATACGGAGGCGCCACCACCACCTGTTATTCATCTGGAGGGCAGATCTGGAGTCCATCTTGGGCTCCGGAAAGGGGAAATCGTCGCCATCGTCATCATCAACCTTCTTCCCTCTCCAATTCCATGAAGCTCTTCGTCGTTCGTGAGTAATCTATTCGTAGGCTCGCTGGGCGGTGATGAGTAGGAGGAGATCTATCATGTAATTGAGTTAGTTTTGACGGGGATTGATCCCTAGTATCCACTATGTTCTGAGATTTGATGTTGCTACTACTTTGCCATGATTAATGCTTGTCACTAGGGCCCGAGTGCCATGATTTCAGATCTGAAATTATTATGTTGTCACCAATATATGTGTGTTTTAGATCCGATCTTGCAAGTTGTAGTTACCTACTATGTGTTATGATCCGTCAACCCCGGAGTGACAATAACCGGAACCACTCCCGGTGATGACCATAGTTTGAGGAGTTCATGTGTTCACCAAGTGCTGATGCGTTGGTCCGGTTCTTTATTAAAAGGAGAACCTTAATATCCCGTAGTTTCCTTTTGGACCCTGCTGCCACGGGAGGGATGGACAATAGATGTCATGCAAGTTCTTTTCCCTAAGCACGTATGACGACACACGGAATGCATGCCTACATCACATTGACGAACGGGAGCTAGCCACATATCTCTCCGTGTTATAGATGTTGCATGATTAATATCATCCAAACAAATCACCGACCCATTGCCTACGAGTTTGTCCTACAGCTGCTGATACTACTCTTGCTACTGCTGTTACTTGTCTTGCTCTGCTGCTGCTACTACTGTTGCTACTGATGTTACTTGTCTTGCTCTATTGCTACTGTTGCTACTACTGTCGCTTGCTACTGTTGCTACTTGCTACTGCTGTCACTACTGCTTTTCCTTGCCGCTGCTATTACTCGTTACACTGATGCTACCTGCTACGATACTCTTTCGCTGGTCGTTGACGGGAACTGACAATTTCCGTCAACGAGGCAACTTGGCTCCATTGATACAATCGTTAGAAATAGTCTGCCGTGTCAACAGATCGTTTCTGACACCGTTATTATCATATTACTTTGCTGTTACTACTTTGCTTGCAGAGACTAATCTTTCAGGTGTGGTTGAATCTGACATATTCAGCTGCTAATACTTGAGAGTATCCTCTCACCTCCTATAGGCGTACCAAAAAAATTGGGTTGAATACTCTACCCTCAAAAACTGCTACGATCCCATGCACTTGTGGGCCGTCAACAACATTCTTCTAGTTTCGATTGCCGGAGGGTGCTAGCAGTATTCTTCTGGTGTCGTTGCAAAGGGGAAGAACGGTTGGCATCATCGCCGCCCCGAGCCCGTCGACGTCGCCCCCGAGCCCGTCGATGTCGCCCCGAGCCCGTCGTCATCGTCGCCTGCCCCCCCCCTCCCGAGCCCGTCGTCGTCGCCGCCCCGAGCCCATCGGCCCCGGTGAGTCAAAGATGAGTTTTAGATGTATTTTAGTTTTATATTTCATATTAAATTGTATGAGTCAAAGCTTTTGCAAATTTAGTTTTAGATGTATTTTAGGTTTAGTTTTAGATTTATTTTTTGTGGTAAAAGATGAGGGCTTTAAATATATTAATTCCAGATTTATTCTTTAAATAGTAGGGCTTTAAATAGTTGTAGAAATTGTTCTCGACGTCGACGATGCCCATCCCACATCCTCGTCGGCGACTCGGTGGCGACCACCTGCTTGATAGGCGCCAGCATGTGCGGGACTGGGTTCCGTCAGGCTCGCACTGGGAGGTGCTACCTTCTGGGGCGCGCATCTTGGCAAGGAATCAGGCTCCCGTCGTAGACCCGGAGCTTCTTTGGTGGCGATCGCGTGGGCCACTTTCGGTGCGGAGGCAGCCGACCCCCGAGGAGGAGGTACTTCGCCGTGTGAGGGAGGAGGACGAGAACGTCCGTCGCTACTTGGTTGCGTTGGACGCCAGGTTCTCCAATACCTCATAGTTTCTTCAGGGATCTCACCCGAGCTATGATCCTGTTATGGTTCCTTCTCTATGGGTTTCCACCGCCCGTGCCTTAGTACAACAACAGCTCTTTGAGTGATCAGTTGCACCTTGTATTTGAGATTATATTCGATAAAATTCAAGATGTGTTAAGTTGATTATTGGTTGTAACCGAAAGAAAACCTTTTTGTCTCTTGAGATCTATTGCATTATATATCATAACGTACATCTATGAACTATTCAACATTTGGAAATGAAATATAAAAAAGTTTGTGCATGTTTAAAACATAGAAGTTCGTGTAATTCGGTTATACATACAAGGAGCTGAAATATTTGCAGAAACTATGGATCAAAGGGACTTGGAACAAGACCAGTTGTTGGGGGAGATAATCCTCGGCGGAGGTGATATCTTGTCATATCTCAATAGTGAAATATTTCTGGAAGGAGAGGATGACGGCTCGGGTGATCGAACAATGGAGGAGGAAGGACATGATCATGATGGCTCCGGTTACCGAATGCCAGAGGAAGAAGGAGACCATGATGACGGCTCTGACCGAACGAACGAGGGAGCTGTTGCAAAGTCCGGCGAGGTATATACATTAATTAGGCCCGAAGGTATGTACATATATTAACTCTTCTTTCTTCTTTTATAGCCCTCCGTATCGAGCCAAACTTCGGTAAAGAGATGAGGCCCGAAGAGAAGGTTGCGCATGGATGAAAAGTTCACGATCACAGCACTCGCGAACGATGGCCTACCGTTTCTACCCATTCAGACCAGGGACACATTTTCTGCTCAGTGCGGAGATTTTGTTAGGGCCAGCATCCCGATCAGCATCAAGCAATGGAATAAGCCTAAGGGCGACGATGTCCCTGAAGGTGATTATGTCACCGATAGGCAAAAAGATGATCTTTGGAACACGCTGAAGGCAAATTTCACCCTACCGCCAGAGGAGGATCCGAATAAGCCAGTTATAGAGCCACTGGTCAAGGCGTGTGCTCTTAAGAAGATGGCACATCTATTCAGGAGGTGGAAGACTGATTTGAAATCAAAGTTTGTCAACAAAGGGAAGACTCCAGAATTCATCGGCTCATTTGAGAAGATAAGAGATCACTGGCCAGACCGTTCAAGAACTTGGTTCTTCGGGGTTGGGGGAACTTTGGACCCTGAAACAGGGAAGTGGCGTTGGATGGACGAGCAACTTGCAATACCCATCAACAAGCTTCAGAAGTATATCACCGCAGCGCAGGAAGGGACGTTCATTCCCGACAGAGAGAAGGACGAGCTGACTGAGGCCTTAGGGAATGCTGAGCACCCTGGACAATCACGAGGCACACCAGGCTCCGTTCCGTGGAAGGTTGGGTTTCCCGACGCACGCGGTTAGAGAAGCCAGGACAGAAAGAGGAAAGTGGAGCTGAGCGACATGCAGCAGGTCCAAGCAAGACTACAAAAGCTTGAGGAACTTGACAGCCAGCGAGCTGCCGGCCAACCATCTCAGCGGCACGAAGCTACCCCAGAAGGTACCACGCCATCTTAGTGGAGAAGCAGCGTGGCTTCCACGGAGCCCGTTCAGCATGACTTCACAGCTCCTAGCTACCCCGTGGATACTGGCACGGAGGCTCAACATTGCGAGCTTATGATAAAATGTCGGAACCTCACTTTCAAGGCGGCTGTAGGCTCTGTTGCACCTCCTGAACCCAACGGAACTTTTCACTGTCGTCCAATTCCACATGGCTATGATGTTGTGATGGTGGATCAAGTAATGGAGGGATTTGAGGAGCTCGAGGTAGACCATCCTACAGGTTAAGGGGAGAATCAGCTGGTTCGTGCTCTGAGGAGTACATGTTTATGGCAGAAGGAGTTCATCAAGCTTCCAAACTAGACGCCTCCGCCTCCTCCTCCGGCGAGTCAGGGCACTCCGCCTCCTCCCCCTCCTCCTCCTCCTCCTCCCGCAAGTGATGAGGGCACTCCGCCTCCTTCTCCGACTCCTCCTTCTCCTCCGACGAGTGAACAGGGCACTCCGCCTCCTTCTCCGGCTCCTCCGATGCGTGAGGGCACTTCGCCTCCTCCTCCTTCTCCTACACCGACGCATCAGAGCAGTCCGCCTCCTCCTTCGCCTTGTCGGCAACGTCGGAAGACAAACGCCGCCACTCCGGCTCCTCCGGTGCGTTAGAGCAGCCCGCCTCCTTCTCTCAAGCGAAAGAGATACACCTCCTTATCTCCGGCGGCTAGCGGTACAAGCAGAGGCGGGAGGTAATTCAGATATGGTCCATCTCTCAAGCCTCTATAAAAGTTACCATATGAGAGGACCAAGCAGGAAAACGAGGACATATGTCCTGCAGAATTGAGGGCCCATTTTGCAAAGAAAACTCCACCTCAGAAGGAGAAGCTAGATCCGGTGAAAGTGGAGCGCACTAACAATCAACTGAAGCGACCATCACCGCCTCCGCCGGATTCCAACTATGAACGCATTCTTAAAAAGACATATGCACAAGCGCGGCGGTCGGGAACTACTTCTAGTGATGCAAGGAGAAGAGGGAAAACAATTCCCCAGCTCGGCCAACAGGAGAAGCAATCGTGCCCCCCCCCCGCTCAACGTGTCTAGCGATATCGTCGTTGCTAATCATCCGGGGATGGTGCCCGGTACCAATCCTGATGATTACCTGGGGGGTGAGGTAACAAAATAACAACATAAATACGTGCGCGGGGAGCCTCTCGTCAAACCTGGTCATCCTCACCTAAGAACGATGATGCACAAATTGCCCGCAGGGAGTCTGAGAAAGACGCTATGTATGTGGCAGTGAAACCAGAGCACGAATTCATTGGACTTCCCGTGATTCCTATTAAATTTGAGGAGTTATTTCAGTTATACAATCAACTGGCCCTCGGCAAACAACTCATGACTTCCTACTGTCTGTAAGTCTCTAGCTTAGTTCGTTCATTGCATGTATATATAATTATCCTTACTATATGTATTATGCAGATTGAAGATCGTCGAATTAAAAAAAAGCAGGAATCGTCGACGTTGGGTTCATTAGACCACATGTCGTAAATGAATTGACGGTACGAGACTCAATCAAAGAGACCGAGGAGAACTTGCTAAACTCGTTCCTTATACATCAAAACAAAAGGGAAATAATCTTTCCTTACAACTTCAAGTGAGTGTTGTTGTCTTCTCTGTATACTCGGTTTCGCTTACTCGACGTTAAGTAATGTAATTGATGAGTTATATATGCGTGCACATATACCACTTTATTCTTCTATCCATTGACGTTGGCAGGGCATTAGTAACTGTCTTAGACTCGAGACGTAAAGCCGAAGAGGATTATGTGGACATGACTGAAATGCTCAAGAAGTAAGTCTAGTCAAAACGGGACCATATCGGCATGCAACTTTTGTTCATGGGCTCATATCAATTAATCATTTTCTTTGCCTGGCAGGGTTTGAAAGAAGTTCGCCAATAAGGTTCCCGGTCCAAACAAAGAGTAGCGATTTACACACCCCAAAGTAAGTAGCACTAGCTAGTTCCGCGCATCTCTAATTGATTCAAATTTTCATCAATATATCATTACCATGTTTGCTTATCAGTTTGATTGAACTATATTCTAGTAAAGTGTATGTATTAGAAAGAAGGGACTGTTTTATGTGGATACTACGTATGCGAGTTCATTCGCCCCTCGACCTCTGAGCGGGGCTTCTCTAAGGAACTATTTGAAGTATGTAAATAATATTCACAATTTTATTTTATATATTACCATCAATTGTGTTGAGTTTTATTCATATATATGCATGTATTGACCCCCTTCTTTAAATTAGATCTGCGAGATACGGGATCAACTCCTACCATATGATCGCATACGAGCAATTCAAGAGGAATTGGTGGGATTCTTTCTTAACCACGTCATACCTAAAGACGGAGAATACCATGTGGATTTGTGATTGGATCTTAATTAGAATATGTTAGGGATTGTAGAAGATGTAATATTGTATATATATGTTTGGGATTGTAAATGGTTTCCTTCATTTTCTTATTAGCTAGCGTCAAATTCTTTCTATATGTATAGTAGCTAGCATCGATCAAGCACGGAGAAAGAGATGTCACTTCTCTCTATTAGCTAGCTAACACGATATGAAACCACTAAACTAACCCTCCAAAACCCCCCAACCCCCCAACCCTCCCGAATTCAAAAAAAAAACAGCTCCAGCCACATGCTGGCGCGTGGATGCAACTTGGTCCCGGTTGATGTGACCAACCGGGACTAAAGATCCTACTGTCTGGGCTCCCCGCAGCGGCCACGTGGAGCTCCTTTGGACCCGGTTCATAAGTCAACCGGAACGAAAAGGTTTGGGACTATAGTCCCGACCCTTTAGTCCCGGTTTAGGAACCGGGGTTAATGGGCCTCTGAAACCGGGACAAATGGACATTTTTCTACTAGTGTTACAAGAATGTCCATCTTATCCCATCATATATTAAATTATTTTCTAGAAATATTTCTATACTTAAAATAACATTTATGAATTATAATAAAATTGCAGATTATAAAAGAAATCATGCATTATTAATATTTCAGAAAAATATTCATATTCTTTTAGGCTGTATTCATGCATTCGGGTAAATATTCATGTACTACTTACGAGAAAGATTAGTACTCCGTACTACTTAAAATATTGTTCATGTAATTCTAAAATATATATAAGCATTACTTAAAGATATTATATAATTTAAATAGTAATATGAATTATATATAATATTTTGGATGAAAAACACTATCATGGTAAATATGAGCCGCGATCACTGTAATCCATTTAAGCCCCATCTCGATCATTAGGTTTTCTTTGAAATGACAAATATGGATCACGATATGTAGCTATCCAGCAAGACAACAAGCTTGACTTCGCCGGGTGGCTATCACCTTCTGCTTATTAGTATGAGGTTGCGAATCCCTTCTTTTGTACGCTTTTTTCCTTTGTAATTTTCCTAACGGTGGGTCTCATTGTTTTTTTAAGGAAAATAATCAAGGGAATCTTTGGTGATGAAAATATTCTAAGTTGTTTTCACAAAAACCCTACTCGTCCTTCCATCCCCGTGTTTACAGTCATTGACAGTGGGTCCCACGCCACATTGACACGTCTTGTTAGCATGTTGAGTGTATACAAACAGGATTAACATCGTAAATGCACGTTCAAGTCAAGTTTTATTATCGATTCAACGTACAATATGTCACATGTTTTGGCACCAAATGGACTTGCCTTGCTAAGTTCAAGCATTTGTGGTGTAATACACTATATAAAGGTGCCTGCTAGGCGTCAACCGGATGATGCCAATAGGAAATAAGCCGCCTCATTCATCGTTGATTTGTGTCAATACGACATGATTCGGGCCGCTAGATTCGTTAAGACTGGACCATGCCATGCCATGGCTTTAGTCCCAACTTGCACGTCTTTCTGAAACCTCTAGCCATCAACGCATCGTCACACACGGAACTCTAGGGATAGAAACACTTAGCCGGCGAGCACCAGCTACAACCCTCAGGCTGCAGCGGCCACGTCGTTGGTCACCTTACAACAGAAGCTTGTCGTATACATTGATCACAACAGCAGCGCCGACGAGCTCTGGGTTGCAGCAATGCTCCTACTACGATCATCCCTTCAAATACCATTGATGCTCCATTGCTCCGCATATGCTCGATAGCAGCAGTGATGCTCCGACGACTCGATGATGCTCCGTTGCAGCACCAGCGATGTTCCCGCAGCCCGACCGTGCACCATTCCAGCGTCGGTGATGCTCCGACAGCACCGTGATGCTCCATTGCAGCACCGACGATGTTCCCGCGGCCCAACCACGCTCCATTACAATGCCGGTGATGCTTCGACGGCTCAGTGACGCTCCGTTGCAGCACCGACGATGTTCCCGCGGCTCGGCCATGCTCCATTACAGCGTCGGTGATGCTCCGTTGCAGCACCGACAATGTTCCGACAGCCCGATCATGCTCCATTGCAGTGTCGGTAATGCTCCGTCGCACCGCGGGTGATATTCCAACAGTCGGATAAATGCTTCATTGCAGCACCGACGATGTCCCGGCTACCCGACAATGCTCCATCACAGCAACGGCGATGCTCCATTGCGAAAGATATTTCGACATGTTGACGAGTGTTTCATTGCAGTGCGCCCAAAACTCCATTGCCCGAGATCTATCGGCAGTTGGACGAGTGTTCCATCGTAGCATCAGCGAAGCTTCATTATAGCTCCATCGCGCATCACGCAGCTCCATGGCGCTACATCGGAGAACCTAAGACTCCTTGCAGCAAGGATGATGTTGTAACCTGACGACCCCGCTAACGCCCTCTCGCAGCACGCCTTGCACGCGGCAGCGCCACCATCACTCACCCATGACAGGCTTGCAGCAAAACATTAGGCCGTCTTACAAACACCAGTCAGGAGAAGAGGGGTCACACAGAGCTAGCAGCAGCCATGGCGTTTATGTGGAAAAGAAAGTATGAGCGGGGCGAAGAAGAACGTGATGGTAAGGTTAGTTGAGGAGAGATGCGGTACGTGGGGCTGGGCAGTTGACCGAGCTGCATAACGTGGGTGGTCACGTGGCAGGCAAATGAGGCAAGAAATCAGCCGGATGAATTTAAGTGTTTCCATATATAAAACCCCACGCACAACTCACGTCTATGGTAGTTGAGCCGAGTGAGAAACAGGCCTATTCGTGCGCTTGCTTCTTCTACAAAACATTAGGTGTGTGTGCTTTAGGCCACAGCAATCCCATGGTCATGGAGATAGAAACAGCACCTATGAGCCCGCAGCAGCGAGCATACAACGTCGACGGCGTTTCGGACCAGCGGTCCGGCGCCGACGGCGGTTCAGAACAGCGGTCCGGCGCCGGCGCTGGCGCCGCTAAACCACTGTACCGCAACCCCGTCGTCGTCGTCAACTTCCTCCTCATGGCTCTTGGCACGGTGTCTGGCCCGCTCCTCCTTCGCGCCTACTACCTTCACGGCGGCACAAGCAAATGGCTGACCAGCCTGCTCCAGACCGCCGGGTGGCCGCTCCTGCTCCCGCCGCTCTGCGTCTCCTTCATCTCCCGCCGGCGGCGCCGCCAGAGCGAAGAGAGCGCCACCGAGGCCGCTTCGCTCTCGCTCATGTCAGCCGGCCTCCTGGCCGCCACCATCGCCATCGGCCTCGTGATCGGGCTCATCAACTACCTCTACGCATACGGGCTGGCCAACCTCCCGGTGTCCACCTCCTCCATCCTCATCTCGACGCAGCTGGCCTTCACGGCCGTGTTCGCGCTGCTGGTCGTCCGCCATCGGTTCACGGCCTTCTCGGTGAACGCGGTGGTGCTGCTCGTCGTGGGCGCCGCCATGCTGGGGCTGAACGGCGGAGGCGACCGCCCCGCGGGGGTGTCCCGGGCGCAGTACTACGCCGGGTTCGCCATGACGCTGGGGTCCGCGGCGCTGTACGGCCTCGTGCTGCCGCTCATGGAGCTCAGCCAGGCGCGGCACGCGGCGCGCGCGGGCGCGGCCGTCACGTACACGCTCGTCTTGGAGATCCAGATGGTAATCGGGATCACGGCCACGGCCTTCAGCGTCGTCGGCATGCTGGTCAACAAGGATTTCCACGTAAGTTTCTTGTCAGATGCAAGTCCCTTTCGTACGTATAACTGTGCATGCACTATTGCTGCTGCGATCTTGCTGCCATTAATTAAGATCGCAACCTCGTTGTTTTCAAGGCTAGCTGGTAGAGTAGTAGCTACCAGTACTGGTAGCTACGTAGCATAATTGCAGGTTAATTTCCATCGCTGACATAGTAGCAAGATAATATGAAAACGATATATAGGCCCGCGTGGACCGCGAGGCACGAGCACCTCGCGATCAGACAGTGCCACGTACGCGGAGGGTGTACACTCCACGTCTCACCCATGGATCGTTGACTAAACCAAAAGAATTTTTACCGAGGCTTTTATAAACGTTGGGATCACACAGATCCATATGAAGCAGCTCGAGTGGCCTTCTAGTACTTATGATGTTTTTCACGGGATGACTTTCATCAACTTATTTTTCTGCTTGACAAGCACTACAAAGTCTATCTTTGTCAAACATAACATTTTAACACCGACAATATGATGACCTTTGATAAGCTTGTCAAGATTACGCATACCAACATGTCCTAGCCTTCTATGCCATAACCAACCTTTAGAAGATTTTACAATAAAACATGTTGGAGGTTTGGATTTTTTTGTAAAATCGGCAATGTATAGATCACCTCTACGAAAACCAGTAAAGATCATGTCATGATTCACAACGAAACACTTGACAATCAACTTCCGTAAAATGCACACTGAAACCAAAATCCGCTAATCTAGATACGGAAAGAAGATTGTAGCCAAGGGATTCAACTAGCATGATATTTTGAATAAAACTATCATGAGATATGACCACCTTAATTATCAAGACCAAATACCTTACCCTTGGAGTTATCACCAAATGTCACATACCTGCGTTGTCCACGATTTGGTGTGATATCATGAAACGTGACTTTATCTTTGATCATATGATCGGTGCATTCATTGTCGAGTATCGACTCCTTTCCTCCGATCATGTATTCTTTAAGGTTTGTCATAAGACTAAGCTCCTCATGATCTTCTCATACTCGATGTCAAGCTCTTCGTCTTTATCGTAGTAGCCATACTTCACATTGTTCGCGTCGTCGAATGGAATATTCTTGCCATAAGAATCAAAAGATTCGTTAGAGTTTCGACCTTCACAATGTTTAGTTTTATGTATGTGAATGGCTTCAACAATAATGCATGTGAATGGCTCGAGTTGCTGCTGCGGTGTTGCTGCCGTTAATTAAGATTGCGACCTCACTGTTGTCACGGCTAGCTGGCAGTACCTACGTAACATAATTGTAGGTTTGCATCTCTGACATAGTAGGAAGATCTTATGAAAACGATAGGCCCGCATGGACCGCGAGGCACGAGCACCTCGCGATCGGACAGTGCTATATACGCGGAGGGAGTACCCTCCACGTCTCACCCTTGCATCGCTGATCGAGTCCTAAAGCATTTTAAAAAAGAAATGCGTACGCTTCTCCTAAAGATAAGACGCGGCAGCTGTGTTTGAAGATTGTTGCCAAGCCTACTCCTATACTATGCATGTCTTATCGGATGCAGCTATTCTCAGCTAGAGCTCATATGCTCCTTAATGAACAATAAAATTAGAAGAAACAAAATGTAAAAAAAAAATCAAAAAAATCTGAATTTTTTCGGGTGAATACTTCAACAAAATTTGCCAGTTCTTGCAAAATTTTAGCCCTAAATAACGTATGTGAAAGTCATGGTAAAATATACAAAACTGACACTCCAAAAATGCTAGTTTCAAAAGCATTTTGCAGTCCTGTTTTTTTTTTTTTTGCTACTACTTGCACTGTGTTATCTTTGTGTGAAATTTTACGAGCACTGAGAAAAAATCCAAAAGTTTGCACCAAAAAATCAGAAATTTTCGAAAGTTTTTTCATTTTTTTTGGAATGCACTGTTCATCACGAGCTCAAATGAGGTCGGGAGTAGAAGGTGACTTTCCTGTCTTATCAAACTTCATCAATTTGACTCACAATGGCTATATCACGGTGGACTCGGCATAAGGTTTTCTCAACCAACTGGCATTTAGCTATTGTGTCAGCATAAACGTCCAATCAATATAACTACTCGTGCTTTTATACTTATGCGAATCTCGCTTGTAAGATTGGGTGGTTACGTTCTTAGTGTTGACTTAGAAATGATTGTCACACATTGCTTTGAGAAATAGCCAACCATAGGAAATATTATCATTGGGTTTTCTGGATAGATGCAGATATTATTAGATTTGTTAAGAAGATATAGCTTATATATTGTAATGCATGTTGAAGATTGTGCTCATTTCGAAAACGACATGTATTTACAAAAGAGTTGGTGTCTAGGATGTTAATTCATTACGTGGTAATAAAAGAGCGCAAAAAGTTTGTTGAAACATAAGTTCCACCCAATAATTTATGGTGTTGCCATTGTATGGGTACCAAGTTTACCACATGGTACGTAACATGTTAGAAAACAGGCTATCCCCACCATAAAGTCTGCGCACAAGTGATGTTCTGTTCCTGAGCTCATTCAAGCTCGGAATGAGCAGTAAAATCCAAAATAAATGAAAAACATTTCAAAATAATCTGAAATTTTGGGGTAAAACATCAACAAAAGTTCTCAGTGCTCACAAAATTTCATCACAAGATAACATTTTTGGAAGTCGTAGCCAAAACAAATTGATGCTTCAAAAGTGTTATTTTCGATAACATTTTGGAGTGCTGATTTTTTTTTCCACGACTTCTACAGATGTCGTTTTTTGATGAAATTTTGCAAACGCTGAGAAATTTTGTCAATGTTCGCACCCAAAAAAAAACTCAGATGAGTCATGATGGCAAGTTATGATGGTATTTGTACCTAACAGTCGTCTGAGATGTGTGTACTATGTACTCCCTTCGTTTCTCTTTTACTATGCATACAAAATTTGTCTCAGGTCAAAGTTTATAAAGTTTGACCAAAGCTATATTTAAAATATAGACATCCACAATCCTATGGATATATACAGTATGAAAATTAACCATGTTGTATCGAATGATATTGATTTAATATTCTAAATAATTTGAGAAATGCAAGGGCCGGGCAGTGTTATTGTATGTACTACTACAGCATATCACACACCGATAATTGCATTGGATCCACATGTTGACCCGGAGGACGTCCTTTCCATTTATGTCTATTAATTACTTGGCCAGCGATAACTTGCACTGATAGAGGGCGTGTTTGCTTCTGTCTTGGTTGCAAGCCTGGCCTGGGACATCCATGAAATCTGCCTGGCACGTGTTTGGATGGTGTCCTGAGAATGTAAATGCTTGCCTGGCCTGGCAGTCTCTAGGCATGTAATTAGCCTGGCCCAATTAAAAATAGAATAGAAAAAGAAACTGTTCGGTCCAGGGCTCCAGGCATTGTGATTAATTAGCCTGTGCGAGGGGTCCCATCTCCTGCGCCTGGTGAGTTGTCTGGATTAAGGCATGTGCCAATGCATTGTTTCTTAATACAGTATCATAAAAAATAATGTATTAAAAAATTTAAATGTATTTGTCCAATGCATTGTCTATTGAAGGTTGTATCTAAATTTAATAATATGGTGCTGATGCACCTATATGATTGGATAATTAGTTATTTTTGTCTATGATGACGTGCAAAGGTTCTATATCTTAAGTAGCTAAGATACAACTTTATCCTCTTTTTTTATTAAATAGTATAACACATCAGCAAATTATCTATGAAACCATGCTAAGAAACCTTATTGACACAAGCCTAATGACGAAAGATGAGCACAATGTCCCCTTATGAATATTTCTTTAATCGCTAATGGACAAAATAATCACCCAGGCAGAAGCCAAACACACATGAACCAGGCTAGCCTGGCCCGGCAAAAATGCTCACCATCCTCAGGCTTCGCCCAGGCAGCACTTTTCACCAGGCAAGCGGTCCAGGCTTCTAACCACACTCCCAGAGAGCATTTTCTTCTCTTCTCTTCCCTGCGCAAATCCCCTAACATCATGAGTGTGGACATCCAAGACACACAGACATGTATCCGGACTGTCTAACAGACCAGTTTATCAAGGGGGTCCTAACCGATAAGAGCATCTACAGTCGGCCCCGTCAAATCCTCTGTAAACGTCTGGACCAGGTAGTCCGGTCGTTGCTTGACGGAAGAGATGGAGAAAAAATGACCTAATCAAATTCTCATTGTTTAATTTTTCATATGTCGGGGTTGTCTACAAACTCTTACACTCAACCCATATATGGGAGGATATGAGATACTTGTGCGTGTCCGAGTAGTGTGCCACGGAGGAGCTGGCGCATCATCGACATTAACATATTATCTTTCTTTATTATTTTATTTCTTTCTCTTTCATCATCTTCATTATTCATATGCATGTGATAAGGTATATAAGAGCAGAAATGAGAAGCATGGATGTGTGAACGGACAAAAGAGAAAATCAAAATGAATCTGTCCGTACCCTAATGGACTCGTCACGGACATTTAAATAGCCAAATTTATCGAGCCGCGCTGTAGATGCCACAGCAATACTAAAATTGTCTATGAATGCATGTGAATATTGCATGCAACTACCTTGAAGGCCCCCAATTTATTTCGATCTGGACCTATAGGGCTGGACCACATTGATTAATATACTCCCATCATCACAGTTTACAGGACGTACATCACATAACGCTGGGACCAAGATGATTCATGATTGGCTTTATTTTTCTTTAGACCTATATAAAAGTATTAATTAGCTTCTATGAGTAAATGCAATGCGTCCTAAACCTTATCTATTATGAAAACACATGTAAATTTAACTGTGCCTTATAAACTGTGACGGAGGGAGTATCTAATTTTACCATTTGGCCGGTGGACCACAGGTAAACATATTGCACACTTAGGCTGATCATAATGAGGATTATTATATACTAGTATCATGCATATGATACTAGTATATGCTACTACATTCGTAATGCATAGTATCATATGTTTGTATCATAGAATAATTTATTTATTATCATGCAAGATATATAGTAACATATCAATAAATATGATACGGTAATACCCAATCCTTTCTTTTTTTTATTTAATTTCATGTCACCTTATCAAAATTGTCTAGTTACTATACATGATACTATCTACTTCCTTCGTCCCGGTGTATAAGTCATCTTACAAAAACCAAATAATCTCAAAATACTTAGGCGCGGTGCATTAGTTTGCAGCTCATTTCTTGTTTTTTGACATGAATAAAGGAATTAACCAATAAGAGACGTGGGGCGTGTATGTTTTCAATGACTTTAGACTAACTAAGACGACATGCAGTGGTCAATTCATTACATGCAATGGTATTAATTAACAAATTAGCATTGGTTTCTCTCGCTTTTCTTTTCGTTTTGGCCACGGTGCACAACCTAAGATGACTTATACACCGGAACGAAGGGAGTATGATACTCTCATTCTCCATTTCATTACGACCAGCCTTAGACCCAATCGATCGATTATCCATGCGTAGAGATAGTTAATACTGTAGTTGGACTACTCAAGTGTGCCCCCATGCGCAGTCGAAAGGTTAAAACGGCACTCTCTTCATTCCCTTATACAAGGTCACATACTCAAATTATTGATATCAAGGTAGATAACTACTTTACAAGCTAACTTTTCTTTATTAATAGTATGTCGCATGCATGCAAGAAAGAAAGGGGAGGGAAATAGGAATGTCACTATGACTACATGCAAGGAATAAATAAGTTACTAGTGCGAGGAGACGTCATTAATTTTTGCCTAATTTACTGCTAGTGGCCTTGTATAGATACAAAATATTTTTTTATTATGGTCTTGTATAAGGGAATCAAGGGAGTAGTTTTATTCTTGCTAATGTTAAAAGAGCAATTGTGTAATTTTTGCAAAGCTTCCAAAAAAGCTCAAGCATAAAAACGAGAAGAGTATGGACTAAGAATAGAAAGAAATTTGTGTTCATTTGTGCTCGCTGCCTTCTAAAAACATACTCCCTCCATCACAGTATATTGGGCGCATCTCATATCTCTCTGGGACCAAGATGTGTAGCTATTGGCAGAAAAAACCGAGCCGCATGAGCTGTAGACGCGCCTAATTAATCGCAAAACTGACGCATAGTAACCCCTCCGTCCACTAAACGAGCGTCTCCCTCACATGCATTGGTGGAGACTCCCTCGCAAGCATGCAGGAAACTGAATTCTGTTCACACTTGCATGCGCATCCGGAAGGAAAGAAATCAGGGATCTAATTAAACCCAAAACGCCTCAATTAATAGGCTAATTGATGTCATGCGCCTTATTTCCTTCTAGTTGTGAAAAAACATGGTTTTAAAGATGCGTCCAATATACCGTGATGGAGGGAGTAGTATTTATTATTCTGAAACATACTCTTGGCAATGCGTGTGGATGCGTGTGGTATAACTTAGACCAGTTGATAGCCTGCAACAACTCTTTCATTTACTTCTACCAAACAAATGCTGCGAAGAATCATGTCTGGTGCGCACAAATGAATCCTCTATAGCAACCAAATCTGGAATATTCGTCGTCACTTATTTTTTTAAATATCATTTTGGTGATCTTAATATGTTTTCTCTACCAAGGAAATAATTCTTTTTAATAAAGTACAAACACAGACATCAATACATACGCACATACGCCCCTATGAACGCACATACATCCTATGGTTATCCCTATGAATCACTTCGAAAACTGAATCGGCATATCATCTTGAGATTGACAAAGTTATCATAGGCATCTTCACAGTTGATCAAAATGGATCCTTCCTCGGAACGAATATAGCCAGAAAGCCTGAAATAATTGCACAAAAATGCAAGCATCGGTGCCAAGTCTAAGACTTAAACCTAATAGGACGATTCACCACAAATAACTAACCATTTGAGCTAGGCTCAGTTCAATTCTGTTTAGTGGATGAAATCATAATTATTATTGTGTGATTGGAAAAAGTGACTCACGTGATAATACATTTTTTGTGACCAATACATATAATAGTTTCTATCCTATGTTAACATGGTTTAAGTGCCCTTGAAAAAAATTAGCGCAAGGAAACAACTTCTGGCGGGACACATATATGTGCTTTGGACACAAATTCTTGTGGAAGCACGAAGTATCGAAACAAATTTCAGACAATATGAAGAATGATACAAAACTCTATTTAGAACAACAAAAGCACTATTAAAAAAATTCTTGTCCAGCCCATCGTCAATAAGGTAGACAGCATCGAAGTGTGGTATTTTAATATCAGCCTCACTGGACTCAACTTCATTGTAACATCGTCGAGATCATGTGGGAAATGAACAAGCATGGATCGAAAAGGGTGCATCAAAATGTCTGTATAATGAAAGCACCCATGAGAAGAAACAAACAATGAAGCACACACCAACGTAGGTCAAAACATAAATAAAAACCTCTAAAGGAAGCAAAATGTCAGTACAATTTTTCAGAGAAGCAAATTTAATGGTACATGAAGAATACTCTAGCATCACTCCCTAAAAGAATATTTAGCATCGGTTGAATCAAAAGTTCACTGCCATAATAACATATGTGAGAAACAAAAATGTATAATAAGATGTCATCAATATATGAACACAAAACATATCCATTAATGCTGGTAAAAAACATACATCAAGCTGAAAGTACGGTGGCATTGCTCCCTCGCATATTGCACACTATTCAAAAATTAGGGTAGTCATAGAAGTGTACGTGTACAATTCATATGAGAAATGAGGAAGCAACAAGGGAATGAGTAAAAAATCATGAAAATGTGTGTGAGGAACGATGAAGGAGTCCTACCAAAAAAACGACACGGATGATAACATGGATTTGTGTCCAACATGTATATGAGAAATAATGGAAGCACACACTTTTAGTTGTAGAAGCAAACTTGATTAACATAAGAAGAAGTGAGAATAATGGAGCGTGGTTGATGGTGGTCAAAGAAAATTTTGCACGACCGAAAAAATATAGGAAGCAATGGAAAGTTGGAAGCATGTTGCAACCTTCATTTATAATACTACAATTTTTTGGCGATAATAGTACTACGAACTATTCCAATGCTCACGAAATAACTTCTAACTTCTATCTCGGAGGCCTCGCGAGGACGTACGGCGGTGGTGGTTGAAGCAAAATTGTGTACCATCGAGACAAATATAAGATGTAGTGGAGCTGCAACCTTAATTTATCGAAAGGGGTAATAAAAAGCATGCACTTTTTTGGAAGCGACTAGTTAATGCAATTTCAACATAACTTACATCTTGTCGAAGCATATATTTTCTGAAACTGCAGATGACCAAAGCTTTCCACCAATATGTGGGTGTGCCATTATACGTTCCACAATAAAACTTTCATTTGAATTAATTGGTGGTTTAGTCAGGTTACACTCCAAATTAACTGAGCAGGTTCAAGAGGATAGTTTCAATTGCATTCTCTCCACCCTGGCACTGACAGGGAGAGCAATTTCTATGGCTGCAAACAATATAGACCAAAGAAGATATGTAGTATACATCAAAAGCATGGGTGTTTCGATATAAGAAGTTAGTGCCATATCAACATGACGCCATAATTGGAAGCATATAAATTTGCAAAATTAGTCGCCAACATGTATGCTCATGTTTAGTTGATTGATGCCAATTTCACTAGAATTAATTGGTGATTTTGTAATCTTATATATAAGAGTAGATTTTCAGCTCTTGAATGCCTAGGCACCCTCTATGAACAGTAAAATAAAAAAAATAAAAAAAAATAAAAAAATCTGAAATTTTGCAGCATCAAAGATGATAAAACTTTGTAGGTGTCTGCAAGTTTTCATGCCAAAAAAACCATTCGAGGAGCTCTACAGACGGAAAAGATTTCAGTGCTTGAAGTTTTGAGCACTTTTAGAACTGTAATCTGAAACGTGTTTGTACATCTTTCTCTACATGATATTATGACATGAAAACTTGCAGAAACCTACAAAATTTGATCATCTTTGATGATGCAAAATTTCAAATTTTCTTGATTTATTTTTTTATTATTCTGAATTTACTGTTCATAAAGGGTGCCTAGACACCCGGGACCTAAAAAAGTGACCTGTACCGTTGATGAGCATCCTTGCCACCTAGTATTGACCCGCCACTGGTGAAGGGAATAATGGTTAGTTAGAGCAGCGACAATACACTAGCACAGTGGATTCGGGGCACATCAAGAAGGGTGGACATGGATCAAGCATGGCGGCGGCATGGAGAAAACAGATGTGATGCGGTGGATGATGAGCTTGGACGCGAAGAGGGGTAGGCGCAGTCGAGAGGAAACGGGTGCGATTAATTAGGGATAGAGGAAACAGACAAGGGATTGCCGGGATTTGGTTGCATAGAGAAAAGGAGGTTAGCAACATGTGAGGGAGGATGTCTGGGTTATGAGATCAGACATGGATCAAAGGTGCAAGAGTAGTCTGACGAATCTGGTTTTGGAATCTACATCTGTCATGTTTCTGAATCCAAAAGTAAATATGAAATAGGATATGGTATAAGCATTATTCGCCGAATCCTACCCAGTTTCACCCCTACATGAGTGGTGGAGAAACGTGAGCTCATTAAAAAAATGTTTTATTTTGGAAAAAGAATTTCGAGTAAGCTTATGGAGAAATGTCAATTTTTCATCCATCTGACAAGCGATATAGTAGTTTTTTAACACATGGATGAACTCAACATGTTGCCACATGAGACCATTAAGGTGGCCGGCGGCAATGTGGAGTCGTAGCAACCATGGATGCAACATGCAAGGGTGGCAGCTAGGCTTTCATTGTTTGGGGTAAAGGTTGGTGTAATCACACGGTCATAGGGGCACTGTTTGACGAGAGAGAAGATGAGGAAGATTGGCAGGGGTGGAACCAGGATTTGAGCATTGGCCCTGTTTGGATACTCTAACCTGGTTAGAGTTAGAGTTAGATTCTAACCCTTGAACTAACCTGAACTAACTCTAACTCTAAAGGTGTTTGGATGGGAGGGTTAGATGGACAATAAATGCTCTTTCTCAATCATTTGGCTACTTTGGACCTCTCTCTTTCCCTGGACCCCACCTACTCTAACCCAAAAAAGCACCTCTTGGATGGGTTAGATGCATCTAACCAACTTTAACCCACCTGTTTGGATCTTTGAGGGTTAGATTGCTCAAATCTAACCCACTCTAACTCTAACCCTAGGATCCAAACAGGGCCATTGTGGGCGGGGGTGGGGGGGGGCGAGGCAAAGAGACCATACCTGCAATAATTCTACATGTTCATGTTTTTTTTATTGGGTATAAACACAGAACATATGTTTTTTGGCTCAAAAAATAGCTACCTACAAAAGGTGTAGGAGTTAACAATCTCATTAGAGTTGAATACAATTTTTGGAAGCCAGGGTTAAGGATTGAAACAACTAGTTTAGAAAGAAAATTTTCAATTATTTCTCTTTACTTTTTCAATTGGGAGGTATATATAAAAAATGAAAGATATATAAGATATGTGTTTTCTCATCTGACCACAATTACTAAGGCATAAACGCATTAAACGTGGATTATAAGAACAATATATACCTTGAGAAAATTGCTTGGTGGCAAGTTGGATCATGTGTGTGATTTTCTGATTGCCGTAGTTAATCAGCAACATGAGTGTCCTACTTGATAAGCAGCGTGAGTTCTGATTAGCCACCAACGGCAATCAAGAGCAGCCGTCCGAGCATCTTTGAGGATCCTAGTTGAAATGAGTAGAAAAGAGGACGATTTGAATCTGGGAGAAATCGTAGGGGGCAGGAGGACGGCCGGCTGATTGCTCTAGGGTAAGATTGGGAACGCTGATTCTTTTTTAAATCATGGCTTGGGAGCGAACAAGGCCTTGACTGGACTTTCCTATGGGCTTTCTCTATTTTCGCAGAGTTTACGCATATTTGATTGGCTAGTGTAAGAAGAAATATGATGGCTCTTGGATCTTCATCTGTTGGTTAAAAATGTTAAGTACACTTTAGAATAATAATAAAAATATTGAGCTATATACATACATCATTTTATGTTTGCGAACCTAACTTCATATGGACATTTAGTGTTCTCAATTTATTTTCTTATTAATTTTGATTTTTGAGAGGAACACCAGTAACTTGAAAGAAATTAACGATTTCCCATGCAAGAGTGCAGGAAATTCCAGATGAAGCGCGGAGGTTCGACCTGGGCGAGGCAGGCTACTACTTTATCCTCGTTAGTTCAGCCACGGCTTTCCAGTGCTTCTTCATCGGCATGATTGGTGCCATCTTCTATGGCTCGGCGCTACTCGCCGGTGTCATCATGACACTGCTCATCTCGGTCACCGAGGTGTTTGCCGTCCTTTTATTCCATGAGCCATTCAATGGCACCAAAGGTGTCGCCCTTGCGATTTCTATCTGGGGTTTCATCTCCTACTTTTATGGTGAGATTCGAACGAATAAGAAGCAGTCCAACACGTCAACCGATAAGGAGCAGTTGGAACCGTAGATTAATATTTTATTGTGGTATTGTTTGTATACTTTCCAGTAAGGACTCTGTGCTCATGGGATCATTTTTACCCTTCAGTTTTGAAAAGTCAAAACATGTATTGTAAAATTTCAATTTTTCCTTGAAGTATGTTCATAATGAAGTAAATAAACTATTCATCTTCTAGACAAAATATTCATCATGTATTATAGCATGTTCATAGTGCATTTAAATAATGTTCACTGTGTACATAAAACTTGTAAGAAAAACTGAAAAGGGTAAAACAGAAAGTGAAGATAAGTGAATAAAAACATAGGAGATCTGTAGAAAAAAGAAAAAAAAGAAAACAGGAAAAGAGAATTGAAAAACGAAACAAAAAAACAACACTAAAACCGGTAGCCAAAGAAGAAAATAAACCATAGAAAACCACTGGCTATGACAAAAAGAAAGCGTCCGCCTTGCTCCGATGGATCGACTCGCATGACTATTCACTCACATGCCGCTCTCATGGGCCAAAGTAGTGCAATTTCTCTTGAATTTTCTTTTTTTTATTCTATTATTGTCTATTTCACCTTTAAAAGAAATATTTCTATGTTTCCGAAGGTGAAATATGCTTATATTTTTTAGAGATGCATGACAACATTTTTCCGTAATCATTTTATCTTACTAAATTATTTATAATAATAATAATAATAATAATAATAATGCACATGTTTAGAAAGAAATACACATATAGAAACTAAACATAACTTGATTTTTTAAAATTGTTCATCAAGTTTAGAAAAATGTTAATTTACCTTCTTATAGTACTCGCATGGTTTTAATAATATCCATCATATATTTTATAAATATTCATCAGATATTAAAAAATGTCAACAATAACTGGATTTTTTATTAATAAATTTTATACATGTACTTAAATAATTATCATCATGTGTTTGAAATGTTTAGGATTACAAAATTTGAAAGTTATTTAACAAATACTCGTTGATTCATAAATATTGGCTGTGTATATTTTAAGCTATTCAATGTGCATTTGTAAAGTGTTTTACAAGTATTCTAAATGTTTGTAGTAAATTCTAAAATGTGAAATGTCTACATAGAAAATGGTCATCCTGTATGAAAATATATTCAACATTATCAAAAAATGCTTATTGTTTTTAATTATTATTTTATTATTTGTAAAATGTAAAAATTTAAGTAAATACTGCCCGGAGTGTATTTATAAATATGTATAAAATATATATTTATTTAATTATTTTTGAAATAAAAAAATCAAAGTGAATAAGAAAAAATGGACCCAAAAAATTAAAAGGAAAAGGAAAATAACAGCAAAGGTATAATAATTAAAAGAACAAATGGGGAAACAGAAAAATAAAAATAAAAAATATATGAAACTATAAAGCGATAAATAAATAAAGAAAGAAATAAAAACAAAAGCATACTGGCTACTAGACCGGTTTAAGCTGGAGTGAGCGAGCGTGAAAGAAAAAGAGAAAATCTGGTAGCATGAGCAACCATGCATGTTGAAATAGAAGGAAAAAACCATTATCATGCAACATGGCAGGTGTTAGTGTAGGTAAGTATTACGGTATTGCTAGCTACAAACGATACATAACTTTTGTGGAGTTGTTACGTATTTGTGTCTCGTTATGAGGTTCTTAACCTAGGTCGATATAATGCTTTATTGACAGATCAGTCATATTGGAAGATCGACCCAAATGGCCGAGGACCGTGAGGCTGAAGTTTGTGATTGCTTGTTTGTTTAGTGCCAATAACCTCGGTTTTAGATATTTTCAAAAGTGTTGTATCCTACTGTAATGTTTTGAGACAACAAAACAACATAGAGAAAAAATCTTCGCTCCACTTTAGTAAAAACTGATAGAACCGAGTGTGCAGTTGTGTAAGGGAAATTTCCAAGTTCCTAAGAAATCACTTAATAAGAAGTGCATGGGTATGCCTTCAATGTTAGGAGATCACTAAATGGCACATTTAATACCTCAAGGATAAAGAAAACTCGGCCTTATAGGGGAGGAAGCCCGATGAATTTTGTTTCAAGGTCGAGCAGGTCCCAAAGCCGTCTCCACCCACAACAGAAGCACACACAAGCACCACGCACAGCGTGGGTATCAACTTAGTGAGGGACCTTTTTTTTATGAGAGCCAAGATTCGAGGATTGGATCTGATGGTAGCCTCATGCCCTCATTTATAGAGGATCTACCTGGCGGTGCAAGCAGAAAATTCAGAAGTTGATCCAAAGTTTGATTGAACACATCATGTCGTCCAAAGGAAAGGAAGTGCTTATAAATGGGTTGTCCAATCGTTCCCAGCATATTCTATGGCTTGTTTGTGCCTTTCTTCAAGCCTTTATGGGGGTATAACATCCAAGATCTTGAAATTTTTGTGGGGCTCGCACAATGGTCGAAGGACCCCAATTGGGTGTACGTCCTAATAACACCCAAATACACGGGAATTTGAGGTTGTGTGATATGGATATTTTTAATCTCCCACTACTGGTTAGGCAGTCATGGAGAATTGTGCAAATATGGAGTCTATTAATTGTTGGGGATCGTAGTAAATTCAAAAATTTCCTACGCCATGCAAGGATCTATCTATGAAGAAACCAGCAACGAGAGAGGTTGTAGAGCATCTTCATACCTTTGAAGATCGCTAAGCGAAAGCGTTACTGGAACGCGGTCGATGGAGTCGTACTCGGAGTGATTCAGATCGCGGTGCGACTCCGATCTACGTGCCAAACCAGGGCACCCCCGCGTTCAACACACGTACAGCCTGGTGTTGTCTCCCGCACCTTGATCCAGCAAAGAGGTGGGAGAGGTTGAGGGAGAGCTTCGGCAGCACGACGGCGCGGTGGCGGTGCAGCTACGAGGGATTCCGGCAGAGCTTCTCCAAGGTGTACGGAAGAGGAGGAAGAACTGGGCTGCCTGGAGAGGGAGGAAGCGATTTTTGTGTATTCTCCAAAAGCCAAAACCCTCCACTATATATAGGGGGAGAGGGAAGGGGGCGCCCCTTTAGGGTTCCCACCCCCAAGGGGTGCGGCAGCCCCATCTAGGGCTGGTGGTGGCGGCCAGGAAAGGAGGAGGGGGTGTGGCGCACCCCAGATGGGCCTTGGGCCCATCTGCTTTAGGGTTTCCCCCTTCCCTCTCAACCTGCACCTTGGGCCTTGCTGGGAGGCGCACCAGCCCACTCTGGGCTGGTTCCCTTCCACCTTTTGGCCCATGTCACCCTTTGGGGCTGGTGGCCCCTCCCGGTGGAACCCCGGAACTCTTTCGATGGTCCCGGTAAGTTACCGGTGACGCCCGAAACATTTTCGGTGTCCAAAACCCCTCATCCTATATATCAATCTTCACCTCCGGACCATTCCGGAGCTCCTCGTGATGTCCGGTATCTCATCCGGTACTCCAAACAACCTTCCGTAACCTCGTACACTATACCCATATAACCCTAGCGTCATCGAACCTTAAGTGTGTAGACCCTACGAGTTCGGAAAGCATGCAGACATGACCGAGACACTCTCCGGTCAATAACAACAGTCGGGTCTAGATATCCATGTTGGTTCCCACATGTTCCACGATGATCTCATCGGATGAACCATGATGTCAAGGATTCACTTAATCCCGTATGCAGTTCTCTTTGTCTATCGGTATGATACTTGCCCGAGATTCGATCGTCGGTATCCCCATACCTTGTTCAATCTCGTTACCGGGAAGTCTCTTTACTCGTTCCATAGAAAATCATCCCGTGGCTAACTCCTTAGTCACACTGACCTCATTATGATGATGTTCTACCGAGTGGGCCCAGAGATACCTCTCCGTTCACACAGAGTGACAAATCCCGGTCTCGATTCGTGCCAACCCAACAGACACTTTCGGAGATACCCGTAGTGCACCTTTAAGGTCACCTAATTACGTTGTGACGTTTGATACACCCAAAGCACTCCTGTGGTATCCGGGAGTTGCACAATCTCACGGTCTAAGGAAAAGATACTTAACATTAGAAAAGCTTTAGCATAGGAACAAAACGATCTAGTGCTATGCTTAGGATTGGGTCTTGTCCATCACATCATTTTCTTAATGATGTGATCCCGTTATCAATGACATCCAATGTCCATGATCAGGAAACCATGATCATACATTGATCAACGAGCTAGCCAACTAGGGGCTCACTAGGGACACATTGTGATCTATGTATTCACACATGTATTACGGTTTCTGGTTAATACACTTATAGCATGAATAATAGACAATTATCATGAACTGGAAATATAATAATAACCATTTTATTATTGCCTCTAGGGCACATTTCCAACAGTCTCCCGCTTGCACTAGAGTCAATAATCTAGTTCACATCACTATGTGATTGCAATGAATCCAACACCCATACAGTTCTCGGGTTCGATCATGTCTTGCTTGTGAGAGAGGTTTATTAGTCAACGGGTCTGAACCTTTCAGATTCGTGTGTGCTTTACAAATCTCTATGTCTTCATATAGATACTGCTACCATGCACCATTTGGACCTATTCCAAATGACTGCTCCACTATACGTATCTGGTTTACTACTCAGAGTCATCCGGATTAGTGACAAAGCTTGCATCGACTTAACTCCTTTACGACGAACTCTTTAATCACCTCCATAATCGAGAAAAATTCCTTAGTCCATTAGTTACTAAGGATAACTTTGACTGTTGTCCAGTGATCCATTCATGGATCACTCTTGTACCCCTTGACTGACTCATGGCAAGGCACACTTTAGGTGCGGTACACATCATAGCATACTTATAGAGCCTACGGCTGATGCATAGGGAACGACATTCATCCTTCCTCTTTCTTCTGCCGTGGTCGGGCTTTTGAGTCTTACTCAAAATTCACACCTTATAACACAGCCAAGAACTCCTTCGTTTGCCGATCTATTTTGAACACTTCCAAAAACTTGTCAAGGCATGCATTTTGTTGAAAGTTCTATTAAGCACTTTGATCTATCTCCATAGATCTTGATGCTCACTGTTCAAGTAGCTTATCCAGGTTTTTCCTTTGAAAAACTCCTTTCAAACAACCCTTTATGCTTTCCAGAAATTCTACATTATTTCCGATCAACAATATGCCAACCACATATATTCATCAGAAATTATATAGTGCTCCCACTCACTTCTTTGGAAATACAAGTTTCTCATAAACTTTGTATAAAACCAAAAACTTTAATCATCTCATCAAAGTGTATATTCCAACTCCGAGATGCTTGCTCCAGTTCATAGAAGGATCGCTGGAGCTTTGCATACTTGTTAGCACCCTTTAGGATCAACAAAATCTTCTGGTTGTATCATATACAACCTTTCCTTAAGGAAACCGTCGAGGAAACAATATTTTGACATCCTATCTGCAAGATTTCATAAATGATGCAGCAACTGCTAACATAATTCCAACAGACTGTCAGCATCGCTACGAGTGAGAAAGTCTCATCATAGTCAACTCTTCGAACTTTGTCGAAAACATCTTTGCGACAAGTCGAGCTTTCTTAATGGTGACTTTTCACCATCATCATTTGTCTTCCTTTTAAAGATCCATACATAGTTAATAGTCTTACGACTATCAAGTAGTTCTTCCAAAGTCTAGATTTTGTTTTTATACATGGATCCTCCTCTCGGATTTCATGGCCTCCAGCCATTAGTCGGAATCCAGGCCCAGCATCGCTTCTCCATTACTCGTAGGTTCATTGTTGTCCAACAACATGACCTCTAAGACAGGGTTGTCGTACCACTCTGTAGCAGCAGCACGTGACCTTGTCAACCTACGAGGTTTGTAGTGACTTGATCCGAAGTTTCATGATCACTATCATTAGCTACCACTTCAATTGATGTAGGCGCCACAGGAACAACTTCCTGCGCCCTGCTACACACACTGGTTGAAGTGATGGTTCAATAACCTCGTCAAGTCTCCACCATACTCCCACTCAATTCTTTCGAGATAAAATTTTCCTCGAGAAAGGACCCATTTATAGAGACAAACACTTTTGTTTCCGGATCTGAGATAGGACGTATACCCAACTGTTTTGGGTATCCTATGAAGACACATTTATCCGCTTTGGGTTCGAGCTTATCATGCTGAAACTCTTTCACATAAGCATCGCAGCCCCAAACTTTTAAGAAACGACAACTTAGGTTTCTCTAAACCATAATTCATACGGTGTCATCTCAATGGATTTACGTGGTGCCCTGTTTTAAAGTGAATGCGGTTGTCTCTAATGCCTAACCCATAAACGATAGTGGTAATTTGATAAGAGATATCATAGTATGCACCATATCTAATAGGGCACGACTATGACATACGGACACACCATCAGACTATGGTTTTCCAGGTGGCATGAGTTGTGAAACAATTTTCACATTGTCTTAAATGTTTACCAAACTTGTAACTCACATATATATGTTTACCTCCACGATCACATCGTAGACATGTTAACCTCTTTGTCATGGTGATCTTCAACTTCACTCTTAAATTACTTGAACCTTTCAATAATTCAGACTTGTGTTTCATAAAGTAAATACACTAGTATCTACTCAAATCATCTGTGAAGTAAGAACATAATGATGTCCACTGCGTGCCTCAGCACTCATTGGACTGCATACATCAAAATGTATTACTTCCAACAAGTTACTTTCTTGTTCCATCTCACTGGAAAACGAGGTCTTCAGTCATCTTGCCCATGTCGTATGATATGCATGTCTCAAGTGATTCAAAAATCAAGTGAGTCCAAACGATCCATCCGCATGGAGTTTCTTCATGTGTTTATACCAACATGCATGGTTTGCATGTCTCAAATGTTTCAAAAATGAGTGAGTACAAAGATCCATCAGCATGGAGCTTCTTCATGCATTTTATACCAATATGACTCAAGCAGCAGTGCCACAAGTAAGTGGTACTATCATTACTACTTTGTATCTTTTGGCAACAATATTATGAACATGTGAACCACTACGATCGAGATTCAATAAACCATTCATTTTAGGTGCAAGACCATTGAAGGTATTATTCAAGTAAACAGAATGACCATTATTCTTTTAAATGAATAACTGTGTTGCAATAAACATAATCCAATCATGTATATGCTCAACGCAAACACCAAATAATTATTATTTAGGTTTAATTCTAATACCGATGGTAGAGGGAGCGTGCGATGTTTGATCACATCAACCTTGGAAACACTTCCAACACACATCAGCACCTCGCTTTCAGCTAGTCTCCGTTTATTTTGTAACTTTTATTTCGAGTTACTAACACTTAGCAATCGAACAGGTATCTAATACCCTGGTGCTACTAGGATTACTAGTAAAGTACACCTTAATATCATGTATATCCAATATACTTTTGTCGACTTTGCCAGCCTTCTCATCTACCAAGCATCTAGGGTAGTTCCCCTTCAGTGACTGTTACCCTCTTTACAGAAGCACTTAGTCTCGGGTTTGGGTTCAACCTTGGATCTCTTCATAGAGCAGCAATTGGTTTGATGTTTCATGAAGTATCCCTTCATGCCCTTGCCCTTCTTGAAACTAGTGGTTTTACGAACCATCAACAATTGATGCTCCTTTTCGATTTCTACTTTCGCGGTGTCAAACATTGCGAACAGCTCAAGGATCATCATATCCATCCTTGATATGTTATAGTTCATCACAAAGCTCTAGTAGCTTGGTGGCAGTGACTTTGTAGAACCATCACTATCTCATCTGGAAGACTAACTCCCACTTGATTCAAGTGACTTGTAGTACTCACACAATCTGAGCACATGCTCAACGATTGAGTTTTTCTCCTTACTTTGTGGAGAAAGAATCTTGTCGGAGGTCTCATACCTCTCAACAAGGGCACGAGCATGAAATCCTAATTTCATCTCTTGGAACATATCGTATGTCCCGCGACGTTCGAAGCGTCTTTAGCGCCTTTATTCTAAGTCGTTTAAGCAATGTGCAATGAACTATCATGTAGTTATAAAAAACGTGTATGTCGGATGTTCGCAACATCCACAGATCACGCTTGGGGTTCGTCACACCGAGCGGTGCATTAAGGACATAAGCCTTCTGCTTAGCAATGAGGACAATCCTCAGTTAACGGACCCAGTCCGCATAATTTCTACTTCTATCTTTCAACTAAGTTTTCTCTAGGAACATATCAAACACCCGTAGAGCTATAACGCAAGTTATAACATAATTTGCAAAGACCTTTTGACTATGTTCATGATAATTAAGTTCATCTAATCAAATTATTTAATGAACTCCCACTCAGATCGACATCCCTCTAGTCATCCAACTGATACATGATCCACGTCGACTAGCCCGTGTCTGATCATCACGTGAGACGGACTGGTCATCAATGGTGAGCATCTCCATGCTCATCGTATCAACCATAAGACTCATGTTCGACCTTTCGATCTCCCGTATTCGAGGCCATGTCTGTACATGCTAGGCTCGTCGAGTCAACGTAAGGGTGTGTTTGGTTGGAGGGATATCCTCCCAGGGACAGGGATAACCACTTTTTTCTGTGGTTGCCATGCGTTTGGATCTGGGGCGAGGAGGGATAGAGTCAACCAGATGCTGGGAATATTCTCCAAAAAAAGGGATATGGCCAACCGCCAAAAACGGGCGGGCGGTGGCAACCACTCTGGGGCGGCCGGCGCGGCTGGCGCGGGAGGAGGCTGCCGGCGCGGGAGGCGCGGCTGGCGCGGGAGGAGGCGGTCGGCGCGGGAGGCGCGGGTGGCGGCCGGCGCGGGGGGCGTGGGTGGCGGCCGGCGCGGGGGGAGGCGGCCGGCGCGACCGGCGCCGGTGGCGGCCGGCGCGGGAGGAGGCCGACGCGGCAGGATCCCATCCTTCCAACCAAACAAAAAAAGGGATAACCCTACCCTTCCAACCAAACAAAAAAAGGGCTATCCCCAGCCACTTGGTTGGGGATACCCACAACCATCCTAGCCTATCCCTCCAACCAAACACACCCTAAGTGTTTTGCGTGTGTAAACTGGCTTACACCCATTGTATGCGAATGTTAGAATCTATCACACCCGATCATCACGTGGTGCTTCGAGACAACGAACCTTCGCAACGGTGCACACTTAGGGGAATACTTATCTTGAAATTTTAATGAGGGATCATCTTATATTTGCTATCGTCGTTCTAAGCAATAAGATGTAAAACATGATAAACATCACATGCAATCATATAGTGACATGATATGGCCATTATCATCTTGCTCCTTGGATCTCCATCTTTGGGGCACCATGATCATCAATGTCATCGGCATGAAACCATGATCTCCATCATTGTGTCTCCGTGAAGTTGTCGCACCAATCTATTACTTCTACTACTATAGCTAACGTTTAGCAATAAAGTACAGTAATCACATGGCGTTTTCATCTCATACAATAAATTAAGACAACTCCTATGGCTCCTGTCGGTTGTCATATTCATCGACATGCAAGTAGTGAATCCTATTACAAGAACATGATCAATCTCATACATCACACATGTAACATCACATTCTTTTGTCCATATCACATCACATGGCATGCCCTGCAAAAAAAAGTTAGACATCCTCTAATTGTTGTTGCAAGTTTTACGTGGTTGATTTGGGTTTCTAGCAAGAAAGCTTCTTACCTACGTGACAACCACAACGTTGATATGCCAATACTATTTACCCTTCATAAGGAGCCTCTTTATCGAATCCGACCGACTAAAGTGAGAGAGACAGACACCCGCTAGCCACCTTATGCAACAAGTGCATGTCAGTCGGTGGAACCTGTCTCACGTAACCGTACGTGTAAGGTCGGTCCGGGACGCTTCATCCCACGATGCCGGCGAATCAAGATAAGACTAGTAACGGCAAGCCATTCACATATTCAGCGCCCACAAATTTTGTGTTCTACTCGTGCATATAATCTACGCATAGAACCTTGGCTCGGATGCCACTGTTGGGGATCGTAGCAAATTCAAAAAAAATCCTACGCCATGCAAGGATCTATCTTGCGAGAAACCAGCAAAGAGAGAGGCTGTATAGCATCTTCATACCTTTGAAGATCGCTAAGCGGAAGCGTTACTGGAACGCGGTCGATGGAGTCATACTCGTAGCGATTCAGATCGTAGTGTGATTCCGATCTACGTGCCGAACCACGGCACCCCCGCGTTCAATACACGTACACCCCGACGACTTCTCCCGCACCTTGATCCAGCAAGGAGGAGGGAGAGGTTGAGGGAGAGCTCTGGCAGCGCAACGACGCGATGGCGGTGGAGCTACGAGGGATTCCGGTGGAGCATCTCCAAGCTGCACGGAAGAGGAGGAAGAACTGGGCTGCCTGGAAAGGGAGGAAACGATTTATGTGTATTCTCCAAAGGCCAAAACCCTCCACTATATATAGGGGGAGAGGGAAGGGGGCGCCCCCCTTAGGGTTCCCACCCCCAAGGGGTGCGGCAGCCCCATCTAGGGCTGGTGGTGGCGGCCACGAAGGGAGGAGGGGGTGTGGCGCACCCCAGATGGGCCTTGGGCCCATCTGCTTTAGGGTTCCCCCCTTCCCTTTCAACCTGCGCCTTGGCCCTTGGTGGGAGGCGCACCAGCCCACTCTAGGCTGGTTCCCTTCCACCTTTTGGCCCATGTCACCCTTTGGGGCTGGTGGCCCCTTCCAGTGGATCCCCGGAACCCTTCCGGTGGTCCCGGTACGTTATTGGTGACGCCCGAAACATTTTTGGTGTCCAAAACCCCTCATCCTATATATCAATATTCACTTCCGGACCATTCAGGAGCTCCTCGTGATGTCTGGGATCTCATCCGGGACTCCAAACAACCTTCGGTAACCTCGTACACTATTCCCATATAACCCTAGCGTCATCGAACCTTAAGTGTGTAGACCCTACGGGTTCAGAAGCATGCAGACATGACCGAGACACTCTCCGGTCAATAACGAACAGCGGGGTGTGGATATCCGTGTTGGTTCCCACATGTTCCATGATGATCTCATCGGATGAGCCACGATGTAGAGGATTCACTTAATCCCGTATGCAATTCCCTTTGTCTATCGGTATGATACTTGCCCGAGATTCGATTGTCGGTATCCCCATACCTTGTTCTATATCGTTACCGGCAAGTCTCTTTACTCGTTCCGTAGCACATCATCCCGTGGCTAAATCCTTAGTCACACTGAGCTCATTATGATGATGTTCTACCGAGTGGGCCCAGAGATACCTCTCCGTTCACACAGAGTGACAAATCCCGGTCTCGATTCGTGCCAACCCAAAAGACACTTTCGTAGATACCCGTACTACACCTTTATGGTCACCTAGTTACGTTGTGACGTTTGATACACCCGAAGCACTCCTACGGTATTCGGGAGTTGCACAATCTCACGGTCTAAGGAAAAGATAATTGACATTAGAAAAGCTTTAGCATACGAACAACACGATCTAGTGATATGCTTAGGATTGGGACTTGTCCATCACATCATTCTCTTAATGATGTGATCCCGTTATCAATGACATCCAATGTCCATGATCAGGAAACCATGATCATCCATTGATCAACGAGGTAGCCAACTAGGGGCTCACTAGGGACAGATTGTGATCTATGTATTCACACATGTATTACGGTTTCCGGTTAGTACACTTATAGCATGAATAATAGACAATTATCATGAACTGGAAATATAATAGTAACCATTTTATTATTGCCTCTAGGACACATTTCCAACATTAATGCCTAAATTTTGAAGGTGGTTTACTTCCCAAATATATATCTTGGTAGCAAGGCCAGGAAATTCACCATCTAAATGTTGGGGTATCCTCCTCATTTGTATTGTGAGGAGATGACCATTTGAAGGAAGGCGATCGATGAGAAAATCTTCCAGAGCCCACTAACAATCCATTGCTTTGCCATGAGCTACTTCCCATAGAGGAGAAGGACGCAAGTGGATTCGTCCAACACCGGAATCGGTTAAGATTAATGTGGTCAGTGTTGTATCAAAGACCAAGAACAAAGGATCAAAAAATGGTATTTGTCGTGATGGATTGGGCCATTAGTTGGGATCATCAACCATTATTACCCAAGGTTATCAAAGTACCAAGCGTGAATCAACTAAACATGATGAACATGAGTAGACAACAATTCCCATGCGTCCTCGAGAGTGTTTTACCTCATATAAGAGATCTTTCGGCCTTGTCCTTTGCTATAAAAAGGATTGGGTCACCTGGTTGCACCCTTGTTAGAGTTGTTACTTGTTACTTGCTACGAATTACACTACTACAAAACTATCTGTTGCTGTTATTCTTAGTACTTGCAGGAAACACCTTGCTGAAAACCACTTATCATTTCCTTCTCCTATTCGTTGGATTCAACACTCTTACTTATCGAAAGGACCGCGTTTGACCCCCTATACTTGTGGGTCATCACCGTACAAGGTGAACAGGTGCCGGCGACAATTTAGATTAGATATTAGTTATACATCTAGTTGGTTTGAGTTTTTGTCAAAATGTATGCGACTACGGTTGGATGTCGTCCTCCCGCATCTGTGTGCGCCGGCTGGTCCCCCTGTCCACGGACGAATGCGGGAGAAAATTTACGGATTGCCTTTGGATATGCCCTAAGGCCATAATGTTTTCAAGCTATATACCACTAGTCCTCCTCCTCCAGCAAGGTAGCTCTCCTTGCAGCTTCCTCCAGATCCGACCACCTCTGTTAGAATCAGGCACACGCACTAGCAAAAGGCAGGAGGTCATGCATCGCTCCTATTTCGGATCTCCAAAGTTGTGCTTCAAATATTTGAGAGGTCGTGTGTGGGAGAAAATCTAATGATGGATGGCAAAGTTACTTTCTACGGCGGGAAAAGAGGTGTTGATCAAGTTTGCGGGACAGACTAACCCTGTTTTTCTATGTACCAAGGGGATTGTGCGAGAATATTACTTCTATCATACAACAATTCTGGTAGGGAATGGAAAAGGAAACCGAGTTGGGTTGCTTGGGATATAATGATAAAAGCAAAAACATTTGGGAGGCCTGGGCTTCTTTGATTTGAAAATATTTAACTTAGCTCTCCTTGCCAGACAATCATGGCATATGACTGATGATACTTCACTAAGTATAAGGGTTCTAAACGTTGTCTACATCCCATATTGCTCTTTGTTGGAAGCCGAGCTTGGATCGCGCCCATCTCGGATATGGGGCATGGTTTTGGATGGACAGGATATGTTGTCCCAAGGTATTGTCAAAAGGATTGGGAACGGGCAAACAACAACCATATGGCAGCACAACTAGTTTCCGCATGACAGTTTCAACTGTTCGATCACGTCCTTAGTTCCTAATGCACCGGAGAAAGTTTTTAAGCTTATTGATGGTACAACATCACAATGGAACGAGGGGCTGGTCCGAGCGGTGTTTACTCCCTTTGACGCAAATGAGATCCTGAAGATACACCCTTGTGCACATCATAGTGTCTGATTTCTAGGCCTGGCATGAAGAAACCCGAGGCATGTTTATCGTACATTGAGCCTATAGAGTGATCTTAAGAAGAAAACTCAGCAGAGAAGTATGGTTACAAGAGAACGAAGGAACTTCAAATGTTGAGTAGAGCAACAAGTGGTGTGCAATCTGGCATATACGAGTACCCTCAAAACTTTGGATGTTTGTATGGTGATTAGCAAGGCAATCTATGCCGACTGGAGAAGTACTACACCACAGCCACATGGCCTACAAGGACACTTGTTGTTTGTGGCGCAGCTAGGGATTCATGGAGACATGCTCTTCTTACTTGTACCATGTCAAGAAGCATACGAGCCCTTGCACCCGAGGAATTGGTCGAGAAAATCAGTGACCACCAAGAGGAAAGCCCGAAGGAGTAGCTCTTTGCACTACATGCAATACTAGATGCTGGTAATTTTGCTTGTTTTGTTGTGACCGCGTCGGCGATATGGGGAGCCATGAGAAAGTCCATCTATAAGGACATTTTTTAGTGACCCCCCATGCGACCCATGGCTTCATAACGAGGTTCTTGTCAGAACTGCAAATCATCAACAATAAAGTCAAAAACCTATGGTGCTAGTTGTACCTAAGTCTACACAATGGCTAACCCCTGCTGAGGGGTGTGTCAAAGTCAATGTGGACACAGCGGTATCGACCAGGGGCCGATTGGGAGCAGTTGGTGTGATTTGTCGGGACCGGGATGGAGCCTATATTGACGCATCAGCGATGGTCTTCAGGTACATAATGGACCCTCAAACTTTTGAAGCGCTGGCAATAAGTGAAGCCTTGGCACTCTCCGATGATCTATACATACAACACATTCATGTTGCCTCGGATTGTAAAACGGCGGTCGACAATATCAAGCAGGGGAGCTCTGCAGTTTCTAGAGCAGTGACACATGAAATATTACATCATTCTTCTAATTTTCAGTTTTGTATATGGTTCATGAGTTTAGGAGCTTAAATTTTAAAGCTCACAATTTAACGAAGTATGCACTCTCTCTTGGGGATGGCCATCGTGTTTGGTTAGGTCATCCTGAAGATCTTTCTTTCGTTTCTGTAAACATTGTGACGGGTTAATAATGGGTTCGGGAGGTTGTCCCTAAAAAGCTATAACTAGTTTCCCGCAAGATAAAAAGGAGCATATATTACTCCCTCCGTCCTAAATTTTTTGTCTTTAATTTGTCTAGATATGTGTATCTAGTCACGTTTTAGTATTTTGATACATCGACGGAGGGAGTACTGGTTTTTGCTGCTATGAAATGCCGAACAGATGGTGTGTTTTGCAGTATAAGTACCTTCTTGGTATGAACCACGCTCTTGCCCGGGCATTTGCGTGGAAATGGAGCGAGCAGATGGATAATTTATTCGCGCTGGCGCCGGCTTTAGTTTGTAAACAAAAAAGCACTACGAAACGCAATCCACTAATAGAGTGCTAAGCACATGGATGAAGAAGTCAAAAGCACAAGCTCCCAACCTGGATTGATGCGCACGTACACCCAACGCAAAATCAAGTGATCTCATTGTCTATACCACCTACACATCCTGCAAAGTCAAAAGACGCAAATTGTTTATGAAAGGTGAGCGCTATCAGATTGAGAATTTGGAGAACGAATTCGTGCGCGGTGATAGGTAAAATATCCAATTCTTAATTTTTGTACCACATCAGAGTTACGCGTGTAGTACTCCGTAATTTGCATGATTGCATCTTGTGGAGAACAATCGCGGCAAAATGTCATTTTCCAGCACAGCAACGGCAGGGGCTTGTCAAGCACTCAATGCTCTTGTCGATCATTCGCCTTGACGGATCATCACGGCTCTCATTTTTTATCGTGAAAACAACAAGTAGTGCTTATAATTTAATATCAAGGAAAAAACAAGTTGATCAAACGGTCAAAAAAGCAGCCTGGGTCATTCCGTTCAGTTTCTTCAACAAACAAACGTTCAGATTTCTCGGAGTTTTACACATGTTTCCTATCTTTCTACAACAAACAAATGTTTGAAATTTGCAGACAGTGGAGCAAGCATAGGCATTGCCCATGCCGATGTCGGCATTTCCTACCGCCAGGAAGAAACTGTGCCTGCCCACCGCGAGGAGCCGAACCGGACGGCGTTGCCGTCGCCAGCGCGGCCCGGCGTGAGGACGCGCGCGGACGCGCTCCCCGCCGGGTCCCTCCGCAGCAGCCGCCTATCCTGCTCCGTCCTCCGCAGCAGCACCTCCTCGGCGCGCTCGCGCAGCCGCCGCGCGTCGGCCACGACGGCCTCGTCCAGCCCCGCCCACTTCCACTCCGGCGGGGACGCGGCGCTCTCCTCCACCCGCTTGAGCACGCACACCAGCTCCATCGCGTCGGCCAGGCCGAGCGTGTCGATGCGCTCGCTCATCTCCCGGACCCTCGCGGCGATGTTGCGCTCCGCGGTGACGCGGTCCTCCTCGGCGAGCCGGATGGCCTCCCAGATGAGGGCGTGGGCCTGCGGCGCGCAGGAAGGGGGCGGCGCCTGGCGGACGGCGGCGGCGACGGAGGCGAAGGTGGCGAGCTCGGAGACGAGGTGCGGGTTGGGCAGCGCGGTGAGGTACTCGGGGTCGCAGGAGGCGTCCGGCAGGAGGAGGAGGACCTCGAGCAGGCGCGCGGAGAACCTGACCCAGGAGGCCGCGGCGAAGGAGCGCCCCAGCGGGAAGGCGGCGAGCGCGAGCGGGTTGCGGCCGGAGGCCGGGTGGCGGAGGAGGGCGACGAGGAGCTGGTCGCGGAGGATGAAGGCGCCGCGGGCGAGCAGGACCCTGAGCGCGACGAGGCACTTGAGGGCCACGGCGGCGTCGCCGCTGCCGGAGGCCGCGGCGCGCAGGCGGTCCGTGAACGCGGACGCGAGCGCCGCGGCGGAGAGGCGCGAGCCGCGGCCGAAGGCGAGGAGCGCGTCCAGGTGGTGCGCGTACGGCGGGGCCGTCGACGGGTGGTGCGCCGTCGCCCGCAGGACCGCGCTCTGCGCGTCCGCGCCGGAGGCCCCCGGGGAGAGGAGCGTCGCCGCGAGCCGCAGGAGCTTGAGACCCATGGCGATTGGCGCCGGCGCGCCGCGCGAGGAGGTGGTGGTGGTGGGATGAAGCTGCGAAGAGGTTGGGAGTTGGGGGACGGAAATTGGCAGGAAGCGGTCAGTTATAATCCTTGCTTGCTGGTGGCGTGGCGGGCTCGGATGCGACGGCCCGGGCAATTGCAGCCGTCGGATGTGTTTGACCCGATCAAGTTTGCTTCTCTGCATGACGCAGACCAGCACTACGGAACAGCGCATCGTCTTCTGGGGAGAGAAGAAAGAGAAGAGTCAACTTGCCCTACTCATTTTCGTCCGAGGAGGAGGTCAACACTTAACCAGAGAAAGGTACACCGAATGGCACGAGAAAGCTCTTCTGTGGCAGCTCGATTTTTTTTTTTTAGGGGAAGCGGCTCAATTAGTGATTAGTTTTTTTTTTTGAATAAGATTAGTGTTTGATTTTTTTGATCAATTTTTTTTGTTCAAAAGGATTAGTGTTTACTTGATGCTGTGCTTTTTCTCCAACGGTATGTCTCGTTTTTTTCTACAGGGGTGGCACCTCTTCAGCAAGCAAGCTTAAAAATGCAATTTAACTAATCTACTTCTTTTTTTAGAGGAACTTAACTTCTTCACTTCTACTATTACAGTACTTTACAAGAAACCCTCACATCTTGATCAACTTTCGGTAAAAAGAATTGGTTAATTAAAGGAAAAAGTCCATTTTGAACCATGAATTTGTAGAGGTTCGACGAAATGAACCTTCAACTCGAAATCCCTGTCGATTGCACCCTGAACTATGTAATCCTAGTCTAAAAAGAACCCTGAATTCGTTTGACAAACTGGGATTGCTGACTTGACCGGAATTGGGCTGCGCACGCGCGGAAAAGACTGGGCCAGACCAGTCAGGCCCATCTCGCTATCGGACATTACAATATTTACGGAATTAAAAAAGTGAGAAAAAAAGTTCACGAATTATGAAGAAATAACCACGGATATAAAAAAAGTTCAACGATTTTGAAAACAAGTAAATGGATTTTCAAAATTAAAATTCAGGGATTTTCAAAAACATTGTGAAGTCCACAGGTATTTTATAGTACGTAGGAAGCACCTTTAAATGGTTTTTAACATATTATTACATTTTTTTAGAATACATGTTAAAAATATTAATACATCATATACATTTTTTTAATTGTTCCCAACACTTTTTTAAAATGTGTAAACATTTTCCAAATGCAATAATTTTAAAATTACACACATGTATATTTTTATAATTTTGAAATATATTTTAAAATTACACACATGTATGTTTTTTATATTTTTGTTTTTTGGTTCTTTTTTTCCATTCGTTTTTATTTTTATTTTTATTTTCTGTTTCAATATATATTTTATACTTTTTATTTTTTGTTACTGTTTACTTTCATTTATATTATATAGAGTTCATTGTGTGTCGTCAAAATATTTATTGTATATTACGTGTGCATGTATGTGTATGTGTGGGTTGTCATGGTGTGTATTATGCGTACCTGTAGGCTATTCGGCGTTCATCGTCGGACCGAATTTATCCCAACACACTGTAAGAAATATTTGAAAAAAGGTTCGTCATTTTTGAAAAAGATTAACAAATTTAAAAAAATGCTAACACGTTTTCTATTATTGATAGATTTTGTAAAATGGTTCACATATTATAAAAAATGTTCGTGTTTCAGGGAAAAAATTATTTGTTTGGAAATGTGTTGTCCATTTTGAAATATGTTTTAAAAATATTAAATATGTTCATGATTTTAAAACGGGCCGGCCCAAAAAATGAATCCCGGTTGACATGGTGCGAGGGTTTGATCTAGACCGGAATTGCATAGTTCAGGGTGCAATCGACCGGGATTTCGAGTTGACGGTTTATTTCGTCCGACCAATACAAATTCAAGGTTAAAATTGGACTTTTTCCTTAATTAAATGAGCAGGTTGGCATCCGCAGCCTCGCACGAGATCACTCGACGAAAGTGGCTGGACGTCCATTTTGTCAAGTTTAACACGCTGTATCCCCATTGCCATTTGCCAGCACATCTGCCCCATGACAGAAGATGGCATACCTGTCTCCGGGAACCTGTGGATGGATAAACTTCTCATTGATCCAAGCTGCACTAGTAGCCGTCAAGCCCTCGTCATGGGTTCTGTAGGTCTAGGGCGCAATTTCATCGTACTATCTGAACATTGACGGTAAACCTACTATACAACTTACCTAGCAAAAAAAAACTACTATACAACTTAATTAATTCTATTGTAAAATGGATGCAAAGAGATAAATAAAGAGACCAAATGATCCACTAGTTCCATTGCAATGTGGAAGACCCGTTTATATACAAGATGAAGGGGTGTGTTGCGAAGACACATTTTCCTCATCCCTCCCATACAATTGATCACATGTTTTATTTCTTAACACCCCCCTTGATCAATTCGTCATCTATATATTGCAAACTGAAAACTTCTCCAAAAACCCTATGAGAAAAATTAAGGAGAAACCTTATAATAATATGCCATCGAAAACTCCTTTAAAACCCAGTGGAAAAAATATAAGGAGAAACCAATATGGCATACATCCGCACTTGTATTTATATTGTCTCGTTAAAAATCTTATATGAGAAACCATCTTGGAAAACTTATAAAAGGAAAATTAGTACAATATGAATGATCTAAATATCACCAACGGGTTATAACTTGGGATTTTACTCCCCCTGAATTTCGCAAACATCAATGTTGTCTCATACCAATTCCACGAATGTGATTCTGGAGTATAAACACTGGTAGAGACATTGTGAACCTCACAATAATTTGTTTGCAGATTATCCTCTTACATTTCTGTAATCCACGAGGATAAATATAACCCATAAGAAATACAAGTGACATTATCTTGGTAGATAATGATCTTTCATTCCAATGAATCTCCACATGATCTCACATGTGGCCAGTCATTCTACGAAGACATGTATATCTTGTCATGCTTCAAACATAGTTATGGCGGAATGATTATAGAAAGGACTCATTTAGAGTCTATTCTGAAGGCTTCCCTCAGAATACTCTTCCATTAAATCCAGTCTTTGACATGGCATTGTTGGGATCAGATTATCAGCCACTATCAGGATATCACACCATGGTCCCATCTTGATTTTCTCAATGGAATTTATCAAGACCTTTTGTGTCTTGGACATATCCGAGGATATTCCTTACACCAACCATTATACCTTTTATTGGTGATTGCACTCTCAATAAATTGCTAAAAAAATATAGTGTCAGGCCTGACTTACTTTGCAATATATATGAGTGCTCTGATGGTACTCAGATATGGAACTTCATGTCCATTATCACTTCACCATCTCCCATCGACTTGTGTCCCATGTCAGGTATAATATGACCATATGTGTCTTTGATAAGATATATACATACTGAATGTTTTCAATATTTCCAGATATATAAAGACTGGCATACATTTATTCCCGAGGGATTTTGCTAAAGCTATAAACTTAGCATCATTTGGTTTGACCCAAATATCCGTCTCAAAATGATTGTGTGTATTTAATATGTCTTGTATAGACATTGATGATAAATCATCCATATCAATAATAAGATGTAAATCCAATTCATGATATCTTCATGAATACACATCAACAATCATCAGTATTAGAGTAATCCTTGTCAAGGAGTAACTCACTTAGTCGGTTGTACCACACGATACTCCGACCAAATTCAGAGTCAAAGAATGACTTCTGAAGCTTCACACACATGTTGCAATTTATCATCAGATTCAAAATATTAAGCCATTTCAACGACTTCAATATATATATCCGAACTGAATGACCCATGTGAGTATGTAGCCATTACATACATCAACCACATGGATTTGTACTGCCAATTTAGTATCGAAACATAATTCCACCCACACCGAGAAGGTATGCTACATCGTAACCGATGTCGGGTCTCTGCGGAAACCCATGCGCTACAAGCCTCGCTTTCTCACCACCTCATCTATTTCATTTCTGAACGAAATATCACTTCTCTTCACTATAGAAGATACTTATGAGGAGCGGGTTTTACTATGGTAAACACCTCTCTTTTGATGAGCGAGTGCTAATCTTCCTAATTGCTTCCTTACATTTGAACCAATATGAGTGCCAACGACACTCTCCATGGATTTCGGTTCAGGGCCCAAAAGGATTTCAACAATTCTCAAGAAGAAATGTATGTCGACATATGTAGACTTCAATATACGATTCTCATGAATCAATATCATCAGTGGAATTGTCATTGTGACTCTTAACTCCTTGTGATCTCCCACAACAACGGAGTCAAGGTGTTTCGATGTCCCAACACCATAAAAATGTGTGCACATCTGTGTTGAGCTCTGGATGACGCGCATCCATCAGGTGTCATTCAACGCGATGTTGAATCACATTTACTGACTAAGGAGATCATTTTCTCTATTTTCGCGGAAACATATGAGAACTTAATCCCATGTGACCAGAATTCTCCCCTTCTTGCTCTCATCTAGGCATACGAGTGGTTATTAGGTACCTCCACTTGTTCTGGTACGAAAATTCAGTGACACTTCGTCATCAGTAAATGTATATGGCAGATTATTTGCAATACGTTGCAAATTCTCGTAATCTGAATCTCTAGTTCAGAGTCTTAAGTACGTGCAGAAAATGTCTATGACATTTCTTTTGCATTTCCTCGCATTCTATGCGGTACATTTCTCCCCCTAATGCCAGAAAATGTCCTTATTGCAAAAGCAATCAGCGTACGAGCTGCAAATAACTCCCTCGCTAGGGTTAAGGTATTTGACGGATTAATAAACATACCACAGTTATTCCTCACATAGATCCCAAATATATGTGAAGGCCGTAACGTACGCTGGGGTGGTGATAAGGTGTGCAACCGAATTATCGCAGATGGGAAATACTTCACTGATTTCCACGTACAGACTGTAAGGGGATACAGTATTAAATGCATTTGATCTCATTTAGACCAAATATGCGGCGTGTGAGACCGCCTGTTACCAACAAAAAAATGTTGGATCATCACAATTCTGTAGCAATGGCCATGCAACTTGACTCTTTTTGACAAGAGATCTAGCCACACCACTCTGGGTAGGTACACGACGTACTGAATATGACCATGAATTTCTCGTGAATCAAATTCAACGATATTTCCATTCTGATGAAATTATTCCATGCATATGCTCCAAATTCATCATTTTGAGCACTTAATTGAGTAAACACATGGTTTTGTGTGGATGATACACACCTAAGACAATCTTCAAGATGTGTTTATGAATACCATGAAGTACCAAAATAACCCAGCCAATGGTTGAATATTTTGCATCATTCTTGAATCCGTTCAAAAATAATGAGTGGTGCATTCAAATTTTAAGGTGAGGGGCGCCTTAAAATTAATTCCTTTATGGCACATGTAGTGCACGTAAAATCTTTCGATTGTCAGGAATATTGCAACTTTGTTGTGGCCAACAGAGTTATCAATAAATTTTTTAATCATCCTCATACCAGACAGGCAAAGAAGGAAAAATTATTGTGTATGCAACAATATTATGTATGAATTCTTCATACACTGAGTTGCTCACAACTATCATGTCCCGTGGACAAGATGTTGCAAATTATACCACATGTAGTAGTACAATTATAGGCTAATGATATATTGGAATAACTAGGAGACTACATAAGATCTCCAAAATATCTTGGGAATGTCATTCCACAAGCATATCATCAATGTAGAGGAGTGTATTCTCCTTCTACTGCACCAGAATATTTTCTGGTTGTCCATTTGAAGTAGAACTTCAAACTTATCCCATTAAACTGATTCGCCTTCTCCAATGAGTCGGTGACATGATTCAACCAAAAACTTAAAAGTTTGGTAATCATTAGTACGATATTTCATACAACCACCTCTTTGATAAACTTGGGAGTTGTCATTGTGATCATTTATTTAAATGACACATTTCTTTGTGAGATATACCCTCCATTTCTGCTTGTCTCTTTTTCCCACTTTACTTTCAACTCCTCGTGGTTCTCTAACCACATATTGCTTAGTACTGAAAGCACTAGCACAAATTTAAGGCAATGATATAACACCCATTAGGGTGTACCAGATGACTCTTCAAAAGAAGTTCATCATATTTTTACCCCGAAATGAATATGGTATTCTTTTAACATCATGGGAGAATGTAAAGTGCAGTAAGGACATATAATCAGATCAAGATCTGAGACTTCCTTATCACATAATCTCAACTTAGTGTTGATTTATAGACAACAGAATTATAAGCATCAACGGACTTCAAGTCTTGAACACAAATGAATAGTCATTCATGTAATGCTTATGAGAATATATCTCTCCCTAAGGTAGTCCCGAAGGGCATATGGATATTCATCATCCATTTAAATACTCAGTTTAATAACCGAGATATTGCGATGTCACATAAATGCAAATTTGGGCATTTCAGCTATTTATAAATAGCCATGACTTTCTTTGTAGGTGGAGTTTTAGTGGCGACAAGGCCACATGTCGACAAAATATTAATGTCCATGACCCATGTTCAATCCTGACGTCCACCATATGTCATCACATCACATTTCCTTTTTAAAAAGGTCAGCCACATATTGCATGAAATGCTCATGCATTAATTTACCTTCAGTAAATTAAGTACAGTAAAAATGCTATGGCTAAGCATAATCATGATCATGGTGATTCTTACTAACTCATAGAGTAAGCCTTCACAAGAATATATTCATCACAATATGTTGTAGTTCTTCAAATTAAAGGTAGTCACCTCGTAAATCATAAACCTTTAATTAATATAAAACACATAGAGGTAATCAACCACTTGGTGGTGCCTCACTCTTATGGACATTTCAATCAATCATAGCATCTTCACAACCTTATGTTATTTAAAACACATGAAGGTAATTTCCACAAAGTGGCATAAACCTCTCAGTTGTGCATGAAATTTAATTCGATGCTACGATTACATCTCATAAGTTGTGTACTCGTGGAAGGTAATCACCAAAATATGCAAGTATTTTACATAATTATCTTCATAGCATAATATGTAGCATAGTCGCCACTAATGTCTGAAAGTGCATGCTATGCCCCTAATCGTCTTTTGGTCTTAATGACAACACATAGATAGGAAACTAATCATATTTGTTGAGTGTATCTCAGGACGGCAAGTACTTTAAGTAGATTGAGATTTATGTGCCAAAGGTTGTCTGAAAAGATTGGTGATCTATATTTCGAGAAGGCTCGGGATTAAGAAGAGATGATGTAGAGTAGCCTTTTGAGTTTACTAATATTGACTATAGGGATCCCGCACTATTAATAGGGGATCACAGGCTTTGCGATAAACTTGCTCATACCACATCTCTACAATCATACCAAACACCACATACTATCCACTCTGCCTTCAATTCAATACATGTCCAATTGCCTCGGACATCCGGCTCCCTCCGGACGTCCGAGGGCCGGACGTCCGGCTGGCTTCGGAAATCCGCAGCCAGGCACCAGAAGTTTGTGAGGCTTATATCTCGGAAATCCGGCTCCCTCCGGACGTCCGAGGGCCAGACGTCCGGCCAAGCTCCGGAAATCCGAAAGTCTACACCAGTAGAATTTGTGCTCTATATCTCGGAAATCCGGCTTCCTCCGGACATCGAAGCGCCGGACGTCCGACCCCCATCGGAAATCCGGTAGCCATCACCAGTAGAAATTGTGCTGTATAACACGGATGTACGGGCCACTCCGGACGTCCGTACGCTGATGAATTCAAATATGTTCAGGCACATCTACAGGCCTCGGACGACCGACCCCTGTCGGACGTCCGGACGCTGATGAATTCAGAAGAGTTCCAGTCGTTCCTACAGGTCTCGGACGACCGACCCCTGTCGGACGTCCGGCCCCTCACGGACGCCCGGTCTTTCGGCAAGTGTCGGACGTCCGGACCCTGTGTGACTTATTGCACCTCCAACGGCTGGATTTCACTCCACACTATAAATACTCTTCTCCCACCTCGTGAAAGGGTGTTCAACACAACAAGAATACTCCCAAGAACACCTTTCCTCTCACTCACTCTTGTCTACACAAAATCCTAGATCCCAAGAGCATTTGTGAGTCCTTTTGAGTGTTGTTCCAATCAAAATATAGATCGTCTCCCTCTCCTCCTTCCCACCAAAGTGATTTGTGATTTGAGCAAGTTTTGAGCAATCCCCGTGATCTTGTTACTCTTGGAGGTTGGAGACTCCTAGGCGGTAGGAGTCTTCGGAGAGGAATCAAACCATTGTGATATCCCCCGGAAAGTTTGTGAAGGTTTGGAAGCCACCTCAAGGCTTACCACTAGTGGTTGAGAAACGCCTTCGTGGAGTTATCTCAAAGGGAGAATAGGGTGAGCCTTCGTGGAGTTGGTGTGCCTTCGTGGCAACATCCGCCCCTCTAACGGTGACGTAGCTTCCCTCCAAGGAAGTGAACATCGGGATACATCCTTGTCTCTCTCGGAGTTTCGGTTATTCCTAACCCTAACTCTCTACTTGTGTTAATCCTATTACATACTTGTATTTGATTATTGTTTACCGCTTGCCTTACTTCACTCCTAATAGCTTACTCCTTGTCATAGCAATTATTAGGCTTACACTCATATTCCGCACTTTAGCCTAAAATTGCTAAGTAATTATTAAAATTTGGATATGTACCTATTCACCCCCCCTCTAGGTCCATCTCGATCCTTTTCAATTGGTATCAGAGCCTCGTGCTCTATTTGTGTGGCTTAACCGCCCTAGAGCGAGATGGACGTGGATCCAGCTACGATAGCTCCAGTGCAGAGGGACGGGACTTCCGCGGAAGTCAAGTCTTTCACCTCTGAGGACCTGGAACGGGCCCTGGCCAAGCAAAAAGAGGAGCATGATGCTTCTCTTGAGGCCATAATTCAAATGAGACTAGCATCACTAACCACGGGGACAACCACGTCCCCGAGGGCCTCAGGGCCCCACGTGCACGGTACCTCATTTGGCCAACCTCCTCCGGAGAGGAACCAAACCAGTGTTCCATGGCTCTATGCTAGATCTCAAATTGAGAAACCTAAGTACAATCCTGGAGGAAAACCTCCCTTGCTTGATGACAATTCCGATTTTGCTTTGTGGAGAGTTGGTATGCAGGATCATCTTAGGTACGCCAATGATGAGATGCTAGACATCCTCGAGCATGGGTACAATCCTGTTGATCCAAGATGCCTCACGCCCAGAGAAACTTATGACAAGCATCTCAATGACACTACGATCATGTGCATAATAAAAGGAATGAATGACAAGCAACGAAGACCTTACATTCACATCACAAGTGCCAAGGAATTGTGGGACAGCATCATAAGGACCAAGACCGGTACCTCCACTCTTTGACTTGCTCAATATGAAATTGCCCAGGGGCAATTACAGAATTTCTGTATGGAAAAGGGTGAATCTCCCAAGCAACTACTAGAACGACTCATGACTCTCGCCGAAGACATTGAGTCATGTGACTGTGACAAGACGCAAGATGGTTTCAATCTGACCAAGAGATTTCTTGTGGACAAGTTACTTCACGCTCTTGCTCCGTATCACCATCAAATGGTATGGGACATGAGGCAGCATCATGCTTTCAAAGAAATGACTCCATATGACATCATATCCACCTTCCAATTATTTGAAGAGTCAAAGGCAAATGCAACAAAGCACCTAGCCATGCATGGCACCTCAACGTCAAAGATCAATCTTGCTTTGAAAGCCAAGCATGAGTATGACGAAGAAGAAAGTGAAGAAGAAGAAGGTGATGATGACTGCGAAGATGGTGATGAAGCTGACTCTGATGAAAGCCCATCTTTTGAAGACATTGCTCTCTTTGTAAAGAAGTTCAGTGCAGGGAAGTTCAAGGGAAGATTCCCAAAGAAGAAGGTAAGGAAGTGCTATAACTATGAGGAAACCAACCACTTCTCCAATGACTGCCCTTATGAGAAGAGAGAAGACAAACCAAGGTTTCCAAAGAACTTTGTAAAGAAGAAGTTGCCAAACCCTATGAACTCCAAGCTCAAGAAAACAAATGGAAGAGCAATGGTTGCACAAGAAGAATCAGATCCAGAAGATGTTGGTGGAGTTGCCGGAGTAGCTCAAGATACACAGAGTACCTTGAGGCTAGTCAACAAAAGTGGTGATGTTGTTCACTACAACTATATGAAGGACTACAAGGGCAACGCTCACAAGTGTTTGACGGCAAAGACTGCCATGGGAGATGGGGAAGACCAAAGCTCCCATGATAAGGTTAAGGTAACCCCACGGTCAAACTCCTTCAGTTTAGTTTCTACCCCTTCTGATGAGTATCTTGATGCGGAAGATCACTATGAGGATAATGATTTAGATCATCCCATGTTTGCTAAAATGAACAAATTTATGTGCTCTCTTAAAGGAAAGAAGCTCACTATGTTTCGCATACTTATGGAAATGGTGAGTAAGCACACCAATACCATGAAGGAACTCGAAACCCTCGTCACTGAGGAGAAGGAGAGAAATGAACTCCTTGAGCAGAAAGTCCTTTATGAGGAAGCACAAAATGATGCATTATGTTCAAAAGTAGGTGAAAACCTTGATAAACATGCTAATGATCTTACCTCCTTGAAAAAGGCTGAAAATGTGTGCAGAGAATTACTAAATGATAAAGATCGACTTGTGAACTCTCATGCTTCTCTTTCTAAGGACTGTGAGCGTCTATCCTTGTCTCTCAAAGACAAGGAAGAGAAACTCACTGTTCTTACAAAGAGCTTTGAGGCACTTAAGGTCACTTATCTTGACACTCTAGCTAAGGCCTACTCCTCACCTATTATCAATGTTGATACCTGCACTACTAACCCTAGTAGTGAACTGATATCTATCCTTGAGGAAAACTATTCGTTAAAGGCACAGCTAGACAGAGGTATCATGACATGTGCACAAGAACAAAAGACTCTCAATGAGATCTTGAGTCGACACAATGGAGGTTTCGCCAAGGAAGGGCTTGGGTTCAACCCAAGCACTGCCAAGAAAAGTGCATCTCCTCTCAAGTGTACCACTCCTCTTAAGGAAATATTTGTACCAGAGGGACACACGAAGAAAGGTAAGGCTGTGAGTGGATCGGCCACTAGGGGTTCGTCTACTCACAACAAGACAACCGAATTCATGCCGCCATCCTATGTACTACGCAAATCAAAGAAAGGAGAGGTCTATGCTAAATTCGTTGGTGCTCGTAATGCATTTCGATTCTATGCTATTTGGGTCCCTAAGACTCTTGTAACTAATGTGAAAGGCCCCATGACGAAATGGGTACCTCAAACCAAGTCTTAATTCGTTACAGGCTGTTTTCTCCGGTGGAGCCAAATGGGTGATCGACAGTGGATGCACCAATCATATGACCGGAGATAGTAACTTGCTCTATGACTTCATGCAAGCCATTCGACCATACATGAGCATTGTATTTGGTGGAGGGTCGAAAGGACGGGTAATTGGTTTGGGCAAGGTGGCAATCACTAATGACATGTCTATTGCAAATGTCATGCTTGTCCAATCTCTTCAATATCATTTACTTTCAGTTCGCCAATTGGCTTCCGTCGGTTATGACACACTATTTGGACTAACGGATGTGAAAGTCTTTAAGAGAGACACTCTTGAAGTGGCTTTTGTTGGAGAGTTGGATGGCAACCTTTACACGGTTGATTTCTCGAAAGAGAGCACTTTCCATACAACTTGCCTAATGGCCAAGGCCGACATGGGATGGCTCTGGCATCGCCAGCTCGCCCATGTTGGCATGAAAAATCTTCAAATATCTTAAACGGCAATCACATTCTTGGACTAACAAATGTATATTTTAGGAAAGATCGTGTGTGCAGTGCATGCATAGCTGGGAAACAACATCAATCAAGACATCCACCCAAGAACATTGTATCCACTTCGAGGCCGTTAGAGCTCCTTCATGTGGATCTGTTTGGGCCTCCATCATGGGCAAGTCTTGGAGGGAAAAAGTATGGCCTAGTCATTGTTGATGATTACTCAAGATATACATGGGTGTTCTTTCTCAAGTCCAAGGACGAGACGAAGGTCACTTTCATTGACTTTGCCAAACAAGCCCAACGGAAGTTTGACAAGGACATCAAGGCAGTAAGAAGTGATAATGGCTCTGAGTTCAAGAACTACACCCTAGAAGAATTTCTTAGCGATGAGGGGATTGAACATCAGTACTCCGCACCTTACACCCCTCAACAAAATAATGTGGCACAGAGGAAGAACCGGACACTTTTGGAAATGGCAAAGTCCATGTTAGATGAATACAAGTCACCACATAGTTTTTGGGCTGAGGCCGTCAACACAGCATGTCATGCATCAAACCGGCTCTTCCTCCGATCAATATTGGAGAAAATTCCATATGAGCTCCTAACTGGGAACAAGCCCAATGTTAAGTACTTCGTGTGTTTGGATGCAAATGCTTCATCCTCAACAAACGGTAACAATTAGGAAAATTTCAATCCAAAACAACTGAGGGGATTTTTCTTGGCTATGGGTCAAACTCTCACGCCTACAGAGTCTACAACAAATCCAATGGATGTGTTATAGAAACCCGTGACGTGACGTTTGATGAATTTAACCGCTCCCATGGGGAGCAAGTTGATCTAAATGATGGAGGTGAAGAAGACTCCCCACAAGATATCTTAAACATGGGTGTAGGTGCACTTCTTCCTATGGAACAAAGACCCCATGATGATGATGAAGATGATGAGAATATCTCGCATCCTCAAGACAGTTCACTGCCTGTACCTCCACAATATATTAGCACACACATCATGCCAGTTGTTGAGGATCAAGTGGGAGAACATGTCTCTCACCCTGATGACACTCAAGAACAAGTTGATCTTCAAGAGGTAGACGAAAGTATGGGTATGCTTCATGACGAACCTCAACAGGTGCAACGCGTAGAGGAATATCTTCCTCCGCACATAAATGATCCATATGTTGAGGACGTTGATGATGGAAACGAAGTTGAACCCCGTGAAACCTTGACCTCCATCATGCCACGTTTGGCCGGTCGTGTTGATATTGATCAAATCCTCACAGGCGTGTCGGAAGGTAGAGTGACTCGTAAACAATTAACAAATTTTTGTGC